>NC_136070.1:306867175-308226175 GCF_964261635.1 Lissotriton helveticus
AATTTTTAATGACAAACTAGGAAAATATATAAATTTCAAACATAAAATTATCTTAAATGATAATGCAGTTCCCGTCAGGCATAGGGTAAGAAATGTTCCTTTAGCCTATAGACCAAAATTAAAAGAAATCCTAGACGACTTAATGAAAAAGAGTATTATAGAACCAATTGAATCCTCCCCTTGGGTTTCACCAGTAGTAATTTCACTTAAGAGCACAGGAGAACTTCGTCTATGTGCGGATTTGCGCAGTCTTAATAAAGAAATATGGGTTGACAAACACCCTCTACCAAACATACACGAGTTAATTTCCGCATTATCAGGTGCCACTGTATTCACCTCAATTGATTTAGCAAGCGCCTACCACCAGGTAGAATTAGATGAAGACTCAAGAAAATTAACTGCCTTTGTTACCCCGGAGGGCATGTTTCAGTATTTACGCATGCCTTTCGGGTTAGCCAGTGCAGCCTCCGTCTTCCAACGCCTAATGAAAGAATTATTGATGGATTGTAAAGGAGCCATAGCTTTCCAAGATGACATTCTGATTTTTGGAAAAGACCATCCTGAACATGATGAGAATTTAACCCAAGTTCTAGAAAGAGTTCGATCTAAAGGTCTTACTCTAAAATATAACAAATGTAAATTCAGGCAAGACAAGGTTGAGTACCTCGGACATGAAATATCTAGTCATGGAATCAAACCCAAAATTAATCATGTCCAAAATATTGTCAATGCACCATCTCCCAAAACAAAGGAACAATTACTTTCTTTCTTAGGATTAACTGAATTTTATGGCAAATTTGTTAAAAATTATTCTGACATTGTACATCCCTTAAGGATACTTTTAAAGAAAAATGCAAAGTTTGTTTGGGACAAAGAACAAGAAAATTCCTTTGAAATTTTGAAACGTAAAATTGTTGAGGCTCCATTCCTCAAACCTTACTCAGTGGGTAAAGAATGTATCGTTTATGTAGATGCAAGCAATGTTGGCCTAGGAGCCGTTTTAATGCAAAAAGATAGAACTGGTGAATTTGTTGTCTCATATGCTTCCAGAGCCCTACGAGATGCTGAGAAGAACTATTCAACTATAGAGAGGGAATTACTTGCTTGTACCTGGGCTTCTCAGCACTTTAGACAGTTTTTATGGGGGACAAAATTCTCTTTGAGAACAGATCATAAGCCCTTAATCACCATGCTAGCTGCTGGTGGTGGAAGAGTTCTTACAGCTCGTTTGGCAAGACTAGCGGCCAAATTACAAGAGTACCGTTGTGAAGTTGTATATATTCCAGGACGTTTAAATGTTCACGCAGATTGTATGTCACGTTTTCCAGCCAGAGTAGAAATAGGTGACAGCACAGATTGTGATGTTACGTACTCAGTTGCAGATGTTAACATAATTTCAAATCAAGAAAGTCCTTTAACCCTATCAGAAAAAGATTGGTCAGAAGCAATGGAGAATGATGTTATATTGAATCAAGTCAAGCAGTTTTTAGTAAAAGGTTGGCCCGAAGAAAGAAAGCTTTCTGGTGAGTTAGGATCATTCTATAAAGTTAAAGATGATTTAATGTTATGTGGAAACATCATCATCAGATCAGATAAAATAGTACCTCCTTCAAGTTTGAGAGAGAGAATTTGCAAATTGGCACATGAAGGACACATGGGAATGTCCACCACCAAAAGAAGGATCAGAGAACACTACTGGTGGCCAAGTATTGATGCCATGATAGATAATTGGGTCAGAAATTGCTCCCCTTGCTCTATGAGTGACAAAACCGTGAAGAGTATGTCTATTGATGTTACTCCCATTGAATACGCCAATGGACCTTGGAGGAGGTTAGCAATTGACATCATCGGACCTTTCAGCTATCAATCTGGTAAGGAAATGTATGGATTAGTTCTAATTGACTACTTCTCTAAATGGCCTGAATTAAAAATAGTTGAGAAAATTTCCTCAGAACACGTAATCGATTTCCTTGACGAAATATTTGCTAGGGAAGGTTTACCGGAAGAACTCATCACAGACAATGGACCACAGTTCATTAGCAATGAGTTCGAGTGTTTTCTTAGAAATTGTGGAATTATTCACAAAAGAACTTCAAATTATTCTCCACAGGCTAACGGCCAAGTTGAAAGGTTCAACAGAGTAATCAAAGAATCATGTCAACTAGCTGTAAAAAGTGGTTTAAAATGGAGGAAAGCACTTCAAGCAACCCTGTTAACCTATCGGTTGTCTCCCAATTCAGTCACTGGGTTATCTCCTTTTGAGTTATTGAGAGGGAGGAAACCAGGTTCTCGTCTTTTACCCTGGTGGTTGAAACGTGATTCCCCTTATGAAGTAGATTTTAAAGAATTGAGAGAAAAGATTGGAAAATACCAAGAAAGAATGATCCAGCAATCAGCTAAAAAGAAATATAATCCTTACAGAATAAAGGTTGGTGACCAAGTCCGTGTAAAAATGGGTGGTCTATTTCACAAGAATGTTTCCAGATGGTCTGATCCGATCAAAGTCATAGAAATTTTTAGCAAGGCTGTTAGAGTCGAAGGGGGGAAAATATGGAATTTGAGGAGAATTTCTTTATGCAAACCAATTATTACTTCTCCTCAAAGAATTACTCAAAAAACTACATTACCGGAAAAAATTGTCACAGACCCTAATGGTTTTTCTGGTATGCATGAAGTTTATGACAATTTAGAAAAAGTCATTGTAAACAATCCTGATGCTGTGACCAATTCTGATGCTGTGACCAATTCTGAAATTAGACCTGTTCCACGTGTCATAATAAACAACCAATCAAATGTAGAAAGTGAAGATATCTTGTTAAGACGTAGTGAACGTGTAAAATATGCTCCTTCAAAGTTCAAAGATTACATTACTTAATTGCTTACTTAAATGCTATGTACATTTCTATTTTCTGCTAAAGTTTTAGTTTAATTTTTAATTTTTAATAGAATTTTTTTTGTTTTTTTTTAAAAGGGGGAAGGTGTGTGGTAATCCCCATGTCACACTAAGACCATGACTCCCTGTCTTATAGAACTTATCTATGCCACTTAGAATAGTCAGCAACGTTTAGAATGTATTCCCTTGAATGTAACAGTTCCTGTCCTACTGAGAGATGAAGACATGTTCTCTAACTTGTGGATGTTAAGCTGTTCTTCTGGAGAATAAACTCACTTGAAACCTACTTCCTTTGTGGTCAAAGTCACTACAATTGTGTTCCATTTGTTGGCTTTCTTATCACTTTCAGTTACTTCTAATTCAATGGCTTTGCATCCTCTTCTTGTGTTTGTCTCTCCTCTGCAGCATATCTTCTTTAGCATCATTTTGATTGGACGACTTGTATAACTTCACTGCGTACATTCAGAGAATGACTTTCAATTTTTCTGCATTCCGCACTCCAAAGAGTGTATGTGTTTTCATATCTTCTTTCTCAAGGGCAGTGGCGTAACAATAGCCCTGCAGTGCGAGGTTCCCTCCAAGCTCCAGTAGGGCCCCTCCATCACTGTGCACGGGAGGGTCTGAGGGCTCCTGACTGGACCCGGAGCATTGACCCCCCCCTACATGCACATTGCAAGGGACCCTCCACAGATTTTGTAATGCCAATGCTCATGGGCAGCTTCCCCCTCAAATACATGCCCCCACACTGTGCTCCATGTTGCTCTCTCCTTACCCCACCACAGCCTTTCATTATTGGTTTCTTTTTTTGCATTCTCCCAGTCCTCAAGTTTGTTTGTTTCTCTCTGGCCCACTTTCCGCTGCACCCCCACTAGGTTGATTTCTCCCCACTGCTCCTCCATTGTTCTCCCACCCTCCTGCCTACCTACCAGATAATGCTCTGTAAAAAATATTTTTGGGGAGAGCCTGGCAACTGCCATTTGTTTTCACACATCTTTAACCCTTTAACTGCTGGGCCTTCAACCCTTGGGGTAGTTTGGGCTTAGAGCTCCATAACTTTTTTATCACACGTGGTATCCGTGCAAAATTTGCATATTTTTTTATCATCCTGGGAATTCTAACGTTATCTCGGATTTGTAGATTTCCCTGGTGGGGGCCAAGAAAATATAGCTACATATAGAGTTTTGGGGGACACATAGATAAAAAGTGCTCTAGATGAAAGTATCTGTTTTTTTTCCTCAAAGTGGTATCATTAAATGGTTTGCTGTGCTAAAGTCACCATCTTCCCAGCTTTCAAGAACATGCAGGGCAGAATAATAAAAAAAAACATTACTTCACTTTTGAAAATTTTCAAAGATGTAGCTCATTTTTCCTATTTTTTTGTGCTCTCAATCTGCTTCAAGTTTGTGGTAGAAACCAGCATGAAACACATGGGTGACCCAGAAAAGCTATACATTTCTGAAAATTAGATAAAAAAAAATTACGAAATAAGCAAGGGGTCATATGAGTGAATACCTTAAGATTGTCCTAAAGATACTAACTATTGAAATATAAAAAATAATGAAAACGTTTTCATCTTTAACTTTCTGTAAAAATGGCTGATTTACAAAAGCAATACCCCATGAAGCCAAGTTTAGCCTTCTGGTCGTAAGGATATATAGGGTTGATAGGTTCTACAAACATCCAAGGTACCCAGAGCCAATAACTGAGCTGCACCGTACAATGTTTTTCATTCAGTACCAAGTATAGACCAATTCATACAGTGAAAAATGTAGAGTAAAAAATGTGTATCAAGAAAACCTATGTATTTCTGAAATGGTAAAACATGTGGAGTTTAGAATCAGTGGTCCTTTGTACATCTCTGAATTTGCAGGTGCCCGTACTAGCATATGATTTAGAAGGAATTTTTCTAATTGTCTTCTTTCTTAAACACAGGCTTACATTTGGAAGGCACAAATGCAGTGAAATCTAATTGACACTAACAAATGTTCTTTTAATCTTTTCTGCCATATGTCTTTCGATGAAAATGGTACCTCACTTGAGTGGGGAGGCCTAATGCCCATGGGAGGAAAGGGCCCAAAACACAACATGGCCACATCACATTTTTCCATAGAAAACTGGCCATTTTTGTGCAACTTGGTAATTGTGGATTTTGGGCCCTAGCTTAGCCGGCACCCAGAGACACCTAGCAAACTTGCACATTTTGGAACCCACCAGGTTTCTTTTACTGAAAATCCCTTACAAACCTCAAACGTTAACTAAAAACACATTTTCCTCACATTTCTATGATGGAAAGATCTGGAATCTGCGGGGAGTCACAAACTTCCTTCCAGAATCCAGAATCACTCTCTGTGGTGTTAGGAGGAACCCCTTATCCTGAGATCCCGCATCAGGTTAAAAAAACTCAAAGTTATCCTATAAAGATCTGTTGTTATCCTCGCACAAAATAAATCTGTTAAGCACTTAGCTGTAATTAATCAGCAGTGCGATTTCTGCTAAAGGACTGCACATATCAATTTTCAGTCTTTGGCTTACCTAGAATCAAGTTGTAGATGCAGCCGACCATAGGGGCTGATCCCAGTTTAAGTCTATCACATGATGTATTGTTGCAACTGCCAATCAAATATTAGATGTCATCATGTCTAAGCGGTGGCCTCTTCCTCACAAAGGCACTCCTCTGTGCCGAAACGCATGTAGAATTTAACACCTGTCAATTGAGTCTGTGCCACATTGTTTTGCCCTGAATACATATGAGAAAAACAAATTAACAATTGTATGTATCAAGAAGCATTGTATCAACATATTATTGATGTCTTTATTGTGATAATGTTTTTAATTCAGTTATTTTGTGATATGGTGTGTATGATGATATGATTGAGATAGTATGAATGGGCCTATTTTATTTTTTTGAGTTCAAACTGTTTTATTGCAAGTTTCTTTCATTACACCGCTATCACGCCTACAACCTTTAGGCCGGCAGCATATTGGCAGTTGCGAGTATATGATATTTAACAGTGTGACACGGCCTTCATACCGACAACCCGGAGGTCCGGCGGCGTTTAGCACATTCCTTTGTAACTTCACATGTGATGTAGGTCTGTTAGTTCTTACGCGTACATGAATGGGCCTATTTACTGTATTGAATGTTATCAATACAAATTTATTGTATTTTTGGATAAAAAACAGTATTAGAACTGGTTCTTCTTTTTCTTTGTTGTTTTCATTACTATTCATGTAAAATGGTCATAATTTATTGTTGACTTAAGTCTTTACATTAACAAACTGCCTTCCACCCAGCATTCCTTCAAGTTTCTCAATAGAAATAGTGCCTCACACGAGTGGGTAGGCCTACTGCCCATGGTAGGAAAAGGGCCAAAACACAACATGGATACATCACAATTTTTGACTCAAAACAGAACCTTTTTTTGCAAAGTGGGCAGCTGTGGATTTTGTGCCCTAGCTCAAGAGGAACCAAGGGAAACCGAGCAAACTTGCATATTTATGAAAACTAGACAACTAGTGGAATCCAGAGTGGGGTGCCTTGTGTGACTCGCACCAGGTTTATTTACCCAGAATCCATTGCAAACCACACACTTTGACCTAAAAAAATATAATCCTCACATTTCTGTTCTTGAAATTTCTGAAGTCTGCAAGGAATCACATCCTTCCTTCCACCCAGCATTCTCCCAAGTTTCCTGATAAAATTGGTACCTCACTTGCATGGGTAGGCCTAGTGCCTGTGACAGGAAACGGCCCAAAACGCAACATGGATACATCACCTTGTTCCACTGAAAACCTACTCTTTTATTGCTAAGTGAGGTGCTGTGGATTTTGGGTCCTAGCTCAGCAGACATGAAGGGAAACTCAGTAAACCTGTACATGTTTGAAAACTAGAGAATGAGAGAAGTATACAGATGCATGATTTGCATAGGCCTGGGCGGTGAACTTCATTCAGTTCCTGGAGTTTGCGGAGTTTCTGCACTCCGCAGAGCTCGCTGAATGCAGAAACTTCGCTTTGCCATGTGCAGCGGAGTCTTTTCCCTGCTCGTGATAGCGAATGGTAAGCTCATGATCGCGAACAGTAAGATCGCGAGCGCGAGCTGCCGCTTGGGTATAATTTTTACCCGAGCGGCAGGAATACCAGCACAAACTGCAGTTCGCGCTGCACTCCGCTACTCGCATAACTATGCCCAGGCCTAGACTTGCTTGGCTCTCACTATGTCATTTTACCCAGAATCCCTTTCCAACCTCAAACGTTGACTAAAGTAACACATTTTACTCACAGTTCTGTGATGGAAAGTTCTGGAATATGTGGGCATCCACATATTTCCTACCACCCTGAGTTCCCCCTTGCCCCCTGATAAGAACAGTGTGCTATTACACTGTTTTTCTTTTTTACTTATGCATACTCGTTTTGCAGATGCTGCATTTGCAAAACTAATAGGTCGAAAAGGCAAGACCAATTGCCTTTGCCAATGCATGCTTTTTATTTGTTGTGCTTCCAGAAATAGGTGGAATTTAAATAAATGTCAGCAGCAACATAAACAGGTGCTAAGCAGTAAGAGTGTATTTTAGACTCTCACCTTGATGAATTACACCTTTGCCATCTCTAATACCAGGGCCCATGGGCAGAGCCAGAGGTTCCAAAGGTAAAGCCAGGACTTGCAGCTTTGACTCCTCGTAACCCCTAACTGACATCTATGGTGGATAATGGTTCTTTATTACTGAAACTTTAATTAAATGGTTTGCTTTTGGCTGGAAATGTAACCACATTTGTCAAAATCTGTAAAGAAGTACTGGATTCAACTAAAAAAATAACACAGAAAGCAAATTACCAAACAAGAAAAACATATTAAGAAATAACAGAATGAAACAACCAGAAGATAATGCAGCACAATACTATCACAACTGCAGAATAGCACAATAACAACACATCTCACATCACAAGAACTCTACCAGACAGTAATACCTCACAAAACAACTCAAACAAAACAAGATAACACACAACCCAAAGAACAAAATACCAGAAAGTACACAGCAACAATGGAGCACAAAAACCGTGCAACATCACAACCCAAATTAACTAAGCAATATAACTATTTACAATAGAATACTAGCACAGAGCATGATACAATTCATTTAAAATTAACACAACCCAACAAAATGAAATGTAAGCACAATAAGAGGGTAGTGCCTTTATAATACACCGCAACATGAAACACAATCCAACATGACATTATTGCAATGTCATGTTGTTGTCTTTTTTGTGTTGGTGTATCATTGTATTTGGTTGTTTGTTGGTGTAGTTTTGTATTGGTAAGTTTTGTGTTATCAATGTGTTGCTTCGCTTTTTTGTGTTCCTGTATTGTCATTGTTTTGTGGTGTTGCTGAATTTTGTTAATGCATTGCACTGTGCTGTATAATTGTTGTAGTTGTGTTGGTTTATGGTACAACTGTTGTGTTTTGTAATGCATTACTGTTATTGTACTGTGTTACTATAAAATGTGAATTATACCCGGATGAAGTTTATATTATGTTGATGTAATTCACGTAATTTCAGGAATTTGTTGTTACACTTGTTATCCAAAATTCATGAAATTATGCCACTTTATGTAATTATGCGCCATTTGGTGTGAAAACTTACAGAAAACATGCAAATTTTGGTTACATTTAACAGCAAACTCACAGGAACAACAGAACATGAGTTTAGCTGCTTAGGTGTTTTTACTCACAGTGCTGAGCCCTTTTTTAATGTTTAGGGCACTTTGCGCTTACGCCTTCATAACTTTTTCCCACAAGAGTAGGCCAAATTTGGTTCCTTTTTTCCTACATCTTGTAGTTTCTAAAAAGTTCACAGGCTTTCTTAATTCTCCTTGAAGGAACTGAGAATATAGCCAAAACATAGCATAACTTTGGATTTTTTGAAAAAGGTAAGCTGTGCAAGAAAGCATATTTTTTTTTACTAAAAATGGCATCAACAAAAGTCTGCTGCACCAAGATCACTATCTTTCCTGCCGTAGTACTTTTTTCAGTTTTTTTTTTTACGGCAGACTCCGTCACACAAGTGGGGTACCATTTGTTTTTTGGAGAGATGTAGGACTGACCAGTGATAGGAATGCATGGGGATACGTGTATGTTCTGGAATATTACCTCTCATTAATGTGAGAAAGATGCAACATTTTAGCTAAAGTTTGATATTCACAGAGGATTACGGATAAGAAAAAGTAAAGCAAAGGTTTCCCCAGTTACCAATTGGTCTAAATATTGCAGCCATTCACCATTGCAAGTGGGAGGGAATTTGGATTTGATTCCTTTTTGCTGAGCCATTTGTCATAAATATGCCAGAAAGAACCCATGTTCCAACTACCTTGCCACAGAGGAGCAGAATGACTTTGGGGCTTCAGGGTGGGGGATAATTAATGATCCTGGGTGGGCTGTCCAATCCCTTTTTTATCCTAATAATAAATTATGCCTGATGTCGAATCAGCTGTCTTCTTCCCCAGAGGGAAAATTGGCATAACGACAAGTGTATCAAACAACAAACTTTAAACAGGGGTCCAAGGGGAATTTGTATTTATAGACCTGCTTATATCTTGTCCCCCAACTGAACAATCTATTAACACACAGAAGATATCAAGGGTCTGTTGTAAATACCACTGTCAACGGTACCTGTTGATGGTATCCGCAAATACTTATACCAACTGGTTATATTAGAACTTGTCTAGGAGAAAAATGAGAAATGAACAGAAGGTGAAAAGAAAAATAAAGATACCCATCAGCCCACACATTGGCGGTACTTCATCATCTGGGTTGAAAAGGAAAGATGGTTTTTACTAGACACTTTCCTCAGGAGATTCCTTGAGGATAGCTAGTATCCGATCATTAGATCAGACCGTCAACCACAAGATGGAGAGTGTTATAAGGCTGAAGGGGCAAGTTGCAGTGCAAAGAGGATTGTGAAAATTACTATTCACCATAGATATTAAATGGTCAACATGTTTCAGCCCCTCCGCGCTTTCATCAGGACCTATGATGTACACTGCTGCAACACTTACCACGTGTCGTGATAAACAATGAAGATTATGAAGACCTACCAGTTGTGAAGTAGTCTCATATCTTGATTTTCAAACCTTTCCTATAAGACAAGAGAAAGAGAATAGAACATACACAAAGCAAAACAGATGTCATAAAGACAACACATCTAGAGTGTTATGTTGAGTGTCTCAATCATTTTTTCTTTATTTCTTTTTTTCTTTTTTTCACTCACCCAGCAATGTAGGGAGGAACAGCCTCACCTCGCCTGGCGCTCGCTCGGGACAAAGAGGCCACGCACTAAAATAATAGAGACATAAAACAGTTTATGTAACTTTGGTTATAGTGATGTCATTATTTATAATATAGTGGTTCAAATGACATCAAAAAATTCGAAATTCGGAAGTAGGGACTCAGGCAGACATGCAGGGACTCTCGCTTAATGACTGGCAGACTCGGTTTAAACTGACAGATTCCTCCATGTTTATAATGTGAAGAATAGTATGTTACCAAAAGCGGATGCAGTTCAACAAAATAGGTGCAAAAAGTTGTAACTAGAGGTACATATTCAATGGGTCTCTGGAAGAGACTTAATGATGTGCATGACTCATTAGGTAATGTGGCTCTTCCATGGATGTAGTCAAGAAAGTGAGCCAACTAGAGCAGAAAATTCCCCCTTGCAGAGCCTCGAAGAAACTAAGCAAAGTGGCTCTTCGAAAAAACCGTAATGAACCCTGAACTCCAGCCAGACACAGCCCTCGCTTACCTCTCCGTCGTTGCCTCGGTCTGGCATCTGAGCCGAGGGGGAGGTAGCGAGGCTGTTCTGTGTTGGAGAATAAATGGCTCTGAAGCGGACCAGAGAGAAAGCCATCCATCTAGAATAGCGGGTTGCTGATTGGATGAGCGTTTGCTTTACTTTATTGAGTTACTAAAGGATTTTCGTCATGTAGGAAAAAGCGGCATTTATGATTGGCTCAGCCCCTCGATGGGCGGCCAATGAGAGTTATTTATCAGGTCACCTGTCCATGTGCTCTTCGCTACATAGGCATGACAACGAGGAAGATCAAGTTGAGAATACAGGAGCATAAAAGTACCATCAGGCGCAACAAACAAGCGACTCGTCTGACGTCCCACTTCGTTAACAAAAAACACTCCGCAGACGAGTTGGAATGGCTAGTCTTGGAACAGCCCTTTATACCTTCACATGTGAGTGATATTGCTAAATTTTTGTTCAAAAAAGAACAAAAATGGATTTTCAGACTCAAATGTGACACTGAGGGTCTGAACGACGACACACCGTGGTTACAGATATAAGGCCCCATCTCAGTCTATTGTAAAAGAACTGTTAAAAAACTATGAAACCTAGTCACATGACGTCTCCTCCCCTCCCTTACTCATAGAGAGGTTCTCTGTCTCCTTCCATCTCAGTATATATAGTGAGCTGTGGGGACGCATGTGCTCTACATTAGTCACACCTCTGTTCCAAACATATCTCAACTTTGGTGGAGTTGTTTCAAGTTTCAAGTTGTATGTGTTACATTAGATTGAAACAATCAGTCTAGCAACTTGTGTGTCAAAGTAGTGGCACTGATCTGACAAACATTAAAAGGGTAGTGAGTCTCACCATCGGATTTTTTTGAGTTCCTTGCACCATCTCAGTGCTTTTCAGACACGAGCACGTGGGCGATCTGTAATACCCTCGGCTAGGCAATTGGCCAAACCCGCTTGATACAGAGAGATTTTTGAGACTACACCCTCGCACGACGAGTGCGCAAACAGAAATCATAATGCCGCGTCATTTTGCTTATTTTCAAAGCAGTCTGCACACGGATCAGCATTTTTTCCAGGTTCCGAGCATGATAAATAAGAATGAATCGATACAAGACGATGAATGTCATAAACGCTAAAAGGTGCATTTATTAAGCGTCCTAGATTTCAATGATGCACATATATTCATAGCATCACACCAATCAAGGGAAACAAAACAGTAATTGGTTTTTCATGTTGACAACTCAAGGCGCACTCGCCATAGGCTGAGTAACCCGTCTTTTTCCTTTACTTTCCGGTACTATGTTTGACCAATGAGCATCCCTTCATGGGACACACCTCTGCCTCTCCACGCTGGTCCGCACTTGCACTTTTGGACAACTTGGAAAGAAAATACACATGGCGTCTTTCGGTGAAAGTATCCACCAATAGTGTGCGTATCAGTGCAATACTGAGACAAGCTCTCATTGGCCGCCCATCGAGGGGCTGAGCCAATCATAAATGCCGCTTTTTCCTACATGACGAAAATCCTTTCGTAACTCAATGAAATAAAGCAAACGCTCATCCAATCAGCATCCCGCTATTCTAGATGGATGGCTTTCTCTCTGGTCCGCTTCAGAGCCATTTATTCTCCGACACAGAACAGCCTCGCTACCTCCCCCTCGGCTCAGATGCCAGACCGAGGCAACGACGGAGAGGTAAGCGAGGGCTGTGTCTGGCTGGAGTTCAGGGTTCATTACGGTTTTTTCGAAGAGCCACTTTGCTTAGTTTCTTCGAGGCTCTGCAAGGGGGAACTTTCTGCTCTAGTTGGCTCACTTTCTTGACTACATCCATGGAAGAGCCACATTACCTAATGAGTCATGCACATCATTAAGTCTCTTCCAGAGACCCATTGAATATGTACCTCTAGTTACAACTTTTTGCACCTATTTTGTTGAACTGCATCCGCTTTTGGTAACATACTATTCTTCACATTATAAACATGGAGAAATCTGTCAGTTTAAACCGAGTCTGCCAGTCATTCAGTGAGAGTCCCTGCATGTCTGCCTGAGTCCCAACTTCCAAATTTCGAATTTTTTTATGTCATTTGAACCACTATATTATAAATAATTACATCACTATAACCAAAGTTACATAAACTGTTTTATGT
Source organism: Lissotriton helveticus (assembly GCF_964261635.1). Taxonomy (NCBI): domain Eukaryota; kingdom Metazoa; phylum Chordata; class Amphibia; order Caudata; family Salamandridae; genus Lissotriton; species Lissotriton helveticus. The sequence continues at coordinate 306,880,015 of NC_136070.1, forward strand.
CTCTATTATTTTAGTGCGTGGCCTCTTTGTCCTGAACGAGCGCCAGGCGAGGTGAGGCTGTTCCTCCCCACATTGCTGGGTGAGTGAAAAAAAGAAAAAAAGAAAAAAAGAAATAAAGAAAAAATGATTGAGACACTCAACATAACACTCTAGATGTGTTGTCTTTATGACATCTGTTTTGCTTTGTGTATGTTCTATGCTCTTTCTCTTGTCTTATAGGAGAGGTTTGAAAATCAAGATATGAGACTACTTCACAACTGGTAGGTCTTCATAATCTTCATTGTTTATCACGACACGTGGTAAGTGTTGCAGCAGTGTACATCATAGGTCCTGATGAAAGCCCGGAGGGGCTGAAACATGTTGACCATTTAATATCTATGGTGAATAGTAATTTTTTACATGCTATTTTCACTCTGTTTTTTAACATACCGTTTTGATGGTCGCATCTAATAAAGTTTTCTTAGACATCAATACAGGTATTTTTAAATCACCACTACATACATTTGTGTTTACACCATTTTCACAATCCTCTTTGCACTGCAACTTGCCCCTTCAGCCTTATAACACTCTCCATCTTGTGGTTGACGGTCTGATCTAATGATCGGATACTAGCTATCCTCAAGGAATCTCCTGAGGAAAGTGTCTAGTAAAAACCATCTTTCCTTTTCAACCCAGATGATGAAGTACCGCCAATGTGTGGGCTGATGGGTATATTTATTTTTCTTTTCACCTTCTGTTCATTTCTAATTTTTCTCCTAGACAAGTTCTAATATAACCAGTTGGTATAAGTATTTGCGGATACCATCAACAGGTACCGTTGACAGTGGTATTTACAACAGACTCTTGATATCTTCTATGTGTTAATATAACAACAAGTGTGCCACCATGGGGAGTTGATAGTCAGTGGCACACTTTAGGGGTTTGGTTCAAGCCCAATGCATTTTAAATAAATGTCCCTGGTTCCTAGTGGAGTTTTTGCTCCCCAAGGGAAGACTGAAAGTAATGCCCCCAAGTTGATCCCTCCCGACTGGGACAGAATTACTGCCAAGTCTGTTTTCGTGTGAGAGCAAGGCTTGATGCCTGGCTGGCAGCCTGTATCCCATCTTTTTTTTTACCATATTCCTGGTATCTACTTGCCTTTTTGCCTCCCATTGAAAGTTTGGGGATGAAGTCCTCCAATTTATTTATGTACTTACCTCCAGTCGGCCATTTGCCGGAGTTTACTACCCTCCACCCTGCCCCTTCCCCACCCTGCCCCCCCGCAACACTCCCACTAAGAGCCGCTACTGGTGGGGACCCATATGGGTGTAGGGGGAAGACTTGATGCCTGGGCAGGCCTCCCTAACTGCTTCTTTTTATTTGATAGTGTGTATTCAGTTTTCTTACCCATGCAGGACAGATAGTGGCTAAAGTCCCCAGATAGCTCCAAAGGGGCTGAAATGCTGCTGGTCCATTCTGGGGAGTGGTGCAGCCTGATCCCTGGGCAGGTGACTCCCACCTATTCTTTTTTTCTGACCTCTTTCCTTGTTATCTATTGGTGTTACTAACCCTTATTGAGATTGAGGAGAGATCCACTGAATCTGCCCTGAGGGTAGCATAAAGACTTATGGGCCCGTTCTTTGGTGGGGGAATGGTCCTATGATTAGGTAGCTCACCTACCCCCTTTATTTTTATTTTGTTACCATTGTTCCCTGGTGTCTAGTATGCTCTTTGCCCATGAGGGGGAGTTTGTGGCTAAACCTCCAATCTTCCCTCCAGGGAGGAGGAGAAAGACTGCTGTGTCAATTCTGGGAAGAGGAAAAAAGCCTGATTCCTGGTCTGAATGTCCCTACATCTTTTTTTTAATAATTGTCCCTGGTATCTACTGGGCTTTCTGCTCCCCGTGGCAGATTTGGGTTAATCCCTCCCATTCTCCCCCAGGGGGCAGGCACACTGCTGGCTTGTTTTGGGGTGGGGGTACAGCCTATTGCCTGGAAGGGCCCACCCCCACCTCTTTTTTTTCTATCTCTTTTCCTTGTGTCTACAGGGTTTTCTCCCTGTAGGGAGGCTGGATTGGGGAAGAACTCTCAAATCTTTCCTCCATTGGCCCATTCTTGGGAGGAGGCATGGTTCTATGCCTAGACAGACGATCCCCAGCCCTCCTTAAAATAAATAACTTGTGTCTGGTTGGATTTCTGCCTCTTGGGGCTGGAATGGGGTAAACCCCCAAATCTTCCCTCCAAGAGGAGCATAATGGCTGCTGGGTCCTTTCTGACGTGGGAGCAGGTCCACCCCATCCCTTCTTTTTGTTGTTGACCTGATTCCATGATATCTAGTAGGCTATCTGCCCCCCAGGGGACAGTCTGTTTTTCATCCTCCCAATCAACCCTCAGGCGGGCAGAAAGACTGCTGGGCCAGTTCTCAGGTAACGACACTGTCCAAATCCAGGGTGAAGATTTGGGATGGTGGGCAGAACTCATGTGTTTTTTTTCCTAGTAGCCAGTAGCATGAGTACTTTCATATAAGATATACTTGGGCCTCCTTTTATCTCTCTATGACAGTACAACATTTTTAGATGTGAGGCGGACACATCAATGAGGAATGATCAAGACTTGGTGGATGTGTCCCATATTTATCATGGGTTTGGCTCGCCCTTGCTTGCACCACTCAAGGGGGTCTAAGGGCATTGTAAAATCTAGAATGATATTTACCAAGCCACACAAGGTCACCTTGCATGGCCCTGCGTGGCTTGGTAAATGTGGAGCAACACAAGGCAGTACAAATTGCTGCCTTGCGTTACATGCGTGGATCATGGCCACTTCCATGCATCTATCCATTTATTTAGGTGCATTTCCAGATTTACCCTTAGTGATAGACCTGTGAGTGCGTCAAAATGTTCTGCCTCCTCAGGGAAGGCGCAACAGGGAGAAATATGTTTAATCTTCCTAGTTTCTTTCCTCTTTCTACATGTGGTGCATTTTGCAACACACGTAGAACAAGGAAAATGCCTATGAGGATTGTATTTGTGCAGGAATGTTTCCTTTCCTGCAAAAAAAAAACCTTCCCACAAGTTAGACACCCTTGCACCATGGTGCACCATGGTGCAAGGGTGTCTGCATTGAGACTAGGCAGCACATTGTGCTCCAACGCAGGCAGAGAGCAGGAATACGCTGTATAATGTAAAACACAGCACATTCCTGCCCTTTCCCTTTCACACAGCGGAGCAAGGTGACTTGCTGGGTTGAATGAAAACTTTATAAATATACCCTTGTGTGTGTTTTCAGTTCCATATGCCTATCACTGCTCCAATATGTGACAAGACTTGTATATTGTGGCTGTATTCCTATGCAAATGTTACTAAATAAATTTTTTCCTCTTCTTTTCAAGGGTATGTATTGATTATGGGAGCTTTCAGATCATGAAAAAATTGGGGTGGTCTGTTTCGTTTTGTGACAGTGATCAGCTGCCGGCGGATTTAAAATTCCCAACAGCCCCTCAAACGCACACCTGCCACAAATCATGACAATGATGTCAGATGCCATTTTTTCGTGCGTCTGGGTTAAAAGAGGCAAAGCAGGTTTTTCACCAGTGCACCTCTACTTTTTTGCACTCGGGGCCTGTTGTTCTGAGTGGATGGATACAAGTATATGTGAATGGTGGTCTCCACTGCCACCAATGAGTGAGGGTTCTGTAAGTATAGCAAGTCTATGATATAGGGTGCCCCCCACTGCCACCAAAGATAATGGGATGCTCCTGTATAGAATGTTTGGAATTGTGTTATTTGGATGTTGTTTGTGCTGCCACAAACTATTCTGGTGCAGCGTTTCAGATGAATGTATGTTATTACACCCAACTTTTTCATTTACATTTTTTCCTTTTGACTAATGATTTGTCCGTACTCTACTACGTGATACCTGACTCCTAATAAATTCGCTATTTTAGGCATATACTTAATAATGTTGTATCCATATGACCTGCTTCAAATATGATGTGATGGATACTGGAGATGTTGAGAAACGAATCAGTAAACAGCACCCCAGGAGACATAAAGATTTCAACCATAAGGGGCGGCACATTAATATAAAAAATTCCCCCTGCTTTGTCTATAAAGGAATATGGCAACTGAAGTAGTGGTTTTACTCAAGGACCATTTCACACAATTGAAGTGTGTGACTACAGAGGATACCCCTTCCACCCAGGTCATGAAACTCAAGTTCCCTAGAGTTAGGGTAAGCAGCTTACCAATCAGGCTCAAGCATGTTTTCAACCTACACAATTGTGTTTCCTTGTTTGCAGTGCATATCTGAACCCCTGCCTCACATTCCATGTACCCACCAGACACCTCTGCTCTGCCCAACTCGCCCTGGCCACCGTCCCATGGATCCGCAAGACCAGGACTGAAGGAAGATCCTTCTCCTACCTCGTCGTCAAGACCTGGAACATCCTACCTCTCTACCATAGGTAAGCCTTGTCACTGACTCACTTCAGGAAGGATCTTAAGACCTGGCTCTTCGACTGAACCCCAGCACCTATACGGATCAGCAGGTCCACCCCCAGCACCTTGGAACCCTCATGGGTGAGTAGTCGTGCTATATAAACCATGATTGATTAATTGATTGATTCATTGAGTGTCACAGAAGTATATTGCATATCCAATAAGAACACATTATCATCTTGCAAGCAAATAATCTCTTAGTTGCCTAGCATGTACTGATCAATGAATTTTTATGAAAGATGTTTTTGTAAATTACTCCTATTTTAGGAACCATGATTACCTGGGTTGTCAAGGTATGAGTCACGTTCTGACAACTCTGCATCTTACACTTACTTTACTTTGTACAAGGAGTAGAGATAGGGATCCCCTCTAGCACTGATGAATGCCCCTGAACAGTATTAGCATCTATATGGACAAAAATGTTTTGGCTTAAAATAGATGGGTGAGTCATTGCACCTACTTATCACCCCTCTTGTTAGTTTTAGGTATACCTAAGGTACCCACTTTTAAAGGTATTATCCTGGGTTTACCATAAGGTATTCTTAGTTCGCCTGGATCCCATTTTGTTCAGTTAGCTTTTATCAAGAACGTCATCTTAATGAGGTTGAGTCCGCCCAGGTAGTACCATCTTACGAGGGAGGATCTAACCAATGATGAAGCATGCCACAAATAGTGGGTGAGGCCTCCTCATCCAATCTACTTCGCACTCTAGGATTAAGGTATATCCTTTCATAATTTCAAGTGGGTGATTTTTTTATATTTGACTTGGTAGGGGCCGAATCTGATCTTATAACATTTGCCATCACACTTTGTTGTGTTTGCCAATTGCACGGTGGGCCAACCTATTGCTTTGGTAAACAAATATGTTGCCTTGTGTTTAATGTGCTTTCTGCTTCCCAGGTTGGTCAATTGAGAGTTAACTGTTCCCTCTTTTTTAATGGTGGACTACTTGCACATGCCTGGGTGGTGCTTCCCCCTCCAAGGTTCCTGGCGCTTGGGGATCACAGTCCAGGGCAACCACCAAGCAGTGATCCACCCGGAAGAGGTACTGCTCCAGAAATACTTTGTCTAGATAGATCAGTGTTGGGGAGAACTTACACCCCCAAGCACAAATGTAAGTGAAAGCAGAGTTTGCAGAATGGCACCATCTGCTTTGACGTTTTTTAGATTTACATTAATGCTCTGTGAACTCCCCACATCACAATAAAGGAAAACTAACTTTGAATGCTTGGGAAGCCCTTTCCTCATGTCCTGACTTTCTTTTTTTAAAAGAAAATGGTTCTGGTTCTTGCACAAGCAGCATTTTCTCCTGCTGTGTCTTGGGCAAGATGTTCGCATTGTCTGAACTGCAGCTGTAGTGCAGTGAATATGAAAGTCTCCTTTATTTAGTTTGACATCATCACGCGTTGAACATCACAATGAAGCAAATGAAAAAAGAATCTATGAATGTGTGGGAAACTCTCCCCTCACATCTTGACTTCATTAAAGAAAAAGAAAAAAAAACACTTCTGGTGCTTATACAGGAAGCATTTTCTCCTGCAGTGTCTGTGGTGAGATGTTCATGTTCTCCATAATGTATTGGTAGTGCGGTAGAATGAATGTCTCCTCGACAGCACTGTTGCAGTTAAATAGAATTTCCATAAACCCTGTTAAGTGCAAATTAATATAACATTACCTATTACAACAGCTCATTTTACTGCACATAAAAATGATTCAATAGCAAGAAAAAAGTAATTTCATATATGTGATGGGTATACACCTGTTACAACGCATTTTTTACTCCGCACTACCATTACAAAAACAACAAGTGATGGACTGAATGTGGATCAATGTCACACACTCCCCCAGTCAAAAGATCTGGGCCCAAATCCATCGTTTTTTTGCACTCCACACCACCCTGGGTTAGACAATGGCGATATGCAAATCAGCTCTGACCCTGTTGCCCCATGGGAACAGTCCAGTCCGAACTACAAAAGCCATGTCCTTCCCAGAACGGAATCAAGCATCCGAGGACCGGACCGGTTTCGAGGTAACACCTCTCTTCAGCCCGGCTAGCTTGACTCCAAGTGGTGTGGAGTGCCTGGGACCCACGTCTGGGCATCCCCAGCGCACTTAGGGCGGCAATTACAAAAACAACAAGTGATGGACTGAATGTGGATCAATGTCACACACTCCCCCAGTCAAAAGATCTGGGCCCAAATCCATCGTTTTTTTGCACTCCACACCACCCTGGGTTAGACAATGGCGATATGCAAATCAGCTCTGACCCTGTTGCCCCATGGGAACAGTCCAGTCCGAACTACAAAAGCCATGTCCTTCCCAGAACGGAATCAAGCATCCGAGGACCGGACCGGTTTCGAGGTAACACCTCTCTTCAGCCCGGCTAGCTTGACTCCAAGTGGTGTGGAGTGCCTGGGACCCACGTCTGGGCATCCCCAGCGCACTTAGGGCGGCAATTACAAAAACAACAAGTGATGGACTGAATGTGGATCAATGTCACACACTCCCCCAGTCAAAAGATCTGGGCCCAAATCCATCGTTTTTTTGCACTCCATTACAACGCGACTTTTACTCCGCATACCATTACAACGCATTGCGCTGGGGGGCGCTCTAGGATAGGGAATAAGTATAATTTACTATCCAACACCTTCCCTAGGGTCCACGGGGACTGGAGTTAGAATAGTAAATTATACTTACCACTATCCAGCGCCCCAAGGCGCTATGCGTTGTAACGGTATGCGGTGTAAAAGTCGCGTTGTAATGGTCTGCGGAGTAAAAGTATGCGTTATAAAGTCATACATCCATGTGATGTGGTGTGTCAGAAATGATTCACTGCACGGCTCTAGAAAGTGTGTTCCCATGCCTAAATATTCCCATTGTGGGTTGGTGTTTTTTGATTTTCTCCTCAGCACACGTAACAATCGCAAGAGTGTGACTATGCCATCCAGTAACATAGAGTCAGACCCAACGCATGCTCTGTTGTGGGCTAAAGGTGACTACGAGTAATGCCCTCCTTTTTTGAGTGTAACTAATGTCACCTCACTATGCTGTAAAGACTGACAATGATGCAACCATCATATTCTAGTAGTAGGAGAGGCCATTTTGCTTGTCTATCAGGGAGCGCTACCTACAGGTTTCTCCCCTTTTTTATATCTTCTTTTTCTCTATCAAATCCCTGCTGCTGGGTCCTTCCCTCCACCATGTGGGGCATGGGAGACATACTTCTGTGGTTTATACTGGTGCTGTAAAATATGAATGGTGGGAGAGTGCTTCATGTGTCTATTGCAACCTAGGAATTCATTTTAATTTCTTGAACACAAGTGGTACATTAGCTAGAGGTTAGGTTTGAAAGAGCTCCAAATAACATTTTGAATTGCAGGGCTGCTCCTGTCTATTCATATAGCTTTGACTAGTGGACCAGACTCCAGGATATGGAGGATAGAAGACACAGGGTACTTTTGAAATGCATTTAAAGCCTCTTGCCCTTTCCTTTTGCATAGATCTCTAGAACCTTTACTTCCAACAGATGAAGTGGCAGGTAGGTGCTGAAGCTTCTCTTTTGTGCCTTTGCCTTGGATCTCTCCTGAAGGAGGAGTCCCAACTCCACCCCACCTTCCTGCTGACACTTTGAGACAAGGACAATGGTTATAATGATTGGAAAAGTCTGGGAGGAGCATTTAAAACTTAGGAACTGCCTGAAACTGGCCCCGGAGTTCTAGGTCTGGGTCTGCAAGCTTGGTCTAAGTACGATGTATGTATTTAGATTTCTCTACCAGTGGCGGATATGAAATTCTTTTGTGTTCCAGGTTTGGTCTCTGACTGCCAACTGCCTTCACCAGGTTCAGGAACCTGAATATTCAGCAACTTACCAGCTCGAGCTTATTTTACCTTGTCTTGAGGGAAGGAACTGACTAACTACTGAGAATGCGAATTGAAGGTGCCATTGCATGAAATAAATGCTGCCTAGAAGGGGAGTACTGTAAGGGACTGAGGCGATAGGAGCTGAGCCCAGTGCATTGCAACCCAGGAACTGGCAAACAATGCTATGCAATGTGGCGTGACCTGGATAGAATATAAAACACATGTGATGGATTGGCAGACCCGGAGATCCCAACCACAACCATGATCTCCCTTAAATGAGCTAAAGCGCCTGTTACTGCATGGCACACAAATATTTGAGATTGCTATTTGGATGTCCCAGCAAATGAAACCAAAGTACCAAGAGGGTTGGGGCTATAGTGAGATCACTAACCACAATCAGTGTTGTTTACCAGCTTCCATTTAATCACAGTTGGATGGATGATGGAATTGAGGAACCACCAGGGACATCCTGCAGACTCCCTAGAAGCACCAGTCAAAAGGTGCCTCAAGTCTGTTGTGCTGACCTGCCTCCATATATGGAGTGTGTGATTGCATGCTAGAAGATAATTCATTAACACCAGCTGCACTGGCTGGCCTAAAGTCAAGTCAGCATAGCTATTCCTATTAGTCCATGTGGGATACACACAACCCAGAGCTGTGCAACTCCTGGTCTCAGCAGGCAGAAGCAGACTGGATCACTGGAGAAGGAACACCAAGAAGCATTGCAAACATTTGGAGGTTAGGTTTATGCTCTACCAAGAACCCATCTATAACTAACTTTGGCAAGGAGCATACGTGAACCCAGAATAGCCCCAGAGAGCCACGCCCACCACTTTCTCTGGACTGCAACTGATTACCTTGCATTGACTCACTTTTGCGACAAGATATGATCACTGGGGGCTACCTCAGATATTAGCAGCAGCACCCTGCACATAATGCTCTCTGACCACTTTACACCACGTGTCAGTCCTCTGAGGTTTGTGTTCAGCATTCGGTGGTGTATTAGATATAAATACTTTTTCTTAAATGCTAAAGTACTTGCTGGACTTTGATTTATTGGCTATTATTACATTTTTCACTAAGTTCTGATTGTCTAACCCACATCACCTCTATGAGTACGCCTTAGATTCCTGAACTTTGCTACTCTGAGGGTCAAGTGCTAACGGGGTGTCCTTGATGCTCTGTTTGTGGCTCAATAGCAAGGGGAATCCCCAGGACACCAGTGGTAAAAGTCTCAGATTGTTAAAATCTTGGCCCCTTAAACATTCTCTATTAGACAAGTTAGACTGAATGAAGTAGCAAGGCAAAATGCAACCTAGTACAATGCTATTTAAAATTATGCTACAATGTTTAGATGAACATTGATTAAACAATGACCAAATGCACACATGAGGGTTACCTTCTCCTTGTGAAACGTATGTCCAAACATAGGTTAAAAATATTAGACTGGGATGCAGCTCTGAGTAATTACCGGTAGATGAGATTCATTCAAGCATTTCACCCCTTACCTTTTTGTTTTCCCTGTTCACTCAGTTCTATTGGATCCAAGTTTCACCTCACAGATGAGACACAAAGTAGCTTAACCCCTCCACTGCGCTGAACGTTCTGCGCTGGTGCGGAACGTTCTATTGCGCGGGCGGGGCCGGAACATTCAGCGGACATGCGCAGCACTACCGAGGTAGTGCACGCGACGTCCGCTGAACGTGCGCCGCACGGAAGGGGTTAATATAGCTTAAATATTAGCCATAACCGATGCCACTGCAACTACCCTTAAAGGGCCTTCAGTAAGTGTCAGCAGTTGGTCCTTGATATTATTCAGGCTAACAATTATGTTTGTTGTAAGTTAGACCTCCAAAAGTAATGCATTAGGATAAAAACATCAATGAACTCACAAAAATTTGCATATAGGAAGTTTTTTGTACACAACTGTGACTTTAAAATGTTGCTGTGATTCATTGTTTTTAAATATTGATTGTTGCTTACATAACTCTCACTTTTGTATACAAATGCTGTTTTACAAATGCTTGCAAATAATCTGTGCAGAGGGGAAAAACTTTCTTGCTTATCACTAGCTGGCAAGTGACTGCCAAGAACATTATACCAGTTGTGCTTTTATTAATACATTCAACAAATAATCCTTACCAAATGACCACACCAGTCACACAACCACTACTGCATCTGTTGATTGGATGTTTTCAACAGTAGTAACAGTGTCAGGGTTCTGCCAAACCTCCAAACGGAATAGAGAACACTATCAGGATAAAGACATGTCATTTTTATCATGTGTCCCTCTTGCCTTGTTCCACCACTTTAAGTTTGTTACTTGACTCGAGATTACAAATTAATTGGACATTTATAACAGTGCCATGTCCAAATGTCACCACAACAGTATTCATACATCAGCAACAACTACACATTTATTGGATACTCAAAACTCATAGTCTATTCAGATAGGCTTGTGTAATACATTCCTGGAAAAATAATAAATTTTTAAAGCCTCAATATATATAGAAGAGTGCTGGCAGTTAATTGGTTACTATTTATGATATAAGAGCATATATTTAATGTTAAAAAAACGAATCTGAGATATCCCCACATCACAAGATCACAGACCCATTGTATTGTGGATTCTGACTTTGTGACATCTCCCTTTCAGTGTGTACAGATTGGTGTAAGGTTTTGACTACTTTAGTGTACATCATTTTATGGACATGGCACTTCTCATAAACATTTATGTCATCTGGTGGAAGTGGATGTTGCCAAACAAAATATTAATCAATTAAAATTTTCAAGCACACATTTCATTATTGCGCAGAGCTCTAAAGAAGGATGTTTCGCTTCCTAATGATTACACATTTTAACCATCTAGGAAGAATTCAAGTTTGCTCTGCCCTCTGAGGAAAAGTGTTCTTCTGATCGGCATCATTAGTACCGAGATGCCATTGTTTTTTCATTGACATCGCGTGTCAAACACTTCCACACGACCCACCTGGTCATTTCTGCTGATGCCTGAGGAAAATCTAACTAACACGACAACAGCCATCTTGCAGCCTGCATTTCTGCCCAGGAACTGTCACACACCCAACCCCCCCTGTTCTCTGCAGTTCACCAGAAAGCCACGAGACACTCACATCCTGAGTAAATGTTTTATTTTCCATCTCCTGCTCCCAGCCTGGTAAACATCCTTGACACCGTGATCAGGTTATCTGGACAATGGTCTGACTGCTGGACCTTGATCAGGGTGATTAAACAATGACTTGAAAGACTGGGCTTTTATCAAGCCAACTGAACAATGACCTGAAAGACTAAGCCTTGATCAAAGTTGAGTGAACAATGATTTGTGTGCCAAGCCTTGACAAGGTCACCATCTACAAACATCGTCTGGATCTGGTTATCAACTGGAAACACTGCCCTGATTAAACAATGAACTAACAGCCATCAGACTGGGATGAAAAAGTATAAAAGGCTTGTATGCTGCAGAGTGAAGCAGCAGCCTCCTCTGTCTTGTCTCTGACTAGCATGGGATTCTGTTCCATAGCCCGGGCTATTGAATAAATATGGGTTCCCCCTGCAGATGAAGGCTCCTGTGTCTCCTTTTACTAAGTATGGAAGGTATGGAAGGCTTGGGCGGTTCCCCCGTCGCCGAGACCCAGTAAGTGGGTTTAATCTGGTTCTTCAAATGGCGCCTGAACAGGGACTCCACGAGCACGAAGGTCAGGCCCGGTGGATGTGAGAGGGTGCACAGAGAGACTCCGACAGAGGTACCCTACCCGAGGGATTCTTGCAATCCGGTAAGCCGAACGACTCGCCCGCTGTCCCTCCCCACCCGGTCTGGGCCACTTGACTGCGTTCTCGCTGGAGTCCCCTAGCAAATTTCTGGAGTAGGACACAGCCCTACGTCTGCAGAAGAGAACTACCCCTGTAAGGTAAGGGTGGACTGATCACCCACCGAGTCTTTATGATTCCGTTATTGACTTTCGCAAAAGCCAAGCTGTTATTGACTTTTGCCAAAGCCAAGCAAGCGAGGTGAATTTTTAAAAACCCGCTGGTGTCTGTTCTGTATGATTCTGCTGTTATTGACTTTTGCAAAAGCCAAGCAAGCGAGGTGAGTTTTAAAACCCGCTGGTGTCTGTTATCTGTTTACAAGCATGCCAGTCAGTAGTAAATTCAAGAAATTATGTTGTTGTATGTGTACGCAGGACTCCCAGCTGGCCATACAATGTATGTTAAACATGGCCTTCTGCCATAATGTTTTCCTCATTCTGGGTAAAATATACCAAGCAAAGTAACACGGAATTACAGTGGCCACAGTTTGGCTCCTCTGATCTCCAGGCCCTTCTGAGCCTGGAGGAGCAGCTGCTCCGCAAACGGTCTCTGCTGACTTAATAATTCTCCCCAGTCCTGAAAGTGAGGCAGGGTATGCTCTGTGCATGTCTGTGGCAGCGAGGCAGGGGTGGTAAATAGATGCATAATGCATTGGCTTGTGATAAATGTGCGTGAAGTGCTCCAATATCGTCATTTTACGCACTGCCCTACAGCAACGCCCCCTGTAAATATGCACATACCATGAATGAGGAGGAGGGGGTGCTCGAGTTGCGCAGCTGACAATGACCTCGGAGCAGGGGGGGATTACCAGGCACAGACGTTGGTTGCTACTTCCTGCTGTTCTCCTAATTTGAGAATACACCCGTCTGTGCAAACGTGGCTTCTTTGTCTACAGCTTGACGCTCGTCAGTTTGGTATATTTCTGTGGCATGAACAGAGCCGAAAATAAGTTGCGTCGAATGCACTTTAAAACGATGTCGAAAAAACGAAAGTATGAAGTTTGCCTTTTAAAGGTAGTCAGTCACCTAACCATTGTACGATAACTCATTTAAAAACACTACACTATACTTGCCGAGAGATTCGAAATGTTTAATTAGTCACAAGACAATTAATTGTAGGAGAATTGTAAGGGTACTTACTTCCTAGGTGAGCTCGTATTTTAATGATATCTCCCTTTTGTGACCACCGTTTTCCCTGTCTCTGGTCTAGCACTCCTCGTTATTTGCTTGTAAGCTTTTAAATAGCGCTTCACACCACACATGTTTCTAATCACGGTAAAAATGATGCATTTTTATGACTCAGGTTTAACCTTACTCAGTGTACCGACCTGGGAAGAATGGGAAGATGTATTTACTATGTCCCTTTTAAAAGAGGCCACGTTATTTGCGAGTTAGATCTATTCCCCAAAGTATGTATGCCACTTGTCAATTTATTAACTCCTCTTTAAAATTGCAATTCCCAGCATTAGAGGAGTGTAGAGACTGGCTGGGAGTGGCAGAGGAGAGGCTTGGGCGCTGCCAGGCTACATAGCTTTCCTTGAATACCGACTGCTGCATTCAAGCCATGTGTGCCACAAATGACTACAACATTGGCACTCTCGCTCCAGGGCGCTTTGAAGAAGCTTTTAGTGACTACAAAAAGGTACCATTTGATAACTACATGCCAGTAAAGTAAAGCAGCCTTTGAGAGCCTGGGTTACGTTTGATTTCCAGGATTGTGCTACATGAAGCCCTGATACATTATTGAGTAGATAGCAGGCCGTCCTTCTTGGGCTGGTCACGTGTTTATAGCCATGAAATATATGGCTGACACCACTTGAACTGGACTTGATTTCGCGGTTAATTTCGCTCTGTGCAGCGAGCCTTAGCTTGCAGGGATTGGGAAGGCAGGCCTTTTCCACATGCCCTTGAGGAGAGGGACATAGCCTAACATTAGCCCAATGTTTCATTTGTAAAGTAAGAGGAGAGAATGCATTCAATGGAAGTTTGTCCCAAAGCTGCAGTATATTTGAAGCAGCGTTTATTTATCTTGTGGTTGTAGTTATTTATAGCGGATATCACCAACTATAGAAAGATATAAATTCGGAGTAATACTCGTAAAAGAAGCATGCTTCACAGCGCTGTACACCACTAGCAGTCCATTTGGATATATTTGTTAAACTCATCGTAAGGAAATGTGGCCTGGCTGTTGTCTGCAAGAGGGTCAGGAGTTGTTTCCCAATGCGGACACGTGCTGTGACCTGTGGGCCTCGTGCTCGAATTCTGGGGAGGACAACTCAGATTTCTATCTTTGCCAGCTGAGTTTCATTAGATTGGGTGAGAAAAACAACAGTTCAACACGTAGGCACTGCAAACACAGTGATATTATGATGTTCGGCCCAATTAAGCAAGCAAGAAAACCAAGGTATTAGTTAAGATTGCCTCTGGTACAGCAATCACAATAACTAGTTTTACTTTACAATTATTGAACAGCCTTTGACAAATTCTAAATATTGTTCATATTCATCTTTTCTTATTTAAGGCAGCATATCCACAGTGAATTTGCATTTAAGCACAACAGCATTTAAAAAAAAACCACTTTAGGGCTCTTTGTGAGCTGAATATCTTAAGCTCTTGAGATATGATACTCAGTACATGTGATGGATTGAGACCTGGTGGAGATGAAGGAAACTCATGGACAAGCTTTAAAGTAATGTCTGGGCCTGTGAGCATTTTTTCAAATATTGAATTTGGACAATATAAATATGGAAATTGTAATATTTCCCACATGTCTGTTGTTATTTCTGATGATGTAAGAATAGTTGAGCAACACCTTTCTGGTCTGACCTTTGAGACTGCTTTAAAGTTTTGTCAGACTATTTATTTATTTATATATATTTTTTTTTTTAAAAACCTTTATTGTACAGAGAAGGCTCACAAATACGGGCCTACAACCCAGCGGGCCGGCCACCACAAATAAGAAACAGAGTAAACAGCACCGAAACGCATACAGAATATCACATCAAAGCATACAGGAAATAAGGGCTAAAAGCCATATAGCAACCAGCAGGGGCAGGATACGTGAAGGTTGATTTTCTAATGTAGAAACGGGAATGACAGAATAATAACAGGTAGGAAGTCTCGGAGGGCCGGGGTGGGCCGCGAACAAGCCGCGTTGGAAGATACAGGATAACGCAATAATGACAAACACATATCGATAAAGGCAGAACAGGAGTCCCGCCAGAAAAACAGTGGCAACCGCCGTTCAGCGCCCACCCACCACAACAAGAACATATCATAACAAACAGAATCGAAAAAAGCTTATCAAATAAAGCCCTCCATCACACAACCCAAGGAATAAGGAAAAAAAAAACCCACGAGAGGGGGGAGGAAGGAAAGAAAAAAGAGAGAGAAGGGGACAAAGGGGAAAAGGAAGAACGCCACCTCAAGCACGCGCCCCATGGCAAACGAGATCGGGAACCACAAATCGGTATACAGAACCAGTAGTAACCGGCGCAAAATTACGTAGTGAGCCCAAGTTACAGTGAGACCAAACGGTTAGTGCAACAAAAATAACCCACCCAGGGGGACATATGCTGAGACCGCGCCCCGAAAAAGAGGACACACAAGAGCCATAGAACCAAAGAATAAGAAAATGAGGGGAGAAAAACCCAAAAGAAATGACAGACCCCCCCCCACCCCACAAGCCCACCCTGCACCCCTGCAGAAGGCTATGGCCTACCCCCCAGCAGTGTGCCTGTCGCCCTAATCAGAACCCGAAATATAGAAGAACTAAAGCAAGATTGAACCATAAAGACAAAAAAAGGGGGAAAAGAAGGAATAAGGGAGGAAAGAACACGGGAGAGGGCCATAAAACAGAATCATAGGCTCCCACCCTCCCGTCCGAAACAGCAGTGCCCACGGGAAGACAAAGATTCCAAGGACACATTACAGGAATACGACAAGAATCCGACAAGGTCATACCGTTACCAGCCGCTCATCCAACCATTACAAAACACCAGTCCACAAAGGCAAGATCGTCTCATCCCTGTCCTTGTTTTTCCAAATCTGTGGCAGTCCGCCTCACGAAGAACCAGACCATGAGGAACAGGAGGCAGAGAACAGGGAGGTCAAACTTCAATCCGCAGAAGATGTTTCGTGTACCACTTGGATGATCCGGAACAGTCAGAAACCATTGTACACAATGCAGGCACAGTTCCGAAGATGATCTGAGGAAAGCCGACCCAGCGGAGTCAGCACAGGATCTACGGTCGGCCATTCGAGGTGATGAAGCACAGGAAGAACCACCGAGTCCGGTCCGGACAGGACCCGGCCCACCGACCCACAGCCCAGGAGAGGACACATCACGATGGAGGGCAGCGGAACTCCGCATATCCGCAGAAACGGCAGCTACCGGGTCCATAATTTCCAGGATAGTTCCAGCCGCACCCAGTAGCGACGTAGCCGCACACGCCAGGGGGGGCTCAAACGGCCCAGCGAAACGAGCCTCCTCCAGGTTATCAGCGGGTGCGGCCACCGGAGCACCCCAGGAGCGCAGGGCGGCGAGGACGTCGGCAAGTGTAGGAACACCTTTACAGTATCCGGCTTCTGTGCCACATCGTGGACCACCGCCGCCCATCACGGCCCGGCTGAGATATACAGGGTCGGCCGCCATTTTGGGAGCCCGGCGGGGCCGCAGCGATCCCCGACCCCGGCCCGGGCCACAGCAGGGCAAACAGAATTCAGCCAACCACCAGCAGAGGCACGTCCAGAGCAAGAGGGGGGGCCACCAGAAGAAGGAGGATCGCAGGCCCCCCAATGCCACCGGCCCCGTTCTCCGAGTCCGGGCGGAGGCACTCAAAATGGCCGGACCGGAGAACAAAGGGGGGGGACAAGCCACATCTACGGTCAGCCCCGTCAACGGAAGGCGTCGCCTCCACCCCAGGCCGCGGGACCGCCTGATCAGGCCAGAGAGCCGCAACCGGCCTATCTGCACAACCGCCTCGTCGGCCGAGCCCACTGCGCCATCAAAGGCCGGCCATAGCGTAGCGCCCCGTCCGGGCGCCACTGAGGAGAGACTCAGGCCAGTCCGCTCCAAAAGCCCCGAAGCGAGCGAAGGCACAGCTCCGGAACCACGGCACCCAGAGACAACCGGAACAGACGGTAAGTGCCTAGAGATCGCCACAGATCCACAGCTTAGCAGAAATTGTCTTCCCGGGCCAGGATAAAGGCAGGATTTATGTTTCGAACAGGAAAGTAGACGGAGCCGAGCTAAAGCGCGGCCATCTCGGACGCGAGCTTGGCTCCTCCCCCTTGTCAGACTATTTAAAAAAAAAAAAGCAAATCATACATGACACACATACAAGGCGGAGTGTTTGGTCAGTGGGCTTCATTCATTGGTCTGTTAAAATGTAATTCATATTTTGCTTATTTCCACCACAGCATACAGCCTGGGGGGGGGAGAAGAGGGGCTAGCCCACTGCACACCTTGGCTGCCCTTTTCTTCGCATGACTGTAGAATGTCTGTGTGCACTGGTCACATCCTCCTAACATCATTGTGCACATGCTTTAGGGGCAGAGCTAGTTCAAATGGATGGGGTTTAAAATATCTATTTTAAATGCCAGATATTTATTTTGCCTGCACTTCCGTGACCAGTTAGATGCTTCATTTCCCAAATTTTTAAAGTTCCTTTTTAAGAAGTGCTCAAGTGACAGTATAACGTTGTAGCTGCTTGGAATTATGACCTTTTAATTGCAGCCACTTCTGCTCCACTTCGTGAACAAGCAACAGTACGTCTGCTTCACCACCTTACCTCCCACAATCATAAGGTTTCCTTGAACAAATTGCAATTTTGTCGAGAGAAAGTGACCTACCTCGGCCACCTCCTCTCGAAGGAGGGAATACAACTTACCGCTGACCGAGTGTCCCTTATTACCTCCATGCCTCCCTCTTTGACACAGAAACAAGTATGTGCCTTTATAGGACTCACTTCCTATTGCAGACAATGGATCCTTAACTTCTCGGCCATTGTCAAACCTTTTCTAGCTCTATATGCCAGAGAGAGGTTTCCCATGGACAACTGAGCATGTGGCTGCCTTTCAGACACTCAAAGATGCCTTATGTACAGCTTCAGTGTTAGGCACCCCAGACTATGGCAAACAGTTTTTTCTTTTTTATGTCCATAAGACACATGGCTGCGCTTAAGGTGTCTCAACTCAGATTTTTGGAGACAAACATCACCCTTGTGCTTATTTCTCGGCTACCCTTGACCCAGTAGCCAGAGCCCTCCCTGGATGTTTACGTGCAACTGCTGCTGCTGCACTTATGGTCCGCCAGAGCGCAGGTATTGTTATGTCTTCACCCTTGACCTTAATGGTCCCACATGCAGTAGATACCTTGCTCAACAACACCAAGACACAGTACCTCACTAGCGCATGACTCACAGGATATGAACAGACACTCTTTGCCAGCCACATTGACATCAAGAGAGAACACTGTACTACACCCCGCCACATTCAGCATTGAATATAAAACAAAAATGTGATGCAGCTAACCACCCACAGTCAGCAGGTCTAGTGGAGGTGTACAATGTAAATGTAAATATAAATGGCAAACTAAAAACGAAAATGGCCAAAATAGTAGCCGAGACGGGTGTCACTTGGGTTGATGCTCTGCCCTTGGCCCAACTGTCTACAAGAACAACGGCCCACACCAGGATAGGGTTATCACCCATGAGATTGTGTTCGGGAGGCCTGCCAATGTATAGGGTGTCCCGCGGCCTAAGAAACTGTCTGATGTTGAATACCCTGTGTTAACTGATTATCTGTACAGTCTAACTAACACCTTTCGTACTCTTTATCACCAGGTTCATGAGGCCATACCTGACAAAAGCGAGGGCCCAGGACACGGTATCCAACCTGGTGACTGGGTCCTGATCCGGAATTTTCAACGGACTAAGAGCCTCGAGCCCTGCTTGGACACAACCCCATCAGGTGTTACTAGCCACCCTCACTGCCGTGAAAGTAGAAGGTCGGAAGAATTGGGTGCATTCATCACAATGCAGGCGTGTGCCTCTGCCTCTCCCCTATGATCAGTGGGTGAGGGAAGGACAAGGAGACTCAGAAACAGAAACAGTCCCGACGTTTGTCCCATTCAGCGATGCCAGACTGCATTCTACACCTGCGGAAGCAGAGAGTGACAGCATACTGAAAGGAAGGGTGGAACCCCCCCTTAACTCTGCTCAAAACCAAGAACAATTGTTTCGCAACCATACTGTCCCTACTTTCGACTGATATAACTTGCGCCCCCGAGGAAAGGCTTGCCCTTGACTTCCCCAAGTGCCTATAGGCTGTAGGGCTGTGATCTTCCCGGCTGAGAGTAGTGCTGGTGTGTCAGACTAAGGTACGCCATAGGGCTCCTTGGCACCTGCGCCCAGTGAAGCAACCACCAATCACAGACAGCCACTAGAGGTCCCTGGCTTAGCACAATGGCAGCCGTCCAAAACACCCGAATCCAAAAACAAGATGTCAGTCTCCGACATAGTAAATGCTTCATGGCCACCGTGGTGAGGCTGTTTGTCTCCCTCATCCCGTCTATCCTTGGTTGGCTGTTACTAATCTACCATCCTGTTACCTCACTAACTCCTACCCCGACTCCTGCAGAACACGCTACCAGCCCACGAATTACCCCGCCATGCAGAAATCTTCAATAACACCTTCATCTAAATGTTGTATCATCACCAGCTGATCATGAAGACTTCCCAGACAACGCACCTACAGTGTACGATGCCATCCAACGTCTGTATCGCCTTTCTTTCGAAATTCATCTGGATGAAGGCAACTGGTCCCTCACAGGCTGGATCTGGGGCCTCCTTTCCCAGTGGGGGTGAAGGATCCTCATCTTCCTTGCCTTGGGAGTAACTGTCCTGGCCTCCTGCAGTTTGTGCTTTCAGTGTCTGCCTGTGCTCTGTACAATGTGTGTCCAGACCATCAAGCCTCCACCCTCTAACATTCACAACACCAATATGATGATGATGCTCCAACAAGATACCGATGGTCTTATGAACATTGACATTTCTTAAAGTATTTGCCACTCAATGGCAAAAGGAGGGTCTGAGGAAAAGTGCTCTTCTGATCGGCATCATTTGTACCGGGACGCCATTGTTTTTTCATTGCCATCTCGTGTCAAACACTTCCACATGACCCACCTGGTCATTACTGCTGATGCCTGAGGAAAATTTAACTAACACGACAACAGTCATCTTGCAGCCTGCATTTTTGCCCAGGTACTGTCATGCACCCAACCCCCCCTGTTCTCTGCAGTTCACCAGAAAGCCACGAGACACTCACACCCTGAGTAAATGATTTATGTTCCATCTCCTGCTCCCAGCCTGGTAAACATCCTTGACACCGTGATCAGGTAATCTGGACAACGGTCTGACCGCTGGACCTTGATCAGGGTGGTTAAACAATGACTTGAAAGACTGGGTTTTGATCAAGCTGAGTGAACAATGACCTGGAAGACTAAGCCTTGATCAAAGCCGAGTGAACAATGATTTGTGTACCAAGCCTTGACCAGGTCACCATCTTCAAACATCATCTGGATCTGGTTATCAACTGTAAACACTGCCCTGATTAAACAATGAACTAACAGCCAACAGACTGGGATGAAAAAGTATAAAAGGCTTGTAAGCTGCAGAGTGAAGCAGCAGCCTCCTCTGTTTTGTCTCTGACTAGCTTGGGACTCTGTTCCATAGAACGGGCTATGGAATAAATCTGGGTTCCTCCTGCAGACGTAGGCTCCTGTGTCTCCTTTTACTAAGTATGGAAGTCTTGGGTGGTTCCCCCGTCGCTGAGACCCAGAAAGTGGGTTTAATCCGGTTCTTCACCTCCCTGAATATAGGTGTGTGATCTGTAGGTCACATACATCTGCATATGCAGTAATATTTAGTACACTGAGCTATCTCAAATATAATATTTGGTCCTTTCTTTTTAAAAAAGTGCACGTGAACCTGACCTTATAAATGTATGTTATGAGAAAATGATTTGTTCTACACATACATACACACAAGCAATCATTAATGTCTCACCTCTTGTGAACTCCACCTTCTATTCCTAATTTTCAGCATACCTCCCTAGTGGCTATCTCAGAGATTTGGGGGCTAGATGTGCTAAAGAGCTTTAGAGTTTGAAACAGTCTGAATTGTTAGTTGCAATTCTTAAAAACCCTTTTAAAATGTGCTGAAGCCGTTTTAGGAGTTGCTATATTTTTACCGACTCCTAAAATGGCTTTGTAACTCCCTGTGGAACTTGTACTTGGAAGGGGTATGTTGTAGACACCACTTCCAAAAAGAGATTCAGTATAAGGTGTATCAATGTGTTATAATCAAAATCCAGACACAAAACATTGAAGAGTTACTATCTTCTAAGTTGGAGTGGGATGCATTCACAAAATTGAAGATTTCCCATTGGGAACCCTTCGATTTGGTGAATGTACAAAACAGTTTCTTTGGTGGTAGGGAGTGGACCAGGTGACCACTGACAACCCTCACCTCAAACAAACTTTTCAGAAAAAGAAACATTTGGTTTTAAGCAAAGCGCCATTCCCTATGAGTAAATTGTCTGCATTTAAAAAAGTTTACTTTATTGAGAGGCTATCACAGCCGCAATCCCAGTGATGGCCATCAAACAGAGTGACTCTGAATTTGTAACCTATCTCATTAATATTCATGATGTCAGCTGAACTGGAAGTTAGTGAACTGACCAATTAGAACATGGGTCTATCTGTTAAATTATTTACTGGATGCAAAAATATTGAATGCAAATTGTGACCACTAATTAGTACATTGAGCCCATTCTTCCTAATGGCTTCTGCTGGATTGATTTGTGGAGTACACATTTTATGGAAAATTCAACTGTATACAGTCAATAAAAAGAGCAATGGAACGTATACTGGTTAAACAAAAATACCAAATGAGGCCAAAAGACACCTTTATGGGCTACTAAACAGTTCCAAGAGCAAAAGGAATTTTCACAATAAATATTTTTAAAACTGCACAAGAGCTATATGATGCAACAGATCGAGTAAAAAAGTGAACATCAATTCGCGTTCCCAGGTGCAATTTCTGTGGTCTCACCAGCAGCTCACATGCTTTAATACAGTCTTCTTCTGAGACCATTATTATGAATGGCCTGTAATAATCCCAGGGATCATAGCCATTCCAAATGGTGGGAAATAATAAAAATTGCAAACTTTAAGGGGGGGATGAATGCTTACATTGGATTTACAGTGCTGATTCTTGCATTATTTTCCAAGTAAATCACCAGGACACTTCCACTGCTTGGTAGGAAGCACCTGGGTGCTACAAGCTTTAAATATACCCCTGCAAACACAGGACAAAAAAATTCACTATAAAGGATGGATAACAACTGATTTCAATGTTAAACAACAGACCTTCCAGGGGAAGTTTGAACCAGGATTAACCCTAATGCAAAGCACTTGAAGCACATCCACTCCTTAACCAATGGGGCCAACACACTGCTTCAATTAAGTCCATGGGGCACATTTTCTAACATTTCATGCAAAGCAGCACAGCAATTGATGTTGCTGTGCGGCATTGCGTGAAAGAGAGAGAGCAGAACAGCAGAACAGTTTCAAAAGTGGTGCAGTCCTGTTCTCACATGGCAATGGTGCACTTGTGGCTTTCTGGCGCCAATGCAGAGACCTTTGCTTCATGACACAATGGTGCCGGCGTTGTGGTCAGGGTCAATTTTGTAAAGCCGGTATACGTTTCTGCAGAAGAGGAAATAATGAGAAGAAATAAAGATATTTGGGGCATATTATCAAGAACGGCATTAAAATTATCGCCGGTTTAGCAGCAGAAAAGTGCCTCTAAAGCGGCGATAATGGGCTTGATAATACGTCCTTGAGAATTCCAATAGAAGTCCATGTTCTGGTGTGAACATGGGCTTCTATTGGAATTCTCCAGGGCATATTATCAAGCCCATTATCGCCGCTTTAGCAGCAGTTTTCTGCAGCTAAACCGGCGATAATTTTAACTCCATTCTTGATAATATGTCCCTTTGTCCTCTTTGCAACAGAATCCGGTAGGTGCACCATTTTGGCACAAATCCATGTTTTTAAGTCTTTTTAAATATACGATTACATCAAAAATACATGGGTGGATGCATGGGAACGCTCATTCACTACCCATGTAACACCTATCTGATGCAAGTTAGCATAGCGCTACCTTGCTTTTTTTTTTCTTGGTAAAACAGTGCAATTTGGGAATTGAGTGGCTTAGTAAATGCCCAAATGGATTTTGTGTCGGAGGTGCGCCAAATAAGTGACGCATCCTCGACATAAAATCTTGGTAGACCTGGGGCTTGATTTGTAGAGAAAAATGCCTGTTCTGCCTTGTTGACAGTTGCGGTCAAAGTGGAGCACTCCTTCCCGTCTTTTTCTACAATATTAGCTTTTCACTGGTGGAGGTATTGTAACACTGGGCAAAACTTTGGGAATATATTGTACGTGGTAATTATCTGTGTACATTTTTAGGGCATTCGAGGTTTATGCTGACCATATGAAAATAATAAAAAAAAAGTTATAGCTCAATAACATTGCCAGGTGACCCTCACATTATACATCTGTACGATTCCTCAAATTTAAACTAAAGTCAACAACATATTGCATTGCACATGGAATCAATTCTCAAACACAAAATGGGTGATAAATTCGCTGTTTGTGTTTGCAAGCTCTTTCTTCACTAGGGAGGAAGTAGTTCCTACAAGCTGTCCCCCGCTGAACAGTTACATCTTTATTTGTAGGCTGCTGGATGCCGGTTTAAAGGTTGGAGCCCTTCCAAAATCAACCAAAGTGAAAGGCAATTTACAGTAAAGTGTTTTTTTTTCTCACAGATGCTGTCCCCGTCACAGCAAGAGCTCTTCAAGGCCTGAAAAGGCCCAGGATCACTTGCGCAGGGACTTCAGAAAGACCCGACTTGAGAAAATGTTTTGGTTGAGTTGAATTGAGCATGAGAGCGCCTGCCAGCAGCAGATGACACCAATTGATGTGCACTAGAAAAAGCATTGATTAAATACAAAGGATTCACAGTGTTTATGCATAGAAAGAGGCTAGTTTGTCTACACTTATAAGTCAAGTGCTATCACAAATGCACATTACTGAATTAGCATTGGTTATTCATCTAAGACAATCCTCTTCACTAACATTGACAGGCTCAAAGTGAATGTTAATATAACATCAGCGATTGAAGGTCTGAAAATAAGTTTGGCTCTCATTACTCTGCATCAAAACACTGTGTGGCCCTTCATGCACACGTGGCCTATACACATTTAAATATGTAAATATACACATGGATTTCTATTTACATAGCTAATTTCTGTGTCGTTCTCACTATTTATCATTGCCTCCACAGTCATCCAACTAAAGAAACAATGTTCCCATGCATTTTCAGTGAAACAAGCTGCAAAACGATGAATAAACAAGGGCCTTGTTTACATTTCAAAAGCCTCTAGATGCAACTGCCAGATATGTGACTGTCATTCTTCAAACAGATTTAAGCAGCAACCTGTTTGGCAAGAAGTTCTAGAAATAAGTCACATTGGATGATAAAGCAAAACATTTCAAAGATAGGATGAACCAATCTGGCTAGCACAAGCATTGCTTGGTTTTCACATAGAGTCTAACATAGGGCGGGAAGAATTATCAAGACTTTGCGCCTGTGTAAAATAAATAAAAAGTGATGCAAAGCAGCTCAAAGTCTTGATAAGCTAGTTACTTCTTAGTACAAAACTTGTCTAGAAGTAATGCATGTAGTACTTTGTGCTACTTTCTATTCTTTTGATCAAAAGGGCGGTATATGGGTGCGCTCCCTCGATAACAACACTGTACATCTATGAGATCCTTAGGGAGTCGATTAGATATACTCTTTCGTACAGAAACATGGATGAGCAACATCTCAGTGCCGGACAATGCGTTATCAATTCCGAGGACTACCTCTTATTACATCATCACTAAACGCTCCCTAAAGTGTACCTCCTTTGAGACTTTAGAACATCTAGGGGCTGAATCCTTGTGCTTTTGCCTTTATCCCATGCCAAATAAGTCTTTGGCCGGAGTGTTAATCTATCGTCCACCCAGCTGTGCAACAACTTTTTGTCTTCTTTTGATGATTGCCTCTTGAAACATCTCCTAAAGTATTCCAACTTCTATGTCGCGGGAGACTGGGACACATTGGCGGCAGGGGAATTTTAAAAGAGGCGGGCATAAATCTTATACTTGAGTATAACGAGTGAGCCTGAACAACAAAGGTGGGTGTGGTGGGAGTTGACCCAGCAAGAAACATTTTAACAACATTGATTCAAATGTTGGATTTTATGGTACATGATGGCTGCATATATTTGGAAAAAGGGATCCAAATATGGCATTTTACAATTGAAATGTGAAGAAAAACTTAAAAGCAAGTGAACATTTTCCCCAAACCTAAAACTAGCCTGCTTGCAAAATGCCCTGTGAGCAACACATCCCCCCAGGCAAGCACATCCACCCACCAACGAAAATAGGCATTCCAAGTGTGGAACACATCTTTGCATCTTTTCTGTATTTAAATGATCTAGTCATCAAAGCCCAGACAGATGGTAACATCATACATGGCAAGTACTCAAAAAATGTAATGGCGAACAACTTTGTCACTCTTGCTACACCACTGCTAATAATAATACTCAAAGAATGAAGGGATGGATTTAGCCTGTGGGTGCCACCGGGAGTCTGGAGCCCTCTGATTCAGTGGTGTCCATAGAAATAAGGGGGCTACAGCATGGTTATGCAAATGGGGCCTGAAGTGCCCATAGTATAATGCTTCAGGAACAGTGTGACACAAGCTAGAAGTAATACAAGTGCTATCAAAACATTTTAGTGTCCTGAAGTTTGTGCAAAGCACTGCTTTGTTTTTTCTTTCATTTTTTTATTGTGTGTAAAAATAAATATGACCTTTAAATATGAAAAGATATATATTGCAAACTGCTTCCACTCAGGGCACCATACATTGCAATATACCTGAGCCCTCAGCACTGGTGAGTGGCGACTGATGAAAGAAATGCCTGCATTCAAGGCCAGCTATAGTGCTGATGGTTCAAGGTGTGCCAATCTTTGTTGGTGTCCTCCTTCCCTCAGTGATCACTGTTAGACCTGACATCTTTGGCGTGTTTTTTACCTGTCTTTTTTGCTTCTGATCTCCTGTTATGGACTGTGTTCAGCATTTTCTTTTTGTTGGTTTTAGGACTCTGGGCACTTTACCACTGCTTACCAGTGCTAAAGTGCAAGTGCTCTGTGTGTAAATAGCATCTGAAATTAGTTATCCATGATTGGCATATTTGATTTACTGGTAAGTCCCTTGAAAAGTGCACTGTGAGTACCCGGGGCCTGTAAATCAAATGCTACTAGTAGGCCTGCTGCTTCTGTCCTGGGAGTGAAAGGACTGGACTTTTCTTTCTACTTCCTACTCGTCAAGGTTCTCCAAGGGCTTGTGTGTGCTTGCCTCCTGTTAAAAAGTCTCAGGACCATCAAAGACTTCACCTGCCAGTGCCTGGGTTTCTCTGCTGAGAGCCCCGGGTTGCAGAGTGATTCCAAATCTAGTTCCTGGGCCCTTAAGAGTAGAATCAGATATTCTGAGAGGAAAATCCACACATCGATTCTCAGCACCTGACGTGCAACTGAATGTTCACCACAACCTGAATCCCGAGCCCCGCGTCACCGATGTCCTTGGAGCCAGCTCCAACTTCCTTGCGGGCCCTCCTGTGCAACAGAAGAAATCAACATATCACCTGCTCCTTGGCTGTGAAATCGATGCAGTGCCTGTTCTGCCACCGCCGCATCGACACAGCACAACTGGATTTGCGACGCATCATCCCTGGATGCCAAGTTCTTCATCATTGTTACCCAGCAATAATGAACCAAGGCTGTGTGTCCGCGTGATGGGACATGCAGTCCACAATTTGCGCTCCCCTCAGTATTGACTATAGTGTCAACACTACAGTCAACACTAAAGAGAGCATTGTTGCACTCCCCTTAGTGTTGACTGTAGGGTTGAAACTACAGTCACCAGTGAGTGGAGCACACATTGTGAACTGCATGTTCCATGATGCAAAGGAGCAAACTATTCCTGGGAAATGATGTAGTGTCTGGCCACACCCCTCCCTGCCCAAACTGATTTTCATGACCTCCTCTACCTTTTAACACACATTCCTAATGTTTCTTTTTGAAAAATGTGCATTCCAGCCCATTGATTACACTTTATCCAGCCCGAGCCAGAGAGTACTGCCTGGGTGCAGAGAGCACGGCTAAAGCCGCAGATTCTTGCCCGACTGCGGACGTAAAGATACGACTTGTAAATGACCTCTATGAATACCAAAGTCATAAATTTAGACTTTTGTCTCAGATTGCCTGTGCGAATCAGGCCCTGAGTTTGTGGCTAGCCGTGAGGATGGGAGGGTTAGGTGGCAGAATACAACAAAGTTTAAGCACTGTTCTACAAATCTGCCACACATCTAAGGGCTGCTTTGCTGGGCTCACAGAACATTTAGAGCTAGAGCAGCTCATAAATCCGCTGACTTACCTGAGCACTGTGCTCTCTGCACCCAGAAGCCCACACATGTAATGCCCTTGATATATTGAATGAACTTAAATACTTGGGCACATGATTTTTGCAGATCTCTCTACACGAGTGTGTAAAAGGGATCACTTTAGTTCTCCAAGAAACTGCCCATTTTAAAATTTGTGAGTAAAAACCTCAGATGGAAGCAGAGATTTCTTTACCTTCCAATTTGAGGTTATAGTTCATAAAACCTGTACCAGCCCCTCCACCCTCTCCCCACCCTGTGCAACCTCTGGCTAGCCAGAGTCGGGGGAGACCCCCTCTTTACTTGCTGCTTTAGAGACATGCCAAGTTCAAGAGATGTATATGGAAGAGATACTGCAAGCCAGAAAATTCACCATCCCCTTTACAGCAAATGAACTGATACCTATGATACTGGGGAGGCAAGCTAAAGCGAGGCACAGAGAAGTACAAGGAGATGACCAGATAAGAAAGAGAGAAAAAGGGACATACGGATTCATAAAGCCTGTAGTCAACTAGAACAAATAGGTAGCTGAGAGCAGGTTTTATAGAAAAAATGACTGCACACAAAGACTTACCAACTTGTTCTCCCTGGTGGACATTGGATTACACTGGCAAAAAGGAAACAAACTAAAAACCCATGCCGCACCTCCTTTCTGAACCTCAATGGAAGCTGCTGAACTCCTTCCTAGACCCCAGGCCACCTATCAGGAAGATGATAAACATGAGTTGCTGGGTGGTAGTGATGGGAGCAGAGGTCACATACACACCCACTCCTATATTGTTCCAATCAGCCTGCCCCATCCCTGGCCATCAAGATTAATGGGGGTCCCACTCATGTAACTAACACCCAAAATGAAAATCTATTCCTCACGATGAAACACACTGAGATGTCATTACCCTGGTGTAAGGCCTCTCCCAGCTAAGAAATGAACAGGGCACAGAGGCCAACCCCTCCCCCTAAAATAAAAACAGATTTATACTAATTTGGCTTTGAGCATTAAGCACAGTTTGTTTATAGGTGCTCGGTGCTCATTTTCATTCTCTTGTTACTCCCCCAGGGGTAGTAGGGTGATTCCTCTTTTGCCCATTAACACCATCTACCCCTGCCTGTACATACATTTGGATAAGGTCGATGATCATCAAATGCGCCTCTTCCTCCAAACCCACTCACTCAGCAGTCTACCTATTGATCAGATTTTTTATGGCTGAAGATGTTTTTAGTAACATCTGGTCGGTACATGCAACAATACACTTCAGTTGGACACTTGAGCAAGATCCAAGTTGCAGAAGGCTCAATACTTCATTACCACATCAAAGATGGACTAATACTAATACAGAGGAAATTATGTCCATCCTAAATAACAGCGTTCCATCTCTGCATGGTTCGATTGAAGCATGTTTTGGCAGTCAGTTCTTGGTTAGGCAATATGGCAGACCTGGTGGCACCCATCAAGACAAGATCAGGCAGACTAAGATGTTCCCCTGCCCTCAGACTAATGTGCCAACAATGCAAAAAGCTTTAAAGATCTTGTTGTAATTCCTACCGACCAGAGGATAAAGATCTGTATAAATAGGAGCTTCACATGTACCACCAAGGTATAAAGAAAGCTCAAGCAAAATTTTTCTCAAACGAAATTGCCATGTCGAGCAATAAACCTAAAGACATTTTTAAAATCACAAAGAAGTTTACTAATACCAGTGCCATAGTTCTGCTCCTCGAGGCCTCCCTGAAATTATGTATTCAAATTTCAGACTTCTTTGGGAATAAGATTATAAGTATTGTTAATACTTTAAACTCATCTGGAGCAAATAATAGTGCAGATCTTAATGGGTTAGGTCAGTTCCAACTGTATGCCCTTGCTTTCTGACAGAATGTATCCATCATTACTGTGGAGGACTCTGTGAAAGCCCTTAAATCTTATACATTGAGTTCTACTGATGATCCCTCCACCCTCATATATTGGTCACCAATGCTGAGGTCATCAATCCTATTTTGAATTCCATTTTAAATGACTCCTTTCACCAGTCCATTATCCCTAGTTGTAGGAAGAAGGATAAGTCTAGCTTAGCCAACTATCGGCCTATTTCATTGTTGCCTGCATTCTCAAAGATTTTTGAGAAACTGATCAGTGGTCAAACAATTATGCATTTGGATTCTAGTCAGCTGCTGCATCCAAAGCAATTGGGTTTTTACTTGGGATACAGCACTGAACCCACTCTTATAGAGGTCCTAAATGCTATCAAACTGGCCGTAGACAATGGAATAAAAGCTACCCTACTGTTATTTGATTTATCCGCTACATTTGATATGATTTCCCATCCTATCCTCTTGCAACGCTTGCGTGACGTTGGGATAGATGGGGCTGCACTGGCCTGGCTGGGCTCCTTTCTGTCGAGCAGATGCCAATCTGTTAAGATGTCACCATTTGACTCTGACTTCGACCTCCCACCTCCAAAAGGTCAACATTGCCTAATGTTTACATGTCTTCTCTGACAATCCTGGTGGAATTTTTTTTGGTGTGCAACTTGTCTCCTATGCTGCCGACATGCAGATTCTGTTGGACCTGGAATGGTAACATCAGTATTGCCCATACGGATTTGAAGCATGTTTGTCAGCAGTGTTTCAGGGTATGCGCAAGAGCAATCACCAGTGCAACATGAGTTAAACAGAAGCCTTGGTTTTTGGTTCCCCTCCTTCTTCTTGGGGTGGTGAATTCTGGCCTATCTCTGCTCCATGCCCCTCCCCTAACTCCTGCCACTGTAATTTGGATTCTCTGAGTAAAGTTTGTGTTTGATACATGTTTTGGACTTTTCTGTTTTTTTGAGGAAATTTCTGTTCTTGCTTCTCCCTCCTTGACAGAGTATGGTAGTCCATGTCCTCATAACATCTTTGCTGGACTATGCCAAGGCTTTTTACGGGGGCATTCCAGTGTACCAACTAAAGACACTTAAGTAAGTGCAGAATGCTGCAGCTTCAGCTTAACATCCCAAAAATCACTCTATACATGTCTATCTCAAGGAATTGCACTGGTTGCCAATTTAGAAGAGAGTGAAGATTAAGGGACTGGCGGTAGCCCACGGAGTCTTTTATGGATCAGGTCCCCGCTACCTAAGAGACTCTCACTTTACAACTCCGGCAGAAATGTGCACTCTGCAGATGCATTGCTGGCAATAGTGCCAAAAAATTAAAGCAAGAAATTAGGAGGCTCTTCCATCTCTGCACAGGCTGCTTCTAGCTGGAATGCCCTTCAGCTGTTCCTGGGTGTGACTAAGTATGAACGTTCCTTTAGGCGCAGCTTAAAAACGTGGCTGTTTATTAGGCATGTTAATATACAATGTATCTGCTGGAACAGCAGTGAACAAGTCTTTTAGGCTGAGACACTTTGGGCCTCATTTGGATGTTGGTCGGAAAGCCTCTTTGACAGCAAATCTGTTGCTGTCAAAGAATTGCAGTTCATCTGCAACTGAAAATATCTAGTTGGAAAACCAGTTTTCTTCTACTCACTATAGTGTACAGTTCAGATTGAAAATTAGATCAGTCCTCAACAACATTTTTATTGCATTTTGTGTAATGCTGGTTACACAAAATTAGAGAAATTAAAAACCCTCGTATTAAGTAATCATTTTTGTCTTGCTTGTCATTTACCGTTGCCTCTACATTCAACCAGATAACGCAACGATGCTCCTATGTATTGCTTCATTTTGTATACAACATTTCTATAAGAAATAATTTTCACGTAAAGTGCAAAACAATCAATCACCAAGTATGTTATTTACACTTTAATAGCCTCCAGGTGCAACTGACTGGCATGTAACTGGCTTTAGTGAAACAGATTTACCTGTTCTGTAAGATGTTCTAGAAAAGAAGTCAAGTTCTGCAGTACCGTTCCACTCGGGCTAACACAAACAATACTTGTTAATCACATAGTCTAATTGAGGGGGCAGATTTATCAAGACATTCAAGCTGGAAAAAAGAATAAAAAATGACACAAACTGACTCAAAGTGCCTTACTTATAAGGCCTTGCGTCAGTTTTGCGCTGCTGTTGCATCACTTTTTGTGACGCAACCGCAGCATAAAAAATGCACCATGTTGCATCATATTTACAAAGTGACTCATCTAGGTAGATGTGTCACTTTGTAAACCCCTGCACAACAGTATACCTGCACCAGGTATAATGTATGCAGGGAGGGCGTTCTGACGCAAGTAAGCCTCCTAGAAGTGATGCAGTGAAATCTATTAGATTTCACTGCGCCACATGTAGGATGCAAATGCGTCAATATCTTACCCCTGCCTCACAGCAGGCGTAAGACTGACGCATGCTCATTGAAATGGGACTTAGCCAAGTTAAATGACTCATTGCTGAAGTTGCGTCACTTTTGTGACACACTCCAGCAATGCGTCATTTTTGCGCCTACAGATACCTCAGAAATACTGACAAATCTGTAACTCTTTGCGACATGATCCGTCATATTATAAATATGACGCATCCAGCTTGTCGCAAGGAGGGCGCAATGAAAACTGACGCATCGCTATTTTCACACAGCAATGCGTCATTTTTCATAAATGAAGCCCAAAGTCTTGATAGATTGTAACTTTCTAGAGCAAAGCATATCTAAAGGTAATGTACAAAGCACTTTGCGTTATTATTTTGCTTTCTTTACATCAGCAGGGCATTATATGGGTGGTGTGTGGGCTTTCCCATGCTATCATCCATGGTTTTCGACATAAAACCTATCCAACTAACATGTATATACAAGGCTTTGCACCAAAAATACATCAGGCAAAACTTTTTTTGTCTAAAATGTATGAACTCTGCATTTGTGATGAACTCTACAGCACACATTCAAAGTTGCAAAAGTTTTAAACTATTTTTGAGCACCGTATTCTCGCTGCAAGGGTACTCTTCCATTACAAAACCTATGTTAGATATCCAGCTCACACCTTTGCACTATGGAGTTCTGTGGTGTAGACTGAACTAGGTCTGGGCATAGTTATAATTAGGCCAGCGTAATTTGCGCGATTTCAGGAATTCTGTGTTACCCAATGTAAGGTATTTATGACTGTGGTAAATGCAACCTATTCAGAGTTTTGAACATAAAAGTCCATCCTAACACTCAGAATTGTTTTCTAACACACTAAAGATTGTATTTTTGATATTTTTTCTGTGCATTTTTGCCTCACACATTTCGGCAGGATTATCTAGGTGCATCTTTTCAGGGGAAAAAAGTGGAGGTGTGATATTTATCACACACCTGAAAACTCTAATTCCTTGCACACACGTCTGTTAGTAAAGTGTTATAACCTACTTGTCTGGTTTGTGCATCCCCCCCATTGTTGTGCTCTGCCTTGCTGGTCAGCCATTGGTGATGTCATTTGGAATGCTGAGAATGTTTGTGCTTGAGTGAGATCAGTTAGTGTGAGAGGGCTGAACAGTAAGGAAGCTGCTCCTGGTGGGGCATATACATGGATCTTACCATCATCCTGAAAGCTGTAATTGAAGAAGCATCTTAATTAATAAACCTGTTACTGTTATGTTTATATTAGCTATTGTTGTGGTCTAATGTTATGCACGCGCGCTATGTTCTCTGCACGCGCTACCTGCCGGTGCATTGTGACGTCAGGGTGTTCTACCTGACCACCGGCAGGTTGACAGTTAGGATGACAGTTGCTTGTCAGTGGCTATTGCAAGCAGACGTACTTTGGTGTCAGGTGTTTACTTTATTAAATACTTTAACGCTTACCTGCATCCTGGTCATCTTTACAAGTGGCGACGAGGCGGAGAGCCTGACACCAGGAAGAACCCACCAGAAGCCACCTATTCTGCTGTTGGGTACGTCTTGAACTGCAATGTTATGCCATCTTATCGGAGTTCCGTGAAGAGAGGTGAAGAAAAGCGGAATCTCTGGGAGTACTGCTGTTCCTCCAGACTGGTACTGTGTGAGTCAAACGAGTCACTTATCGCCTAGCAGTGCGACGGAGCTCGTGGGCGAGAAAAGAACATTCATGAAGATGCCATTCTGGATGTCACGCTGAACCACGCTAATTTGGGGGTGAGTCGAATATACCCTGCTGATTGTGTAATCCCTGCGCGCTGACGGGGTGTTACAGAGTTTCGCCCATCCTGAGCGGATGAGGAAATTGGGGAGGAGATTTGGATGAGAAGAGGATGTTTTTGGTGATTGCCAATAGAGAGGCGTGAAGACGTATTTGTCGCTGCCTTCGATTTTGGTTCCTGATTGCCCCCTCATCCTTTGGCCAGTTTCTGTTCTGCGGATGCGATTTGGCAGGAGAATTGTGAGGAGAATTGCCTTCGCCTTCCGTGTGTGACGGCAGAGCGTGTCAGTCCTGTCGGTGTGGAGGAAGTGCTTGAGTTTGCTGTTTTGAGGAGGAGCGTCTTCGCGTGTGGAGACTTAAGCTTGTGCCGCTTTCCCGCGTACCCACACGACGGTTCCTGAAGAGAAAATCCTCTCAGGCTTAGCGGTGACGTCAGTGAAACGCAGCGTTCGACGACGTCTGGCGGCCATTTTGGGCAAATTGGAAGAATAATTTGTGCTTGTCATTTTTACGGTGATATGCACACCAAAACACAAAATTAAACATTTATTGCTGGAAATTGGAATTTGCGTGTTGTCCAGAGCGGTGACACGCACACCTTCAAAGAATATTATTGAGGGAAAAAAAATAATAACTTTTTTTTTTTTTGAAAAACACTTACAGTTTCACAGAAGATTTGGAAAATAAAAACCATGACTGTATAGCTAAAATTAATATTGAACATATCTAGTTCCAGGGGGAATATTCAGTTGTTTTTTCGTTTTGTGAATATAAAATTGATAACATTCATCAAAGGATTAATCTATAAAAGGTATTGAATATTTAAGTTCGGTGATATATACAGGAAAAATAATAACATTTTCTTTAGTACTGGTCCTTAACTGTTACATAAAAGCATTAGAAATGGCTTCAGGAAATGTTTGGAATTTATCACCACCCTTACCATTCATACCCTCTACAGGGGATGATGCACTTAAATGGGAAGAGTGGAGGGAGTACTTCGAGAATTATTTATCCACTTTTGAGGGGGATGAAGAATTGACCCCAGAGAAGAAAAAGAAAATTCTTCTTCATTGTTTAGGTGCAAAGGCTATGAAAATTTATAATAGAATAAACAAAAAAACTAGGCCAGGAGATGTATATACTATTGCATTAGAAGATTTTACTATGTATTTCAAACCTACCATTTCTATTTCTGTCAACAGATTCAAATTTTTTCAACGCAAGCAAGCACCAGAAGAGTCTAAAGAAGATTACGTTGCTGCGTTGAAAAACTTGCCACTTACGTGTAGATTTGGGGCATTACATGACAAACTGGTTCGTGACCAGGTCGTTATGAGATCCTCAAATAAACATGTACAGGAGAAATTGTGGGCAAAAGGTGAATTACCGTTGGAAGAAGTAGTAGAAATAGTTAAATGTACTGAATTAACTGGAAGGTGTGCAAAGGCTGTTTTGCAAGAAGAAAAATCCTCCGTGGAGGAAAGATCTATGGTGGCAAAAGTCATAAGTTCTAGGAAAGGTAATAATAAACCCAATTCTGGATATGTACAGAATAGAGATGCTAGCCATAAAAATAAGCTTTCAGATGACAGGAAATGTTATAGATGTGGCAGTAGATACCATTTGGCCAACGACAGATCGTGTCCAGCGGTGAGACAAAAATGTTCAAATTGCAGTATGGTAGGACATTTTAGTGCCATGTGTCCAAAGAAACAAAAAGGGAGTGGAAATGTAAAAGCTGTAATTTTAGAAGAGGAAGAAGGATTTACATCTTCAGATGAAGATGATATGAACTTATTTGTGTTGAATGTAGAAGATGGGGTAAACAAAAAGAAGAAGCCGATTTGTGACATGAACATTGGCGGAGTGGACATGTCAATTGTGGCAGATTCAGGCTCGCCATATACTATAGTGAATGAAGAAGTATGGTTAGAGAAATTTGTACCAGTCATTGGGAAAAAATTAAAGAATCCAGATATTTTACCAAAGTCATTTAATTATGAACCTATTGAAATGTTACGTTACAGGGAACTTCTGTTCCAGTTTAAATCCCGTCAAACAATGGGCAAACTGTATGTCTCTAAAGTGGGTCCATCTGTGTTAGGGTGGATTGACCAGGGAGAACTAGGTATAATTCTGGATCCTAACAGTCCGGATCCCGTCCTCATCTTACAAACAGAGGAAGAATGTAACAATTTTTACACAAAAAGGTATCCTAAGGTATTTTCAGAGAACATTGGGAAACTTAGAGGTTTTGTCCACGAAATTAACTTAAAAGGGATGCCGTGCCTTGCATACACAAGTCCAGAAACATACCGTTTTCCATCATTGGGGAGGTGGAAAATGAACTTAAAAAATTGCAGAGAGAGGGCATCATCAAGCCGGTGGAATCAGCAGAGTGGGTTTCGCCTTTGGTTGTCGTGAAGAAGCCCAATGGCAAGCTTCATCTATGTATTGATCTACGCGATCTAAATAAAAACATTTTGGTAGATCAATTCCCTTTGCCCAAGATTAGTGAGATGCTGTCCCTTACCAATGGAGCAAAATGGTTTTCAACCATTGACCTAAGCTCTGCTTACCACCAAGTGGCTTTACATCCCAAAAGCAGAAGCTTAACCACTTTTGTAACCCCGCTGGGGTGTTTTAGGTTAAAAAGAGTACCTTTTGGACTGGCCTCTGCTGCGGCCATGTTTCAGAGGTTGATGAGTGAACTTTTCAAAGGCGAAAAGAATCTCTTAATTTTCCAAGATGACATCATGGTAACAGGCAAAAGCAGAGGCGAACATGATACAAAACTCAACAGAGTCCTAGGGTTGCTAGAACATCATGGGCTTACAGCTGATTTGCGCAAATGTAAATTTGCTGCAAATAAAGCCACCTATTTGGGACATGAAATTGATGGGAATGGTATAAAACCAAAAGAAGAGCTGCTGTCAGCTATTAGGGAAGCCCCTTCACCCAAAAATAAAGAAGAGGTCAGAGCATTCCTAGGCCTCTCAGAATTTTATGCAAAAATTCGTAAAGAACTTCTCTTCTAAAACCTTACACTTAAGAGAACTCATTAAACAGAAAAATAAATTTGAGTGGAATGCTACTTGTGAAGAGGCATTTAACAGGATAAAAGAGGACATTTGTGATGCGCCACCCCTTCAAGGGTTTAACCCCTCTTTAAAAAGCATTGTGACCACGGATGCAAGCAACAAGGGGTTGGGCGCGGTACTCTCACAGGTCAATGGGGATGGAAAAGAGGTTACCATTGCTTTTGCCTCACGTTCAATCACGCCTACCGAAGTAAGATATTCAGTGATTGAGAGGGAGGCACTAGCATGTGCATGGGCGCTGAACCATTTTAGACAGTACATTTGGGGGTATAAAATCACCCTTAGAAGCGATCACAAACCTTTAGTAAAAGTGCCTTCCACAAAAGGTCTCCAAGTTGCTTCCCCCAGATTATCACGGATTTCAATGAAACTGTTAGAATATAACTATGAAGTTGAATACCTTCCTGGGGTGAAAAACAAGGTAGCGGACTGCCTAAGCCGTTTACCATTACCTAACAATGAAGATCAAGTTTCAGAAATAGACACTTTCTGCATAGCTAATGTCATAGAAGAAGTGCCATGTATTTCAGGTGCAGAGTGGTCAGAAAGTATAGAAAAAGATGATGTTCTACATGAGGTAAAGAAATACATAAGAGCAGGATGGCCTGATAAGAAAAAATTACCTGCTCTGTTACGTCCTTTTGGGAACTAAGAGACGAATTGTCTATTGAAGGTGACTTAATTGTAAGAAATGGGAAGGTTGTTCCACCAAAAGGTTTACGTTCAAAACTCCTCGATATTTGCCATGAAGGTCACCTTGGAATTGGTAAAACCAAGAGTAGACTAAGAAATTCACACTCGTGTCCAGGGTATGACTTAGATATTGAAAGAAGTGTCAGGAATTGTACAGCCTGTGAAAATTCGGACAAAACAAAACACACATTGAGACCACCTCTTCAACCTTTGTCTTGTCCAAACATGCCATGGGTCAGATTGGGAATTGACATTTGTGGACCCATCCGTGAACATGGAGAATTGTTGTATCTTATTGTACTGGTAGACCATTTCTCAAAATGGCCAGAGGTGGAAGTAGTACAAGATGCAGATACTAAAAGTGTTGTAGGTTTTTTGCGCAAACTTTTCCTAAGAGAGAGCCTTCCAAAATGCATTGTGTCGGACAATGGACCACAGTTCACATCAAAGATGTTCAAAGAGTTTCTGATGAAACATGGGATAGAACACAAAACTACGTCTGTTTACCATCCTGCAGAAAATGGTGCAGTAGAAAGGTTTAATCGGGTGACTAAAGGCATAATCCAACTGGCAAATCAGAATGACATGTCATGGAGAAAACAAATAATCAAAAATCTTTGGTCATTCAGGGTTACACCATGTGTATCTACAGGTACTAGTCCCTTTGTACTTTTGAGAGGGAGGACTCCTATCACTAAGGATAATGTAAGTTGGACTACCCCAGAAAGAGTGATGTGGTCTCCAGAGGAGATACAAGAGAATGTACTAAGGTCACAAACCATAGGTAAGAAATACTATGACAATAGGCATGCATGTAAAAAGGTCAACATCAAGGAAGGTGACAAGGTGAGAGTGAAAAATGCTAGATGTACCAGTAAGGTAAAAAATCAGTACTCTCAACCAATGGAAGTAGAGAAAGTGTTTTGTAATTCTGCTCTTTTGAGTGATGGGAAAACTTGGCATTTTTCTGCTTTATCATTATGCAAGGAGGGGAAAGGTATGTGTGGATCTAAATCCACTCCGGAAAATTATGAGGTTTCCTGTTCTCAAGACTACGATTGGATTCTGGACCGTGATAGAATTGTGGAGTCTCGGTCAGGTGGTACTAACGTTGTATCTTTAGTTGCAAACGAGGTATCTTCTGAGAGTGAGAACACTTCTGATGCCTCACGGTTGGAAGACAGTAGTAGTAGGCAGAGCAAGGTGACATCGGAAGAGTACAGGTATCAGTCCAACAGCGATACAGATTCTGATTCTGATGAATCTGTTTATGAAGATGTTACGTCACAGGATGTCAGTTGTGAGGATGAACCCACTGTTAGCAGATATGGAAGAGTAGTCAAACCTCCAGCTAAGTTACAAGATTTCATTTGTGATTAGCTGTGGTTTTCCTCTCCTCATCCTTATGCCACAGCCGAGCACCCTCGGGTTCCCTTGTTAATTTAGGAAGGGAGATGTGTTAAGTTTATATTAGCTATTGTTGTGGTCTAATGTTATGCACGCGCGCTATGTTCTCTGCACGCGCTACCTGCCGGTGCATTGTGACGTCAGGGTGTTCTACCTGACCACCGGCAGGTTGACAGTTAGGATGACAGTTGCTTGTCAGTGGCTATTGCAAGCAGACGTACTTTGGTGTCAGGTGTTTACTTTAATAAATACTTTAACGCTTACCTGCATCCTGGTCATCTTTACAGTTACCTATTTCTACACGGCCTGACTATGAGTTTTACTCAATTTTAACACTGGTGATGATCTGAAAGAACCTACGCGTTGGGAAGGGAAGACTGAGATTATGTACTGGAACCATGGACCCTACTAAAGAGATTGCTACATATGTACTGAGGAACTTCAAGAGGACTTACTAGCTGTGCATTTAAAGAAGCTGGCACCCCTGAGCCCCACCAGTGACCACTCCATCGGTCGCCCTACCACGTAAGTGCCAGTTCCTGTTGCCTGCCAGTTCCTGCTGCCTGCCTGCGGTCTTGTTTCCTACCTGTACTGCTGCCTCCCGGTAATTCTGCCTTGGAAGAGTTGGCCCTGTCTTGTTGCCTTGAACCATGGTTTGCTTATTCCTGCCTTAGCGTTATTTCCCTTCACTGCCAAGACGCCAGAAATTAACCTATCGTTGCTCTCCAAGTAACTATGGATTTACTTTATTCTGTGATCGTTGTTATGGAGAAGACCTGCTGTTCCTGCATGTGTGCCTGATATAACCCAGCTGTATACTTTTTGTGTTTCACTATTGTTCAGTGCCTTTTTGCCAGTCTGACGTGTTGCTGGGGTGTGAGTACTGTACTGGCTCTCCACAGCTGATGGATTTATCTGCCCAAGTTTTCACAATGCTGCTTTGGAAGAGCTTTCCCTGTTCTACTACCATGGGACTGAGTTTTGTTGTTGACTCTTCATTACTCCTGAGGAATTTTCAAGAGCAATTTGTCATGTGAAAATCGGTGACTTTTTTTAGCCGGTATACTTCATTAAAATGCAGAGACTGCTGGCAGAGTAAGTGTAAGTACTTTTGACAATTTTCTTTCACTGTTATGTTCCCTTCTACACTATGGCAGTTGAGCCGCTGCCAGACTTTCAAACTCCTCACGAGCCACTCAACGTGTGCAGCCTTACCGGTTTCCAGCTTTTCTGCGGCATCCCCGTGCTACTATTATGACGTCTTCTCCTTCTCAAGGCTCATGGCTGTTATGGACTTTTTGAGGCACGGTGATGCCGTGAGCCACCTGACGCGGCGTCACCAGTGTGTGCT
The DNA here is from genome assembly GCF_964261635.1 of Lissotriton helveticus. Taxonomy (NCBI): domain Eukaryota; kingdom Metazoa; phylum Chordata; class Amphibia; order Caudata; family Salamandridae; genus Lissotriton; species Lissotriton helveticus. The sequence goes on from NC_136070.1 coordinate 306,920,399, forward strand.
GCCATTTTGTGGTTGGGGCTGCACTGCTAGTGAGTCACATGGTTCCTGCAGACTCCAGCCTGTACGTTTCTCGTTACGCCAACCACGCAATAAAGTTAATTGTGAACTTTGACGTGAGAAGGGTAATGTCGCTCTCTCCTGATATGATTCACCTTCTGCTGGAGGGTTTTGTTCAGGCCCGGACTGGCCGTTGCAGGCACCGGGCAATCCCCCGGTCGGCCACGAGGGTGGGAGCCGGTTTTGGGCCCCAGGGGGCCGGTTTTGTTACAGGGTTGTTTTTTGCAGCATAGCTGCAAAAACGGCACTGTAACAAAATTGGCCGAAAACCGGCCCTAGCAAAGAGCGCGGTCGCACCCCCCGGGGGAGGAGGGGGGCCGGCCGAGCACTTTGCCAGGGCCGGTTTCGGTTCCCAGTCCGGCCCTGGTTTTGTTCAGCACCGGAGATCCACAAGAACCCTCTCTCTCCACTTAATATTATTGGAGGATCTGCCGGTTGATTTTGGAAATGTCAGGCATCCCAAGGATCTGGTATTTATTCTGGTAAAGTCTGGCATCGTCGTGGGTGAGTCATGCATGCCCGATTTGATCTATTAATCTTGTGCAAACTATTGAAGTGGAAAACGAAACTGCAGTTTTTTTTCTCTTCCTACGTGGAATCCAGATCTTCTTTGGCCATAGTGCACTTACAACAAACTGTTTGGAAGTTCATCCAACCCCATGAAATTAAGTCCTTGACACCTTGGACTGTGAAATATTTTTCATATCTATTGGTGTGTCAGATAACTGGAAACTCGGGCGCATTTTACTAAAATGTTACTAAGGATCTGTATCTCGGGTGAGAGGTCGCTCACTGGCGAGTATTTTCTGGTACTTCTGTTTTGGGTGTCGGAGTTTGCATTGTCTTAGCATCTACTTTGTTCCTAGCTAAGTTTTTTGATGCCACAGGTTATGTTTCTTTACACATTAGAGGTCCTTGAGTTTGTGGGTGGTGAGTACTCTTATACTGTTTTGTGGAGTTGTGAGTGTTTTTTACAGAGTTCTGTAGTAGGGAGTGCCCCAAACTTGGATTATAGGGAAGTGAGTTCCCCTATTGCGTTTTGATCAGTTTCGAAGGGAGGTGTATTCCCCTATATCACATTCATAAAAGTGGAACTGCAAGAACAGTTGGGTACATTTAATTTCTCCATTTGTGGGTCCATGTTTGCTTCCCAGCTGTCAAATCAGAGGCAATGGTGAGTATAGGTGGAATCTGGAACTGGCTGCTACCCTAGGGCCTCACTTATCTGATGATTAGGTTTGCAGGGAACTTAGAGAACAAGTCACATGGTTATAGCTGGCTGTCACATGAAGCATTGTTGTAAGAAGGTTAGTGGATGGAGTGTAGTCCCAGTGAAGACAATCACAGTTGCCTTTCCTAGCAGTGAAAAAATAGAGATGATGCTGGTTCCTTTTGCTTATTCCATCAACTGATTTCAGAGCAAGGGTCATACAAAAGAGACCTCTGACCTAGCCTTCATATACCACACACCCCTCATGATCGGTAAGAGAGAAAGCAGTCTAGGGTCCTATTACAATTAGGATGCACGTTACATGTTTACTACATGGTGCACCTTTAAACAGGACACAAATAGGTAAAGAGCCCTCCTATTATGATGAATGAGCTGCCCTCAGGGCAGCAACCAACTCGTTCTGTGAGCATTAAGTTAAATATGGAACAGCAGTTTTGAAGACGCTAAGTATTTCTCTCTGCAGACAGCGACCCACCGGCACTTTGAAGAGTGATCCACTGCAGGTGGGTGCAGGGAGTCACTGTATCCACATTTATGGGGATAGGTGGAGTCCATGGGACCCCTCTTTCTCCCCACAAGAGTGCTGCCCTCAGGGGGTGCACTGGCAGTGTGCAACCTTTTTGTGGCACACTTTCAGTGTGTCCCCTAGCGATTTCTTAGTGGCCTGCAAATTTACCTACCTCATGAATATTAGGGAGGTAGGTCACAATTTGCAACCCATTAAGAAACACTAAATGAAACTCTATGAGTTTCATGCATTATCACTAAATCACAGGGATGGTGACCCGCTGGAGTAGCAGACCACAATGACTGTGATTGCTTTAAAAAAAAAAAACACTGTTTTTTCTAAAAGCAGCCTGTATTCCTTAAAGGAAAATGGGTTGCGTTTAAAAAATATAAACAAAAGGTTTTCTTTTCATTTGTTAATAGCAGACAGTGGTCTGTGAGACCACTGCCTGCTCTTAAAAAACATTCACGAAGAGTAAGCATTTCCTTGGGGAACCCTTCCCATTTGCAAATAGGTTACCTCCTACTCGAAGTAGGCGGTAAAGTGTGAATGTTTAGCAACCGCATTTCATTTGCTAAACATGGGTACATACCACTAAAATTTGGTTGTAGGAATGGATGCCCTAAACATGCCCCTTCCTAATCCTGAATCGATATGTATTGAAATTCCAAGCTGCAATTCGGTAACATGTTACCGAATCACAATTTGGAAATGATACATTCCAAAATGAATTTTTCCGGTTGCAAATGGCACCATTCTGCGAATTGGGATGTTTGAGACTGGAAAATGTTTGATACAGCCGGCCCTAAATGATTCACTCATTTGCATGGGGCAACACACCGATGCAATCAGGGAATGCCCTATGAAGATAGCACTGGCACTGCATGTGCATCAGCTTGATCAGTATTACAGATCCCATGGCCTCTTCTGTAATACCATGGTGGCCTATGTTTGCAAAAATGGGCATACACGACGTTTGCTCCCCCGTGACAATATGTGTAATAGGACCCCCATGTAGTAAAGATTGTGATTCTAAAGCCCTTTTGTATCTCTCTGGGGGCAAGTAGATTGACTCCGCACCATCCTTTCAAATAGGATTAGGAAATTATAGTATAAGTGGAAAAATTATGTATTTCCAAGTTAAGAACAGTTTTTAAGTTTATTTCAGAATACATTACTTTATAAATCCTATGCAATATAAAATGTAAAATGTATATATTTAGTCCTTTATAATTAGAAAGAGATCTTCAGAATAAAGTATATAGATTGGAAACGAATCCATCATTTCATCATTTCAAACCCCAATGCAATGCATTCTCAATCTCAATTACAGACTGTAAATAATTAAGTCCTTGTACATTGAATGTTCTGCATAATTATAGCTATAACATCTTAAAGTAGTACAACAGAAACTCGACATATATGATTCAGGAAAGTCCTTCTATAAGCAGATCCTTATCTATGTCAAGCATAAAAGGAAGGTTTCAGTGGCTTTCACAACATCTTTTATCATTCATACCATTCGGAAACCTCTCGTAACACATTTTCTAGGAGTTGCATATGAACTTGCCTATGACAAATTGCATTACTTCATATTCAGAGTTGGAACATTAGGTCATTAGGGCGTTGCTACATAATGCAATATTAAAACTTTTAAAGAATGGCTTCAGCCAATATTGTATCTGTTTTTATAAGATGGACACGTTTGTAACAACAAAAAGGAGCAAAAGTCATACTATCAGTGTAAGACTCTCAGTCTGACAGTAGTAAGGCCAGGAGAGGGTTTACAGATGTCATCAACAGTCTTGCATAATGTATGATCCCAAAAAGTAGCATCTAAAAAAGTGCCTCAGTACCAGATACATTTAGTTCAACCCATATATAATTCCTACGAAAGTTAAGGAAAAAGTTCCGTACATGGTCTGATCCATGTAGGGCCTGGTCATAGCACAGAATGTCTCTAATGGATTCTTGAAACACCTACTCAGCAGGTTTAGACCACGGATGAATCCAACATATGGACGGCATAAAGGGTGGCTTGTTTTCTTATAGATTTCAGTTCTAGTTGTAACCTCATTCTAACATGTAAAACCTCCTACAGAAACTTTGTGCAAAGTAATAAGTTATTTTAGTGCAACATGACCCCCAAAACCTCGACCCATGAAGAGTCCCAGGAACAGTTTTAATAAACATTTGTATTTAAAAATGATAGTGACAAAGGGGAACTTGCAAAGAGATCGCAGTTAATATGAATGAAAAACTCTGAGATAATAAAAAGAAATTATTAGATTATCGAATCAGAAATGTAGCATGAGGTAATGTTACAGTAAAAGGTACCATTGCTAATAATTCTAGCTGTGAGAACGTACCCACCAGGTGCACTTCTCATATGTCCATGATTGTTGACAGTAATAAAGAACTTGCACATGTATTCAAAAATCCAATATTTTTCAACCCACATTTGTATTTAACAATACCGTCTGGTCCACTATCTAATGGTTTTCTCACTCATTTGTTGCCATATCTTGAACAATGTGTAAACTTTACAAGTGCTTGCATATAAAACACAGAAAACATTGTTATGTTAAGTGTGTTTGTAAAGTGCACTATCACCCTTGAGGGTATCCTGGGGATGAGGAGCAGGTGTGTTTGCCTAGCCCTGCTTATGGTAGATTTGTTATTGTAAAAGCTAGGTCTTCCGCTTCTTTTGGAATTCAATAAGCGAGGTGGAGGCTCCAATGTAGAGTGGGAGGATGTTCCATGCTTTAGGAGCGATGTAAGAGAAGGCATGTCCTCCGGATCTGGTTCTGTGTATGCCTGGGCTGTATGTGAGTAGATTCCTGCAGTACAGAGGTATCTGAGTATAAAGGAGATATTTACCTGGGTGGAGTGCAATTAAATGAACGGAAAGATCGCTGTAGTTTTTCATATGTGCATCATAAAGCAACACACCTCACCAATGAAAGTTGTTATAACACTGAGCATTGTTGTTGTGGTGATACAGGTGGTCACGGCTCTCATGTGATTTAGGGCTTTATTTCATGTTGGATGAGAGTGTACAAGCAGGTGCAAATGTTTATTTTCGACCTGGCTCACACTCTGTGCTTAATATGCTAGTAGCCAAAACTGTGTTTATTCTCGATTTCTTTCTACTGCAATTTCCTACAATCTAGGAAATTTTTGAGGCAAAACTGTGTGGTAGGAATAACAATGTGCAGAAAAACAGCTACAAACTAAGGGGCATATTATCAAGGGCAATATCTCAGTTTTTGCTGCACTTTTTGCCTAAAAAGCGGCGATATGTTCATCGACCTATAAGCAAGCCTGCGCTAACATGTGTTAGCGCAAGCTTTCAGGCACTTTTTCCATCGCCTTGCATGTCAGCGATATTTATTGCTAATGACATGCAAGGTAGGCGTTCCTTACTTAAACTCCATTAAAATATCCGCAAACTCAACATAGCCCTATTATCAATGCGGCTTCTTACCCGCGAAGCGATAATAAAATTCGCACTAACCGCCGTTATCGCAGAAATTTTACTCCTGTTGAAAACCTGACTGAACCATCTTTCCAATGGGAGGTGGATTGATGGGTTAAGTCTACACTTGCGTATTAGCAAGCTTTTTCATATCGCTATATTTTTATCGCAGGATTTCTCCCACTATCGCAGGTTATCACCCCTATCGCTGGATTTTACATCGCCTATTGGCGACGTGTTGATAATACGATGTAATCCAGCGATAATAAAAACCTCGCTAAACGAGGATTGCGATAATTATTGCATTTTGTTGCTAATATGCCCCCATGTTTCTTGCATTTTATTTCCTCGTGATTACAGCCACAATAATAAGCAGAAAACAGGCTCTAACTTACACTAAAGGTATTTGAACTGGAGGGTTTGTGACAATTATTACCAGAGTGCATATAATGAGGTTCCAAATGGCTTTTTAAGAACTTTACCTCTAAGCAGCAGATCACAAGATTGTTTTATTGGTAGGTGACATAGTTTTCCATGTTTCCTTTTTTAAGGAGCACAAATGTGTTGAGTATGATTCAACCTGTTATGATTTCAATCTCTAATTTATTTCAAGGTAGCTAACAGGATTTCAGATTTAGCTAGACTAAATGAACTTGAAACAGCTCAATAGATGAAAAGAGCTATTTATGTGGATAAGAAAGATTCGCAAATTTCCATCACCACTTTTGTGTTGTGTAAGGAACTCTATTTAAAATGTCTGATTCGTTTATCATGAACTGGGTGAAATGCCTCGTTTGGAACAGGAATGAAGCAATTCTCCTTTCCCCACTCGGCTTAATCCATTTCATGCTTGCCTCTGAATGGCCCAGTTTGCGAGTTGTTGGTAATAGTGTGGCTTATTTACCACACCGTATAAAGATCATTATCACAGGTTGATGTATTTACTGTTGAATTCCTTATATTCTAAGCTTTAAACTTTGCAGGGACACATAGCAGAATCAGTATTTAGCATACACAATTTCAGATGTTTTATTTTTTTGCAATGGTTTGAGAATTGTTATCATCGCAGTGCAAAGTACTGTTTGCATAACATTGGAATGTAGCTTATAACTGGTTATATGGGCCAAACTCTCTGATCTAGGAACACAATCCTGACTACCCTGCATAATTGCAGAGGCCAGGCCCGTCACAATATTATGCAAAAAGTAGTATTTGACCACCTGAGTTTGTGCTACTTAGAATTACTCTTTACCTGGATGTCCTTTGGAATGAATAAAGGGGTATTTTTCTGCATTTGCACGTAGCTGACTTTTAGGTGTTCCATAGCGCATCACCGGTTCAAGGAGTTATTTTCAGTATTCAGTTAAACTGATCGCCTTATCCTGATAAACTGATAGCATTAAGTGTTGATGATATAAAGTTATATGTTTCCTTGTTGTCCTCGTGCCACTTAATGCCTCGAGGGTCAACATTTGAGAACTTGATAAAAAAAATTACAAAACAATTCAATGTCATTTTCTCCTGCTCAATACAGGTTAGATTAGAGCTTGCTGGCTCAGGCCATCTCTTTTTTAGTTCTGAAAAAAAACACCATAATATAAAAGGCTGCCACATTTCCACCAAGCTTCAAGGAAAACCATTTGCCCTTTAACAGCATGCTGCTGCACCGACTCTCGATTCAATCATTTATCTGCGCAAATAGATATTTTCAATTACATAACACTTGTTTTGATGAGGCAGCATGAAATTACTTTTCTGACTTTAACATTATTGCAATTAATTCACTCCATGTCTATCTGATCTAAAATAAATTTATTTAAATGTTTTTTTTCTGTTAGATATTTTAACTTGGTTGATGCGCTGTTTTCCTTAAAGGGTCTGTCAAGTTTCATTACTGATCTAGTGGTTTGTAATTACAACCTTTCACTCCCATCAGATTACAGCTCCTTGGCATTGCTCTTAGCTTCCTTTCCACGTCTTACATGAGTGACATGTTTGTAAACAATCCGGCCACCAGCATCTGAACAGCAGTCAGCCCGTTGCCCCAACTCAATCATCATGGCCTGGAATTGTTAAACATCAGCAAATTATTTTTGTATACTTTTGAAGTTAAATGTTTTATTTTTCCAAGGAGCCCCACCCTCGAAAGGACATGCAACCTGTGGTCTTATAAACACCCTTCACCTAGTTCGACATTAAATTATATATCGCTCAGAGGACTGAAAGAATAATACTTCAAAATGAAGAACTACATTTACTTTAACAATTTCAGGAACATCCACCCGATGCTGCAAAGTAAATGCAAAACAGCAAGGCCCTCATTTACTAAGGTTTGCGTGGGTAATTCTGCACGCAACTTAGTGCTGCCCATTTGGGCTTTAAAAGGTTAATAAATTGATGCTATATTTTTCATCGCATACTAAAGGAGGGCGTATTTAGCTACATCGAAAAACCAAAAATAAGCAGAGATTTTGTTTTACTATCTTCTCTGGTTTGTAACTAATCTTCATTAGACTATTGATACGGCGGGATTTCTGATCTATTGCTATAAATCTAGATCCCAACTCAGATCGACTGAACCGTTGGTACCTGTCATAGAGTAAAAGGCAATCCACTACTAGGTCAATCAATAAGGACTTACACCACTCCAAAGAACCACCTACTACGAATAAGTTTTAAAAGTTTATTACAAAGCCAAAGTTAACTGGAGATACAAACATCTCAATATAAGGTTCAAAAGATTTACTGGTATCAATACAAACATACATTTTCTAAATGCTTTTAGTCGGCAGAAGAATGTAACCAAAGCCAATTCAAAAATCATCAGAGTTGCAAGAATAGACACAAGCTGTAGCTTGTGAGTCATTTACAGAAAGGAAGAAAATTCAGATTAGACTGTCCCTACACTAGACTAAATGACATCCCTACTTAGCAGAATCTTAACCTAAAAAGGTGTCAGCCGTGGTGACTTCCAAAGAAGATCACTCACTTCCCTTAGTCTTCGTTGTAAATCGGTCTCTCGCAGTTAACCTATCTGCCTACCCATCCGCTCTCTTAGGTTCCTCAGACCATCTGCCCTAACTCCACCCAGGGGTGCTGTCCCTAATACAAAAATCACATTTACAATAGAAACGCCCTTTAGAGACGCCCCTCACGTGGTGTTGGTTCTGGCATTTTCCATGCTGATACTCCTCTGGGCCCATCGTTAGCGTAGACCTTGCTTCTCAGGCTCTTCTCCGGCAGGACGGTACCCCCCAGGAAATTCCTGAAGCCTCCTCCAGGCCGGTGCCTGGCTCCCTGAACAAAACCCTATTCATCACTCTCTTGATTGGAACCTCCTCGCACCTGCAAACAGACACTTGTACATTGGGCCCCAAATTCCGGCCTCCACCGTATCTTCTAAGTCGTAAACCATCGAGCAGTTTCTGCAATTTATACTTAACATGACCTTCCTCTAACTAGCACATGCAGATCAAAAGAAACGACCTCATCTATTCAGGCCTATTAGAATTAAATGAAACGGGCCTGTGCACTCTGTAAACCTTTAATTTCTTAGTCTAAACAGTATTCTAACTTATTACACACAATGGTTATATGAAACACTTCTATAAAACATATATTTCAGTTCTATGATCAATAATACCTTGAATTATAACAACATTAAAAATCCACATCATGTGAGAGTGTAACAGCACCTTTTCATTCTCTGTGAACTGCCATGTGGCCTACACATTTCTAAGTTTAGCAGCATTACATTCTCCTCTACAGCAGCCACATAATATGGGATTTCAACATCATTCTAACATCTCTACACACTTCTACATTAGCTTTTCACACTGATATATGCATTCTATTTTAATTAAACACTCTTATATATTTTCACTCTATAAATTCGACACTCTTATATAATCATTACTAAGCTGATGCAACGTGCTTGTAAATATGGTGCACTTCTACTTTTTCTTGATTTGCGCTCTCTCAGTTCCCCCCTTTGATGACTTTTAGTAGTCATCACCATCACAACACCATCCCTGAGGTATGAACTGAATCATACAGAACTCGTTGCAGTACTCCCTCGTTTCATCATCTCTAGAGCCCTCAGACTCCTGTACTGATTGTCCTGCATCGCAGCTAATCTCCTCTCCTGCTCTCTCATGGATCTCTGCAACCTATTTGATCTATACCATTGGTACAGCCGCACCAATCCCCACAAGGTGATTATACAAATCACTATTATGATAATAGGTTTCAGTATGTACCAAATGAAACTCTTTCCTAGGTTGGCAAACCAACCTCCAACTTTACCCATTCCATGACCTACTTTTTCCCACACAGTTACCCGTGTCAAATCCTCAATCTCATGATGAATTTCAGTGATGTTCCGTATATACTTTTCTAGAGGTTTTGAATTGTCTGGAATGTAAGTGCAACATTCCTGAACCTTCAAAGCCTTACAGACTCCTCCCTCTTTGGCTAACAGAACGTCTAGAGCAAGTCGGTTCTGAAGAACCATTGCCCTTATCGATTGCATCTCTCCCTCCACCAGCATTAATGATCTAGCAGTACTAGCGGACAACCTATCTACAACTGTTGCCAATCTCCTAATCTTGACATCATTCAGTGCTATCCCTAAAAGAGGAAACATAGCACCAAATACGTCTCCAACTACCTCCTCATAGTTTACATCCCTTCTTCCTCTAGCTTGAGTTCCTCTCCCTATAATTTCCAAATCCTCAGCATGGTATATTTTGGGGAAGACAATTGCTAAATAACATGACCCATACCAATTATCCGGTAGTTTCACGTATGCATTTCTTCCACAAACAAAATATACATTCGGGATCACCTGCATTTCCTTCAAGAAATCTTTTGTATAATATTCTAATTGGAAAGCATGTTCACAATTTACTTCTCCCACAAACACATTCTCATAATAGGTTTTACCCCTATATATACACAGTTTCCCCTTCTTCTCTCGATCTAAAGCTATCGGACCATTACTACCCTTTCTTTGGTGTGACCTTTCTTCCTCGGTCCAATCTGTTTTCCATTGGCCTGAAGCCTTTAAGATCTTCTGTCTCCTGTATCGATCATCCACCTGTCCTATAAACCTTTTCTCAATTTCTGACACTCTACAAGTCAAATTATTTCTTCGGGCATGTGAAGTATCTAACGTTTTCCAAGGAATGAAAAATTTCTTTAATCTGTCTTCACTCTTATAATAATCCCACTTGTTCATGTGCTTGTAGTTTGGAACTTCTGGTAAAACAGCATCAAAGTTTGAAAAATAATACTCAAAACCTTCACGTTCATAAAATATACTAAGCAACAAACTACATGTGATTCCATAAGTCAATGGAAGATGATGATATCTAATACCTTCGTCTACAGAGGCTGGCAATTTCATGCAAACGTAGCAATTCTTTACCTCCATAGCATCAATATATTCATAAAGCAATTTAGCATATGCATTTGATTTGAAATTTCCCTGTGATTCATCCACATGCAACCTACGAGTCTCTGCTGCTAGTAAAGCTTTATCTTTCTCTGTATTGTCCCCCCTTTGACCAGCAGTAGTAGGTTTCTGTATCGATACAATTTTTGCTTCCTTTGTTGCCTTCTCTTCATTTTCATGTCCCACTACATATGATATAGTGACTACTAAAACTATAAGAGAAATTACTCCCACTAAAAGTGTGCCTACTATGCATTTTGTCCTGCGGTTTGGGTTGCCGGCCTCCATGATCTCAAGACAGTGTAGTTCTGATTTTCTTTCACAACACAAAGTCTACTTTGTTTATTCAGTCTTTCCGAACCACACCTGGAAGCTGGCAATCCCTTCTGCAAGATCAGTCTTTGAGTTCTATAGCAACAGACAACCCTAGCCCTTCTCCGTCCACTAAATGGGAAATCCCTAAATTTTTTCTTCTTCCACTTGGCGCTAGGTTACCTTTCAATCTGTTTATTTACAAAGTCTTTAGCAATCTGGAATCAGACGTGTTCCAGCGGCTCTAATCACGTATTCTAATATTTCCAAACGAAGAATGATCTCCTCATGTGTTGGCCTCGTTGAACAAAAAGTCGGAAATTCTATTCTGTTTAAAACCATGTCTCTTATCCCGCTCAAATAAGGAGGATTGGGGATAGTGAGTGTCAGCAACCCTTCGACCTCCACTCCGGGTATCACCAACACTATTTCCACTGTTATGATTGGGTCAGTACTGGTCAATGTCACTTCCCTCACCCTCCCGGATCTCCGTGCACTGGACATCTGCAGCTAGGTAGGTCCACTCAGGAGTAGCGTATCTTCTGCAGGGCACTCGCACCCTCCTCGTTCTTCTCGGACCTTCCTGTTCTTGTCTCTGTGCACCTTCGTCCAGATCCGAGTCTTCAGATATAGGAGCAAGAGTTCTCTCTGGAGTTGGCTTCAAGCTCGGCCTCTTCCTTCTTTCAGGCCAACTAGCTTCTCCACGCCTTGTTCTCCTATTTCTTGTCCTCACACTCGGTTCTTGATCACTCTTGTCTTGATCAGTGTCTGAGCCGTATTCACAGCAACTTTCTCCTTCTGTGGCAACTTCAGTTTCACTGTCGTCCTGTCTTTCTTCTTCTGGATCTGTAGCACTCCCAACCTCTTCCGACACCCCCACAGCTTGACTGATCCCCTCTAGTGGTTCTCCGTCCACAGCTGGATTTTCATCTGTGAGAGGAGCTGTTTCTTCTAAGGGTGCTGGAACTCTTCGAGTATGGGAAGCGTGGATCCAGTTTGGTAGCCCTCCACACTTTACAGCAGTATTCGTTGTCAGGATTATTTGGTAGGGCCCCTTCCAACGCACATCTAGGCAATTCTTCCGGACGTGCTTTTTAACCAGTACCCAATCTCCCGGGCACAAGTCGTGACATAGGTCTCTTGAAGATGGAACTTCAGCAGCCTGCACCTGAAGAGACACAGAATGAATGACGTCAGACAGTCCCTTGCAATATTCCAGGATCAGGTTATCTGTAATATTCAACAAACCTGTAGTTGGAACAGACGGAAGTCTCATTGCCCTCCCCATTAACACCTCATGTGGAGAGAGACCTTTCCTCCTGTCTGGTGTACTACGCATACTCATGAGTACCAAGGGCAGAGCATCAGGCCAGCTTAAGGACGTCGATGAACATACTTTGGCTATTCTGGACTTCAGAGTTCCATTTATCTGCTCCACGATACCTGAAGCTTCTGGTCGATAACTACAGTGCAACTTCTGATCAATGTTCAATGCAGAGCAAAGCATCTTCACAACTTCACTGTTGAAATGAGTTCCCCTATCTGATTCCAAGGAGGTCGGCACCCCAAAGCGCGGAATCAACTCTCTAAGCAACAACTTTGCTACTGTGAGTGTGTCGCACCTGCGTGTAGGGTATGCTTCGACCCATCTGGAAAATATGCATACAACCACCAGAACATACCTGAGGCGGTTGACTTTTGGCATCTCAATAAAATCTAATTGCATTCGGTTGAAAGGCCCCCCAGACCTCCCAATGTGACTCATTGTAACTGGTGTTCTTTTCCCTACGTTCAATTGTTGACATGTGACACATCTTCGACACACTGCTTCTGCTGCAATCCTGAATTTAGGATTGTACCAAGTCTGCCTAAATAACCTCAGCATGGCATCTCTTCCTAAGTGTACTGGACCATGTATCTGTCGTGCCATTGGACTCTAATTCCTTTGGTAATACTGCCCTTCCATCTGCTGAAACCCACAAATCCATTTCACTTTTCACACAGCCTGCTGTTTCCCATGCCTTTTTCTCAGAATCAGGTGCTTTCTCTTGCATGTCTTTTAAATCATCCCAAGTATCAACTGTTTCTAGCATCATGTTTAACTCTGTCTTTTCCTGAGTCCCACCTACTTCCACGTCCGTGAAAGAATACCCTTGCTCCGCGCAGTAGCGGGCTACTTCATCTTTATATCGATTACCTTGCGACACAAAATCTGTATTTTTAGTGTGGGCTACACATTTAACAACCGCAATTGCTGCTGGACCTTGTAATGCTTCTAACAACAGTCGCACAAATTCCCCATTTCGAATAGGCGAACCAGAGGAGGTCATGTAACCTCTCTGAGACCACAATTGCCCATAATCATGAACTACACCGAAACCATATTGGCTATCGGTATAAATGGTGACTCTAATTTTGCTACCTGCTAAACAGGCATGTGTCAATGCAATGATTTCAGCTACCTGAGCGGAGTGTACTCCTTCCAGGCAAGCGGCTTCCACAACTCCAGTAATGGTGCAAACAGCATAAGCTGCTCTCAACCGACCAGTATCGTTTCTTAAACATGAGCCATCAACAAAGAAAATTTCATCAGGGTCAGTCAACGGCTCATCCACAATATCTGGTCTTGGCTTGGTGCATAGTTCAGTCACATCAAGGCAATCGTGATCTTCACATTCTTCGCCTTCTATACCATTAGGAAGTGGCATCAATGTAGCAGGATTCAAAACAGAGCACCTCTTAAGGGTCACGTTCTCCGCAGCAAGAATAACTTGCTCGTAGCGCGTGAGCCTATTATTGGTTAAGTGCTGTGTCTTGGTCCTGGTCATTAACAGTTCTACAGAATTAGGTACATACACCACTAATTGGTGTCCCATGACGATATTTTCACACCTTTCAATGCTGACACCTGTTGCAGCAACGGATTTGAGACATCCGGGCAACGCTGCGGCTACCGGATCTAAAGTAGCCGAAAAATATGCAACTGGTCTACGGGCATTTCCATGAGTTTGTACTAAAACTGACAAAGCACAACCCTCTCTTTCGCAGCAGTAAAGTGAAAAAGTTTTTTTGTAATCAGGCATTCCCATAGCTGGAGCTCGGCACAAGTCCTCTCTCAGCTGTAGGAACGACATCAAACAATCCTTGTCCCATGGTACCGGATCACTCACCTCCTTGTGCGTCAGTTTTTGTAAGGGTTTTGCTTTCAGTGAAAAGTTAGCTATCCACTGTCGGCAATAACCAACCATTCCTAGGAACATCCTGACTTCTCTCTGTGTCGTAGGCGCGTTCCTCTTCATTATCGCCTCTATCCTATCTGGTTACACCTTGCGCTTTCCTTTTTCTATCCGGTGACCCAAGTACTGTACTTCTGTCAAACAGTACTGCAATTTGCTCGGAGATACCTTATGCCCATTTTCAGCTAAATGGTTCAGCAAGGCGATGGTATCTATCTTACAAGCTTCTTCCGTTCCTGACGCAACAAGTAGGTCGTCTATGTACTGGACCAGAACCGAGTTCTGTGGCAGTACTAGACTTTCAAGATTTTTCTTCAATAGCTGGTTGAAAATTGATGGGCTTTCTGTATACCCCTGTGGGATACGACACCATGTTAAGACACAATTTTCCAGCTTAAAAGCGAAAAGATACTGGCTCTCCTCATCTAATGGAATTGAAAAGAAAGCCTGACATAGATCTATCACTGTGAACCACTCAGCTTGGAATGGTATCTGAAACAATATCACTGATGGATTCGGTACCACTGGACAACATGAAACAACTATGTTATTAATCTTCTGAAGATCTTGTACTATTCTAAACTTCCCACTAGGTTTCTGCAAACCCATAATCGGGGAGTTGCATGGACTACCCACGATTTCCTTCAGTATTCCCTGTTGAATCATAGAGTCGATTACGGGTTTTATTCCTGCAATCGTCTCCGGGGTCAATTTGTATTGAGGCGTTCTTGGATATTCAACGTTTGGTTTTACCATGATCTTCACTGGTTCTACTCCTTTGATCAATCCTATCTCTTCTCCAGTAAAATCCCATACCTCCGATGACACTGTATCTCGTAAATCCCAAGGAAGCTCCTCCACAGTCAGGGTAGGGTACAGTTCTACGCATAATCTCGAATTTGCAACTTTAAAGGTAGCATCATCGTCTGTAGTCTGTACCTCCACTCCCTGAGGTGTGCAGTATATTGTGCAGTTCAATTTGCACAATAAGTCTCTTCCTAACAGACACACAGGACTAGAATCACATACTACAAACTGATGTTCGTCGTTGTAGTTTCCTATTTTCACTGGCACTGGTTCCGTCAAAGGGTTAGTCATTCTCCTATTTGCGACTCCTACCACTTGAATTGTTTCCCCCGACATTGGTAGATCTGGAACCACTGCCGATCTCAAAGTTGATCGAGTAGCTCCGGTATCTACTAAGAATGTTGTAGGACACCCTGCCACTTCAGCCTCAACAAACGGTCCTCTTTGATCCACCTCTAGAACTGCCCAGAGGGTACAGTCCTCCTCTCTACTTACACGTCGTCCCGTCAATGGATCAACGTAGTAACACTCTTCTTCATCTGTGAAAAAAGGCATTTGTCTATAGATCTTTCCCCCTGTCGTAATCTTTGGTGGCTGCGGGAACTGAGCTCGTGGAGCCGAAGTCCCCTCTTTGGCCACCTTACTCTTTGACACTGTCACCCCTTGAACTGGAACTTCTTGAACTTCTTCCTCCTCTACTTCTAGTTCTCCATTTTCAGGGTTATAGGGACACTCGCGTTTCCAATGTCCCACCCGGTGACACTGGTGACACTTTGTCGTTTTTTTCAATGTAGCAATGTCTATTCTAGGTCTCAAGTTTTCCTCGCTGTCCTTATTCTGACTATTTGATTTCCGTCCCATTGTCCCTGTTCCCTGTTGCTGCTGTCCACCCCTTCCAGTTGACTGCATCTGCACCATAATCAGTTTCTCTTTTAGTTTCTTTGCTTTGGAATCTATTTCATCACTGCAATACCTTGCATATCTCAAAATTTCATCCAATGGTTTGTTTTGCCAACAAATTAAATGTTGCTGAATCATCAAACCAATATCAGGTCTCAACCCCAAAACGAACTTTGATACAAACTGTCCTATATCTTTGGGATCCATTACATCTAATCCACTGTATTGTTTGAATGTTTTCAGCAATCGCTCATAAAACTCATGAACTGTCTCCTTGGGTTCCTGTCTTGTTCGGTCTATTTTTACCCAATCTATATCTTGTGGTGGCACATTCTCCTTCAGCCATGTCATTACCCGTTCATATTTTAACATTACGCTTTCTGACGGTCCATTAGTATGAGCATCCCTTTCTGGTTCTGCAGTTGGCCATTCGACACTAACTTTGCATGCTATCCACAAGTCTCCTGGGACCACAATGTCGAATAAGGTGTTCAAATCAATCCACAATACTTTTGAAATCTTGACAAACCTCTCTACCTGCTTGTACCACTCTACGGGATTTTCCCTTAACTTCTGAAATGAGTTGGTAAATGCAGCCAAATCTCCCCTACTCCAGGGCACGTGTACATAACTCCCATTCGCTATTTCTCGCAAAGGGAATGCCCCCATCTGCAGTAGCCTTCCCTCCGGAGACATCACATTCGCGCTCCGCCTAACAGTTCCCCTTTTGGACCACCTCTCTTCCCATTTGTCCAGATCTCTCCATGCTCTTATTCCTGTGATCAGTTCCCTTATGTGTGTTTTTAATCCAGTCGTCCTCCTCTCATCTAAGTCCTGATCTGAATAATGCAACCTATGGTTACCCTGCAATGCCTTTGTTCTGGACAAATCTACCATATACTTTTCTGCCAGTTCAGACAGTTTCTCATGAGTTGCTCTTGCCTTCCGAGTAATATCCTTTGCTATAAACAGCAGCTCATCTTGTTCGTACATGTCAATCCTTTCTAAAGGCAACACACCCTCTATTATATCGTCCAGGTCAGATTTTAAGCTGGTCACATCGAGTCTTTTGGCTTTTATCACAGCTTTCAGTATGCTATCTCTAGAGAGTCCATTTGCATCTCTCCCATCACAGCTCTGAGTCCTACGTCTGGGCTCAGGCGTGTTATGGGGAGTCCTCCCATGCTCCCATCTCTCCAGGTCCCATGCAGTTCCATCCTCTCTGGGTGTATAGTGAAACACTTCTCTATTTCCCATAGTAACACATTTCCCATTCTGCCTGGTTTCTCTAGATGCATGGTAAGACATTCCATTATTCCCCGTGCCTTCGCAATTCGCCTGTGACCTCTGATCACTCGACTCATGGCAAGATCTTTCGCGGTTCCCCATGTTCCCACGATTCCAGTGCGGTACGTTATCATCAGGTGCGTGGAGAGTGCACTTAAACCTATCCCTGTACTCTTGTGTCCTTTGGTCTCCCTCACTTTGAATGAGACGAGACATCCCTCCACACTCCGTACTTCTGCCTTTTTGCTCCTGCCCATTTCCACCGTCAATATGACGTGTAACTCCTCTACTCTCTTGACTTTTACCATCCCACTCCTGACCGCTTTCGCTAGCCCCGCAGTGAGATAATGTCCCGTTGCCTCGACTTCCCCATTCAGGTTCTGTTCTTGACCTGTTGCTCGGTGCTTCTGTGGACCTATCCCATTCTCTCAAGTCAGCCCTCAGCTCTTTATAGGATTTCGGCCGTGGTCCCCTCAGGTCCATCGGTCCTCTCTGACCCCCCTGTTCTGTTACGGGATCCACTGCTGAATCCAATGGGGTGCTCCACGTTATCGGTCCTGGCAATTGCCTCCAGGCATTTGTCGTGTTATTCCTTCTTTCCATCTCAACTCTTTCTCTGTCTAGCCGTACTTGTTCTTCCTCTCTCCCTTTCTCTGGATGATAAACCAACACTATAGGACCTATGGTAACGGGTACTTGAAGAGCATCTGGCAATCCATAAGGCTCAACCCTCTCTGTTGCTGGCATCTTCTGCACCACAACCCTTCCGACTACACTCTGTACTGGACTATGTTGAGGTGTCCCCTCACCTTTGGTAGGTACCCAATTTGTTATAGGAAGTGACCTATTCCCTTCTATGTCAACCCTATCTTCCCTTGGGAGCTCAGTACCTTCTATCTCCCTATTGTCCGGAGGCGGTCTATCTATCAGCAATCTATTTATTAGGCCATCCTCCGACTCGCTCTCGTCATCCTCTTCTAAGGGTCTCTTTTCTCCTGTAACCTCTCTCATTGGGTACAACTTATCCACTTCAATCGTCTGTACCCTCCATTTCTTGGCTTCCGCATCCCATTTGGCATCTTGCACTGCCCTTACTGATCGCCTTACTCTTTCCTGGCGTCTGTTCTGACTCCTGTCGTGCGCCGCCCTAATCCACGCATTAAGGGCCTCAAACTGTGTTGGTCTAGGCAAAGGTCTCAATGAGGACATAACTGCTTTCAGCTGATGCAACACTTCTAGTCTAAACGTTCCGTATTTCGGAAAAGTCAGTTCCTCATTCCCTTCTGTAATCTTACTCCAAGTATCAAGCCACAGTATAGTATGTAACCCAACATTCGTTGCCATATAGTGAGCTGGTGTACCCTCTGGCGGTGCCTCTTCCCCGTAATAAGATTCTCTTCTTTTCCTCTTAAAGATCGCTCTCAAACATTTAAAACACTTCATGTTCAAAATCTACAAAATTTATATTTTCTCCGCGTTCGTTTACTTCCTGATGACAATCCACCAATCTCAGCGCGGTTCTCGCTAACCGGCCTATCACAGCGCGGCTTCACACCAACCGGCCTATCACAGCGCGGCTCTCGCTGACGTCACACCAACCGGCCTATCACAGCGCGGCTTCTCACCAACCGGCCTATCACAGCGCGGCTCTCGCTGACGTCACACGTCCCCTTCGCAGCAGTTCCCCTCCTTTCTCCGCTCGTCTCCCGGTCATGCATGCGTCCCATTCATACTCTGAAAAATGATTACTTCCGACCAAGCGATCACACTCCTTGACTGTACGCCCACAGTCTAACTGTAATTGTCACCTTAACTGACGAAATGTCTTTCCGTGTACGTCCAGACAATCGCTTTAACTGATAGGTTACTTACACACGGTAACTTTCGACCTGCGTCCGTTACCCACACACTCACTCTTGCGTTCCCCCTATCTCGGTCCTGCGGGCGATCAATGGTACCTCATGACCCCCTTTACTCTGGTCGACAACTACTCTGGATGTTCGATACACCCGAACCACTTAAGCTCTTCCCCGTGCTTAAGATTTTCCCAGTTTGCCAGGTTGCGCGTGCTCACAACCCTCTCTCAATCACACTACAGGCATTCAACTCCGCATGACATTACAATACAGATACAACACAAAACACCGCAATCTGTCAACGCATGACCCTTGTTATACTCACTCTCGTCCGACCCTGCTGCTTTTCTCTCGCACCGTCAGCACCTTCTTCGGCAGGCGATTCTTCCGCTGCTCATCTCTCGATCTCTAGGGACCTTGGGGTAATCTTAACCTAGTCTAGATCACCTTCCTCTAGAAGGTAACCATCCTAATCTGCTACCAACTGATAGGGCGGGATTTCTGATCTATTGCTATAAATCTAGATCCCAACTCAGATCGACTGAACCGTTGGTACCTGTCATAGAGTAAAAGGCAATCCACTACTAGGTCAATCAATAAGGACTTACACCACTCCAAAGAACCACCTACTACGAATAAGTTTTAAAAGTTTATCACAAAGCCAAAGTTAACTGGAGATACAAACATCTCAATATAAGGTTCAAAAGATATACTGGTATCAATACAAACATACATTTTCTAAATGCTTTTAGTCGGCAGAAGAATGTAACCAAAGCCAATTCAAAAATCATCAGAGTTGCAAGAATAGACACAAGCTGTAGCTTGTGAGTCATTTACAGAAAGGAAGAAAATTCAGATTAGACTGTCCCTACACTAGATTAAATGACATCCCTACTTAGCAGAATCTTAACCTAAAAAGATGTCAGCCGTGGTGACTTCCAAAGAAGATCACTCACTTCCCTTAGTCTTCGTTGTAAATCGGTCTCTCGCAATTAACCTATCTGCCTACCCATCCGCTCTCTTAGGTTCCTCAGACCATCTGCCCTAACTCCACCCAGGGGTGCTGTCCCTAATACAAAAATCACATTTACAATAGAAATGCCCTTTAGAGACGCCCCTCACGTGGTGTTGGTTCTGGCATTTTCCATGCTGATACTCCTCTGGGCCCATCGTTAGCGTTGACCTTGCTTCTCAGGCTCTTCTCCGGCAGGACGGTACCCCCCAGGAAATTCCTGAAGCCTCCTCCTGGCCGGTGCCTGGCTCCCTGAACAAAACCCTATTCATCACTCTCTTGATTGGAACCTCCTCGCACCTGCAAACAGACACTTGTACAGTGGGCCCCAAATTCCGGCCTCCACCGTATCTTCTAAGTCGTAAACCATCGAGCAGTTTCTGCAATTTATACTTAACATGACCTTCCTCTAACTAGCACATGCAGATCAAAAGAAACGACCTCATCTATTCAGGCCTATTAGAATTACATGAAACGGGCCTGTGCACTCTGTAAACCTTTAATTTCTTAGTCTAAACAGTATTCTAACTTATTACACACAATGGTTATATGAAACACTTCTATAAAACATATATTTCAGTTCTATGATCAATAATACCTTGAATTATAACAACATTAAAAATCCACATCATGTGAGAGTGTAACAGCACCTTTTCATTCTCTGTGAACTGCCATGTGGCCTACACATTTCTACGTTTAGCAGCATTACATTCTCCTCTACAGCAGCCACATAATATGGGATTTCAACATCATTCTAACATCTCTACACACTTCTACATTAGCTTTTCACACTGATATATGCATTCTATTTTAATTAAACACTCTTATATATTTTCACTCTATAAATTCGACATTCTTATATAATCTTTACTAAGCTGATGCAACGTGCTTGTAAATATGGTGCACTTCTACTTTTTCTTGATTTGCGCTCTCTCACTATGCAATTCACAAAGGGATTTACAAGTAGTATCTTTATTAGTGCGGCGTCTCTGCAATAGTAAAGATACTACTTGTAAATCCCTTTATGAATAGCAAACAATCTGTAAACTTAAAGAAAGTGGGGCATATTATCAAGACAGGCGATAAAATTATTGCCGCTTTAGCGGCAGAACACTGCTGCTAATACGGCGATAATGGGCTTGATAATATGCTCCATGGTATTATAATTGAAACTCAGGTTAGATGTCCTTCACATCTAACATGGGCTTCAATTGGAATTCCATAGATCATATTATCAAGCCCATTAGTGCTGTTTTAGCAGCAGTTTTCTGCCGCTAAAGCTGCAATAATTTCATAGCCTGTCTTGATAATATGCCCCAGTGTATTTAGTGTAGTTTTCCTTTGTGGAACATTCCCTTAGAATTCAGTTATAAGTTTACCTTTATGCATTGGGCCATGATTATTTTTGAATCTGTTCTTTGTACATTGGGCCTAAAGTTCTCATGGAAACAGGCGCAGTCTTAAACCACAAACATTATATACAGTATAGGGAACTTCCTGACAAAGATTATAAGGATATTACATAACTGGGTAGTTACATGACCATACAGAGGAACAAGTGTGAAGGCCAAGTTCCTTTAGAAGATCATAGAAATCCAAGGTTACTTGCAATATCATGATCATTTACAGAAGGGGGTCTTTTTTTCCCCATTATGCATGGCCACACCATCAACCTTCCCACAACATTTTTAAAACCTTCTTGTGTTGCTCTTTCATAAGAAAGAAATACTATTTTTGTGAACATGAAGAATAAAATTATACAATAGATAGAATTGAATCTCTAGTGCAAAATTTAATACACCAAAAAGAAATTTGACATTTGTTACCAA
The DNA here is from genome assembly GCF_964261635.1 of Lissotriton helveticus. Classification (NCBI taxonomy): domain Eukaryota; kingdom Metazoa; phylum Chordata; class Amphibia; order Caudata; family Salamandridae; genus Lissotriton; species Lissotriton helveticus. Next base: position 306,942,367 of record NC_136070.1, read on the forward strand.
AACTTTTAAGAAGCAATTTAATAGAAGTCAGCAGTAAACAAAATGTTGTAGCTCAGAATGTGTAAGCACATGAAGAGAGATTCTAGCTTTCCTTTAGTGACCTAAAAGTGTGGGAAAATAAACATGTTGCTATACTTATCTAATTTCTTTTTATCATTGTTCATCTAGAAAAGCAAAGCAGAGGATGGAAAAGACACATTTCATTTTTTGTTTCTGAAACAGCTGCTTTAATTATGCTCTGTCCCCTGATTTTGCATTTGGCAGTTGGCTCTGGCAGTAGGAATTGTGATGTCAGAACTCAACTGTAATACATTATTACAGTTAATCGGCTATGTAATTTTTGTATTACCGCCAATTAGGTGTGTCACAAGTCGCCTGTAGGAAAGACATTTGAGTCATGCTTTTATATAAGGATTGTAGGCTTCCATGTCCCCACCGCTTCCAAACATGCAATGTAACTTGGGTTCATAAAGCAATATGCAGGGGCAGTGAAAGCTTCACACATATACCCTGAATAAGGCCCGTACAGGCAGCAGCAGTTCAAGCAGGCAGTTGCTAGCATTACTGCATTAGGTTATGTGGCAACAGGGTCCAGAGCTTTGAGGAGCCTAATGCCTAGGAGTATCATGAACATTATATGACACCACATAAAAATATAGTATATTTCATAGTATCTGTTCATGAAGTTTAACTGGACTAGTTTCTTACATAATACCATACTAATGATCTCTGTTTTATATAAAAAACAAATTAGCAATAACAATAACAGCAATGCTACTAATAAATCTTGTGTTGATTAATCATGCAATATACAAAATCTCTATTATTTGCCATTTTGTTGAAGCTTTAATATTGCTGCATCCACTGCTGAATACCTTAAGGTAATGAAAAAGTGCCTGATTACAAGTTGGTCAGTGTATTCCAACCCGCGCATCACCCCTATTTGCACACCTGGTCGGAATCACGAGTTGGAAGGAATTTAAGATATCGGATAATTATCAGATGTGTTAATTACTGCAACCTTCATTAAATTTCAAACCTGGCTACATTTAATGGGAGAAAGTTATTTATCACACTCAATAAATAACATACCCTGTGATATCGTCATTTATCAGATTAAACAAATACTCATAATCAGGGAGCAGGTAGTGAAAAATCAACCTTCATCAGACATAGCACTAGTGTTCAGTTTGTTGGAAACGTTTCCCAAGTATAATCATTGATGTGAAGTTGGTCATTGACTATGTAGATTAGTCTCTCATGTGCCGCCGTCTCTGTGAGGGATATCATCCATTTATCAGGGGTAGGTATGGTGGGTGATTTCTATTTACACAGGATACAAATTTTAACAATAGTTAAGACATCATTTCATGTGACTGGCCATGACCAGTAACAGATTCTAGCCCCGTAAAGATGCAAAGGTGTGCATCCCCAGAGTAAGTGGGAAATGTCCCCTCCTGGGCCCCAACATCACCATCAATTAGAGGTAGGTGATATTTTAGCTCTGCAACGTTTATACAGTGACCACTGTCTATCCCATTGTATTTTGGAATTCAACATTTAAGGTGCAACTTATTGAGCCTTCTAGAATGTGTTTGTGGTAGTAGTGCTCATTCTTGATCTGTATATTACTTCTGCAGTTTCATTTGCCATTTATATTTCAGTGCATGTTCCATGGGTTTTCAGTATTATATGTTGATCATAGTTTCATTTAGGCCAAATATTAACTTTTGTAATGACTCCATTTCACTAAATTCTTGTATTGTGATGGCTGCAAAGTGAGTGGCAGCAGTCTCACAGATTTTGCTATGCAGTGTCTCAGCATTCAGTCTCTCCAAAACGGTTGTTTATCCAGTTGGAATCATGCCATCAAATCTGTAAAGGAAAGTTAGGACGTCTTTGGAATGAAATGGCTGAGAGTATGGTTGACTTTAGCTTTCCATTTCCTCCGCTAAATCTGCTTGTTTTGGTGTCTAGCCTGAGTTCTGCATCATTCCTTATTGGGGCATCATCGTGCAAGAATCCTTTCAAACGAATAGCTTTGAATATTGGTTTCGATACGTTGTATGTTTCCGTAAGTATCAGGTTCTTGTCATCCTTAGTGTGTTTGAAATGTATGTAGAAGGTTGGAGATTTCTTTCCAGTGTAAGCCAGTGTGATGTTACAGCATTTGACTTCAAGGGGTTAGGTCACTAGAGAAACATGGTAGGCCCCATAGTAAATGATCATGTAAGGTAATCTTAAAACTCCTGGTGTGGTGCCTGCATAATATTTGGTCATCTTCATTCTCAACATTAGCGCAGCCAATGCATATTATTTTGTTACCTCATCAATGGACCAAACAATTTGGCGCAAAATGCTAATCAGCCACATAGCAAAAACATAATTAAATCTTGCTGTTATCATTATTTTCACCATTTGACTCCTCCCCCACATTGCTAACTGTAATTTCTCTCAATTAGTAAAGTTTTTGTTTGTTTCAGGAGGTTGACTATGTTCCCTGTAGCAATGTTTTACATACCTCTATCATTCTTTACTTCAAAATATTTTAAATTCTGATGGAACTATGTCAATTGTAGTCTCGTTGGTACTCTTTCAGTCACCACAGACATCATAGGGATCGCTTCACTATCTTAGATGACTTTGAGTGTGGAGAATGTTGAGAAAACATCCATTGTAAGGATTATTGATGTAGTTAGATCACTAATAGTCATCAATCTTCCGCTTCTAATATCAGTTTACTTCCCCTGTCCGTACCTGAATTCCTTTTGTTGGATAAGGTATTCCGACATGTACAGCTAAGGGTCTTAGTGCAAACAGAAATAATAGATGCGATTGTGGCCATCCCTGTCTAGTGCCTCTGTTTATCTCAGTGCTGTTTGATTACAAACAAGTACAAGTAATACTTGCCATTGGGTTCTGATATAGCCTTTGGAACATATTGATAAAAGTATTTCCTAGTCAGAATCTGGCCAGCATGCGAAATAATTAGCATTAGTCCACTCAGTTGAACACTTTCTGTGTGTCATGTGAAAGGGCTATTTTTTCGCCAGTATCCTGTGAGGTTTGCCAAAGTAGATTTAGTAGCAATGATTTTTGCATCGCAATTGTGAAGGGATATGAGCCTATGATTGGTACAATGTAACATGTCCCATCAAGGAGAAGACTGCTTCATTAAATTCTAGTCATATGTTCTGTGTCTCAATCATCTCCCAAGATATTCTTCCCAAGAGAGGTGCACTTGCTATGATTGTCACTTTATCTAGTGGAAAGCCAGCTTCTCCTGGAGCTTTCTCCTGACCATCTATTTGATAGCATCTGTAACCTCTGTCTTCAAACTGTCCAGTTGAAACTGAACGTGCAAGTCTTGAAAGAGTAATGGTATATGTATTTTGGGTATAAAGCCCTCCTTAAAAGAAGAAACATCAGTTGCTTCAGAGGACTAAAAGCTAGCATAGAAAGAAGCTAACTCCTATGTTATCTCCATCGGTCATGTCGATAGTCTCTCCTTCTTAATATTATTTTCCAGGTGTGCTCTGCTGTGCTTAACTCTGCTTTACTTGTATGGCCAGTAGGCTACCTGCTTTCTCTCAGTATATTTGCCCTGTATTTAATATTTGTTAATTGTCTGGTCCATGTTGTTTTGGCCGCCTGGGCAACCGAGAACCTCTGTGTTTTTCAATGACTCATTCTTGCTGGGCCCTCGAAGATACCATCCGAAGCTCATAGCTGTGGGCCTCGAGAGAATCTCACAAGGGCCTGTTTCCTCTCATGGCCCTCAGCTCCTGGCTGCTGCTCATTCTCTCTTCAACTCCAGAATAGTAGTCACCTGCCTGGGGGCTCACTGCTTCCTTTCAAGGTGAACCTGCAGCGGGTCCATTTCAGGTTCTTCTTCTCTTTTCTTCTTCCTTTCCATCATTTGTTCTACCTATGGGTTTTCCTGGCTTTCTCAGACCACTGTTTCTTGTCAGGTGATGTTTGATGTCATTTTCCTTTCCTGCTCTTTTCCCAATTAAAGGATTAAAGGCCTAGTGGGTGTGTCGTACTAAAGTTGCATTTCTTCACTTTTTTCCTCTCTCCCTTCACTTGCTCATCCTGACTCCTTTCTGCTGAAGAATTCCACAAATAGATTCCGGATTCCAAGTTTTCTTTAATCCTCTGAAGTCTTTATTCAACAAAGGAGGTTTCTTATGCCTTTGGATTTTTCCTACTGAGAATGTGGCAGCTTCTTGAAGGGACTTGCCCACTTTGTATTCCAGTGTGTTGTGTTATTATGGCTTCCGGAAACAGTCACCCAAACATCAGGAAGCAGAAGACCTAGACCGGATTATGGGTAGGCATCCAGATATGAGCAGGTTGCGATGCCAAAAAAGTTCTGATGCTGCCCTTCACCAAGCAATCCATTCCAGGTCCTATCACCTTCCTGCCATCAGTCCTTTAACTTCTAAAAGTTCAATTGAGATTAAAGGAGTTTATGGAAGGCTTGGTTTTATATTTCGCTTTTCAACCTTGACAATATTCCTCTGACAGATTCAAAATTTGGAATCTAATTGGTTCCTTGACCAGTTCAGCTCTGGCTTGGGCAACTCCCTTAATTGTCACAGAAGACCCTTGTTTGAACAATTAGGTCAATTTTTTGCCAAATCAAGAAGATGTTTGAGAGACCCAAAGGTGATCTCCCAATGAAATTCTGATGTACTGTCCTATTATACACAATTTCTTTAACTTGCCGCTTAGACCATCTCTTTTGAATGCACTCTGATGAGCTCATTCTAAAAAGGGTTGAAGGTGTTATTTAAGGGTGAGTTGACCAGAGTTTTCCAGAGATTACTATTTTTTGAGCTCCTGCATCAAGTTGTACTGAATTAACCCACTTTTAAAGAAAGGAGAATGAAGAAACTGAGAAACCTTAGTTTTACTTCTATTCATTTCCCCCAAAGATTTAGGGAGACTGAGCCAGCTACTGAGGCTAATAATCCTTCGCCTGGTGTACCTATGGAACCAGTGCAACTTGGATCCACTAGAGGTCCATTGTCTCTTGTCAAAAGGGATTGGAGGTGTAATGGAGGCTTGCGTTTCTATTGAGCAAGCCCAAATCCTTTGCTGCAAGACTGTATGGTTTAACCTTGAAGGCCACAGGAAAAACACAAGGCCTGGGGGGAATTATAGGTGTCATTTCAGTAATTTTGAATAATACTTGTAGTGCAAAAAATCCTGAATGATGCCATTAATTATGCACTATTAGTGGAACAAATTTACTGTCATTTGGTGTAAACTTTACTTTAAATGCACACAAACAACGGAAAACGAGTAACAGCTGTTGACAGTGATTTTGTTTAAATGCATATTCACGCAAAAATTGATCTGAGGATGCCTTTAGCACTAAAATATGTTGCGAAATTACGTATTTGAATTTTGTGTAATTTCGCCGATATTTCACAAAATTATGCAAACACAAATGATGATATTATCACACACCCAAAGAAAATGGCACATTCTGTCCTTTGTAATCTATTCCTCCTAAAGTTTTCAGCTACTTCAGTTGGTCCAGATGGCGCTTGTTTTCTTTTACAGTTGCTTCTTCAAGTCAATCCTGCCAAGTCTGTCTTTTTTCCTGCCCTTTTAGATTCTGGTGCCCCCGATATGTATATGGACTTGAGTTGTGCCCAGAGTCTACAAATTCTGATCAGGAAGAAATCATCTCCAGTTAACGTACAACCAATCAACAGATCTTATTTGACTTTAGATATCATGACCCCCATCACGACTCTGCTTTTAGTGTCCTGAGGCAATCACAAGAAAATGGTTGCTTTGATTTAATCACTTTTCCTTCCTATGCCATAGTGCCTGGAATACCCTGGCTGGAACAACACAACTCCTATGTCAGTTAGGAGAACTGAGTCGCATATCTGTCAACACAACTCTACAGAGATAAAAGATAAATGTTACTCAAGCAAGAGTTATTGGGCTCTCGTTTTACAAGAATGTTCGGAAGACCAGTCTCAAGATACTATTGGTCAGACTTTGTCAATTTCTATGGCTTTCCTGGAATTTCCTGATGTCGTTCAAAAGCCTAGCTCTTTGTGTCTCCCTCCTCAATGAGATTTCGACTGTATCATCCCTTCAATGCCTCTAGCCATAATTCCCTATGGTAGACGTTACTTGTCTCACACAAGAAACTGGTTTTGAGGGAAGAATTGCACACGAGTCTTTGGAATTACCTGATTATTCAGTCAACATCACCTGCTGTAGCCCACGTTTCTTTGCCCTTAGAGGTCCAACTAGGTATGGTCATGAATTGATTTTCATGGGTGAAATAAGATCACCATTAAGGACCTCAACCCACTTCCACCCATCAAAGACATATTTGAGCGTGCCCATGGTGCAAAATAGTTCGCAAAGTTAGATCTGCATGGAGCTTGCTATCTGCTCCAGGTAAAGGGAGGCATTGAGTGAAAGCCGGACTTTCTGACACTCTTTGGACATTTTGATTGTTGGATCTTTACCTTGCAAATGCTCCAGCAGTTTTACAGAATTTCATTAATAGCATACTGTTTGACATTCTGAACCAGTTTTTTTTCGGTATACCTAGATGATATTCTATAGCACTGAGTACAAATTTGTTCAGTACTTCATCATCGCAGGGAAAACAATCAATCCTGTAAGCCAGTGCAGTGTTATTAAGAGATAACAAAGCGGAGTATCTGGGATTTAGTCTTAGACAGCAGAAGTCAAAGCCTTAATGAAAGATTGTTAGGCATAAGTATTAGGTACCAATATGTTACATTAGATGGCGAGGTACATTTTAATTGGCTGTGATCAAGGTATGGGTCACAAATACCAGGCCAAGGCCTCTGTCAGAGACATGAATAACAGCAGATTGGACAACATTTGCACATTTCCTTTAAATTCATCATCATTGCACATGGCTTGCTGCATGCATGCCTGACAACTCATAATGTCTCTGACATTGCCCTCATCAATGTACCCATAACTTGTCTAACGTCCTGAGTGTATGATTTCAGAGCATTGCAGAGTCATAGTCGACACGTCAATGTTGCGGGTGACCCAGTAATCCATTCACTGTGCTAAACCTACACCAACAATTGAGCAGTAAATAAAGCAAACATGGCCGAAATGTGAACTAAAAACAGCCTTGCCAAAAATGTTCAAATCAATCCCTGCTCACTTCCTCTCTCTTTGTTTCCTTTCCCTTTCTTTTTAATCTCTCTCTCTCTCCCTTTTTAGGTCTCGCTAGCGAACGCAGCGCATGCGCTGCTTTGCCTTGCAAAACTATTTTGCTGCTTTCTGTGCCGAAGAGAGACAGGAGATGGCCCGCGTGGACAGGGGATGTGCACGCGTACGGACAGGAGATGTGCACTCCGTACACATGCACATCTCCTGTCCCCGGAGGCTGGCAATGCGTGCATCACGCGCTTTCAGTTTCCCTCCCCCTGTTGGCTCCACGGAGCCAGCTTGTTTTTTTTTACTTTAGTCTTTGCACAGCGGCGCTGATTTGTCCTGTTGCGCCAGCACTATTCTTTTTCTGGCCACACGGCCCGGAGACGCTGAGGGGGCCACGCCAGCTGGGAGAGAGTTTTCTTCTTCCTCCCGGAAGCGGGCCAGCTTGTGGCATGTCTTCTTCACCGCTGCCTCCATGTCCGCACCTGCTTCCATGCCTACACTACTGACACCAGGCTAATGTTGGTTGCTGTTAAGCCGGGTTCAAACCCAGTGTCTTCACCACCTCTTCTCAGATGACGCTCCAGTCATTTTCAGATGGCAGTGGGACCGCAATCCCAGCAACGCGATGAGAGTAGCAGTGATGACTCACTGTACAACAACAATCTATCCAACGACGATCGCGATAACACTGCTCAACCTCTGCTTTCCTCCCTCTTTAGCCTCATGACAACCATGCCCCTTGCCACCTGATTGGGCACTTTGAACCCAGACGCTAATGCCGTTTGATGGATTTTGCGGGCATCTGACTGCCCACCCTTTGCGACCAGCTGCCCCAGGGTTGTTAATTAAGGCCCCCTTAAAGGTCTTGCTTTGCCTTCCGGGGCATGAGATTCTTTTGCCTAGGACATACAATAAAATGGAGAGGATCATCATATTAAAGAGTGTGTAGGGCCAGCCTTCAATGTATTAGTACCTATTTTTGTTTGCTATTTTCAGCTTTGCATCCACAAATTAACATGTGTTTCCGTTTTTGCTGAAGCAAAACATAATCTGCATAAAGCATCTGCTCTGCATTCCATGGCAAAACCTACTGGTTTTGCCAATGCTTGTATGCTAAAACGTCCGCTGGGTGCTGCAATGTACTGTTTCTGAAGGGGGTAGGTGAGCGAGACAGCAGGCTTCTGACAATAATAGGGCAGCCTCGAGCTCTAAGTGCAATAGGGAAATAAAGCCTTTATGGGCCTTGTACTTAGAATCGGGCACACAGTACAGACAGACTTAGCCGTGACTGTGCTGCTGTGTTACTCTGTCGACAAGGGGCTCCCCTTGCAGCAGCACCATACCAGGTTGCCTCGACTTTCACGGTAGGCATCGGCCGGTAGTACAGACAACCCAAGTTTAAAAAAAAAAAAAGAACTCAAATTACATTAGTTTACTGCTAACAAGGGAAGATTATGTAAAGATCTATTCCCACCATATTGATGACCTCACTCAAATGTTGCTCCATCTCTCCCTCTTAAGGCATGTACAATGCCCACGCTTCCCAGGTACTCTTTTACCATGAAGGGGACCAACAGGGAGTTGGAGGTGTGCATCAGGACAGGAGGGAACAGGAGAAAAGGACAAAAGATGCAGGGTGGGTGGCTCTCGGGAAGCTGCTCCTTGGCTAAATGACAAACATGGATTGAGCATACTTTGGTGATAAGTGTACTGATCGGTCCAGAATCAATATTATACATGCAAGGCACTGGCACAGAGGCAGAGCTGTCGACTCGGGAGCTGGGGATCCGGGTTTGAGTTTTGGCGTCTCCGTGTAATGTTTGTGTGATACAAAGTGCTCAGACACCTTACACTGGTATGGTTGGCGCTATATAACTAATTAAATGCGTTAGTGGAGGCTTGAGGGGCACTGTTAAAGGGTGATGGTGAGGGAATCCGTGGTGGAGGTGGTCATTGGGGGCACCAACAAACATTGTCGCACCGGGCATCCCCAGCACTAAATAGATAAAACAAACAAGCATTTGCAATGCAATAGGTATCACAATTGTGAGAGCTTGAGCTATTGGCATTGTAAATGGCAAAGCCCTTTATTTACGTGTTGGTTTTTAAAACATAAATAAAAGGCATTTTCATTTACAATGCCAATAGCTTAAACTATTGCAAATGTGAGACCTATTGCATTGCAAATGCTTGTTTTTCTCTACTGTGTGCCTGCTCCCTTAAACCCTGGCGAGACTGTAACAGAGGTTATGACCGTCAACCTTTTAACACCACAACCCAAACGCTCCACAGCACCTGTGTCCCCTCCTCCCCTCCCCGCGCCCCATGAAAATGCCAGATGGGATAAATGGCCAATCCACCCTCTGATCATCATTGCACAGATAGAAACAAGACGGCATGATCTGGCACTGAACATAATTTCTTGCCATGTTGTAATTCTCTCCTGATCCCTGCAGTGTTCATTAAACCAACAGAAAGCCTTGACAAGTAGGAAATGAGTGAAAAAAAGGTTTCCAATTTTGTTAGACAAATTTGCCTGGTATTTTTCATCACATTACCAGCTAAGTAGACAGATGGATTATTTTCGCCGCAGATGTAACCGATCTATTGCTTATTTGAATGCAAGTCAAATGGCTTTTTGTCCAGGACCGTCTTCGAAACTCGTCTTTTCGTGCAAGCTCTGTAAACATGTAAATTAAACATTTTATAAAGTGAGACTCTAAAATTGTTGGGAAAAAAGAAGCTTGCCAACCCCCTATGATCCCTTAATAAACACATGCCTGTGCTTCATTGAGCATCTTGCATTGCTTTTTTTATTTTAACAAAAAAAATTCAAAGGGGTAGGGGGTGGCATATCGAGTGGGATTACTGTAAAAGAATTTAATTTCATGGTCAGTTTGTTTCGCAGCTAATTAACATGAATCCGAGTGAAGCACACATTGTGAACAGGGCAATCTGTTTTGCATTTTTCAGCTGGGTTAATAACGTTCACAGCAATACATATGTCTGTGGCATTGCACTGAGGACTCTGACCGGTCATGTTTCTCTTTTTATATTTGTTTATTATTAATTAATTAGCTGATGTGAATGAAGGTTGGTACAAGGCAACGCAATTTGATAATACGAAACGGAAGCTATCTTCGTATACATTGATTAGTGCCTGGGAGATATACTCTGATCAGGCTCTGGAAGTCGTTATATATTGTCCTGGCAATATATTTCGACATATCCCCTCTCCCTTCCACATACCGCCGCTTATTCATATGTACATGCACGTACAAAACACACTCCTCTCATATACCACATGCACGCAGAAACAGAAGCTTACATGTATTTGCGAACAAACATAAACATGTTCACTCAAAACATGCATAAAACATAAAAAGAAACTCAGTCCTCTAGTTTCTACACCGTGTTACAGCCACCCTTAGATGTGCGCTCAAGCTTTTATTTGAATTTTTTTTATTCAGACCGTGACTATGCACGTATTCCATATCCCATTGCTAGTCCTCTGACAAATAATGTAAATAGTATTTCCAGCATTATGAATAACTCAGCAAGCAAAATAAATAAGACTCAACATTAAATGCACTCAATAATATCTCATAATACATCCCTAACCAGTTAGTGCAATTACTACTTATGTTACAGTGCATTTTGGCTTAGAATAACTATGCTGAGCCCGGTACAGCCCTGCATACCTTTATGCTTCAAGGCCTAAAGTCAGACACACACCTCTCAGCATCTGTCCAGCAACCAGTTCATCTGCCTTGCTTTGTCCTAAGTACTGGTACTCTATATAACATTTTGTTACATGGTAGTCTTTTAAAGTAAATAATAACAGTGGTGGCTCATCTGCTATGGCAGAGGAACGTAGCCCTACTGCTTTCTCGCAATGCGAGAAGGAAAAACATGAAATAACTTTTAGTTATTGCCATTTTAGGTTTCCTTTGAGGGTGGGGGGGGGCTGCCCAGCTTACGGAGCAGGGTAGGGGAGGAGTGGCTTGCCTACTCCTGAGAGTGCTATAACTGTTTGGTCGGACCTCTCGGGCCAGTCATGTGCACTTTCCCCTTCTCCATGCAGGCAGCATTACACCCTGCATGGAGAACATGCCCACCCTCCAGCCCCTTGCTGAGTACCCTGTCATGGTGGTCAGACCAATCACAATGCTTCATTGCAGCATTGCGATTGGCATAGGAGAGGGAGTCTGGCTGCCTGCTTCCTGTTCCTGTCCGAGTCGGAGGCAGGAGAGCATGAGCAGAGAAGATACGGGACCCGGCCTCAAGGTAAGTTAAAAAAAATGAAATATGACACCCACATGACCCTACCTATGTGACCTTCACACCCACCCCTCCTCCACGACCATGCCGGCCGCAACTGAATGATAATGGTTTCAGGAAGGCCCATGGAACCTTCCACTGCTATGGGCCTGATTATGATTTGGTCGGAGTTGCGTCCGACCAACATCTCTACAGTTTCTGAACCGACTGACCTCGGATCACTGGTCCAAAACCACAATTACAATGTGACTGCACAAGGTGCAGTCGCAAACTCCCATTTTCGTATGAGCATTTGTGCGGCAGTCGGAAACCAGCCGCAGCACAAGCTCCGACAGAGAAATGGGAGTTGTTGTAAATCCCTGCCCCAGGAGCAGGGATTTACAGGGGGGACCATAGGTGCCCCATCCGGCCCACAACTGGGGGCCACGGAAGTAGGAGGGCTCTGATATGTTTTCCATGTCGGAAAGCCCGACATGGAAAGCCTGTTGGAAATCGATATCATAATCCCGACTGCGGAAACGCAGTCCAATAGGCATTATGATCGATTTGCGACTGACTGACAAGCTCCTGGAGCCCGTCCGAAGCCAGTTGGATTGACCGGTTGGTTTAAACTCTGACCAACTTCTTTGTAAAAAGGTGGTCAGAGTTTAAACCATAGATGTCGGTCGCTGGTCGGAGGCTTTCCGACCGACATCCAAATGAGGCCCTAAATCTTTTAGTTCTTCTAATACAGAACCATGCAAAGTTGCAGATTCACATCTACTGTGGGTAATATTGAATCAAAAATTTCATGACACAAAAATATTGTGTCAAGAATATTGGGATATCAAAAAATTGTGAACAGGAATATCAAAGGTAAGACTATTGTTGTAAGTGTTGTAGTATAACATAGTTTTAGAAAATATTTTTAAATTATGGTTTGTATGTGTTATTTTATATGTATGTTATTGTAGTTTCTATTTTATGTGTTTAGTAAGTCTTTTTAACTTGCATGTTTAATACGCTTATTTATTTTTGAACTGTTCATATTCAGTTGTATTAATGTGTAATATCAATGTGTAGATAGTAATTTTTAGTAGCACAATGTTGGATTTTTTAAGGGATAAAGAAGGGGGAATTTTAAATAGTCAATATTTTATTTTAAATATAATGTTTACTTTTTATTGATATGCAACTGTAAAATTAAGAAATACATTTTAATTATTAATTTTTATGAACATATTTTATAATAATTTTTAATGTATTGATAAATTACATTGATTTAAAAATTACATTTTATTGTAAATAATAAAATAAATATATTAATTCTAGACATTTTAGCAAAAACATATATTGAATTAAATTGAATAATGTAAACATGTTGTATATTTTATTTTATTACATGTTTTTTATTTAATACATTTGTTGATATTTCATTTGTATTGCATATTTTATTTTAAAAAATTACATTCAAAATTATAATGTCATTGTTAATAAGTTGTTTGATTTATTTTTATTCTGAATTTATTGAAAGAATATTCCAAGTTCCGTATAATTAAAATATGAAAATATAAATATGTATTATTTATGATGTATTAATCACGATTTATTGTTAGATTTATATGTTCTAGGCTTTTTATTATTTATAAAAAAGAGTAATAGGCTATTTTTTGTTAATATTATTGAAATACATCCTGTTGAATATTTATATTTATGAAATAATTATTAAAAATAATATTATTATAAATATGTAATGATTAAACGTACTTATTTAAGTTGAAAAAGTAATAATTCACATCCAACAGTCATTTACAGTCAAAAGATTAATTGTTAAAAAATCATCAATACTGACCATTCTGGGAAAGTTCGACAGGTCCGGGGTCATAATTTTTTTATCAGAAAACTGGATTATGTATTCATATTATTTATCCTATATTTTACAATTTAGACATTTTAATAAATACTAATACAAATATCTTTAAACAGTGATTGTATTTTTTATTTTATTTTATACAAAAATATAATGTGTGAGCATGGAGTATTGATTGTGTTTAGAAACATGTTTGTGTCCACCACCTTTTTAGATTGGAGGTGGATTAGTAAATGTCACCCCTTTAGTGTCCAACACCTTCCCCAAAATAGTTTAGATTGGAGTGGGAATATCTAATTTAACACTTTTAGTGTTAAATCCCTTTGTTAGAATGTATTTTAATGTACTTGCAGTAGACTATGTCATGTATTTAGTATTGTAGATGTTTGAAAAGCTAATGAACATAGTAGTTGGTTGTATTTTGGTAATAAATTGCATTATTATTTACATATTTTCAGAGAATAAAGATATGTAACACATTTTCTTTATTTTTTTTAAAAATGTATTTAATGTCTATTTTTCTAACCTGTATAGTTCTAGCTCTAAAAACATTAATGTATTGATATATGACAATTTAATATATTTTTATTATTAAATAAACAATGTCAATCATATTTAAATAGTATTGTTTGTGCTAAGTTTTTTAAATTTTATTTTCTATTGTAAAGCCTGCATGTGCAGTTTATGCTACCATGTCGACCTGGAAAATGAAGACCTCTTGCCAAGTCCAAACCTTCCCTCAATATTCATACACCCCTAGGTAGGCTCTGGACAACCCAGATGTCAGGGTGCAGTGTATTTAAAAGGCAGGACATTTAAGTTTTACATGTCCTGGTAGTAAAATCTCTCAAAGTCGTTTTTCACTACAGCAAGGCTCATCTATGCGATAGGACAACATTGGGATTACCTCATTACTTTTTATAACTACAATTTCACAATTCAGCGAAGACATCGCAGACTCCATCAGCCCACACGCCCTCCCCTCCGCTGACTACATCCTCCTAGGGGACCTCAACTTCCACCTGGAGAACAACAGTGACAACAACACCACCACCCTGCTGGACAACCTCGCCAACCTCGGACTCAAGCAACTGGTGAACACACCCACCCACTACGCCGGACACACGCTTGACCCAGTCTTCTCCTCCAGCGAGCACATATCCTTCAGCCACTCCACCGGACTCCACTGGACAGGCCACAGCTGCGTCCACTTCAGCTTCAGAAGAACCACAACTCACCACCACCAGCAACAGGTTCCCCGCAGGAGCTGGACCAAGATCACCTCCGACCAGCTCTCCACAGTACTGAGCCAGAACCCTCCCGCCAGCTCAACGGACCCCAACCAAGCAGCCAACAACTTCACACAGTGGATCACCAACTGTGCTAATGACCTCGCACCTCTGAAAAACCATCCCAACAGGCCCAAAGGCAAGACAGCCTCCTGGTTCAACAACCACCTCAAGAACTCCAAAAAGAACTGCCGCACCCTCGAGAAAGCTTGGCGAAAAAAACCAACTACAGACAACATGAACGCCCTCAAGCACGCCTCCCGCAAACACCACCAGCTCATCCACACCACCAAGAGGACAGCATTCAAGGAACGACTAGACAACAACGCACACAACAGCAAGGAACTCTTCATCATCGTCACAGAGCTCTCCAACCCCAGCGCCGGAAACAATAACATCACTCCCTCAAAAGACCTCTGCGACTCACTCGCCTCGTTCTTTCATCACAAGATCGCCGACATACACAACAGCTTCGGCGCACAGACCATGCACCCAACCACCGAACCGACGCCCCCCACCACCACCCTCTGTGGCTGGACCCCGGTCAGCACCACAGACACCATCCACACGATGAACACCATCTACTCCGGATTACCAACCGACCCATGCCCCCACCACGTCTTCAACAAGGCCGACTCCGCCATCACACCCCAACTCCGAGACATCATCAACTGCTCCTTCAACACCGCCACCTTCCCGGAGAGCTGGAAGCATGCTAACTCAGCGCCCTCCTGAAGAAACCATCAGCAGACCCCACCGACCTCAAGAACTACCGCCCCATCTCGCTCCTCCTGTTTCCTGCCAAAGTCATCGAGAAGACTGTCAACAGACAGCTTGCCGCCTTCCTCAAGTCGAACGGAGCCCTCGACCACTCGCAGTCCGGCTTCCGAGCCAACCACAGCACCGAGACCGCCCTCATCGCAGCCACTGACAACATCTGAGCCCTGCTCGACAACGGGAAAACAGCGGCACTCATCCTCCTAGACCTCTCCGCAGCGTTCGATACTGTCTGCCACCGCACCCTAGTGCAGCGCCTTAGCAACATCGGTATCCAAGAGAAGGCTCTAGAGTGGATCATCTCATTCCTCGCCGGAAGAACCCAGAGAGTCCGCCTCCCCCCGTTCAGATCCGAGGCCACCGAAGTCATCTGCGGCGTACCACAAGGATCATCACTCAGCCCCACCCTCTTCAACGTCTTCATGAGCCCCCTCGCAGCCATCGCACGCCAACACAACCTCAACATCATCTCCTATGCCGACGATACCCAGCTGATCCTCTCCCTCACCAATGACCCAGCCACCGCCAGAACCAACCTACATGAAGGGATGAAGGACGTAGCCGAGTGGATTATGAACAGCCGCCTGAAACTGAACTCAGACAAGACAGAAGTCCTCATCCTTGGACCATCACCCTCTGCCTGGGATGACTCCTGGTGGCCCCCTGCCCTGGGCAGCGCACCCAAACCAACGGACCACGCACGCAACCTGGGCTTCATCCTGGACTCCTCCCTCTCGATGACCAGACAAGTCAACGCCGTCTCATCATCATGCTTCGAAAGATCTTCCGATGGATCCCCACCGAAACCAGGAAGACGGTCACCCAGGCTCTCGTCACCAGCCGCTTGGACTACGGTAACACCCTCTACACCGGAACCACAGCCAAACTACAGAAAAGACTCCAACGCATTCAGAACGCCTCCGCACGACTCATCCTGGACATCCCCCGTCACAGCCACATCTCCGGACACCTGAAAGACCTGCACTGGCTCCCCGTCAGCAAGAGAATCACGTTCCGACTCCTCACCCACGCACACAAAGCCCTCCACGACCTGGGCCCCAGGTACCTCAACAACCGCCTGACCTTCTACACTCCCACCCGCCAGCTACGATCGTCCAGCCACGCCCTCGCCGCCGTTCCACGCATTCGAAGAGCCACCATGGGAGGAAGATCCTTCTCCTACCTGGCAGCCAAGACATGGAACTCCCTCCCCATCCACCTCCGTCTTACCCAAGACCACCTCTCCTTCAGGAAGCATCTCAAGACCTGGCTGTTCGAGCAGTAGCGAACCCCCCTTCCCTTAGCGCCTTGAGACCCTCCGGGTGAGTAGCGCGCTTTACAAATTTCTTGATTGATTGATTGATTGACCAGAAATTAGTGTGGTTGTGAAAGAGTAAGACTTCAGTCTTACTAGAGTACAGTTTCAGACAATTAGTGGCCATCCAGTCTCCCACCTGGCGAAGGCAGGCATGGAACTGTGCCGCTGTGTCTGCCGGTGAACCTGTCACTGAAACCACAATCTGGGTATCATCTGCGTACAAAATAGCAGAGAAGCCCAGAGATCTGATTAACCTCACCAGCGGGGCAACATAGATATTAAAAAGAGTGGGGCTCAACAAAAAGCCCTGTGCTACTTCACGTGGCAGAGTGAAGTTTGGTGACTTAAATGATGGAGCCACAAAATGTTACCGACCAGATAGGAATAATTTAAATAAAGCAAACGCTTTCCCTTTATTGCCAATCCCCTCCAGGACTTCCAATAGTTTATGGTGGTTCACAGTATCAAAAGCAGCAGAGAGGTCAAGCAGCACAAGTGCTGCATTGCCTACTGCATCGATTGTCTGCCTAATCAGTTCGGATGCCGAAATCAGTGCCTGTTTGGTACCGTGGTGCTTTCTAAAGCCAAATTGAGTGGCGTCCAGAAAGGCATGCCTCCCAATATATCTGATATAACACTATTCATGCTTTCTCTACCATTTTTGCGGGCAAAGGGAGTCTGGAAATAGGGTGGTAATTATTAGGATCTGCCCCATCTAAAGTTGCTTTCTTTAAGAGGGGGAGGACAGACACCAGTTTCCAATTGGTGGGGAATGTACCATCGGATAACATTTGATTAAAAATCGGAGACAGATGAGAGGCAAATACTTCTGGTAGAAGGTGGAAGATTCTAGAGGGACATTGATCCAGAGGGGAGCCAGAGGGGTCTGGTGACTCAATGGACTAATGCATCCACTGCAGGGGGCTGTGTTCGACCTCATGGTCACAGGTTTAAGTCCCGGCTGTTCCACTCAGCCTTTCATCCATTTGAGGTCAATAAAATGAGTACCATTGAGTTGGGTAACAATACACATCTATTATTTCAGCGCCAAGATACCCCGTTGCTCGGGTGAACATGCGCTTTACAAATGGCACCACACAGCGCACCAGAGGGCACTGCTTCTTTCTCCCGCTCAAGTAGATTTTCTACTCGAGTGGCAGATTTCTCAATGCGCATGGTCGCTACATGCTGTGACTGCCTGCTTTGAAAAATCTATCCGGGAAGCATTCTAGCACCCAGAAATCATGCAAGGAGATGGAATTTCTCACATAGCAAAACTCAGTGAAACTAGCGGAGTGGGCAAAACTCTGAGCCAGATAACACCCCCACCACCCCCACCCCCACTCCAGCCTGGTGAAGCAGAATTGTTCACCCAGTCCTAGTCTATGATCAAAAGAATAGATTGCAAAATGGTCAGCAGGAAAATCCCCACTACATAATTGAAGCATGGTGCCATCACCATCATTACTATTTGTACACGGACCCAAAGAGATAGCTGGAGATTGGACTATTTGGTGAAATGACAGAGTGTTAAGGTAATTAGGGGGCGATTATTATCCTGTACCATGTTCACTAGACCTCTGTTAAGTATTTCATGCCTGGGGGAACCAATCTCATATCTATATCCTTGAGGCATGTCTGCATCACCTCACAGTTCCCTCTGTTCACCTTGTAGTGAGGGAAGGTTGAGAAGGAAAACAGGCATTCAATCAGTGATGGGATGGATGTCTGTGGTTCTGATACGATCGGCAGAATGCCATCTGCTTAAAGAAATGACTTGATTGGGCCTGCAGCAGGACAAATGCCTTGGAGGCTGTCTGGTGGCAATTGCCAGAGGTTCGAGGGCAAGTAGAAAGAGCAAGAGGGGCGTGGTGAGTGCCACTGTATTGTTTGGATTAGGTGCCTTCCGCGGTTGATTTGTGCTGTCAGTTTAACATACAACCCTTTCACCTTCTTGATGAAATCCTGCCCTAGTCCAATGCAATGCACGTCCCTGAAGAGGTAAGATAATTTGACTAAGTCCAATAGGAGATGGGTAAGGGTTCTCATGGTGTTTCTTGAGGATCTTCCAGGTATAAATCCAACTTATGAGGCATGCATTATGTTGAAGTCTATTTGAGAGGACTGTAAGAAGGCAGATAGCGAGTTCGGATCTTTAGATTCCGAAGAGCGGCCATTGACTGTCACAATCATTACTGCAAGATCTAAAAGGTCAAACTTAATTTTTGCACATAAGATCTTATAGCGAGAAATTTCTAAAAATTGCTTTTTTGTGGGAGAAATTTGCCATCACATGATTTGCATTGCCCTCATGGTTCAAGGGTTCCCATTCCATTTTGCTGCTTGTAAGACCATCCTGGAGAAGGTTTTGAAATGTAACATACACACATCTTACAGGTGCCAAATCTATAAGGAAGCGCAGCATAGATTGTGCTATGGGCAAGACACCCACATGCAAAAATAGGAATACATTGCAATGTATAAAAGCAATCATGAATCATTGATCTTTGTTGTTGAAGGATACAGTAACATGGGGATACATACTTTAAAGGAGGACGCTCATCTGTGGGTTTATCAATGCACGCCAATGTGTCTTAGACATTTCAAGATCCTCCTGTGATTTAAAATCAGTTCTAACTAGAGTCATCCTGATTTCCTCTGACGTTGTCCATTCAGTCACATCCTGCATCCAGCTACTGACCTCTGGGAGGTTTGTACTCACCCAGTAAATCACCACACAACGCTTAACCATTAAGAGCGTTAGTTGCACAAATCTCTTTTTGATCTTATATTTTCTTTTTATGACATCAATTCCCAGCAAACATGCAATTTATAGTCAAAAGCACAGTTAATGCTATATGTTCTGTGTACCGACCCACACCCTCTCCCTCCCATGCAGCAATTTTAGTGAAATCCTGTACCAGAAGATAATAAGTATCCTCCTGAGTGTCACACTTGCTGCAGCGACTGGAGGTATCAGGGTTTAAGCAACTCAGCATTGCATGGGTCATGTACTTGCTGTGTACAAAATTGAAATTGAGTAAATAGAATCTAGCATTGCTTGGTACCTCTTTTATCAATATTAAGGTCTGTTCCCATTCAGTTTCTGAGATTCACGGCCACAGTCCGCCTCACAATTTGCCTGTGAGTGCAATGGGTGTTTAAGCATATCATCTTTGAAAGTCGTGTATGGCCACATGATGACCCCGCCCCCACAATCCGTATGGACCAATAGGTCCAAGGTGGCTGAATGAGCTGAGTTAGTCCAGGTTCCCCCTCACAAAGGTTGCACATTACCTCCTTAATAGCATGGTATTGTATGTATTGACCATGAGGGATCAGGGACTGTGCCCGGGCCGTTTCAAAAGGAAGTCACTGCATCCATCTCCCATACTTTGCACATTACCCCCTTAGTAGCATGGTATTGTATGCATTGCCCATGACAGATCTGGAAGTGTGCCTGGGCCATCTCAAAAGAAGTAATTGCATCCATCGTCCAGATGTCCGCCAATGTGAGGTAGCCCACCTCTTTCATTCTGACATGTCTATTGTACATTCCACCATTCTAAAGTGTTGATGTCTCAGAAGGAATGCTATATTTGCCCTGAGGACATTTGAATGCTGAGATGAGAACCACCTCAGTCTGGGGGCCCTCTGGAATATCAATGGTTCCACAAATGTGTCCTTGAGCTTTGAGGTCAATAAAGATCGCAGGAATGTAATCATGTCCTCCCCCTTGCATGCCTGCAGAATCACATTAAGGCTAATGTTTTCTCTGTGTCAGCAGTCTTCCAGGTCCAATGTCTTTCTTTGTAGTCTGCAGCGCTCTGTGCCACAGCCTGAATGGCAGTGTTACAGCAGGCATCCCGTTTTTGATGCATTTGACAGGGATCAGACCTGAGTGACTTCATATCAGCTGCCATGTTGGAGACAGTTGTGTCAAATGCAGAGATCTTAGAACTGATGGCCATGAATTCCTAAAGGATTGTGGCTAGAGTATCTGCTGCTAACACATTTGGAGTCTTGTCCCATGTGTGGGTCCACCCGACAGTGCTTTGGCAAAGGACAGTTGTCATGTCACCTTTGAGGCAGACATTAGGTGTAAAAGTGATAAGCATAGGTTGATGTGACTGCTGATGATAGCGGTTATGAAGTCCTTGTCTCTCATAAGTGTCCGAGGTAGACTTAGTCTTTTTTAAAAGGGGGCAGTGATATCCAAGCAATATGGCAGGTGACTGACTATAGGATACATGTTCAAAGTGTTGATCTGACAAGGCACCTCCTCCGGGAAGAGTGGTGGGAACATGATTATTTTCTACTCTTTAGGGTTGGTTTGCCAGTGATTGGAAACAATGTAATATTAGTGTACCCCCCTAAGTTCATCTGATCACCGGTAATGCATGATCACTCTACACTTATACACAGGTTTTATCATAGTCATTGGCCTTTCAAAAGAGCTGTGCTCTTTTGCAGTGGAACAATGGTGCTTTGAGTTGCAGACTGATTCAGAGTGGTATTTTCACTGGGTTCCACTAAGGTGCCAGAAACAGGGGGCTAAGGCATTCTGTTGTGCGGAGGTGCATGATACTGAGAGTCTGTGTTGGAGGGGTGCTGAATACCAAGCCAAGAACATAATGTCTGGTGCAATCACTGAATGAAGTTGAGTCGAAAATGAGCCTGCTCTCACAAGGTCCTACTCTTGGGGTGCGGAGCCAGTGTAAAGGTGCACAGAGTATTTGTGTCTGCTACTCAAGGGCCGTTAGATAGGAGATGCCTCCGACCATGCCCCCACCAATATCTTCAGGATTTAAGAGACGAAAGTTGCATTGCATCCATTCGCCACACTCAGTATGTGGCCTGGTCAAGGTGTGGGGTAGAGTCCAAGTATCTCACCAATGTCAGGTGTGGCACAGGGGAGTTAGCCACTTCCCAGAACCACTCACCTTTGTTGTGTGTGCTCTCATTCCCTTCAGGTCACACCTGGCTCTTTGCCTCTCCAGCCCTAGCCCAGGGAAAGACGGAGTTTATCTCCTGGCTTCGTGCATTGAAGGAGGAGGTGCACATGGGCCACTGTGCTTCCTGTTGCTGCCGCACTAAGGCGCTTATTAGGATGGCGGACGGACCTGCGTCCGTCCGCCACCCCCGAGGTGGAGGGACCATCCGCAGGGGCAGCAGCGGTCCCTCCGGTGGAATTACATCCCGTATATGTAACATTGCGACGGGTGCTGCTTTAAGCAGCTCCCGCCGCAAGGTTAAATATGCATGCTGTGCATTTGCATGCACAAAGCGGCAGGCACCGCACGGTGCCTGCCGCATTGTACATGCAAATGCAGGGGGGCACCATAGGTACTCCCCATGTGCACCCCCACCCCCGACACCTTGGGGGCCCGCAAGGGCCCCCCAGAAGCTATTGTCCACATGCTTTTCCACGGCGGTAAATCCGCCGCGGAAAAGCATGTTTACAAACCCATCGTAATTTGTCTGGCAGTGTCTTGCAGACGCCGCCACCAAATTGCGTCCAACATCCCGCGGATCAGCGGCGGAAGGACCTACCATCCGCCGCTGATCCTACCGCCATCATAATCTGGCGGTGGGTGTTTTGGTGAGTGTTTTGAAGGTCCGCAGCGGTGATTCCGCATCCTCCGGGCCGGCGGTGGCTTCCACCGGCCAGGAGGATGCGGAATCACCGCAATCATAATCGACCCCTAAGTCGCTGTTAATAGGAAGTGTTGGGAAAGCCTCTCCCTTTAAAATGGCCTAATATATGCATCTCGGAGCCAAGAATTCGGTTGAGGGGTCTCCCGGAACTGTACCACATTACAAATGCTGCCATTTTGGTCTTCTTCAACTCTTTCCTAAATTAGAAAAGTGTTGGGGCAGTCTTGATGGATACTGGGATGTTTTTCCAGATCCTCAGTGCATAGACGGAAAAGGTCTGCTGCCTTCTTTTTTTACATGTTTTAGTCTACAGTCCTTTGACATCCTGGTTGCAGGTGTGCTGAAACCACCACAGATGGTGAGCTTATCTGCAATATAAGAGGGATTGCGGGCCACTGAGGAAAGCCAATGTAATTCCACCATGATGGGGATGTTGTGCTCATATTTCTTCAGGTCCTCCATGAAGCATGCAGGGGCAAGTACCAATATGCACTCTGGGAGGCCATGGAGCTGGGCTTTACCACTGTGCATGTGCAAGAGTATAATTGCTCAAACAGCAGTTCTGAAAACCGTTTCTTGATTATGCAGTTTCACTTTTTTTTAAAAGAGAGAGCTGGTATGGGGCCATCATTATTTTTTCTCAATGTGTTCCCCAAGTGTGAAGTTTATGTCCGGAGTAAATACAAGTGACTTGTCATTCAGTGAAAATTGCTGTTCGAAGACATTAAGGTCCATGTTATTGAAGCAGGTTTGTAATTTGCTTGTTCTTGGCCAATAAAATGAATGCTATCTTTGTGAGGTTCAGTTTCAGGTGGGTGCTGGACATACAGGTCTAGAGGATGCACATACAGTGTTTGAGGTGTTGACCTAGAACTCTCTGAAGCACCAGGGGCACATTGTAGAGATAACATGGACAGTATGGAACCTTGGGAGAGTCTTCAGTTGACAGAGATATTATTGAACCTGACGGTGCACATGTGAACAAACTGGGTTGATCGCAAATGTAGGAGGAGATCCAGTGAAGGATATTGCATTGAATTCCATCTGAGAATCTTGGATGCATGTGTGGGTGGAATGGTCTCCCTGCTGCACCATGATCTGAAGCCAAACTGGTAGTCATGCAGGATATAATCAGCATTAATGTGATCTTGCAGAGACTTCTTCTTCAATCATCTTCACAAGGGATGGTAGAGTTAGTGATAGGCCAGTTGTGGGCAAGGTAATCAGGGTTAAGTATAGGTTTTTTTAGGAGTGGGGAAATCTGGTCTGTATTGAGAGCTTCTAGAAAGATGCCTTGAGTAAGTGAGCACTGGCAATGGTGAGTAGGGAGAAAAATTGTCTCTAGAGGGAGCAATAATGCTCTAAAGAATTTCTGAGGCCTAGGCCACTCTGCCAATCACTGGCAGCAGGAATGTTTTTCAATATAGAAGTTGAGATTTCATGGATCTCTTCAGGGTGCTGGGTTACCCTCCTCTAAGTACAAATGGTATATATTTTCACCTGGTTGGACAATAATGATTAGTCCAATCTAAAAACTCACCTTTCTAGGTCAACATCAATTAGATAAGCATTTGGACGGGTGGGAACAAGACCCAAATGACCCTTAAACTAGCTATATTTGCCAAGTCTCTCAAGACTGGCTCACTGGGATCAGATATCCACTGCAATTATACATGCACAGTACATCGGCTGCATACAATGACATTAGTGCAAAGTATAGGGTCAGGTCATGTGTGTAAATCGTATAGGGAGAATAAAAGTCTATTGATCATTATATGGCCACAGAGAAGAAGTATGAGTTCCAAACCAATGGTAAATAAGATATGCAAGAGGGTGTGTATGAAGCACGTGGTAGCCCATTTTCCTGTGGAAGGATCCTTAAAGGTGTTGTAATCATCAGCCCAAGGGAAATAGCTTAGTTTTAAAGAAAATATTGTCAACTCATTTCCCACTTGTCAGAACTCTACATTCTGTAATTTGTTTCCTATTTGTATTCTTTCTCTGGAAAATGTTTGGGATCTAGTTTAAGGCATACTTTGGATTCAGATGGTTTGCTACAAGTTAGTGACCGTTTCCTGAATGATGCTGTTACTGGCTATTCACCTTCCTCCTCCAATAGTATGACACTGGAAATCAGCAATAGTTATGAGAATTTAGTACGGAGAATTGAGGTGATAAACTGAATGGAAATCTCTCAGACACTTCTGACAATTCCAATAAACTGGTGACAGCGATGAGAGAATATCTCAATCAATCAATCAAACAAACAGGATTTATAAAGGGTGGCTAATCACCCAATAGGGTATCCAGGCGCTTGAATAAGGAACCTCACGTCTGCTCTGTAAGACCACTCAGTGAGAGTGGAATAAGTGAGATCTTAAAAGTCTTGAAAGCTTAGAAGGGAATTTGAACATTGCTACTTTTGTTGTTGCACAGGTGGTAGCATCAGTGACCAATGCAATGACTGCTTTGGTATTTGCAGTGAATTGCAGGAGCTGCACTGGTGCCATTCCCCAGTCAGTGCCTTTATGATCATCAGTACGTAATGATTATTTCCTTCTCACCAGTTCTCAGCTGATGCCCCACATCTTTGACCTCCACAGGCCCTGGATTTCATTCAAACTGACCCACATACCTAGAGAAATATTATCCACTTAGGACAAACATAAAGAGATGTCTCCTTGAAATAAAGGGTTCCCTTTCTGTACAGATGGGAATGAAAGTTTCCTGTAAGGACCTGAGCCCTATGGAAGGCTGGGGGAAAATGTTGTTAATGGGAATGAACTGAACAACCCCGTAACTGTGTTAACAAGAAAAACAATTGATTGAATCTTGCATTAATGAAAAATGTTTGACTGCTTGAAATGAAGAAATGGAAGAGAAATTAAAGATTCATTATCATCACAGCATGGACTGGAAATGGGCTCAAAACATTCACTTTGGAATATTTTTCAGAAAATGGATCTAACTTGCTGCTTGAGGTAGGAAAACAATTTCAATTTGACAGTGATATGTGAAGACTGATTGCCAGAAGAACGAACTTTAACAGTTTATAGCTCCCAAATTGCTCCTTCTCATGTCAATCAATCAATCAATCTAGTTGTAAAGCGTGCTACTTACCCGTGAGGGTTTCAAGGCGCTGAGGGGAGGGGGGATGCTGCTACTGTTCGAATAGCTAGGTCTTGAGGAGTCTCCTGAAGGTCAGTAGGTCCTATGTCCGCCGTAGGTGGAGGGGGAGGGTGTTCCATGTCTTGGCGGCGAGGTGGGAGAAGGATCTGCTGCCGGTGGTTGCTCTTTGGATGCGGGAGACAGTGGCGGAGCGGAGCTGGCGCGTGGGGGTGTCGAAGCTGAGGCGGCAGTCGAGGTACGTTGGTCCAGTGTTGTGGAGTGCTTTGTGTGCGTGGGTGAGGAGCTTGAAGGTTATCCTCTTATTGACGGGGAGCCAGTGTAGGACTTTCAGGTGGGGTGTGATGTGGCTGCGGCATGGGATGTCGAGGATCAGATGTGCGGATGCATTCTGGATGCGTTGGAGCCGTTTGAGGAGTTTCGCCGAGACTCCTGCGTAGAGGGCCTTTCCGTAATCCAGTCTGCTGCTGACAAGGGCCTGGTTGACCGTCCTTCTAGTTTCAGTGGGGATCCACTTGTAGATCCTGCGGAGCATACGGAGGGTGCTGAAGCAGGAGGAGGAGACGGCGTTGACCTGCTTGGTCATGGAGTGGGTGGAATCGAGGATGACCCCTCGTTATGTGCGTGGTCGTGGGTGTGGAAGCCATTCCTAGCGAGGTAGGCCAACAGGAGTCGTCCCATGCCGAGGGAGTGGATCCGAGGATGAGGAATTCCGTCTTGTCTGAGTTCAGCTTCAGCCGGCTGTTTCTCATCCAGTCAGCGACGGCCGTCATTCCCTCGTGGAGGTTGGTCTTGGCTGTCTGAGGTTCTTTGGTGAGGGAGAGGATCAGATGGGTGTCGTCGGCATGGGAGATGATGTTGAGGTTGTGCAGTCGGGCGATGTGGGCGAGGGGGGCCATGTAGATGTTGAACAGCGTGGGGCTGAGGGATGAGCCTTGGGGTATGCCGCAGATGATCTCGGTGGCTGTGGAGCGGAAGGGGGGGAGGCAGACGCTCTGTGTTCTGTCGGAGAGGAAGGAGGTGGTTCAGTCCAGGGCTTTCTCTTGTATCCCAGTGTTGTGGAGGCTTGTAGGTAGGGTGTGGTGGCAGACTGTGTCGAAGGTGACTGACAGGTCCAGGAGGATGAGGGCCGCGGTCTCACCATTGTCTAGCAGGGTTCTGATGGCGTTGGTGGTGGCTAGGAGAGTTGTCTAGGTGCTGTGGTTGCGGCAGAATGGGCTGCAGGGCATATTGTCTGACTCAAGGTTCCTCTTAACTCTCTTTGTGATAAATTACAGCAATTTCAAGTTAATCTGAGAAAGAATGCAGCATTGAGTCTCATACAAGACACTACTTCAGAGAAGTTGTTGTCATGGGTGTCACTGAAGCTAAAGATATATATGTGCCAGCATGAGATTCAGAAACAATACATTTTATTCTTGAAAATAATATATTTCTTTTGATTTGTTTAATTATTCTAATACCACTGTTATAGTTGAAGGAACCTCCCTCTGAGGTACTGGTTTGCACTTATTTTTAAGATAAAACCACTACTTCTTTACCTATTCTTTACCAGGTTGTGCTTTTTTCTGGATGATTTTGATGCCGTCATTTCCAGATTTTCTGACAATGATTATCTGGGAGAATTGAGTCAATTAATATTGTCTTTCATGCCCTGCCTTATAGAAGGCTTACTTTTAGGCTCAGAAGACCTAGTAAGTAGTGGGTGAACTGTTGTATCCTGACAGGATAGTGTTTATGCTATCTGTAGCTTTAAATCTAGGAGAATGTATATTCCATGTTCTGGTGTTGTCATCTATTGTGATGCAGTGGGGGTTCTCTCCCAGGTCAGTTGTTCACTGGTTGGAGAGGGAACACCATCTGCCGTAGGGAACATCTTGAATAAATATCCTTACATACCACGTGGGCTGTGGACTCATCTTTACAAAATTTGGTGACCATTTCCAGCCATTCAAGTGTCATACCGTGACTGCATGGAAGATAGGTGCTAGGTCCAACAGTACAGCGTTATCATACAAGCATCTAGAAGACAGAACAGTGCCACCAGGTACAAAAAGAAGGAAAACGGCAGTGACCCAAAATATCTATAGTGAAGCTGAAGTTCTATAAAAGGTGAAGGATAACTCTTGTACACTTGATCAGGGGAGTGGCAAACTTTTGGCTAGCCTAGGTGCGGCTCAAGCACTTCATCATGCTAGCAAAAATGGTCCCACACACACTGACTCTCAAGCTGAAGAATGAGCTCCTCTAGCTTACATAAAGCAATGAAATGCAGCAGTGACACGTCAGCCATCTTACTTGTGTGGGATGCATATCATTGACAGCAACAGTGAGTGAGGAGTTCATGTTTCAGCTTTACGCAGGTGGAAGGGTATCTTAAGTGGTGTGGTGTATAAAGGTACATTAAAAGCTAGTTACCTATTGGAACAGGCACATCCAATGGTTACTGTGATAGGCACAATTTGTGTGTTCATCGCGATGTTTCTGAAGTACATGCAAACCTGGCACATATGGTGACAGGCACACCATTCAGCTGTGGTGACATGTACTGTGTTCATGAGGTACATATGTAGCATGATGTTTACGGTGACAGGCACACTTTGCAACTGCAGTGATAAGCACAGCCTATGAAATTGTGCTTTCACCTGAGCGCGTTCTTTTGAGTGTACACACCAAATTTTATTTTTGTTGTCATGGAAGCTGCAATGAGTAATGCAAATCAGCACAATATAGTAGTGTGCTGACAAATTTTACACGCAGCTACAGAAAACTAAGGAGTCGGACGACCAATTTGTAGCAAGGTTGCATGAACTTTCTGTTAAGTTTCAGTTTTAGCCATAAGGGAAGAGAGGATCTGGGACCAACTGATAGTACAGTGTAAAAATAAGAAGATGCAAGAAAGGTTATTGGTGGCAAAACACCCATGGTTGCATGATGCGATTGAGATAGCAAAAATTGTAGATCAATGCATGAAGGAGATGGAGAAAATAGAAGGTAATACAAGGGGGTCATGTGTAGAGGTGAAGGAGACAATAGTATTAAGCACAGGAAAAACGTATGGAAAGGATATAAAGAAAGGTATGTTTGCTAGAAGGAATATCAGCAATGCCTCTTCCAAGGTGCTGGATGGGAGTAAACAAGACAAAATGTGTATCAGGTATGGGAGCATTTTTTATATGGCTGATTTCAACAACACTTATGCCGTTGGGAATGAGTGTAGACGATGTGGTAGAAAGGAACACTTTGTGCGCATGTTTAAGGTGGGCAACAGGGTCAAGGTAGCAGCATTGCAGGAAGGTGGGGAGGATACTGACGTGAATCTGGGAGCTGACAGGATTTTGTGTGTAGATCGGTTGCATAGTTCGGGCAGAATGCCCAGGCCCAAGGCTTCTTTTGCGATAGAGGGAGAAACTGTCCAACTCATGGTGGATTCAGGTTCTCTCTACACAATAATACCTAAAAGTTTGTTTGTTGCTTATTGGCTGAAGGTATGTTTGTTACCCAAAGACATCAACCCAGGCGTGTACCAAGGGAAGAAATTAAACATTCTGGGCAATATGCTCACAGATATAGACTTTCAAAAACAGATGGTGAGGGGAAAAGTTTATGTGGCTGAGAGTGGTCCCCCAATATTGGGGTGGCAACACCAATATGATTTGGGAATAATCATCAACCCTCGAGCAGCTAACTAGGTGATGGTAGTTGATGAGGTAACTGTGGAGGAAATTTTGGAGGGTGCAGACAAGGTGTTTTCTGAGAGGGTAAATGAGCTTAAGAAATATGTGCATAAAATAATGGTAAGGTCAAATGCAGTACCAATTCAATACAAGGTGTGGAAGATTCCTATCCTCGCCAGGCAGGAGGTGAAGCGTATGCTGGAGAAAATGGTGGGTCAAGGGACAATTGAGCCCATAGAGACTTCGAGCAGGATTTCTCTGGTGGTTATCATGGGCAAGCCTGATGGGTGTTTTTGGTTTTGTGTGGCCTTGCACACCCTTAACCAAAATATTGTGGTGGATAGTTTTCTGCTACCCAATATTAGTGAATTAGTGCTGTCTCTGAAAGGGGCTACGTTTTTTTAAAAACTTGACTTAAAGAGTGCATACCACCAGATCAAGCTGCACCGGGAGTCCAAACATCTCACAGCTTTTATCACCACTGAGGGTATATTTCAATTCACTTGAATGCTCTTTGGTCTCTCCTCTACAGCTAGTGTTTTTCAGAGAATGGCGGGGCAAGTCTTTGAAGATATTGAAGGAGTAGTATATTTTCAAGACAACTGCTTGGTGTGTGGGGGGCAGTGGAAAGTCATAATATGTTTCTGAAGATGGTTTTGGATATGAATGCTGAGGCTAGGTTAACGTTTGGAAGGACAAATACAAGTTTTGTGTTGGGGAGGTGGAATATCTGGAGTACACGTTGTCGGCCTATAGAGTTCATAAGGAAAGCTCCAAAACCAAAGTCCAAAGACCAGACCTTGGCTTGGTAGAATATTATGTGAAATGTGTCAAGAACTTTGCTGAAAAAACGCAACATATAAAGAAACTGTTGAGGAAAGAGTACAAATCTGAATGGGTTAATGATCAGCAGTGTTTGTTTGATGACATCAAGAATGAGATTTGTGCAGCCAAAGTTTTAACTCCGTTTGACACAAGGCTCATGCCCATACTTATGGTTGACACTAGTGCCGTGGGTGTGTGGGCTGTCTTTTCACAAATGCATAAAGATGGTAAACACACAGTAGCTTTTGTGTCCCACTCTTTAACTGAGTCTCAGAAGAATTATTCAGTTATAGAGAGGGAGGCATTAGCTGCTGTGTGGGCTGCTGAATATTTCTGTATGTATTTGTGGAGTTTTACCATGGTATTACACACTGATCACAAGCCTTTGTTGAAAGTTATTTTGCCTGATGGTGCTGGTAAAGGGTCTGCAAGGTTAACTTGTTTGGCTGCTTGCTTGTAAGAGTTTCAATATTAGTTAGAGTACATTCCCGAATGGAGAAATACACAAGCTGATGGCTTGTCTGGGTTACCATTACTTTGGCAGGATGTAGACAGGGTGGGTGTTGAAGCATATAACAATGAAGATGCTGTTGCAAGTAAATATGATTTAGTGGAATGAAGTCAAGGGGCCATCGGAAAAGAGCGGTGGCTTCAGAGTATGTGGTAGGATGCTGTGTTGTTCTAAATAGTGAACTTGATTGTCAGAGGTATTAGGTGCGAGAGTGCAGTGTCAGTGGCAGTATGATCATATGTGAAAGTCATTGATGAGTTGTCGGTCTGTGAAGTTAGTCTGATTTCTGGGGAGAAATTTGTTTCTCCTCAAAGTTTGAGGGTTGAGCTGTTTAAGTTGGCCCATGAAGGTCATTTAGGGCAGACCCTTACCAGGAAGAGGAGTTTTGGTGTTAGGGAATGGATCAGCATGTGGCTGATTGGGTGGTTTAGTGTTTGGATGTAAAGAGGGAGAGAAGAGATTAAAAGTTGGTGAGCAGTAGGAGATGGGTGAGATAGTGGATCCTGGTAAGCCATGGCATACAGTGTGTATGGATTTTATCGGGCCTTTGAGTGGAGGTGCATCCGAGTTGAGATTTGCCCTAGTGATGGTGGATGTACATTCTAACTGGCTGGTTGTGAGGTTCATGCATGAGATAACTACTAGGAATACCATTAATGTGCTAGAAGAAGTATTCAGGGAGGAAGATTACCCAGTCAGACTTATTACAGACAATAGTCCACAGTTGACGTCCATGGAGATGAACGTTTTTTTTTTGTGGGGTTTTTCCTGTGTGCACATCATTATACAACCCTCGAGCCAATGGTACTGTTGAGAGGGCTAACTGCATGGTGAAGGGAGTGATTTAGATGGCTTTGGAGGGAAGAGGTGATGTCAGGAAAATCGTGAATGACTTGGTGTGGGCATACTGGACCACGGAAAATTGAGTTTCTAAAATAATTCCATTTAGTGTGATGAGAGGACCTGTAGCAAATACTAAAATGTCTCCTGTGTGAATGAAAGTGTTGTTGACTCGAGATGGTGAACGGTTTGATATTGGATGCTGTTTTGGGAGGAGAGGGAAGGTAGAGGTAGGTAATTTGGTGAAAGTAAAGGCAGGGAAAGTAGGAGGTGGTATGACAACATTTTGTGGACCTTTTAAGGAGAGGGAGGTACATGATTTATACATTGTAATGGATAATGGTGAGCGATGGAACAAGCCGAGAGTTGCCTTGTATGAGAGAAGGTCTGGAAAAGTTGCTGAAGGAGTAGTGCGTAGTGACACAGAGTGAGTGAAACACTTGTGGAGGGTTTTAGTGGCTTTATGATGATGGATGATAGTGAGGCGTTGGAAACAAAGGGTCAAGGTGCTGGTGGTATGAAGGATTGTGGTGGAGTCAGGGTGAGTGGAGCACAGGAGGATGAGGTGTCTAAGATCCGATGACACAGGATCCACCTAAGTATTTGGAAGATTATGTTTCTGGAAGAAAATAATAATGCAGGGAGTTTGATTTGTTTGTGTTATTCTTCCTTGTTATTGCACATTCTTTAGGTTTTGCTGTGTGTTTTATTTGTAAAAGTAAGAAGATGTGTTGCATACTGGCAGGATAGTTTTTATGCTATCTGGAGCTTTAAATCCAGGAGAATGTATATTCCACCTTCTAATGTTGTCATCTATTGTGTTGCAGCAGGGGTTCTCTCTCAGGCCAGTTGTTCGCTAGCTGGAGAGTGAGCATCATATGTTGTTGGTACCTCTTGAATAAATATCCTTCCATACAGCGTGGGCTGTGGACTCATCTTTACAAAATGAACCTATATCTGTAGAAAGGATTATTGATAAATAATGGTGGGCAGCTTTGGGATGTGTCCAGGGCATCTGAGGGAAGGGCACAAAAAGTTACTGATTAAGTTGTAAATTGACATAACAACTTTGAAAGAGCCATGGACCTTATGTGATGAAGTGCTTGAAGATAATAATCATATCATATTAATATTTCTGTTATTTCCTGCTATAGGTTCAACTATGCCTTTACCGAATGCACTAGAGTTAACAATTGCACCTAGCCACCAGCAGGTTAATCTGTCCCTAAGGAGCAAGAAAAAGATCCTTAGAGTAATATGCTATAATTTTTCTGATATATTGAGTTTATTACTTTGCCTTAAAATAGTGCATGCTCTTTGATTGGCAGTTGTTGATAACTGCTATTATTCTTGCTTAATTGGAATACTCTGGGGCATATTTATGGGAAAGTCACGCAGCACTGCAATTCACCTTGCTACACTGCATGACAGGGAAAGGGCAGGATTGCACCACATTTAAAAGAATATTGTACAATCCTGCCTTTGTCCCTGCATTACATAAGAAAAAAAATTACCTATGCCTCTAGTGACTTCACAACACTTATTCATATGAAGTAAGATGAACGCAAACTAATACATTTACCTTAGCAGTAGTTTCTGCCTTTTATTTCATTATTTTTTTAAATTAATATCTTTGATCACAAAAAGAACACATAGTCAACTAAACGAAATACCACATTAGTACTTACACAATGAAAATGAACAACATGAAAACGTGTTTTGACATACAATTACAACTAAACTCATATTAATCAAACATCAATACAAACGAATGAAATGTCACAAAGAACAATCAATATATACACAATACGAAATACAAAGTTGTCATACAAAATGATAAATTAGACAACTTTTTCGGCAGACAAAGGAACTCAACTCCTTGGTTAAATATTGCAAATACACCCTCTTATGTCCCTGATATTTCAGAGAAATTGATTTATCCTAAATATAAGGGCGTTAGTTGTCTAATTTATCATTTTGTATGACAACTTTGTATTTCGTATTGTGTATATATTGATTGTTCTTTGTGACATTTCATTCGTTTGTATTGATGTTTGATTATTATGAGTTTAGTTGTAATTCTATGTCAAAACACATTTTCATGTTGTTCATTTTCATTGTGTAAGCAATAATGTGGTATTTCGTTTAGTTGACTATGTGTTCTTTTTGTGATCAAAGATATTAATAAAAAAAAATAATGAAATAAAAGGCAGAAATTACTGCTAAGGTAAATGTATTAGTTTGCGTTCATCTTACTTCATATGAATAAGTGTTGTGAAGTCACTAGAGGCATAGGTGTAGTAATTCAGACTACACAGGAAGTAGGTCCAAGTGGATTTATTCATATGAAGAACAGCTTAACAACCACAGGTAGCAGGAGAGGTCCTCACTGCATCAGCAATACAGTAACAGTCATAAAATCAAGGGAAAACATTCCAAGTTACACAGAGTATTCCAAATGACATAGAAAGATTCCAGATGACATCAAGTCATGGAATACTACACACCTCCCCCCCTTTAAATGTTTTAAAAAAAATAAAAATAAAAAAAATGTAAATAACAAAATCTAAAAAAAATAAAAACAAAACCCCAGAAAACAGGATAATACTACAAGAAGTTAAATTCTAATGTAATCTTTATACTTTGAAGGAGCACACTTTACGCGCTCACTGCGTCTTAAAGGAATTTCTTCATACTCTATATTTGATTGATTATCAATTTCAACACACGGATCAGGTCGAACATCAGAATTAATCACAACATCAGAATTACTTACAACCTCATTCTCTAAATTGTCATAAGCTTCATGCGTACCAGAAAAACCTCCTGAATTATGGTATGTCATAAATTTTCCTGGAACGGTAGTTTTCTGAGTGGAAGGAGCAACAAAAGGAGCAACAGAAGACTTGCATAAGGAGACCCTTCTCAAATTCCATATTTTACCTCCTTCCACTCTGATAGCTTTGCTAAAGATTTTAGTGACCTTGACAGGATCAGACCATCTGGAAACCCTCTTGTGAAATAATCCACCCATTTTTACACGAACTATATCACCAATCTTTACACTGCAAGTATTATACTTCTTTTTGGCCGAATGTTGAATCATTTTCTCCTGGTACTTTCCGATTTTATCCTTTAATTCTTTAAAATCTACCTCATAAGGAGAATTACCTTTTAACCACCAGGGTAAAAGTCGAGAACCTGGTTTCCTTCCCCGTAACAACTCAAAAGGAGACAGACCAGTCACTGAATTGGGAGCCAACCGATAGGTTAACAAAGTGGCTTGAAGAGCTTTTTTCCATTTCAAACCACTCCTTATGGCTAATTGACAAGATTCCTTGATAACCCTGTTGAACCTTTCAACTTGGCCGTTGGCCTGTGGAAAATAATTCGAGGTTCTTTTATGCGTAATTCCACAATTCCTAAGAAAATCTTCAAATTCATCACTTATAAACTGTGGACCATTGTCTGAGATCAGTTCCTCTGGTAAACCTTCCCTAGCAAATATTTCATCAAGAAAATCAATTACCTGCCCTGAAGAAGTTTTCTCAACAATTTTCAATTCAGGCCATTTTGAGAAGTAGTCAACGAGAACCAATGCATACATTTCTTTACCAGATTGGTAACTGAAAGGTCCGATAATGTCAATGGCTAATCTCCGCCATGGGCCATCAGCATACTCAATGGGAGTGATGTCAACAGACAAACCCTTTACAGATTTGTCGCTCAAGGAGCAAGGAGAACAGTTCCTGACCCAACTATCCACCATGGCATCAATACCAGGCCACCAGTAGTGTTCCCTAATCCTCCTTTTAGTGGTGGACATGCCCATGTGCCCTTCATGTGCTAATTTGCAAATTGTTTCTCTCAAATTCATAGGAGGGATAATTTTATCAGATCTAACAATGATGTCCTGACATAACATCAAATCGTCTTTGACTTTATAAAATGATGCCAAATTACCGGAAAGTTTCCTTTCCTCTGGCCATCCTTTAATTAAGAACTGTTTGACTTGATTCAATACAGCATCATTTTCCATAGCTTCTGACCAATCTTTTTCAGAAAGAACCAAAGAGTTCTCTTGATTTGAAATTATATTAACGTCTGCAAACGAGTATGCAACGTCACAATCAACATTGTTCCCTACATCTACACTTGCTGGAAAGCGTGACATGCAATCTGCATGGACATTCAAACGTCCTGGAATATATACAACCTCACAACGATATTC
This sequence comes from Lissotriton helveticus, assembly GCF_964261635.1. Taxonomy (NCBI): domain Eukaryota; kingdom Metazoa; phylum Chordata; class Amphibia; order Caudata; family Salamandridae; genus Lissotriton; species Lissotriton helveticus. The sequence goes on from NC_136070.1 coordinate 306,977,934, forward strand.
CTGTAATTTGGCTGCTAATCTCGCTAAGCGAGCAGTAAGAACTCTTCCACCTCCTGCAGCCAACATAGTGATCAAGGGTTTGTGATCGGTTCTCAAAGAGAATTTTGTCCCCCACAAAAATTGTCTAAAGTGCTGGGAAGCCCAAGTACAAGCGAGTAATTCTCTCTCAATAGTTGAGTAATTCTTCTCAGCATCACGTAGGGCTCGAGAAGCATATGATACAACAAACTCACCAGATTTGTCCTTTTGCATCAAAACAGCACCTAGGCCAACATTGCTAGCGTCAACATAAACAATACACTCCTTGCCCACTGAGTAAGGTTTCAAAAATGGTGCTTCAACAATTTTGCGTTTCAAAATTTCAAAGGAATCCTGTTGTTCTTTGCCCCACTCAAACTTTGCATTTTTTTTCAATAAAATTCTCAAAGGATGAACAATATCTGAATAATTTTTTACAAATTTACCATAATATTCAGTCAGTCCTAAAAAGGAAAGTAATTGTTCTTTTGAATTAGAGGAAGATGCATTGACAATATTGTGAACATGGTTAATTTTGGGTTTAATACCATACTTTGAGATTTCATGTCCTAGGTACTCAATCTTCTGTTGTCTGAACTTGCATTTGGTATATTTCAGTGTAAGACCCTTAGATCGAACTTTCTCTAAAACCAAAGTTAAGTTCTCACCGTGTTCCATATAGTCTTTCCCAAAAATCAAAATGTCATCCTGGAAAGCTACTGCTCCCTTGCATTCTGTCAGTAACTCTTTCATTAGACGCTGGAAGACAGAGGCTGCACTTGCCAACCCAAAAGGCATGCGCAAATATTGGAACATACCTTCAGGGGTAACAAAAGCAGTTAGTTTCCTCGAGTCTTCATGTAATTCTACTTGGTGGTAGGCACTAGCCAAGTCAATAGAAGAAAATACAGTAGCACCTGATAATGTTGCAATTAACTCGTGTATGTTTGGCAAGGGATGTTTATCTACCCATATTTCTTTATTGAGACTGCGAAGATCCGCACATAAGCGAAGTTCGCCTGAGCTCTTAAGTGATATCACAATGGGCGAAATCCAAGGAGAGGATTCAATTGGCTCAATTATGTATCTTTTGACTAGATCATCCAGAATTTCTTTTAATTTGGGTCTATACGCTAAAGGAACATTCCTTACCCTGTGCCTGACAGGAACCGCATTATCATTTAGAATAATTTTGTGCTTGAAATCAACATATTTCCCCAACTTGTCATTGAAAATCTCAGGAAACCTTTCAAGCACACTCTTAGTGAAACTAACATCGTTGGATGCATCTAAGGTTAAGTTTACCAATGAATTGGTAATAGGCTTTTCAAGTCGGGGTTCATCAACATAGACTGGTGGATTGGCGTTGGGATCTAATTTGATTCCTAAGTCATGTTGGTGAGGCCAACCAAGAATGGACACACCCTTGGTAGCTACATAAACTTTTGCTCTGATATCCCAGTTCTTAAAAGATAACTTGGCCCAAAAAAAAACCTCTAGAGCAATCTTTCGTCCCGTGTACCCACCAGGATATATGTCTGGACTCAATAATTCCCTCTGATGCCACAATTGTTCGAAAATTTTCTTACCAATAATGGTGTACCACGCACAAGAGTCAACAAAAATCTCAATAGGTTTGTCATCCACAAGAATTGTACAAGAAGGAAAACTCTTTTGAAAACTCTCATCAACAGAAAGAATGCAATTCAAGCTATTAAGAACTTCTTCTTCTTCAGGTGAAATGTAATTAATTTTTTGACCAGACTTACACACATTACCAAAATGACCTTTTTTCCTTGCATTTGATGCGCACTTTGTCCCAAGCAGGACAACCCTTGTAATTGCCAACATGGTTGGAACTACCACATCTATAGCATAATATCGTACCCCTCTTAACAAAACTCCTATTATCATTCGCATTTCTTGCATATTCTTTTTTGAAGTTGGGTTTTGTGTTGAAAGCACTCGAAGTGGGATAACTGGTTTGATTTTTAACAATAGCTACTTCAACTTCAGGAACATGTGTTTTCTGATTTTTCCCTCTAATTTCAGACACAAATATTTCAGAATGTTCTATACCTTTGGCTATATTCACTACTGCAGCTAATGTAGTCTCAGTCCCTAACCAGAGTCTTTCTTGGATCTTTTTACTTTTCGTCCTCATCATGATCTGATCCCTGAGAACTTGCTCATATGATACGGTTTCGAAAGAACAAGTGCAAGCAAGTGAACGTAGCGCTGCGACATAATCTTCGATTGTTTCATCAGGTTTTTGTTCACGAGAATAGAATTTGAACCTTTCCATCACAGTGTTTATCCTTCTACCAAACCGAATCTTCATTTGTTTAGAAGCTTTATTAAATACATCTAAGTCACCAGCATCCTCCAAAGGTGGTAGATTATCAAATTCCTTTATTCCTGCACCACCGAGACAATGTCTTAAAAGAGCAAGTTTCCTTTTTGCAGAGCAATCCTCTTTTTCTAAGACATCCACATATGCAATAAACATAGGAAACCAAAGGTCCCATTCTATAGGAGGATCACCTGCAACTTGAAGAAAATGGGGTGGTGCTGCAATGTTAGACATCTTGGCAATAACGATCAATATTAGGATACAATAGAATAATATTAAAGCAGTATAAATAACTAAGTAAATGAATGTTGAAACAGAAAAGTTTTTATACTTCTTTTTTTAAAAAAATTTTTTAAAGGTGTGCAAATCACCGTGGAGATTTGCAGAAAAGTGTTTCAAGAGGGTGTGCAAATCACCGTGGAGAATTGCAGCAAAGCGGAGAATTGCAGCAAAGCGTTTTGAAGATTCGTGAAAACAATTTCCAATTTACACGTTAGATCCAAGAAAACACGAAGTTTTTGCTTCAAACTGCACCAAAATGGCCGCCGTGAGCGTCTAATTGTGCGCGATGACGTGCATGATGACGCTGGTATCCCAGAATGCAGCGCAAATGGTCGGAGAAGTAAACGAACTCCGGGACGCTCGAGGCTCAAGGTGAGTTCTTGAGTATTACTTTTGAAAGTAAACAAGCCAGAGAAAAGCGTGCAAGTAGACAAAAACTTCAGATTTTAAAAGTGAAAACCGCTCGATAAATGCGGTCGAGCATCAGTAATGAAAGTCAGAAATTGGGTGATGAGATAGAGGAAGATTGGGTAATGAGATCGAGGAAGCGTAGCGTAGCAACAGTCTGAAAGAAGCTCACTTACTTTTGAGAAGTAATGTCCAATAAGTTCTTTAAAGCTGAGGAATGCGTGAAGGAGCTTCTTAGCGCTGAAAAGGAAGGACCTTCCTTTAATTTCCTTTGCATTTAAATTGAAGAAAAACAGGTGAACGCTGTCTTCAGAAATCCACTGCTCCCAACGTCGCCAGTAATTATGTAGTAATTCAGACTACACAGGAAGTAGGTCCAAGTGGATTTATTCATATGAAGAACAGCTTAACAACCACAGGTAGCAGGAGAGGTCCTCACAGCATCAGCAATACAGTAACAGTCATAAAATCAAGGGAAAACATTCCAAGTTACACAGAGTATTCCAAATGACATAGAAAGATTCCAGATGACATCAAGTCATGGAATACTACAATAGGTAATTTTTTTCTTATGTAGTGTAACTGGCCCTACCTACCCTCTAATCCTTTGGGCCAAACCCCTCCTTTTTTGACAATTTGTCCCTGCATTGGCACCGTTTTGGTTGCCTAGCACGATCGCAGGCACCCTTGCACCATCGTGTAAGGGTGCCTCTATTGCATGCAGGATTGTTTTTGTTCAGGGAACAATCCTGAGAAACATATTCCTCTTTCTATGTGTGCTGCAGAATACAACAAAAATAGAAAGAGGAAGTAACGAGGAGAAATAATGACATTCCACCTTGTATAGCTCCCCTGGGAAAGCGCAGTATTTTTTAACATTCCCAGGTTTAACAGTTCTGGTAAATTTGGGAATGCATCAAAATCCATGGAAGTTGCTTGGGAACACCCATGCAATGCCCATGGAACTTCCTCCCCGGGCAGTGTAATTCAACACGGCAATTTGTGCTGTGTTGTGTTACTTCAGTATTTTGAAGCCCCCCGGAGCCATGCAAAGTGGCCTTGTGTGGCTTCATAAATCTAATTTTTGAGTTGTTCCATGGTGCAGGTTCAACACAGCTGGCCTCATAAATATAGCCCTCTGTCATTAGTCACTGATCTACCTCCAACAATGATGACATTAGTCTTTGTACTATACTGATTCTGTCAAGGCCTGGAGAAATCCATACAGATGTACTTTCTGTCGCAGACAACCAAAATCTTGTATTAACCTCGTAGACGTGGCGCAAATTCCACCGCCGTGCAGCGGAATTTGACACGTGCGCATTTCAGAAGGCCCCCGGCCTTCCAATGCATACGCCCACCGTAACGTCGGGTGGCTGGGGGCCATCCGAAGCATCGAATAGGTTACGTTTCAGCAGAACCGTTTTATTTGACGATACATCAAAAGGCTTCAAGGTCCTTAGTTTTCAATCTTGTTGATATATTCCATTTGTTGAAAGCCTCCCAGAAGTGAAAAGCAAATGTGTCTTGATTAAACTTATTTGCTCCAAGATATATAATATCACTACACTCCTTAAGGTATGAAAATCACTAGGAACTTTTTAGTATCTATCAAATCTGAATACATGAAACATAATCCCAGTTCATCCATTTGGCCAAATAATATGATCCTGGCCAAATCACCGTAGACTCAATTTACACATATTTTTCTCTGAATAGTTGTGATCTACCCCTAAAAGTGACGCACAGCCTCATAAATGAGGCCCACAAACCTTAGGAGAAAGGTGGAGGCAGCAACATGCCGGCGTGTAGCCCATGACAAAGATTTTAAGAAAAACAAACTGAACTGGACAAGGCAGAGTGTAGTGATTAGAGATTTAACAGTTTTTCAGTGAGATTCGCACTTACGCTGCTATTTAATTACTGGTCATATACATTTGCCTCTTGCAGTAAGGTTGCATTTCCCTTTCTGAGTAAGACATTTGAATTGCTTGGTGGGTTAAGCACGACGGTTCGTTTTAAATGAATATGTGCTATAATTATTTCGTAGGCTAGTAAGATGAACGTTTCCATCTGCTAATTTGTTTGTTGTTTTCATATGGAGCGCAAATTAGGTCTCCATATTTTGATGGAGTGCAAATGAGTTCTCCATATTTTGAATGCAGCTTCGCTTCAGCTCGGGCCATGAAAACAAGTTCCGCGCAGATTGGATTTCAGGCGTTTTGACTCTCTTGGCACCCTGCAATAAACAGTGAAACATGATCTATGGGCCGCAGAGAGCAGCAGGGAAATATTTCCTTCAAAAGGGGTAGGTGTGATGACATCCTAAACCTGAGGTTTACGGTGCACATTTTCTTGACCTTCACTGTAGCTCCTGTGATGTGCCATAAAATGTGGTAATCAAGACTGCATGATGTCGTTTTACAATGCCAATTCCAACATTGCTCTGTGATGTAATGAAAAAGTGAATAACAAGGTGCGACAAATATGTTTGTTGATTTGGTGCATCTATACGTTCTCGGACACAAATGCGTAGGGATTAAGCCACAATGGCTTTGAGATATGGCATTGCAAGCCACGAACATAAGGAAAGGATTCTGGGAAACCGGATCTAGTGAGCAACCAGGATGCTTGAGTACAACATCTGGAAATACAGAGCAAATGAGGATCCAGGTTTGGATCAGGCTACTGGTCATGAACAATTTAGCAACAAAACAGTGAACAAAGCTGGCTTGGCTTTAAAACGTTTTCATACAGGATCAAATAAATAAATAAATAAATAAATAAAATGAATCGCTCCAGGAAGTCGTACACCCAACCTTTGTTTATAAAATGCCCAATCTGAAATCAATGAAGGTAAGACGAAATTATTTGCCCATTCCACAGAGAAAGAATGGTACCAGAAAATGTTGGCCCCACTGCAGTTAATGCCAGAAAGTGTACACCTAAGGCTTCCAATTTTCCGTATTTAGTGATTTTTACAAATACATACAGAAAACAATGTATTTCCTGTCTGTGTTATTTTTGAAAGCGATAAACAATTGAAAACTGTGCTTCTTGTGGGAGACTCTTCATGCTATCCTTAATGAATTCCAGGCAAAAGCTGAGCAGATACCCAGCATGGGGAATTAAAAACAGGATGAGATAGCCTTAAATACTGGCTTACGTTAACATACATTTGTAGTATAACGCTAATATGTACCTATGGGTGTAGTGTTTTGTTATAGATAGCTGCTCGAATTTGCTAAAACACAACAGGCATCCAATTAGGAGTGCACGTCTAAGAGAGAAATGAATGTGGAAATATACCATTTTACGACTTATTTATTTTCAAACATAAAATAGATATGGATAAATACCAATAGGATGGCCCAAAAATAAATATGAATAAATACAAATGGAAATGTTAAAAAACAAATATCATAAAACCGGGACCCCTAAATATAAAATACATTCAGGCCACATGCAGATAATATTTTTGTTAGCAATATTGCGACATACATTTATACAGAGTGGAGAAATAACAACAAAAGAAAATAAGAACCTGTTTTATGACCTGGCGGACAGCCCATTGTCTCGCAAGGTCGATGGAGTAAATTACTCAGTCGACATGTTCGCCTCGGAGATTTATAAATGTGAAGCTGGTGGTCATTTATAAAGCATTGGTAGGAACTGCCTTCACGGTGGTTCTTGCCAATGCATATTGATGTTTGGTGCTGAGCTCCGTCAACATGCACCAAAGAGTTTTCATGCTTATTTTCAAAAAGAAAATCTCGAAGCGGGATTTTAAGCAGGATTTTCTTTTTGAAAATAAAAAAATAAAATGCTTTCCTTGCCCTGGGAGTCATCTCCCAGGGCAAGTGGAGCTTTTAGCAGTTTTCACTGCCCATTACTGCTGGGGATTTCCTAGGGGTGATGGGCATTGAAAACAGACCTCTAATTCCACCCATCTACATCAGGTGAGTGGAATGAGATATCTGCCTCTGATGGCCCTTACTCTACAAGGTCATTGGAAGGATTTAATCATGGCAGAGACAGAGTAGCCTATGACATTATTAAATCTACAGGTCCTCATTTACTATATTTGACGCACTGCAATGCAGAAAGCCTTCCTGCTATGCTTCAGTGCATCAAAATAAAAGGGCAGGATTGCACAGTATCTGCAAGATATGGCGCATTCCTGAACTCTTCCCCCGTGATGGCACACAAACAGCAGCGGTGTGCCAACACAGACACCCTTGCGCCATGGTGCAAGGGTGCTTGTGTTGCATGAATGATTGTTGTTGTGCAGGAAGGGACCTAACTGCACAAAAACATTAATTAATGGAGTTTTGCTCCTTCTATGTGTGCTGCACAATGCAACACAGGTAGAAAGTGCAAAAAATTAGGAGGAATGAAAGTATTTCTCCTCATTGCACCACTCCTGTGCCTCCCTTGGGGAGACATAGGATCCTGACACATTCCCAGCTTTACAACACATTGTAAATCTGATATTGTGTCAGGTTCCATGGATATTGCGTGGGAACACCCACACCAACACCCAGAGAACGTCCTTTTCACACAGAGTAATGAGTGAAAGGTGTCTAAATTTACAAGGTCATGAAAAGCCACACAGTGTGACTTTACATGGTTTTGTAAATATGGGCAGGCACACTGCGCCACCGGGGCGCAATGGACTTGTAAATTAGCCCCATAGTCTGCCCGCAACTAAATTTGGTGGATGAACCATTATCTTGCCAGTATTGATAGAATCTATATCGCCAAGATATAAATCGGCACTTAAGTGGCCAACCTGTATCCAAATGCATAATTTTCTTGAAATCAAGATATGGTCCACAGGACAGAATTATACAATATATTGGATGTTTACAAGTGCCTAAAATAATAGGGATCACCCAATCATGGGTGTAATTGGTCACAGCTTACTATGTGCTAACGGTTGTAGGTGGTGGGCACCAGCACTCAGTTTTGGTGACCAGGACTTATTTTTTATCATCCAACTTTGAGCCAGAGCAAAAGAAAGGCAGAAAAGGAAGAAAAGAGGATTATTAAAAAAAACATAACAAACAGTGAAAGGAAAGATAAAAAAAATCCTGCTTGAAGTGTAGGGTGGTGGAATAAAATTGCATAAGGTGGATCGAGGTTAGAAAATCTTTCTATTTGGCAACACATGGAATCGGCAGTCCTGTCTGTGTGCCTCTAAGAAGCACTATGGGCAAGGGCACCTTTTTTTTAATTAAGCACTGAAAAGCACAATGGTTTTCATCAATTACATAAGTGAATCAATCATTACTGTCCTAGCCTTTTGAAACCTAAAGTAAGCCTTTGGTTTAAGATTTTTCAGGACACCTACACTGTTCCATCATCGAAAGATTGCAGTGCCCAAATGTAACTTCTAGATAGAAAGGGACAGGAAGGGTTATACATTTGCAACCCCTTGCAACTTTACAGAGGTGTAAAGATTGTAACGTTTGTAAATCTACACCTTTGGGTTCTGCAAAAGCTGCTGCATAAATGTATTACTTCATAGACAGAACCCCTCACTAAGATATCGTGGCATAGATTAGCACTAAAATAGAAATCTTGCAGCAACAAAATTGAAATTTTGTATCAATTTTTGGGCATTTTTAAGGAGAGGAGGCACTCGTGATTCTGGTGGGAAAGAGATGACAGGAGGACAGCTGTTGAACCAACTTAATTGTGGATTGTGGGGGCTGGGGGTGACACTATTGTTTTGGAAGCTGTTCACTGGGGGACACCATGGGTCCCAGGGGTGACAGGTCTAATTTTAAATTGCCCTTGGGACCTCTGCATGCCTGACAGGCACTAGTCCTCACTGTCGTTCTTTAGGCCCAAGATCAGGCTGCCCATGCCCGCTGCAAGCCCTAAGGACAGGGGCCTGATTTCTTACACTTGTGAGGCTCACCCCACCAGTGGAATGAACGATTTTCAATTTCTATTAGGAGCCTGCACCTTCTGCATGCCTCACCTATAGGGTGTCATATTTTCAAATATTTTGTAGGCACTGATCCCACCAACTGGATCCATTGAATTCCCCCTTGGCAGTGAACCATCATGTCAATTTTGAAGAATCCTGGGCAAGCCACATGTCCCATGGGAGGTGGGCCTGATTTACCCCAAAAAATGTGGCTGGTTATGGGGGGACTGGTGAGGGAAGTGGCTGTGGGGCAGACAGTGGAGCTTGTGCATGGGGATGCATAGAAACTGCAGGAGCTGAAACAAGATGTAGCTGATTTTGTGTTAAGTATCCTGATCTATGCAGTTTTCTGTCCTGCACGTAAGTTCCTGGAAGGGTTCAGATAACACAGCAAGGCCAGGTGGTGAGGCTGGTCTTAGGGAAAAAGTGATGCAGCAGGCTGGCGAGGAGTAAATAAAGAACCTCCTCTGTCTGCTGACCCTCCTTTTAGCTGCCTAGCAGTCAGCACTGAGCCAATAAAAGGAGGGTCTGTTGCATTGTCTAAAACTCCTATTCACTTCTCTCAAAAGAGTGGGCTGTTTGCAAATTGTGAAATCCTGATGGGCCTGCATAGATTGTTTGTGAAGACGTTTTCGGCCCAAAAGTGGGTTTTGCCAATGTTGTATCCTGCAAAAATTACTTTTACAGGAAGGTCTGCAACAAACGACGTCTGAGATAAATTAAAAGCTGATTGTCAAAAGGGGTTTTAGAGACATTGGCTACAGAAAATCTTTACACATGCCTAAATATGCCCTCATCTGGTCCTGGAGAATCAAGCATCAGTGTTTTGAACAATGCTAATGCAAATGCCTCCTGCTGAACTATGTGGCCTCCTAAACTGCTACATCTTTCACATGCTCCATCATTCCTTGCGGATGACACTTGTATCTGGACTCCAATATGTGAGATGGTGTATCATATTCACAGGCACTGTTGGCCAGATTTGAACTAATGCCCCAGGAACAAAGAATAAGCAATTCCACGCATTGACCAATTTTAATACAGCGCCTGCTCTCTGGGTGAAACAGGTATGCACTGGAGATGCACGCGTTCTAAGAGAATCGTCAAGATATTCGTAAGCAGTGATACTAGATGTTTAGCAGGTCTTAAACTGTCCCTGTAAGAAGGACAATGGCACACCTGAAGGGATATCCTCTTCTCTGCTTGGCTGCTTTTTTTTTTTTTTTTTTTTTGGTGTAAGACATTTATTATGATAAAAGGGACAAACGGTTACACTGCGTCACGCCAACAACCCGGAGGCAGGCCGCTATCAGGTGTGCACATCATCCAAGTCAGGATAACAGTCGACAGTAATACAACTTTTGTGGAGCTCCGAGCTCTCAGCAGGGTGTCCAACATTGCAATGTATCATACGTGAGCAACACAACCGTAGCACAGTTAGTGATCTTACATTTTTCCAGTGCAGTAGATAGACGACTGTAGTAAATCACTCCAGATAGTCCATGAGATGAGTAGAGAAGTTTATTCAGGAGACAGCTTAGACAACCACCTTCAGTGTAACACCAGTCAGGTTAGAATGATAGGTCATACATAGAATGTGGGGATAGGAATGTACAATAACAATTCTAATAGGGAATTGTTCTCTTAGCATGGAATACTACACACCTTCCCCCTTAAAAACAAAAAAATTAATAAAAAAATATATAGAAACCAGATAAGAATAGAGAGAAAGAAAATTTTCAGCATAAGTAATCATGTAATTTTACAGGAATTTGTTTGGAACGAGAACTTTTCCTTTGCATTGGATGAGGATCTACATTTTGTTGAGGAGTAAAACTTTGTGAAATAGGAACATTTTCTATAACTTTGGAATTATTAATATCATTTTCATTCACTACTGGGGAAGAATGAGAAGGAGGATTTATCTCAGGAGTAGGAACAAAGGTTAATGGGGTCTCTTGCAAAAAGGTATCAACCATGGCTGCATAAGAGGTACTATCGTTTACAACAGGATTCTCAGATAATTTGAGTGGAGGGGTTTTGGATGTAGATGGAACAATATCTGCTTGACCCAGATTCTTGCATAGAGACACTCTCCTGAAATTCCATATCTTGCCTCCTTCAACTCGAACAGCTTTAGAAAAAATTTCAATTACTTTACAAGGATTCGACCATTTGTTCCATTTATTTCCTACAGACTTTCCAAACTTGACTCGTACAAAGTCACCAACCTTGATTTTGCTACTCTGGTTATTTAAGGACAAAAATGTGTTTTTCATTTTTTTTTGGTACTTTAATACTCTATCTTTGACCTCCTCACAATTAAAGGAAGATTCAATCGGGAGTTTGGTTTTCAACCACCAAGGAAGGAGCTTGGAACCAGGTTTCCTACCTCTAAGCATTTCAAAGGGAGATAGACCTGTGATTGAATGGGGGGAAGTTCGGTAGGACAGAAGTGTAGCACGTAATGATTTCTTCCAATCAAGGTCACTCTTGATGGCTAGTTGAATGGACTCCTTGATAACCCTATTGAAGCGTTCTGTTTGACCATTGGCCTGAGGGTTATAGTTGGATACTCTTTTATGCACAATTCCACATCTATCAAGAAAAGATTTGAATTCTCCACTGATAAATTGTGGGCCATTGTCAGATACAATCTCAGCCGGTATTCCTTCCTTACAAAAGACTTCATCCAGAAACTGAATAACTTGTGTGGAGCAAATTTTATCTACTATCTTAAGTTCAGGCCACTTAGAAAAATAGTCGATCAGGACTAAAGCAAATACCTCTTTTTTCGGAGTCAAAGAAAGGGGCCCAATTATGTCTATTCCAAGTTTTTTCCAAGGATAGGTTACAAATTCAATAGGGGAAATATTCGTGGACAGGGGCTTGACAGACTTGTCACTCTTGGCGCAAGGGGAACAGGAACTTACCCATTTATCTACCATTCTATCAATCCCAGGCCACCAGTAATACTCACGAATGCGTCTTTTAGTGCTAGACATTCCCATATGGCCATCATGCGCCATAGAAACAATTCTTTCTCTCAAAGAAGAAGGGGGAATGATTTTGTCGCCTCTGATTACGAAACCTTGGTCAAACATAAGTTCGTCTTTAATTTTAAAATACGAGAGAATATCACCAGAAAGATATCTCTCTTGGGGCCAGCCATGTTGTAAGTAATCCCCTATTCCTGACAAGCATGTGTCTTTAGTCATTGCTTCTCTCCATACAGTCTCAGATATGCTATCAGATGAGCTGGAAGAACTATATTCATTGACGTCATCAATATTAAATACTATGTCATCATCACTTTGTCCTAGAAAAATTGAATTACTCAATGGTAACCTGGACATACAGTCGGCATGTACATTTAAACGACCAGGGATGTATTCTACCACACACTGGAACTCTTGTAATTTCGCTGCTAGGCGGGCTAAGCGTGCAGTTAAAGTTCTACCACCTCCAGCTGCTAACATGTTTATTAGAGGTTTATGGTCGGTTCTCAGACGGAACCTGGTTCCCCAAATGAACTGTCTAAAATGCTCACAAGCCCAAGTACATGCTAAAAGCTCTTTTTCTATTGTAGAATAGTTGAATTCAGCCCCACGCAGTGTTCTTGATGCATATGAGACAACACATTCATCACCTTTGTCATTCTGAATTAAGACGGCACCCAACCCCACATTGCTCGCATCCACGCATACTATGCATTCTTTACTCAGATTGAACGGTTTAAGGAAAGGAGCATTTGCTATTTCTTGCTTCATTGAATCAAAGGAAAGTTGTTGTTCATTGCACCAAGTGAATTTTGCATCTTTCTTTAACAGGGATCTTAAAGGATGTATTTTAGAAGCATATCCTTGAACGAATTTGCTATAAAATTCAGTTAATCCTAGGAATGACACTAGTTGTTCTTTGTTCTGAGGTGCGGGTGCTTTTAAAATACTCTGTATGTGATTGAACTTAGGCTTGATGCCATCTGCTGATATTTCATGGCCAAGGTATTCAACTTTATTTTGCCTAAATTTGCATTTCGATAGCTTCAGTGTTAAACCTTTTTCTTGAACACATTTTAGTACTTTTTCAAGATTGGCATCATGTTCTTCGTGATCTTTCCCATAAATGAGAATATCGTCTTGGAAGGCGATGGCACCTGAGCAACCTTCCAAAACAGTTTTCATTAGTCTTTGGAATACTGAAGCAGCACTGGCTAAGCCGAAAGGCATTCGGCAATACTGGAACATGCCTTCCGGTGTGATAAATGTTGTTAAAAATTTTGACTCTTCATGAAGTAACACTTGATGGTATGCACTAGTTAGATCGAGAGTAGAGAATACAGAGGCTCCCGATAAAGTGGAAATTAGTTCATGGATATGGGGTGAGGGATGTCTATCGATCCAAATTTCCTTGTTTAAACTCCGAAGGTCAACACATAGACGGAGTTCGCCATTACCTTTGAGGGATAAAACTACTGGCGAAACCCATGGAGATGATTCTACTGGTTCTATGATTTTCTTGTCGACTAGATCTGTTAAAATTTTCTTCAATTTTTCGCGGTAGGCCAATGGAACATTTCTCACTCTGTGCCGGATAGGAATAGCAGAGTCTTTGAGGATGATGCGGTGCTTGAAATTTGTGAAAGTACCCAAATTGTCAGAGAAAATGGATGAGAATCTTAACTTCATTTGTATTATGAAATCGTTTTCAGGAGGGACGACATAGACAGGGGGTGAAGCGTTTGGATCAAGTTTGATACCAAGATCATGTTGATGAGGCCAACATAGTAGTGACGCTCCCTTAGAAGAAACATAAACTTTCCCTTTAATGGTTCTGTCTTTAAATTTTATGTCTGCCCACATATAGCCTTCAATATCAATCTTTTTACCTGTGTATCCACCAGGATGTACATCAGATGGTATTAATTTAGTAGAGTGCCAATGGCGATCAAAAACATTTTTACTAATTAGTGTATACCAAGCACAAGAATCTATTAACATAGGAATCTCCTTACCATTTATAGTAATGATATCAGAGGGAAATCCTTCACATTTTGAATCGCCCACACATAATAAGGTGTTGATTTCGGAAAGTTGTTCAATATCTTCATATTCTTCATAGGATAAAAAGTTGACATTCTGAGGAGACCTGCACATTTTACTAAAGTGGCCAGATTTTTTGCACTTGATGCAGATTTTGTTCCACGCAGGGCATCCTCTGTAGTTGCCTACGTGGTCGTTTGCGCCACATCTATAACAGATAATTTGAGTCTTTTTAATAGGAAATCTATTTTCTCTTCCAGGAAATTCTTTTTTAAAAGGGGTAGAAGTTTTCTTAAAATTGTTAAAACTTTTTACTAAAGAGACTTCAGGGATAGCTACTTTATTTTTTGTGTCTTGGTTCCTAATTTCGTTTACGAACAGTTCGGATTGTTCTATACCTTTGGCGATGTTTAGTACAGCATTGAGGGAAGAATCAGTACCCATCCAGAGGCGCTCTTGAATCTTTTTGCTTTTAGTGCGCATCATAATTTGATCTCGCAGAACTTGATCAAAGTTTATAGTTTCAAAAGCACAGGAGCTAGCTAAAGTACGTAAAGCAGCTACGTAGTTTTCTATGGATTCATCGTCTTTTTGTATTCTGGAATAAAATTTAAATCTTTCCATTACTACGTTGATTTTCTTTCCAAATCTAGTGCTCAGTTGTTTTATAACTATATCAAAAACATTTACATCACCTGAACCATCATTTTCAATGGGAGGTAAGCTTTTTAGCTCTTTGAGTCCTGCACCGCCTAGACAGTTTTTTAATAAAGCTAACTTCCTTTTTGGAGAGCAGCCATCCTCTTCAACAACATCCACATAAGCTAAAAATGTGGGGTACCAAAGATCCCATTCTATCTTTGGATCTCCAGCAGTTGGTAAGAAATGTGCAGGTGAACTAATGGTGTTAGACATTATAAATCAGGAATATTTAAAGTAGTTACCGTTGTCTGTAGTGAAGCGAGTAATTATGAATATCTCACAGTCCAGTCTCACAATGTCTGTTTTCTTCTTCTTCTTTTTGTAAATGTTAGATATGTGTAAAATTGGGGATATTCCTGAAAGCGGAGTTCTTTGTTGTTGGAATAGTAAGGAATAACATTCAAAATAACTTGAAGTGGACAAAATACGATCGTGACCTAGTTACTATGGTAACGAAGGAATTGTATCAACAAAGATGGCCGCCGAGACGCATACGTAGGGACGTGATGCGTGGTGACGTTGTGTTAAGTGTTGTGCTTCTTCGTTGTAGATTGTTGTTGGGGAAGCGGGAAGTAGCGCGCTGCGTTCGGTGAGTACACGGTTTCCTTTTTAAATAATGCCGGTATGGAGTAATTGACACTGCGCGCGTTGGGTAGTTTTCAAGTTTTAAATAACGCACTGCGCTAGCTCAACAGCACAACACGGGAAAATTGTCCAACGAAGAGCGGAATGTAATATATGAGCAGTATTCGTTTTTAAATAGTCAATAAGATATGGTTATCCTTAAAGGGAGTTCTGTTAAAAAAAAACGAAGATTTGTAAAACCAAACTCCCGCTGGTGCAATCAGGGCACTTTGTTTTAAACAGCCGCTGGTGCGATCTACATACACATTAAACGTGGAAAATAAATAGTACCTGGTTGGATTTGTGCTGTAAAGGTGAACGCTGTCATTTTTCTGAAACTTCTTTGAAGTAGAAAACTTGAGGTTTTTCTTTTTTTTTTTTTTGGATTTTCTTCTTTGGTTCTTAAATCCCAAACGTCGCCAGATTTATGTAGTAAATCACTCCAGATAGTCCATGAGATGAGTAGAGAAGTTTATTCAGGAGACAGCTTAGACAACCACCTTCAGTGTAACACCAGTCAGGTTAGAATGATAGGTCATACATAGAATGTGGGGATAGGAATGTACAATAACAATTCTAATAGGGAATTGTTCTCTTAGCATGGAATACTACAACGACCATAACAGGAGCTGTGGAAGCTGTCTCGGGGCAATCCGCAGGCCCCAACTCCAGAAACAGCAAGTGGGAAGCACACATCTAGTAGCACCGTTTTCGCCCAACCGTCCCCAACAAAATTGAAAAGAAAAGAAAGGAAACGTAAACAACGCAACAGTGGTGCAAACATAGCAATTCAACCACGCAGTTCCCCTCGCTTTGGCGGGGCCGCGCGTGTCCGTCGGCTGGTAGCGATCCGTGGCAGTAGTGGAGGTGAGGCAGGCAGCTAGCATACATGGCGGAGGTAGAGAGGGGGGGGGGGTGACTCGGGGGGGGGGAAGGGAGATATCCTAGCAGGGCAAGGGGTCGGGACGAGTGGTCTAAGGGAAGGCAAAAAGGGGAACAGGACGCGCTGCTAGTACAAAGTGAAGGAGGGACAGCAGGGCAAGCGTGGTACATATCCAGGGCGTGACAGTGCCAGAAGGGAACATCAGTGCCAAGTCAGTTCAGATACGCACATCAACCACTCAGCCCATATCATCCGAAACACCCACATCAGGCGACCCTCCAGATACCTCCGATCCCGCCCGCTCTCTTGTCCACCGCAGAAAGGGCTCCCAAATGTCATTCGGCCTAGAGGCAGTGGGCATGGTCTCCCAGTAGTGAGTGAGTTGCGCGTGCCCATAGGTGACATCCCCGACCCACCCAGTGAACAATGGCAACGCCCTCCTGCCCCAGTGTAGTGCAACCTGTCGTTTAGCATAGAGGAGGAGGAGTGCATGCAGTTTTCTGTCACAAGGGTCAGTGTCCTTGACGTAGCCCAGCAGGCCCAGGAGCGGCGACGGCATGTCGGTCCTACTTAAGATTTGGTTGATAGCTGCAAAGACATCTGTCCAGAAGTCTGTTAGTTTGGGGCAGCTCCACGCCACATGTATGAAGGACGCATCTGCCCTCCCGCACTTCCAACAGGACGCATCCGTACGGATGCCCATGCGATGAAGTAGCATCGGCGTCCGGTAGTATCGGTGTAAAAATTTAAAGTGAATGAGCCGCAGCCGGTAGTTCGGGGATAGTGCAGTCAGTTGTTCACAGCAGTACTTCCATATGTCATCTGTGAGGGGGACGTCCAGGTCCGCAGCCCAAGCATCCTTGGCGGTAGCCACAGTGACTGGGGCCTGCTCCTGCATACAGTTGTAGAGCCTTGATACCAATTTTTTGGGAGAGGGTTTCGACAGCAGGTTCTGTAGGGCATCCAGTGCCTGCGGCTCCTCCGGGAAGTGGGGTCCCAACTGTTTGCATGATTCCCTAAGGGAGTGGTACAGCAGCGTGTCCGCAAAAGATTCAGGGTGGTCCCCAACAACCGTGTGCAACTCGACAAAGGTGCCTTCAGGGTACAAGTCGGCGAATGTGTGCAGCCTCTGCCCCCGGAGCGTGAGAACATCGCCTCTGGCAGCTAAGCAGGGCAGCAGTGGGTTCCCCCGCAGTGGGATCGCAGGTGCATACAGGGAGGAGAGGCCAGCTCTTCTCTGCAGTTCTCGCCAGGTCCAGCGTACCATTTCTACGGTGTCGATCTCCGCTGAAGGGCGCGCAACCTTCCCATATAGGGCCACGCGCAGGGGCAACGGGGCCAGCGCAGCCATTTCCACCGCTACGTGCGGTTGGTAGGGAGTGGGGAAGGCCCAAAAATGCAGAAACTGCGCCTGTGCACACAGAGAGTATAGCTTCAAGTCGGGAGCTCCGAGGCCCCCCTGCCTAAGTGGGAGTGTGAGCAGGTCCCAGGAGATCCTCGCTTGGCCTCCAGCCCAAACCAGTTTCAACAGCAACGAGCGCACCCGCGCATGGAAGTGTGAGGTCATGGGCAGCGGGATGTTCACAAACAGATACAGGAATTTGGGAAGAATCACCATTTTTGCCAACGCTATTCGCGCAACTAGGGACAAAGGTAGCTTGTTCCAAACCTCAATCTTCCCTTCCATCCAATCTACTGCCTTTCCAAAGTTCAGAGACCATAGTTCCTGCACATCCCGGCTAATCCAAATCCCCAGGTACTTAACAGCCTCAGCTTCCCAACGTATAGGGTAGTCTGCAGATGGCTGGCTCGTCTCGTCGGTTAGTGGGAAAGCTACGGACTTTGACCAATTGATGGATATTCCCGCCAGGCCCTCAAACCTCACAAACTCTCGGAGCAGCGGGTTCATGTTGTCTTTGGGGTTGACAATATACAAGGTCACATCGTCAGCATACAACGAGATCAAAAGGCTCCGAGAGCTAAACCCGATGCCCCTCGCAGTGTGGTGTTGTCGTATCCGAGCCGCAAGTGGCTCCATCGCGATGGCGAAGAGGAGGGGGGATAGTGGGCACCCCTGTCTGGTTCCTCTAGTGATATTAAAGGATCCGGACACCAGGCCATTGACACGTACTCTGGCTCTGGGTCCAGTATACAGCAATTTGATCAGGGTCATGAAATTGCGACTGAAGCCCATTCTTTCCAGCACCTTGAATAAATACGGCCATTCCAGAGAGTCGAACGCTTTGGTCGCGTCCAAAAACACCACCGCCGCCTGCACAGATGGATGTAGGTAATGAAGGACCGAGAAAATGGTCCTGAGGTTATGGGACGTGGCTCTACCGGGGATGAATCCGGACTGGTCAGGCAAAGCTATAATCGGCAACATCGGTTGCAGCTTGTCCGCGATTATTTTAGCGTATATTTTGGCATCTACATTAATGAGGGAGAGGGGCCTATAGGAGTCCAGGAGCATCTCATCCTTGTCAGGTTTTAGAAGAGTGATTATTAAGGCCTCATGCATGGAGTCAGGCAGGGAGTTCAATTCAAGGGCCTCCACAAACACGGAGTGTAGTTTCGGCGCCAGTTCATTAACATAGGTTTTGTAAAAGGACGTTGTCAGGCCGTCAGGGCCAGGGGCCTTGTTAGCCGGCATGCTTTTTATCACCTGAGCGATGTCCTGGACGGTAACAGGCAAGTCCATGTACTGTCTGTGATTGCTATTGAACCAAACTAATGCAATGGAGTCAAGGAAACTAGTTAAGGAGGCCGGGGCGGTGGGTTGTTTAGAGGCGTATAGAGACGCATAAAAGTCAGCAAAGGCTCGCAATACAGCCTCTTGGCCTACGGCTAAATTCCCCTCTTTGTCATAGATAGTGTGGATGTAGTGCGACTGTGCCCGAGAGTCTATCAACCTGGCGAGTGTTCTGCTGGGCCTATCTCCCTCTCCGTATCTGCGGGCCTCAGCACGTTTCCCCAGAAATCGCACCTCTCTCTCCGCTTCCTCCCGAAAGGCAAGCAGCTTCGTTTTGATTTCACCTGCTGTTTCTAATGTCGGGGCCAAGCTAAAGGCCGCGTCCAGCCCCCGCAACTCTCCCTCCAGTTTAGCCAGGGTGTCTCGAATCGATCGTAGCACTCCCGCCTGCCTCGCTATGCACTGGCCCCTTATTACTGCCTTAAAGGCGTCCCATTCAACAGCCTCTGAGGCGACGGAACCCGCATTTTCAGCAAAGTATTTAACAATGTCGTCTCTTATCTCCTCAACGAACACCTGGTCCGTGAGTGCGTGCGGGGGCAATCGCCACGTGAATGCTCTGTTAATGGTATCAGGCAGGCGTAGCTCAAGCTCACAGGGGGAATGGTCCGATAGGGACCTAGCCTGTATTTCGACCCTTGTCACCCATGTAGCAACCTCAGGAGACACCAGCCAGAAATCCAATCTGGACCAAGCCGCTTTATGGCACGTGTAACAGGACCCCATTCTCACATCAGGGTGTCGAATCCTCCACACATCCGACAACAATCCCTCACTCATCACGTCAAGGAGAGCCTGGCGCGCACGGGCATGCATAGGTCTACTCACACCACGTCTGTCCATATCATCATCCAGCACAACATTAAAATCTCCCCCCAACACCACCGACGAACAGTCAAGCAAAGCAATCTGCGCCCACACGTCCCTAAAAAAGTCCGGGTCATCTACGTTAGGACCGTAAACAGCTGCCAGCACAACAGGCCGCCCCTGCAGGGAGCCATGCAAGATCACGTATCTGCCATTCACGTCATACACGTGAGCATATTCCCGCCAGTCTAACCCCCTGCGCACAAGTATAGCAACCCCCCTGGCATAGTTGGAGTAAACAGAAGAATATACCTGAGACCACCTAGAGTTCTTCAACCTGGGCGAGGGAGTAGTATTAATATGTGTCTCCTGCAGGAAGCAGACGTCAACATTATGCCTGGCCAACGTGCCATGCATCAATCGGGCCTTCCTGTAGTCCCCGAGGCCTCTAATATTCCAGGTCCAAAGTTTAATCCCACCCATATTTGAAGTCTTCCAGTGTTGGGACCATCCACGTCCCAGCCCACCCCCCACACCCACAACGGACCCCATAACTCCTTGCCACGAATCGCGTACCTGAAAATGAAAACAGAGCGGCCAGTTCTGTGCACCATGTCGAAACAAGAAATAACAAAACAACAAACCCCCCCCATTGCCCCCCACCCTCAGCAACCTCCCAATCAGGTCGTGAAATACCCCATAGCAAGGCACACAAGGTGTAACCTAGAACCAACAGCAAAAACAGCGGGAGGCACCCCATGGGGCGTGGTGTGCCCAGCGAACAGCCCCGTGTAAACGGGGTGGCTACAATTAGGGATAAGGTTCCATGAGTTCTGCGAGCCCCCCTCCACGGGATCCAGCAGTCGCACCGCCTCCAGGATGACTGTACTCAGTAGGGCACAACAAAACACACCCAGGAGTCCCGGGACAGGATCCAGCTCCACCCATTGCGCTCCCAGGGAGCATGTACCAGCAATGAACCCAGTGAATCCGCGCCAACTCACATGAAGTTAGAGGTGGCGAACTCACGACATCCTAGTACCCCCTCTAGACCACCAGTTAGTCATTGTCACTTAGCTGTTCTGACGTATCTTCATGTCTGGGCGATCTTCTCCTGGACCCCGCCCCGCCGATGTGTTTGGCGAACTTGAGCGCCGACTTAGCGTCCGTGAAAAAGTGGGTGGTATTGTCATGCAGTACCTTCAACCTTGCAGGGTACAGCAGAGAGTACGGCACGCCTGCCTGCAGCAGTAGTTTCTTCGCCGGAAGGAACTCCCTGCGAGCCGCTTGCACCAGGGGGGTGAAGTCCGGATAAAAGGAAATGTTATTACCTTTATGGGTGATTTTGCCCTTCTCCCTCGCCAGGCGCAAGACCAAGTCTCTGTCCTGGTAGTTGATCAGTTTTGCGAGGATTGGCCGAGGTGGAGCACCTGGCGGTGGTTTCTTCCCTAGCGATCGATGCGCTCTCTCGACCGTGAAGACTGGGGACAGGTGCGGGTCGAAGAGTTCATGCAAAAGGCCCGCCACATAGGTCTCCATTTTGTCGATATTTGTAGTTTCCGGAATTCCCGTTATGCGTATATTGGATCTTCGGGAGCGTGCTTCCAAATCATCCGACTTGGCTCGCAATACATCCAACTCTCGTTCCAGAGAAGTAATATGCTTCTTGGCTTGCTGCTGGAATTCACAGCATTCAGTCTGCCTGTTTTCCAAGCAGTCAAGCCTAGTCTCATGTACGTCCACCTTGGTCTTCACGGATTCCAATTGCGCAGACATGGTGTCGAGTTTAGTATCGATACTTTTCAGGCTGGATCTCACCTCCATGATTAGCGCCCCAAAGTCAATATCGGCCGGCAGCCCTTGAGACGACGCCATGGCGCCACTCGATTCTGCAGCAGGGTCCTTCGGAGTGCGCTTGTTATCAAAGCTAATCTTGGGTTGTTTGGCCTCGTTCTTCCCCATCGTGGCTGCCGGTCATTAACAAAGGGCGGTTCAGAAACGCAGGGATCCCTGTGCAGTGTAGAAGCACCAACCCGTGTGAGGCAGGGGTTGCGGAGGTAGTCCCGGGGAGCTCGGATCCACAGCCTGGAGTCCAGGTCCTAGTGGCGTGAGTGCTCTCCGCACACGATGCCAGCAGCGTGCCAGGCAGGCCCAAGATGGCGGGCCGAGTGCCCGGGGTATGGTAATGGCGCCGAGACCCAAAATGCGGCAGGGCAGGTGACCAAGTTATATTCTCAGGGCTGGAGCCCCACAGTCCTGTGGCCGGGCTGGCAGCACGCCTATGGTCTCAGCAGTTAGTATGCACCTCTTCCAGGTGGAGCAGGTAGGGCATCGAGGACGCCAGCAGGGGCCCCTCCGCGCGTAGCGCTTCTCGCTGCACCCCAACCGCCACCGCCAGTGGACACAGCAGGGTAGGAACAGGCGCTCACCAGGATACCGCAGGTCCGATCGCCCCACGTCTTCTCCACTAAGGCGGCAGGTCCGGGCTCCGCTCCGCAGGCGAATCCGCCGCCAGGCAAGGGATCTAGCCCCCGATCGCCTCCACTCCGCCCACAGTTCACCCGATCGGTGCAGGGCTCAGCAGGGGTCCGCTAGGAGACGTCTGAAGTCGCGGCGCCGCCGCCGATAAGCTATCGCGCCCACGACCTCCGGCCCGCCAGGGGCCTTCAAAGCCTCGGGCTGCAGTGCGTCGCGCCGCCCAGGGATGTGCACTTCCGCCCAGTGCCAGGATGGGCTGTCCAGCCGGCGGAGTTTTGAAGGGCTCCGGTTTCGGGATCGCTGCTGCAGTGCGTCTCAGATTCACACTCCGGAGTTATGGAGGTGTCCTCTGCCAAACCCCGAGGGAGCGGGGGCCCGCAGGCGCCAGGAGCAGGATTACAAAAGGATTAATTGGTGTAGCCGGCGGAGCTCACTCAACGAGCGGCCATCTCGCAGCTCGGCTTAGCCACGCCCCCCTCTGCTTGGCTGCTTGACATTTAAGGAGGATGTACCAGGATATTGATATGCTATGTTAAAAATTTGAGTGGGTTATAGACTGCTGGGAGCAGGCAGGCATTCTACTGGTTGATTCTCTGAATTTATGTCTCCTATTTTTTTACATTTGTCTATCTTACTGGCATTAAAAGATTTACAATACTGGGTACTCTGCCTCTCCCACGGAGATGCAGGTCAGTTTATAGAAGCATACTTGGCCTTTGAGGAAACAGCCTATCAGTTTTGATTTTGAGGAAGCTGGTGTGGAAATGTTAAATAATTTAGTGAATAAATAGATCACTACAGCTTTGGATATTGTTGCCCTGGTAAAAAAGAAAAAGCTCCGGATCTCATGTAACCAGATGTCAGTTGCATGGTTTTCAGAGTAACTGCGCCTAGTTGTGCAGAATTGAAAGAAATTGGGAAGAATGTGGGATAGGTACTGCGCATCTGAGGAAAAAATATTCTTATGTGGAGTCTCTTAAAAGGTCTAAAAAGTGATTTGATAAAAAAATGAGTATTATCCGAATGGTATCTTAGCATCTAAAAATTCCACTATGGAGGTTTTTTTTTAATTGAGAACTCCATTTTTAAAACAGGTACACACAGACTGAACAAGAGAGGTGTAATACACGTATATCTTACTTTCATCAGGAAATGATTAGGTCTGTGATAAATGTAATCCTGTTAAGGTAGAGCTCAATTTGAGCTTTGCCTCTGATACAACACTGTTGGACCTGGGGTTACCAGTCCACATGGGGTAGCCTGGCTCAAGCGGTAAGGCCTAATTCTAAGGAGACTTGTTGCACTTGCGTCACACTTCCAACAGTATCACAGCGTACTTCCACTTAAAAATGACACCACACCTTTGTTAGAAAGAAAAATATAAGATGCTTTATATTTCCTTAAAGTTTGGTTCAAGTTGCATTTACATCATCTCTTCATTTTCCAAGTAGACTACTTGTCTCTGTAAATGTACATCATGACACAATTTTTGCAGTACTAGAAAATCTCTCTTGACTGTGGTATACAAATAGTACAATAGCTTTAAATAGCATTCCTTTTAAATATTGACCAGGTTACCGTGATATCGACTGATGAGGAGAATTGTTACAATCCATTAGCATGTCCCCTCAGCCCAAAATCAATACATCTTAACCATTGACTTTTATCATGAAAATACTCAAATGGTTTTAATTGAACATAACCACAGTTCACCTTAAATTCAGTTTCCCTTTGAATTCACCTTTCTCCTATCTACACAATAACACTAGAGAAGCATTACAGTTTTAACAACTCCCTAGTCGTGTTACCCTTCACATATGTTGATCAATCGTGCATTCAATTGGTTCGCTCACCCCGTTCAGCTCAGTCCTCGATTCCTCCTGAATTTACTGGCTCAATAGGCAAAGAAGTAGAATCCCTTGAGAGGTTTCAGTGTCTTTCACTTCTCCACCCCCAGCCCTGCTTACTTCTTATGAGGCGATCCAGCCGATGATAGGGAACTGTTGGCCAAGCGTTAATTCAGGGGAATTTTGGGTTAATACAGGCCCGGTGCGGGGAAGGCAGCTTTGACACCACCGACAAGCCTCCCCGACAATCGAGCGTTTCACTGTTTATGGCGGCGGTCCCGTTAAGGACAGGGAACAGAGGGGCCAAGACTTTTACTAGGGGGAGTTTACAAACTAAACTTGGCCTGGTACACGGAAGGCAGCTTCACCCCACAGACTCGTCTCTCCGCCGATCGAGCACCTCAGCTTCTGCTCGTTCCTCCCTTCACACACCCCTCTTGGGACGAACTCCTCCCCTCCTGGCCTCGCCTGCTCCCGCCTTCCTTCTTCCGGGGCCGCCTCTAGTCAGCGCTTCCTCTACTCCGTGCTCTATCTCCTGTGGCAGGGCACCCCCCTCTCCGGACAATGTTGCCCTCCCCTCAGGAACCGGCCCACAGCTGGGGCCCGACACCTACTCCCGTTTCCTCTCAAAGTTGGCGGGGATCTGTCAGACGGCCGCGGCGGCTCCGATCCTCGAGCCCCGCGTCCCTACTGACCTCCGGAGCATGTTCAGCCCAACAGCAACGAGGCCACAACAGCACAGGGAGTCCAGGAATACCCGGGGTCCGCAGCAATGATGGGGGTAAGTTCCTTTGTCACCGTTAATAGACTCCGGCAGTGTCTTGAGAGTTCGATAGTGCCGGGAAAAGAGGTGACAGCTAGGGCGGGGCCTACTCTGCCGGTGTTTTGACTTGCTACAGAATATGGCCTTCAGCGCTCTCACCTGACAGTTCTCTCTCAGTCCATGTCTTAACTGCCCCACTTGAGGTAGTTACACACTCCTTCCAGGTCAGTGGTTTCAGTTCTCGACTTCTTTGCTTGGCTAGGTCAGCAGGTGAGGGACAGCATCAGAAGTGGGGATAGCAGCCCCTAGGGGCAATCAGACCCCTCACAGCGTGCCAACCTCCTCGCCCCACAGCCTTCACTCCAGCTTCGTCAATCTCCACCACAGTCTAAACACAAAATGGCCGCCCAGCATTCCACCTTATATAGCTTGTGCCCAGAGTGTCCAGAGAGGTCCAGAAAGTTCTGGAACCCCTCATGTCCCCCTATGGCACCAAGCTCAGAGGTGAAAACTTGACAGTTGGTAGGCCTCCATTTTGTAAAGGACTCTCACACTCCCTACATTTTGAAGGAGCACCTGCGCCTCATGGTTAATTAATAATCATGGGGCGGCCAGAGACCTAAGGGCAACACCAAAAATATAGTGGATAAAACAAAAAAAAGGGATAAAAATAAATAAATAATTAGGAGGGACCACCCAAAAGGCTGACAGGTCTAACAAACACCTAAACAGATAGCTGTGGCAAGATTTCATTATTTTAAGCGACTTAAGTTGAATGTGGTGTAGAATTAATTCGTTCAGGAAAGTTTGTATTGGACTTTTCCACTGAACAACTTCTATATCCAGGTGCCAGTGTTATGGGACCAATAATTACCTTCTCTAGAGGTCCCTTTGAGTTGGAAGAAGTCAGTCATTGCCTCTATTTTAAAGAAGCCTACAGCAGACCCAGTTCTCGCTGAATCAGTCAGACCTGTATCTTTGTTCCTGATACTGATTAAACTGTTAGAAAAATATATCAACACCTCTCTTGCCACTTATCATCGGAGGAGGGGGTGCATTTTGTTGTTTAGGTTGTATGATACTATATCATGAGAACCAATACTGACATTCAAAAATATCTTTAAAAAATATTGAAAACATAAATATTGTTACACTGTACTTTACTTCATATCTGTTGAGGACTGCCACCCTAGTGTTTAACCCCTTTTTTTGCTATTAGGGGGACTTTCATCTTATGCCTCCATAACTTTTTCACAAAAGGGATCCGCACCAAATTTTTGTCTTTTTTTTCAAATATAATCGGCATTCTGTGGGTTCTGAGATTTGTGGATCACGCAGACTGCACTGAGAAACAAGCCAAAACATACCAAAATTCGAGTTGCCTGTAAACGCAAGAAGAGCTGTGCAAGAAAGTGTCTGTTTTTTTATTAAAACTCAGCAACAAAGGGTTTGCTGTGCTAAAATCATCGCCTTCTCAGCTCTCTGGAGCAAGCAGAACTGTATCAAAGATTCCAATTTTTACCACAATTTTAGCATTTTTCGGCGAATTTTAGCTGTTTTCATCCTATTTCCAGTTTGTGATGGAAACTTGTGTGAAACTTATGGCCGATGTTGGAAAGCTATACATTTCTGAAAAGTTGACAACATTTCAAATTCAGCAGGGAGTCATTTGACTAGATCCCTCAAGGTTTTCACAAAGAAACTAAGGTCGTCATGACCATCCAGGGCACGGTCCAATGCCTGCATCTCTTCACTGAGATCGGGGGTAGGACTGCCACGTCTGACATGATCAAAGATCCCATTGGGACGGCGGTTGGATTCCTAACCCTACATAGGAGGTGTTGCCTGTGCAGGCACCGCCATAGGGATTAGGACACAAGCCACATTACAAAGAGCACCTTATGACTGCCTGCACAGCAGTCCTATCATAATAGGGCAGGTGGGATCACCGACTCATTGTCAGATGGTCACCTGCCCAATACAATGGCGGTCGGCGGTCCAGCCAACTGACATAGTAATTAGAGCCTAAGTGTTGAAATAAAAGAATATTGAAAATGAGTAGGAAAACAATTCCCATTTGTGACATTGTTTTCATCTGTACTTCTTGTCACAATGGCCGATTACAAAAGCAATATGGCATTATCTCGCTAGACTCAGTCAAAAGAAGGGGGACAGTGGGCTTTTGGGGAGGTCCAAACGTACAAGCCCTAATATACTGTGAAAAAATAGTACGGAGTACGGAGTTCCTCAGTGGGATATGGAACACAATGGAAGGGGATGTGTGGTGAAAGGTTGGTTGGAAGTCCTCTATGGAGGGGAATTCCTCCTTTTGGAACTAGGGCCCTCACACACCCAGCAAGCTAGGTGTCATGCTTTATCATATGGGTCTGCTCCTCATCGGGTCAGCGCTGCCTGCAATACCCGACGGGCACCCATTAAGGGGCTCTTTAGCGGCGAACTTTTGTTCCTTGCTGTATAGGTGCCGTTGGTGTAAGGGGCCTAGTATGTGTAGATGTAATAGTGGAATGTGCAGAGTAAAACAGGGGTGGGATTCCTCTAAATAACTTTATTGAGGGAGGATTTTAGCCTGGTTAAAAAGAATACAGGAGAGGCGAAAATCTGGCTACAGTGTGTTGGCAATGCTCTCTACTCCTAGGTGGTTGACATGGTTCTCGTCTGATAGTCATGAATGATCTGTGGTGATTCCTCAGGACCGTATGTGAACAACTATCTACAACTAGTGGTACTGTTTGCAACTATATACCTTACAGTGGTTCTATGGGAACTGTACCTGCAGGTAAGAAGCCAACCTCAACTATCTAAGAACGTGCCTCATCACTTGCAACAGGTCCACTTTCTCCTCAAGAGCTGGGGAAGAAGGCAGACCACTAGGTCAAGACATGGATAACCAAGACAACTCACAGTGGGGGTGACCAAAAGAAAGGGGTTGTTTAGCCCCTACAAAGGAAAGATGGTAACCAGTCTAAAAATAAAAACAAAGAGTCTTCACAAGGCCCCCAAAATCCTGTTCAGGAAGGTGGGTCCTTGGCCAATACATAGTCTCAAGGGTAGGCACCAGGGTATGAACTGGGATGCCATGAAGACTTTGTGCCATGATTTACAAAGATAATGGGTGCCGAACTTGAGACCTTAGCTGTCCCAACAAAAAGAATCCCCCTAGTGCACCTGCAGTAACTGCAGTGGTAAGTCTCCAGATTAGATCCTAGGTGAACCCTGACTGTGTCAGAGAGCTCACTGAGCACCTTTAGTCTCAGAGGGTAGGATGGATGTAGCTGCCCTTGCTGGAGACACAGGTGAAAGTGTCTCTATGGTGACTGAAAAACTAATATTATAAATACTTTATTTCGGCATGCATGCCATAAAAGTTTTGTTGTCTTCAGTATCCATACATTAGTAAAACTGTTAAGAATGATAAAATACAGGAACATGTATCTTAGTTAGGATTCAAGAGAAACATCAATTTAAAACATGTCCTAAGGAATAAATGGCAAAAATGCCATCTAAAAAATTACAGTGCAAATATTTACATTTAATAAACAAGGTAAAAAAATTAGCAACTTCTCGGCTTTGCACTTATCACTTGGTGCCCGCCTTATCCCTGTTTTTTAATGATTATGATGCCAGCATAAGTCCACTGGGCAAAAGGTGTATGCATTAAACGCTTGTTCAAGTGATAGGTGGATGCTAGACCATCTAAAAAAGGATGTAATTAAAGGTATATTCTCAAGTTAGCATTCTCCCGCCTTTTGGACTTTTTTCCGAATTCCCCACATATGACCAAAAAAATGTGGCAACTGCACAGGCAAGCAAAGGTCTTGCGTCAGATCTTTAAACTCACAAGGCTTCTCTTTGGTTGCGAGTTCCCAGCTGTTTCCAAATGGGCTTTAGCAAATTTGCTCAAGGAAGTGCAGATGCTGAGAGGAGAAAAATTACAGATTCAATGGATGCCCTACAGCCAAAGCAGCGCCTGGATATCAGTGAGTTACTGTGCGATCGATCAGTAAAATCATTGAACGGCAGAGTGGCAAACCTAAACTGGATACATAATTTCCTATTACTTGGAACTTGTATGATGTCTAAGTAGTGCTCCACAGAACTATCCAGTTTATGGCCTATGAATTCAGATGTACACTTCCCCTAAGACATGCTACTTAGCTCAGTTTGTCCTACCCAGTCCCAGCATCCTGTTATTAGTACGCCTTTAGGGTGGAACGAATAGGGATCATCATTTTCCCACATTTGCTGTAGCCCAATATCAAACAAGAGTCTTCTCACATTACTCAGCCAGCTAATTTTGTTAGATTTGTCCAGGCGGCTGACTTCCACTTGATCAGTATCATACGGGGACAATTCAGGAGTGGAGCTTATTGTTATCCAAAATAACAGTGGGCAGAGCTTAGGTTTGTCAACAATTGATTGCCTTTCCATATACAACTTTAGGGGGTAGAGTGGGGTACTTTGGGGCAGCATCACCAGACACCTTAGGAATTTGTGATTAGATCTGGTGAGGTCATCCATTCTGCAAAATCCCGACAATTCAGATTCATATAGGGCAGAGCTCACTGCTTTTAGATCATAAATGTGCAAAGCAGCAGCAACCAGTTTACTAGTTGAAGTATGATGTTCTTTCCCCAGGTCCCTATAAAAACTGATATCCTCAACTGTATCTGACTGGTGAGACATTCACCAGCATCAATGCTGTCAATCAAACTAAGGTTGATACACAAGAATTATCTT
This sequence comes from Lissotriton helveticus, assembly GCF_964261635.1. NCBI lineage: Eukaryota > Metazoa > Chordata > Amphibia > Caudata > Salamandridae > Lissotriton > Lissotriton helveticus. The sequence goes on from NC_136070.1 coordinate 307,007,589, forward strand.
CTTATCCTGCTACCCGCCTTTTAAGTGTGCCCTGAGTGTGATATGTAAACCCAGCAGACTTGTCAAGCAGGCTGTGACTCTCAAAGAGGAATGGACACTGTAATGTCAAAACAGATGCTCACAGTCCCACCCTGAATATTATGAGAGGTTCAGGGGGAGTCATCTCTGCCCATTCAGATCATCCATGGTTTGCTCCTGGAGGCATTTAACACCATTTTCCCACGTAATTAAATGCTAATAAGTGGCTGGTAGACGTATGAGAGCAAATGCAAATTAGCCTCCAGGAAGTTCAAGCAGGGAAATGTAACTTTCTAAAAGTTACTTTACCTTAATATTTATTAGAAGTCGGACTTCATTGTGGCTGCAAAGTGTATTTAATGTAAAATGTTTAATTTAAAATGTATTTAATGTATATTTATTGTAAAATATAAGTGCAAAATAATTAAAATTAACCTGGAAATAATAGATTAAAATTAAAAACACATTACTGCCTCTAGTTACACTTGTACTGCGTTATAAAATCATTTAAATATATCAGTTTGATTTATAAAAGGACTATTGAGCTTGATTTTTAATAAATATTAAATACAGTTATTTAACAGTTTTTCTAGCTAGTCCCATTCTTGAAACATTGCATTAGAATTTTAATCTGTACTTTGGTTTTCTAAACAGGACAGCTAGGCCTGTCACAGTGGAAATAGCTTTTGTGGGCTAGTCACTGTGAGAACAAATTAACATATAATTCCTCCTTTTAAGTACCATGCACCTTGCCTTGTGAACCACAGGGCCTATATAGGTATGACTTATTAAAATTTAAAAGGGAGATTTTTAACTGGTAAAATAGTTTATTTTGACAGATTAAATTGCAGTGTTTAAACAGCCACAGTTAGGCTACAGTAGAAAATGTTGAAGCCATGGTTTACACTGCCAGTGTAATGTAAGGCACAACACGGATTGCAGACCACTAGTGGCATGTAATCTACAGGTCCAGGATACATTTTTTATCATAGACTCGAGGTCTTTAGATAAGTTAAATATACCGATTAGGAATATGCCAATTCAACCATGTTTAAAGCAGAAGCACTGGCACTTTATCACTGGTTAGGAGGGTTAAAGTGCAGTGTCAGCAAAAATATAGAGACCAGCAAAAGGAAAAAAATCGAGGGTGACCTTGCGGAAAGGGTGAATTTCTTACAATGATCCCATTCTTTGTCTGTGCACAGTTGTAGAACAAATCAAGACACATTCCCTTGTGAAATAAACTGCACAAATGCAGGACATTTTCACACCGATGCTAGACGTTAGTTTAATAGTGTAATATAAGTGTGCACCAACTGGCAGAATGTGTCTTTATTTATTCTGGATGGTTTGTGCAAATGTCACTTCAAAATTGCCCAATACCCTTGTTAAATTGTTCGACATATTCACAATTTAAACAATTAGGTCTTAGGGTCCACCTGAGAATGACTAATAGTTGATCTGTAACTCCATAAAAAGAATCAATTGTCTATTCTTCCTAATTTCATTGACTATATTTTCTACACTTATTTGTGGAGAAGGAAGCAATGTTGTATAAATCATTGTCCAGAAGGTGTTCATATATGATATTTGTGACTGATCCTCATTTGTGGTTTGTCTTGCCCAGCTTTCATCATTGCTAGAACACTGCTCATATCAGCTGGAATGGATCTGCATCTTGGTCTCCCCCAATTTTGCCTATGCATAAGCTCAAAACAATTTTTTTTTAAATTTGAACAGAGCTCCCTTTTATGATTGTTTCTGAGCTGTCCTTTCGGTGAAAAACTCAATTGTATGTCTATGCACATAACACCAAGGGGGCTGATGTACAAGAAACTGAAGCATCTGTGCAGATGTGTCAGTTTCCCTGCGCCTGAGTGAAAAACCCTTACGCCACCATAGATGCGCCCAGCCGCGGTCCGTGGATGGAGTTCGGTGGGGCAGGGAGGCGGTGCGGGGGAGGGACAGGGTGGAGGGTGGTAAACAATGGAATATGGATAATTGCAGGTAAGTAAACAATTTAATAAATAAAACAAATTTTGTAGCGCGCGCTGCATTGCATTTTGCGATGCAGGGCGCGCTACGAAATTCGTTTTATTTATTAAATTGTTTACTTACCTGCAATTATCCATATTCCGTTGTTTACCCCCCCACCCTGCCCCTCCCCCATACCGCCTCCCTGCCCCACCGAACTCCATCCACGGGCCGCGGCTGGATGCGCCGTATTTACAATACAGCGCACTATGGCGCAAGGATTGACAGATGCGTCATAAATTCTGACGCATCTGTTGGTGAAAAAGTCCCACATTGCTGGAGTTGTGTCGCAAGCACAACGCAACTTCAACAATGCATGTTGTGGCCTATTTACAATACACTACGTCACTCCTTACGCCTGCTTCAAACAGGCATATGTTTTTGACGCTGTGGCGTCATAAAAGTCACGCAGTGTAATCTTGTAGGTTTCACTGGGTCACTTTTACGATGCTTTCCTGCATGGTAACGCCTACCCTGCATACATTATACCTGACGCAGATATAATGTCACGCAGGGATTTACAACCTGACACATATCCCTAGAAGCGTCACGTAGTAAATTTGCTGCAGTTTTTACACCGCTGTTGCGTCACAAAAGTGACGCAACAGCAGCGTAAAAGTGACGCAAGGGGCTTGTAAATCTGCCCCATGGTGCGCACACCAGAGTAGTAGAAAGAGGCCAATATCTTTTGATTCAAATCCTACTGCAGATTATGCCGCTTTGGGGACAAAGGGGCATATTATCAAGTAAGGGCGTTACATTATCGCCGCTTTCATCGGCAGGAAACTGCAGATAAAGCAGCGAAAATGGGCTTGATAATATGCTCTATGAATTCCAATCGAAGCCCATGTTAGATGTCTTCACATCTAACATGGGCTTCAATTGGAATTCATAGAGCATATTATCAATCCCATTATCGCCGCTTTATCAGCAGTTTCCTGCCGATAAAAGCGGCGATAATGTAACGCCCTTACTTGATAATATGCCCCAAAATTACCTAAGAAAGTCACCTTTTTTTTATATTTACAGACATGGTGGCACAGACATAGGAGCTGTGGGCCCGGTTCACAAGGGTAAAATGAGACGAAAGTCTAACTTTACGACTTTAGGTATTTACGAACGGCATTTACTATTCGTAAATGCCCTTTATGAATACCAAAAGCCGAAAAGTTAGACTTTCGTCTCAGTCTCAGTTTACCTTTGTGAATCGGGCCCTATGTGTGTTTTCATCAAGCATTTTCCACACTAGTCACTTGCCCTTCCTCCTCCTATCTTATTGTCGTTCTCTCTCTCTCCTCTTGGTTTTTTAGCATATTTAACATTTATCTCCTCAATCCCTCATGTCTTAAGAAATGCTGTTTGCATTTAAGAATCTAATTCATGTTCATCGATGCACCAAAAAACCGGGGCAGGAGAGGATTACATCTAATACACTGGTACTGGTGAAATCACATTGTTGTCGCCGCATCCCACCTATTCCAGAGATGTCAAAGGACAGATCTTGATGCACCTGGCTAGCGCTAATGACGTCCATTGACAAAAGTAGTTATTAATTTTCTACCAGAAGAAAGCACATGTGAAGAGTAAACCAGTGTGATGTGGTTTCTACGCTCTGTATTACCTGCTGGAGGAAGCCACCGAGAGGCCATTAAATGATGCCACAAGAGTTCTAGATAATGGCCCTCCCCATTGCCTGGCAGTGTAATTATCACCTCATGCTCTTTGCTCTTATTGTCAGTGTATTTGTCAATCCTCTTTGCTGGCTTTGTATTTCAGCAGCTCTGCAATTTCTCCCTCCGTAACTGTTCAGAGCCATCAGACACATAGCAGAAGAGTGTAATGAACACTGCCAACGCGCGAGAGTGACATCATTGTCAGAGAGCCGATCAGCACTTTAATCTCTGTGAGATACAGGACAGAACAAAGGCAGTCTGCCAGAGCCCAAAGGTGGAAATCAGAGGATTCTTTTTTTGATGATCCACCCAAGGCTCTTTAGAAATTTGGAACATATTTGTTCACGGTAATTGTACGCTTCTGGTCTTCAAGGTCTGGTCTGGATGTAATTTCTAAGGGAATATCATACTTTTAAATAAGATCTTGTCTCAGTTTTCTGTTCAGTTATGTGAGACACTAGCTACTTGTCTGGAACAAAATATATATTTTTGGCTCAGGAAGAAATAACCCCCGAGCTGATATGAATCATTCTAGCACTAAAGTTCAAGAAGTGTTATGGAATTGTGAATTTGCTTTATTATGGGGCAGGGGTGGTTATGGGAAGTTTGAATAGGTTTTGTACCCCTGCAGTAAAAATCCTTGGTGGCTGCTAAGTGGTGGCAAACATGAATTTGGGACATTTTTTCTGAAGAACAATTTTGAAACTGTGTATAATTCATGTTAGCAAAGACACTATCTAGTGCAGATATAAAATCAGAGCTTATCTTGTGTATATAATGCTGGATTTCTGAGCATGGGGAAATGAGGATTTAAAACCGTAATGCAAATTGTAAGTCTGTTTAGCGAGAACAGCAATGCTGAAGGTTTGCAGGTTGATGGGAAACCAAACAGTGTTATACAAAAGTACTTATCCCTGCAAAGAACTGCTTCCCAATTCGAATGAGTGAGATTAAAATGGAACCTTGTCAGCATTAAACCGAATAAACAAATGGGGACCAAAGAACACATGGTCAGACCAATGCGGATTTAAGGAGCATCATTGTACATTCAGAGTCAGATTCACGAAGATTCACTGATGTGGGAACTAAATGAGACAAGAGCAAAAACTGCCTTTGGGCCCTGACACAACCTGCACATGGTCTTCACAAAAATATCATACTGTGCCTGAGGAAAACTACACCTGGTGCAAGAGTGCATGCAAATGCTGGTGAATTGCACACATCATGCGTAGCATGATGTCAGCAATGGTTACAATTCCTAGTCAGGAAAAAGTTATTTAAAAGGTGGGATGGGCTTACGGCACAACAGGAGAAAATATATAATGAAAAATGTGAAACACATGTTTGTATGGAGACAGGTCCCAGCCGGCAACCGAGATGTCCACACACAGCATTAAAGCTCCGGCTGTGCGACGCTGGAATTCGTAATAATGAGCTCACACACCTGCGAATGGCGTGATCTGGTGACTGGAGTTGCTGCTGCATCTGTTCTTTCCCCTGGAGCCATTATCAGGATCGCAGTGCTGCTTGCCCCCGTACAAGAGGGGCAGTAGTGCGTGACCCAGCCCAACTTCAGAGGCCCCACAGCAACAGGGGCCATGGATAAGCCTGCGGTTTTGGGCCATCAGGCCTTGCTGGGTCACACCCTCCTCCCTATTATATGTTACTCACTGACACCGAGCTCGAACCTCCTGCTCTGGTGGTCCTGTCCCAGGATCGCACTTTTGGGCCTGTGCTGCTGTCGGGGACCTCCCTGTGGCAGTGCCTCCTGTCCAATCTTGCTGGATTGCGGCTGGCGCTATCAGGACCCCCATTTCTGTTGGTGAGAAACTATTACATCCTGTCCCCTCAAGCTGCTGTGCTGGCCTGCTTGTAGTGAGCAAAAGAATGATGGATTAAACCCAGATCATTGTCACTGGGGGGTGAATGTTTGCATTTTTGCAGTTGTCCCACATTCTCCTCTGCTTCATGATACAGTTCTTTGCTACGGAGCCAGGTCACAGTATGAGCATGTTCATGAAGAAGGTCAAAGTCAGTACCTAATAAAGGACTCCTTTAGCCGAATGGACCATTTTGCATCCAAATATGGCTCAGATTTAAGGGTTTTGTTTTTGTTTATAACTCTTCAGGTGTGTGGTCTGATGGATAGAGACTCTTTATTGTCGAGTACGGAGATTTTCTTAACCTATCCCAATTATTTGTTATTTGAAGGCCCCCTGAGAGAGTGCTTCATTTTATTTATCTTATATTCCTTGCTCTGTGGGCTTGTTCCCCACATCTGTACCCTGTCTACTATTGTGTTTGCTATTGGGTTTCTTCTCAATCACTTGCCCAGAACTCTTCTACCTATACATAAGCCATTATCTTTGGATGGGAGCCACACTCTACGTGCACAACGACTACAAGGGTGAGGATCCCTATACAAACGCCACTGAAGATACTATTCTTCCTGTTCGGTTCTCTGTGACTTCAATGTCTAGCTCGCACTGGGGCCAAGCTCTCCACAGTGTAATAGTATGACAAAGACCCCTGCTCGTCTACAACAGTAACATTTAGGACCTTGTCTACAACAGTAACATTTAGGACCTTTCATGTGTACATTTGACTTTAAGCTCAGAAAAGTCTCATTGATTGGCTGGGATTAACTGTACTCCTGACACAGGGCACAAGTTCCTGAAATTAGTTCAGATTCTCCCAGAAACTATACAGTATCCTAAGACTGAAGAAATTGTATTTTCTCATCAAACTGACGATCACAGATATTACTTCACATCAAATTCCTATGTTGGGTCTGACTCTTTATCATTAATCACATGGTTTGATGTAAAATATCCATATATTTATCTATGGCACCTGTTAGAAGTAAATAGAATTATTCTGACACTGAGTAGAACTGACGATCACAGATATTACTTCACATCAAATTCCTATGTTGGGTCTGACTCTTTATCATTAATCACATGGTTTGATGTAAAATATCCATATATTTATCTATGGCACCTGTTAGAAGTAAATAGAATTATTCTGACACTGAGTAGATAGAGCAAGACTAGGACGGCTGGAGAAGGCTCCTACTGAGGTCTTTAGACATTTTGGGAGGATAAGTAGAGTAGACTTCTGTCTAATATCCAAAGATACGTTTTTCCAAAGGCAAGGGCCACAAACAAGAACCTATCAACACCTTTCCACCTTATATGAGTGTGCAGTACCACCTGCTGGCAATTATACAAGAAAAATTGGTAGTTGTAGCCCAGTAAACAGAATATTGTGGACCATATACAGTATTAGGTGGAAATGTAAAGCTGTTGCAGCAATTGGAAGTTACTACTGGCATTACAGCACCCCCCTTTACATAAGGACAGGGGTTCATGGAAAATGGGTTCTCCTGACGGTAAGGTCCACGCAGCAGATCACATTGCTGAGGCCCGGTAATTGCCAAAAGAACTCATTTATCTGGAGATGTGGCCCATGCAAAAGGATCCTAATACTTAATTTCAATAGTGTTTTCTCCCTTGTGGGATTATATAGTCAGTGCAGCGAGGCTAAGTGGTGTAACACAGGCCCCTGCAGACCCCGTGGTGCGGGGGCCCCGAGCTCCAGGGGTTCCCCTCATCATGGTACCCTGGCCTGAGAGCTCCTGATTGTGTCCGGAGGGGGGGCTCCATGTGCCTTGCAGAGAGGGCCCTCTCAAGCTAACTCCTACCCAGGATAATTTCAGCAAAGTTCTTCATACGTGTTGTGTGTACGTTTTGTGGCCCCTGTAGTGAGAAGTTGATAGGCTCTACCTTTGTCAGAGAGGAGGGCTCTACAACAACTCCATTGGGCGAGAAAGGAATGTCACCTCTCTCTATCCCACTTTAAAGGAGAGGCCTGGAGATTTTACCGGTTGTGGGGGTTCTCCATTTCCGGTAGCACATCCTGACTTCTCTCTGAAAGTTCAGATAACCTAGGTAGCCCAAGCATGATTTTCCATGCACGCCTCAAAATTGCCCATGTTCACGGTTTAGCTAACGTTTAGTTTTTTCTGCAAACAAAGAGTGCAGTGCCGAAATCATTCTTTTATTTGCTCCTTAGCTTTAATCATTTAACATATTGGCATGATTCTAGGCTACTTGTTTTTGCATGTGTTTTATTTATGCATTTACGGCCTATTCCTCTTACACCTTATTAAACGTGGGCATCTAAGAGGTATGGGGGCAAAGAAGATTCATTAGTATTTTTTTTAATGATTAAAAAATTGTTGCAATCTCCCACATAATACTACTCCGGATACTACTAGCACTACTACCATTAATACTACTAATGATAGTAATAATAATGCAGATGATAATAATAGTAATACAAATAATCTTAGCATTATCCAGAAAGACCAAATAGAAATTGTCTCTTGATTATGAAAAAAGCAATTACATAGTTACCTCTTTCTGGTATGGATGGGAAAACCATCATCAAGCATTATAACTTTGACCTGCACTTTAAGCACAAACTTCAGCAGCAAGCTCTACCCTCAGACGGATCTTATTCAAGATTAATATCTAAAATCTCTGTGAGGGTTGAATTTAGTGGTTTTCCCATGCATAAGTCATAAGTCAAACTCTACTTTCTGATCGCATCTGATGACTGTTTGAGATTATTTTATTTCATCTGGGTGTTTTAAGCAATCTAGGTAAATGACACGGTGATCTCAGTTAGTTTCACAATTCTTTCCACTTTTGATAGACTCTGCAGCTTGTCCAAATGTTGATAATGTATTTAATATAAACTAAATGGTGACAGAGCTTAGGTGGGCTGATGTGCAGTGGTAGGCAGCGTGAGTTAAGCTTGCCTTGTTACCCCATACATCGGTGCAGTTCTTTTATTTCAGAATGCATTTCAGAAAGATTACCATTCACCGAAGCAATTCAGGTAAGTGCCTAGAGGGAATTCACTTCATAGCACACATTAGCCAGTTGGGCTAATTGGGAAGAGACTGGTGTGGGATGAGTCTTATGTATGACATTGTCTCCCAAGGCCTATAAGCACACCTGGTGCGACGTTCACCTGTGGAGAACAAGTCAGAGCAGGCGCTCAGACTTCCGTCCGAAAGAGACAGTCAATCCCACACCAGATGTAACACACGACGAGCCCTCCCACCAACTCTCACTGGAATGCCACCTGACAGGTGGGGCAATAACTCTCCGCAATTAACTCAGCACCAACATAAACTACATTCTTCCCTTGCGCACTTTGTGACTCACCTCTTATCTGATGAGTTAATCATTTTGCCATTTTGCTATTTCAATTACCACGAAGACATGTTTATGCTTTAAATGAACTTTGTCTTCCCTGAGTGCTGAATGAGCCTTGAACCAGAGCAAGAGGCTGCTTTGCCCTCACGGCGTGGCCAGAGGCCCTGTGAAAAACAGAGATGTGTGCTAGCTTGCCTTTTTGTTGATGTCATTTTTATCAAATCATTTTTTAAAACATTGACATCTATATAAAAACCAAATAGTTCCACGCAAATAATGAAAATAAAGAAATATGTTTTAGGATGCAGCTGGTGGGTAGAACTTTCAGTTTGGAACTTTTGTGATACAACTGATGCAAGTTGCATTTGCGCTCATTTTATCATTATTTGAAACTACAGTAGTTCAGGCACACGCGTAATTTCTGTTGGAATACTTGCACTTATTATTGCTGTGTTGGTCCAAATGACTCTGCAACCCAATAGTCTTGATTGGATCATAATAATGATCATAAACACACAGATTTCAAAATACATGTATATCAAAGATTTTTTCTAATTCAGAGATTATTGAGAACACTTCAAACATCGATTACAACAAATTACTCAATAATCTCTGAATTAGAAAAATTATTTGATATACATGTATTTTGAAATCTGTGTTGTTAATGGTCATTGTTATGACCGAATAAAGACTATTGAACTAAAATGACTCTGCAACTCTTTTAAGCCTAGATTATGACTCAAATAAAACTCAATTCAATTCAAATCAATTATAATATACTTTCACTCTCGGCCTTTTATACCAAGAACAAGTGCAAATTTAATATAACGTATATGAATTACAAATACAATATCATAATAATCTTTTTTTTTTTAAACCTTGAACTATTTTAATATGACATTTACGGTGGCCTATCTTAATAATGACAGAACAGGAGAAGTAGATGTTCAAACGTTTCCGCAAACCTAAGCTTCCACACGCATACTCGTTCTTATCAGAAAAAAAAATAAGTGATCTCTGGAAGTCTTGCATTAATCTCAATTACTGGTAAATACTTTTACCACATCAACACTTAAAATTCGAGACATCTTCCATCTTAAAAACTAAAAGACACGCACACCTACAAAAAAAATACACACCCACACACTTTCTCTTTTTTCGCAGAGCAAAACCAACAACCAGGATTTCTGAATGTTAATCATTCTCCCAGTATTATTTAATTCAGTATTTTTACAGGATACAGACAGAGAGAGAATAATTTTTAAAAATCGCCCATGCATTACCAAGATGTTCAACCCTGGCCATCCTTCGTATATCCTGTTTCTTTCTCTGACATGGATCTTCACTCTTGGCTTAATCAATTTCTTCCCCTCCGGTAAAATGTAAATTGATACTTGTATAGCACACTACTCACCCGCAAGGGTCTCAAGGCGCTTGTACAAATACCGCTGTGGAACCCATCCTGGCTTTCCCTGTGAGGTGTCCACTCCTGGGCACCCCCAAGCTGGAGGCCAGGCATCCTTAGCGTTGTGGGGGCCGTTGTGGAGATTAAGCAAGCTATTGTCCAGAGTTGTAGAGTGGGACTCCATGATTGGAATAGGCACCGAGGCGAGAATTATCAGGTCCATGGAATTTTTGAGCCCAAGACCCGCCGAAGCTGGGAATTGAACCCTGGTCCTGGGCTAGACCTCTGCATCAGGGTCTGCCGCTCTAACCATTGAGCCACACTTCTCCACTCTTCTCCGGTATATATATTTAAGATGACACTCTTAATGTCATCCCCACATTCTTTCTACCTCCACCAACCAAATTCAAGCTAAATTCCATATTCCACCATCTGGTAGCTCAACCACTATCCTCACCCAATCTGTTGCCACTCAATCTCTTTGGTATACGCTCAGCAACAACTGCAGTTTTCACACTTGTACACATTATCCAGCAAACATCTCACAAGAAGGAGCACCTCTCACTTTATGTATATTATTGGTATATTTCCTTGCATAGCTAGCAAACTTGTTTTTCTACTTTCATTTGTTTTCATGTCACATTTGAGCTTATATTAAGCTTATATTGCTTTTATGGCACACAAATTGAATTATTGAAAAACACTAATTTCACCCTAACCCTGCAAATTCATGAAATATGGAAATACTTCAAATGTCCCTCTGAAATATGTGTTGCATCATATTAATGGTCGCCCCAACCCACGCTGCAGAGCTTTATAATTTTCCATGGTGTCATCAATAAGCAATTACTGAGAGGTAATCAAAACCTGAACATTCTACATCCAACTAATATCTTTTTGGGTTTTCCAGTCTCCCATAGTAACAAGAGTTGCAGCAATGCCTTCTCTGAGCATCCAGGTTTATATTAATTTTCAGGGGCCTGGGCCAAGGCCTATCCAGCCATATTGAGGCCCGGTGTATGGCGTGACTGGGGCCAGTGGGTCTGCATAGATTCCACAGTATGTCCGCAGACCAAGTACAAGAATCAAAACTGAAGGAGGGTGTTGATTGCGAGTCAAAAACAACCATCACCCAGCCTACATTTCAATGTTTTGGTGTAACAGATCATCTCCCAGCGCTTTTCATGAAGAATAAGTAATGACTGCTAGACTTAAACTCCTTTTTCTAACATAAATAAACTTGTTTGAACGTAGACACCAAGCGCAACCTCAGTGCACCAAAGGAAAGCCTGTCTGTGCCCTTCTATGTACTGCCGGGACACAGAGCATGAAATTGTGCCGATCTGGTGGAAAGTTTGAATGTCTTAAAATATCATTTTTTCACGACCCCTTCAAGACCCCTTCCAGTCCACAGAAAACCCAGGAGCCTGACATCCTAGCATTCCACTTCACCCTCACTCTCAAATCTTCCATTTCAGAAGCAATTCTTACCATCTCACCAAATCATTATTTTGCTACGCTCCTAGTGTGGGCAAACTGATTAAATGTCTTTTCATTAACACTCATTCCCTGCTATACTATTGAGTGCATATAGGTCTTCCTACTTAGTGGCATAGTGGGTTCTTTCATCATGGAATTCTGGCTGAGGGAATATAATAATCCCAACCTCACCCCTACCACTTGGCTTACAAATTCCTCAACATGGCCAATCCAACCATATTAGTGGTAGGTTGACTATCACCTTTAAAGAGCCTTTTTCATTTAAGATGTTTGCCATATTACCATTTGTAAAGCTGAACGTCTTTTAGTTGAACTATGGTGCTCCACACTTTTATTTGTGATAAGGGTATTCTTGGTTTACTGCTTCCTCCTCTACATTTCAAATGTATTTCTTCCTTCCTGGGTGTGATTGCTTTCCAGTCAGCCACCTCTGATAATCTGCTTGTCCTGCACAGGGCTGGACTGGCCATAGCAGGCACCAGGTGTTTCCCCAGTGGGCCATAGCTGGCGGGGGCCGGTTTTGTGGCAGTGGGGGCTGGTTTTGTCACTGGGGGCTGGTTTTGCAGGAGTGCTGCAATATCGGCCACCTGTAACAAAATCGGGAACGGTGCTTCTTATTAGCACCCCTTCTCTCCCACCCATGGCCAGTCGAGCAGCAATCTGCAAGGGCTGGTTGCTGTTCCCAATTTAGCCCTGGTCCTTCGGGGCTTGTTAGTTCACAAGGGTTCTAATTCAGACCATGCCACAGTTAATCTAATTAAAGGACGTATGCTGGTTCTTTTTTTCTCTACACTCCTGTTACCCTAGATCAGCTCACACTTTTTGCAGACATGGCCTCATTACTTCCCCATTATCTTTCATCTTTGCGCATGTGGAAGGCTCCCCTCTCATGCTATGTCTTCCTACCAGAGGTAATTTGACCTTGGCACAAATTGACTCGAAGCTCTGTAGCTGCTAATCTTACTTCTAACCTCCACACCTTTTATATTGACCTTAACAATGATGTGACCACAGTAAAGTTATTGACCCAATCGTCCTTGATAAATCAGTCCCATTTCGAATTGCACAGCATTGCTGGACCCGCCCATCGGCACATTGTTACATTCCAGAACTAAAAGACCTAAAATAACAATGTAAACATCTGGAGAGAAGAGGGCATTCACGCTATAGAGAATCTGATAAAACAGCATACAGTAAGTCTATTTGGCAATAAAATAACTAATCTGTAGCACCAAGAGTACATTTTATGACGCATGCTCTCTTAAGTCCTCTAATAAAATGAAAGCTGTCTTTAATATCTTCGATAGCTTCAACAACCCTCGCTGTTGCAAGTCTGCGTGCATGTCCTCGAAAGTCCTCTGCAAGCAGCTCTCTAATTTCTTCCTTGGCAATATTCAGGATACTTCTTAAAGATTCCTATTGCATTCTACTTCAGCCAACCCCTATAATGTGGCAGAATGATCTGCCCATCAGAATGTTCTTACACACCATTCTCCAGTAAATCTATCCTGGACCATTACAAGAATCTCCTCTATCAGTTCTGTTGGGAAACATCCTTTACAACTGAACCGCTACAACGCGGTACCGTTACGACGCAGTTTTAACAACAAAAGTCGTTACAACGAATTTCGCTGGAGGGCGCTCTAGGATAGGGGATAGTTTAATTTACTATCCAACACCTTCCCTACTATCCACGGGGACTGGTGTTGGAATAGTAAATTAAACTATTCACTATCAGCGCCCCCCCACCGCAAGTCGTTGTAACGACTTGTTTTGTTAAAACTGCGTGGTAAAGGGACGCGTTGTAACGGTACGCGTTGTACCGTCATACATCCGTTCTGTGACACTACATGACCACTGCCCGAACTAATTATCTTAGATTTTGGGCATCCTTGGTTGCTACTCAACTATTCCCATTCTTAACCTCTTTCTATGGTCAAGCTTTGTCCCTGCTTAATGAAAGCAGACTTGAATTCTTCCACTCATTAAAAACCCTCTACAGAGGCTGAAGCCTGAGACAAATTCAGTCCAATTCCATTATTCCTATCTCCTCCTACAATTCTTGACACACCTATGAATACTCAACTCTCATATTTTCTTGAAAATATGAAACTTTTGATTCTTATCAGTCTGGCTTTAGAGTAACATAAATTAAGGGAGCTGTGCTTGTATCTGCACTGGATGAAATTAGCCTTTCTGCCTTCCTTATTGATTTACGCCTTTCAAACTCTTTTGACATGGTCTTGCACCACATTCCAAACAGACCATTCTCAGCCGCTCTCCTACCTCACTATCGATATGAGTTTAGGTCCAGCAATTAAAGAACTAAAAAGTGCCCCAGGTATCAGCTCTGAGTCGTACTATCTTCAATAAGTAGGTAGCTCCTTTGGCCATAATCATTTGCTCCTTTAGCTTTTCTTATTATTCATTTATGCATGACATTCAATTGGTCATTAAGATAAAGGGAGATGCATTTGCTATGTTATGTTACGTTATGTCTAGTCATGTTCATTTGTATTGCACACTAATTACCTGAGAGTTACCCAGGTGCTATCTAAACTTCCTTCAAAAATGGTATGACATACATTGCTATGACAATGGCTAATGTTTGGAGACTTAACTCATCAAAGACAGACATCCTGATCAGTGGCAGCTGACATATAAATGAGGTGGTAGGGCAGGTGGAGGGTGCGTGTGGGGTGCGCGTGTGGAGTGCAGGGGGTTAATAATAAAAACAAACACTGACCTGAAGCGGGTGGCCGCAGTGCTCCTCGCAACTTGGTGTTCTGCTGCTTCCTGGTCCAAGCGGACACTGGGACAGCAGCAGAGACTCCCTGTGCAATCCCCACGCTGCTCTCATCATATGAGAGCAGGACAGGAATTGGCCTGAGGTGGCTGGTTTGACACTCCGCTCAGGACAGGGAGTCTGTACATTTCTCCTATGCGGCTGTTCAATACAGTCCAGTTAGAGAAACCTAAGTGTGCATGCGTGTTTGGCCGGCCTATGATGGCTGTCCAAATACACATGCGCACTTAGAAGTCCACAAACCAGTCCTTCCATGGCCCCTGCCTGCCCCTCCCCACAAATGCGTGCTCAGCCAGCAGGTGAAAAATAAAACAATGATAAAATATTGTTTTATTTTTCACCTGCTGGCTCTGAGCCATTGGGGCGATGCTCCTCCACCATTGCGGAGGAGCCGCCCCCGATCCTGATGTTTGGTAACCCTACGATCGTGCGTTCCAGTTGGTAACTCTCTCACTACTCAAACTGCAAAAACCGTAGGCATTATTTTTCACAACAAATTATAATTTCAATGCAGATCTCAAAAACAATGTGCAATTGCTTTTTTTACTGAAACTACTAAGAAAGTCCGTACACTCATCACACTGGAGCATAATAAAACCATCATTCATGCTCCGATCATAGCAAGACTGAACAACCATAATTCCATAGACAGGCTGCCTACATCTAATTCACAACACTGCAGCACGTGTGATGGTGGACTTTACAAAATTTGAGTCCATCTCTTCTACTTCTTCCCTCAATTCAACTAACTACCCTTTGAAAATTCACGTTTAAAAAAAAAACATGACTTTGTCATTGGATGGTTCACACACTAGATCCATCCAACCTGCAATATTTACGTCACATATATAAGCCCTCTTGTTCACTTCACTCTTCTTCATCCTCACTGCTCCCCATCACCTGCATTTGGAGATATAGGCTTGGCGGCTGCTCTTTTGAGACTCAGCCTAACAGCCTCGGCCAGGAACACTTTACAATTCTATCTTCATCAAAACCCATCTTTTCCAACATCAACCTTTCCAGCTTTCTTTCATTTGTCTGTCTGATGATCCAAGCAGGGGGATGTGCTATGCAAATTGGCAAATCAATCAATCATTCAATTATGCCTCTCTTGTCATCAGGGACTCCATGTTACCTTGTCTTCCTCTTTCCTAAATAGGAAAGAGTTTAGCCTTGAACCACTAACATTCACTCCCTATAATGAGCTCTGCACCTATAGATATTCTAACTTTGAATTATGTATAGAGAGTTTCATACCCTTTCGTTGCATAAAACAATGCAATAATGTATCATCCCCAAAACAAAAACCATGATTTTTAGAATCATGCATTTTCCTTATTAATACCCAGCTTACAGAACCACAGTAATACACCTTCAAGGAGAATTCAAATTTCAGCATTCATGTATCCTAACCTAACACAGCTCCTGCTATAAATCTTATATTTCTTATAAAGTAGGCAAATGACTTTATGAAGGCAAAGGTAACTTGTGAAATTGTAAAACCTTTGTGATAGACAGACATTGTGAATTTAGGAAAACTTTCAAGGCGCCTCTTTCAGAGGCTGGATTATATGTAATGTCATCCTTTTCAGGAAAGTTTATATCCTGAAATTGAAGGCAATGTAAATAAGGGTGAATTTAGGTTAGATATTTATGTATATCCATATAACTATAAATAATGTGTCTATAAGTGTGCACCTGTTCACTTACAAATGATCAAACCGTATTTTTAGTCATTTTTACAAGCCTATACCTTTTGATACTGCATTTTTCTGAGATAGTTTACATAAATAGTTTACATAAATATTTTCTATTCCTTCTTTGCAAACAAGTCTTACTGTCTTTGGTCATACTATATACAAAGTTTACACAAAGAAAAGAGCTTGCGTCCACTGATATGAATGGGGAACTTCGTAGGCATAGCACAATACTTCCGCATAATTTGCCAAAGAAGTATTATCTCACAAACATCCCCTATGGGCTGTCAAACCCAGGTAGACAGACTGCATTTTTCCGATAGGGAAATGTCAAACCCAGACAAAGCATGGCCTGTAATTATCAGATAGCAAGTAAATGCAAAGCTCATTTACTTGGTTCTGTATTTTCACAAGTTGGAAAATGTGCTTTGAAATCTGTCAACACCGAAGTGATGTTGTAGCCCTTCTGCTCATGTGTAATTGGTCAAAAGAGAAAAATACATCAACAAACCTTCAGGCATAAGCTCAGCTAATATTGTTCTCGAGACTGTAACGTTTGCGACCTCAGAAAGTTTCAATCGGTGAGTAACTAAACACCACTACATTACACTCACAAGTCTCTACATCCCCACATCCCTATGTATGGCTATCATGTATGTAATGTGAAACAACCCAAGTGCAAATCACTAGTATTTTGCATTCCAATTCGACAATACTTGCCTCGCCGCCCTCCGACCTCAGTCAGAATACCTGTTGCTAATTGTTTCCATTCGAAAGGCTGCCTACTCTTACCACCCATATGTCTGGCTGAATTCTCTATGTCTGGCTGAATTCTCTATGTCTGGCTGAATTCTCTCTCTCTCTCTCTCTCTCTCTCCCCCCCCCAACACCCCTCCCCCCCATCATTTTCATTTCCCCTCTTCCCTTGCTTCAGTGACAAGCCACGCTCGAGTTACAAAACAGGAAGCTTCGTAATTTTGTGCTTTTATATTTTTGGGCCAATTAATAGAGTACCAGTCATACATGGGCATAGATGCAAAAAAGGCAAACTTATCAAACTTATGCTGTTTCTCCTGCCATGGTTTCCCACGCTTGACAGTGTGTACTCGAAGAAAGTATTTCGTCGATTGTAAGTTAAAACTGATGATTTCAACCAATAGTTTTTTTTACAAGGGCTACTGATTCTCAATTGATAAGTAAATCTGCCAAAATAACAAACATTTAGAATTCAAAAATAATTTTAAAGGAAGAACATTTTTTTTTGCAGCATTCTTCAATGTTTTCCTCATGTAGCTCAAAACAGATTTTGCAAGAGGGCTCTTTCATATGCGCAGCACAGAAGGATCAAACAAATCATGTTATGTATGAAAATTGATGGAAAAAGTGAAACACATCCAGGAACTCGTATTATTAAATAAATAATTAACTCGCCCGGATAATGTTGTATTAGTTAAAGAATAATGAAAGGAGGAAGAAAATAACAATATTTATTAGGACATAGCATACATTTATAAACACATCTCTAAGGTAAGTTAACTCTAGACCAAGATGGATGACAAGCATTCGAGATTAATTTGGATCCTCATTTCTAGCTCAGCAAATGAGTTGAGCGAAGATCAGAGTTATCTCTCCGTTGCACCAAGGTTGGTCCTTGTTAGTTCCTAAAACATTTTGGAATTATGGAAGTAGCCTTACAGGCCTCAAGAAAATTACAGGACTTTGGAGACCAGCAAATTTGAAATCACATACAAAGCAACAGTGACTGTGATGACCCCCTCTAAGTAGCGCACATTGTGGCCATGAGAAGGTAAGTAAAAAAGCCTGTGGTTAAGGAAACCACCTCCCATCGTACCATTCTTGTCAGTTGCAGAAAACCTAAGGACCTCATTACAAGTGACCTATTAAACTTCCTTCAAACTCCACGTCCACCCTTAACTGAGTTACTCATATTGTATGAGAATATTGTAACTTTATATTTTATTATGCATTATGAACAATGTACATAATGCACTCCCACACTCAGTTTCACATGTTTACTGCTGCTTTTAAAACCAAGGGCCTGATTACGATGCCGGTCGGACTTTTGTCCGACCGGCACTGTGGCGGAAGCAGGACTGCCAGATTAGAAGTCAGCAGTCCTGCTGCCCGAAATATGATGTGACTGCCTTCACGGCAGTTACAATGTGTATACTGTGCATTGTGGCATATGCTGTGGGCTGCAGCACACTCTACAGTACACATTAGGTGCCAGCCACATGGTGCAGGGATGTTTAGGGGGCACCATAGGTGCTCCCCAGGGCCCATAGCAGAAGGCCAGGGAGGGGCCCCCAAAGTCACTGTCCACCAGCTTTTTTCATGGTGGGTTAACCGCCCTAATCGCTATGGCGGTGCCTGAGCAGACACCACCCCATTGTAGGAAATAGGAGTCCGACTGCAGCACTAACGATCCTTGATCCGGTCGGATGTGGCTGTCTTTTCCCCCGCCAGCTGAGATCCGACCACCTGAATCCTACTGCGGCACTTGGATCCAATGGGCCGGATGGCTGTGGGACTGCCACTGATGGCCTGAAGGTGGTGGTCCCATCATCATCGTAATCAGGCCCTAAGTTTTTATTATGTGTAGAAGTGAGTTTTTCCAATTAATGGTAAAAAGGCCACATTTTAGTATTAACACCGTCTTGAATAAATGGAAGTCATCTCTATCACTCATCCACCTTTTTGCCCCCTGTGCACCTACTCTCCTTGCAAAGTCTGCAGCTCACAGTCAAACTGAGATGTCATGGTTTATTTCCACTGTTATATTTCTGCTCTTGATGAATTTTTCCCTATTCCACCAAGACTTGAAATATTTACAATGTCCTTCCGTTGGTGCTCCATTCATTTACATAAAACATTAATGTTAATGTATATTGTTCCATTTTGGCATCTCCAGACTACATTAGCATAGAGGGTGAGAAATAATTA
This sequence comes from Lissotriton helveticus, assembly GCF_964261635.1. NCBI lineage: Eukaryota > Metazoa > Chordata > Amphibia > Caudata > Salamandridae > Lissotriton > Lissotriton helveticus. Next base: position 307,026,914 of record NC_136070.1, read on the forward strand.
TTCATGTAGTGGATTAGTGTTTAGGTGTTAAGGCAATGTGATGCTTATGTCTTTTTTATGTGCTCTAATTTGCTGATGAAATGCCAGATTTTCTCACACCACCGTGAGTCTAGGGGTTCTGTAATTTCAAATGCAAGAATGATGCATAACAATCCCTTGATTCATGAAGGTGAGCCAGAAAACTTTCCGGAAGACCTAGATTCTGCTAGTAATTTTTTCTGTTTCTCTCATGATTTTGCTGCCCAGTTCGAACTTACAATAACTTCTGACCTTTGCATACTCTGTATAACTCTGCATCGGAGGGCCCTCATCGCAGTGACTCTGTACCACTTTCTTTTGCTTCTGTGATAAAACCTTTCAACTTTTCATTAATCTAGAGGCCCCCCTCCCTGAGCATTTCAGTGGCCCTAAGTACCCCATCCCACAGGCCGCAATGTCCCAGGGACCTCATCCCTGTGATTCAGCTGTTACCTGCCAACAAGAGCACGGGCAACTTTAACTCTGCACAACACAGAGATTATAGGTTTGCTCTCGACTGGCAGGAGTAGAGAAAAGCTGATCCCACCAGGCAGGGGCAAACAAATGTAGCCTGCTCCTGATGCACCTCAGATGGGTACATGCAGGGGCATTGGCAGGGGTCTCCCGTTGCTGTGGGATCAAGGCACCCACATAAAAATAAAAGTTACCTCGGCCCTGGTGAGGGGGTTGTAAGGCCATGTTAAAACTTGGGGAGGGGGCCATTGGACCCCCTCACCATAAAAGGTAATTGGGGCCCTAGGGGACGAGGTCGACTAGGCCCTTATATTAGCACGCATGCCCCTCCCCTAAAAATAAAAAAAATATATATTTATCTGCCCTGGCCCACTTAGGGGGGTGGGTTTAAAAGTGAAAAGGGCTGGAGCCAGTCCACGGTCAAAGAAAAAAAATGCAGGGGCTGATTCACAGAACTAATCTGAGGTAAAATCCTAAACTTACTACTTTCGGTATTCACAGAAGGCATTTAGTGGTAGTAAAGTTAGGGCTCCTAACTTTGCTACTACTAAATTGGGATACAATCCTAAACTTACTACTTTTATATTCACAGAAGGCATTTTGTAGTAGTAAAGCGGTCAAACGAGTTGCTTTCAGACACAGGGACTGCATATTTCGAAGCTCCCTGTGTCTGAAAGGAATGCTGGATCCCGCAGGTCCCAATACAGACTTGGTGCACTCGGACACCCAGAACAAATGGCCAGGCCCTAACACATGGGGTCCCAGGGCCTGTAATTGGCTCAGTGAGGCACTCCCCCATTTCTAAATGGCCGAGCCCCAGGGGGTAGTGTCGCCAGGGCTGAAATTAGCCTAAGGAGAGGCCCCCCCCCATTGCTACTGTATGTTTAAAAAAGGCCAGGCCCCAAGGGATGGGGCCCCCCATTGCCGAAATTGCCCAGGGAGGGGGGCCCTCATGGCCTCATCCCTTAATAAAAAAGAAATTTTTACGCCGGCCCCAGGTGAAGTTGTCAGAGGCCCTGCCCACTTTCTCAACCACTCTGCAAAGGGAGCTCCTGGCACACAACGTGTTAAGGGATGAAGTCCCCTTGGCTGGTGAGGGTCGTTGGGGGCAACAACCCCTCCTCTTACCTCCAGTAAGTCCCACACAGCAGGACTGCTGAGAGCTTGTATGAGGCCCCACCCCATTTCTCCACCACACTGCAAACACGCCTCCTGGCATAGTACAGGTTGGGGGATGAAGTCCTCTTGTCTGCTGAGGGTCCTTGGAGGCCAACATCCCCTTCTGTTACCTCCAGCAAGTCTCAAATAGTGGTATTGCTGAGAGGCCCCTCCCCTTTTCCCACCACTCTGCAAACGCGCCTCCTGGCGCACTACTTGTTGAGAGATTAAGTCTCTTAGGATGCTGAGGGGCCTCAGGGGCCAAGAAGCCCTCCTGTTACCAGCAGTAAGTCCCACACAGCAGGATTGCTACCAGCTGTTGGGATGCCTGGTCCCCTTTCTCCACCACTCTGCAAATGATCTTAGGAGTTAAAAAATAAAAACCTTAGAAATGTACTTAAAAATATAAAGGTTACATGGATGCTATATTTAGGAAATAGAATTTAAAAACCTTAGAAATTCACTGAAAAAACGAAAGTTTACAGTGAAGTTATAGTTAGCTTTGCGTTCACTCGTAAAAAAACAAAGGAATTCAGCAGTTATAGATATCTGAGCTAACTGTAACTTACGCCCAGCAATGCACTGTTTATGATCTCACATATTATATCACTCATTATTTTATTTATTTATTTTACAGATTTGTAGAGCGCATGGCTGCCCATAGGCGTCCCAGCGCTAACAGAAAAGAACCAAGTGAGAGATGTTTTTTATGGGAACAGCCATGTTTTGAGTGCTCTACGAAATATGAGGAGGTTGGGTTGGGCTCTAAGGTTAGGGGGGAGCGAGTTCCAAAGTTTGGCAGCGTTGAGGGAGAACAGTCGGCCGCCTGAGCGGGCCTTTCTGATCCTGGGGATTGAGGCTAGATTACAGTTGGAGGAGCGGAGAGTTCTAGAGGTGGTATGGGGTGAAATGAGATTTTGAAGTATGGGAGGGGCCATTCCGTGCATAATCTTGTGGGTTGTACAGAGAGCCTTGAATTGGATTCTCTCTTGGATGGGGAGCCAATGGAGGGCCCGCAAAGATGGTTTGGCAGAGCAGCGGCGATGGGTACCTGTGAGAATGCGGGCTGCCGCATTCTGGGCCGTTTGGAGTTTAGCTAGAACTTTTTTGGGGGCCCCTAGGTATAGGGCATTGCCATAGTCCAAACGGGAGAGTACAAGGCCGTGGATAAGGAGTTTGCGGGATTGAGTAGGGAGCAAGGGGAGAATTTTCCTTGCTGATCTTAATAGACCATGGCAGGTTCCAGCAGTTTTCCGTGCTTGGGCTGAGAAGTTAAGTTCTTCATCTAACCAGATGCCCAGGCTCTTAATTTCTGGTTTGGATGCAGGGGGAGGGCCCATGGATGACGGCCATATGGAGATGGAGCTGTATAGAGATTTGTTACCTAAAAACATAATCTCTGTTTTTTCGTTATTCAGCTTAAGGTGGGAGCTGCTCATCCATTTTGTTATTTCGGTCAAGCAGGTGTGCAGATTGGGAATGGAAAGATCTTGCTGGTTCAGAGAGACCACAAGTTGAGTGTCGTCGGCATATGTCAGGAGTTTGATGCCATATGGGGCGACGACCTTCTCGAGGGGGGACATATAAACGTTAAACAGGGTTGGGCTCAGAGACGAGCCCTGTGGGACCCCGCAGTTGATGGCTGTAGGTCTGGACGTGAAGGTGCCCTCTGTCACCTGAAAAAGTCGGTTTTTGAGGAAGGATTCTAACCAGGCCAGAGCCATTCCTGTGACTTCGAGATGTTTGAGTCTTTGGATAAGGATTGAGTGATTGACGGTGTCGAATGCGGCGCTAAGGTCCAGGAGGATCACTGCCACTGATCCCCCTGAGTCTATGATCTTCCTTGCCTCTTCGACTACCGCCAATATAGCCGTCTCGGTGCTCTGGCCTGGCCTGAATCCTGTTTGGGAGGCTTCCAATAATTTATTGGACTCGAGGTATTGAGAGAGATTTAGGTTCACATGTTTCTCAGCTATTTTGCTGACACCTGGGAGTAAGGAGATTGGCCTGTAGTTACCCAGTTCTAATGGATCAAGGTGGGGTTTTTTGAGCAATGCTCTCACCATTGCTTTTTTCCAACTGGGAGGGACAATACCTAGGGAGATTGAGTCATTAATGAGTTTTGTCAGCTTAGGTAGAATAGTAGGTCCGACTAATTTCAGAATATTCAATGGGGCAGGGTCGGAGGGGCTGCCACTTTTAATGGAACTGAGTATACGGAGAGTAATGTCAGTAGTGAGCAGAGTGAATGCTGACAACTGATTATTGGGTGAGTTGACGTCAGAAGGGGCACTGAGGGCATTGAGGGAGGTAGGGGGGAGTGAATTGATGATTTTCGTGATTTTTGAGTTAAAAAATTCTGCAAGTTCATTGCAGCGGGTGACTGAGGGTTCCACTAAAGGGGGTGGGTCTGGTGTTTTGAGTAATTTCTTTGCTATTTGATAAGTTTCCCGGGCTAAGTTGTGAGAGGCTTTAATTTTGTCTTCGAAGTAATTGATTTGAGCTATTTCGATGGCTTTTTTGTAAGTAAGAAGAGTAGATTTATATTTGATTTTAGTGGTATGATCGAAATTTTTTCTCCATTCTCTTTCAGATCTTTTACAGGCTTTTTTTAATAAGCGTAGTTCATCGGTGAACCAGGGGGAGGTGGATTTATTCCGTGGATTACACGAGATTTTTTGAGGGAGAGTTCTATCTAAGGAGTTGGCAATCCATGCTGAGAATTCTACATCAGCGCTGATGGGGTTATTGTTGAGTGCGGGAGGGGAGCTCTCTAGGTGGCCTCTCCAGGTTTCTACATTAAGTCTAGACCAGGATCGTGAGAGTTTACTGGGAGGGGCGGTGGTACGGGGGGCGCGAGTGATTTGCCAGTATAGGGGAACAAGGTAATGATCAGACCAAGGGACTGGAATGGGATCCCGTATAGTGAGATCGTGGATATTGGTGAATACTGGGTCTAACAAATGTCCCAAGGTATGGGTAGGTAGGGAGCCCAGTAGTTTCAGTTGGAGGGTTTCAAGGTCTGCTGTCAGGTCAGCGGTCTGTTTGATTTCCTGTTTATCGAGGTGGATGTTTAAGTCACCCAGGATCAAGCATGAGGAGTTGGTAGCAGTCAAAGTATATGAGTGTTCAGTTAAGGATTCACAGAACTGCCCTAATGGTCCTGGGGGGCGGTAAATAAGGAAGCCTGAAATGGATTGGCAGGGAGAGACCTGAATAGCAAACATGACGTTTTCGCAATCTGCAAGGGGGCTGCCTTGAAGACGGCAAGACATCTCTTTTTTATGGATGATGGCAATGCCACCACCTCTTCCTTTAGGTCGATCTATGCGCTGTATAAGGAAACCCTGGGGAAGGGATTTGACAATGTCAGGATCTGAGTCCGGTCCCAGCCAAGTTTCGGTTAGGAAGAGCACTTCTAAGTCATAGTCTTCCAATAGGAGGTGGATTTCTGTGGCGTGCTTAGGAAGAGATCTGCAGTTGATGAGGGCCATACGTATCGGGATGGGGGAGGGCGGTATAGATACGGAGGGATTACAACTGTATGAACAGTTGGCGCATCGAGTAGGAAGGTGGTCAACGTAGATGCTATGAAAGCATGAGCTAGGTATCTTTTTGTTAAGGCGTAGCAGGTCATCTTTGTCGTATCTCCAAGTCTGGGTGCTGGTGCTAGTATTGTAGCTTGGCTCTGCGCTCTGTTTCGCGCGGACGAGCGCAGACGAGCTTGCCTTAAGCGCGCCTTCGGCGCGCCATCGTCGCGCCCGCTGCGCTCGTCCGCTGCGCTGCCTGGCCTGACACATAATTTATAGGTGGTGTTGGGAGGGTGGGCGTGGCCAACAGGAGTGGGCGTGTCCCGTGGCTCCTCGAGGCAAGTGATGGCGGCTAGCGGTCGTTTTCTACCCCTAAACAGAGTTTATGTCGTCTGTTAGGGAGAGCAAGTAAGTGCTGGGGAGAGGGTTTGCAAGTGGGTTTAAAAACAATTTAGACAATTTTAAAAATGGTTAGCAGGCGGCTCCCGGCTATTTCGCCTCAGGAGGTTCAAGTTCCAATGCGGAGCTCGTATTCAGCACTCGTATTTATGCTTTGTGGAGGGTGGGCGTGGCCAACAGGAGTGGGCGTGTCCCGTGGCTCCTCGAGGCAAGTGATGGCGGCTAGCGGTCGTTTTCTACCCCTAAACAGAGTTTATGTCGTCTGTTAGGGAGAGCAAGTAAGTGCTGGGGAGAGGGTTTGCAAGTGGGTTTAAAAACAATTTAGACAATTTTAAAAATGGTTAGCAGGCGGCTCCCGGCTATTTCGCCTCAGGAGGTTCAAGTTCCAATGCGGAGCTCGTATTCAGCACTCGTATTTATGCTTTGTGGAGGGTGGGCGTGGCCAACAGGAGTGGGCGTGTCCCGTGGCTCCTCGAGGCAAGTGATGGCGGCTAGCGGTCGTTTTCTACCCCTAAACAGAGTTTATGTCGTCTGTTAGGGAGAGCAAGTAAGTGCTGGGGAGAGGGTTTGCAAGTGGGTTTAAAAACAATTTAGACAATTTTAAAAATGGTTAGCAGGCGGCTCCCGGCTATTTCGCCTCAGGAGGTTCAAGTTCCAATGCGGAGCTCGTATTCAACACTCGTATTTATGCTTTGTGGAGGGTGGGCGTGGCCAACAGGAGTGGGCGTGTCCCGTGGCTCCTCGAGGCAAGTGATGGCGGCTAGCGGTCGTTTTCTACCCCTAAACAGAGTTTATGTCGTCTGTTAGGGAGAGCAAGTAAGTGCTGGGGAGAGGGTTTGCAAGTGGGTTTAAAAACAATTTAGACAATTTTAAAAATGGTTAGCAGGCGGCTCCCGGCTATTTCGCCTCAGGAGGTTCAAGTTCCAACTCATGACATGTTTAGTGACATCACTGAAGCCGTGTCACAAGAAGGCTGCCAACACTTCCTGGTTGTAGTGTTGGCAGCCAATCAGAGCTCCTCATTTCCTGCATGAGATCGTCATTATTCGCAAATCAGCCGCAATTGCAGAAATCCTAATCTGGATTTCATTCATTTCTCAACAACTACTGAACGGATATACACCAAATAACGAAAAACTAAGTTTGCTAACCAAAAGCTAGCTTTCTATATAATTTGCTGTAATTCTGTTCAGCAGTTTGGGCTGTAGTCATGTTCAAAACATGGAAAACACACCTTTTTTTTACCCCCTCCCTCAATTTTCTCAGCTCCCAGTTGACGGGTCACCCCAAAACTTTCCATGCACAAGTAGAATCAATGGCAAACTTTTGGGGAACATTTTGTGAAGATTCATCAAACGGTGCCAAGTCAATAAATGCTTTCCTAAGGAAACATGGTCCTAACTATAATTACCTACTGGCGACTGAGGGGGACAAGAAAAAGGGGGGGGCCCAAAATGTAATTTAATTTACCCATGTAATGCCTATGGGGATTTTTCATTTTTGGGAAATACACCAAATTTGGCAGAAAGCTAGATCTTGGTCTAGAAAGTGTGCTTCTTGTGATTTGGTAAATCCAGTCAGTAGTTTCAGAGATATCTGAGTTTTAAAAATATAGATATCTGGGGACATGAGTCCTTGCAGAGGGCTCGTGGATCGTATTAAAATTTGATAGACTGCCAACACTTCAATCAGAAAGTGTTGCCAGCCATCTTGGGAGGTAGCTTGAAGCCGAGACCCACAAAGAAATAAAGGAAAGGTGGAAGGGTAGGAATACCATTACCCCCAGATATGGTGGGGGTTTCACAAGGGATCCTATCGGGTGATAACGTGTTAATTTAATTTTGCTGCAAATTTGCAGATGGACCCATGGACCCTTGGAAAAATTTACAAAAAAGGCATGCAGCCTCCCACACATTTTTTTATGAAGTCCTTGGGTGGGCCTAATCCCAGGGCAGTGTTTATTAATGTTGTGGGGGGTGCCCTGGGGACCCGCACCTCTCCAGGGAAAACAATAAAATTAATGATGCGGGCCCCCGCATGGCCATCCCACATCCCGGGGAGCAGCTCCTCCCCAGGGCTATGTGTGAAATGAGTGTGGAGGAAGCCTGTATAGCCTCTCCTGCAGCCATAGGGACCACCACCTCACCGGGGTATTCCTTGCAATTCTGGCCAGGGTTGCCCTGGACAACCCTTACCCCCTGGAGGCCACCACCTACCAAGGGCAAATGCATTAAATGTGGGGGGGACAGCTCGACCTGCTCATAGCCCCAGGGACCACCACCTCCCCTGAGCTAAAAATTAGATTAATGTGGGGGACAGGTGCCCCCCGTAGCCCCAAGAACCTCCACCTCCCTGGGATGGGGCTGTATCCTGCAATGGAGGGGGGCTGTGTGGCGCCATTCCTGGAGACATAGATGGCCCTGGGGACTGCCACACCCCAGGTTCAGCTCCTGCTATGTCCAAGGGTGTCCACCCCTAAGACATAGCTGTTTGCTATGGCTTGGCGGGAGCTATACCGCACTCGCCAAGCCAAAGCAAATTGTGCTCAGCTTTGAGCAAGCGAAAGCATTTTGCTCTCGCTTGCTCAAAGCAGAGCACAATTGCTTTTACACACTGGGAGGTGCATATTAGCATATGAGTGACTGTATGGGTGAGTGAGTGATTGCAAGAGTGGCTGTATGGATGAGTGTGTGCTTGTGTCAGTAACTATAGGTGAGTGAGTATGTGTTAGTATCTGTATGAGTGAGTTAGTGGCTGTGTGATTGACTGTATGGGTGAGTGACTAGGTGAGTGGGTAGCTCTGTGGGTGACTGACTCAGTGTGTGAGTGGCTGTATTGGTGTATGAGAGGATATGTGAGTGAGTGTATGAGTGGCTGTATGGGTCAGTGAGGGGATGTGTATATTTATAAAGTAGTTTTTGGAGATATTAAAGGTCAAAAATAATTTTATATTTTGAACGTTGGACTCGGGAGAGTCCAGCAGGCGTCCCGCAAGAGAATAAAATCAAAAATGGAGCCCTGTGATTTGTCAAGAGACCCTCTTTTCCTGTGAGCCTTTATAATCTGGTGGTAGCAAGAGGCTCCCACGAGTCCAGCAAAAGTGAGCGTACTGATTAGCTGGCTGTTGGAATGTTTAAAATTAAATGGCTGCCATTACTTTTTACTGTGAAAATTGGAGGTGTTTTAGAAATGAAGTAAAAACCTTATATGAGGGGGCACCAGAAAGGCAAGCTGCCCCCTAGATTTAGTGAGTAAGGACCTCATTACGATGGCACATCACTCTGGGCAGGAGACTGCCCAACAAGACATTGGAAGTCCCGCCTGCCCCATTATGATACTACAGCAGTGAAGGCAGCTGTAAGATGCCTTTTTCTAATGTAGCTTCTTCTGCGACGTGGAAAAAACCCCAGCACAAGCCGCAGTAGAAAAAGGCACTTTTCAAACATCCAGGCACCATGTGGTGCCTGGCACATGGTGCTTGAATGTTTGGGTGCATCACATGTGCCCCCTGACCACTTAACAGTTCCTTTCTTACAGCCTTTTCATGACAGTGGGACAGCTATGAAAAGGCTGGGGGAAATGGACATCCTAATCACTATGGGGTGCCTCCTTGAGCCTGTCGAGGCAGTGGTCTGTCCTCCAGACTGCTGCCGCCCAACTGTCTGCATTGTAATGCAGCAGTCGGACAAATGGCCTGGATGTCATGGGACCACCACCGACTTCCTGTCAGTACAAGTCCCACCAACATCAGAATAAGGCCCTACGTGTCTGAGGGATAACTACTGTGAAGATATTAAATGTATATTGTGTTTAAGTAATTTTTAAGATCTTGCAGGACTCTCATGGGATCGTAAATAGTAAAAAGGAGTAGATGGATTCTCAAAACGCTCTATTGGTAGGAATACATATTGTGACATTTGTTTTTGAGATGAAGTTTGTAAGTGATAAGTACTGTGATGGGTAGATGGTTAATTCTTTTTTTTATTTACAATCGCTCTAGCCTTTTGTGGGATCATAAAATGTAGAAAGTAGCAGGTGATCTTTGAATACACTGTAGTATATACACTTTCCACTGTCTTACGGGAGATTTTATTTATCAGAGTGTACAATTTACACCCATCAGCTTAATAAGAGTTGTGAGTAGAGTACAGGCTGTTCCCACACCCTGCTATTTACACCCATTATCAGAGAGAGGGGTGCTAACAGGGAGCACATTCCCTGGACAGATCATACTATGTACACCTGTCATCCAAGAGAGAGGTCTCAGTAGAGAGTTCTGTCTTCCACCACACACCCTACTATGCAAACCTATCATCTGAGAGAGAGGTCTGAAAGGAGAGGCCAGGACATACATACACCTTACTACGCAAACCTGTCATCCATGACAAGGGTCTGAGTGTGCAGGCCATTACCTTTTTCACCCTACTATACACTCCCATCAACCAAGAGAGAGCTCTAAGAAGAGAGGGCAGTTCCACTCTAATCACTACTATGGACCCCCATTTCTGGGAGAGATTTCTCAGATGACAGGCCAGTCTCTCTATACACAACCTACTATGCACACCTGTCATCAGAGGGAAAGGTCTGGAAGGAGAGGCTAGGCAATGCACACATCATACTATGCACACCCGTCATCTGAGAGAGAGGTCCAATAGGAAAGGGCAATCCCTCGACAGTCACTTTTACGCACACCCTTCAAATGAGAGAGAGGTGTGAAAGGAGAGGACAGTCCATCTACACACATTACTACATACATCCGTCATATGATAGATGTGTGATAGGAGAGGTCAGTCCCTCTCCACTCACTATTATGCCCAACTGTCATTTGAGAACGAAGTCTCAAAGGAGTGGCCAGTCCATCCACAAATCCTACTATGCATACCCATCAGCTGAAAGAGAGGTCTCAAAGGAGAGGCCAGTGTCTCTCCATACACCCTAGTATGCACACCCATCATCTGAAAGGAAGGTCTCAAGGGAGAAGCCAGTCTAAGCGCACACACTACTATACACACCTGTCATGTGAGGGAGAGGTCTCAAAGGAGAGGCCAGTCCATGTAAACACCATACTATGCACACCCGTCATTTGACAGAGAGATCTGCAGGGAGAGGCCAGTCACTCCCCATACACCTACTATGCACAGCCGTCATTTAAGAGAGAGGTATGAAAGGAGAGGTCAGCCCCTCTCAACTCACTACTACATACACCTGTCATTTGAAAGAGAGGTTGCAAAGGAGAGGCCTGTCCATCCACACACCCTACTACAATCATCCATCATCTCATTAGAGGTCTCAAAGGAGAGGCCTATCGCTCCGGATCCACCCTACTATGCATACCAGTCATCTGAGAGAGACTTGTCAAAGGAGAGGCTCGTCCATGCACTTACCCTACTGCACACACCTCTCATAAGAGAGAGAGAGATCTCAAAGGAGAGGCCAGTCCATACATACACCCTACTATGCATGCACATTATTGGAGAGAGAAATCTGAAATGAGAGGGGAGGGGATGGCCTCTCCTTTAATTGAAAACCTAATGGCCCTGGGGTATGGGGGATGGGGATGTGGTCCCCAGGATCAGGCCGGCAGTCTAGGGTTGGCTGTATGTAGGGGGTTGGCTACAGGGGCTGGCCACAGGTGCTAACTATAATTTGCATCCCTGCAGTACACTGCTTCTGACCTCAAATATGACATCACTCAAGACTTGTTCTATCGCATCATTTATGACATCACTGATGACATCTCAAATTACATCATTGATGACATCACTGATGATAGAACTGATGACATCATCCAAGCCTTGTTTTGCCGTATATTGCGCTATAAATTATAATGGCATTAGAGGCCTGACATTAAGGGCTTGATTTCGATGCGGTCGGAAACTGCTCCGTTCGTTGGTTGGAGCCTTTCTGACTGTATCGTAATAGGCTGGTCGGATTCCTTTCCGACCATCTCATTGCGACGGAGGCGGTTGGACAGGAATCTGAATGGTCATTCCGAATGGCTTCAGATGGGCTTGGAGAACCCGTCAGTCAGTCAGAACGTGGCCTGTAATCAAGGGCAGCTCTTTCTGCCCATGCGATTACTATGTTGGGTTTCAGCAGCCTTTCCGTGCTTGCCTTTCCAACACAGAAAGGCTGTCGGAGCTCGACTTTGGGGGCCCCAGCAGAGTCCCCTTGGGTGCACAGCCTCTGGGTATAGGCCGAGGGGTACCTATGGTGCTCCGCTGTTGATCCCTGCACCCTGTGGCAGGCACCTCACTTTGAGGTGCCTGCCACAGGGTGCAGGTATGAACTGCACCTCCTATTTTACAATGGCTGCATGCATTCCGGCTGGAATACATGCTCCCATTATAAAATATAGAAATGCAACCAAACAGTGTTCAGTCGCATCCTAATTAGTCGGTTGGGACCACCGACTGGATGTTGGTCTGTCCCATGACCAAGACAATGTCGGGCAGAGGAAACTCTGCCTGACGTCGTAATAGGGCCTTAAGTGCAGAATTACTCAGGAAAATATCAGCCATATTACTGCCCTCACATTAGCGGTAGAAATCATGCATTATGTTCACCATCGACCCTATACCATATACTTCACAGCTAGCGTAGCACTCATTAACAAACAAGCACAGATATATAGGAAACCATCATTGAGTACTGTGTTCAATCTGTATGCATCAGTGATGTCATCAATTATGTAATTTGAGATGTCATCAGTGAAGTCATAAATTATGTCAAAGAACATAATATAAGTGATGTCATATGTGAGGCCGTAAGAAGTGCAGGGCAGGGCGCAAGATGTAGTTGGCGCTGCTAATTATAACTGGTGAATTTCTGTGTCTATTTTAGTTCAAAATGTTGATGTTGTCATTGACAAATTCACCTGACTAAAACGTTACAGGGACGTTAGTGATAGGCTCAGATATCACTTGTACAAGACCATAGAAATTCAGCAATTATAGTTACCTGAGCAAACTATAAATTACACCCCCGCAATGAACTGCTTATGACCTCACATATTACATCACTCATGACATGGTTGGTGACATCACTGATGACATCTCATATGACACATACAACCATTCACACACTCACACAATAATGTCCCTGTAACCTTGTTTTTTTAGGTGAATTTCTAGGACTTTTTAACTATTTTGCGTGTTTGCAGAGTGGTGGAGAAGGGCGTGCCTTCGACCAGCTCTCAGCAATTCCATATTGTGGGACACATTGGAGGTAACAGTAGGGGTTGCTGGCCCCCAATGACCCTTAGCATCCAAAGGGACTTCATGCCCCAACCAGAAGTGCACCTGTAATAGAGTAAGGGGGACTGGCCTCAACTGACTGCTCAGCAATCCCGCTGTGTCAGACTTACTGGAGTTAACGGGAGGAGTTGTAGGCCCCCAAAGACCTTCAACAGCCATGGGGACTTTATCCCCCAACAATTTGTGCGCCATGAGGCCCCTTTGCAAGCTTGTTGAGAAAGAGGGTGAGCCTTTTTTACTTTGCATTTCTTTATTAGGGGAGGGGATGCCGTGAGGCCAGCACTTCCCTGAGCCGATTTAAGCCCCAGGGACCCTATCCCCCTTGGCCAGGCCTTTTTGCAATCCCCCTCCTCTGGGCCGATTTGGCCCCAGGAAACCCTTCCCCAGGGCCCAGCCTTTACAAAAATAAATATTAATTGGTGAGGGGGGTTGCTTGGCCCCTTTCTCACCCCTTCCCCCAGGGTCCGGCCATGGCTACCTTGGTGACAGGGCACCCAGTCTGCCTCCTGTGGGAGCCAACACTGCTTTCAGACACTGGGTGCAGCGAAACATGCAGCACTCTGCATCTGAAACCAATTAATCTGTTTTCCTGCTCCCTTGACAGTGGGCAGTAAAACAGACGAATGCTCAGCTTCCAGAAAGCAAGAGCATTTCTGCACAGTTGCGTGCTAGAAGCGGAGTATTTGCTGTGGCTTGGCGGGAGTGATTAAAGCTTACATCAAGCCACAGCAAACAGCTATGCCCCAAGGCAGGCGTGGCCTGCACAGGTAACAGTGTTGGGGTGGGCGGGACCACGGTGTGACAGTGGGGGGCAAGTGGATAGGCGAAAGGGTGGAGAAAGTAAAATAAAAACACACTTACATTGCACTTGCCGCATTGTCGACTCGGAGATGCAGTGAGCGCAAGGTAAGTGATTTTATGTATTTATTTATTTTACTTTCCCTATACCATCATCTGTCCACTCCCCCGCCCCACCACTGTTTCCTGTGCCAGCTGTGTCTGGTCCCAGGAGTGGGCACCCCTTGATATAGCAGGAGCTATGTCTTGGGGGGCCCACCCCAGCGGGGGTGGTAGTCCCCAAGGCCATCTCTGGCTCCAGGAGGGGGCCACATGGCCCCTCTACTTTATTGTAGAAGGATCTGACCCAGGGAGGTGGCGATCGCAGGGGCCAAGAATGGCCTTGTATTGGCAGCCCATTTTAAATATAGAATTTGACCCCAGGAGGTGGTGGTCCACAGGGCCTGGGGGTAATCCATGACCCATTACACATCAAATAGTCCCAGAGAGGTGATGGTCCCTGAGGCAGAGGGGAGTTTGCAAGGACCCTCAATTTATTTCGTATTAGCCCCAGAGTGGTGGCAATCCCCTTGGCAGTGGGGATGCCGTATGAGACCCCCGCAATAATTTGAGCAATAGCCCCAGTTTGGTGGCAGTCAACAGGGCACACGGTCTGCGAGTCCTCCCCGTTCCTTATCTATAAGCCCCGGGAAGTGGTGGTCCCCGGGCACAAGGAGCGTGGCCCCAGTTTTCCCCCTCTCATATTGTTTAATTTATGCCTGCATGTCCCTGGGACATGGCCCAACTGGGGGCTAAACAATAGAGAAGAGCAGAAGCCCGCTCTTTATTTTTTTGGCAGAAGAGATTGCTTCTGCCGAAACATTTTTTAAAGTAATTGTTTTGCCTTGGTGAAGTCCCAAGAGGGCTATGGGTCATGGTATTCCTACACCGCCCATTCTCTTTTTGTTTTTACTTTTTTGTGTTATTTGATACACGTCGTGTCCCAAGATGGCTGTCAACACTTCCTGGTTTGAATTGTTTGCAGCCATTCAGATCACAGCATGAGACCAAGCAGGTTTGTGGAGCCTTTGCATCTCTATATAAACAAATTTGGATTTCCTTAATATTTCAAAAACTACTGAATGGATCTGTGTCAATTTGCAAAAAGGTTGCTTTTTATACCAACAACTACCTCTGCCAAATGTTGTGTAATTTGTTAAGCAGTTCGGGCTGTAGTTGTGTCTCAAATCCCTTTGGGATTTAACATGGGGGAAAATGCATTTTGGGACACCTTTTTTTTTCTCAGTCCCTGTTTGACGAACCACCACAAAACTTTCAGAGCAGCAGCTGAAGTGAGCATTGTATTAGTTTTTAATATTTTGTGAGGATTTGTCAAATTATTCCAAAAATGCTCTTCCTATTTAAACTAGATCCTAAATATAACAACCTACTAGCGACTGCTGCTATTTAGTATATATACAGACACAAACACACACACACATACACTACACACACACACACACACGACATAGTGATTAGTTCTGTAGCAAACCACTATATTTAATTAATCAATGAAGCCATAGTTGGGGATGCTTTCCTCCACTTACTCCTACCAATGGAGGAATAAATTGCTTGCATCTATGTTTATCCTCATCCTGTTTTGTCCTTTTCCTCTAGCTTCTCTATGTATGTGACATTCAAATTCTACTAACTTAAATTATTAGATAAACAAAGAGGACCATTTTGGCTTATTTGCTTAAGATTGAAAATGGACCAAAGTTGTGCCTCTCTTACTTTTCCAACTTATCTCTATAAATATGCTGTGTCCTTATTGATCGAGACTCTGAGAATCTTTAATGCTCTAGTGCTAGGCAGAGTTGAGCGGTCAGTCAGAAATTAGATTTTTGCTCCTCGGGAAATGCTTCACAGACTCAAAGAAACAAGAGAAAAGCTCCCACAGGGATTGGGTACTCTCTTGCTCAGCACCCAACCCATTCTAGTAACGAGAGATTATGGCTGGCAGTGGAGACAGTCCTCGGTCTTCACGATGAAAAGGATATAAATGCTAGTGAACACACTGAACTCAAATGTGTGATCTGGATACTAAGGGCTATATTTGGAGTTTGGCCGAGGGGATGCTCAGGCATGGCATAACATGATATAAGTAGGACAAATAAAGATAATGGTTCACATTGGGATAGCACACGTAGATAACATATGTTGAGATAGCAGGTCATAGCAAGGTGGGTTATTTCCTCCCTCATCAATTTGGTCACTTCTAAAGTTAAGGTAATGCATAGATTGAGTTTTACACAGAGAACAAACAAGGCAGAGGGACTGAATAAGTTCAATGATGTTGTTTCTCCTTGCTAATTTAGGGGCTGCAGGTAACGGACAGCAAAAACGAAAAAGTGACCCACACAACATGGGTGAAGACTCCCATAGTGTAGAGGCCCTTAGTTTGACATTTTTCAGAAACAAACTCATGCTTTGGGAGTTTGGTTTTGAAAAATGTAAAACGTTCATTAGTTTGGTGTAAGCATCTGTCACCAATGATCGTTGCGTCTCACACCACTGGACATACATGTCTTCTCTAACTGTCTATCATGTTGTGGTGTAGGCAACCTGATGGTCTTTCCCATGTTAAACTTTTGACATCATGCGGGAAAATAAAAGATGCTGGTTTCACTTTCAGCATAGCAGAGGAATCTTAGCTCCTATTGGTCTGGAAAACTAAGAATACAAAAAACAAACAAATACTTTTACTTTTGTGATTCAAAATCCTAGCACCTCCACTTTGTCTTTATCCTGGGAGCAATATATTCTCTATTGAGATACAAAAGCGTCTTTAACCATAGCTACAGTGTATATTACACTACATATAGAAAAATGACTGAACGGATTTACACCAAATTTGGGAGAAAGTTAAAACTTTACTCAAGAAGGCTATGGGGGGTTTGGATGCTGGCAGTGGGGTTAATGCCATCCATAGCATGGTATTGACCATCCAGTGGGGTTTGGGTGCAGTGCTTGGTCGCAGGCGATTTGGGCACAGGACATGGCCCCAGGCTAGTCTTGCACCCAAACCCATTCTGCCCATGCCAGTGGTTGGTTGGCTACAGGGCCAGGCCATAGGTCAGGCCTGGTGCCCAACTGCAGGCTATGCATGCCCATGGCAGGTTGGGCACAGGCCTGGAATCATGCTAGGCCTTGTGGCCAACTCTCCACACCTCATCACCAAAGGCCATGTGCAGCAAGGGGTTGGTTGCCCATGCCCCATTGAATGCAGAGCCTTGACATAGGCTAGCACTGTGACTTTGTTGCTTCTGGGGTGATGGGCAAAAGGCCTGGATGTAGGCCAGGCCCTGCAGCCATCCTCCCACAGTGCGCATCCGAAGGCCATGTGCAGCAGGTGTTTGCCTGCATGCAAAGGACTTAATATAGGGCAGTAGGCCTTGGTCATCCACTGGTGGTTGGGCACACCTATGGGGGTATGTTGGATGCAGGGCCTAGAGCTTGGGCCTGTAATAGTAGAGTGGTGTTTTAATAGTCTCTGTGGCATGCTGTGATGAAATAGAAGTTTACATTACAGACAGACATGATAACATTAACTCTTTCCCTGTCGTTTCACCATGGTAGGAGGTTCCAACAATACCCATTTTTTAATAACTGTTCTTTTTTTTAACTGTACTTTTTCTTTTTATTTCAAAATATTTTATTGAAAATAAATTTTACATATACAAAAACCAAAACGTTTCTCTTATTTCTTGGCAATTACGACAATGTGTACTATTGACTTGGTGGAGCCGGAGAGAGAAGAAAGAAGAGAGAAGGGGAAGAGAGAAGGGGAAGGGGGGGGGGTTACTGCCTCAGGTGGTGATCAAGGGCTTCCCACATGTCTTCCCTAGCCGTGTGATTTGCTGCCTTGTGTTTGGCGGTGATGTTGTCTGCCCCCCTTAGAAATGTAACCCAGTTGAACCAGCGTTTGAAGGTGGCTTTGCTCGTGTTTTTCCAGTTCCCCAGGATTGTTTTCACAGCTGCTGTAAGCAGAACGTCCACTAGTTCGCGCTTCTCTTTGGATTCGAGCTGGGGTGCTAGGAAAGCTGTGGCTATACCTGCTAGGCCCCGTTGTGTCTTGCAGCCTGTGATCGTATCTATGAAGTTATTTACTTTGTTCCAGAATGTTTTGACTTTGGGACATTCGTATAGCATGTGAGTTAGGTCCCCCCCTTGCTTTATGGCAGTTCCAGCAGATTCTGCTTTCGCTCGCCCCCACTGTTTCTAGTTTCGCTGGTGTCCAGTGTAGTCTGTAGTATTTTGTTTGTGCCAGCTGTGGGGTTACTTTGTTTTTGGACGCCGATGTACATAATCTAGCCTTCTCATCTTCGTTTAGCGGTCTCTGTAATTCCTCCTCCCAGAAAGCTATTGTTTTGTTGTTTAGAGATGTAGTGCGTGGTGTGATTAGCTTGTAAATCTGCGCTGTTTGCTGGCCTGTCTTGTTTAGATTCTGTGAGTATTGTATGATTGTGGGTTTGTGTCTAGAGAGGTTTGCCTTGGTGATGGCTGCTTTGATTCTTAGGAATACATAGAATTCCTTGTCTGGTAGACTGTGTAACTGCTGCAGTGCTTTGTAGGTGAGCGGGTTGATCCCTGCCTCTAGTTGTGCCAGCCTCTGCTGCACCACTCTTTATTGTCTAGAGTCTTCCCTTTGTATGTTATTTTGGGGTTATGCCATATTGACTCCCATTTGGTGCCTCTGATGCTTACTTCTAGTTCTCTGTCTATTCTCAGTAGCGCTGTTTTTGTGTTCCGGAGTATCGCATTTTTAACTTCTGGGTGCCTGTTGGCCGTTAGCACCATGATCGGGTCCGAACCTCCCAGAATGCCCTTTTCCAGGTCCAGCCACACTGGCACGTACTCTGGTGTCGGGGCAATCCAGTGTAGTCCCTGTTTGGGCAGGAATGCCGTTTGGAAGGCGTTGTAGTTCGTGAGGTTCAGTCCACCTTGCTCTTTTTTTAGTCTGAGCTTTGCTAAGCTGATTCTTGGCTTTTTGCCCCCCCATAGGAACGTGTTGATAGCTTTATCTAAATGTTTGTGGAAGTCTGTGGTTAGAGTGAGTGGCAGCATACTCAGCAAATAGTTTAGCATTGGTGTGACCATCATCTTGATTGTCTCAATTCTGCCCCACCAGCTAATAAATTTGGGGCCCCATGTTCCTAGCTTGGTCTTAATCTTTTTCTGCATTGCCCCTCGTTGTGGTCTAAGGTTGACCTAAGGTCCCTCCCGAAGAGGAGACCAAGATATTTTAGGGATTTTGTTTGCCACGCCAGTCCTGACGTCCCTAGGACTAATCTAGTGGTGTGGCAGTTCATCGGTTTGCATTCTGATTTGTCTTTGTTAAGCTTATAACCTGAGACTTGTGCGTACTCCTCGATCATTTGTACCAGTGCTTCTATCGACTTTTGTGGGTTGCTTGTGGTGATCAGGATGTCGTCCACGTATGCTGCGAGCTTGAAGGCTTGTCCCCCTACTCGCACTCCAGTTATCTGCGGGTTAATCCTAATCATGTGGAGGAGTGGTTCTAGTGCCAGCAGGAATAGCCCCGGTGATAGAGGGCATCCCTGCCTTGTCCCTCTGCCTAGGGTGAATGCGTCTGACGTGGACGTGTTGACCACCACTCGTGCCCGGGGGTTTTTGTATAGAGACATGATCATGTCCGAACTTGCGCATGCATTGGTCTAGGAATGGCCACGAGACTCTATCGAAGGCTTTTACTGCGTCAAGCGCGATCATGACAGCTTTCTCCGTACTATTTGCGGTTTGTTTATTAGGTGACAGAGTAGTCTGGTGTTATCTTGTGATAGTCTGTTTTTTATATATCCCACTTGCGTTTTGTGGATGAGGAGGGGTAGATATGCCTTCAGCCTTGCTGCCATTACTTTTGCGTAGACTTTACAGTCAACGTTTATTAATGAGATTGGCCTGTAGTTTTGCGGGAACTAGGGATCCTTCCCCTCTTTGGGGATGACGATAATTTTTGCCTCTGCCATAGAGTCAGTCACGTTTCCCCTCACAGCGCATGCCTGGAAGACTCTGACCATTGTATCTATTAGCAGTGGTTGAAATTGTTTATAGAATGCTGCCGTGAAGCCGTCTGGCCCTGGGGCTTTGTTTGCTTTCAGCGCGTCTATTGCCATACGTACTTCTGCTCCGGTTATGTTTTGCTCTAGCGCTTCTCTTTCTTCGCTGCTCAGTTTGGGCAGGTCTAGTTTGTCTAGCAGGCTTGCCCCCCCGTCTGCATCTAGTGACGTGTCGGCTGTGTATAGTTCCTTGTAGAACACCCTGAACGCTTCAAGGATTTGCTTGTTTACCGTGTGCGTTTTGTTGTTTTTGTCAGTGATTGCTGCAACTGAATGCTGTCTTTGTTTAGCTTTAAGGTAGCCTGCTAGTGCCCTTCCCGCTTTGTTTGCTGAGCATAAGTTTATGGATTTGTATTTGTTAATCCATGTGGAGGCCCTCTCGCTTAGTATCCTGTTCAGTTCGTATTTCTTCTTTGTGAGTGTCGTTAGTGTGTTCCTGTCTGATAGATTAACGGTGTGGTTCCTTTCTAGTTCCTTTATTTGCCCCTCCAGCTCTCTAATTTTTTTGTTCCTGCTTCTGTTCATTCTTGCCTTGATGCTCAGGAGTTTCCCCCTTATTGTGGCTTTGAGTGCTTTGAGTGCTTCCCACAATGTCGTGACTTCGGTGTCTCTTGTGTCATTAAACATGAGGTATTCTCTGATGGCCTCTTCTCTTTCGGTGATGTTAGCAGGGTGTTCTAGTATGTCGCTGTTGAGGCGCCATCTACGGCTTGGTGTTTTATTGTGCTTCCCGCTTATGGCGAGGGAGATGTGAGCATGATCTGAAATTGTTATGGGGCCTATTTCCGTTGTGTCCGTCAGGTGTGTGTGTGTCTGACATGAGTATATAGTCTATTCTGCTATATGAGTTGTGTGGGTTCGAATAGAATGTGTATTCTCTGTCGCTAGGGTGTTGTAGTCTCCATGGGTCTGATAACGCGAGTTTGGTGCATAGGTTTTTGAGTGTGTTCTGTTCTTGTGTGGCATGGCTTGGTCTGTGTGGGTGTCTGTCTATGACATTGTCCATCGCTTGATTCATGTCTCCAGCTGTGATTAGCAGTTCCCCCAGTGGGATGTTGCTAAGCTCGCTTTCTACCTCTTCCCAGAATTTTCTGTCTGCTGCGTTCGGCCCATATATGTTTGCTATGTGCATAGTCTCCTCCCCCCTTTTGATGCATGTGAGAAGTCTTCTGCCTTTTGTGTCGGCTTGGTGGTCGTGGACCCTGAACTTTGCTTTCTTGCTGATAATAGTGATCACTCCCCCTTTTTTTTTAACGGCTGGTGAGCATACTACCTCGCTTATCCAGTTTGCTTTGAGCCTGTTGGTGTCCTCTGTGGAGACTCTGGTTTCTTGGAGGACGTATATGTCAGCTTTAAGTTTTTTTAGATATTCTAATGTCTTCCGTCGCTTGACGGGGTGGTTGAGACCCTTTACATTCAGGGAAACGATCTTGAGTGTCAGGTGTGGTCATGGTGCTGTATTAACATCGCTGCTTCCTGGGCTGGTGCAAGTTTGGTGCCATGTTCCAGTTGTGTGACCGCATCCCGCACAAGTATTCGAGCCCCCCCCCCCCGGGGTGTGACTAGGGATAGGGATATGTGCAAGGACAGCAAAGAAGGAGAAAAAAAAGAGTAAGTACCTCCACCAAGGTATGATTGTTTGCGCCTCATGGCCTACCTCCCGGCCCTCCCCCCCCTCCCCTCCCACCCCCACCCCCTGTCAATGTACTGTAAACGTGCGACAGCAACGGTTCCCGCCCTCCGTCCCCCCGGGTAAATCAAAATCAAAACCCCCCGCTCCCTTTCGTCCTGTGCTCCCTTTTAAAAGGATATTCTCTTGGGATCACCAGGCCTGCCCCAGTGACCCCTTCCATGAGAGCTGCATAATACTGTGTGTAGTAGTCTTTTGGTACAGAGATCGAACGGATACTGCGATAGTTCAAAGTACATCGTTCTTGGAGGTAGTTGGGTTGTCGATCCTGCTGATCTTAAGGTAAAAGTCAGTTTCATGATTGTCTGTGGCTCTTCTGTGCTTGGCCTATTGAGGTAGCTGTGTTGAGGTAGTTATTGATCGGCTGTCTGAGGCTTGGATGGCAACGCAGGTGGTTGTCTAAGTTCGAGAGCTCCGTGACCCCGGGGAAAAGAACTGCGAGCAACACGGCGAAAAGACCCCCAATTCCCACGCGAACCAGAGCAAGAGGTGTGGGAACATAAGGAGCAGAAGTAACAAGGAGCCTGAGCAAGCTCAACACCAGAAAGAAGGCAGAAAAAGCTAAGATCCCCGAGAGAGCGAAATAGGAGTGAGGCAGACCAAGATGGCAGAACAATAAAAAGAGACGAAGAGCGAAGGGTGGCCACCACGACATCAAAACTGACACCAGACACGCCCGGAACCAAAAGAAACGCTGACAACAAGAGCGGAGGTAAGGGCAGAGTCAGCAGCGATCGCGGAGGGCAAATCCCCAGCAGTCAAGTGGTCAAGCCCCGCGAAAAGGAAGAAGCGAAACCGAAAGCCAATAGCCGTGGACGGCCATCTTAACGCCTCACCGCGGAACTACAACAAGCTAGTAGCGCTCGATAAGCAAAAGCAGACAATAACGCAGGGGTGCAAAAGCCGATGCCCCGCTTGATGGTGTTAGCACTCGCAACTTAAGGATCAAACAGCCACACACTGAAGGGCTAAGCTTAACGCAAGGCGGCGGCGGCCATCTTTGAGGAGGGTGGCGAAACACCGCAAAGAGGTCAAACACAGCAGGCAGTGCGGGCTGCAACAAGGCATAGGCGGCAGGAGCCGAACGCTACTTCGACCAAAGCGCCCATATCCCCTGCAAAAACCGAATGCGGCGGCCATCTTAGAATGGGACAAAAAGATCGGCGGCCATCTTAGTGAAGGTAGAGGCCAATCCGAAGCTCACAAGCCCACGGGAAGTACGGCTGAAGGGCGAGTGAACAGAGAGCCAGAAGGTTCTGGGCAAGAACGATCACCCTATCAGACCCCCAAATAGATCCTAAAACAGATTGGTGACGCGCCCACAAACCGAAGGCAGCAGACATCCTAAATTGGGACAAAAAAAAAAAAAGATTGGCGGCCTTCTAAGTGGAGGCAGAGGTCAAGCGGAAGCTCAAGAGCCCAAAGGACGGCAGAAGGAGCGAACGAACAGGAAGGCGGAAGGCATTAGCAAAACAAACGTGAACATACGGCGGGAAAAACGCTAACGCCCAAACCAACACCCAGTAGCATCCGGACAAGTAAGTGGGCAATAAACGCTCAAAGGAAAAGCACAAGGCCCGTGGTGTCGGTGCACGATCGAACATCATCCAAGAACGAGGAACAAAAGCAGCAACGATCTTAAATGAGACAGAAGGGAGGCGAAAGCCCACAGTTACAGGCACACAGGCACGAAGGGAGAGCGCCAAAAAGAAGACAAGTACGCAGCTCACTACCAAACAAAGAGACACAAGCAGAACCGGTCAGGAAGACCGACGGTGGAAGTACAGCAGTAATTAAGAACTGCGCAAGGGCGAGCAGGTGGAAGGGAAAAAGTGCCAAAGGGACAAGAAAGAGGCAACAGAAGGAAAGTCAGCGGCATACGCAGACCTGACCCCAAGACACAACAGCTACACAGCCATCCTACACAGCCGCAGGAGTCCTGGCGTCCGGGAAAACAAGAACAAGGACAGTGAGGTGGCCCAGCAGGTTCACCTTTGGAGGCGCCACAAAAGACAAAGATACTAACAATACAAATAACAACCCGACACAAGGAACCCAACAGGTGGACCAGCAAAAGAAGGATAGATTGTCCATCTACCTAGAAAGAAGAGGCTTCGATAGGATGACCGGTAGAGAAGACAAAGTGGTCAGCGACAACAAAAAAATAAGGAAAGACCTGGTCGACTCGCTAATCAAAATAAAAAGCAACCACAACACTGATGCGGCAATGGATATGCTCGTCAAAAAGATAACCGAAGCCAATGACCTGGCCAAGGCCACCAAGAACTCCATGGACAATGTGCAGTTAGAGCTCACCGCAATACGTGCAGACCAGAACAGGATAGCCAGTAGAGTGGGAGAGGCGGAAAGAAGAATAAGCAACATAGAAGACGAAGCGGTCTCTACTGACAGAGACCTACGATATATCTCCAAGATATCGAGTGACATGCAGAGACTGCTTGCGGATCAAGAAGACAAAAACAGAAAGGGGAACATTAGAATCCTAGGGGTGCCAGAAGATGAAGAAAAAGCAGCAGGTTCATGCACAGCATTACTCGAAACCCTAATCCCCAAGCTGACAGGCCTCAATTTCGAAAGAGCCTTCGAGGTGGACAAAGCATATAGAGTACCGGCCATGAAGCAACAACACATGAAGGGCCCAAGAACAATCATCTGCAAGCCCCTGAGAGCAAATCACACCGACGCCATTTTCGACTTTGCGCGGAAAGGCCAAACTCTCAAATGGAACGGCCAGAAAATAATCATCACCCAAGACTTCTCAAAAAGCACGGTAGAAACAAGAAAAGGCTTCCTGGTATTGAGAGACAATCTGAAGAAGGCCAGGATCACGTGTAGCTTCTCAGGGCCAGTAAAAATGAAAATAACTGACAAAAGAGGCACACGCCTGTTCGACGACCCGGCGGAATTACGCAGATACCTTCAGGAACAGGAGTCGGAGGAGATGGAACAAAACAGCCCAGGAACAGCAAAGAGGAGGGCATCATCAGATGGCTCAGACACCGGAGAAAATGCGGGAGCAGGTCGTAGATAAGAGACTCAGACAGCCTATATGTACTTTTTCTTTACATTTAGTGATTGAACTAAAATCTTGAAAAAAGGTGCCTGAAAACTTAGATCCAATGATGTAAAAAACCTACTTCCTTTTGCATACCTGTTCTCATACAGTCGAGAGCTGGACTCTGGGGGAAAAGTTTGGGACACCTTCCTGCACATAAACAATCAATGGCATGTTGCTGTTTCTATGTGTGATGCAGAACACAGCACAAATGGAAACAGCAAAAATTAGGAAAATGAGACATTTCTCCATGTTACACCAGTGTAAGACAATGTTTTCCTTTGTCTTAAGGTTGGCGCTGCCCCATATTTATACCACCCTTGTAAATATGGGGCAGAGTCAAAATCAATAGGTGTTGAGAAGGAACACCAACCTCAACACCCATTACCCTCCCCTTTCACACTAAGTATAGCGTGATAGGGTGCCTTATTCACAAGGCGGCGTTAAGCCACGTTAATTGGCTTATCGCCGCCTTGTGAATAAGGCGAAGACCCTATCGCCCCCACAACATTAAAGAAAAGTGACGTTCTTGTGGCGATAGGGGCTTGTAAATATGCCCCTCAGTTACTGATTAAGATCTGCATTTCTATGGCTCTTCTGTCTTCCCTTCCCTGTTTGGGATGGTGGATCAATATACTAGAGGTAATGCTGCCCCTTGAGCAGAGGACACATGAGATGCCTTATGTGACATCTGAGCTCCTGCCACCTGGTCCTGTCCTTCCATCTTTGTGTCCCACTACCGCTGAAGGTGGGCTCGATGGTAAGGGATTTTTGACTTCTCTGTGTTATCTCCATAGTGCTGGATAATGTTTAATAAGGTTTTTTTTCAGTGATTGAAATATTTCACATGTGTTCTGGTATTACTTTGCTTCTGTGTTTTTTGGTTTTGGCAGCTCATAATTCTTTTTTAGTATATCTTATTTCGTAAGCACTGCTACAAGGAAGTGGATGAGGAGGTAATGTTGCAATCATTTACCGGTAATTCCAATACTCTGATTCCATCGGGAAACGGCCTTTACAACGAAGCCGTTTCCCCGAAATCTTTAACCACGCATGCAGTACAACGCATGCGTGGTTACCACTAATGCCTTTACCACGCATACCTTTACTACGATGTTTGTAGTAAAGGCATATGTGGTAAAGGTAAAAAGAAAAAAGGGGGGCTTGGGGGGGTCTCCCCCCCAAATAAAACAACTCACCATAAGTCACGTCGGCGTCAGCGTCGTTAAAGAGAAATCGGGAAAAAATGCCGTTTTCTCTTAACGACGTATGACGTCACCACGCAATTATTCGAGGAAAAGTTTATCCGTGGTAAACGAATTCCGTTGTAACGCATGCGTGGTAAAGGCATGCGTTGCAACGGAATTCGTTGTATCATCATATATTCGATTCCATCTTGCTCATCCCAGATTTTTTCTATATGTACACTTATGGCTGAGTTGGGGGAGAGAAGACTATATAGCTGCGAGGAGAGAGGTAAGCAGAGCCAGGCCCCTTGAGATTTTGGGGTAGATATTTCTTTTCTTCTGGGTAAGCAGTGGGTTGCCTGAGAGGTTTACACATCTCATTTTGTAAGGATTGGGATGAGCAAGTGAAAGAGAATGTATTGAGGATTGGGATCCTGTGTTTCATTTGGGTCGGTTCTTTTCTTCATGCATTCACTTTAATGTACACAGTTGTAATGATATTTAGACTTGCCCAGTCTGTAGTGAGAAAGACTTCTACAAAAGTCAAAATAGGAAATACTTTTTAACATAGCTTTTTTTCTGAAGGGACCTTTCACATCATCACCTAGTATTGATAGAAACTGAGCCTTGTACCATACCTCCCAGCCAAAACCTGGCCCACCCATATGTTTCACAGGCGTCGAAATGGCTTCCGGATATTGACAGCATATCGCCCCGTGACTGGTGAGTGACTTACACCAGGAATGGAATGTTTGCCGTTCATCAGTGTGTGGGCTGCTGCTCTATGCCTTTTGACACTCGGTATATTTTTATCTGATCCAACAGGAAGTGACTCGCGTGGTAGGTATGTGATATTTCACAACCATTACAGTAAAAAATCTCGCCTGAGTGGTTGGGAGGCAAGCCCAGTGTTATTGTGTTTATGGCACTCGCTTGACAGCATGCATGCCATGAATTTCCTTTGAGGCATGTTTCTAACTGTCTATGTTTTATTTCTATAATTGATTGCAAACATATTGGCAGATAAATTGGTGGCTAATACTGCAATACTGTTTACAGGAAAATATATACACATGTGTTAATTGCCAGAGCGAGTTTCTATTGTTTATGGCACACTGTTTTTGAAGCATTAAACTTAATTGGTGCAAATGACGCATTATGGTTAACTTAATATGCTTAGTAATGCAAATGAGCGCAAATGACTATGCTATATTTTCCTTTGATGGTACAATAGATGCACAGGCATGGATTGGAACAGTGCTTGGAGGTGGAAGTTATAGTAGCGACCTGCCTCAATTGACCCCGAGTTTCAACCTCTGAGCAAACAGGTAGGGAGTAATGGTGCAGCTGGATGATTCAGGAAAGGTGCATTTTAAACTGCATCCTGGATTTCATGAGGCTGGTGACTGTGTCTACACATGTGGGGAGGAGGTTTATGAGGTGTCAAAGAAAAGGACAAGACGTGTCTGTCCCCTTTGCCTTTGCACTTGGCCCAGCAAAGTAGATTTAAATGTACGGAGAAAAGGTAGTGCATGGTTGGTAATGTTCTAACATTGCCGGTTTACTAGTTGTTGAAGGGAGTTCCTAAATTAAGACCGAAAGCCTTCACTCACCGCCCTGATGGCATGCTTAGTCATAGGGTCCCCCTGACGCCCGTAGACCTGTGCTACACCCCTGCAAGGCAGGGGAGCTCTTAGGATGTTAGTTAGCAGAGCACCATAATTAGTGTGTGGGTGTGGTGTAAGTGTAAAAACTGGAGTGCAATAATGGTTATTAGACAGGTACAGAGAAAAAAACACTAGTACAAATACACAATAGGCTGATTGGGTATTCTTTATTACTGTCTCCTCAAAGGTGTATTGAATAAATAGGGGGAGAATTCACCCTGATAGAGAGGTCGACATGTTTAAGCCATATACAATGCTGCACTGAAAAGGTTCAGTTGGGCTTTCTTCAGGACCCATACAAATATTTTTAGTGCTGTACCAATGATATCTAAATAGGTAGATGTAAAGGATAGGTGGTACTTGGCCAACATAAGATTCTTCATACTGTTGTGATCTTTAAGAATGCGCCCACATAATTTAATCGGATCTGATCTAGTCTAATCTAATCTAAACTGGATTTGTATAGTGCGGCTAATCATAATGGGCCTGATTCACAGAATTAACTTAAGACAAAATCCTAAACTTACTACCATTTTGGTATTCACAGAAGGCACTTACTCATTTTGGTATTCACAGAAGGCACTTACTCATTTCGGCATTCACAGAAGTTAGGAGTCCTAACTTTAGGACTCTTAAATGCCTTCTGTGAATACCGAAATTCTTAAAGTTAGGATTTTCCTCAGTTTATGAGTAGTAAAGTTAGGAGTCCTAACTTACTGCTCCTAAACTGAAAACAATCCTAACTTTAAGACTTTCGGTATTCACAGAAGGCATTTAGGAGTCCTAAAGTTAGGACTCCCAACTTTTGTGAATACCGAAATGAGTAAGTGCCTTCGGTGAATACCAAAATGAGTAAGTGCCTTCTGTGAATACCAAAATGGTAGTAAGTTTAGGATTTTGTCTTAATTTAGTTCTGTGAATCGGGCCCAATGTGAAGAGGCCTCAATCTGTCCTCTATACAATGCCGCTTGTGGGATATTGGTGGAAGGACAACTTCCTGCAAATAGTCCCCTCATGTTTGAACACTGGTTCCAGATGAAGAATATTCTATTGGTCAAGAACCACACTTTCTCATCATCCTCTGTACGTGAGGAAAAAGGTTCTTCGAGGCGACTTTGACTTGCACAGTGTGTCACTGCATGCCACGTATTGAGGTTGACAGAAAGGGCTCCACTTTAAAAATCCAGTTAAAAATGTCTTATCTATCTGGCCCTTTAATAATACTAAGGAACCTTTATAATATAAGGTGGCTTACTACCTGCTTCTGCCAAAGCATGAGAAATTACATGTATCCTAACTTTTGCACTAAACACACTTATTTTTTTGCAGAGTTTTATAGAGCGCGGACATGACTCAAATCGGGTATCAACACGCTTTACATTGCACCAGTTGCATTACATTAATTTTTGTTAGGCACAGAGAGATTAAGTGATTTGCCCAGAATCACTGGACGTTCAGCGTCATTGGCGAAACTCGAACCCAGTTCCCCAGATTCGAGGTTGACTGCCCTAGCCGTTAGGCCAACTCCTCTCCAAATGATCTGCAAAGAAACGTGTTTTCTAAAGCTAAGAACATGAATCATAAAAATTCAGACTCACAGTTCTAAAAAGTTACCCCCAAAATACCAAGATGCAGCACTCAAAATGGCTTTACTGGTAGAACAATAGCAGCTCTCCCGTACTGGTCAGAATTAACAACATGGAATCTAACTTTCAAGTCGTTGCTCGTGGCAGAGCAAAGGCAAAGAAACATATTGGAGAAAAGCTTAGCACAGACAGAAAAAAGAAAATACACAAGGAGTACACAAAAATATGCACAATTGGTACATTCATGAACCAAACTAGTGATTAGAATGTGATAGCGTTTAGTATGGACTCCAATCAATTAAAATGACAAACAAAAATGTATATTGGAAAGCTCAGTCAAGTAGAGAGGAAGACATACCATAGCCATTTTAGCCCTTACATATGATGATCACAGCAGCACATAACTGATTGGAAAATATGAGCATATCCCATAAATGGACAAGACACTCACACAGAAGAATAAAGTATCAGATAGCAATATAAGGGCGATAACAACTGAAATACCATATTCATTGATGGAAAGCAAGGATTCAATAAAGCTTGTCACTTACGATTAGCTGAATTTGATAATATACTGAAAAATATATTTTTATTCTCCAATGGGTTCCCTTAAAAAAGTATTTTGCAGGTAATATAGAGCCCATTCTAGAATTCCAGGGTCAACAGTATTTCATTTGAAGGTAGGATAATTGGTTATATACAGAGGTACCTTCAGTAAGTAGCATATGAATATTTTATTAATCACACTATGTTTGTGAGGCAGTCATTTGGAGCATCTTTGCAGTTCATGAACTGTTTGCAGCAGAACCTACAAATATGCTGACAACACCCAGGTCACATCTTGAAAACATCCTACTATCAAAAGAAATTTGCAAGAACGTTTAACCACCTCAAAGTAAGTGCAAGGGAAAACAAAAAAAATCCTCAAAGTGTAAAGTGTTTATCCTTCTAATTATGTGTGCTGGAGCTTGAAGCCCGCCCAGTTGCAGCCAGTACAATAAAGAACTTCAGAGCTTTCATGGATAATATTCTGCCAGATAACTAAGGGTGAAAATTATTTTGTGTTACTCTTGGGCATCTCAGATGCATCCAATCATTTAAGGTGTTCCTTCCGAGGGTTCAAGAAACTGTTACTCTCATACTTTCTTGTCGAAGAGAACATCAGTGGCAATGCCCTTTCTGTTTCTCCTACCTGGGCTACAGAATATTAGGAACACACAGCTCAAGGTGTTCCAGTCTTGGAATCACCTCACACTTACCAGTCTTCTAACTCAGGGTACTCTGCATCATACATCCGGCAATTCAATGTTCTGGTTCTACTATTCTATCAACCAAGGTACCCTTTGTAAAAATGCAGGAGGAACCTAAGGTCAATAGTAGTATTCTAAATATCACTTCGATATACCCAGAATGTTACATGAATCACGTGCACACTGTCAGGGTGTGGAACAGTCTTACTTCTCTGAACCAGGAAACAAATGGAACATATTTGAAAGGAAGTACAAACTCCGTCAGGTAAGAGGTTCTTTTATTGAGTCCAGTCACTGCAGCTCCCCGGCAGCAACTGCCGTAGATAAAACATTCTCTGTTCCACGCAGGGAACGTTAGCACAAGCATAATATGAGGATTCTACAGAAACCAGATCGCAACACACCTCCCTCTCTTCACAAAAGAAAAATGAAAGGAGAGGAATAGAGAAGAGAAAATTTCAACCTGGAAGATGCACTCCTCAGGGGATCATGAGCAGAATGAATAACTCCTTCTCTCCCGTGAACATTAGAGGGCACATCAACAGGAGGAAAATGTGCACCCAATCTTTTGTTTGCCACATCAATCATAGGTTTGGGAACGATGGAGATGGTAGATTTGTTCCAAACTCTTCCGTCCATTAATACCACCACATGGTCTTTTACAGCAGACACTCTTTTAGGAGACGAGAACCGAGACTCTCCCTTGCGAAGAAATCCCGGTTTCTTGATTCTCACCCAATCACCCACCTTAACATCCAGAGGATGACGCACAGCAGGCCTGGTATCATATCTGGGTTGAACATCAGCCCTGACATCAGTTACGGCAGACAGTTTTTGGTATCAACCACTCTTCTGGATATCCATTCCTTATTCAGTTTGGAGCCAGCCACCCTTCCCCGAAGTAAGGTGAAACGAGCAACACCAGTACTTACATGAGGAGTGGTTCTCACAGCCCACAACATATCACAGACAGCCCTGCGCCAATGCAACCCATTTACTAAGGAAAGTTGCAGGTGTTCCTTGACAACACGGTTGAAACGCTCAACTAAGCCATTGCTTCGGGGGTGATAAAGGGACATATACATGTGTTAATCCCCGCCTCCTTGAGGAAGTTCCACATTTCAATTGAAGTTAACTGAATACCATTCTCTGATACTAACTCCTCTGGAAAACCCTGCCTGAGGAAAATATCTTGAAAAAAATTAATGACAGAAGAGGATTTGACATTATCTACAAATCTAACTTCAGGCCATTTAGACATGTAATCAACCAAAACAAGAGCATATTGAGGAGAACTACCAATGAGTCCAAATGGACCAGCAATATCAGTTTGGTCCAAGGTGTATTCTTCACAACAATTGGTTTAATGGGAGAAGGTTGAGTCACTTGATACTTATCACTTGTGACACACGCACAACAATCCTGTACAAAGTGTTCAACATCCTTGTCCAAAGCCGGTCGCCAAAAATCTTGCTTTCACTCTGCGCTTCATAGCACGGAGGCCAGGATGACCCTCGTGAGCAAGATTCAAAAAACCTCCTCTACATAACACACCCTCCACAACGGACAATTCGTCCTTAACTCTTTTGTAAGGCTTCAAATCAGAAGGACAATCCTTATCGATGGGCCACACATTGGTTAAGAAGTCAATGACCTTCATAACGACAACATCCTCAGATGTACTGTCCAACCATTCAGGGTCAGAAAGGGCACAACCCACAGTGTCTTCCAAAGAGCATACAGCACAGACAATTTCCAAATCATCCCGTTCTGAAACATCATTCTCAGCTGAGAGGGGCAACCTGGACAGACAATCAGCAACGTGGTTTTTAGCCCCAGCCACATATTCAAGTCGATAGTGAAATTCCTGCAATCTGAATTGCCACTTAGCAATACGTGGCGTGGCCCTACTGCCACCCTTGGTTGTGAATAAGTCGACCAGAGGTTTGGGGTCCGTGCTCAAAGTGAATTAGTTGCTCCACAAAAAATTCTTAAAGTGATGTAAACCCCACCACAAACCCAGGGCTTCCTTTTTAATAGTTGAATAAGTACCCTCAGCACCACTCAGAGCTCTTGAAGCGAAAGCTATAGTTTCCTCTCGACCATTACTTCTCCTTTGGAGAAGAACAGCACACAAACCAACATTACGGGCATTGGTAGCTATGATACATAAATCATTGATGTTGAAAAGTTTAAGGGGGCCAGCTTGCACAATTTCATTCTTAATAAATTCGAAGTTTTTGTGACAGTCATCATTCCATACAAATTAAAAAAAAATCTTAAGCAAATTGCGCATGGAAGCGGTCTTAGTAGAAAAATTGCTAACAAACTTTGCGTAATATTCTACCAACCCTAAATAGGAACGAAATTGGTCCTTGTTCGTAGGAGTGGGTGCATTCTGAATGGCCTCTATGATTTTCAGTTTGGGCTCAATACCATTGTGAGATATATGGTGGCCTAAGTATTCAACACGGGGAACAGCCTTTACGATGCGGCTGTTACACCGCGTGCCGTTACAACGCGTTTTTTTCAACGCAAGTCGTTACCACGACTTGCGCTGGAGGGCGCTGCAGGACAAGCAATTTTTTAATTTACTATCCAACACCTTCCTTACTGTACGTAGGCTGGTGGTAGATTAGTAAATTAAAAAATTCCTAAGTCTGCACCCCTCCAACGCAATTCGTGGTAACGACTTGCGTTGAAAAAAACGCGTTGTAACGGCACGCGGTGTAAAAGTACGCGTTGTAAAGCCGTACAACCATTCAACACCATCTTGGAGAAACTTACATTTTTCAGCCCTCAATGTTAAACCACTTGCTCTACTGGCACTTAGTACACGTTTGCCCCTTTCGTTATGTTCATGTTCAGTCTTCCCATAAATAAGGATATTGTCTTGAAAAAAAATGACTCCAGGAATATCCTTAAATACATTTTTCATTAACCTCTGAAGTACTGCTGAAGCTGAGGCAAGGCCCAAGGGCATACGGATGTAACGATAAGCACCTTCCGGAGTGACAAAAGATGTTAGATGTCTAGACTCTTTGTACAGTTCAATTTGATGATACACCGACGAAATGTCTAGGGATATAAAAAATGTGGCACTATCCAGAGTGCTTAACAATTCATTGATGTTAGGAAGTGGTTGACGATCGACCCAGAGGTTAGTGTTAAGGTCTCTCAAATCAACACACACCCTGAAACACTTATCTTATTTTCGTGCTAAAATAATCGGAGCGAGCCATTTGGAACCCTCAATGGGTTTGATGACTCCAGCAGCACATAGACGTTCCAATTCCTTTTTGAGTTCAGGACGAAGACTCAAAGGCACCTTGCGAACTTTGTGTGCTACGGCCTTTGTACCATCCTTGAGAATGATTTGATGCTGGAAACCCTTGCGCTTTCCTAGCTTGCCATCAAATACTTCAGGAAACATGTGTTCCAACTTGACACTGGATAATTGGGTAACAGTGTGAGCTGAGGATGAACCAAGAGAATATTTGTCAAACTTACTTCGGGAAAATACCATGTCAGGATGGTTCGGGTCCAAGATGATGTTCAGCACTCCTTGTTCACCCCAACCTAATAAATTTGCCCCTTCCTTGACTACAAATACAGTTCCAGTGGCATAGTCAGTATTGAAAATAAGATTGGCGGTAATCTTTCCCAAAACCTCAACTCTTTTGCACCCATATGCAAAAATGTTGATATTAGATTGTTCAAGTTGAACATTGGCTATTTTATTACAATCCATAACATTAACCGAGGTAAATAGGGAGCCAGAATCAGCCAGAAAACTTAGACATGTACCATTTACAGAAATGTTGCAAGAAGGAGATTTTCTTCTGTGGACTCCGTCCAAAGAAGATAGTTCAACTACTCCTTCAGCGTGAGACGATGAGGGGGAAAGCATTAGTAGATCATAGTTCTCCTCATCTGAATCATCAGCGATGGCTTTCACCATTTGATCTGGATTTTTCTTGATAGAAACAGCTTTGCACATCCTAGAGTAGTGACCCTTCCCTCCACAATTTTAACAAGTCTGATTCAAAGCAAAACAAAATTTGGCATTACCAAGATGAAATTTACTCCCAACACGGAAACACATTACATCATTCTGTTCAGGCTTGGCTTTATTAGGAATCGCTGAAGGGGAACGTTGACAGGAGATGGTTTTGAAACACTAACAGATGATGATTTGGCAGGTTTGGAAACGGTCTTTAATAACTTTACCTCGGTAGTTGAGGAAATATTGCTCATTTCTTTGACACAAAACTGGGAATGTTCTATAGATCTGGTTAATGTGAGAGCAGTTTCCAAGTCAGGATCATCTGAGGATAGCAACTTTTCTTGAATTTTTTTGTTGGAAGTCTTCTCAATTAGCTAATCACGTATGATCTCATCCCTAAATTCTCTGTAGTTAAAATTGACAGCTAGAATTCTAAGCGCATCTACGAAATCATCGATAGACTCGCCAGGAGTTTGGGCACGCTGAAGAAATGTATGACGTTCCAGGACAATATTTCTTTTAGGGCTGAATCGTTTGTCTAAGTTTTAATGACTGAAGCATATTCGTCAACAAGTAGGGAATCACCACTGTCCCCACCACTCGCAAAAGTACTCACTATCTCCAGAGGTTAGGTTTTTAAAACATTCCTGCCCTCCGCACCAAGGGTATAGATTAAAAGAGCTTTCTTCTTTTTAGAAGTGAAAGTTTCTCCGTTAATGGCTTCTAAATACACCTCAAAAGTATCTTTCCATTCTTCCAATATCACAGGTGGTGTGCCAGTAGACTGTAGAAAAGGTGGAGGTGCTAAAACATGATCCATAACTGAGCGTGGGTGAGTTGCTGCCCCACACTGATGTGAATTATGCTATATAAAAACAAAAAAATGACTATGGTGTGTACATCACCGGATGCACAATGATGAATGAAGGTGACGATGCACAAACTAGGAAAAAGTGCTGTGTGCATCAGCGAAGAAATACTATAATGACCTTGGTGTTGAACTGAGCACATAGAAATTAACAGCAGTGTGCATCAGCGGTGAGCAGGGCAAAGCGTTGATAATTTATGCACATTAGGATTAACAACTGGGCGCATCAGCGGTGAACAAAGAAAAGCGTAGATGAGTTGTGTGCATTACAATTAAGGCTGTGCGCATCAGCGGTGAGCAGGGCAAGGTGTTAAACAGCTGTGCAAATTACAATTAAGGCTGTGCGCATCAGCGATGAGCAGGGCAAGGTGTTAATAGGCTGTGCGCATTACAATTGAAGGCTGTGCGCATCAGCGATGGATTAGGTAAAGCATTGGTAGCTGTGCGCATACAATTAAAGGCTGTGCGCCTCAGTGAAGGATTCGGCAAAGCGTTGCCATGGCAATGTTGCAGGATGATCCAATATGGCTGCACGCAAGGTAGGTATGTTGCATGCTCGTCACAAAGCAAGTCAGGCAGAATACACGTTGCACGCAGAGCGTGATGAGGGGGCGATGATGCGAGGAGCAGAACAACAGCTCAGTTGCGCGCCGAGCAGCAATACATTAGAAAAGTACCTTAATTTGAAGAAACAGGCTGTGAGGAAACCCAGCAGGCGACCTGCGGGCATCGGAGAAACCACCAAGATGACAAGAATGTCAACAAAACGCGGTAACAATGTGAGGAGACAGCAGGGGGTACCGGACAGGTCAGCTGGAAACAGGATCACCGGACACAGGATCACCATGGATGGGGAGGCCAAAGACTGAAGCTAAATTGTCGCCCGTGAAAGGAAGTACAAACTCCATCAGGTAAGAGGTCCTTTTATTAAGTCCAGTCATGGAAGCTCCCAGGTAGCAACTGCCCTAGATAGAACATTCCCTGTTCCACGCAGGGAACGTTAACACAAGCATAATATGAGGATTCTACAGAAACCAGATCCCAAGAATATCACATTCTAGAGAGGAAAAAAAGTTTGATCCCCACAGTGAATTGATTTGATTTTCATGCCATGGACCACTACACACAGTAATCACCCTATCATAAGAGACATGTGTGAATGCTCATGATCTAACTCAGAAAACATACCACCAGTCCATCAGGCCTGTGTTCAGCATCAACCTCGCAGCAGCAGATTTGGATCACCTCTTAGAAACTCACACACTTTACCAACTCTTGCTCTATCAGAGAAGTAAAACCTGCACACACCATCAGCCATTAATTCAACTAAGCAAAGAAATCTATTCCCCCATACACTTCTCTAGATTCAGACGCTTATAAACACAATCTCTTGTTTGTGGAGACAAGGTAAGATCTCCTTTCAGTATCCCATGTTGCTTATGGTCTTCCACTGTAGGATTTCATCCATGCTATCTATACATGCACCTATCGTAGGCTACATATGACAGACAAAATATACGGTCTGATTTAGAGTTTGGAGGAAGGTGTAATGTTCATCAGGGTGCCAAAGCAAATCACTCTCTTGAACTGATAAACACCATGTCTTCCAAATCGAGCGATGTCGGCTGGCCCTGCGGACATTTCTTAACATTGATAGAAACCATCATGATGGCAGTTCCTGCCTAAGTTTGATGGATGGCTCCAAGCATGACAGCCATCCAACAAAAGTTTACATAGTTGTACTTTTTTCAAAACAATCTCACAAAGTTGAAGATTGTTTTTGAAACAAAAGAAAAAACCAATGACTTCCATCACTATGGGTGTTTTCTCTCAGAGTGTGGGGGTAATTCATTTTGTTATTATACCTCACCACCAGGTGGTGACAGACAACAAAATAAAGCCATCCAGCCACCCACCCTAAATTGGGTAGATTGTCATATAGCTGTGCTCTGATAGTCCATACTCCATCAATCTTTGGAGAAGTAAGTTGGCGGTGGAGCCAGAGATATTGTCGATCTGCCCACCTCTAAGTTAGGCAGACAAACTATTAGTTTGGCTAAGAGGGCACTCTAGCGGACATGAGAGGGTACTCTGTCACTGTATTCTCTCCACCAACCTCTCAATGAGCTTCATAGTATCATAAACATAGTTTATAAAAATATCACCACACTTCAGTTAATAATAACAAATCTATACTCAACGGAGTAATATTTTTGTAAACAATATTTAGGCCACCATATTTATGTGTAGCGTTGTTTTGTCATACACCGAATCAGAATGATACCAGGTAGCATTAGGGGACACACCACTGGCATCCATGTTCAATACAAATACTAATAGCATATCATTCATAATGTTATTCTCAAAGTCATAAATAAGTAATGAGTATGTTGCATTTCAATGTATGTGTAGCCAAGTGATATCTTAAACAGAAGGCTAAATGGGAGTAAGCCAGACAGAGCTCGGTGAGTTCAGTGCTGCTGAGACCTCTATGTGTGTGGAAATCTAGTTTGCAACTACAGCTCTTATTAAGGACAATTCAAACGTTCATCATTCTGAGCGCGATAAAATGACTCTTAATTTCCATTAGACAATACTAATAGGATATGAAAACATTCAACTGAGAGCCGAGGATGAAATAGTGCTGCTTGCTCATCCAGCTTTTCTTAATGTTTAACTTGCCTATGTAAGGACCAATTTAACAGTATTGCATATTTAAAAACGAAATGTTCCGGTCACATTATTTACCATTGTGTATTTTTATTAACATAGGAACATATAGAAAAGTATTCATAAATCATCCTCGAATTTGGCTCTAAATTATTTTATGAATACTTTGGCGGTATGTACAGAGAAAAAAGCAATCTGACATCAAAATATACCCACTGTCCGACTCACAGTTTAGAGATCTTTTCTGCAAAGATTTAAATACAATTTCTGCAAATTGATAGAATTCGGTAAAACAAATGCATCACATTTTTTTCACAAAGCATTGGAGGAACTGTTCTAAATGGAAAGTACCCTCACCATCATCCTTCAAGGCATGACCCTGTTTAAAGTAGACTCAGACAAGCCCATCTTCAATCTAGGATTATGTTTTAATATTTTTCAAGACTGAACGGCTAGACCGGTAATGACTACGTGGAGGATACCTTATTTAATCTCCCTCTGATGATCAATAGCCTTAAGGCATTACTCAGACAAAGGAAGTGTTGAGGTTGTATGAATGAGTATATTTTAGTGATTCCATTGCTTCCCTTTCAATCTTCATAAAGTAGGCAGGGTCCTCAATCATTGTAGTCTGTACAGATAACGAGTGGCTCTTACAGTCCCCCAGGCATGGAATAAACAGATGTTTTTTCCAGTGATTCAAAAGATAAATCCTGACTAGTGATTCAGCCTGGAAAAAGATATTGTCATTCAGAGACTGGAAGTACATACTGTAAGATAAAGCAAGAAGCTCCCAAAGTGCATACCTCACCAAAAAGTGATACATTGTTTTTTGAGATTGCTGGACAAAATCAAAGTTTCTTTTTCCATTTAAGATTCCCCTTGAAATTCAGACTCATTGTCAGAAAACATTCATTAAATAGTTTACAAAACTTCAGTTCTACCATGCGAAAAAGTGACCAAAGTATGATGAGATGTACTTCTGATGAACCATGAAAAAGAAACACTTGGCCGAAAAGATGCCTTTACTCTGACTAAAGAAACTACTGTTAAGTGTGGTTGATAAAAAGGACAAGAATTGCATCATCCTTTAAGAAACATGCGCAGGTATGTGGATGTCCGGGGCATTTGTAGGTGTCCAGCTCATAATAACAGGGTTTGGGAATTGAATTTTATCTTTCGGCATCTCCAATACTCTATAGCCAATTTGATCTTCCATGCCACAACTAGGCTTGTGTATGCGGCTTTTGTGTATGGTACACCTACTTGCACTTACGTTGGACCTGGAGAACATGTGGCACTACACTTTAGATGTTTGCTGAACATCCATGTATGCCAGAAACCGGTCCTTGGATGCTTGATTCCGGTCTGGGAAAGACATGGCTTGGTAGTTCGGACTGGACTGTACCCATGAGGCACAGGGTCAGAGCTGATTTGCATATAGCCAGTGTCTAACCCAGGGTGGTGTGGAGTGCAAAAAAACGATGGATTTAGGCCCAGATCCTTGTACTGGAGTGAATGTATGACATTGTTCTACATTCTGTCCATCAACTGTGTTTTTTACAATTTTTACCCCGAGTGGGCATGGTATGCTCAGACGTGAGTCCCGGGCTCTCCACACCACTGGAGTCAAGCTATCCAGGCTGAAGGAAAGCTGATAGCCAGAAACCGGTCCTTGGACGCTTGATTCCGGTCTGGGAAAGACATGGCTTGGTAGTTCAGACTGGACTGTTCTCATGAGGCACAGGGTCAGAGCTGATTTGCATATAGCCAGTGTCTAACCCAGGGTGGTGTGGAGTGCAAAAAAACGATGGATTTAGGCCCAGATCCTTGTACTGGGGTGAATGTATGACATTGTTCTACATTCTGTCCATCAACTGTGTTTTTTGCAATTTTCACCCCGAGTGGGCTGGGTATGCTCAGACGTGAGTCCCAGGCTCTCCACACCACTGGAGTCAAGCTATCCAGGCTGAATGAAGGCTGATAGCCAGAAACCGGTCCTTAGATGCTTGATTCCAGTCTGGGAAAGACATGGCTTGGTAGTTCGTACTGGACTGTTCCTATGAGGCACAGGGTCAGAGCTGATTTGCATATAGCCAGTGTCTAACCCAGGGTGGTGTGGAGTGCAAAAAAACGATGGATTTAGGCCCAGATCCTTGTACTGGGGTGAATGTATGACATTGTTCTACATTCTGTCCATCAAATGTGTTTTTTGCAATTTTCACCCCGAGTGGGCTGGGTATGCTCAGACGTGAGTCCCAGGCTCTCCACACCACTGGAGTCAAGCTATCCAGGCTGAATGAAGGCTGATAGCCAGAAACCGGTCCTTGGATGCTTGATTACGGTCTGGGAAAGACAATGCTTGGTAGTTCGGACTGGACTGTTCCCATGAGGCACAGGGTCAGAGCTGATTTGCATATAGCCAGTGTCTAACCCAGGGTGGTGTGGAGTGCAAAAAAATGATGGATTTAGGCCCAGATCCTTGTACTGGGGTGAATGTATGACATTGTTCTACATTCTGTCCATCAACTGTGTTTTTTGCAATTTTCACCCCGAGTGGGCTAGGTATGCTCAGACGTGAGTCCGTGGCTCTCCACACCACTGGAGTCAAGCTATCCAGGCTGAATGAAGGCTGATAGCCAGAAACCGGTCCTTGGATGCTTGATTCCGGTCTGGGAAAGACATGGCTTGGTAGTTCGGACTGGACTGTTCCCATGAGGCACAGGGTCAGAGCTGATTTGCATATAGCCAGTGTCTAACCCAGGGTGGTGTGGAGTGCAAAAAATTATGGATTTAGGCCCAGATCCTTGTACTGGGATGAATGTATGACATTGTTCTACATTCTGTCCATCAACTGTGTTTTTTGCAATTTTCACCCTTAGTGGGCTGGGTATGCTCAGACGTGAGTCCCAGGCTCTCCACACCACTGGAGTCAAGCTATCCAGGCTGAATGAAGGCTGATAGCCAGAAACCCGTTCTTGGATGCTTGATTCCGGTCTAGGAATGACATGGCTTGGTAGTTCGGACTGGACTGTTCCCATGAGGCAAAGGGTCAGAGCTGATTTGCATATAACCAGTGTCTAACCCAGGGTGGTGTGGAGTGCAAAAAAACGATGGATTTAGGCCCAGATCCTTGTACTGGGGTGAATGTATGACATTGTTCTACATTCTGTCCATCAACTGTGTTTTTTGCAATTTTCACCCCGAGTGGGCTGGGTATGCTCAGACATGAGTCCCAGGCTCTCCACACCACTGGAGTCAAGCTATCCAGGCTGAATGAAGGCTGATAGCCAGAAACCGGTTCTTGGATGCTTGATTCCGGTCTGGGAATGACATGGCTTGGTAGTTCGGACTGGACTGTTCCCATGAGGCACAGGGTCAGAGCTGATTTGCATATAACCAGTGTCTAACCCAGGGTGGTGTGGAGTGCAAAAAAACGATGGATTTAGGCCCAGATCCTTGTACTGGGGTGAATTTATGACATTGTTCTACATTCTGTCCATCAACTGTGTTTTTTGCAATTTTCACCCCGAGTGGGCTGGGTATGCTCAGACGTGAGTCCCAGGCTCTCCACACCACTGGAGTCAAGCTATCCAGGCTGAATGAAGGCTGATAGCCAGAAACCGGTCCTTGGATGCTTGATTACGGTCTGGGAAAGACAATGCTTGGTAGTTCGGACTGGACTGTTCCCATGAGGCACAGGGTCAGAGCTGATTTGCATATAGCCAGTGTCTAACCCAGGGTGGTGTGGAGTGCAAAAAACCGATGGATATAGGCCCAGATCCTTGTACTGGGGTGAATGTATGACATTGTTCTACATTCTGTCCATCAACTGTGTTTTTTGCAATTTTCACCCCGAGTGGGCTGGGTATGCTCAGACATGAGTCCCAGGCTCTCCACACCACTGGAGTCAAGCTATCCAGGCTGAATGAAGGCTGATAGCCAGAAACCGGTTCTTGGATGCTTGATTCCGGTCTGGGAATGACATGGCTTGGTAGTTCGGACTGGACTGTTCCCATGAGGCACAGGGTCAGAGCTGATTTGCATATAACCAGTGTCTAACCCAGGTTGGTGTGGAGTGCAAAAAAACAATGGATTTAGGCCCAGATCCTTGTACTGGGGTGAATTTATGACATTGTTCTACATTCTGATCATCAACTGTGTTTTTTGCAATTTTCACCCCGAGTGGGCTGGGTATGCTCAGACGTGAGTCCCAGGCTCTCCACACCACTGGAGTCAAGCTATCCAGGCTGAATGAAGGCTGATAGCCAGAAACCGGTCCTTAGATGCTTGATTCCGGTCTGGGAAAGACATGGCTTGGTAGTTCGTACTGGACTGTTCCTATGAGGCACAGGGTCAGAGCTGATTTGCATATAGCCAGTGTCTAAACCAGGGTGGTGTGGAGTGCAAAAAAACGATGGATTTAGGCCCAGATCCTTGTACTGGGGTGAATGTATGACATTGTTCTACATTCTGTCCATCAAATGTGTTTTTTGCAATTTTCACCCCGAGTGGGCTGGGTATGCTCAGACGTGAGTCCCAGGCTCTCCACACCACTGGAGTCAAGCTATCCAGGCTGAATGAAGGCTGATAGCCAGAAACCGGTCCTTGGATGCTTGATTACGGTCTGGGAAAGACAATGCTTGGTAGTTCGGACTGGACTGTTCCCATGAGGCACAGGGTCAGAGCTGATTTGCATATAGCCAGTGTCTAACCCAGGGTGGTGTGGAGTGCAAAAAAACGATGGATTTAGGCCCAGATCCTTGTACTGGGGTGAATGTATGACATTGTTCTACATTCTGTCCATCAACTGTGTTTTTTGCAATTTTCACCCCGAGTGGGCTAGGTATGCTCAGACGTGAGTCCGTGGCTCTCCACACCACTGGAGTCAAGCTATCCAGGCTGAATGAAGGCTGATAGCCAGAAACCGGTCCTTGGATGCTTGATTCCGGTCTGGGAAAGACATGGCTTGGTAGTTCGGACTGGACTGTTCCCATGAGGCACAGGGTCAGAGCTGATTTGCATATAGCCAGTGTCTAACCCAGGGTGGTGTGGAGTGCAAAAAATTATGGATTTAGGCCCAGATCCTTGTACTGGGATGAATGTATGACATTGTTCTACATTCTGTCCATCAACTGTGTTTTTTGCAATTTTCACCCTTAGTGGGCTGGGTATGCTCAGACGTGAGTCCCAGGCTCTCCACACCACTGGAGTCAAGCTATCCAGGCTGAATGAAGGCTGATAGCCAGAAACCCGTTCTTGGATGCTTGATTCCGGTCTAGGAATGACATGGCTTGGTAGTTCGGACTGGACTGTTCCCATGAGGCAAAGGGTCAGAGCTGATTTGCATATAACCAGTGTCTAACCCAGGGTGGTGTGGAGTGCAAAAAAACGATGGATTTAGGCCCAGATCCTTGTACTGGGGTGAATGTATGACATTGTTCTACATTCTGTCCATCAACTGTGTTTTTTGCAATTTTCACCCCGAGTGGGCTGGGTATGCTCAGACATGAGTCCCAGGCTCTCCACACCACTGGAGTCAAGCTATCCAGGCTGAATGAAGGCTGATAGCCAGAAACCGGTTCTTGGATGCTTGATTCCGGTCTGGGAATGACATGGCTTGGTAGTTCGGACTGGACTGTTCCCATGAGGCACAGGGTCAGAGCTGATTTGCATATAACCAGTGTCTAACCCAGGGTGGTGTGGAGTGCAAAAAAACGATGGATTTAGGCCCAGATCCTTGTACTGGGGTGAATTTATGACATTGTTCTACATTCTGTCCATCAACTGTGTTTTTTGCAATTTTCACCCCGAGTGGGCTAGGTATGCTCAGACGTGAGTCCGTGGCTCTCCACACCACTGGAGTCAAGCTATCCAGGCTGAATGAAGGCTGATAGCCAGAAACCGGTCCTTGGATGCTTGATTCCGGTCTGGGAAAGACATGGCTTGGTATTTCGGACTGGACTGTTCCCATGAGGCACAGGGTCAGAGCTGATTTGCATATAGCCAGTGTCTAACCCAGGGTGGTGTGGAGTGCAAAAAATTATGGATTTAGGCCCAGATCCTTGTACTGGGGTGAATGTATGACATTGTTCTACATTCTGTCCATCAACTGTGTTTTTTGCAATTTTCACCCTTAGTGGGCTGGGTATGCTCAGACGTGAGTCCCAGGCTCTCCACACCACTGGAGTCAAGCTATCCAGGCTGAATGAAGGCTGATAGCCAGAAACCCGTTCTTGGATGCTTGATTCCGGTCTAGGAATGACATGGCTTGGTAGTTCGGACTGGACTGTTCCCATGAGGCAAAGGGTCAGAGCTGATTTGCATATAACCAGTGTCTAACCCAGGGTGGTGTGGAGTGCAAAAAAACGATGGATTTAGGCCCAGATCCTTGTACTGGGGTGAATGTATGACATTGTTCTACATTCTGTCCATCAACTGTGTTTTTTGCAATTTTCACCCCGAGTGGGCTGGGTATGCTCAGACATGAGTCCCAGGCTCTCCACACCACTGGAGTCAAGCTATCCAGGCTGAATGAAGGCTGATAGCCAGAAACCGGTTCTTGGATGCTTGATTCCGGTCTGGGAATGACATGGCTTGGTAGTTCGGACTGGACTGTTCCCATGAGGCACAGGGTCAGAGCTGATTTGCATATAACCAGTGTCTAACCCAGGGTGGTGTGGAGTGCAAAATAACGATGGATTTAGGCCCAGATCCTTGTACTGGGGTGAATTTATGACATTGTTCTACATTCTGTCCATCAACTGTGTTTTTTGCAATTTTCACCCCGAGTGGGCTGGGTATGCTCAGACGTGAGTCCCAGGCTCTCCACACCACTGGCGTCAAGCTATCCAGGCTGAATGAAGGCTGATAGCCAGAAACCGGTCCTTGGATGCTTGATTCCGGTCTGGGAAAGACATGGCTTGGTAGTT
The DNA here is from genome assembly GCF_964261635.1 of Lissotriton helveticus. Classification (NCBI taxonomy): domain Eukaryota; kingdom Metazoa; phylum Chordata; class Amphibia; order Caudata; family Salamandridae; genus Lissotriton; species Lissotriton helveticus. The sequence goes on from NC_136070.1 coordinate 307,071,598, forward strand.
CGGACTGGACTGTTCCCATGAGGCACAGGGTCAGAGCTGATTTGCATATAGCCAGTGTCTAACCCAGGGTGGTGTGGAGTGCAAAAAAACGATGGATTTAGGCCCAGATCCTTGTACTGGAGTGAATGTATGACATTGTTGTACATTCTGTCCATCAACTGTGTTTTTTACAATTTTCACCCCGAGTGGGCATGGTATGCTCAGACGTGAGTCCCGGGCTCTCCACACCACTGGAGTCAAGCTATCCAGGCTGAAGGAAAGCTGATAGCCAGAAACCGGTCCTTGGACGCTAGATTCCGGTCTGGGAAAGACATGGCTTGGTAGTTCAGACTTGACTGTTCTCATGAGGCACAGGGTCAGAGCTGATTTGCATATAGCCAGTGTCTAACCCAGGGTGGTGTGGAGTGCAAAAAAATGATGGATTTAGGCCCAGATCCTTGTACTGGGGTGAATGTATGACATTGTTCTACATTCTGTCCATCAACTGTGTTTTTTGCAATTTTCACCCCGAGTGGGCTGGGTATGCTCAGACGTGAGTCCCAGGCTCTCCACACCACTGGAGTCAAGCTATCCAGGCTGAATGAAGGCTGATAGCCAGAAACCGGTCCTTGGATGCTTGATTCCGGTCTGGGAAAGACATGGCTTGGTAGTTCGTACTGGACTGTTCCTATGAGGCACAGGGTCAGAGCTGATTTGCATATAGCCAGTGTCTAACCCAGGGTGGTGTGGAGTGCAAAACAACGATGGATTTAGGCCCAGATCCTTGTACTGGGGTGAATGTATGACATTGTTCTACATTCTGTCCATCAAATGTGTTTTTTGCAATTTTCACCCCGAGTGGGCTGGGTATGCTCAGACGTGAGTCCCAGGCTCTCCACACCACTGGAGTCAAGCTATCCAGGCTGAATGAAGGCTGATAGCCAGAAACCGGTCCTTGGATGCTTGATTACGGTCAGGGAAAGACAATGCTTGGTAGTTCGGACTGGACTGTTCCCATGAGGCACAGGGTCAGAGCTGATTTGCATATAGCCAGTGTCTAACCCAGGGTGGTGTGGAGTGCAAAAAAACGATGGATATAGGCCCAGATCCTTGTACTGGGGTGAATGTATGACATTGTTCTACATTCTGTCCATCAACTGTGTTTTTTGCAATTTTCACCCCGAGTGGGCTGGGTATGCTCAGACGTGAGTCCCAGGCTCTCCACACCACTGGAGTCAAGCTATCCAGGCTGAATGAAGGCTGATAGCCAGAAACCGGTCGTTGGATGCTTGATTCCGGTCTGGGAAAGACATGGCTTGGTAGTTCGGACTGGACTGTTCCCATGAGGCACAGGGTCAGAGCTGATTTGCATATAGCCAGTGTCTAACCCAGGGTGGTGTGGAGTGCAAAAAAACGATGGATTTAGGCCCAGATCCTTGTACTGGGGTGAATGTATGACATTGTTCTACATTCTGTCCATCAACTGTGTTTTTTGCAATTTTCACCCCGAGTGGGCTGGGTATGCTCAGACGTGAGTCCCAGGCTCTCCACACCACTGGAGTCAAGCTATCCAGGCTGAATGAAGGCTATAGCCAGAAACCGGTCCTTGGATGCTTGATTCCGGTCTGGGAAAGACATGGCTTGGTAGTTCGGACTGGACTGTTCCCATGAGGCACAGGGTCAGAGCTGATTTGCATATAGCCAGTGTCTAACCCAGGGTGGTGTGGAGTGCAAAAAAATGATGGATTTAGGCCCAGATCCTTGTCCTGGGGTGAATGTATGACATTGTTCAACATTCTGTCCATCAACTGTGTTTTTTGCGAACATCCATGTATAACTACTGGCCTGAGTTAAATAACAGAATCTTCCTCCATAGGATTATACCTTTGTGGGTGATTCATCCACACTATACAATTAGTTGTCCCACAGAATATGAAACATCACAGCATTTTATAAATTCACATTTTATTAGTATCAAAATTAAATACAATAATCACATAAATAGACATTCAAAAGTTGTTTTCCTTTCTCTCAACAGTGCAAACAATACATAAACAGAAGCCCATGGTTATAGTATGAGGCTAAATACACAACACAACATCTACTAAGCCTGGGCGGTAAATTCCATTCCACTCGCGGAATTTACAGAATTTGGGTAATTTCGCGTTCCGCAGAGAACGCAAAATTGCCCAACATGCTGCATTCCGCGACTTCGCAACATTTTTTGCTTGTTCGCGTTCTCAAATGCGTGTTTGCAAGATATTTCGCCCCGAGCACGCAAACAGCGATTACGAACAGTAAAAAAGCATCGCGAACAAGCAATTTTGCGTGTTTACCGAATTTGTGCGTGTTCGCAGAGATTTTATACCGTTTCACAGAGATTTGTGTAACGTGATCACGCAAATTCTGCCCACCCCTAACACCTACAACACTGACATAAGGTGCGTAACAATAATTCAAACGTGAAAAAACACAATGCAATAATACAATGGACAACAATACAAAAAAAGAGACTAAACTGTAAAACCCCTACGCGCGTTTCGGAACAAGCAAACATATACACAGTTCCTTCTTCAGGGCGAGAATGTATAAGCCAGTATTTGGGGGGCCATCTGAATTCAATTGGAGCAACCACCGGATGTGTCGTATAGCAAGCTCACAGGTCGTAAATCTGCGGGAACAACAAGGCAGATGTAAGCGCTAAAATGACTGATTAAAAGAACAATAAACCAACCCAGATTGAGCTTGAAAGAGAACATGCATTTAAATAGACTAACATGCGTCAAGACAAGATTACCAGTTCTTGAGCATGTGGTGTAAATGAAGAAAAGGTGCCGACACCAAGATGAAGGAAACAAGATATAGATGGATTGCCAAACACCCTCTGTGCAGAATATGTTACAGAGGTGCAGAAGAGATGAACTCCGACGTCATAGGTGCATATAATCCATGGGGCACCTACTTGGAGTACACAAGGAGAAAAGTGCACCAATATTATCCAGAGATTCAACGGTGACAAGTAAAATGAGCGAAGGCTCCACAGGGATCTAACAGGGGGCATACCTACAAAAAGGCAATTGAAGCAGCAGCTAAAAAGATGAACAATTAGCTAGGGATCAAACAAAGGGGATAAAGATATGTAAATTACCACGGTGCAAAGGAATCGCAGGTAGACAAGTGGTCCTAGTGGCCCACTGGCCAGAATTGGGCTGGAAAATGCCCTCCCCGTCCGTGGTTCAAAGGGAGGCTAAGGAGATAGAAAATGCAACCCCGGGAGAATTAGGAGCCCTACTAGATACTAGCCAATGCGACACATGGGTTACCACAAGGCAGTTTTCCATACCTACCATATTGCTGTACAGGTTTTTGCACTGAAACAGACTGGCGGTCGACAGAGGTCAGTGGCGAGCAGAGGTGGAGCGGAGCTAACAGTCAGAGAACGCCAGAGACCGCGCCGAGAGGAACCCTGGTGCGCTCCCCTCCTCTTCCTACTAGCGTGAGCAGAGAGTGAGCAGAGGAGAACTAAGAGCGGGGGTAAGGAGCGGCCGCCGATCATTACTGTGCGGCTGACTCACGTTCCTGCTCCTGCACGCTGCCTGACTGCTGCTGGCTGCCCGCTCCGAGAACAGAGCAGAGCGGTGACTTGCAGTTCACAGCCACCGACGGGAGTTAGCAGTGGTAAACCGGCAAACCGGCAAAACCGGCAACTGGTTAATAAACGGAGTAAACGGGACAAACGGAGTAAAACGCTACTCACCGGACGTGGAAGACCAAAAAACCCGCAATTGAATTTTCCAGCGACAGTTCAGCGCGGGGCACAGAGCAGCGTGGTGATTCCATCTACCATCGAGATTGCGGTTGGGCTGAGCTCAGAACGCGGTGTGGGTGGTGACTCAGCTAACAAACAATCTTATCAAAGAAAGCTATCAGCGACAGCCACAGCCACAGCCACCGTACATCGCAGACTACGTGGGGGGGGGGACAACCAGCTAAGCAAAGGGGGTAAGGGCATCGGATAATCGGATAACAAACCTTCCTGCTGTAGCTCTAAACTTGCACGGACGAGCCAGTGAAGCCGCTGATTGTGCCAGCAGAACTAGACCACCCCGGGAACTGGACACATATCAGAACTAAAACCGGTGAGTGGTGGGCTTGGCGTGCTGCGTGCTGGTGCGGGGGTGCAGGGGGGGGGTGCTAAAGGACTAGTGTTATGCCACTGGGACAGTGAAATCAAATCACGGCAGTGCGCATCCTAAGCTTCCCCAGTTTTTCCCCAGCCATCCAGCTTCCACCTTCCACCTTTCAACCTCCACTGTCTGTCGGTCGGCTGCAATTAAGGACCAACAGCTCAACATGAGATCTGGCAAGGTTCGGGGGGGCCAAACGAACAAGGGAGGGCAAAACAAACGAAAACAAAGGTCTAAGCTATCTAAGGGGGAGATGGAGGCTCAGACAGACGTGTCCACATCTATAGCTATGGAGAAGAGCCCCCTACCAGAAACAATTGACCTAACGGTCTCAAGTGAGTTAACGGAGCAAATACAGGCCCAAATTGCCATGACCAAACAAACAAGAAAAACAACGAAAAAAGAAGGGGGAAATAAAATGAACATAACTCTGGTTCAGCCTAAAATTTATACAAAATTTTGTTTTCTAAAGAATCCAGGGTACGTTTTATTTTCAAAGATTAACAATGTAACAGGCCTTCAATCGCATCTTGAACCATTTCAATCAGCCTCAAACCACCATCCCAGAGATAAGCGGCCCCGATTGGACGACAGCTACAGCAATAGCATCAGTAATAGCAGTAATAACAGAGGAGACAAAAGTATAACATCTATAACACCACCCCAAAAAACGTCTACACCTCAGTGCAATAATCTCAAAACGGGGCAAAAGTTCGAGATGGCAGGTATCCCGGTAGGACTGAAAATGACCATAGACGCCAATCTAATACAAATACATCGGCCAAAGGAAGCCATGGATATGCTGCCATCTACAAGGGAGAAGAAGAATTCAAACATCAACAGTAACATCGAGAATGTCAGCATGAGTAATGAACTAGGCCATGAGGGCCACAAGGGCACAAGCAATAACGAGGAGGGCACTAGAAAAGAGGAAACTGTAACTCCACCAGCACGGTTAACAGAGACGGAACCCTCATTAGTAGTCCTTGATATAACAAATAACGAACCCATACTAGTATCCAAGGCATCAGAAGGGATGCGAAACAAAGATATAAGCCAGAAGAATTGCACACCAGAGGTGATCGAAATCTCTTCTTATCTAAGGAAAGAGGAGTGGGAGGAACTCATGGCGGCCTACCCAAAAGACCTGAGCGCAAGTAGGATGGCCAGCGAGACATCAAAATGTGGAACGGCACACCTGGAGACAAATATAGCAGGAATGGGGGGGCCTGGAACAGCGCAACCCTTAAAAAAGCCACCCGTGCCCCAAGAAGCGGGACTCAAAGAGTGCCATGGAAACCAGGATACAATTCCGGCTCAGGCAACTCCAGCTCAGGCCAGGCAAGAACGCGCATGGCCCAGTCTTCTCAATACAGTACAACTCCTGGTGGATGCAGCACACTACCAATCGGAGAAAATGGACGCCCAACTAACGCTGTTAGATACGCTGGCAGTATTTGTAGTCGCAATAGATGGGAAGCTGGGCACGTTAAACTCGCTTCCTCAGAGTAAACTAAACCAACTTGAGGACACCAAAAGGAGAAACGGCATTGAGTGTGAATGTGGCCCAATCATTGATAAACTGGCCACCCTGCCAACACTAATGTCAGACTTATGCGGTCACCTCAAAAGATCTGTCGAACATAGTCAGAAGACCGGCAGTGACGTACTGGGCTGCCCAAAACTAAATGGTTCCGGTAAAGTGCTAACTGCACAAACAAGGGAGGCAGAAGTTGACGCCACCCGCAGCAAGGACATCGATGTCAAACGGCATGATCACCCAAGGACGGTAGAGAGAACTCAAGATACAGGGGAGAATAGGACGGAGCCAACAACGCCTGTATCAGCAGGTGTCGAAGACGACACGGACACAAACCATAAATTAAATGCCAAACAGAGGAGAGCGAAAAAACGTAAAGGGAGAAAACAGAAGCTCTGCTCTAAACGTGAAGGCGTTAGGCTACTTTTTGGGCAAACAAAGACCGCAGAACAAAGTGCGAGCAATCTGGTGGAAGAAACATCACCAAACTGTGAACACGACAAAAGAGGTGGGTCATTTGAAGATATTGCACAACCAGCAAATAAAAGCTCAGTGAAAACAGTAGCTGATCCATTAAGCAATCAAGCTGCGATGCCCCAACATTCTGGGTCCATCACTTCACTGGCCGACCCTGGGTCATGGAGCCGGCCAACGCACAACATGAAGCCTCGCATAAAACCCATGGGAAGCCCGAAAGCTTTAACAAGCCCAAGGGGAGAAAAAACAGGAAGAGAAAAAACAGGAAGACAAGATCTAGGACTCACTGAAAACCAAATATCAGCCATCACCAAAGAAACTGTGCCAACTTATCTACAAGCGGACCAGCCAATGTCAAAAATTGCACACGTAGCCCTGACTTTAAACAAGCAGCTTCCATGCTGTGAAACCTCTGATCCAACTGAATGTGCAAGGGATCAAACTTCAGCAGAGGAGCACCACCGAGAGGGCTTTCGGGCACCAGCAAATACAATAAGTAACATGAAGGGGATAGCAACACTAAACACGGACAATGTATTTGGAGATGCTATCAACCAAGGGGAAGCCTTTGATGGCATGTTGTTCACCCCTGACTTTACCTCCAAAGGGAGACACGATACCCTTAACAGAGGCAACATCTTGCGATTAATGGCCCACATCCCTTCACTGACATCTGTGGCAAGCTCTGACCTGAAGTCTATTGAATTTATAGCTGCGGGAGGCACAGGAAAAGAAGCGACGAAGACGATCTGGGCTTCGGTAGACCTGGCACAAAAGATCCTTATGGAATCTGAGACTTTTAATAGCAATTGACAAGCGCAGCGGACAACAACGGAGCACCTACAGGATCAGTTGCGCTTATGTTCCTGGAATATAAATGGCCAAGCATCCAAAATGCTTGATTCGGACTTCATAGCTTATATTCGATCTTTTGATTTAATCACGCTACAAGAAACCTGGCTTGCTGAGCGTCCGCACCTTCAGGGGTACCTACGTTTTTTCTCTGGCGCAAAGAGTTTAGCCAAGTATGGTCACTTAAGAGGAGGCTTGGTAACATATGTAGCTACAACTAGTTTTGCGATGGCTAAAGAAATCGGGCCCTCGGCGACAGCTGCACTTGCAGTTAACCTGACTCTGACTACAGGACAAGGCAAAACAATTAACACCTGCACCCTGGTCAATGCTTATATTCACCCCAAAGGAAAGAAAAAAGCAGCGGATGAGCTATATGCATACATAGAAGAGTGCATCACGGGGGAAAAAACTGCGAATTTAGTACTCACTGGGGATTTTAACCTCAATCTTATGGGAACAACACAAGAGGAGGGTACCATGGCACAAAATACATTCTGGGCCCTACCACAACAAGGCAAGCCACAAAGAGCCAACCAATCAAAACTGGGAAAGAAGGTACTTGAGGCACTAGAAAACTTTAACATCAGGGCATTAAACGGCAGGTTTGCAGGAGATAACCCGCCAGCCTCAACTTTTCACTCAAGAATAGCGAATAGCACGTTAGACTATACCTTCATGTCACTTCCACTCTTCCAATTTATAACATCTTATCGGATAGGGAACCAAACAGACAGTGATCATTGTCCTCAGGAAATCACTATGGATCTTGCTAAACCAAAGTACGAGCATTCAACGGCTCCTAAAGAGTCCACCTATACAGTAAACTTCAAAAAGATCAAGTATTCGGCGGCAATGGGTGAATTTCTGATTGGACTGGCAAAACAACACTATATGGAGCGCACAGGCCCCAATGAAGTAGCGAAATGGGTACAGTTTACTACTATCCTGGGGCAATATGCAACAAAGCCAAAAATGCGCACAAGGAAGAAAAAGCTGGACCGCCTTCCCCAAGCATATAGAGGGAAAGTAAAAGAAATGAAATACCAAATCTCTAAGTTAATGAGAGCAGCACAGCAGGACAAGAATAACAAAGGGATGCTGCTTCAACTCTCTAAATTAAAAGCTTCTTTAAAAATACTAAAATGGGAAGCAAACAGAACCATAGAGGAACAACTTTGGGCAAGACTCCATGAGGACATAAAAAAGTATGACGGTGCAAATTTTTGGAAGACAATAAATTCATTAACCCACCCTGCAAAAATGGAGATTACATCTAACATTGCAGAAGCAACTTGGGCAGCATATCTCGAAAACCACTTTAACCGAGATCTGTCGGCCAATCAGAATATGAGCAATTTTTTCCTTGTACGAGCCCATGATGTCAGCAATAGGCTACAAATGTGCCCAATCAATCAGGACATGGTAGGGGTAGCAGATTATATATCTCTGGAACCCATAATAAAGCGGCAAATAAAGAAAGGAAGATGGGAAGGTGCGCCGGGTCCAAACAGGATTCCGCCCGTCCTCTTTAAACAAGACATGGACTATTGGGCAGCGGCACTGGAACCCCTCTTTCGGGAGATCAGGTACACCAACATCTTACCAGACACTTGGAAGGGCTCCATTATTGCCCCCGTATATAAATCAGGGGATAGAGGCCTTCCTCAAAATTATCGGCTAGTTGCCCTAATCGATAATGATGCGAAGTATTTTGCAGGTCTAATACTGGAAGAACTAAAAGCATGGGCCTCGAGGAAGTCTCTTATACCTGTTAATCAAACAGGCTTCGTTAAAGCAGTGGGGACAACAACAAACATACTGACTATGGGCATGCTCATAGATAAGGCAGAGATGAAAAAAATGCCCCTGCACCTCTGCTTCATAGACTATAAGGCGGCATTGACAACATCAACCGCAATCTACTATGGACAAAACTCAATGATTGGGGCATCCCAAAAGGTCTGTTGGAGCTGTTAATCAATCTACATACGGACACTTGGATTCAGATTAAGGTGGGGGACGGCTCAAAGCTGTCAAGGCGGATACAAACCAACAACGGCCTTAAGCAGGGCTGCGTGTTGGCACCCACACTGTTCAATCTGTTCCTGGCGGACCTGGTGCCCCTACTAAACAACTGTAACTCACACTCGCCAAAATTAGGAGGCCTAAATTTACCATGCCTCTTATATGCAGATGACCTGGTGCTAATAAACCATACAAGAGTAGGGCTCCAAAATCTCTTAAACACAACCCAGAGATATTCCGAGCTAAATGATTTAACAGCGAACCTCGAGAAGACGCAAACAATGACAATCAGTAAGAACAATAATAAGAAAAGCTTCTCGTGGTTCTGGAATAACACCCGCATCAAAGACACCTTGTCGTACAAATATCTAGGTGTGAAGATTGACAGGGGCGGCCAATACAGTGAACAAAGGGCCAGCATAAGAGGTAAAGGCCTCGCTCTGGCGATCGCCTTAAAAACACTAAATAACAACCTCTCTGGCCCTTCTCTGACTCCTTTACTACATGTTATACGTGCCAAACTACTACCAACACTAACTTATGGGAGTGAGGCCCGCCGAGGCAGAGATGCCGTAATACTTTACAGCACAATCGTGTCGGCATACAGAATCATCTTCAGCCTTCCAAAGCGATCCTCCCCAGCACAGATCAGATTGGAGTTTGGTATTAGGTCACAGCTTTTGGCACAACAAGGGGCATATATCTGCTCATGGGACAAAGTAAGAAAAACGACTGAAGGAACGTTGAACGAATATTTATGGAAAGAACTAGAGCAGACCCAAAACTCACCAGCAGCAAAATATTTGGAAAAGAGCATAGTGAACACCGGGCTGGCAGAACTCTGGGCGTCCCCGGCAGATCACAAATCACTCAACAAACTGGTGAAGAAATCGATCAAGCTTCAGTCATGGGTCCAGGACAAAGCCACCCTGTCAAAAAGATCTCACGCATGGATGGTACTAAATACATACCTGATACAAGCTTCCCAGCCTTATCTTGGTTCAGGTTATACAAAAAAAAACAAATTGTCCTTTCTAAGATATAGACTGGGCCTGCTACCATGCATCCTACACCTCCCTCACTGGCTGAGATCGAAAGCAGGAACACTATGCAGGCTATGTGGCATTGGGGCAGAAGACATGATGCACCTGTTATGCACGTGTGAAGAATTGCAAGAAGAAAGAAAGCTCCTGCTGAAACGTCATTTTATTTTACAGGGGGTACGAACACGAAGGAGCGCAGTGCTAACCTGCTTCTCAGCACAGGACCCTCAGCTGAGCTGCAGTTTCGTGAAATTTTTAAAAGCAGTAGAAAAAAAACTAACAAAAACTGACCCATGATTAATCAACAAACAGGACATATGATTTAATCTATAATGACGAAACATCTATGCTGCAAACTTCAATGAATTTTGTGGAAATTATGAATAGACTCACAGGCCTACAAAGTGAATGAGAAGTACAGAAGGCCTAATGTGGGCGGCCCTCAAACAAAATCATTTTGTATGCTGAACTGTTTATGCTCATCACACTATAGCATAGAATTGATCTTAAACGCATGGTTTTATGAGTATTTTAACTTTTTTTTATTGTGTACTGTATAGCATTGGTTTTAATTAACTGTGCAATAAACTTTAAACTGTAAACTGTATACATACCTACCATATAAAAGGATGAAGAACATATTGGGGTAGGAGATGCAGTGAAAATGAGCCAAGGTCATGGGATAAGGGCAGGGGGAGAGAACAGGTCACAGCCTCGATCTGGAAAGATAAAAACCTGTAAGGACTAGGTCAACTATGGTGCCCTAAAGGCCAAATGAGATTCCCAGTGTTGGCCCGCACACATACATAATCATAGGGGTAGGTCGACCTTCAATCCAGTTACAGGACCCTTTGGCGTCTACAGGGCTAGGGGGCAAGTTCCCAGGTAAGGAATTGCGGAGTTCCTCAGTGCAAAGTACTAAGGGGTTAAAGGATACAGCCGCATGTAAGACTCACCTAAGTGTAGACGCCCAATTTGCCCTAAACGACTAAATTATACGGTGTCAGATCTCAGGAGAGAGTGAACACCACATAGCATACACTAAAAGCGGGGGCCACGGCGTGTGCCTACTAATATGTTACAGTACCATGACCCCCAGAGACACCTCAATGGGCGCAGAGAAGTGACTGTATTTAAAGGCATGAATCTTTTAAGGCAAGTCGGGGTGCTGGGGAAGTGCGAGGAAGACCGCAATGGGCGCAGTGTAGAAACTATATATAAAGCGGTGGAGAAGAGTGGCTCACTGGTTACAGGAGGCAGACCTGGAAGCAGAGGTCAGCCCGTGACCAGGGTTCAATTCCCGGCTCGGCGGGGTCTTGAGTCTTAAAATGTCCATGGACTCGACAATTCTCGCTCCGGTGCCTACTCGATTAACGTGTTCACACTCTGCGACTCTGGGCAATAGCTTGCTTAATCTCCACAACGGCCCCTCGCGGCGGGATGCCTGGCTTTCACCTTGCGGATACCCTGCCGGGGCTATCTCACAGGGGAATACCAGGACAGGTTCCCTAAGCAAGCGCTTAGAAACCGCTTGGTGATTTGCGCTATATAAATTCCTGTACATTTACATTAACATTTACAAAGCGTGTACCTCCTAATGTAGTCCAACGCAATGGGTACAAAGTGGTAACTGTATTGAAGGCATGACTTGTTTACGTGGCTCCAAGTAGCTAGGGAAGCGTGTAATTTACTACAATGGACGCAGAGTAGTAACTGCATTAAAAAGGCAAAGTTTGCTTATGGGGCACCGGGGTGCTGGGGAAGAGCAAAATTTACCTTGGAGCATATAGCGATGGGCGGTGGCGGCCTCTCTGTTCCCCCGGGATCGGTGGAGACACAGACAATAAACATCATTAAATAATGACAAATGCAGGCGGGGCTGCCGCCGATTGAGCGGGGCAATCCAGCGTCTAGACCTCTGACTAAATTTCCAGGTAGCACGCGTGGTAAAATTTTCGCCACCATGTAGAATGCCTAAAAGCTCCCATGACTAACGCTCACCCAAGATAGCATAATTTAGAGGGGGTGCGCCCAGGGGCTCACCCGAGGAAACAAAAGTTGAATTACCTAAATGAAGAGGGTAAAACAGCTAATGGTCTCAACCTTTACCGGTCAGACGTGAATCACGGTTAACCGAGGGGGGCGGTTTTTTTAAACTACTGGCCTGAACCTGGCAGCTTTTAATGATAAGTCTCTTATTCATAGTCATATCATGTGTCATCATGTCCTCCCAAAAGGGGCACTTGATTTGAACTTTGGTTATTTATTTATTTTGGAAGTTTTATATTGCGCAAACTTGACCACTGAGGGTATCAGAGTACTTTACAGATTATGCATCCTCAGGTAAAAGCATACAAAACAGAATATCCAAAACGACAAATTTAAAGTCAAAATTGTCCAGCAATCTCGTGGAGGCACAGCAAACATATAAACAACAGAGGGAGCAAAAAGATCACAGTCCATAATTGTCCGACCGACTCATGAACAAGGTGGCTGGGGAACAGAACAACAGGTATGAACCCAGAATCGGACGAAGGTGCCAGGCTAAGGCAGAAATGTCTTCATCAGTAACCCTTGACTTCTTTTTGAAGAAGACAGTAGACGGTTCACCCTAACTTCAGGGGGAAGGAAGTTCCAGATCCTCAGAGCCAGCCCTGAGAAGGCTCGGTTATAGGTCTTTTTATTTTTTTATTTTTGAGGTTTAAGCAAAAGGGAGCTGGCGCTTCTGGAGGCTCCAGAACCACAGGAGAGTTCCAGTTTCTGTGCAAGGTACAACGGCGTCTTGAAGTGGATGGCTGAGTGAGCCATGTATGCAATTTTTAGCTGTATTCGAGCTTCATATGACAGCCAATTCAGTTCCCGCAAGTCCGGGGAGATGTGGTGGTATTTTTTTGTGCCAGTTAAGAGCCTCGCAGCGGAGTTGAGGGTAGCCCTAAGAGGAGCCGTCTTACCTCTGGGCTGGCCATAAAGTGTTGCACTACCATAGTCCAGCTTTGAGATCACTAATGCTTGAACTGCAAACTTTAGGTCATGAGCAGGGAGGAAGGGTTTGATCTTCCTAAGTAAGCTGAGTTGGAAGTTCGCTCCTTTGGTGAGGGAACTGATGTGCTTCTGCTTGCTCAGGCTTTTATCTAGAATGATGCCCAGAGATGATGCTGAATCTACAAGTTTCGGTCTGCCGTTAAGGGCAGTCCGTGTTACATGTGTAGGGTGATGCACCTCATCATTTACCTTCTCACATCAAATATAGGTTGCTACCATCATAATGGTCGGGCAGGGAATTTTTCTAATGATATATCTTGGAAAAAAGGCTCTCAATTTAAGGCTGCATTGATAGTCACCATTTGTGTACAGAAGTCCTGTTTGTGGAGCTAGCCTATTCATTGCCTTGTATCACAGACATATCAATGTGGTTTCAATATTGCATGATGATTTACCAAAATAATGGAAATCTTTTATGACAAGATCAAAGGCTACTAATTTGCTTCATTATCATGCAATGACAGAAACACAAAGGTGAAGCATGGAATGCCTACAAAAGTTTCAGCGCTTCAGCAACTGCTGGGGTCGCATTCCACTCCATCACTTTTTGCCTACAAGCCACTTTAGACACATACCAGAAATATGCAACTTGTTGGTGCTGCATGTACAGGAAAAGTCCAGTGCAAAGTGCTAGACCAGATCACTTCCAGGTGGGAACAAAAGCAACTTCAGGCTTATTTTAGCCTTTTGAGCTTTATCAGTGAGATGTAGGAAGTGTTCAATGGCACAGTGAGCATGTGGCCGACTTCCGAAAATACCCTTCTCAATCAGTGAGTCTCACTTAAATCAAAATTGATAGATGTAATCTTTGAAATAATCACAGCTACTGAAAATTAATCAGGCCACAATTACCCCTATCACTTTTTTCCCATTTTACCACTCTTGACAAAGGTCAGGCATATATGAATATGTTTTGCTCCTTCCCCAATAGAACCAGTCCAGCCTGAGCTGCCAAACCTGGAATTGCCTTACAAAACCAGGCTGGAAACGTTCCATATTTGTATCTTGACTGTTAGTTTGAGAACAGTATGTTACAGGCTTGATGCCAGTATCCTATTTCCCAGACAGAATGTGGTTGATCCAAAAACCCACCCAGTGTACTCATGGAGTTCAGGATTGGGTCTGAGGCTGAGTCTAAGGGCTTACATTCAAGGACTCCTATTAGGGACCCCCATTGTGCTGTAGGGCTAGTGGACCCTGAAGCTAGGATTGAGAGCACACAGGGGCCCTCTGAGGTATTCAAACTCTGGATAAGGGTGTACAGTGGTGGTTGACCACCAGAAGAGTCTGGGGTGCAATGCCTGGCCAGAGGCCAAGCCCGGCTGCCAACCCCTGGAGCATGTGGAAGAAAGCCTTGTGTTGTGGGCCGCTAGTGAAGAGTCGGGCACTTGGCATGGAGACAGACCAGGCCCTATAGCAAATGTGGCCATGCATAATTAGATATGGCTGGATGCAGAGGCTGGGCAGAAGGCCTGAAGGCCTGGAATCCAGGCCCTGTGGCCAACCCTAATGAGCATGGGGGTTGGCAGGGGGCCAAACCCTAAGGTCAATCCTCACTGTGCAGGGCCAAGGGCTTCCTATGAAGTACTGGGGACTGGACCAGAAGCAAGGCCCTGTGGCCATCCCCAAATGTGCACACATTGGCCATCCTCCAGTGCGAAGGCCACAAGTCCTGCTGAAGACCCGGCTCTGTGGCTAACCACTCATTGCATATCATAAAGGGTTGGTGCAGCTGAGATTGACTATCAGTGGAGAGTTTGGTGCAGGCTGCCCATGTAGTGCTGGGCACAAGGACTAGAACACCTGGCTACACATGACTGAAGGCTTTGCACAGTTTGGATGGTCACCATTGCAGGAAACTCTTTGATGTGATGTGTGCTATTACTTCAATTCACTGAAAAACACAAATGTCAAAGTGAAGATATGGTTAACTTTAGTTATGGAACCTCAAGATATGTTTTAAAAGGCATGTTTAGGAGCACAATTCTGAACTTAGTACATCAGTTATGTACATTTGCTCTCCAAATGTAATGTTACTGACATCTTTAAGATCAGATTAGATATTACTTCAAGGTTATGACCATGAATGTAGCTGACCTTGGTTATAATATAATTTACTGGTTTGATTTTCTGTTGTTGTTTGATCAGATTTCACTTTTAGGTGTCATTATTTACACATATAAATATTTTAAGGTCATAAACATTTCATTTGGTGTGAGAGTTTACGGGTTCCATGGCTGTTCTATGAGTTAAGAATTGTGCTGTTAAACATAACTTGGGGATTTAAAATAAAGGGATTGTCCCCAAAGTGACACTTCCCTTTTTTATGTTATATAATGTATTGTTATGTTATGTTTACTTGTGGAGCATGGAAATCAACTGGGTGGGCATCTTTTTTTAAATGTGAGGGTAAGATTGACTGCCCTCTCATCCTCCACCTTGTACATGTCATGTGCTTTCTCTTAACCTCTTTAACCTCTACAACTTTTTACACTGTAAACACTAACAACTGTGGATATGTCACATAATATCATAGTGACCACAATACCACTTTTTTTAGAATCCCCTGGCAATCAGATTTCTTACATTCATGAATCAATCTCTGATTGATGGATCATGAAATGGCCTATTGTGAAATATACTTGTGCATCCAATTAGATAAGTATATTTCTTTTTTTTATCCTTCGATCTTTCACAGATGCTTAAATAAAGATATCTGGAAAAATAATGATTGAAATATAGTTAAAAAGTATACAGTGAAGATAAACTATCAATGCCTGGCAACATCTCTTGTAACACAACCATCTCCTCCCTCTGAATTAAATTACACCACATTAACAGGATAGTGTATTCTGAGTAAAGTTTTACCTTTATTTCAAGTTTGGTGTTATGTCCATTAGGCCGTTTTTCATGTAATCAGATGACACTAGGTAGAGAGGATTTAAAATGGTGAATGGTTCTTTCAGATCATCTTAAATAAGACTCTTCCTCATTCCTTAAAGGGTCTGCTCAGATTTAAGTATGATTTTGTTGAGAGCATTGTATTTGTGTGTGTCTTTGTAAAATAAGTGTACGTTTTCGATACAAAGCATTATTTTACAGTGGAAGTCCTACCTCCTTATGTAGTTTACCTTAAAAGAACACAATTAATAGTAGAGGGGTACATTTAAGCGTTTTAATAATAATAGGTTTTCCTTGAATTGTGTGATGTTCTCCTTGAACAAACCATATTTTTGACTGCCGAAGCATTTCCCTTTCAGCTATTTGCATAATGTAGGCTGAAAGTGAGATTCTTCCAGTAAAAAGTTTAGTTGCATTAGCAAGATAAAAACGCAGATGACAGTAGTGAGAGTGGCCCCATAAGAAGGGTGCAGCCAAATTGCAATCATTGTGGTATCTATGAGAAAAATGTAGTGAAAATAAAGAAGAATTAAACATCGGAACAAGAGCTCTCCATACAGTAAAACATCTGTGCTCAGTGTCACTTTGTAGGATAGAGAAAATACAGTTTCAATGTTTAAATACTGACTAAGCTTTTCAGGTCTTAAGTTGTTGATTCTAAGCTGACTTATCCATTTCTTTTATGAAAACAATAGACTAGTAATGCATTGCTTCACTTTGTATTTTGCTTTATAGTTTTTAATAAAAAGATTTGTGTCAGGAGACAAATCACCTGAATGTTTCAAAAGGATTTATGGCCGAGTATAGAAAATTAAAAAAATATTTTCCAACATTTATGAGCCTATTCAAAAACTATATTTTGTAGTATGTTTAGTAGTACTGCAATAGTACTGCTAATTTACTACGGGATCAGAATCGGATTCAGGTTTGCTTAACCTGATCCGGAGTCCTTGTTTCCGACCAACTCTTTCCCAGTTCCGAATGACCAAGTATGATGCCTGGAAACTGTTAGGGCTGACTGAACAGTTTCCGAAAAGGCATTCGGACAGGTCAAGCCTCTCCGGAGCCGATTCATTCAGGTCTATAGACTTGTTTTTTGAGTGAGCGACTAGGATGACTGATTCTGAAAGCCTTTCCGATTCGGTTTGCCCGGAACGAAACGGCTGCTGGAATCAGTCTTTGGGGGCCCGTAGCAGAACTCCTTCACCCAGAGTCCTCCGATTCGGGCCCATGGGGGTACCCATAGGTCCCCTCTTCCCAACCATGCACATTGTGGCAGGCACTCTGGGGTGCCTGCCACAGATTGCAAGGTTTTACCCAGCCACCCCTTTCTTCAATGGGAGCCTGTGTTCAAGTTCGGAACCCAGGTTCCCATTGAAGTTAATGGGAATCCGACCAAATAATGTCCACATGCATACAGATGCATTGTACTTGGTCGAACTCCCCCGATCTGAGTTGTACGGAATGTATTCCAGAACCGATTTGGTCAGTAAACATTCCGAACAATATCGGAATCGGGCCTAAAATGTTATTCACAAAGCTACATGCAGAGGTTCTGCCTCACACTACTCCGCCTGAACATGAAGTCTCTGCACCCATAAATATACACAATTATATCATGTAATGAGGAGGGAGGAGATGAGTAGGTGTAAAACTGGGAATACTTACGAATAAAGCATTAAGGTTAAGGGTGAAGAAGGAGGGGTGTAGGGAGGGACATGCAAACACTCACAAAAGAGTAAGCTAATTGCTATTAACAAACTGCCCTTCTTAACTTACTCTAGCAAATAAAGACCCACAACAGTTATAAATGTACCCCAGCTCAGAGCAAGAGCAAGTCCAGCATATCATAGAAAAACTTGAGTTCGGCACTTAAAATGATTCTCCCTATGAAATAATGTTAAGTTAATTCGAATTAACTAGTTATAAATATATAATTCAATTAGTCTTTACTCGATTATCAAAAATCATAAAAGAAACATATAAACAGACACCATAAAATACAAAAAAAATAACTTTTTAAAACAATCACGTGGTAAAATTCATAATAGGTACATAATAAAATCCCATAAAAACATATTAGACTAAGAATTAAAATATATAAATAAATGTACTTTAAGATTAAGAAAAATCTAAAAATAAAACATATTCATTATTTTATTTAAAAATATTTTAGAAACCTTTTTTGACATTAAAAATTATATATTTGTTTATATTAAAATATAAACCAAATACTTTAAAATAATTCTATATGTCACCATTAGCCACCTGTCATAGAATATTAAAAATATCTATTTTCTACTTTAGGTGGGAATCATGATTTAAATACACTTCAGCAATAGTTTAATTTGATTCAATATATCCTAAATAATTCTATACTAAATTTAAATGTCAACATATTTCTCTTGTCTATTAATTAAGTTAAGGATTTGCCAGTTTCAATCAATCAATCAATCAATCAAGCATGTGTACAGTGCACTACTTACCCGTGAGGGTCTCAAGGCACTAAGGGGTGGGGGAATGCGGCTACTGTTAAAAAAGCCAGGTCTTGAGGAGTCTTCTGAAGGTCAGTAGGTCTTGCATCTGCCGTAGGTGGATGGGGAGGGAGTTCCATGTCTTGGCGGTGGGGTGGGAGAATGATCTGCCACCGGCAGTCACTCTTCTAATGCGGGGGACAGTGGTGATTGAGTGGTCGGCGGATCAGAGCTTACGCGTGGGATTGTAGAAGCTGAGTCGGCTGTTGAGGTATGCTGGTCCGGTGTTGTGGAGTGCTTTGTGTGCGTGGGTGAAGAGCTTGAAGGTTATCCTTTTGTTGACAGGGAGCCAGTGCAGGTCTCTCAGGTGGGGTGTGATGTGGCTGTGGCGGGGGATGTCAAGAATCAGGCATGCCTAGGGGTTCTGGATGTGTTGGAGCCGTTTCAGGAGTTTGGCTGAGTTTCCTATGTAGAGGGCGTTTCCGTAGTCCATTCTGATGCTGATGAAGGCCTGGGTGACAGTCCTTCTCATTTCGCTGGGGATCCACTTATAGATCCTGCGGAGCATGTGAAGGGTGTTGAAGCAGGAGCTAGAGATGGTGATGGCCTGCTTCGTCATGGAGAGGGTGGAGTTGAGGATGACCCCTAGATTCTGTGTTGTCATGGGTGTTGGAGCTGTTTCTAGTGCAGTCGGCCACCAGGAGTCATCCCAGGCCAAGGGGGTGGATCCGAGGATGAGAACCTCCGACTTGTTCGAGTTCAGCTTCAGTCAGCTGTTTCTCATCCAGTCGGCGACGGCCTTCATTCCTTCGTGGAGGTTGGTTTTGGCGGTGTGGGGGTCTTTGGTGAGGGAGAGGATCAGCTGGGTGTTATCGGTGTAGGAGATGATGTTGATGTTGTGCAGTCGGGCGACGTGGGCGAGCGGTGCCATGTAGATGTTGAACAGCGTTGGGCTGAGGGATGAGCCCTGGGGTACGCCGCAGATGATCTCGGTGGCTTCGAAGCGGAAAGGGGGAAGGCGGACGCTCTGTGTTCTGCTGGAGAGGAAGGTGGTGGTCCAGTCCAGGGCTTACTCTTGGATCCCAGCATTGTGGAGGCGTGTTCATAGCATGTGGTGGCAGACCGTTTTGAAGGCGGCTGACAGATCCAGAAGGATGAGGGCTGCGGTTTCTCCATTGTCTAGTAGGGTCCTGATGTCGTCGGTGGCAGCGATGAGGGCAGTGTCGGTGATGTGGTTGCTGCGGAGCTCAGACTGGGACAGGTCCAGAATGCTATTCTCCTCGAAGAATCTGATCAGTTGTTTGTTAACAGCCTTCTCGATGACATCAAAAGTTGGGCTCGCACACGGCTCACTCATCAGCGGGATCACCCCACAGGATCACGGTAATTGTAGTTCTTTCAGAGCGTCGTATCTTCTTTTAAATTTAAATATTATATTTTTCGCCATCCCTGGACACGTGTTTCGTGGTATTTGCCACTCGTCAGCAGGGAGCAGGTCATAGCTTCTGGGGTTGCCGATGGCTGCCGCATATCACCGGGTGTAGTACCAATACAGAGGCATGCAGGTGCAGAGTCCATGCTCATCAGCCAAGAACCAAAATATCAAAAGTTGGGCTCGCACACCGCTCACTCATCAGCGGGATCACCCCACAGGATCACGGTAATTGTAGTTCTTTCAGAGCGTCGTATCTTCTTTTAAATTTAAATATTATATTTTTCGCCATCCCTGGACACGTGTTTCGTGGTATTTGCCACTCGTCAGCAGGGAGCAGGTCATAGCTTCTGGGGTTGCCGATGGCTGCCGCATATCACCGGGTGTAGTACCAATACAGAGGCACGCAGGTGCAGAGTCCATGCTCGTCAGCCAAGAACCAAAATATCAAAAGTTGGGCTCGCACACCGCTCACTCATCAGCGGGATCACCCCACAGGATCACGGTAATTGTAGTTCTTTCAGAGCGTCGTATCTTCTTTTAAATTTGAATATTATATTTTTCGCCATCCCTGGACACGTGTTTCGTGGCATTTGCCACTCGTCAGCAGGGAGCAGGTCATAGCTTCTGGGGTTGCCGATGGCTGCCGCATATCACCGGGTGTAGTACCAATACAGAGGCACGCAGGTGCAGAGTCCATGCTCGTCAGCCAAGAACCAAAATATCAAAAGTTGGGCTCGCACACCGCTCACTCATCAGCGGGATCACTCCACAGGATCACGCTAATTGTAGTTCTTTCAGAGCGTCGTATCTTCTTTTAAATTTAAATATTATATTTTTCGCCATCCCTGGACACGTGTTTCGTGGTATTTGCCACTCGTCAGCAGGGAGCAGGTCATAGCTTCTGGGGTTGCCGATGGCTGCCGCATATCACCGGGTGTAGTACCAATACAGAGGCACGCAGGTGCAGAGTCCATGCTCGTCAGCCAAGAACCAAAATATCAAAAGTTGGGCTCGTACACCGCTCACTCATCAGCGGGATCACCCCACAGGATCACGCTAATTGTAGTTCTTTCAGAGCGTCGTATCTTCTTTTAAATTTAAATATTATATTTTTCGCCATCCCTGGACATGTGTTTCGTGGTATTTGCCACTCGTCAGCAGGGAGCAGGTCATAGCTTCTGGGGTTGCCGATGGCTGCCGCATATCACCGGGTGTAGTACCAATACAGAGGCACGCAGGTGCAGAGTCCATGCTCGTCAGCCAAGAACCAAAATATCAAAAGTTGGGCTCGCACACCGCTCACTCGTCAGCGGGATCACCCCACAGGATCACGGTAATTGTAGTTCTTTCAGAGCGTCGTATCTTCTTTTAAATTTAAATATTATATTTTTCGCCATCCCTGGACACGTGTTTCGTGGTATTTGCCACTCGTCAGCAGGGAGCAGGTCATAGCTTCTGGGGTTGCCGATGGCTGCCGCATATCACCGGGTGTAGTACCAATACAGAGGCACGCAGGTGCAGAGTCCATGCTCGTCAGCCAAGAACCAAAATATCAAAAGTTGGGCTCGCACACCGCTCACTCATCAGCGGGATCACCCCACAGGATCACGGTAATTGTAGTTCTTTCAGAGCGTCGTATCTTCTTTTAAATTTAAATATTATATTTTTCGCCATCCCTGGACACGTGTTTCGTGGTATTTGCCACTCGTCAGCAGGGAGCAGGTCATAGCTTCTGGGGTTGCCGATGGCTGCCGCATATCACCGGGTGTAGTACCAATACAGAGGCACGCAGGTGCAGAGTCCATGCTCGTCAGCCAAGAACCAAAATATCAAAAGTTGGGCTCGCACACCGCTCACTCATCAGCGGGATCACCCCACAGGATCACGGTAATTGTAGCTCTTTCAGAGCGTCGTATCTTCTTTTAAATTTAAATATTATATTTTTCGCCATCCCTGGACACGTGTTTCGTGGTATTTGCCACTCGTCAGCAGGGAGCAGGTCATAGCTTCTGGGGTTGCCGATGGCTGCCGCATATCACCGGGTGTAGTACCAATACAGAGGCACGCAGGTGCAGAGTCCATGCTCGTCAGCCAAGAACCAAAATATCAAAAGTTGGGCTCGCACACCGCTCACTCATCAGCGGGATCACCCCACAGGATCACGCTAATTGTAGTTCTTTCAGAGCGTCGTATCTTCTTTTAAATTTAAATATTATATTTTTCGCCATCCCTGGACACGTGTTTCGTGGTATTTGCCACTCGTCAGCAGGGAGCAGGTCATAGGTTCTGGGGTTGCCGATGGCTGCCTCATATCACCGGGTGTAGTACCAATACAGAGGCACGCAGGTGCAGAGTCCTTGCTCGTCAGCCAAGAACCAAAATATGAAAAGTTGGGCTCGCACACCGCTCACTCATCAGCGGGATCACCCCACAGGATCACGGTAATTGTAGTTCTTTCAGAGCGTCGTATCTTCTTTTAAATTTAAATATTATATTTTTCGCCATCCCTGGACACGTGTTTCGTGGTATTTGCCACTCGTCAGCAGGGAGCAGGTCATAGCTTCTGGGGTTGCCGATGGCTGCCGCATATCACCGGGTGTAGTACCAATACAGAGGCACGCAGGTGCAGAGTCCATGCTCGTCAGCCAAGAACCAAAATATCAAAAGTTGGGCTCGCACACCGCTCACTCATCAGCGGGATCACCCCACAGGATCACGGTAATTGTAGTTCTTTCAGAGCGTCGTATCTTCTTTTAAATTTAAATATTATATTTTTCGCCATCCCTGGACACGTGTTTCGTGGTATTTGCCACTCGTCAGCAGGGAGCAGGTCATAGCTTCTGGGGTTGCCGATGGCTGCCGCATATCACCGGGTGTAGTACCAATACAGAGGCACGCAGGTGCAGAGTCCATGCTCGTCAGCCAAGAACCAAAATATCAAAAGTTGGGCTCGCACACCGCTCACTCATCAGCGGGATCACCCCACAGGATCACGGTAATTGTAGCTCTTTCAGAGCGTCGTATCTTCTTTTAAATTTAAATATTATATTTTTCGCCATCCCTGGACACGTGTTTCGTGGTATTTGCCACTCGTCAGCAGGGAGCAGGTCATAGCTTCTGGGGTTGCCGATGGCTGCCGCATATCACCGGGTGTAGTACCAATACAGAGGCACGCAGGTGCAGAGTCCATGCTCGTCAGCCAAGAACCAAAATATCAAAAGTTGGGCTCGCACACCGCTCACTCATCAGCGGGATCACCCCACAGGATCACGCTAATTGTAGTTCTTTCAGAGCGTCGTATCTTCTTTTAAATTTAAATATTATATTTTTCGCCATCCCTGGACACGTGTTTCGTGGTATTTGCCACTCGTCAGCAGGGAGCAGGTCATAGGTTCTGGGGTTGCCGATGGCTGCCTCATATCACCGGGTGTAGTACCAATACAGAGGCACGCAGGTGCAGAGTCCTTGCTCGTCAGCCAAGAACCAAAATATGAAAAGTTGGGCTCGCACACCGCTCACTCATCAGCGGGATCACCCCACAGGATCACGGTAATTGTAGTTCTTTCAGAGCGTCGTATCTTCTTTTAAATTTAAATATTATATTTTTCGCCATCCCTGGACACGTGTTTCGTGGTATTTGCCACTCGTCAGCAGGGAGCAGGTCATAGCTTCTGGGGTTGCCGATGGCTGCCGCATATCACCGAGTGTAGTACCAATACAGAGGCACGCAGGTGCAGAGTCCATGCTCGTCAGCCAAGAACCAAAATATCAAAAGTTGGGCTCGCACACCGCTCACTCGTCAGCGGGATCACCCCACAGGATCACGGTAATTGTAGTTCTTTCAGAGCGTCGTATCTTCTTTTAAATTTAAATATTATATTTTTCGCCATCCCTGGACACGTGTTTCGTGGTATTTGCCACTCGTCAGCAGGGAGCAGGTCATAGCTTCTGGGGTTGCCGATGGCTGCCGCATATCACCGGGTGTAGTACCAATACAGAGGCACGCAGGTGCAGAGTCCATGCTCGTCAGCCAAGAACCAAAATATCAAAAGTTGGGCTCGCACACCGCTCACTCGTCAGCGGGATCACCCCACAGGATCACGGTAATTGTAGTTCTTTCAGAGCGTCGTATCTTCTTTTAAATTTAAATATTATATTTTTCGCCATCCCTGGACACGTGTTTCGTGGTATTTGCCACTCGTCAGCAGGGAGCAGGTCATAGCTTCTGGGGTTGCCGATGGCTGCCGCATATCACCGGGTGTAGTACCAATACAGAGGCACGCAGGTGCAGAGTCCATGCTCGTCAGCCAAGAACCAAAATATCAAAAGTTGGGCTCGCACACCGCTCACTCATCAGCGGGATCACCCCACAGGATCACGGTAATTGTAGTTCTTTCAGAGCGTCGTATCTTCTTTTAAATTTAAATATTATATTTTTCGCCATCCCTGGACACGTGTTTCGTGGTATTTGCCACTCGTCAGCAGGGAGCAGGTCATAGCTTCTGGGGTTGCCGATGGCTGCCGCATATCACCGGGTGTAGTACCAATACAGAGGCACGCAGGTGCAGAGTCCATGCTCGTCAGCCAAGAACCAAAATATCAAAAGTTGGGCTCGCACACCGCTCACTCATCAGCGGGATCACCCCACAGGATCACGGTAATTGTAGCTCTTTCAGAGCGTCGTATCTTCTTTTAAATTTAAATATTATATTTTTCGCCATCCCTGGACACGTGTTTCGTGGTATTTGCCACTCGTCAGCAGGGAGCAGGTCATAGCTTCTGGGGTTGCCGATGGCTGCCGCATATCACCGGGTGTAGTACCAATACAGAGGCACGCAGGTGCAGAGTCCATGCTCGTCAGCCAAGAACCAAAATATCAAAAGTTGGGCTCGCACACCGCTCACTCATCAGCGGGATCACCCCACAGGATCATGCTAATTGTAGTTCTTTCAGAGCGTCGTATCTTCTTTTAAATTTAAATATTATATTTTTCGCCATCCCTGGACACGTGTTTCGTGGTATTTGCCACTCGTCAGCAGGGAGCAGGTCATAGGTTCTGGGGTTGCCGATGGCTGCCTCATATCACCGGGTGTAGTACCAATACAGAGGCACGCAGGTGCAGAGTCCTTGCTCGTCAGCCAAGAACCAAAATATGAAAAGTTGGGCTCGCACACCGCTCACTCATCAGCGGGATCACCCCACAGGATCACGGTAATTGTAGTTCTTTCAGAGCGTCGTATCTTCTTTTAAATTTAAATATTATATTTTTCGCCATCCCTGGACACGTGTTTCGTGGTATTTGCCACTCGTCAGCAGGGAGCAGGTCATAGCTTCTGGGGTTGCCGATGGCTGCCGCATATCACCGGGTGTAGTACCAATACAGAGGCACGCAGGTGCAGAGTCCATGCTCGTCAGCCAAGAACCAAAATATCAAAAGTTGGGCTCGCACACCGCTCACTCATCAGCGGGATCACCCCACAGGATCACGGTAATTGTAGTTCTTTCAGAGCGTCGTATCTTCTTTTAAATTTAAATATTATATTTTTCGCCATCCCTGGACACGTGTTTCGTGGTATTTGCCACTCGTCAGCAGGGAGCAGGTCATAGCTTCTGGGGTTGCCGATGGCTGCCGCATATCACCGGGTGTAGTACCAATACAGAGGCACGCAGGTGCAGAGTCCATGCTCGTCAGCCAAGAACCAAAATATCAAAAGTTGGGCTCGCACACCGCTCACTCATCAGCGGGATCACCCCACAGGATCACGGTAATTGTAGCTCTTTCAGAGCGTCGTATCTTCTTTTAAATTTAAATATTATATTTTTCGCCATCCCTGGACACGTGTTTCGTGGTATTTGCCACTCGTCAGCAGGGAGCAGGTCATAGCTTCTGGGGTTGCCGATGGCTGCCGCATATCACCGGGTGTAGTACCAATACAGAGGCACGCAGGTGCAGAGTCCATGCTCGTCAGCCAAGAACCAAAATATCAAAAGTTGGGCTCGCACACCGCTCACTCATCAGCGGGATCACCCCACAGGATCACGCTAATTGTAGTTCTTTCAGAGCGTCGTATCTTCTTTTAAATTTAAATATTATATTTTTCGCCATCCCTGGACACGTGTTTCGTGGTATTTGCCACTCGTCAGCAGGGAGCAGGTCATAGGTTCTGGGGTTGCCGATGGCTGCCTCATATCACCGGGTGTAGTACCAATACAGAGGCACGCAGGTGCAGAGTCCTTGCTCGTCAGCCAAGAACCAAAATATGAAAAGTTGGGCTCGCACACCGCTCACTCATCAGCGGGATCACCCCACAGGATCACGGTAATTGTAGTTCTTTCAGAGCGTCGTATCTTCTTTTAAATTTAAATATTATATTTTTCGCCATCCCTGGACACGTGTTTCGTGGTATTTGCTACTCGTCAGCAGGGAGCAGGTCATAGCTTCTGGGGTTGCCGATGGCTGCCGCATATCACCGGGTGTAGTACCAATACAGAGGCACGCAGGTGCAGAGTCCATGCTCGTCAGCCAAGAACCAAAATATCAAAAGTTGGGCTCGCACACCGCTCACTCATCAGCGGGATCACCCCACAGGATCACGGTAATTGTAGTTCTTTCAGAGCATCGTATCTTCTTTTAAATTTAAATATTATATTTTTCACCATCCCTGGACACGTGTATCGTGGTATTTGCCACTTGTCAGCAGGGAGCAGGTCATAGCTTCTGGGGTTGCCGATGGCTGCCGCATATCACCGGGTGTAGTACCAATACAGAGGCACGCAGGTGCAGAGTCCATGCTCGTCAGCCAAGAACCAAAATATCAAAAGTTGGGCTCGCACACCGCTCACTCATCAGCGGGATCACCCCACAGGATCACGGTAATTGTAGTTCTTTCAGAGCGTCGTATCTTCTTTTAAATTTAAATATTATATTTTTCGCCATCCCTGGACACGTGTTTCGTGGTATTTGCCACTCGTCAGCAGGGAGCAGGTCATAGCTTCTGGGGTTGCCGATGGCTGCCGCATATCACCGGGTGTAGTACCAATACAGAGGCACGCAGGTGCAGAGTCCATGCTCGTCAGCCAAGAACCAAAATATCAAAAGTTGGGCTCGCACACCGCTCACTCATCAGCGGGATCACCCCACAGGATCACGGTAATTGTAGTTCTTTCAGAGCGTCGTATCTTCTTTTAAATTTAAATATTATATTTTTCGCCATCCCTGGACACGTGTTTCATGGTATTTGCCACTCGTCAGCAGGGAGCAGGTCATAGCTTCTGGGGTTGACGATGGCTGCCGCATATCACCGGGTGTAGTACCAATACAGAGGCACGCAGGTGCAGAGTCCATGCTCTTCAGCCAAGAACCAAAATATCAAAAGTTGGGCTCGCACACCGCTCACTCATCAGCGGGATCACCCCACAGGATCACGGTAATTGTAGTTCTTTCAGAGCATCGTATCTTCTTTTAAATTTAAATATTATATTTTTCGCCATCCCTGGACACGTGTTCCGTGGTATTTGCCACTCGTCAGCAGGGAGCAGGTCATAGCTTCTGGGGTTGCCGATGGCTGCCGCATATCACCGGGTGTAGTACCAATACAGAGGCACGCAGGTGCAGAGTCCATGCTCGTCAGCCAAGAACCAAAATATCAAAAGTTGGGCTCGCACACCGCTCACTCATCAGCGGGATCACCCCACAGGATCACGGTAATTGTAGTTCTTTCAGAGCGTCGTATCTTCTTTTAAATTTAAATATTATATTTTTCGCCATCCCTGGACACGTGTTTCGTGGTATTTGCCACTCGTCAGCAGGGAGCAGGTCATAGCTTCTGGGGTTGCCGATGGCTGCCGCATATCACCGGGTGTAGTGCCAATACAGAGGCACGCAGTTGCAGAGTCCATGCTCGTCAGCCAAGAACCAAAATATCAAAAGTTGGGCTCGCACACCGCTCACTCATCAGCGGGATCACCCCACAGGATCACGGTAATTGTAGTTCTTTCAGAGCGTCGTATCTTCTTTTAAATTTAAATATTATATTTTTCGCCATCCCTGGACACGTGTTTCGTGGTATTTGCCACTCTCGATGACCTTCGCTGGGAACGGGAGCAGGGAGATGGGTCGGATGTTCTTGAGGTCCTTGTGGTCCGCCTTGCGTTTCTTGAGTAAAGCGTTGGTCTTGGCGTGCTTCCAGCTCTCCGGGAAGGTTGCTGTCTCAAAGGAGATGTTGATGGATTTCCGGGAATGGGGTGCGATGGTGGTGCTTGCCCTGTTAAAGATACGGTGTAGGCATGGATCTGACGGGGAACCGGAATAGACGGTGTTCATGATCTTGATGGTGTCTTCGTCATTGATGTTGGTCCAGGAGATCAGGTGATTGGTGCGGGTGGTTGTCATGGGGGCGGAGGTCTCAGTGGTTGTCAGGGCGGTCGTGGCATTGAAGTATACCCATGTTCAGATATTAAGCATAATGGAAGAGTAATAGCTGATAAACAGACTAAATAAAGAGTATCCTTACCCTGAATATTTACAAGGAAACCCCACCATCTTGAGGATAGTGAATATAGAGCAAGCCTCACAGATAATGTCATTCAAAAGGTTGGTATACTAAGGAATCTAAAGAACCTGAAAATTCAAAAAATTAGTTAGGATTATTAACGGTGGATTGGTGGTAATATCAGGAGAAGTCCATTTTTGTGAAGCCTGAGTACTATAATGACCTTCACTATACATATTGTTCAACTATATAGCCAAAAGAATTACTTACACAACTGACCAAAATTGATCACACATATGATCATAGGTTGTGACTGAAATCAATACCAATCAAGAGATTACCAATGTTTGGCGTAGTGTAATTGGTCCTAAAGTGTCAAGCATATATCTTATCCTAATCTAATATACAAGATTCTAATTTTCAAACTTTTACATGTAAATAATACTCACATATGCATGTTCAAACCTAGGGAGTCATTAGGATAGCGGGCGGAAAACCACCCCGACTGCCATGGAGGCGGAAACCAACCGCCCGCCTGCACCGCGGATACACCGGCGGCCACATTAGGATCAACTGCCATTAAAGATCGACCGCGGCGGTAGCGGGCCAAGCAAAGCCGTCCGACGCGGGCAGTGATGGTCAAAAACCACAGGGGTCGGAAGAGCTGCGTAAAAGCAACAACCCGCCGCAAGGACAGCGGACACACCGCAAGGGAAATTAGGATATCCCCGAGGGTGTCGCGGTCGGAACCGCTGATACCGACCGCCGCGGACGTACATAGGAATGAATGGGAGAAATAGCGGAAGAGATGCAGTATAGCCTCCGCAGCGGACGGGACATGAAAAACATGGCGGACGATGCCAAAACACCGCAGTGATGCCAAACATTGCACAAATACAATTAGCCAAGCCCCCCAAATACATAACACACATACAAATAAAACAAATAAATGCAAATCAAAATAAAACACCACAGGACAACTCCCACAACACACCTGACACCCAAATTCCACTTGGACACACCCACACAGCTGAGTATAAAGCCACCCCCTTCACTAACAACAATCCTTTGCTACACTCTAGAAGAGAAGGCCATACACCACATCTAACAGGAGAGGCAAAAGAGCACAGCACACACACACACATTCACCACTACCAGCACCACCACCATTACACCAGCACAAACAATCCCCCAGCACACAACACACCTCACACCTCTACACCACACACCTGCACCCACACCCCTGCACCCACAAACACCTCAACCACCACACACCATGACAGCACAAAAAATTCCCAAATTCACCGAGAGTGAGTTGACAGTCATGGTCAATGAGATTTTGAGAGTAGAGCCACAATTGTTTGGTAGCCTGGTCCAACAGACACCATTAGCCACGAGGACACAAATGTGGGAAAGGATAGTCCAAAGGGTGAATGCAGTAGGGACCACCCCAAGATCCAAAAAGGAGATCATGAAGCGGTGGCATGATCTTAAGAGGGTTGTCAAGGAGAGGAGGAGCAAGAACTGGACGCTGGTGAATGTGACTGGCAGTGGCCCTCCCATCCCATCGAAAACATTCACACCATGGGAAGAGAAGGTGCTTGCCATACTGCTTCCTGAGAGTCTCACAGGAGTAGCCAGGGGAGAGGAGGCTGGTAAGTACAAACAAATGCCAAACAACACACTGACAAGTACTTCCTTGCAATACCTAAACACCATTACACTGTCCACCCTCACCCAACAGGTAGCTAGCCATCTTGCTTAGGAGGCATGTATGGGGGAGGGAGGGAGGCCTGCACTATCACTCCCACCATGCCCCATGGCCTACAGCTGAGCAGGAGACAGGCCTCCCCCACCCAGGAGCATGTGTCAGCCATTGCACTGTCCACCCTCACCTAACAGGTAGGTAGCCATCTTGTATTGGAGGACTTTTTGGGGGTGGGAGGCATGCACTACCACTCCCAGCAACCCCCCCCCTGTCCCACACCCCAGCAGCATGGAGGCACCCCCACCCAGGAGCATGTGTCAGCCATTGCACTCTTTACCAAACAGACTTACAGGTAGGTAGCCATCTTGTATTGGAGCACTGTTTGGGGGTGGGAGGCCTGTATCACTACTCCCAGCATGCCCCCTGTCCCACACTCCAGCAGCATGGAGGCCTCCCCCACCCAGGAGCATGTGTTAGCCATTGCACTCTTCACCCTGACCTAACAGGTCGGTAGTTATCTTGCTTGTGATGTCTGTCTGTTGGAGGGAGCCCTGCACTACCACTCCCACCATGCCCCCTGGCCCATAGCTCAGCAGGACAGAGGCCTCCCCCACCCAGGAGCATGTTTCAGCCATTGCACTGTTTACCCTCACCTAACAGGTAGGTAGCCATCTTGTGCTGGAGCACTATTTGGGGGTGGGAGGCCTGTATCACTACTCCCAGCATGCCCCCTGGCCCACAGCTCAGCAGGACAGAGGCCTCCCCCACCCAGGAGCATGTGTCAGCCATTGCACTGTACACCCTCACCTGACAGGTAGGTAGCCATCTTGCTTGTGATGTCTGTTTGTTGGAGGGAGGCCTGCACTACCACTCCCACCATGCCCCCTGGCCCACAGCTCAGCAGGACAGTGGCCTCCCCACCCAGGAGCATGTGTCAGCCATTGCACTGTTTACCCTCACCTAACAGGTAGGTAGCTATCTTATCTCTTCCTGATGTGTGTGTGTGTGGTAGACCTGCATCCCTAAAGGCAACAACAATTGCATGCTTTGCATTGACATTCAACATGTATGAGTAAATGATGTTCCTCTGCACTATGATATTACACACAGTGTTGCCATGAATTGTACTACTGGTGACTTCATAATTGTGTAGTGTACAGACAGTCGATGATACGCAGATGACACAATACTTGCACAGTGCCCAACACTGTCCATTCCCCATCTACTCCACAGGTGATGAAGAACTCACTGCTGAGGACCACCCCAATGACCAGCAGAGCCAGTCTCCACCCCGGCACATGGACTCTTAGATGTGGACTCCCAGGACAGTTTGGACGATGAGCTCCAGCCCAGCCCATCTGGTGTGCCACAGACCCAGAGGTCCCAGGCCCCCATCTTCCCCACCACCACGTCTGCTGCAACAAGAGCGCAGCAGACCCCTACTGTCACGGCCTCTGCCTCCACCGCAGCCACCACCACCACCACCGCCACCACCACTACCACTAGTACCACCAGTACCACCTGCAGCACCCTCCCTGTCCCAGAGGATGACCAGCCTACAGCAATGACTGTGGAGGGCGGGGAGAGAGTGCGTGGACCCACAGTGGCGAGGCAAGAGGTCTGTGGCAGCAGAGCAGGTGGGAGGGCCAGGGTCACCACCAGACCTCAGGAGTAGTGGACACCATCCCTGGACCACTACCCCAGAGTTGTGAAGGCCTACCAAGAGGTCCCGGGACAAAGTGGCCGGTCCGATGAACTATTACGGGAGCTCATCCTGCTTACGAGGTCCATCGATAACCACCTTGGACAGATGGTGGACCTCATGGGCCAGCAAGTGGCGTTGCAGACGGACAGGCCTGTGTCCCAACCACCACCTCTGTCCCCTCCTGTTGTGCCACTGGATGACAGTACACCATCCTCCCCTGCACCAACAGAGAGGGGCGAGTCCTCTGACGCCGCTGGCCATTCAGCAGGCCTTTCACCACCAAAAAGATCTAGGGGGCGTCCAAAGAAGAGCCTGGGAGTCTCTGGAGGCAAAGCACCTGCCACACCCCAGTCACGGAGCCAGCCGTGAAGACAACCCTCTCCCCCACTGCATTCACTGTTTGGACTATATTTCCCCACATTGCCTTGGCAATGGCACCTGTCTGTTGGACTGGGTCACCACATCCATGTGGTGTCTACTCTTGCATCTCATCGACCATGACTGTCAACTCACTGCTCATTCCCCACATTCATGTAAATATTCCCGCACAATTCACATGTCCACTTTCAAAATAAAATACCTGACGCACCTGATTTTGTGCATTATCGTTTTTAGTGCAATATTTTCAGTGTTGACAATGTCCATGATGTGTCCAAATGATGTACAATATGTAGGGCAGTATTCTTCTGGAGCACCTAGCGAGACACAACAGAACAACAGTCACTGGTCTCATTGTGGCATCACAAGCAGAACTCTACACAAAACATACACAAGACACAACAGGCATACTAGACAATGGGCTGCAGGTGTGAACAAATAGGGTCCAGCATACGTCCCCATATGGAACGTCAATGTCACATTTACCACACACAGGTGACTGAACGTGTGCCTGTCGGTGACATCCGCGCACAGCCCTTCACAACTACAGCAACCACACCAGACAATGTACACGTTGTACCTCGTCCCACCTTCAAGTGAAGTAGCGGTCGATGAGCTGCTGTCGCAGGTCTACTCCTTCCTCCTCTCCACTGTCCTCATCACTAAACTCAGGTCCTTGAGCAGGTGGTGGCCTTGGTTCCTCACCATCGTCCAGGAGCAGGGGGACCCCCTTGTGGATGGCCAGGTTGTGCAGCATACAGCATGCCACAACGATCTTGCTCTCCTTCCCAGGCGAGTATGCCAGTGCACCTCCGGTCCTGTCAAGGCAGCGGAATCTTGAATTCAGCAGGCCAAAAGTCTGTTCGATTATCTGTCGGGTCCTGCCATGGGCCTCATTGTAGCGGATATCACCCGGGGTCCTGGGATTCCTGAGGGAGTTCAATAGCCATGGCCTACTGGGATATGCTGAGTCACCTGTGAATGACAAACACCCATTGAAATGTTGCACAGCCAGAGTGCATCAGGTAACACACAGCACGCCATATCAGTAGGCATACTCACCCACAATCCAAGCACGCTCGGGATGCAGATTCTCCATCATCCGTGGCACCATGCTGTTCCTCATGATGTATGAATCATGCGCCCAGCGCGGATACTTCGCACACACATGAGACATGGTCATGTCCGCAAGGCACACCACCTGCACATTGATGGAATGATAATGTTTGCGGTTCCTATAAATGTGCTCCGTCGCCTGTGGTGCCACCAGACCTACATGGGTGCAATCGATGGCACCAACAACATGTGGGATGCGTCCAAGGGGATAGAAGTCCCCCTTCACGGCAGCCAATTCTCCTCCCCTAGGGAAATGGATGTAGCGATTCCGATACAGCATCATGACTGCAAGAACATCCCTCAGCACCATGCTGAACATGGGCTGCGACATCCCTCCAGTGCTAGCCACGGTCTCCTGGAAGGAACCTGTTGCAAAAAAGTGGAGTGCTGCCATCACCTTGTATGTGGGTGTGAATGCCATTGGATAGTGACGGCGAGGCTGCAGGTGGGGCTCCAATAGATCACACAGGATCTTCAGTGTTGGTGTATCCAGGCGGAATTTCCGTATTATTGCCTCATTCTCCATGTCCTCCAGCACTGTCAGGTGATGTAGGAGATTTGGCCTCCTCCTAGTTGAGATGTAAAATTGAAAATGTCAGTGACAGCCATCATGAGATGGCCACAGCACATACCATCAATGAGGTCATGGGAAAACAAAGACTGCCTGAGAGATGCATGGCACACCAGGTTACATGGGTGGCCTTTTGATACACACACAGGGCACACCTCTCCACTGACAATACACAAGTGCCACAAACACATCCGGGAATGTGAATGCGCACATTCTGGAGAACACAATTCACATGTGCAGGCAAGGTGCTGCAACATCCGCCAATGTCTTTGAAATTACCATATCTGTATCATACCCATCTGCTGTACCTGTCACACCTCAACGCATCATGTTAACTCTGCACACATCCATCAACACAATGATCACAGTATCAGGAAAACTTTCAGTTGTGTGCATGAGCTGTTGTGAATGCACCAGTCTGATACGATACAATGCTGTGACACAAGCCTTGTCAAGGTCATCATTGACCCACAACAAATTGATTTGTACTACATCATTAACACCAGCTCAAGAGTGTCAAGCATCATCAGCCATCAAATGCATAACTAACATGGCAGGGACCACAGACCAAAGTGTGTCACACTGAACGTGCGTCCACCTGTGGATTACATGGAAGTATGGCATTGTGTGTACAATGATGTGCCCTTTACCATGTTGCTGCTGTGTAGTGATACACTCTTCAGGATTGACATAGCCATTAATGGTCATGAAAATAGCGGTACCTACCGCCTGTCCCCGGCGGGTGTGACACCAGCACCACCCCCTTCACAAGTGCGGTAGCCATTGGCATATGGACATGTGTAGATGGCGGTGGCCATGCTCCGCCGCATGCATCACGGTACCTACCGCCTTTCCCCGGTGGTGTGACACCAGCACCACCCCCTTCACAAGTGTGGTAGCCTTTGGCATATGGACATGTGTAGATGGCAGTGGGCATGATCCGCCAGCGCGGAGGCGGTCATTGCATGCTTTTGAATGATGCGCCATCGCGGTAGCGCACCCCGGGCACCAATGGGAGCGATGATCGCGGTGGCATGATGCAGATTTGAAAGTAGCGGAAGGTGTGCTCCACCACCGTGGAGGCGGTCATTGGATACTTTTGAAAGAGGCAGACCTGGACAACCAACTGTTGCTGCTTTGCAGCTTCCAAATGACCCCAGGGGGCTATAAATATGTGTGAGTGAGCCTCACATTTCCACTGCTCACAGAGCCTGCTGCCTTGGACCCTCTCCTGCTGCTGCCTGAAGAGCCTTCTGCCTGGGACCCTCTCCTGCTGATGCCTGAAGAGCCTGCTGCCTGGGACCCTCTCCTGCTGCTTACTTGGACCATCTCCTGCTGCTGCCTGGGACCCTCTCCTGCTGCTGCCTGAAGAGCCTGCTGCCTGGGACCCTCTCCTCCTGCTGCCTGACGAGCCTGCTGCCTGGGACCCCTCACCACTCACTACCACCACAGGTGTTACATGTCCACAGGGATGGCAAGGATAGAGAAGATCCGTGCCAGTCCATTCACAAGTAAGGAGCTGGAGGTCCTTGTGGACGAGGTGCTGGCACAGTACCCAAGGCTGTTTGGTGGTCCCAATGTAGTGGTAAGTCACCATGAAGGTAGCTGCGGGGCAGGGGGGTGTCAGACGTGTAGTTGTGCAGCTGAAGTATATGCCTGGTGGCGTGGTGGCGTGTGAAACACTGACAGACAAGCTGTCTCCAGGGCAAGGGAGTGTGTGAGTCACAATGTCACTCTTTTATATGCCTGGACATGTATGTGTGTGTGTTGTGTGTTACATTGTCAGACATACAGAGCCAACGGTTGATAGCCATGTAGGTGCCAGGACAGTATTTGCATGTGTGAATATTTCTGTGTGCACCTGTAGTCTGAGTCAGTGTGACCCAGAGAGTAGATTCAGTGCCTGCCCACCAAAACGATTATAGATCACCAAACTTACATGCTCCTTGCTCCAGTTCCTTCACACTGTATAGTAGATATGCCAAATCTATGCCCTGGATTGCTGCAGACCTACACAATTCTGTCGATGCATTTTGTGTAGTGGCATCATGCATTTGTGGGAATATCATGGAGCATATACGCCCCAATGTGTGCATGCAATCACAAATGTCTGGGCCATGCATAGTGCCCTTGTGAGGGGTCCTCCAGTTTTGGAGGGAGGAAGGTTACAATTAGTCATGAGTCTGTGTCTTGCTACTGTTCTGATAGATGTTGGTATCTGACATTGTGTAACTGGACATTTACCCTTCTTTTCTCTCATACCTGCAGCTCAAGGTACACCAGCGTAAGGCCTTGTGGAGGGCCATTGCAGAAAAGGTGCGAGCCCTGGGGGTTTCAAACAGACGACGCACCCACTGTCACAAGAGGTGAGACGACATCAGCTGGCTGGCAAAGCAAGTGGCAGAGATGACCTTGGGGATGCTACCACGCACTGGGCATTTGGCACGGCGCAGCATGACTCCACTGATGGCCCGCATCTTGGCAGTGACTCATCCAGACCTGGATGCACGTCTGAGGGAGCATCGGCAGCAAGGCAGGGGTGGTGAGTATCTGGGAGGGTGACATTTCCTGGGAGTGGATGCATGTGTACAGGGCCTGTGGCACCGGAGACCCATGTGATGTGCGTGTGGTTCTGTGATGTGCTGTGTAATGTGAGTGGCTGCTGTGATGTGTCGTTCTATCAGGCATTGGCCCACCCTGGCCTTACTGAGGTGTTGATCACTAATGTACTTTCGCATTGCCAGATGGGTTAGGTTCCACATGGTCATTCTTCATTGGGATCGTGTGGGGAATCCATAATGGGGTGAACTGCAGTGTCAACTTTCTGAGTGTGAATTCAGGTATGCCTACTTTGCATGCACCATGATCGTTGAGGTTCACACATCAGACAACAATGTGCCCGAGGTTACCACATGGTGCTTGCTATGGCCTACTTGGCATTGTGGACTGTAATGTCCTAATAGATGTGTGTGTTGTTCCTTCCTGTCCCCTGAAGGTCTGACATTGGTAATAATATCCACATCATGTCCCTAGGGCAGGGAGAGTTGGGGGGTGGGGCACTCCATCTGCAGGCAGGGAGTAGTGCTGTGTTGCATGAACATAGCTCATTCATGGCATAATTTGTGTGTTACAGGCACTGTTGTGGTCTATGTAGTGTGTTGATGCACAGTGATTGCAGGGTGTGGTGGTTACCATGTAGATTTGGGCATCTCCAATACTGCATTGCTTGTAATACGTGTGACCAGATGATGACACTTACACAACCCTGTATCTCTCTCTCATGCAGATTCGCAAGAGACCACGGAGGACCATGAGCCAGAAACCAGTGGTGGAGAGAGTAGCACTACATCTGCAGCGGAGGTCAGTGACACAGAGCCCACCAGCGCATCTGAGGGGGACAGAAGTATGCAGGAGGAATCTGTGCCAGAGACACATAGTACCACATCATCAGATGCCAGCGGGGATGCATCCAAGTTGGCAGGCACAGGGGATGGGGAGTCTGCATCATCATCTACCTCCCAGCAGCCAGTCCCCCGCCTCCCATCCACTTCCTCTGGTGCTGCCCGTATCCGTGTCACTAAGAGGGGACAAGTTTCATTCACACCTGGCACCGCTGCCCCAGCACCTGTCCCCCCTGCTGCCCTCACTGCAGAGTGTGTTGAGCTCCTGCGCCAGACCGCCCTGCTCAATGCCTTCAGTGACCATGAAAAGAAATTAGGCCAGGTGATTGCATACATGGAGGGCATACACTCAGACGTGGGTGGGCTACACCGGACAGTCCAGGCGTTGTTATCCACAGTCATGTCAGCCCTTCAACAGGCACATGCTCCCATTGCAGCTCAGATGCCTTTGTCCACCCCCCAGTCAGTGGCCACATCAGATGACAGTGTGCACGGTTTGCCTGCGTCAACGTAAAGGTACAGCACCAGGAGCACACAACAGACACAAACCAAACACTCCCGACCACAGACACCATCCCCACTGAAGAGCATGGCCACCCTAGAATGCACAGACAAGAGCCAGTCAGGGAAGGGCAAGGCCAGAAGAGCAATGAGGCAGACATCAGCCTTTCATGCTGCAGAGGCATTACCAGCACAAGACTCTCCTGTCCGTAGTACATCACACAAACCTACACATGCAGTGTCGGTGGCCACTGAGGAGGTCTTGCATATCAGGGGTACACCTACGAAGAGCACAGGGACACATCCACCAAAAACATCTACCCCAATTCCACGTTCATTGATGCAGGTGGAGGAGGGCAGTGTAGAGACCACCCCTGGCAAGAAGGCAAAGGAGTTCACTGTAGGGAGGGCAGTGTAGAGAACACCCCTGGCAAGAAGGCAAAGGAGGGCACTGTAGGGGGTACACCTGGCAAGAAGGCAAAGGAGGGCAGTGTAGAGACCACCCCTGGCAAGAAGGCAAAGGATGGTACTGTAGGGGGTACACCTGGCAAAGAGGGGAAGGTGGTCCAGAGACGTAGCCAGACCAAGCATTCCGTGGGTTCCAGCACATCTCCAGTGGCAGTGCCAGTGTCTGCACCTGATGTGGGACAGTTGGGGTGTGTGCCTGTTGTGTCATCACCACTTCCCATCAACCCCAAGACAGGGAAGCCATTTCATATTCCCAAAAAGTGGAAGGGCACCCCACCAACCTCACCCACCCACACTGTGTCAGAGGTCTGCATGACTCCACCTCCACGTGCCACTATGCCACCTGGTCCACACAGCCCTCCAGCTTGCCAAGCCACTGTTAGCCCCACAGCACCTGGGGCTCTGTCACCACAGTCAAGTGGGCCTGCTGTCCCCGACACACAGCCAGGTGCAAGTCAGCATGACAGCAAGGAGTGAGTTGACATCACCCTCATACGCCTGTGCATCATACAGGTGTGCTAGTCCTGTACATTGATTGGAACATGGGTGTGTTGCTGGCCCTGTTGCTCTGCTGTGTTGGCCTCTCCCCTGTCATGGACACTGGCCCTGTTGCTCTGCTGTGCTGTACTCTCCCCTGCCATGGACACTGGCCCTGTTGCTCTGTTGTGCTATACTCTCACCTGCCATGGACACTGGCCCTGTTGCTCTGCTGTGCTGTACTCTCACCTGCCATGGACACTGGCCCTGTTGCTCTGCTGTGCTGTACTCTCACCTGCCATGGACACTGACCCTGTTGCTCTGCTGTGCTGTGCTCTCACCTGCCATGGACACTGGTCATGTTGCTCTGTTGTGCTGTACTCTCACCTGCTATGGACACTGGCCCTGTTGCTCTGCTGTGCTGGCCTCTCCCCTGCCATGGACACTGGCCCTGTTTCTCTGTTGTGCTGTACTTTCACCTGCCATGGACACTGGCCCTGTTTCTCTGTTGTGCTGTACTCTCATCTGCCATGGACACTGGCCCTATTGCTCTGTTGTGCTGTACTCTCACCTGCCATGGACACTGGCCCTGTTGCTCTGCTGTGCTGTACTCTCACCTGCCATGGACACTGGCCCTGTTGCTCTGTTGTGCTGTACTCTCACCTGCCATGGACACTGGCCCTGTTGCTCTGCTGTGCTGTACTCTCACCTGCCATGGACACTGGCCCTGTTGCTCTGTTGTGCAGTACTCTCACCTGCCATGGACACTGGCCCTATTGCTCTGCTGTGCTGTACTCTCACCTGCCATGGACACTGGGGTTGTTGCTCTGCTGTGCTGTACTCTCACCTGCCATGGACACTGTCCCTGTTGCTCTGCTGTGTTGGCCTCTCCCCTGCCATGGACACTGGCCCTGTTGCTCTGCTGTGCTGGCCTCTCCCCTGCCATGGACACTGGCCCTGTTGCTCTGCTGTGTTGGCCTCTCCCCTGCCATGGACACTGGCCCTGTTGCTCTGCTGTGCTGGCCTCTCCCCTGCCATGGACACTGGCCCTGTTGCTCTGCTGTGTTGGCCTCTCCCCTGTGCTATGGACACTGGCCTTCCTGTTTGTGTTTCACCTGTGCATGGTATCTAGCATGTGTACATCATTTTGAGCCTTGCTGTTATCTACAATTGTTGTACCGCTACATCTGTGCAATCTGTGACTAAATACAGTTACTTCTGGTGTGTCTTTTGTCAGTGTCCTTGCTGATTAAAGTTCTGTTTTTGTTCGCATTTGATTGACTGTGTACCATGCTCCATGTATAACTTCAACATTGCAAGACTCTTTGCAGGCATCATATTTTTGGACAGGGGTGACAGGATCTTCAGTCCATTTTGACCCTGCAAATGTTGTCATGTGTGATGGCTATTTTCGCTGCCATGCAGCCATCTTGATAGTGATTTGCTACTGTTGCCTACACTGTTCACATGTCTGGTTGGGGGACACTACCAGCACAGGGTGTGATGCTGTGCAAATGTTTAGGAGCTGGCTGGGATATGTCATGAAGTATGTGTGTGGTTTACCTTTCTGTGTGCCCAGCCTTGTATGTGTATGGTCATCTTGTGTTGGCCCTTGGTCCTGGTACCATGGCCTACATGAGATGCGTGGTCTTGGGTGTAGCAGAGGTGTGCAGTTTGAAGGGTGTCAGTTTGTAGTGGATGTATGTGTGCCCCTGTATTGTGGGGGACACCCATGTGTCACCCAGGAGTTGTATTCCTGTTGTTAGTTTTGTCTTGACCTGTGTAGAGGATTGTATGCACTTGTGTGAGCTGTTTGTAGTGCACTGTGCTGTATTTTGTGTATCCATGGTGTTGTGTGTGACTCATCCTTGTTGTGTTTGTAAGTTTGAAGTGTGCAAAGTGTGTGAGTTGCACATCAGTGTTGTGTTTGGTTGATCCTCATTGTGTTTTGTGTGTTTTTGTGTAAACTGTGTGGGCCTGCTGCTCCACACTGGCATTGAGATTGTCATGCATTGCAGGCACATGGTGATTTTTCCAAACCTGTATGGCATGGTGTGTGTGGTTTTGGTCCATCCCCTATGTGTGCCACTTGTGCCTGGCCATTGTGGGTGTTCCCTCCCTCTATTTCTGTGTGGTACACCCCTTACCTGTTTGCTACTGACATGCAGGCTGTTTCAGTTTGATGTGAGCTGTCCCCTTGGTTTCCATGTGTGTGTGCCTCCACATCACTTCATTTGTGGGCTTGTGCTTTGTGGTGCAGTTCTTGGGCTATGTGTGTTATTCCACTATGGACATTGCCACAATGGTTTATGTGTGCTGTCCTTGTGCTATTGGTCATTCTGTAGTGGTTATGTGCACTTCAGCAGTGTGTGCTGGCCAGTGCTCTGGTGGAGGTGGCTGGGCTCTTGTATCCCAGAATGGTCCATGTATAGTTGTTGGGTTGGATGTGTGGATGTTGGCTGTGGTATTGCTTGAGTTCCTGGGTGTTCTGTTGTATTTGTGCATGGCAGTTTTGTGGTGTGTGTGATGCGGTTGTGTCAATCATGTGTGTGTGTGGCTGTTGTGCTTGTTATGCACACATTGCTTGTTGTGCATGCAGTGTTGTGTGTATGTGGCCTTGGCATTGCCTGATGTGCATCCCCTGATATCTTGTGGTGTTTGTTGATTGGGGTTTCATGTGCATCTGTGGTCGGTTTGGTGTGGCAGTGTGTGTTTGTCCAGATGCACTTCTTGTGTGATTAGTGTTATGGTGTGTGTGTTTTGGTCCTGAGTGACGTTTTTGTTTACTCCTGTTGTGTCTGTGCTCCCATTGCTTTTCCCCAGTGTGGTCGACAGGGTATGTCTGTTTCTGTTGGAGTTCAGTATGTGTTCCTGTAGTGTTTGTATGTTGTTCTTGTGCAGGCATCTGTTGGGGCATCTCTGTGTGTGTGTTGTGTTTTTGGCTACACCCAGGGTGTGTGTTTGTTTGTGTATGTAAATGGAGGGATTGTGAGCCTTCAGTGTGTGTGGCACTGGTGTTGTGTGTTCCTTGTCAGCCACTGCTGCAGTGACTGAGCCCCTGGTTGTGTGTTGTGTGGTGCAGAAGGTGTGCATTGTGCTTGTTGTTGCAGTGCTTGTTGGTGTGCCTGGGTGGTGCATGGGATGGGCACCTGGCCTGTGACTTGTTGTGGTGTGTTGATGTGTGATTGGGGGTGGTGTGTCCCTATGGTGTTTGTGCCCTGCCCATGCCTTGGAGTGGCCCTGCCTTCTGCATAGTGCGCATGTGTTGACCGCGGCGGTGACGTGACCGGGACGTTGCAGCTGGTTGGCGGATGATGTGTGTTCCGGATGCAGAGGGGTGCCTTGTTGTCAGGTGGGTGATGTGTACGTGCCCATGTGGATGTGTTGTGTCCCCCAGCAGGGTGTCTGTGTGGTGCTTGGGCCCTGTGTCGGCATGTGTGTTGTGTGTTGCATATGTGTAGTTGCGTACCAGCGGCGTCGTCCGCGGTGGCCCATCTGGCGGTAGTGTTGTATCAGGTACATCACCGGATGCATATGGAGGGCTGGGTCCATGGCGTTCATGACCGGGTCTCGGCGTTCGTGCTCCGCTGTCGACTTTCCGCCTGCTCAGGCTGGGCGGTGTCTCCGCTGCGGTGCGTCTGCTTGTTTGGGCCATCCTAATTTATCGACCGGGGCGGACGTCATTCGGCATGGCGGAGAGTCTCGATTGGCTCCCGCTGCCGCGGTGGCGGGTGCACTTTGATGGTGGTGCGCGTCGCTCCGCAACGGACGGGAATTCACCTATGTTTTGTTATCCTAATGTGGCGGACGTGAGTACCGGTGCTCGCGGGTGGAAAAAGCAGTTTTTCCACCCCGCCACCACCGCGGTGGTGCCACCGCCTGACATCCTAATGGACCCCTAAGCCTTTTTTAACTAGGGCAACATTTGGTATCCAAGGGTGAGATGGCTTTGATTTCTTTGACACATTCAAGGTGAAATGATTTGAAAACAGAAGCTTGCAAATTTCGACAAAATATTTTCTGTTATACTGGTAGATAAATGATAAAAGATATAAATACATTTTGCCAATTACAACAGGAGGCAGCACAGTTGTTTAGTCACCAAAGGCCCGATGTAGGTAAATCCCATTTACCGATTTTGAAATACCGAATCCTACCGATTCGGTAATCAAAAATCGGTAAATGGGATGTAGGTCCCAACATCTGGATTAGTTACCGAATCCTTAACAATTCTTTAATTACCGATTCGGTAAATACCGAATCGGTAATGCCCATTCATTCCTATGGGCTTTGAAGCCCATAGGAATGATTAGGCATTACCGATTCGGTATTTACCGAATCGGTAATTAAAGAATTCACAAGGGTGCAGGGGGTGTCACTTTGACACCCTCTAGCACCCCCAAAACGGGCATGTGTGCAATGTGGCACACAGACATGCCCTAAGGGCACGTCTGTCTGTCACATGGCACATGTGTACATGCACAGATGTGCATGTACACAGGAATCGGTTTTTTACCATGGATTTGTATTCCATGGTAAAATACCGATTCTGTAGGCCATGTGCTGATGGAACATTGGCTACCTACATTGCATTTTCGGTAGTTCTACCGAATCGTCATCATTACCGAATCGGTAAATATTACCGATTGGGTAACTTTACCGATTCGGAAATGATAACGATTCGGTAAAATTACCGAAAATGTGCCCCTACATCTCGATAGCCCTTTACCGATCGGAAACGGCTGAAAATCGGTATTTTCGGCCGATTCCGATCGGTAAAGGGCTACCTACATCGGGCCCCAAATTCTCAAAACAAGCATCATATTAAACTTCTTGCTTAACGTCAGGTGGTTCCTTTTAAGCCAATTACAAGTGGGCCGGATTGGGTGAGGTATTTGCTGTATTTGGCAAATAATTTGCAACAGGCAGAGGTTGAATAAATCACTCCTTCTACCAATTTTTGTCTGTGTAATAAGAATTAATAGATCAGTGACACAATATCGAAACCATAAATATAGTAATACAAAAATAGTGTGTCAAAAAATGTCCATCAAAAAAATATTGTTTTTCTATACATATAATGGGAAGTACAAAAATATCAAAATCAAATATTGTTCTACACTAATATCGAAAAATATATACAAAAATAATATTTGTTACTAAATGTTATAAAATGTTAGGTTTGCTTGTAAAGCACACGTGTCATCCCAATTATGTTCTCTCTGCACTATAGCAGCTCCAAAGATTGGCCAAACCCATAGTGGAAGGTGTCAGACAGCTAAAAAAGTAAATTCTCAAGGGATGTCTTAAACTGTTTAAAGTCAGACACACATGCAGATGCAGTGGAAGCAGATTCCAGTGCTGGGGGCAATAAATGTAGCTTAAAACAGGGGAAAAAATGAAAATGTTGATATTTAAAATATAAATTTAGTATAATATAAATTAAATATGTTTAAATAATATTTATATATATAAATATTTAC
Organism: Lissotriton helveticus; assembly: GCF_964261635.1. Classification (NCBI taxonomy): domain Eukaryota; kingdom Metazoa; phylum Chordata; class Amphibia; order Caudata; family Salamandridae; genus Lissotriton; species Lissotriton helveticus. The sequence goes on from NC_136070.1 coordinate 307,115,856, forward strand.
TATATTAAACAGACACACACACATATATAAAAATGTGTATGTTTATATACACATATATAATATGAAACTGTATAAACAATATAACACGCATATATATATATTACCTACTGGCGGTCGCCAGTAGGTATATATAGTTAGGATTTTTTCTCTATGGGATTTTTGAAAATTCTATGTCTAATAACTTTGGCGTTTGTGGACGGAATTGGCTGAAATTTTCAGGAAAATGGAACATTTTGTTTCTGAGCAGCCCCTGAAAATTTGGGGGGGGTTCGTCAAGGGGGGGCCGAGAAAAAAGGGGGGTCCCAAAACGTGTTTTTAACATTGAGTTTTCCATAGGGCGGTTGGCCTCACTTTTAGCCCGAACGGCTGAATGGATTTGCACGAAACTTGGCAAAATTGTAGGGACTGGTAGCCCGATGTGCCTTTTGTAGGTCTCAATATATGTGCTCCAGTGGATTTTGAGAAATTAACGTTTAAAAAAAGATATATATCTGTAACAGCGGACCGGGCAGCGCTCCGGTTCGCGGACTTTTCGCGCAACGGAGCTTTGTGAAGCGAAGCTGATTGGTTCTCCGGCGTCTGTCAACATTCCAAACAGTCCGTAGCGGCCGCCATCTTGTCTCTCGGTAGGATTGAGAGACAAGAGGAGGCAAAAACAAAGGGGGAAATAACCATAAGGGGGCATAGTAGATCCTCCCTGACCCCCTAGGTTTAATGTGGAGGTTTTAAAAGGGCCCCGCGGGGCAAAAAAAAAAAAAAAAAATTTGTTTTTTTTGCGTGGGTAGCGCCCGGTCCGCGAACCTTAAGCGTTACGGGAGTCTGTCAACATTCCAAACAGTCCGTAGCGGCCGCCATCTTGTCTCTCGGTAGGATTGAGAGACAAGAGGAGGCCAAAACAAAGGGGGAAATAACCATAAGGGGGCATAGTAGATCCTCCCTGACCCCCTAGGTTTAATGTGGAGGTTTTAAAAGGGCCCCGCGGGGCAAAAAAATATAAATTTTTTTTGTTTTTTTTGCGTGGGTAGCGCCCGGTCCGCGAACCTTAAGCGTTACGGGAGTCCACCATTTTGTGTTTCAGTCGAATTAAGATACAAAATGGAGGGCAAATAATGTTCAGAATGGGTAGAAGGGGGCACGGTAGACTTATCTTGACCCCCTAGGTTTTGTGAGGATGGCTGAGGAGGCTTATATGTGCGAAAAAAAAAAATTTTTTAAATTTCGTGAGGTTAGCTCCCGGTTCGCGTACCGGGTAGCGCCCCGGGGAGCGTACTTTGTTGAAAATTAGTGAAAAAAGTTAGAGTAAAATAATAATTGTGAGTGATCAGATGTAGGGTAGCTCTGAGAAGAGCTTTTGGGTTTATGGTACATTTAGGTACTTATAAGTAGGTACCAATGCACATTCTTAAATTCAGAATGAAAATTCTGTTGCCCTCATCTGAGAAGTGAACTCCATCTCCTCTGTAGATATCTTGCATGTAGTAACGCAAGTTATTGTTGTACAGGGAGCCCATTCCATGGTCTCTCATGTAAGCTGAAACAGATTTGTTTACATGCTTCCTCGACTTCTCAATTTGTGGACAAAATTGGTTTGACCACCTCCATTTCTGTCTTTGGCATATATTTGAATATACCAAGGCAGTCTGAGGAAAAAGTGCCATCAATTGCTCAAAGGTGTCCTTTAAAAGCATTTCCAGACCTACCCCAGTCAAAGTGCCCAAATCATTACCTCCACAGTGCACAATTAACAGGTCAGGTTTGGGCAAATGCACAAAGGTTTTCACCAATGGTATCAATTGGTGACATTTTAATCCTCTGTGGCCAAACCACTTAATTTCCACATCTTGTAAATTGAGGTTAGGTAATTTTCTGTTCTCAGCATACCTGTGAGCCCAGTGGATATAACTATGTCCAACAATCCAGACAGAAAACATGGTGAGAGAAGGTTCTGCTGCAGTCAGATGAAGTGTGGCAATGAAATGGCAGTTGAAAAAATGAGAGTTTAAAATGAAAAAAACTGTGGTGTTTCTGTGTTAATGAAGCAGTAACAGTGATTGGTGGATTTTGATTGCTGAAAACAGAAAGTTAGGGTGCATGGGTGAGTTCTTTGAAAGATGTATTTTGAATGGTCAATAAATAATCATTAAATGAAAGATTGCAGTGGATACACAGGTGCACTGAGAGTTCAGAGTTCAATTGCAACATTGTTGTGTGAACTTGAAAACACCAGAGGTCTTGCAAGAGGTGGTTGCTATGCAGAAAAGGCATGAAATGGCAGAGGGGGGAAGGGTTTTCATTTGAAAAAAAGTGAGGGAAGAGTTTTGATTGGGTGACATGAGAGATATGTGTGAAGAATTACAGCATTTCTGTGCTTTTGATAGCTGCAGACTCTGGAGTGCATACCTTTTGCTCTGCTGAAGACAAATTGGTGTGTTTCTGAGACTGTTTTCAAACTCAAAGTATTTGCTAAGGTGAGAAAATATTTCTTTAATTTAGATAGAGAATAGTGTCCTTTAAGGAGAAAATTATGAAGAAAGTTGTGTTTTTCAAATGTTGCTTTGTCTCAAGTGTTTTACAAATAGATTTTGTTTCTTTGAGAAAATGTAATTGGAGAAAATGTGAAGTATTAGTACTGACAGGGTGTTTTTCTGCATAGGAGCTGTGGAGTCTTTTCAAATTATGACTTGAGAATCGTTTTTGAGGAAGATGAATGGTTATAATATTTCTGACAAGGACATAATGGTGTATGCTTCTTTATAATGCAATTGAATGTCTCTGATGATATTTTTCCCATTTTAATGTAAGACCTTTCTCTGTGGCGCAAATTGCTTGTAAATATGCTCCCACCTGTGCATGGTAAATTTAGATTTTGAATGTTTGTGTTACATAGCCATGTTAAAAGTGATACAAACATGCTGCAAAGGCAATCAAAAAACGCTTTTATGTGTCTTAAGGACATTTAAAGTAATTTTCCCATGTGCAGTGTTTTGAAATTATGATTTGAAAATCGTTTTTGGGGAAAAGGAATTGTTTTTGAAATTAATAACAAGGACATAATGGTGTATGCTTTTTTATAAGGCAATTGACTGTCTCTGATGTTATTTTTCCCATTTTAATGTAAGACCTTTCTCTGTGGCGCAAATTGCTTGTAAATATGCTCCCACCTGTGCATGGCAAATTTAGATTTTGAATGTTTGTGTTACATAGCCATGTTAAAAGTGATACAAACATGCTGCAAAGGCAATCAAAAAACGCTTTTATGTGTCTTAAGGACATTTAAAGTAATTTTCCCATGTGCAGTGTTTTGAAATTATGATTTGAAAATCGTTTTTGGGGAAAAGGAATTGTTTTTAAAATTAATAACAAGGACATAATGGTGTATGCTTTTTTATAAGGCAATTGACTGTCTCTGATGTTATTTTTCCCATTTTAATGTAAGACCTTTCTCTGTGGCGCAAATTGCTTGTAAATATGCTCCCACCTGTGCATGGCAAATTTAGATTTTGAATGTTTGTGTTAAATAGCCATGTTAAAAGTGACCCAACCATGCTGGAAAGGCAATCAAAAAACACTTTCATGTGTCTTAAGGACATTTTAAGTCATTTCCTCATGTGCAGTGTTTTCAAATTATGATTTGAAAATCGTTTTTGGGGAAAAGGAATGGTTTGTAAATTTATGACAAGGATATAATGGTGTATGCTTCTTTATAAGGCATTTCTGTGTCTCTGATGTCATTTTGCCCATATTATATTAAAAGACCTTTCTCCGTGGGCCACATTCATTGTAAATATGGTCACACTTGTGCATGTTAATTTTGGTTTTTACTGTTTGAGTTACATAACCATGTTAAAAGTGACCCAAAAAAATTGCAAAGGCTTTCAAAAAACACTTTCATGTGTCTTAAGAACATTTTAAGTAATTTCCCTGTGGGCAGTGTTTTCAAATTATGAATTGAAAATCGTTTTTGAGGTAATGGAATGTTGTTAAAATTTATGTGCGCCATATGCCCCCAAATTTCTTTTTCAGGGGTGCAGCAGGGTGTTCTTGAGACACAAATGCACCCTTGGAAAAATTCCTAATTTGCGATGAGCTAATTGCTAATCGCAAATTGCACCTTCATTCCTATGAGCCTCCTAGCCCATGGAAATGAATGGGTAATTTGCAATTAGCAATTTGCTCATTGCAAATTAGGAATGGTAAAGAATTGCTATTTATTCCTTAAAATTTGCTATTTTGGAAATGCAAAATAGTTATATGATACATATGCCGGTTGATGTCTAACAAGATAAGAAGCTTAGGGATACATTTATGATGACTGGCGCAATGAAGTGGACATTACTTACTTCATTGGTAGAGCTTTACATGTATTATGTCCTCTGTATTCTTCATCAAGCGTAACTTTAATCTGCAATCCTGAGTAGGCCTCACCTTAAACAAACCTCTGGATAGGCCACACCTTATCGTCATCATGAATTAATCATTTAAAATGCTAGGGACCGATTTATGATAGGTGTATGCGTCTTTTGCGCCACTTACAAAACACTGTCCACGGGGAAATGACTTAAAATGTGCTTAAGACACATGAATGTGTTTTTTTAAAGCGTTTGCAATTTTTTTGGGTCACTTTTAACATGGCTATGTGACTCAAACAGTCAAAATCTAAATTCACCATGCACAGGTGGGAGCATATTTACAAGGAATGTGCTCCATGGGGAAAGGTCTTATAATGTAATATGGGAAAAATGACATCAGAGACAGTGAAATGCCTTATAGAGAAGCATACACCATTATGTCCTTGTCATAAATTTGCAAACCATTCCTTTTCCCCAAAAACGATTTTCAAATCATAATTTCAAAACACTGCACATGTGGAAATGACTTAAAATTTCCTTAATTCAAAATTTGCTATTCCTTATTTTGCGATTGCACTGAAGGATTTGCAAATTTTGCGATTTCTTAAATGCAATGTATCAAACAAAAAATATGTAAAAAATGACATTAAGGATTTGGAAACTACCACCAACTTCTAGTTTGTGGTAATTTGCGAATTCTTTTCAAAAAGATATATTTTTTTTAAAACAAAAGGTGCCACATGACGCCAATACATGCCCTTAGGGCATGTATGTGCGCCATATGCCCCCAAATTTCTTTTTCAGGGGTGCAGCAGGGTGTTCTTGAGACACCCATGCACCCTTGGAAAAATTCCTAATTTGCCATGAGCTAATTGCTAATCGCAAATTGCACCTTCATTCCTATGAGCCTCCTAGCCCATGGAAATGAATGGGTAATTTGCAATTAGCAATTTGCTCATTGCAAATTAGGAATGGTAAAGAATTGCTATTTATTCCTTAAAATTCGCTATTTAGGAAATGCAAAATAGTTTGATGGTACATATGGCGGTTCATCTGTAACAAGATAAGAAGCTTAGGGATAGATTTATGATGACTGGCGCATCACCAGGGATGTGCCAGTCATCTTGCGCCGCTGTTCCGCCACCCATGGTGTGCTGCATTTACAATGCGGCGCAGCATGGGGCAAAAATGGCACAGATGCGTGACGTATCTGTGCTGTAAAGGTGGCGCATTGCTGGAATTGTATCGCAAGTGCGATGCAGCTCAAGCAAGGCTCAGGGGTGCCCCATCTCCACAATGTTGCGTCAAGACCTATGCCTGCTTAAAGCAGGCGCAGGGTTTTGACGCAGCTTTCTCCTATCTGATTGTAAATACGGCACACCATGGGTGGCAGAGCAGCGGTGCACGTTAACTGGTGCATGCCTGGGGATGTGCCATTTAACATAAATCTGCCCCTTTACATTTAAGTATCTGCAGGGGACACAGAGTTGGTGAGGCTTATCCAAGGTTAAGAAGAGATGAGTCCTGTTCACTGAAAAGTTAGACATAGGCTTCACCTGCTCAGCATCGCTGGACATGGCTAAATAATAGCTGCAAAATGTTACTCTTGTTAAACAATTTTACTATTATAATCTCTGAGATTTGTCTCTTACTCTGCAACATCTCATTGTTGTTACCTTTTTTAAAGATAAAGACAACATCAACATGAGCGACAATCTGCAATCAGTTGATTTTGACCTCATCATTGAACTTGTAATTGAAACATCAGTGGATGTTGATCCCTTGGATGATTTAAATCCTGAGGATGAAGAAGAGAGTGATGAGGATGCAGATTTGTCCGAATTATATGACATAGGGTGGGAAGCTGACCTGCTTGAGCCTATGGAACTATAAACATTTATTTTTAAAATTTATAATAAATAAAAAGTAAAAGTGTAAACCGTTTAATTTAAAAATAAAGACACCTTCAAAAACAGGTTATGTGTAGTGTCTTCAATAAAATATTAAAATATGCTCATAAAATTAGATCAGATTCACATATAAAATAGCACAGGTAACATGAATATAAATTCCATTTCTTTTCTGCTATTTCTGTATTGTAAATTTGCCAAGGACTAAAAAATCTTCTATTTAAAATGTCAAGTAGTGTGTTAAGTTTTTGATCACTGTTATTGATTTACTGTTTGGTAATAGTGGTTAATAACATTTTTTAATATATTTTACCACAGATTCAACTGCAGATCATTTCAACATTTCACCATGCCAACGAAAGAAAGAGAGAGAAAGGCTGCAAAACGTCAAAGACAGCAGGCCAATCAAAAGAAGCAGCAGTCCTCTAACAAAAAGATTTGTCAAGTCACGAAGAAAGCACCGGGTAAGAGTACAAAAACATTCATAAGAAATATGTGTAGTAAAAAAAATATTACTACAGAAAATGTTTCAGTCCATAAAAAGAGAAGCAATTCAAATGGAAAGGAAAGGCCAATCAAAAATGTTACTGCTAGAGCAAGAGATAACTCTGTGCATGATAGTAGAAGGAAACAACAGTTTAGGGACATTCGTAAACGAATGTTCCGCAACAGGATAATTGGCAATTTGTTAAAAAATATTAAGAAAGGTCAACAGAAAGTGGTTTTTTATAAGAGAAAAAAAAAGTTGAGAAAGTTATTGATCAGGCATTTGAAATTAAACGTAAGTTATTTATTTTGATAATCAATAGAATTAGGAAGCTAAAGAAGGCAATTTATGATTTCAAAAGAAATAGTAGATGGAAGAGAATAGTTAATCGTAGTAATTTTTGTGAAGTTTTTTCTGGAGAATGGATGCATAGTTCAAGCTCTGAGGCATTTTTTAATGAGGAGAGTTATTTCCAGGATAATGATTTGGTGCATGCAGTTGACACCAGTGGTCGTGCTTATGAAGTGAAAGATGGTTGTCCAGTTGAAAAAGAAAAACTTGTGACAACAGAGGCAGAAGAGGTGTTAGGTAATGAGGTTTTAGGAAGACGTGCTAAGGGTCCTGTGTACACCTGGAAGTGTAGTAGTATTTGTAGTGTGCGACAGGATTCCATCAATTTGCTTTGTGATTTTGTACGGTCATTTAATAAGAAAAGTTTGAAGCAGAAAATGATGTTGTTGCAAGAATTAGATCCTTGCAGAGTGAGAGAAGTGACAGGTTTGCATGGTCATTCACTGGCTTGTCTTTCCAGGAGAGTATGCCAGAGTGTTTTTCATCATTTCAGGATGCTAGCAGTGCATCATAATAAAGTGAGGAAATTAGTTAGAATGTTGTATTATGCTAAGAGTCCAGCAATTATGCTTAAACAATTATGCGCTGCTCTTTTGCATGGTTCTGAAATAGATGTGAAGAATATATGTGAAGAAATTGAGTTTTGTTACTTTGGAAGTAAAGAGGAGAATGTTGAAATTGACCAAGAAGAAGCGGGTAATGTGGAAGATAGTGTACAGGTTTCCAGTACAGATAATTTCCAGAGGGAAATTGCGACGTTTCAGGTCAAATCAAGTGAGAGGCCAAATTTCACTTGTGTGTGTTGTCGACGCACTTATTATAAGAATCAGACTAAGTTAGTGGATTTATATGCAAAAAGTGAAAGGGAAAATAATAGTGAATGGAAGGATTTCACAACATACTTGATGGTAGAAAATTGTTTTGATTTGGGATTGGATCAACGTGTGTGTACTTATTGTTGTAACAAATTAAATCAAAACCAGATGCCTGCTAGAGCAGTTCATAATAATCTGGAATTGATTGAGATTCCTTCTGAATTGAAGGATTTAAATACTTATGAATCTATTTTGATTCAAAGTATCCATCCCTTTCAGGCTATTGTAAGAATGGAGCCAAAGACAGGGAAATTGCCTCCATCAGATTTACAGAGAGGATTAAAGGGAAGAGTTGTTTATTTGCCTCTAGATTTGAAGAAAAACATTAACACAATTGGAGTAGAAAAAGTGGACGAGGAACCTCTGGTTATCTTAGTTAATGGGGTTCCGACAAAGAATAAGAAAATATGGCAAGATTTAGTAGATGTTAGGAAAGTTAAAAAGGCAACATTGTATTTGAAAAAAAATAATAAATTCTATAAGAATGTATATGTTGCAGAAGAGGAAGTAAGTGAGGAAGAGGATAGCGATTTGTGTGCTGGTCAAATTGAGAAAGTAGAACCCTCTACTAGTGAAGAAATATATGAACATTATAGTGTTCATCCTTTGCATTCCAAGGAAGTCATGGGGAATGCTATTGAGTTGTTTCAAATGAAACAAGCCAAAGGGAGTCCCATTAGTGTTTGGGAGGAAAGTTTGGAAGCTCGGTGTTTCCCACAGCTTTTTCCAACAGGTCAGGGAGGAAGATATGATGAGCGACCTCATCAAATTCCTGCTTCTGAATACCGGACTTTGCGATTGTATGCAGGAGATGCTAGGTTTCGACAATGCATTCCTTATTTGTTTCATCTCCTGTTTGAAAGCGATCTGTCTGGACTGTCATATGCAGTGAACCACATCTTGAAAAGTGGTATACACATGCAAAACATCTCGGCAAGTGACTTTATGGATAAAGTCAATGTCCAAGACAGTATTTTGGATTCTCACCTGATTAATCTCATGGCGTGTCAGCGTGGTACTAATGAGTACTGGTACCGTCGTCATGGTGATTTAAAATGTATGCTGAGGAACTTAGGTACTCCCACATGGTTCCTCACTCTGAGCTGTGCCGAGTATGGCTGGGAAGACTTACTTGAATTTCTACGAGAGGCAAATGCTAACGTAGATAACATCGAATTCAAGACACCCGGAGAACTGTGCTCTTTGGATCCAGTCAATGTATGTAGGTACTTCAATCATAGATTTGAAGCTATGATGTCTTTCATCATGAATAAGAAGAATCTACCTCTTGGAGAGGTGTTGGATTTCTTCTGGAGAAAGGAGTACCAAGCAAGAGGTGCTCCTCATATACATATGTTGTTGTGGATCAAGGATGCACCTAAATTTGGAACGGATCCAGAAGACTCAGTGATGAGTTTCATCCAACAGTATTCTACGTGTGCTGTTCCAAACGCAAAGGAGAAGAAAAGCCTAAGAGAAAAAGTTCTGCGTTTCCAAAGCCATCGATGTGGAAAGTACTGCCGTCGTAAATTCCGAAACAAGGACAAGTTCTACACCAAATGTCATTTCGGCTTTCCACGACCGGTGATTTCTAAAGGAAGAGTAAACAGTTTGATGTCTTCGCTGCGACATAATGTGATGAAGAAATCACCTAAAAACACATACAATTTGAAGAGGAACGAAGAGTCCAAGTACATCAACGACTACAACCCGGTGATTTTGTCCATGTGGAATGCTAACATGGATATACAGTTTGTGGCTGATAACTGTATGGCTGTGGCTCGGTATGTGACATCTTACATCACCAAAAAAGAGAAGACAGAATTGAAGGATATGTGGGAGGACATTTCCCATGAAAAGAGCCTCAGCAAGAAGTTGTACAGTTTCAGTCTGAAGATGTTGTCGCATCGAGAAATCGGAGCTTACGAATGTTCTGACAGGTTGTCTTCAGCAAGTCTCTATGCCAAGTCCAGGAGTATCGTTTGGGCGAGTGTTGGTCTTGCTGCAACGCGTAATCGAGTTCTGAAACCTGTGCGGGAAATTGAGTATTTGGCGGAAAAGGAGCCAAACAGTACCGACATTTTGAAGAGCAACATGTTGGATACATATTATCCAAATCGAAGCAGTCACCTCGAGAATGTTTGTCTGTATGAGGTTCTGCAAAATTACATATTCAAGAGGAACATCAAAGAAGATACTGAGAAAGGAGTGTATGCTGTAATAGGAAGTGAGGGATGTCTGGTCAAGCAAAGAAAATGCTACTTGATAAACCATCGAAAATTGAGTGGCGAATCTCCTGAAAAAAAGGAGTTTTTCTATTTAGCACTTTTGCAACTTTTTAAGCCATGGCGTGCAGAAGAGGAACTGCTTGGAGATTTCCTTTGTTACGAAGACTCATTCAATGCTGCCAAGGAGACCATAGAATGTCCTGCTTTTCCCAAATATGTAGAAATGTTGAATGTGGAAATTGAGCAGGAAGCAACGATTGCAGCCGAGATTGCCAGAGACAGTTCTCAGGACAGTCAGAGTTCTGCTTCATTGAGTCAGGATCCACTAGGAGGACCTCTTATCGAAAATAAAGCTGCCACTGCTATGAATGAAGTGGAAAGAGCCATGGCACATGCTCAGGAGGATGCGGTTAACTTAGAAGAGTTGGAAAGACAACTCAACGTTGAGCAGAGGAAAATATATGACGAACTTACCATGCAAATTGATCATGGATTAAGTCATGACAAGAAAGAGTGCTCATGTACGTCGTTGAAGCATGTCCGACTGTATGTGAGTGGAGAAGCAGGAACTGGAAAAAGTTTCCTTATTAAAGCAATTTCATGTTATTTGCAGGAAAGGACAGAGTCATCGCTGTCTTGTGTTGTCACCGCTCCAACTGGACTGGCAGCACATAACATTAAAGGGATTACTTTACATCGTTTACTGATGCTGCCAGTGGAGCATGACAACAAATTAGAATATCACAAGCTATCTGGAGATGCTTGTTTTGAAGTTTCAAGAGTCTTGAGGAAAATGAAACTTCTTATCATTGACGAAGTAAGCATGGTTTCCAATGTCATGCTTGCCTTTGTGCATTTGAGAATGCAAGAAGTTCTCAAAACAGAGTATGATGTGTTATTTGGTGGCAAACACATCATTGTTTTCGGAGATCTTCTGCAGCTGACACCAGTGAAAGGGCAACCTGTGTTCAAAATGCTCACGCATGAAGATACCAGGAAGTGCTTAGGGAGCATTGGCAACGTCAATATATGGTTAAACTTCAATTATGCTGAACTGCATGAAAATATGCGTCAGGCAAAGGATGAAGTTTACAAGACTATTCTACAAGATGTTAGAATTGGAAAAGTGACCGAGCATGGGAAAGAAGCTTTACATGCACGATTACTGACAAATTTATATCCAGACGAAGATGTTGTGCCTGAGAATATTTTTCAGAAAGTTACTGAGAAAAAATCTGGAATATGTTTGATGCCAACTCTTGCAGAATGTGCCAAATTCAACAACAAAATGTTGCATTTAGAAAAGCAAGAGATTGTGAAACTGGAAGCTATTGACAGAGTAGAGCATATGGGATCAACAATTATTTTGTCTGAGAATCTGAAAACAAAATTGGATTCATTAGAGAAGAGTATATCTAAAACTGCGGGTTTTGAAAAGACTCTGAATGTGTGCTTGAACTGCCGTATAATTTTAAGAAGGAATTTACATGTTGAAAGAGGTCTGGTAAATGGATCAATGGGTAATGTTGTTGATTTTGTGAAATACAGAAATAGAGATGGAATTGAATTTTTAAAAATTAAATTTGATGGCATTGAGGAAGTACAGCTAATTGCTCGTTGTTCTGCTAGATTTTTGCTTGTAAAAGACTTATATGTTCGTCGTAAGCAGTTTCCTGTTTGCTTGGCATATGCGGTGACAATCCATAAATCGCAAGGTTTAAGTGTAGACTGTGCATTGGTGAATATTGGCAGTTCTGTGTTCAAGGAGGGTATGGCATATGTGGCATTGTCACGAGTTAGAACTTTATCGGGATTGTACTTGATTGAGTGTGATGTCACAAACATTTGTGCGGATCTAGATTGTGTTAAGGAATACAATAGGTTAAGAAGAGAGTATGCGCCACATTTGCCTCAGTATCCTTTGTTTGAGAAACGTGTGGTAGGCCGGAAACGAAGAAATGTGACCAATACTGGGGAGGTTGTAGCAAAAAGACGAAAAGTCGATGAACCTGAAATTATAAGCAGAAACAAAAAGGATTCTGTTGAAGATGTTGTTGGTTTTCAATTTGAAAACAGTTCTGGTGTCAACTGCTATGCTAATGTAGTGGTTAATGTTTTGTTTTCTCTAGAAAATGTAAAAGAAGAGATTGTGGTCAATTCTGATCAAAGATTTTGCAGTTTGTTAAATTCTGTGTTAGAGAAATGTAGCACTGATAGAACAAACATAGAAAGTGTGTCTGAAATTTGAAATCTGTTAGACAGATGTTCAGGCCAAACACAATTCTCTCAAAATAGTCAGCAAGATTGTCAGGAGTTTTTAATGTATATGCTTGATGTATTGCATGATGAAGGTGTAGATGTAGATCACCTGTTTGGGCTTTCTTATCAATGGCAGCATGACTGCGAGAACTGTAGGGTATCAAGTACTACTAGTGTAGACTCAGAAAGATTTATATATTTAACTTTGCCAGACAGTAAATCAGTCTCTTTTAATAAGCTAGTAAAAGCAGCTGATCACAACATGGAGTGTAGCCAATGTAAATCTGAAATGATGTCCACATTATTTATACGAACATATGGCCAGTATGTCATTTTAATGTTCCAACGATGTAGGCCTGATGGAACAAAATTGACAACTTTAATTAAAAATTTTGTGGCTTCACAGTTGTCAATATCAGGAAGGACTTTTGTAACTGTAGCAATTATATATCATGATGGTCCTTCAATAACATCAGGACATTATACAGCTTATTTAAAGTGTAGAAATGGCTGGTCATTCTGCAATGATTCTGTTTTAATTTTCAAAAAAAAAATTGCCGTATGACCTTAAAAACTCTTACCTGGTGTTTTTAAAACCAAAATTTTAGGGAAAGAATCTCGGGATGTGCTCTGAGGAATTTCAAGAAGTTCTAATGGCTCCTACACGATTTGGCCTTGAGGATAAGTGTAGTACAGAGACATAACTTCTTACCATAACACTGGACGTCATGGAGAAATACGTGCACTTTGAATGAGTTCAGAAAAACTGTTTCTTTTTATAAGCTAATTGAAGCAGCCAATCAAAACATGGAGTAGAGGGAATGTAAGTCTGCAATGCTGTCTACTGTTTTACATTGCTTTGTCATTAAAAGTGATGTAGAGAATTAAATAATTGTACTAGTCATAAAGGTAGTGTAAGTCTGCTTCATAGTAAGCAGTATCAGTGTGATAGGAAATGTAGAACATGATTGAGCAAGAAGGGGAAGATATTACTAGTCCAGGATTGTGAAAATGATCTTCAACATTTTAATTGTGAAAGTTGCGGAAATACAACATGACGGGATTGGCTAAAAAGAATTCTAAGAGTTATAAATGGCTCAGACACGATTTGGCCTTGTGGAAACGTGTGGTAGAGAGCGAGAAGTCATTTATTGTATGTAACATGTTTTTGAAAACGATGGAGGTTTTCTTTCAGAAAGTGGCGGGTTGAAAGTAATAACAGCACAACAGAGTGTAAGCTGTTCATAGGACATCCTTGGCCGTCATGGAAAGTAAGTTAACTTTAAGGAGTTCTGAATTCTGATTTGTTATGTTGTATGGGGTTTTTAAACACAATCATTTTGATTGTGTTTTTTTTCCCCGCTGTTATATGATGAATACCTTCAAGTCACTGTTTTAGTGAAATTTGATACATTCTGAGAACAGCAAAAATAAACCATTTAACATGTATAATTAATTCTGTTCTGTTTGCATTTATGATGTACATGTAGAACTGTGTAGGAGGCATGGAGAAGGTGAGGCTTCTGTAAGTGTCAAAGTTGTTGCATACAGTGCTCATATTCTACGTAGTCTTTTATATTTCATTACTTTCACTGTTTCTGACTGATCTAAAAAAAATTTTTTAAAAAGAACAGTAAGTATAAGGGAAGGAAACAGACAGTTATGTTAAAAGAAACACAGCTATAGGGAATAAACTAGGGATACTGTTACCCGCAATCCTCTGCTGATGATGTCACTGAGCATGTCATGAATGATGTAATATGTGACATCATCAGCAGTGGATTACGGGTAATAGTATCTCTAGTTTACTCCCCTATAGCTGTCTTTCTTTTAACATAACTGTCTGTTTCCTTCCCTTATACTTACTGTTCTTTTTTTAAAAAAAATGTTTTGGTTCGCTTCCGGTTCGCGTACCGGGGAGCGAACTGGGAAGCGAACTAAGAGAAATAGAGGTTGGCACAGTTCCAAATATTGTACCAATTTTTTAATAACGGGGAGGTAGTTCTGAAAAGAACTTTTTTTTAAATTGTTTTTGTTGTTTTATATTTTTTTTATTATTTTTCTGAACATTTTTTTACTTTTTTTGAATTTTTCTGAACAGTTTTATATTTTTTTTGTTTTTTTTTCGGAGGGGGCAACGAAAACGATTCATTGTAAAGGGCTCAACAGGAGCAACAAAACAAAAAAAAAGAATTTATTGTTTGGGGCGTTTCGGACAAACATGAGCATGATTGTCAATAGCTCTGTTGATCAGAGTGATGCTACTTTCTCCGTAGCAAATGAATCCACTGCAATGTACGCAGACTTGTTTTACTTCACGAAATCTCGTTTGTATATTTGGCACCATCTCCCTGCCCTCTGGTCCCGTTACTTCCGGTACAACAGATCTTCTGGCCATAATAGGGAGATTATCTAGGTCGTCCTGTTCCTCTTCTTCCTCTTCTTGCTGAATTATAACTTTAGCAGGTGGTCCACTCTTCCTTGGATGTGGTGGAGGTGGTGGGGAAGCACCAGCTGAAGCTACTAAAGAAGCCATTGCTCACTGGTAACAAAGGGTCTTTCTCTCACAATGATGAAAGTCAGAGTGAGGAAAGAAGGAGGGATTTTCATCATTTGGGAAAAACAATAGTTCTCAACCAATGAAAAGTGTTCATTTTAGATTATATGACCTAGTCTTACATCATTAGGAAACCAAAAGTGAAATGAACCAATGAAAAGTGTTATTACCAAGTCACATGACCTGCTGTGTTTACGTTACGCGCTTTGCAGGGCCTCCCGGTTTGCTTCCAGAAACCTGTGCTTTGCGACTCGGTAAGCGTACCAGTTCGCTAACGTAGCACGTCATATGACGTATCACGCGACAACGCGAAACGTCATGCGGACGGGAGGCGTCACGATGTTGTTTTCTAACGCGGCAGTTGCGGTAAAGAAACGTTTACCGGCTCGCGGTCTATTTCGCGGCATCAAGGTCAGCTAACGGGAAGCTTCCCGATTCGCGAAGCGGGAACGAAGAAAAAAAAATATTTAAAAAAAAAGTTATTAATAAACATATAAAATATATTTTTGGATTTAAAGAAGAATACATTTTACAGCTACAGATATTAGCTGTTAACAAACCAATGAAATTCACTGAAAAAACCATAGGTTATAGACCATATATAGTTAGGAATTAGCATTTACAAAACCTTGAAAATTCACTGAAAAAACCATAGGTTATAGACCATATATAGTTAGGAATTAGCATTTAGAAAACCTTATTTTACTCACACAAAACCATTGAAATTCCATATATAGTTAGTTGCACTAACTACATATCGCGCACCCGCAATCCACTGCTGATGATGTCACATATTACATCATTCATGACATGGTCAGTGACATCACTGATGACATCACTGATGACATCTCAAATGACATCACTGATGACATCACTGATGACATCTCAAATGACATCACTGATGACATCATGACACACCAATACCAGTTACTACATACGCACTCACTGATTCCTACGTCTACACACACATTCACTCATTCACCCATACAATCACTCATACATACAGTCACTTATTATTACAACACTATCATATGCACTCATACACCTATGCAGACAGTCACACACTGCCACTCATCCATGGAGTTACTCACACACCAAGTCAGTCCTGTAAAGAATCAATCACACTTCCATTTCTTCATCTATACAGTTAAACACAGAACACCATACTTCAGTGACATCACTGATGACATCACTAATGACATCTGAAATGACATCACTGATGACATCTCAAATGACATCACTGATGACATCATGACACACCAATACCAGTTACTACATACGCACTCACTGATTCGTACGTCTACACACACATTCATTCATTCACCCATACAATTACTCATACATACAGTCACTTATTATTAGAACACTATCATATGCACTCATACACCTAGTCAGTCCTGTGAAGAATCAATCACACTTCGATTTCCTCATCTATAGTTAAACACAGAACACCATACTTTTCACAGATATACTAACACATACTTACTCTCTTATACAATCACTGATACAAGTACACATTGATATGCACAGAGTCACACACCTCCCAGCCAGCCACACACACACTCAGTCTTCCATACATCCAGTCATTCTTCAATATGTAAAACGTATTTAAACTTTACAAAAACACACAGACACTAGATGATGTCATCAGTGATGTCATCAGTGATGTCACTGACCATGTCATGAATGATGTAATATGTGACATCATCAGCAGTGGATTGCGGGTGCGCAATATATAGTTAGTGCAACTAACTATATATGGAATTTCAATGGTTTTGTGTGAGTAAAATAAGGTTTTCTAAATGCTAATTCCTAACTATATATGGTCTATAACCTATGGTTTTTTCAGTGAATTTTCAAGGTTTTGTAAATGCTAATTCCTAACTATATATGGTCTATAACCTATGGTTTTTTCAGTGAATATATATATTCACTGAAAAAACCATAGGTTATAGACCATATATAGTTAGGAATTAGCATTTACAAAACCTTGAAAATTCACTGAAAAAACCATAGGTTATAGACCATATATAGTTAGGAATTAGCATTTACAAAACCTTGAAAATTCACTGAAAAAACCATAGGTTATAGACCATATATCGTTAGGAATTAGCATTTAAAAAACCTTATTTTACCCACACAAAACCATTGAAATTCCATATATAGTTAGTTGCACTAACTATATATCGCGCACCCGCAATCCACTGCTGATGATGTCACATATTACATCATTCATGACATGGTCAGTGACATCACTGATGACATCACTGATGACATCTCAAATGACATCACTGATGACATGACTGATAACAACATCCAGTGATTTTTTGTTTCTGTAAAGTTTAAATATGTCTTACATATTGAAGAATGAGTGGATGTGTAAGTGTCTGGACGAAGGATTTAGTAGGTGCATGACTGACTGTATGACTGAGTGATTAAATGTGTCTCACTGAGTGCATGGGTTAGTGACTAAACTGTCTTAAATTGTGCATCATTATGTCTGTTGTTCTATAAACTGCTGCATGTGTTGATCAGTAGCTATATGAGTAACTATATGGGTTATTGATTGATTGCCCAAGTATTTGTATGGGAGACTGAGTGTGTGTGTGGCTGGCTGGGAGGTGTATGACTCTGTGCAGATCAATGTGTACTTGTATCAATGATTGTATAAGAAGGTAAGTATGTGTTAGTATATGTTTGAAAATGTAAGGTGCTCTATGTTTAACTGTATAGACAAGAAAATGGAAGTGTCATTGATTCTTTACAGGACTGACTAGGTGTGTGAGTAACTCCATGGATGAGTGGCAGACTGTGAGTGTCTGTATAGGTGTATGAGTGCATATGATAGTGTTGTAAAGATGAGTGATTGTATGTATGAATGATTGTATGGGTGAATGAGTGAAGGTGTGTGTAGACGTAGGAATCAGTGAGTGCGTATGTAGTAACTAGTATTGGTGTGTCAATGGTTTCAAAAATTATACTCTGTATTTAACACTGGGTGAAACAGAGGTTATATTAAAATGTGAGGAGATGCATTGTATTGTCACATGAATGATATCATCAGTGATGTGGTCATTGATGTCAAATGAGATGTCATCAGTGATGTCATCAGTGATGTCATTTGAGATGTCATCAGTGATGTCATCAGTGATGTCACTGACCATGTCATGAATGATGTAATATGTGACATCATCAGCAGTGGATTGCGGGTGCGCGATATATAGTTAGTGCAACTAACTATATATGGAATTTCAATGGTTTTGTGTGGGTAAAATAAGGTTTTTTAAATGCTAATTCCTAACGATATATGGTCTATAACCTATGGTTTTTTCAGTGAATTTTCAAGGTTTTGTAAATGCTAATTCCTAACTATATATGGTCTATAACCTATGGTTTTTTCAGTGAATTTCAATGGTTTTTTTAATAGCAAATATCATAAGCTGTCGAATGTCAAGTACGTGGTAAGTAAAAACATTTTCGTGTTTATGCACACTGATCTGCTTTGAATGCTGCCCCCCCCCCCCTCATTTCTATTAGGAGTACTCTCTCTTTGCAGATAGTGAAAGGTAGTTAACGCAGGCCTTTGCCCCTGTTGTAATACGTCGTGCCTGCTTCTCTCTCCATTTGATTGATTGTTATCCAAGCATTTACTGTTTTAGAATTGGTTCTCTTTGGTTCATTCTCTATTTACAAACAAACACAGAGTCGCAATACTCTGTTTAGTCTTTGCAGATAACGAAAAATCGTGTAAAAAAACAAAAGGAATCGCGCAAAATCAGTAGGCCACTAATGGGATCTCTTTTTGACCTCGCTAAAATAGAAACATTAAGAACAACCCCTCATGACAAATACGAAACTAGTGAGATGAACTGAACTCCACACCATGATGGCTGCAATACAGCTCGGCTCCGCCACCCACCCCGCCCAAAATAACGATAAAGAGCGGCTGCCATGATTGCTCGCGGAATGGCCACGACGGAGCTACGAAATGGTGGTGCTCTCATGCTAACGCCAGCTTCAGTCTGAAACATCCAGAAACACTGTAGACTACCAATTCGATCAGTTCCGGTAGCGCCCCAATGTAACCCGGTAGAGAAGAACTAGCCCTCCCCTCTTTGACTGATGGTTCTTGTTGCCTGTCCCTTCTGTTGTCATTTAACAGAACTATTTAGCCTGCTGAAAGGGGTTGTGTTCCGACCGCTGGTTGGTGGAGACATTTTGACTATATTCTGGACCTGCGTTGTCGCGTAATGCGTCATATGACGCGCCGCGTTAGCGCATCCGGAAGTCATCCGGGGCGCGACGCGCAGCGCGTAACGTAAGCATAACAGGTCATGTGACTTGTTAATAAAACTTTTCATTGGTTCATTTTACTTTTCTTATTCTAATGATGAAAGGCTTGGTCATATGACCTAAAAATTACGCTTTTTATTACTTCCGAACATTATTTTTTCTTAAATATATGTTATAATGTTCCAGGCTAATGTACTTTCCCGGAAAATTTACAACTGTCCTGCAAGTAAAATATATTCTTTTTTCGAGAAAAAGGGCGTTTCTTCGTCCCATGACGGAGCCGTTGAGCAAAAGAGGGTCGACCTGCTGTCTTAGTCGCCGATACGCCTGAATATGAGATTCTTATCGATCACTTTATGTTGCAGGAGTAGAAAACACAACAGCCCTTGACCATTTATCTTTACTGCGTTCCTGCGTATTATACCTTTTACCCTTCATGTAATTGGTCTGCTTTATTTCACTTGCCTTTTAATGATTCTAAAACAGTGACTATTATTAAAAACTTTACCAATGTATATACTACTACCATGTTTTCTTTTAAAAACCTTTATTGTGAAAATTTCATTATACAAATACGAGCCTATAACCACGTGGGCCGGCCACGGAGCAAACTGTAATCGTATATGATGAGTAGACATTTACACTGTAGAGGAACGTAACGGGCGGGCCATTAGGTTGCAAGAACTAAGGTGTCTAACAGTTGCGGAATCGGTGGACGTACATTTTATAATTAAAATACGACAGGGCCAGTTACAATAAAATTATCTAGATATACATTTGCGGGCAAGTACCATGCGCGACGTTAATTCGAACTTTCAATAGTACAGTAATCAATAACACATCAGAACTTAATATCAATAGGGATGTCGAAATACTCAATCAATTCTCGTCCCCGCCCGCCATGTGCTTCAAAAATGCATACGTATCTCGTGATTTCAAGGTTCTGCAACCAGTACACAACAAGGAGTTACGAGTCCCATTTATTCCGGCACCATTTTGGGCGAGGACGGGCAGGTCCAGGATATAGTCAAAATGTCTCTACCAACCATCGATTATGATGATGTTCATATGCTGTATTTATAGAGTAACACTCATCTGTCCACATGAAATTAATTTGCCACAATCTAAACATGTCATTTTAATCTTTCCAAAGTTCTTCTAAATATTTGGGACCGTTTCCATTGCCTCTGATGCTGTCAGTGCCACTTCTTTGATGAATGTACTGGCAGGTCGGGGGTTCTCCTCCAAATCTCTCTTTTATGCAGCACTATAATTAATTGGTGCCACCTCTCCATATGACGATGCATGGTATAGTTACCATAACTATATTTTTTTTCGGTTCCTCTGGAGAGTACATCGTGGCAGATGAAGCGTATAACGTACCGGGCATTTACCTTTTTTTGCATGTAGAGGAAAGGAAAAAAAAATCGAGCGTCCGAGTTCTAAGGTGTCCCAGGGCCATTTTAGTGGACCAGGCCCAAATCCAAAGAACAGGCCGCCATTTTGAGAGTCCTGTTGCAGCCGCCTGTCGCTGTAGCATCAAGAGCGGCCAAAACTCAGCTGAATGGCAACTGAAACGGTAAAGGGGCGCCCCACTACAGCAGACGAGCCTCCACCTAGGAAGGCCCGTTCACGCCGCCTCCCCCCCCCCTTCGGGCACCCCACGCCGTTATTCGGAGAAGTATTGTAGGATGGCCACACCAGTGCAGCAACTTGCTAGACACCACCTCGGTGGTAACCGAATCTCAGCGCCTTGTGGTGTCTTCTATTCAGAAAACATTGTTGTGCTGCCTTCGACCTATTCGCCGCAAGTGCGCACGCAACTCAGCTGCATAGCTTGCTAGACACCACCTCGGTGCTAACCGAATCTCAGCGCCTTGTGGTGTCTTCTATTCCAAAAATATTGTTGCGCTGCCTTTGGCCCCATTCGCACATTGGTCCGCTACTGCCGCCATCTCACAGGCCAACGGGGCGCCCCACGCCGACTTTCAGCATTGTAGGATGGCCACACCAGTGCACCTTACTAGACACCACCTCGGTGCCATCCGGATCTTGGCATCTCAGCGCCTTGTGGTGTCTTCTATTCAGAAAATATTGTTGCGCTGCCTTTGGCCCCATTCGCACATCGGTCCGCTACTGACGCCATCTCACAGGCTAATGGGGCGCCCCACGCCGAGTTTCAGCATTGTAGGATGGCCACACCAGTACAGCAACTTGCTAGACATCACCTCGGTGCCATCCGGATCTTGGCATCTCAGCGCCTTGTGGTGTCTTCTAGTCAGAAAATATTGTTGCGCTGCCTTTGGCCCCATTCGCACACCAGTCCGCTACTGACACCATCTCACAGGCCAACAGGGCGCCCCACGCCGACTTTTACCATTGTAGGATGGCCACACCAGTGCCACAACTTGCTAGACACCACCTCGGTGCCATCCGGATCTTGGCATCTCAGCGCCTTGTGGTGTCTTCTATTCCGAAAATATTGTTGCGCTGCCTTTGGCCCCATTCGCACATCGGTCCGCTACTGACGCCATCTCACAGGCCAACGGGGCGCCCCACGCCGACTTTCAACATTGTAGGATGGCCACACCAGTGCGGCAACTTACTAGACACCACCTCGGTGCCATCCGGATCTTGGCGCGTTGTGCTGCCTTCGGCCTATTCGCACATCGGTCCGCTACTGACATGAACTCACAGGCCAACGGGGCGCCCCACGCCGACTTTCAGCATTGTAGGATGGCCACACCAGTGCTGCAACTTGCTGGACACCACCTCGGTGCCATCCGGATCTTGGCGCGTTGTGTTGCCTTCGGCCTATTCGCACATCGGTCCGCTACTGACGCCGCCTCACGTGCCAACGGATTTTCTACGCTTTTTATACCCTATGCCGCATAACAGGGCATGTGACTTGTTTATAAAACTTTTCATTGGTTCATTTTACTTTTGGTTTCCTAATGATGGAAGGCTTGATCATATGACCTAAAAATAACACTTTTCATTGGATGAAAACTTTTTTTTTTCCCAAACGATGAAAGCCCCACCATGTTTCTGGATGTTTCACACTGAAGCTGGCGTCACCATGAAAGCACCACCATCTCGTGGCTCCGTCGTGGTCATTCCACGAGCAATCATGGCAGCCGCTCCCCACCAGAAGCCTGCAGGAGTCGAGGGCCCCCAAAACTTTTGTTGAATCCTCAAGGCGGAGGGGACGCTTTCGAGAATGGGGTCCAAGACCTAGCAGACAAGCGTCCGATTTCCAAGGTGTCCCAGGGCCATTTCAGTGGACCAGGCCCAAAAAGAAAAGAGCCTGCCGCCATTTTGAGAGTCCTGTGGCAGCCGCCTATCGCTGCACCGCAAGAGTGGGCGCAACTCAGCTGAATTGCGGCTTTTGACACAGTGGACCAAAAGCGGACGGAATGGCAACTGAAACGGTAAAGGGGCGCCCCACTACAACAGACGAGACTCCACCTGGAGAGGCCCGTTCACGCCGCCTCCCCTCCCCCCCGGGGCGCCCCACGCCGTTATTCGGAGCAGCATTGTAGGATACCAAAACCAGTGCGGCAACTTACTGGACATCACCTTGGTGCCATCGTTCTGCTGCCTTGGAACTATTCGCACAACAGTTTGCTACTGATGACCCACCCCCCGCGACGCCCCACGCCGGATGCCGAAATCAGTGCGGCACCCAGGCAACATCACCTGGGTGCCGTCCAGAAATCTGGACGTTGTGCTGCGTTGGGACTATTCGCACAGCCGACCGCTACTTCGTTGTTTTTCCCTAAAAATGTTTATATGTTTTTACTGTTTTTGTTTTGTTGTATATATTTACAAGTTATTAAAGTTTTATAATCTTACTACTTTGTTGGAGTGCTATATATTTTTAATGTGACACATAATTGTAAAAACTTTGATGTACAAAGAGTCATCCCTGGAATCTTCCGCTTCAGGCTCGGTCCCCTCCCCAATCACAATACAGGATGGTTTTCAGATAGTAGGAACGCGTGTGCTGTGACGGATCTCATCGAGTGTGGGCCTTGATCTACTATAACTCCTTTGAAGAGGGGTGATTCTTTACAGCTGGGGCCATAAACTACATCTGCAGGGCTAGCTGATAGCCTAGGACCGGCCTGGACAATCGGACACAGAGGAAAAGGAGTGTCAGAGGGTGCGGTAGTGAATAGGGCGAAAGGGAGGTGTCGGGCGGGCACAGGGTGTGATTCTCAGGGAAGAGCAGCGCAGATGGGGGGAGGTTTATTACCCATGCATAAGACAGAGAACGAGGGTGACCAGTGCCTGGGGGAGATGCTTGCGAGGGTGGGGAGCCATGCTAAGGATCGACAGCGTGCAGAGAGTGGGTCTGGTCAAGGCATCTAAAATGACTGCCGTGCACGACAAAAGTGTGGCATTTGAAAAAAGGCAAGATGGCGCAGACAATGTTTTTCAACACTTCCTGATTTCCTTCGAATCGAACGTTAACAGACGTTGGGGCATATTACCAAAGTTAAGCGATATTTATCCCTAACGATGCTTAGCAACAATTTTTTTACCGCTAAGCATCGTCAGAAATTATCGCAGATAAACCTTGCTATTATCAAGGTTTATCGCAAATGCCATAAAAAACGACCGCAATGCATTAATATCGCTGAAAACTCAGCGATATTCATGCATTACCGAGCTAATGCTCTTAGCCATGTTATCCACCTCCCATTGGATAACATGGCTAAGAACTGCTCAGGGCAGGTGGTAGCTTTTGGAGATATTCGCGCTTAGCGCGAATATCTCCAAAAGTTGGTAATAGGAGATAGCGATGTTAGCGACTGTTTCCAGTCGCTAACATCTTGGCATGCCCACTTTGCATGTCATTAGTGATAAATATCACTGACATGCAAAGTGGGGCCCAAGATGGTCACTATCTCCTACTAGCGGTCGCTAACTGGTGTTAGCAACAGCTAGGTAATACAGAGATAATTTTATCTCCGCGAAGCGGAGCGCTGTTACAGATATATATCTTTTTTTGAACGTTAATTTCTCAAAATCCACTGAAGCACATATATTGAGACCTAGCAAAGGCACATCGAGCTACCAGTCCCTACAATTTTGCCAAGTTTCGTGCAAATCCATTCAGCCGTTCGATTATTATTATTATATATTTTTTTTGCCCCGCGGGGCCCTTTTAAAACCTCCACATCAAACCTAGGGGGTCAGGGAGGATCTACTATGCCCCCTTATGGTCATTTGCCCCTTCGCTTTGGCCTCCTCTTGTCTCTCGATCCTACCGAGAGACAAGATGGCGGCCGCTACGGACTGTTTGGAATGTTTACAGACGCCGGAGAACCAATCAGCTTCGCAAAGCTCCGTTACGCGAAAAGTACGCGAAGCGGAGAGCTGTTACAGATATATATCTTTTTTTGAACGTTAATTTCTCAAAATCCACTGGAGCACATATATTGAGACCTAGCAAAGGCACATCGGGCTACCAGTCCCTACAATTTTGCCAAGTTTCGTGCAAATCCATTCAGCCGTTCGATTATTATTATTATTTTTTTTTTTGCCCCACGGGGCCCTTTTAAAACCTCCACATCAAACCTAGAGGGTCAGGGAGGATCTACTATGCCCCCTTATGGTCATTTGCCCCTTCGCTTTGGCCTCCTCTTGTCTCTCGATCCTACCGAGAGACAAGATGGCGGCCGCTACGGACTGTTTGGAATGTTTACAGACGCCGGAGAACCAATCAGCTTCGCTTCACAAAGCTCCGTAACGCGTAAAGTCCGCGAACCGGAGCGCTGCCTGGTCCGCTGTTACAGATATATATCTTTTTTTGAACGTTAATTTCTCAAAATCCACTGGAGCACATATATTGAGACCTAGCAAAGGCACATCGGGCTACCAGTCCCTACAATTTTGCCAAGTTTCGTGCAAATCCATTCAGCCGTTCGGGCTAAAAGTGAGGCCAACCGCCCTATGGAAAACTCAATGTTAAAAACACGTTTTGGGACCCCCCTTTTTTCTCGGCCCCCCCTTGACGAACCCCCCCCAAATTTTCAGGGGCTGCTCAGAAACAAAATGTTCCATTTTCCTGAAAATTTCAGCCAATTCCGTCCACAAACGCCAAAGTTATTAGACATAGAATTTTCAAAAATCCCATAGAGAAAAAATCCTAACTATATATACCTACTGGCGACCGCCAGTAGGTAATATATATATGTGTGTGTGTGTGTGTGTGTGTGTGTACATATATGTATATATTTACATACACACAAAAAATAAAATGTACAACACATAAACTATAAAAACTACAATAATTCTAATTTAATTGGACATAAAAAGTAAACAACATAATAAAAAATACATGTAACAAAAACATTTCTTGCAAATGACATTACTTTATATGCATAAAACTATAAAGATAAATACATAAGCACACAAAAATATTAGATATTTAAACAATATTTTTTAAAAAGTCAACGCTATAAATAATAAATACAGTTTTCCCACTCCAATGTATACAACAGTAAAGACAGCGTTAAACTCAGGATGGGTAAAATTTACTATACCCACTCCAGTCTGTGCAACAGTAGGGAAAACATTGGAGTTAGGAGGGGAAAATATACTATTCTCACTCCAGTTGGTGCTACAGTTAGAAAAGCATGTAACTCAGGAGGGGTAAAATGTAGTATTCCCTCTCCAGTCTGTGCAACAGTACGGAAAACATTGGACTCAGGAGGTGTAGAATGTTCAATCCTATTCCCACCCAAGTCTGTGCAACAGTATGGAAAGCGTTGGACTCAGGAGGGGTAAAATTTACTATTCCCTCTCCAATCCGTGCAACAGTGGAGAGAGAGTAGTTCACTTCAAACAAATAGCATATTTTAACAACTGTATTCAATACCCAAAAATATAAATAATAAAATTAAAGAATGATATGTCTAAATTTTAACAGAAATTAAACAAATTACATCACTTTTACAATGTTTAATACTTATTACCAAATAAAACAAATAATAATGTAATTCAAATGCCATTCTATGGGCTTTATTGCCCTGCTGGGCAGACGAGTGTATGACTGCCATCGCATCGGGCAGGTGTTCAACCGACTATGTGTTGGCAGTTCCAAGTGCCCAATTGCAATGCAACCAAAGTGCACGCAGTTGGAAAACTACTCTTTTCCACTGGAGCCTGTGCTGCGGCCCAAGAAAAGGGCTGCAGCACAAGACACGGGAAAAGGGCAGTTTACAAACATCCATGCACTGTGTGCCAGGCATCATGTGGTGCCTGGCATATAGTGCATGGATCTTTTGAGGGGGGCATCACATGTGCCCCCCTGAGCCCATAGCGGATGCCCACAGGGACGGAGGCCCTGCTGGGGGCCCTCAAATTCTAATTTCATCTGCCTTCACATAGCAGTCTGACCGCCATGTAACAGAAGAGGACCATCGTAATCCCTTCGGCGGTGTCTCCGCAGGCACCACCCTCATTGTAGACATTATGCTTCGACCGATGACCTGACGGGCTCCTTGAGCCTGCAGGGAACATCGGTCGTTCCCTTCACCATCTGCGCTCCGACGAATTCATTATGCGACGGACGGACTGCAGCCTGAGATGTAGGACGGACTGCCACCGACAGCTTGTTGGTGGCAATCCACCCGACATCATAATCAGGCCCTATATTCTCACAATCATACAACCAACAAACAAAATGTAAATGCAATTACAAAACATAACACAATTAAGAAATAACGTAATAAATAATATCATTTTTAATAAAAAATAAATCGTTTTTAATGTATTTTTACTTAACATACCTCCCACTCTATACTTCTTTCTACAAACTAAACAACACACATTTAAAATATACTGTAGCAAATATAGTTTTACATAATTATCAACTACATAACTAATAACAAATGAATAGCTATCAATAAATGATTTCTAAATTAACTTCCCACTCTGTACCCCAATGACCCAACAACCCGCACCTAAAATGTATCTTAAAAATCATAATATGTCCACAATTTACTCAATTGATTGTCAATTAAACAATTAATAATAATTAAGTAAAAATAAATTAATAATATTTAATTAACTTTCCACACTTTACCCCTACAAACCCAACAACCGCACCTGATATATAACTTCAAAATATCTTACAAAATTTATATAATTAATTATCATTTGAACAATTAATAATTAACTAATAGTTAATTATTTATATTTAATGACCTACCCACTCTGTACCCCTACAAACCCAACAACCAGCACCTGATAAATGACTTACAAATATCTTAATTACACAATTTATGTAATTATCAATTAAATAATTAGCATTCATTAACATTATTTATTATTTACTTATAATTAATTACCTTCCAACCCTTTACCCGAACCCCACAACCCACACCACAATCATCAATTAAAAATTAAATTAATTACACTATATACAGGATTAATTATCAATTAAATAATTATCTTTAAAAGTAATTATTAGTTAATTAAAATTAATTTTTTTTCCACACTGTACTTCTACGAACCCCACAAACAGCACCTAAAACTTAAATTAAACAACAAATTAATTACACAATTTATATAGTTATGAATTAAATACTTAATAATAATTATAAATTAATTATTAATTAACTATAATGAATTTACTGCCCACCCGGTACCCGTACAAAGCCCACAACCCGCTAAAACAGCAAAAATTACAATAAACTATTACAACCTAGATTAAAAACCACCAACAATAATAATACAAACAATTATGAACCAATTCAATAAAATATATACTAAAATACATTGAAAAAATGTTTAAAATACTATTATTTACAACAATATTTTTGTTAATGATATGAACAACGTGGATATTTTAGTAAACAATATTAACAACATAGATATTTTTGACATTGATATTTCATCACACTATTTGTGGATCATGGTATTAAAAACATGCTATTTCTCCATCTCAATATTTTGTTCAAATGCCAAATTAACAACTATATACCACACCAAATTCCATTTTTTGCCTTTTTCTATTTCTGAGTCTTTTCACCAGATAAAGTTTAGGAAGCTTTTATCTTCCAAAATCTGTCAGGGGAATTCAGTATGGTGTGATAATTGAATATGGATCAGAATTTAACTACCAGCTCGTAATCAATGGTAGATTACAGGTGTAGATGTACAGTTTTTTAACCCAGCCATAAATGTTTGTGTTAGATTTTTGTGAATGTGTGTCCAGCCAGTCACTCACGCGATCATTTAAGGTGAGGAATGAGTGAAGAATTTGTATTAGTAGTTGACTCCGTCTATCAAGTGGGCTTTGTCTTAAGCTGGTGGTCAATTACGGAACCAAAGGGCTATTTCAGCATCGATGTTTCAGGGCCCTTTTTGGGCTGCTTTTAATTATTTAATATATTTTGGGGGGAATCCTCCCTGGATTATATAGTAATATAGCGATATACATGGAACTATATTTCCTTTTACATTTGTTCTGTGGTCAGATATACAAATGAAATTATTTTGCATCAGAGGAGGAGCCGAAGGTTCCCAACTTTGTTACTTTTCTTTTTTGAGTATGAAATGAAATGCTGAGTCGAAGGGCCACCATATCTTTGAGATTTGATTTACCAGGAAGGTTTGTTGGATTGAGGTGGGGATCCTGATTAAAGGTATGTGTGGTACTGGTGAAACAAAAGTCCTGTCTAAGTGCTACCCCTGAGTAAATGCAATGTTATGTTATGGGATCTTTTATAGCGCATGACTCACCCAGGGGCATCTCAGCGCTTTACCAATGGAAATCCCGCACACAGACAGAAAAAGGGTTATAGCATGGCCAAATTAAAATAAAAATGTTTTTTAATTGTTTCCTGAAAAGCGTGTAAGTGCTGGATTGTCGTAGAGCCATCGGAAGAGAATGCCAATATTTGGGGGTGATGTATGAAAAGGCTCTACAGCCTGTACGGGTTAGCCGAATACGCGGAATCTTCAGGAGGGCTAAGGGCCAGATGTAGGAGCCCTAATACCGGTCGGAAATGGCTGATTTCGGCCGTTTCCGACCGGTATTGGGGTTTTCAGATGTAGGGGGTTGAAAATTACAGAATCGGTATATTTACCGAATCGGTAAAATTACAGATTCGGTAAATTACCAAATCTGTAAATATACCGATTCTGTAATTCCAAATGTAGGTGGCACAGTTTACAGTGCCACAGGCCCTTAAGAGTCGGTATTTTACCACACAATCCTATTCTGTGGTAAAATACCGAATTCAGGTGTGCATGCACATCTGTACATGCACACCTGTGCAATGTGACACACAGACATGCCCTTAGGGCATGTATGTGTGCCACATGTCACACAAGCCTGTACTTGGGGTGCTAGAGGGTGTCAAAGTGACACCCCCTCCACCCTTGCAGGATTCGGTATTTACCGATTCTGTAAATACAGAATCGGTATTTCCCATTGATTCCTATGGCCTTCAAAGCCCATAGGAATCAATGGGAAATACCGATTTTGTATTTACAGAATCGGTAAATACCGAATGTTACAGATTCAGTAATTCTGATTTAAAATTACCTACATCTGCCTCCTTCCTATTTACCTACTCTTAAATACCGAATCGGTAAAATTCGGTATTTAAGAGTAGGTAAATCGGAATTACCTACATCTAGCCCTAGGTCATTAGATCTTAGGTTACGTTCATGTACTTGTTTAGAAAGTTTATTGTAGAGATATGCTTGCCCCTCGCCTCTAAATGCTTTAAAGGAGAGGCAACATACCTTGAAAATAGATCTCTTTTGGACAGGGAGCCAGTGTAACTGTCTGAGCAGAGGAAGGGAAGGGAATCCGGACGGAGCATTCAGAACCATTCTGGCGGCGGTGTTCTGTATAACCTGTAGTTTTGTCAGTGTGTTGGTGCCTATTTCTGCCAACAAGGCATTACCATAGTCTAACCTGCACACTACCATTGCCTGTACAACAGTTTGGCGATGTTCTAGTGGAAGGTAGGGGATAATTCTCCGTAATAGGCGTAGGTTATAGTAGCATGTTCCTGCTATGTTTTTAACATTGTCTTTCATATTGAGCAGGGCATTCAACTGGATTCCCAAGCTTTTTACTGAGGGGGATGGTGTAGGGGCTTCTCCCAACTGGGAGGGCCACCATTCAGGCGTCCAAAAATGGACGTCCCTCCCTAAGAGCATAAGCTCTGTTTTCCCGGGGTTACGTTGTAAACACCGCTCTTTCATCCAATTTGCAATCGCTAGCCTACCACCCGAGAAACGAAGTTTCTCGTCCATGATGTTTTTTCCTATGGGGAATAGTAGCTGCGTGTCATCGGCATACGAGATTATCTCGAAGCCGAAGGATTGGACAATCTTCGCCAAGGGGGCTACATACATGTTAAAAAGGGTAGGGCTCAGGCAGGAGCCCTGAGGTACCCCCTTGTCCAGCAGGAATTTATTTTTTTAGACAAATGATCCAAGTGAGGTAGTCTGCCATCCGTCCATTAAAAAATTAGTCAACCACTGAAAGGCTTTACCCCCGATGCCACATTCAGTCATTCTCTCTGCTAGCCGTTGATGAGATATCGTATCGAACGCTGTGGAGAGATCTAAGAGGATCAAAATTGAAGATCCCCCGGCAAAAGGGTGCGCCTCAGTGAGTCAGTAACCACCAGAATTGCTGTTTCTGTACTGAAACCAGTACGAAATCCTGATTGGGAGGGATCCAGTATGTCACTGGATTCCAGGTACTGACTGAGCTGGGTGTTTATTGAGGATTCTAATAGTTTCCCTAGTAGAGGTAGCAGGGATATTGGCCTATAGTTATTCAGCTCCTGAGGGTCTGCAGATGTTTTTTTCAGAATGGGACGGACAGAGGCTTCTT
The DNA here is from genome assembly GCF_964261635.1 of Lissotriton helveticus. NCBI lineage: Eukaryota > Metazoa > Chordata > Amphibia > Caudata > Salamandridae > Lissotriton > Lissotriton helveticus. The sequence goes on from NC_136070.1 coordinate 307,147,043, forward strand.
TCCAGGCAGTTGGAATAAGGCCGGTGGAAATAGATGTAATAAAGATGTTTTGGATGATGGGGGCGCAGGTTGGAGATAGGAGAGCCATTACACTCGGTGGACAAATGTCCCTTGGTGAGCCAGATTTTGCTGTTAGTAGTAGGTTATTTATTTCCGCAAGTGAAATGGACTTGAACTGGTTATGGGTACCTTTGGTAGAAGTGGGGGGGTTTACCGAGTTCAGATTTGGACAGGGGATGTTGGGGTTACTAATTGGGAAGTTATCATAAATGTTGGCAATTTTATCATGAAAGAAAAGTGCTATGGAGTCACATAATGATTGGGATTCAAGTGGAATTTGTTTGCAGGCTAAAGGGGAGGGGAAATCCTTGACAATGTCAAACAAGACCTTGGTGGAATTCCTAGATTGTTGAATTTGTGTGTGGAGATATGAGCAACAAGCTATTTTTATTGATTGATGGTATTGGGATAAAGACGCCTTATAGATTTTCCTATCTTCTTTCATGTGCTTTGAACTTGGATTTGAGAATTTTTTATTTGCCTGAATACCAGGGTGCTGAGGGTCTTCTCTGCGGAAGCTTTCCGCTTTTTAGTGGGATCACTATATCAAATGTTTTTGTTAGGGCAGCGTTAAAGCTAGATAGCATAGCTGTGGGATCTTGGTCATACAACTTAATGTTAAGTGAACACCGATCAAAAGTTTCCTTGAAATTGTCCAGAGTAAGATTGTGCCATGGCCGTTTGTTTTTGCCATTTTTAAATGTAGGATTAGGCTTGTATTCAGATCCTAATTGCATCTGAATGGAAAATTGGATCATATAGTGATCAGACCAGACAAAGGGGAGCGGCTGTGACACTGTCAGTTGTTCTGAGCTGGTAAAAATAAGGTCGAGAGTGTGGCCCGCCGAATGCATCGGTCCAGACACCTTCTGTTTAAGCCCAATGTCGCTCAGATTGGAAAAGAGCCTTATTACATCAGGATTTTTCACTTCCTCTCTGTGAAAATTGAAGTCTCCAGGGAGAATAAAGTTATTAGAAGCCACGGCCTGCATGGCAATAAATTCCGTGAGGGCTGTAGCGAAATTGAGTTTGGATTTGGGTCCAGGTGGTCGATAAAGCAAAGCCCCATCCCAGGAGGTTGTCGGGGACACAGACGCTTTAAAAATAACCAATTCCATTATATCATTACTGATAGAGGAGGTCCATAATACATTAAGATGGGCTTTAAAGACAATTCCAATACCTCCTTCCGACTTTCCCTTCCTATCGAGTTGGATGAATTTATACTCCGTAGGTATTGCGAGGTTAATGGCTGGAATGTTAGTGGCATTAAGACAAGTTTCGGTTAGGAAACATATATCAGGGGAGAGGTTTGAGATCATATCCCAGATTTCAATGGAATGCTTTACCAGAGAACGTACATTACATAGGATAAGCGTAAGTGTCAAATGGTTTTGAATGAACTTAGTAGCTGTATTGCTTGTGGAAAACTCCCCCTGGAGGCTTTGAAATTGACATCTGATACATGATACAGGACCCTCCAAAAGGACCGGAAATGAGTGTTTACACCGACCTCCTGTGTTGGGTCTGCTGGATGTATTAAGTTCTATTTCCTGCAGAACTACTTCAGAGTAAACGTAGGGCTTAGGTACAGAGGTGCTGTTCATCGCCGGGGCAGCATCTCCCGCCTCCCGTCGCGTTCTGGCGCGGACAGGCGCAGACGGGTTCGCCTTCGGCGAGCCTTTGGCGCGCGTGCTGCATGCGTCTGCTGCGCGTCCGGGCAGGTAGGCTTATCATATAGAAGGTTGATAGGTCAGATGCTGTCCCCACAACTAGCCCGCCGACCCTGCACCCACCCAAGATAGCGGCTCCGAAATTGCCCGGTCCTTCCCCGTGTTCCAGCAGCCCCAAATCGGCTGTAAAGAAGATCGGGAGGGTCGGTGAGGAGGCGTGCGCAGGAGGGCCTCTAACGGTGCAGGCAAGCAGTGCAGGTAAGACAATTGCGGGAGAATAGTGCAATACTTAAAACCACGATTCAAATTTTAAAATTAACTAAGCTGGGTCCCGGCTTCCGCCTCAGGATTCCCAAAGGTCCAATGTGAAAAAGAAAATGGTGGAGGATGAGTTGTGTAAATTTTTTAGTGTGTACCACATCACCATCTTCTATAACATAAAAGTAAAAGGTTTATTGAAATACAGGCAATCACTTGTCCTGAATGCAAGTATTTTCAAAGATATTAGACAAAAAGGCAACTTTGAGTCTTAGTGAGCCAAGTTAAGGTACATTTAGGCTGCAGGAATGCATACAATAAATTCACTGGATGGGAATGTCTAATCTTGAGGAGATTGTTGCTATATTGTAAACGGATGTCCTTCTAAGTTACCAATTTAACCTTTAAAACTCAATGTTACAGCTTTTATTCTCTGTGTACCTTTTTACAATACAAGTGGGAGAATAACCCAGTGACTGCTTGCATTAGTGAGTCCTTCCACACAACATTGCTTCAAACTTAGCTAAGTTTATGCTCTCTAGGTTTGTATGCATGGCAAATGCTAAGGCAGGTATACTAATTGTGATACATTAGGCAAAGGGTTTCAGGGTAAAAGAGAGTGCAGAGTAATATTTACTAAGATTGGCCTACTGCTGCTGTCACCCCCTTCGCTGGCTCAGAAACAGACTGCCTTGCACGGTGCACCAGCTCACACCATGGTACAGAGGTGCATGTGCTTTGTCTAGCATATGATTTGTACTGGAAGCATACCCTTCCACTGTAAATTTACATTTGTGTACACATTTCAGAAGGATCTCATGCATTGCCTATGTAATGTGCACTGCGATGTACAAGCAATGGGATGATTTTGTTGAGAAATAAAAAATGTTTCATCTTGTCAATAGCTGCTTTAATAAGGCATTAGTTTTTGATGCAAAGGTCAGTCTTGATATATTTAATGATAGGGATTTGAATCAACCTGTAGGGTGCTTTTTAGGTCTCGGCTAGTAACGCACTGAAAACGCGTTCTCGCCAGAGAACTATTGTCGGCGTCTCAGCAGTCTGAGAACACCGAAGTGAGACAAGACCTTGCCGCGCGCAGCGTTTTCCCATAGGATAACGTTGTGCGCGCGGCCAGGTCTTGTCTCCACAGCCTGGCAATGCAGAGCGGATCGCGTCGCGCGCCTCTCCCTCTCTGGAATGCAGGGGGAGCGTGCATGCTAGGGAAGAGGTGTGGCGCCGCGGCCAGGGCGACTGACGCTGGAATCTGGGGACCACGGTTCGATCCCCGGCTCCGGCGGCAGGTTAGCCCAGCACCATGTGACTCTGGGCAATAGCTCGCTTAATCTTCCCGACGGCCCCCAGCGCCTAGAGACCCTTACGGGTGATTGTGCGCTTTACAAATGTGGACTTAACTTTTTTTTATGCCAGCGCGCGGCGCTGATAAACAGGCAGGTTTTTTTTTTTTTTTGTCGTCAGTTTCTGAGCACCCGCTTCACTGCCATGCGCCTTGGAAACCGAAACGTAAGAGCCGCGCGACGTGAGCTGTGTACGGTAGAAGCTTCGGTTTCGTTTTGACTTGTTGATTCTGGCTTAAGACATCTATAGTATTTTGGGGGCTTGAATTCCAAGGCACACTTGCGCCTTCCTCACGGACCCTGCGTCTTTTTGTCACGCATCAGAAACACAGGGTGGCCGGCTAAACATCCCCTTCCATCCGTCCGCGTGCCAGTGTCTGCGGTAGACGCTGGGGTGTTTACACTGCTGACGGTGTGCGGCTCGCCTGTGCAGCACCATGCTCCTTTTGTGCCGAGGCCCCCTCAGGTTGACCGTGCCTGAATGAAGCTGCATTTCGGTTTCTATGGCAATCTCCGCAGCAACTGTCTCCGACCCCTCCCCTCACGGTTTTTAACATCAGACTTTCAAAACCGGCGCAGTCCACAGACACTCGCTTCCCTGGGCCTCCCACTCTCGGGTTCTCTTTAGCTGGGTACATGCATGCATGTCACGAGCGTACACGCAGCAAGCGGCTGCTTAATGCGCGCGGCTATTGAGTGCCTGTGCCTATACACTTGAACACCTCGCTTCCACAGAGGTCCCCGCCCACTAACCTCTTCTGTTCAAAAGTACATGATTCGATTTTTTTAAAGCCTGTCCCCGCCTAATAGTACCAGTCAGCCATGTAAAGTAACACATAATTTTATTTCAACAACTGGAATTATCTACTGATAATAACTCCCTTGTTTTAGTAATTGAACTTTTTTTGAGGCCTCGTGTTGTGTTGTTATTTTGCTTTGGTCACAGAATAGCTTTTAAACAGTCAGGGTTTATTTAAGGGACAAAGGTTCCTGTGGAATAGGCAGCTAACGGAGAGAGCAGGGGAGGTGCCAGACAGTAAATGCTACACTTGAGTGAAATAAGGTCATTTTGTGGCATTTGTAGGGTGACCAGATCTTGAGAACCAAAAACCGGTATATTTTTCAAAAGTAGTCGATGGACTACAATTTTAGATCAACGGTGCTGTGCACAATGACAATTCTTATCAACATAGGAACACAGAAGAAACACTAAGAAAATAAATAAAATGTAATTTCTAAAACCAGCATCTTTAACCGTTAATTAAATTGCTTACTTTTAACAGCTGCTCCCTAGCACAACTTTAGAACAACCAATAAGTGCCTCTCACTGGTTTCAGTCAATCCTCTCTAAAAACCATGACATGGGCCAAAATTGCAGAAATCTGCCAGGACAGCTGCCGAGAACCCGGGACTGTTCGGGCAAATCCAGGACCCTTGGAGACCCTAGGCCTTTGGGACTAACTTTTGCTACCTTAACTTGCAATACAGAGAAACAGAAATACCTACGTTAGTGGTGGTGTCCTTTACGTTCTGACCTTTACTCTTCCAGGGATATTTTTCCCTCTTCCTCTCATTTCCTCCTTGTAGCCGCGAAAGATCAGACTGAAGATCCACTCTAGAATGTAAACGTATGTTACTGTTCCATCAATGCTACTAACCTGCTTATCTTAAGGCTGAAATGGTAGAATTTCACTACTGAATTTTGCAGAGTTACATATAAACTCCATGAGATTCCAGGGCATTTCTTCAATGTGCGTAAAATATGCGCCTCGTGCAGCAATTTAGCACCAGTAGCGCAAGCATTATAAATGACAATGACTTTTATTTATGTTTTGGTTTTTAAAACATAAATAAAAGACTTTGTCATTTACAATGTCAAGACCTTAAACTTGCGTTCATTTACAATGCTAATAGTTCTAACTTTTGCAATGCCGAGACCGTTGCATTGTAAATGCTTGTTTGTTTTGAAGTTTGATATAGTGCAGTCTTGGCTCTAAAGCATTAGTGAACCTCACAATAAAACCAGATTAGTAACACTTTTTTTTAGACATGAGGCGATTAATTGATTTGCTTTGAATAAAATATGTTAAGCCAAGACTGTAACCCGAACCTGGTTCCACATTACAAGGTCAACAGTTCTAGACACTAAAGGGGAAGATTACAATGCAGTCGTAAAGGGCTCCGCGGTCAGTCAGAGCCGTTCCAACCACATCGTAACCAGCCGGTCGGATTCTTTTCCGAACGACTCATTCCACCCATCCGCCATTCGGAAGGCCTTCAGTAATCCCAAGTGCGGATCTTTCTGCCTGAGGGATTATGATGTTGGGTGGAGGCAGACTTTCTGCGCCGGCAAGTCCAACACAGAAAGGCTATTGGAACTTGATTTATGGGGGCCCCCAGCAGGCCCCCATTGGTGCACGGCCTCCTATTAAAAGCCAAGGGGGCACCAATGGTGCCCCCCCTTTTGAGCCCTGCCCATTGTGTCAGGCACCTAGAGGTGCCTGCCATGGGGTGCAGGGATGAACTGCACCTTGCATTTTTACAATGAGAGCATGCATTCCGGTCAGAATGCCGGCTTTTAGTTTTATTTTATTTGAAAGGTTTTATATAGCACTGGCTAGACCCAGGGGTATCAGAGTGCTTTACATAAGTATCAGACCATAGTTGAAGGTTACATCGTTACAAAGTTTACACAGTTTTAGAGCATAGCTACGTAGTTACATGTTGGGTAAAGACAAACAATAAGGACATATATGTAAGGGAAAAAGCAGGCAAGAGGAGAGATTTAGGGGAGAGGGGCTTGGAGCAGGGGAAGTAGACAGAGAACAAAGAAGGTAAAAGGAGGGGGAGGGTGAGAGACATAGCATGAAAGAGGAGGGGGAGGTTTGACGGGGCACAAACCGGTAGACGAGTAATAGCTGCGTCCAAAGTCCAGTAAGCTGTGATCCCAGAGGAAGTGGTATCATTCCCCCAACTCCGTTGCGAGAGGCTCCCTTTATGCAGTGGACTCTCTCAGAGGGGTCACTGAGACTCCAAGGCCTATCTACTGGAACCTTCCCCAAAAAGGGGAGAGAGAGTGCTGTGGCAAGTAGCGCCATACCATACCTCAACTGTGAGTTGCTCCCTTGGCACTGTGGACTCTCTCAGAGGGATCACTGAGACTCCAGAGTATAAATATTGGATCTTTCCCCAACAAGGGGAGAAGGAGTGCTCAGTCAAAGAGCACAAGGGACAGGGGGCTAGGCGGCATAGCAGGCAAGGGGAGAGAATCAGGGGAGAGGGGGTAGGATCAGAGGAAGTAGACAAAGAAAGAGGTGGGGGAGGGTGAGAGTCAGAGCATGAAGGAGGAGGGTGAGGGTGAATGGGACACAAACCGGTAGATGAGTAAAAGCTGCGTCCAAGTTCCGGTAAGCTGTGATCCCGGGTGAAGTGGTATCATTCCCACATCTCCGCTGTGTGAGGCTCACTTTACGCAGTTGACTCTCTCAGAGGGGTCTCTGAGACTCCAAGGCCTACCTACTGGATCCTTCCCCAACAAGGGGAGAGGGAGTGCTTTGGCAAGGGGCGTCATACCATAATCTCTACTGTGAGTGGCTCCCTTGGCGCTGTGGACTCTCTCAGAGGGATCGCTGAGACTCCAGAGTATAAATATTGGATCTATCCCCAACAAGGGGAGTAGGAGTGCTTAGTCAAAGGGCAACAATGGACAGGGCTAGGATGTGGGTCGGAACTGGCAGGTCAACAGAGGGAGAACAAATGGCAAAAGAAAAAAAAAACACATTAATTACAGAAAGAAAACACATTCAATGCCAGGGTAAATTAGCGATCCAGAAAAAGACAGGATCCACGAAAGGCAGGGGTTAGGGAGAACAAAGGGAGAGAGTCAGCGAGTTGAAGAGTCCCACAAAATAATAATAAAGACATTTTTAAAGCGCCTGGTTACGCCATCTCGGCGTTTCCCCGCGCTGAGTGAGAGGGAGGGAAACAGAACCTCGCAGCTATAGACCACTACACGCTGCTGGAGAACAGATAGGTTTTAAGCATCTTTCTAAACTTGATCTCAGAGCTTTCCAGTCTGAATTGTTGTGGAAGTTTATTCCAATTCTGAGCAGCCCGATACCTGAAAGAACGACCTCCCATCCTGGCCTTCTTTACCTTAGGGATCACCAATAGCCCGGTGCCCGTAGACTCCAGCGACCTCCTTGGCGCATATCTGGTGATCAAGTCGTTCAGATAAGACGGGCCAGCATTGTTAAGAATTCGATAGCAAGTGCATAGCGTCTTAAACATAACTCTTTCTTTCACTGGCAACTAGTGTAATGAGTTAAGCGCTAGAGATACAGATAGCAGAAAAGAAATGTATACGTTGTAGAGTCACTCAGGGGAGAGATGCAAACGGGAAAGCTCGGAATTAAAGCATTCATTCCGGTCGGAATGCCGGCTCCCATTGTAAAGTATAGGAGTGCGACCAAACAGTGTTCAGTCACATCCTAATTAGTCAGTCGGGACTGTTAACCGGCTGTCTGTCGGTCCCTTGACCGATACGGTGTCGGGCGGAGTACACTCCGTCCAACATAGTGATAGGGCCCTAAGTGCACTGTTCCAAGCAAGTAATGCCCCTGTAACACCCCCTTGATACAAAGTGGTGCAAAGGAGGACAAATTGTTTTTTTTCACTGAGGACCAGTGAATCACTTAACTTCACTTTGCATAGGTGCAAAGCCTTAGTAAAGCATGATCGTTTGCTGACTGAAGTTCTCTGATTCCAACGACAATAATTCCATCAGCCACCAGTGCACATTCAACCTGATTTTATTTTAATATTTTACTACATCATATCAAGGCCAAATATACATCTGCGGTGTGTGAGTCGGAAACTGGAATACAGCAAGCCAATACAATTAAAAAAAGAGTCCTTGGTAAATTGCATGCATCAAGAAATAACGATTATCTTAAGAAATAATAAGCTTCCTCAGACGTTTCTAAAGTGCACAACTTTTGACTGTTTGTCGAGTTTTGTTGGGTTATTCAACACAATAGTACCATACACAGATCTTTCTTTTTATCTATAATGTCTGTTCTTTTGAATTTCCGACCCTTCAACTAAGGTTATTCATGGATAGTAATGAATAGAGAAGGACATGTGAGAATTGCACTAACATTGTAAACTGGGAATTCATCTACTAAAAAGACAGAGGTTTTACATTATACATCTCAGTGGATGATGGAACAGGCTTTAGAAAACGCTGAACTCCCACACTGGCCAATTAAAGACTTCCTGTCAAACACAGAAGGCTATTTTGCTCAAGAACTGATCAAAAAGCCATATTCGCTGCAGAGAAGAAATAATGTCCTCCGAACAATAAAACTGTTTTTATTTTCTGCTCCACTGAAAGCAAACTAGATATGCTTCTGTTGCAGGGACTATACTTAGGAGAATTGTGTATCTGAATGAAATGGAACATTAAAGATAAGAAAAAATAGATACCCCGCTACGTATGCCTGTTTTAGAATTATGAATAACCCTATTTATTATGTAGATTGACTATGCCATTTATTTAGTTCATTGTATTTGTAAATGGCCATTGTGAGTTTATACTCCTCTGTTCTACATGATGACTAAATTACTGTTTACTTATTATATTCTTAATCTGAGAATTTACTATTCATGATAATATGTTTTGAAAAGAGCCTCTAACACAACAAAATAGTTCTGTCGCTTGTCACTCCTGTCAAGGTCCAGTGTGCTGCTCGAATTCCTAAAGGCGAGCTTCCTGCATCACAATCAACACTGTAGCAAGCGGCGCTAATTGTTCGCTTGCTCCGCGCGTCTCTGCAGAGAGTGCGCGGTGTAATTGGCATAGAGACTCTATTCATCCCGCTGTACCCCCAGAGTCCCCAAAGAGGAGGTTTGAAGCTGGTTGATAAAAAAGCAAAAGGACAGCTAGGATTATCTTCGCCAGTTGCTGTTGATAAGTGGTGGCCTGCAGATCCCTGTGCAATATTGTCAATGGCTCACACCAACAGATGCTTTAATTTTCAACTTCAAAGTTTCACTGCTCTTTGGTTACGTGCTTTTAAAAAGTTACTTTGCAAGCTACAGTGCAAGACTCGCTGGCATTGTTTTCGGTTTATATAAGCATCCAAATATTTTTTTAATTTAATTATTTGACTTATTTTATTCAATGCTATCATTATCATCTTATAGCCAGGGCAAAACCCTGTGTTCTATTTCATTTAGTTGTATTTGCAGATGAGTGCTTTAGTATTTTTACGGTTATGTGAATGAATTAGCAAATTGTTTTAAGTAATAATAAGATTAGAGGCAGATAAAATCATCCTCGTTAAGGCTCGATGGAACCACTTTTGAAGCCTCTAGGGGAGATGGGTTTTCCTAACGGCTAAGGCGTTCGACCTCGGACCTGGGGATCTGGGTTCGAGTCTCGGTAACGACGCCAAAAAAAACCCTGGGCAAATCACTTAGGGCCAGATGTAGGTGGCCAATTACCGGTCGGTAACGGCCGAATTCGGCCGTTACCGACCGGTAATTGGATTTAGAGATGTAGGTGCCTCAAAACAGGCCATTTCGGTAATTTTACCGAATCTGTAAATATACCGGTCGGTAAATTTACCGACCGGTATTTTTACAGAATCGGTAAAATCGAGATGTAGGTGGGACTCTTCTGAGTCCCACAAGCCCTACAAAATCGGTATTTTACCATCAAATACAAGTTGATGGTAAAATACCGATTCAGGTGTGCATGCACATGTGTGCATGCACACCTGTGCCATATGACAGGTAGACCTGCCCTTAGGGCAGGTATGCCTGCCACATGGCACCTGAACCCGTTTTGGGGGTGCTAGAGGGTGTCAAAGTGACACCCCCTGCACCCTTGTGAAATTCGGTATTTACCGATTCGGTAAATACCGACCGGTAAATGCCCAATCATTCCTATGGGCTTCAAAGCCCATAGGAATGAATGGGCATTTACCGGTCGGTATTTACCGAATCGGTAAATACCGAATTTTACCGATTCGGTAAATGCACATCTGTATTTACCTACATCTCGGTACTTATATTTTACCACTTCTTAAATACCGAATCGGTATGATTCGGTATTTAAGAGGTGGTAAAATAATTTTACCTACATCTGGCCCTAAATCTCCCCGTGCCTAAAATGAAAGTGTGTCCTCATGTAACGTAACTGGTGCTATGTTGATTCGGTTCGGTTCTAGTTCGCGCTATATAAAACTCTGCAAAAAAAATAAAGAGCCGAAGCAATTTTTGGGTGGAAAGTGAGGAAGGATTAATTAGGGTGGGAAGGAGGTTATGGATATATGATAAAGGTACATGTATTGTGGAGTTGCATATGGTAAGCTTATACTTGTCCTGTATATTTAACCTTAATGATTCTTTGGTATTCAATATTTTGACACAATATTTTCCTATCATGATATTTTGTTCTTTATATTCTGTACATATGCCCTTTGAGAGTCTCTGTGACGGCAATCCACAGGACTAGTCTTCGTACTGAGAAATCTTCCCTCATGATTTTGATGCCTGAAAACTGAACCTTGTTTGAAAGATTGTTTACAAGTTGTTACATCTGAAGCCTTCGGTTGGCACACAGATTAGGAACAGCTTTTGTAAGAAGGCTTAGGCCCTTGTCCCAGTACTTCATGTGTATGTTTCATAGGACACTGAACTACATTTTCTCACCATCTCGATGCAGTGATGGACCATTAAGACTGAATAGCTATGATTGCACCTTATCAGATTTACCTTACACCTAACCACCTATTCTTTAATTTGCTAAAGACTTTTGATTACATTTTTTTTAGGAGTCAAACCAGTTAAGTCTCTATTGAAATCACCAAATTGCTCCATTTCCTGTGCCTATGGAAGTATGTTTTAAAGTAGTATTAAATTATGTGCCTGGGTTGACTGAAGTGTTTAGCAATAAATTATAATTAATTGAGCATATTACATTAATGAAATACAACTTTATACAGCATAATATTTATTTAAAAATATTACATTATTTTGCTTATGATTTGGTCTTGCTTGGGACCGGGAGAGAAATGTCAATTTATTAATACTGTCCTTCCCATCTGCCAGATTAAAGTATGTGTGTGAAACATTAACATGGTTGTACTGAAAACAAAAGTACATATACAGTCTTTTTTAAGGGGTGGGGTATTATATAGCGCAAACTCGACCCGAAGGTATCAGAGCGCTTTACATGAGCATCAGTTTTATTACAGACGAACATAATAATTTTGTTAGCGCTGGGAGATTAAGTGATATGCCCAGAATCACAGGATGTTGAGCATCCCTGCCGAGACTCGAACTTGGCTCCCCAGCTTCGAGGTCGATGCTCTAGCCATTAGGTCACATCCTCATAATCAAATGTGCACCTCTTGCACGTGGAACCCAGAATCCAGAAGATACCTGCAGTGTACATATTGCAAGCAAGTTTATTGCATACCAATGTGTTTCAAATAGAATATCAGATTTAGTCAAACAGTTTGGTTCATCATTAAAATATCTAATTGAACATCTTACCATTGTTGCATGAATATTGCAATGATAGCTGTCAATCCTTCTTGTATTCTTGCTGTCAAAACTTCAAAGCATAAATATCACACACATTACGTACGACTATATGTGAGAAAGAGAAAAATAGAAGTTGTGTAATGTCAGATGAAGGAGCGAGGGGGAGAAATTTCCTTCAGGACGAGAACCCTCACACAACGTTAGGTGACATGCTTCAGCATATGGGTTCCCTCCTCACACCGAAGTGTGGGCTACAATTCCCAAGGGGAGGAGCTAAGGTGTTTTCTCAAGATGAGCATATGGATAGTGGCGAATGAAGGGAAGAGTGCAAAAAAAGTGTAAGTGATTTTAAAATGTCTCTCTGGGTCCACTTCATCTTTATTGGGTGGCCTCAAGGACACAGTTAAAAGCAAGAGGACTATGTATTAAACCAATATAGCCCTAGATGTAGGTCAACATGTTTCTGCCATAAATTGGTCCCTTAAAGAGCTCCAGTGGCATTCATCAGGACCATAGTTGAATAGTCACTCTGCATAAATGAGAAAATATAAATATACTGGCTACCATAGGAACAGGGCGGTCAGGTGTTCAGCGACCCAAGTCACTTCAAAGGAGTACATCTATTCTATAATGTGGTATACCAAACCAACTCTCCATGCTCTAGGAATGCCTCATTGTGCCCAACACATTTGTAATGTGCACAACACTTGTGGAGCATGGAGAAGTAGTGTTAACAGAACATAAGCCTTACCAAGAGGAACTTGGCAGACAATTGAGAAACAATATTTAACCCTTGGTAGTTAAACTATGTGGGATAGATCCATAGCACGAACCTTTAATGAGAAGCAATTAAAGTTCAATGTAAATGATAAAATGTGAAACTATTAAAATAGGGGCCTTTTCAAATAAGTGAGATAGACTCATCATGCCATTTGACATAGTAAATAAGTTTCTCCTCCCACATAGATGTGTCTAAGGACTAATCCTCTCCAGAGGTGGACGTGTCATATAAATATTTGTCAAGGTCTCCAATAGGTTAATTTACACTGTGGAGCTTCAACAAGTCTAGAAAGTTCGCAAAGTGAAAAAACAATTGGGAAGTCAGGAGACAGTAGACCTTTTCTGGTCTAGGGTTGATACTTATTCTGAGAATTCCAATATAGCACAGAGAGAATTTATAATTTCTTGTGGCAAAGTGTTACAGTTAGTTGATGTTAGTGACAGTGCTCACTGGAATCTGTGTTTCAATAGCTTGCCAGCTTTGTATCATACAAATCAGGTATTATTCAAGCAGGAATCTTCAGGCTTTACAACCAAGCCTGGGACATCAAAGGACCATTTAATGCCAGTGTCGCATTCGTCGCTAAATTTGCATTATAATGCTTACAACAGGCAGGCTCTTCATGCTTGGGAATCAAAAGTAGTCATACAAGACACGAGGAGTTACGCGCCAGTCCAAGATGGACGCGTGAGAGCTCGGCTCCGTCGACCCCTTCATTCGCCACCAACATCCTGGCCTTAATCCCGTGACATCTCCCCGCCGCCTGACAGCGTATTGCACGCGGTGCATTTTGCCGTGCTTCTGGCCCCCCTGCGGATTCTGGAGCCCGAGATGCACCATCCTGCAACTTGCGGCCTTCCACCGGCCCAAGCCGGTGGCTAGAGTGTGTGCGGTGCCCAGCCCAGAAGTGATAAACCCCGGGGCCAAAACCGGAAGTTGCCGGTTCGGCCCCGGAACTGATCTGCAGGTGGCCGGAAGCCGCAAGAAGAGTCGCCAACGATCAGAGGGGGGCCGGGATTCTCCCCTGGAGCCCCCTGCTCTGAATTGGGGCCTGGCTCGCTGTGACCCTGATGAACACCGGTGATAGTGTCGAAAATATGTCTTGTCCGCTCGGCGGAAGCTGCGTCGGGGGAGTCCTGGACTGGGCGCTGGAGGCGCACTACGGGTCTGCTGAGCGGTGGAGCGGGACTCTGGTGGTGGTCCCGGCATGATGCGGACCTGTCCGGGTGGCCCCTGGGGACCAGAGGATCAGACTATATTGCCCCGCCATAGAGAGGGGGCTTTGGTGTCGCCGCATCAGAGTGCATAGGTGTGGGGTGTGGGGCCCCGACCGCGCTGCTTTGGAGCAGTGGAGAGACTGGCGGCCGCCGCTGTACCTGGTCATTGGAAGAGGCAGCTTTTGTGAGACCCGGTGACACTGCGCTCCTGGTAGGGCTGGTCTCTTGAGAGGCGGTGGGACTTGCGGTTCGGGAGGCTTGACACTTGGGGAGGGGCATCTCAGACCACTCCCCAGTTTGGCTCCAGCTGGAGTTCACCCAGTTTGATGTAGGGAGAGTCGCCCCCATAAATGCATGGCACCTAAGGTACCCCACCATTAAGAAAGAAATTGTCAAGATCTCCCACAGATATTTCCAGGAGAATGCAGGTACGGTTGACTCGGCACAGACCCTGTTTGATTGAGGGGAAAAAGAAGGATCGGCAGGCGGAAATGGAGAGGGCAGAGGCGGAAGTGATAAGATTGGAAGCCGAGGTTTCTATGGCGGTGACCCCGGAAAGGCTTCATCAGCTTAAATTGTGGCAGGATGAGTATAGGGGCCTAGCTGGGGACAAGGCTAGAGCGCAGCATGGCGAAATCCAGAGTCATGTATACGAACATGGGGATAAAGCTGGTAAATTGATAGCATGGCTCAAAAAAGGAGAGTGGGCATCGCGGCTTGTGCCAGAAATCCAGGGAGAGGACTCCGTTGTGCTCACGGACCCGCAGGCCGTGAGCAGAGTACTATAATGTGGTGTGTGCCTCGGCTGGGGTGTACACGGAGGCGGATAACTGCGCAATGATAAAAGACATTCAAATGCCCACGTTGTCGGATGATAACTGGGAATACTTGGAGTCTCCCATCACGGACGATGAGGTGGCGCAGGCCATTATAGGAGTACATACTGGGAAGGCCACAGGCCCGAATGGGATTCCCATAGAATTATATAAGTTGAGTGCCAACAAGCTTGCCCCATTTCTCCGTTCCATGTTGGTAGAAAGAAGGAAAGAGGGACAGCTTCCATACGACTAGCGGGTGGCAAATATCGTGGTTATCCATAAGGCGGGTAAGCCTAAGACGCTCTGTTCGTCATACTGACCAATCTCTCTTGTTCGTCATACTGACCAATCTCTCTGTTGAACGCCGAGCCTAAAGTCCTGGTGAAGCTGCTTGCGATGAAATTGGCCAAGGTCATCACCATCTTGATACACCCAGGTCAGTCTGGCTTCGTGGCACGCCGTAAGATGGCCCTTAATTAGCGCCGGTTACACGGGGTGCTGGGTAGAACCCCGACGATTCAGGAACGTGCGGTACTGGTATCCTTAGATGCCACTATGGCATTTGACAGGGTGGAGTGGCCATACCTATTCTCAGAATTTGTTAACTGGGTGCACCTATTGTATGCCGAGCCATTTGCCAGAGTAGTGGTGAACAATCGAAAGTCTGATGACTTTCTCCTTGGTAGGGGCACAAGACAGGGATGCCCCCTGTCCCCGCTCCTCTTTGCCCTGGCCCTGGAGCCCTTGGTGGCTTGGGTTCGGTGGGATTTCGAGATACGCAGACTACGATGGACGCTGGAATGGGAAGACAAAATCTCACTCCACGCTGAAGATATTCTGCTCTACCTTACCAACCCGAGGGGATCCCTTATTTGTTTTCTTGACATGCCTGCCATCTTCGGGAGGTATTCTGGATTTGCAATAAACTTGTCGAAGTCAGTGCTCTTTGTCCTCACGGGTGACCCGCCGGTTGTGCCACAGACCTGCCCGATACAAATTGAGCCGATAGGGTTTAAGTACCTCGGCGTCTATGTCACGATTGACCCGAAACTACGTTTTGTTAATAACCTTGGCCCCCCTCTGAACCGATTTAAAGAGCTGTGGCGCGCTGGAAGGCGCTTCCACTCTCCCTTCTGGGTAGGGCAGTGCTCTTTAAGATGATGGCCCTTCCCCGGTTTTTGTATGCACTGCAGAACGCGATGGACCCGGTGCCTACGTCCTATTTTAAGGAAATAGAGGCCCTCCAGAGGCAGCTTCTCTGGGATGGTAAACCTCGCATAGCGTTCTCTAAGCTCACCCTCCCTTGGTATGATGGGGGGATTGGACTGCCAGACTCAAGGAAATACTGCTGGGCCTCCCAGCTGGCAGGGGTAAACCATGTTATATACGGGCCCCCCGGGGACCCGGGGTGCGCCATGGACCGCTGGCAAGTTCAGGGCGGTGACTTCACTGGGGTGCTTTATGCTAGACCTCGCCGGTTTCCCCTCGCGGGGCCAACGGCGCATGCCGTCCAGTTGCGGCACACAGCAAATAGACACCTCAAGTGGGAGGGAACACTCACACTTGCCACCCCGTTATGGAGCTCAAGAAGGTTGGGGAGTCTATGGAAGTCTAAGGGGTTCGATAAATGGGACCGCATCAGGATTACACAGATCAAAGATATTTGGGGAAATGACACAGTACTCACGTTCAGTTCCCTTAAGAAACAGTATCACCTCCATGACTGTGAGAACTTCTGTTACCTCCAGGTCAGACACGCCCTGCTTGCGCGCATCCCCAAGGACACATTACTTCCTGACGCCTCGCCTCTTAAGAATCAGGTATTGGACGGCCACCTCCCTGAGAAGGCCATATCCCTAATATACAAGAAGCTTATTAACCATACAGAGAACCCACTGGTACCCCTTAGAACGGAATGGGTGGAAGATGGTTGGAACTAGATAAAGAGGAGTGGCAGGAGGCGGTCTCCTCACCACGAGTTGTAGCGATACAGATGAGGCTCAGGCTTGTGCAATTAAAGGTTCTCCATAGATCGTATGTCACGGGGCCCCGTCTGGTCCACATGGGTCGTTTGGAGAGTGGGGAATGTAGGAGGGGGTTGAGAAGCCTGGTACGTTTATGCATATATTGTGGCACTGTACCTGGGTGCAGATGTATTGGGTTAGGTCCACGATACACTACGAGAGGTCCTGGGAGTGGAGATGTGGCTGGAGGCACTTAGGTGCATTCTGAACATCTGGGAACCTACAGATCTGAATGGCTATAAGAAACAATGGGTCACATTAGCAAATATGATAGTTAAGCGTAATATCGCCCAGTTGTGGGGTGCCGGTCAGCCGCACTGAGTCGAGAAATGGGCGGAGGACCTAGATTAGTGCATGGTCAGGGAGAGGTCGGTGTATAAGGCAAGGGGTTGTCCTGGGAAATGGGGGAAGGTCTGGGAGGCTTGGAATCATTACCGAGGAGATATATGTGTGCCCCCAGCGTGTCCAGAGGAGGTGGAAGCACATGTGTTCCCTTGACCCAATACCTATGTCTTGTATCTATTATTTTGAATGTGTGGCGAAGTAATTACGGAACTGTAAGAGAAGATAATGTCACCTGATGTCTTTCTTTTTTCTTTTGTTAATACAAAAGATTTATAAAAAAAAAAGTAGTCATACAAGATGCTAAAAACAATAACAGTACCCCTTTTCCAGTTCAATCGGGTTTCTGCGGCTCTGGTAGACATATTTAGTGCAGGTTGTATACTGCTATTACTAAAATGAGCTCTTTCTTTTTCTTGACAAAAGAGATAAAGAAATGTTTCTTAATCAAAAATCATTCCTATGCATATGATAGACAAAATCTGACATTCTATAAGTAGAATCCCTGATTTTATTGTTGCAAATTTCAAGCGTGTACAAGACATTCCTTAGCTGGGCTACTCCCCCTTCACCTAAAGAATGGCATCTCCAAATTCTGAATAGTTTTCCTTGGAAATGCCAAGGTCACACATTGCAGTTTGTAGAATGCGACAGAATACATTATTGCTGTCCTTATTGTTTTATTTGGCATGGAGCAGTTGGTGCCAAAAAAAATGTCATTGGTGATATCGGGTGTCTCCATTGATGGCAAGACTTTCATGTTCTGTGTTTTGGTAATTTATTTATGGCAAAGAAAGAGGAAAGGAGTCCTCAGGGCGCCCGGTTTCTGAGACTATATTGAGGAAACCTACCCAAATGTTGAACAGATAGATACATTTTCAGACCTCTTTAGAACTTTAAGATACATTTTCGAGTCTCATATATGAAGTAGGGGTATTTCACACGATAATTAATTTTAAGGTTGATAGGTGTGTGGCCAGTTAATGCATAGATGTCCATCTCAGGTGTCCTTTTGGTTGGTAAAGCTGGGGGCATTGACTTAGTTCCCAAGGGATCTCGTAAGGAGAGTCTTGTGGACTATGAAAACAGTTTTTTACTGTAATCTCTACACAATCGAAATGAGTACAGTGATCGGAGGGCAGGTAGGATGTTATTTTGTGCAAAAGGTGAAAAGAAGGCACATCAACTAATAAGACACTCTTTCTGTAGTTTTTTTTATTGCTGGGGTCACAAGCTTCTTAATGTTAAGTATGAACCTTTGGGAGCTACTCTAAATTTTCTGGTTGAAACTCTGTGGAGTGACTGTTTTAGTTAAATGTAACCAGTGGTTAAAACAGAGTAGCCTGTTAGAAGGCACAACGTTGTCAAATTATGCTAATACTCTCCCAGTGCTTATGTGGAAATCGGTGAAGAAAAAAATGCTCCTCAATCTAATTTCATACACATAGGCACCAAGAAGGAGCTGCTGCAGATTTTTGCTCTACATAACTTATTATTTCAGTTAAGAAAATCAACCTGAAAAACCTATCCCAGACTAATCTAGCTGGTGTGCTAGAAAAATAAGGGGGAAATAGAGAGGAGCCTAAAACTACCTGGAGTAGCATCAATCAACATCTATGATGTCTTCATTATGCAAAGGTTCCTCAGGTACCCATACCTCTCACGTCTGTGAGAACCAATTCACTGCATGAAACCGCCACAACTGTCTGGCAGATGGAGCTGGCTCCATCATGACTCTTGCCTGCTTAATACTCCAAACTGGGCTAAAAAGAATCAATCGCTTCTGAACCCCTACAGCTGGAGGAACGTTCTGTGCATGCTGATCTCACCAAGTGAATCATCTGACTATGGTTTCTTAGCTCTTTATAAGTTACACCTAACCACTCAGCCTATTGTTAGACATTTAATCTTTCATCTATTTACTATCAATGGTCATTGTATTATATTTCCCTTTCAATGTTATTTTAATGACAGTGAGGTTCTTTAAATGCCAGAGCATTTTAACCCTATGGGGTACTAAGTTCTTACACTAAAATACCGTTTATGGCACCATGACCACTCCTCCAGTGTTCTCAAGCACGTCCACACAGAGTTTTTACGTTGCAGAAAACCCTTGAGATGGATTGCACTAACTTTGTGTTGTTTGTCTTTTGTGTATGTATGTCCTTTTCTTTCAGACATTACAGGGACCTCAAATTGAAGGTATCCCACCACTTTTTGGTTTGTTTGGTTTTTGCACTTCATTTTTACACACCTGCTTTTAACTTTCACGTCCTCTGGTAAGGGTGGGCCTTAGCGCGCCCACACCGCCGAGGTACACCACCTTACGGTCCTGATGAAAGCCCAGTAAATGACACATAGATGGGCAGAAACATGTTGACCCCATTTTAAGTGGAAACAACCAAGTCATTAACTGGTACGTTTCCCACACATATTTTACTTATGTCAAACTGACCATTGAATAAACATTTTTGTATGGTACAGTTTCTGAAATTTTTAATTCACATTTCTTTTTGACACCTTTGCCACAAAGAACCAGCTCCGCAGTTATCTGGCGTTGTAGCACACCAGGGAGGCACTCGGCTTCTCCTGGTGGGCCCGATGATGAAGCATGTCACCACCCAGGGTGGTGAGTGAGGGCTTCCTGAAAAATCCCTGCTGATTTCCAATGTGACTTATTCAGGGTGATTTTTTCTTCTCTGTGTCTAGTGCTTACACACTTTTTTCACGACACTCTTTCGTTGTTTTACAAAAAAAAGTACTAAGTTAATATACATATGTCTTGTTTTTCAATTGTTTCATTTTCTTCATTTATTATTAAAGCCTGTGTTCCTCTAAATTGGGCTCAAACATTTATCACAAATTCAATCAATCAATCAATCAGTGTTTTCTAAGCACGACTACTCACCCACAAGGGCCTCAAGGCACTGGGGAGGTGGGGGTAAGAGGGGGGTTGCAGGTTCTTATAGGTGCTAAGGTTCAGTCAAAGAGCCAGGTCTTGAGATCCTTCCTGAATTGGGTCAGTGACGGGGATAACCTGAGGTGGAGAGGCAGGGCCTACAAACTTTTGGTGGCAAAGAAGGAGAAGGATCTTCCTCTGGTTCTGATTTTGCAGATCACAGGGAGAGTGGCAAGGGCCAATTCAGCAGAGTGGAGGTGTCTGGTGGGTACGTGGAATGAGAAGTGGAGGTTCATGTACGATGGTCTGGTGTCGTGAAGGGCTATATAGGCATGTTTGAGGAACTTGAAAGTGACTCTTTTGCTGACATGGGAGCCAGTGAAGTTCTCATATGCATTTGGAGATGTGGCTGCAGCGTGGGATGTTGAGGACCAGTCTGGCTGCGGTGTTCTGAACGCTCTGTAGATTCCTGAGGAGTTTCTGGGTGATGCCTGCATGGAGTGCGTTGTCGTAGTCCAGTCTGCTGCTGATGAGCGTGTGGGTGACCGTCTTTCTGGCTTCAGTGGGGATCCACCTGAAGGTCTTTCGAAGCAGGTGAAGAGTGTGGAAGCACAATGAGGAGACGGCGTTGATTTGGTGGTTCATCGTAAGCGAGGAGTCCAGTATGATGCAGAGGTTTTGTGCGTGGTCCCTGGGCTTGAAGGGGGTTTCTAACGCGGCGGGTCACCATGAGCCTTTCCAAGTGGAGGTGTTGGGCCTCAGGATGAGGGCTTCGGTCTTGTCTGAGTTGAACTTGAGGTGGCTGTCTCTCCTCCAGGTTGTGACAGACTTTATCCAGTCATGGAAGTTGTTTCTGTCAATTGTGGGCTTGTTGGTGAGGGAGAGAATCAGCTGGGTGTCATCGACATAGGAGACGATGTTGGTGGTTCCTGACTATGGCTGCTAGGGGGCCATATAGACATGGAAGAGGGAGAGACCCCAGGAGAAGCCCTGGGGGATAAATTGAACCTCAAAAACATTTAAGTAGCTCTCTTCAGTAGTGATGTAATGATCAAAACTGCCACTGCGCCTGAGATCTTGTTTTAAGAGATTCTCAGTGTCTTGTGGCACATTGCAATGGAAGAAAAAAACACACAGACACAAATAAAAAGTATGCTGGGATAATTATATTTTAAAAAATGTTTGCATTTAAAGGCAAGTAAATGCAGAAGTGTAGCACAAGATGGAACGCGAACTCATGGAGTTGCCCAAGAAGAAGTTAGATGATGAGGCTTTCATATTTAATAACATCAAAGACCGCATGGGTGTCACAAAGGGGTGCAGAGAAGGAAGTTAATGTTGAAATGCCTAGGTGTGAGCAGACTTTGGGAATTGAAATAAATTATTTTTAATTGTGCAATGAATTAAAATCATTACAATAGTACGATAATTCTCAACACATCAATATAAAAACGAATCAGGCTGAGAGTTCATGGGGTTAAAAGTTTCCTTATTTGTAATTCAAACTTAGCTTTAGAAAAGCTCAGTAACAGTCAACATTTCTATGAATTTTTTTCCACTGCAAAAAATCGATGTATTTTATATTTTATAGACCATATAAGTCCTTTTATAAAAACCAGTAAAGTGCCATGTGCATCAAACTGATTCTATTAATAAAAAATCAATATACAATATGATTAAAGTGCAAAGCATAGCTACTAGGCCACGTATTTGTATATAACACCGGTAAATGTAAATTGATACTTGTATAGCGCACTACTCACCCGCAAGGGTCTCAAGGCACTTGTAGGAATACCGCTGTGGAACCCATCCTGGCTTTCCCTGTGAGGTGTCCACTCCTGGGCACCCCCAAGGTGGAGGCCAAGGATCCTTAACGTTGTGGGGGCCGTTGTGGAGATTAAGCAAGCTATTGCCCAGAGTTGTAGATTGGGACTCCATGATTGGAATATGCACCGAGGTGAGAATTATCAGGTCCTTGGAGTTTTTGAGCTCAAGACCTGCCGAGGCGGGGAATTGAACCCTGGTCCCGGGCTAGACCTCTGCATCAGGGTCAGCCGCTCTAACCATTGAGCCACACTTCTCCATGTGCCTCAAGTTCAAAAACCAAAATAGCAGTCCTATTCTTCAGTTTTAGCAGTCATGCCTGTTACAACCGTATTTATTTATTTATTTTATTTATTTTTGTGCTTATATAGCGCAGGAAGTCAACCCTCGGAAGGGTATCTCCGCGCTTACGCATTACCAAAGAGCCAGGATCGGGATCTAGACAGTAAAAAGAGAGGAAGAGAAACCTAACAAGCGACGAATAAAAAGGTTTTCAGTGATTTCTTGAAGGATTGAAAATTAACGGTGTTTTTGAGAGCAGAGGGCAGTGAGTTCCAAAGGATGGGGCCTTTGTATTGGCTGTAATCTGGAATGTTGCAAGTGTTTCAGCTGTCCCAAGCTGCAGAAGTGAGATTACATCTGTAAAAAAATTCAAAAAGCAAGCAGATAACTGTGTGGATTCACATTTCAAGCTGAATTGTATAGTGTTGCTGCAAGAGCGAATATTTAATACTCGAAATAATGGGTGCAGCCAGGATCTTCTATGCTGAATTAATGGTTCACAAATGCAGAGAATGGGAGTCCAAGATTCTACCCCACTAGAGCAAAATCTACATTGCCTGTTGTCGTTGTGTTCCTTCCAGCCATACCAATAAGGTTTTAAGGCGTTTAGTTGAAATATAAGTTCCATCCGATGTGTTTTCATTTCCTTACAAAGTGTTTGAGAAAGGTAGGTTGGAAGAACACCAGGGGGCATATTATCAAGAACTGCGTTAAAATTATCGCCACTTTAGTGGCTGGAAACTGCCTCTACAATGGCGATAATAGGCTTGATAATATGCCCTTGTGAATTCCCATAGCAGCCCAGGTTAACACCAGAACCTGGGCTGCTATGGGAATTCACAAGGACATATTATCAAGCTGCGATAATTTTATCGCCATTCTTGATAATATGCCCCCAGATTCCTAAAGCTTTGCTACCCAGTTGCTGTGCATCTTTCCCTTCAATGACTGCACATCCTGCTCCTTGGATAATATTTTTGCTGATTTTTATAGCAACTTGGACAGCTGGGGGACTGGGGGGTTGCTTGCTCAAATTTCTTGTTTCACGAAGGTGG
Source organism: Lissotriton helveticus (assembly GCF_964261635.1). Classification (NCBI taxonomy): domain Eukaryota; kingdom Metazoa; phylum Chordata; class Amphibia; order Caudata; family Salamandridae; genus Lissotriton; species Lissotriton helveticus. The sequence continues at coordinate 307,170,190 of NC_136070.1, forward strand.
TTAAAGAGGTTTTCAAATACCAATGCCATCTGGACTGAGGAGAGTTTAGTACCATTTGTTTAGTGTGTTTTAGGGTGTCAGTCGGAGCGTACGTGGCTTTTAGACAGCAGACTAAGAATTTTGCATGCAGTATCAGGTATTTCGAAATCAAACACAATGCTAAGTGAATCTGAGCATGCATTGGGCATAGCGTTAGAGAAAAAACCTTCTGTAACTGGTACCTTTTGCCCTGTTGAGCCAATTTGTCAGTTTATCTCTTAATGGTTATGCCCCATATGCAGTTGCTGGGAATATCTTGCTAGCCATTGCCCTTAGAAGAAGGTAGAAAACATGCTTCATCATTGACTTTTGAAGTTTGAAGAACGCCCAGGAATTTGCTGCGCCTGTTGAGCAGACATGCAGAGAAATATGACTCCTGCTATACAGCCATGCTCTCAAATACTCACAGGAGTCTACTGTCTTGATTTTTCTCACTTGAATTAGCCATGCTCCACTTTTTATGAGTTTACGACTAATGATCATCACCTTTGTCTTTGTGACATTCTTCTTTAAGCTGTTGACTTTACAATAAGTGGCCAATGAATTGAAAACACTTTGTAGGCCTATCTGATCAAGAAGCCCTGTATCGTCTGAATACTGGAGCACCTCGATTCAGAGGCCAGTTGTCCTTAGAGGAAGTGCTCTTGCCCTTTCAAGGTGTTCTTTTACGTCCGCCAGATAGAGGTTGAATAATAACTGGGCCCGCATCCAGACTTGTTTTTACCCTTTATTGGTCGTGATTTCTGAGGTTGTTGACCACGAGAGCTCACATTTATCTTTACCCATGTGTTTGAATATAACAATATGATATCCTTTGGTGAAGTGGATGGGGCACCCATCTGTTGTATAATCTATAAACCCTATATTGAAGGCATTAGTTTTAACTGACATTGTCTTCTTGATCAGAAGGGTAGTGCAAAACAGAGTATCCTCAATATGGTAGCACTTTTGAAATCCTGTCTGGCTGGGGGGGGGGAGGGGGGGAGAGTCGGTTTCTTATCTACTGCCTGTCTCTGCAACTCTGTGTTGAGGATACTCGCATAGCACTTCCCCTCTGTATCAATAATGCGATCAGCCAGTAATACCCCAGACAGGAGTGGTCCCATTTCTTATATAAGGGTACCATGACTGAGCCTCTCCAATTCTTCAGTGTGATGGAGCCTAAAATATAACATTGAAATATTGGGACATAACTGCTGCCCATTTACTGGGGACCAGTTTAAATATTGCTTGGGAATGCCGCTTGGGCCGGGTGCACCATTTACATGCATTACATGAATTGCCTTTTCCCCTTGTGCCTGTCTTAATTCCATTTTGCCCAAACTTCCTACTGATTGCAATATTACAAATGGGGAACTGGCTGCTGTTCGATCAGCATATAGATTATTGATGTAAATTTCCCATTCTGCTGGGAAATAGTGGATGTTTCCTCCTGGTGCTTTACTGACTGCATATTATTTATCCATACCCAGAATTTCCTTTGGTCTTGTGACTTGATTATCTCATGGAATTGAATCCACTTATTTGCTTCCCTTTCTATTTTTGGCATACAGAGCTTTCCTATAACTTGATCTTATCCGAGTGATCTGAAATGTCATTCTTATCCCGGCATTGGGCTCTAAGGGCTTTGTTTGATTCTAGTTTTAATCTGGATATTTGCCTTTTAAGTTTACTCATGTAAATGGTGTTGTTGAAAATCCTTGAACCTGTGATAAAGACCTGGGGGCATATTACCAACAACTAGCGATATTTATCGCTAAATGCGCTCAGCGACTTTTTTTTTGTCGCTGCCTATCGCTGGATATTTTAGCGGAGAAAACATGCTATTAGCAACGTTTTTCTCCATAGTGCTAAAATATTCCGCGATAGCGGCGTAATGCGAGAATATCGCTAAGAATATAGCGATATTCTCTCATTAGCGACAAAATGCTCTTAGCCATGTTATCCACCTCCCATTGGATAACATGGCTAAGAACTGGTCAGAGCAGGCATTAGTTTTTGGCGATAGCGGGAATATTTCCATCGCTACGCCAGCCTTGTGAATAGGCGGTAGCGATGTTATCGACTACTTTCAGTCGCTAACGGGTTGGGTACGCCCACTTTGCATGTCATTAGCGATAAATATCGCTGACATGCAAAGCAGGCCCCAAACCGCTCGCTATCGCCTTCAAGCTGTCTCTAACTGCAGTTAGCGACAGCTTGATAATAGGGCGATAGAATTTTTGCCTAAACCGGCGAAAAGTGCCTATCGCCCCCCTTGATATTATGCCCCCTGGTTCAGTCTGTCTGGCTCCACCTCTTGTAAAAATGAGGCTATGGACTCTAATAGATCTATAATAGATATCTGATTTGCTGTTGTTTTGGGAAACTCTTCTAGGATCTGATCTACTTGTGCCCTAAACCCTGGTTGAACTTCCATGCTCCATTTTATTCTCCTATTGGGTACTAATCCTTGCAGTACGATTTACATTGGACCAGCGGGATCCTAAGGCCAAAACTTTGTTTTATAACATAGTATAATCACTTGCCTGGGTTGGATATATTTCAAGTTGCCTAGATACTGGAAGTGGACTAGAGACACCCAGATGTAATCAAGGGTGGCCATCCTGAAACTTGACAAATGGCTGGTGTGTCCATTTTGAACCTGCTGTTTAAATTGCGTCTGCCCAAACTGCTTAAAATATTTCCAAGTGCCTTTTCATGTTAAGCTAGCCTTTGGAACTTTTTCAGTACCACTGAGATGGCCCAAATGTAATTATCAAGATCCCGATACATATTGGTTGGCCCTGTGCACATTAGATTAGAATTATAATCGCTCATTATTAACCACATTAACTGCGAGTTTGATACTTTTATTCACCTAAGCCATAAGAAGTGATGCTATTGTTTGTTCCCTTTTACCTTAGCAGGATAAAAATAGATGCTCCCTCTGATGATTGATGGAGTAATACTACAGATTGGTTTATTAACTTGGGTTGCCAAAATAACAATAATGTTGCCATTCCCCCTTTGCGACTACTGCTACTGTAACAGCTGTTCATTTTTCACATACATTGCAACGCCCCCTGATGCATGTCCCCTGGTTGTGATTTAATCACAGATGCATCATATACCCTAAAATCCTGCCAGGAGGCTGAGTCGAGGGCCAATGTTTCTTGAAGTGCAATGCTCAATTCCCTCCTTCTTTGTTCCTGAGTAAATGAGACCATTTATGTTCCATGAGCATATTCCCGCTGTTTCATGCTGAGATTTAATCTAATCGAGTGCTAGTACCGGACACATAATGCTTCTGGCAGCCATCCCCAATCTGTAATTTGTGTTTGCTTCTATCTAGACTTGGGTGACTCTTTGTCTTCAGCGTTGGGCTTCCAAGACCCCTGTATGTCTTGATGATGTCCTACATAGAGACTTATCCTTCTACTTCTGTACAGTATTTCAATCTTTTCTTGTTTTTCCTGGAGAGGGGTGCCCCTAAAACCTCATTAGCCCTAATATCTCCATTACTCATTTTGAAGGAAGTCCAAACTAGTAGTCCTGAGCTCTGTTTCTGAATATCTTTGACCCTCCAAATCAGCCCACTTTGTTAGCAAATCTTTGATAGAGGGATTCTCTATTCCTCCCGATTCGGCCACCATGCGGTCTGAGTGGATGGCAGCAATTATTTCTGGTGCTCCCTGTATTTGGGGTGGTTTGTAATATCTTAGTTCTTTGCTGAAGACATTAGGGCAGGCCCCTCCTGATCTTATATTTGCTGACGCTTTATTCAGGTTGTCAATCAAGATGGCCATTATTTCTGGGAGGCCTGCAACCTTCCCTACTAAGGGGAAATGGCATCAGCTCTTCTTCCATACACGCAAACTCCTAAGCTCTTGCGATTAAGCTATTCAGGGATCTAATTTCCCATCTATTCTCGTGATTAGCACAGCTATTGTCTGTAAAATGTTGACTTGTACCTTTAACTTCTCAGTGTGTGATACTGCTGCTTGTGCCATAGCATCCAATGTCTTATTCATTTTTCCCTGGGCCAAAGGCTAGGCTTTTCCCCCTTCTGCTAATTTGGTTCTCCCCTTCTTTGTGGGCCTGTTTCCCCTCTTAGTTATAGTTGAGATCCATTAAAACCTTGTTTTTAGATTTAAATGTTGTAGTTGATGGAGGGGGCAAGATAATGAATTATTGAAAGTCAAACTACCCTTGCCCCCCTGCACCAACAACTCTATCTCCCCAATTGAAATAAGGTCTTCGCCATCCTGAGCTAGCTGGGGCCAGACCCAATGTATGGTTTGATCCTTAATGCCCTCAGTGCCCTCAACACACTTTCCTTCTGCTTTTACTTCACATCCAGAAACGAATACAGTCATGGCCATTGGAGACTTAGGCAGTTGATGGAGGTCTACTTAGTTTCTCTCCATGAATTCCATGGTTCCCATGGTCTCCACAATTCCCTCCTGATTGCACCCTTCATACTTTAATTTATTAATTTGTTGGGCTTAAAGGTATTATTGTTTGTTGGTAGGCTTCTTCTATACTCTCTCGTCCTTTCATTGAGTTTTCCATGCACGGCAGCTCCTCACTATCTGTGTTCATATTACTGCTTGAATACCTTAAAAAAGGTGCACTTGCTTCTAGAGTTGCACTCGACATGTCATTTTCATTAACATGCTTTTACTGGCTTTTGAATAGCAGAAAATACCCCCTAATGTTATTCTTTAAATTAAAAGGGGTTGAAGCAATTATTCTGTAGGTGTTTCCCTTGGCCTAAGTGGGCCCCTCTTCTAAGGTGCCTAGAACAGAACAGTCGCTATCAGGCATTTCCTGCGCTGGTACACACTCCTGCTTGCTATTGGAGGTCTTTTTATTTTACTGCTTCCTGGCCAATTCATGTGGTTGTTGCTGTGCTTGAACCTGGAGAAGCAATACAATAGGATCCCTCATCCATAGCTTGGGTTTAATTCTAGGGCTAAGCCTGCCGCACTGGCACAGGCCTTTCCGAGTTTGGCTTTGAGAACTTTGAATGCCTCTTACTCCTGTTGTTCTTGTTTCTCTGTCACCTCCGTATTATATCCTAAGCAGCCCAATAGTTAATGGATAGATTTTTTCAGCTTCTTTGACTGGAGGCGAATAGAGCACTCTTTAGCTATTAAGTTTGGGCGCTGTCACATTGTGTGTGGACAGGACACGACTGCAGCCTCGGACTGGTGGTCTGCCACCCCCCTCTCACCTTGCCCCTTGTCCCAACAGCTACCAGAATGCACCTGGATGGAGGACGCGGAGTCGAGCTGGCCAGGGGCACTCCACATACTCGTCCCCTTTAACTGTCCAGATCCCAAGGGAGAGACCACACCCCTCTGCAGCGTCGGAACGTCAAAAGGAGGAAGCCGCAGAGTGAGGTCGGACGGCGTTTCCCTGGAGGAGTCTGGAGCAGGAGTCGGAGCCAGAGCGAGACGAGACCTTGAGGAGACGGAGGAGAAAGCAGAGACCGGGGTCCCGGAGCCAAGAGGCCAACGTTCCTACGCTTTGCCCCGCCACGTTCCCACGGGAGGAGCGTGGCTTCAAGAGGTACGGGGTCGTATGGCAGGCTGGGTGGGAAGAAAGAACCAACCCCGTGTATAGATTTGTAAAGCCCCCTGTATAGTAACCCTTCCTTCCCTTCACGAGCACTCCTACCTCACGGACTGTACATAGAACCTGTGTAACACTGTCACTGGTTCCCCTCACCCCCGGCCCTGACTATTGTGTACGGTCTTATCAGTCACCTGATCCGGTTTTCCTTTCTTTCCTGCACCGGAGCTGAGGAGAGCAGGGAGAGAGACGTCCCCCTACCGGAACCCACCCGTACGAGTCGCCATCCCTGGGAGGATACAGCACGCTGGAGCAGTCCACCATCCACTCTGATCCCGCAGCTCATTCCAGGGACCGAGCAGCGGCCTTGCAAAGAAAGACTTACATCCCAATAAAGCCCTCACTTAAACCCTTACTCAAGGAGCCGGTGTTTCTGTTTACTCCCAAACCCCCTGTCAGTCAGACTAGCGTAACGGTTACCCCGGCCCCCCTGGGACAACTGGTGTCAGAAGTGGGATCGCCACCACCATCCATCCGCAACCTAAAGATAGAGGCCCTGATCGAGCACATAATTAAAGGCCAGGAAAAGTTGGGATGGGCCGTGGAACGCAAGGTCACCTCAGCGCAGGCGGATCGAGAACTATTCAAGTCTACCATCACGGCCCAAATAGACAGCCTTAGGAATGTGCCGCCTCCCACCCAGGTCATCCCCGGAGATGTGCGTCTGCACACCCCCCATCCTACCGGCGTAGCCATGCAAAAGTATGTGCATGGAGAGGACCCCGATGCATTTCTCCTGAACTTCGAAAGGGCCGCCCGTGAAATGGGGTGGCCCGAGGAGAAGTGGCCGTTCTTTCTTGCTCCGCTCCTTACCGGAGAAGCCCAATCGGCGTATCAGGCCGCAAACCCTCTGGGGAACACAGCATATGCTATCATTAAGGGGGTTATCCTGGACCATCTTGGATTGGACCAAGAGGCGTACCGCGTACGCTTTCGGAAGGAAAGAGGGGTCTCTGGTGAGAATCCAAAGACATTGTTCTTCAGACTACGGATGGCCGCGGACAAGTGGCTGCGTCCAGATCTCTGCAGTAAGGAAGAGATACTTAACAAAGTGTATCTTTAGCAGTTCATGGAAGCTCTGCCATATGCCACCCAACGTTGGCTGCGCCAGCATGCAGGGCTTGATATGACCCAGCCATCGAAATGGCGGCTCACTATGCTCGGGCTCAGCCCAAGACTAGCCCTTGGGAACACGAAAAGACCCACAAAACCCTACCCCCGCTGAAAATAGAAAAAAGACCTAAAGCAGGAAATGAGGTGCCCAAACTGCTTCGACCGACCGGAATGATGTCCCCCATGGCCAAAGGACCCCAATGTTTCGAGTGTGGGGAGTGGGGACATATAGCGAGAATGTGCCCCCGGAAAAAACCCCAGGAGTAGCCCATGGAGGTCGACTATCTCCCGACAACGGTGATGTACTCAGCGGAAATGGGCAGCACATTCTATGTGAGTATGAGGATGAATGGTTTTAGGGTAAGGGCCTTACTGGATTCAGGGTGCCGACAGTCGGTGATCCAGGCGCGCTTTGTCAGCCTGACCAGATTATCCCCAGACCCCTGTATATATCCGCTGCGTACACGGGGATGTGAAGCCCTACCCTATAGCGTCCATTACCATAGTCCTACCCGAGAGAGAACCCTGTACGGGTCGGGTGGGGGTGGTGGATTCCCTCCCCGAGGACATGATTCTGGGGACGGACAATCCTGACTTCCTTTCCCTCTTCAGGGAGACCCTATCCAAACCTGAAGAGGGAGGGGCCCTGCCCTCCTATCTATCCCCCGAACCCTGGGTAATCGATAGGAGCTTTCGCTTTGCTCAGGGGGAAGACAGGACCCTCGTCAATGCATGGGAAAGCGCCCATATCACTGATGGAGTCAACCCCCAGACGTATCCCCGGTTCTTGCTTCTGAACGATCTGCTATACCGCCAGGCCCAGCACGATGGAGGACTACAACTGGTGGTACCCCTCTCCTTCCGGGAACAAATTCTCTTCTTTGCTCATGCTCATCTGACAGCCGGACATGCAGGCAAAGAAAAAACCACGGAAAGCATCATTCGACATTTTTTCTGGCCGGGGATATACCGGGATGTTCAGGACTTCTGCGCAAAACGTGAGGTATGCCAAAGAAGAAACACCCATTGACCCAGTGCTGCGCCCCTACAAAGGATGCCCATCATAGGAGTCCCCTTCGAAAGGGTCGGCATGGACATCATAGGACCACTGCCTAAGACGGGGCGAGGACACCTGGACGCCCTCGTTATCGTCGACTACGCCACACGGTTTGTGGAGGCCTTTCCTTTACGGACCACCACCACTTCTGCAATCGCCGAGAAGTTTGTGGAACTGTTCTCGTGCGTGGGGTTTCCCAAATAGGTCCTTACGGACCAGGGGACCCCCTTCACCTCCAAACTAATGAAGGAAGTATGTACCTCTCTGGATATCCGGCATCTGAAGACCTCGGTGTACCACCCCCAGACCGACGGTCTCGTTGAGAGGTACAACCAGACGCTTAAGACAACCCTGAAAAAGATGCTGAGTGCCGAAGGACCTACATGGGACAGGCTGTTACCCCTCGCCCTGTATGTCATAAAGGCCCCGAAGCAGAGTAGCCAGGGTTGTTCATCCTTCGAACTATTGTACGGAAGGCTTCCCCGATCCCTCCTTGAGATGACGAAGGACATGTGGGAAAACGAAGAATCACACGAACAGAAGAGCATGCTGGAGTACACCACCCAGCTACGAGCCAAACTTGGGAAGCTACGAGAACTGGCGCACACCACTCTGGAACAACAACATGAGAGATACCAAAAGAACTACGATAAGGGGAAGAGGCTGAGAAGAATTGGCGTAGGAAAGTGGGCTCTGGTGCTGCTGCCATCCATAAGCAATAAATCCAAAAACGAGTGGCAGGGCCCTTATCGGGTGATCGAAGCCATAGGTCAGACCACCTACAGACTACGCCTGTCGTCCACAAAAACCCAAACATACCACATCAACATGTTGAAGGAGTGGTTGGGGCCCTTACCGCGGGCCAGTCATTTAGTCACCCCTTTAACTAACCATCGATTCCTCAAGCTTGGACCAGCTGGTAGTGAACCAGGGCTTGACCCCTCAGGAGAAGACAGAGCTGGCAAAAGTCTTGGAGTCCTTCACCGACGTGTTTTCGGACATACCTGGGAGAACTAGCCTGGTCGAACACTGTACCGACACCCTTCCGGGTAAAGTCGTAAAACAGCGACCCTACAGGATACCAGCAGCCCGAAGAGAAGCGGTGAGAAGGGAGGTGCATGACATGCTTCGGTTGGGAGTGATTCGACCCTCCCAGAGCCCCTGGTCGTCTCCGATTGTTATGATACCCAAGCCCGACGGTTCCAAACGCTTCTGTATGGACTTTAGGGCCCTGAACGCGGTGTCCCACTTTGATACCAACCCAATCCCTCGCGTAGACGAGCTGATCGAGAAAATAGGCGACGCCCGATATATCACCACCATAGACCTCACGAAGGGGTATTGGCAGGTGCCTCTTCGTGAGGAGGACATGAAGAAAACGGCCTTCGTTACGGATGACGGACTGTATGAATTTACGGTCCTCCCCTTTGGGCTCCATGGGGCCCCTGCTACATTTCAACGCCTTATGAACCAGGTGTTACAACCCTACGCCTCGTTCAGCTCGGCATACCTGGACGATATCCTCATCTATAGTCCAGATTGGGACGAACACCTGCGACATCTACGAATCATACTCACCGCTCTACGAAGGGCGGGGTTGCACATCAACGCCAAAAAGTCCAGAGCAGCGTTCAACAGCGTAAATTACCTGGGATACGTCTTGGGGGAGGGCACCATCGCTCCCCAAAGCGAGAAGATCCGAGCGATAGCTAAGGTTCCCTTTCCGGCTAACAAAAGGGATCTAAGGGCCTTCCTAGGACTGGTAGGGTACTACCGCAGATTCATAACCAACTTTGCCGAGGTGGCGGTACCCCTAACAGACCTGCTCCAAAAGGACACCAAGCTCCGGGAATTCTCTCACCCCTCCCATGATTCACTGAGTGCTTTTCAGCTCCTAAAAAGTACGATGACTACAGCCCCAGTCCTGGTATCCCCCGACTATACGAAGCCTTTTGTGTTGGCCACAGACGCCTCCAATGTGGGGATTGGCGCCGTATTATCCCAGGTAGACGAGGAAGGGAAAGAACACCCGGTACTGTACGTGAGCAGAAAACTCTTCCCCAGGGAGTGCAGATATTCCACTAGGCATGGACGGATTTCACGGATCCACGATCCACGGATTTTGCGGATTTGCGTATTGTTGATCCGCAAAATCCGCGGATTTTTCTTTTTTTTGCGGATTGCGCTCGTGAAAGTCAAGGATGCAAAGGCCTCTATCCAGCATCACAGCTGATTTTCGACGGTAGATTTGGGAAGAAAGCACACCTGCCCAGCCTCGACAATGCTCACGATTGTTTTTGGGCTGATTTATGCATCACTGAATTTGAGCTTCAACTGTCCATCATAGTGGGTAAATGGAGGGAAGACGGTTCACACCGCAAGTGTGTGGGCGGGGCCAAACAGACGGGCCTTACATGCGAGCACACATGCCTCTGGTGTGTATAAAAGGTCAGAGACCGATCAGAGCAGCAGATGAAGAGAAAGAAGCTCCTGGTCACAGGAACAGCCAGGGGATTGCGCTCGTGAAAGTCAAGGATGCAAAGGCCTCTATCCAGCATCACAGCTGATTTTCGACAGTAGATTTGGGAAGAAAGCACACCTGCCCAGCCTCGACAATGCTCACGATTGTTTTTGGGCTGATTTATGCATCACTGAATTTGAGCTTCAACTGTCCATCATAGTGGGTAAATGGCGGGAAGACGGTTCACACCGCAAGTGTGTGGGCGGGGCCAAACAGACGGGCCTTACATGCGAGCACACATGCCTCTGGAGTGTATAAAAGGTCAGAGACCGATCAGAGCAGCAGATGAAGAGAAAGAAGCTCCTGGTCACAGGAACAGCCAGGGGATTGCGCTTGTGAAAGTCAAGGATGCAAAGGCCTCTATCCAGCATCACAGCTGATTTTCGACGGTAGATTTGGGAAGAAAGCACACCTGCCCAGCCTCGACAATGCTCACAATTGTTTTTGGGCTGATGAATGCGTCACTGAATTTGAGCTTCAACTAGGGCACATGCTTTATTGATATCTGTAAGTGCTTCCTGTTGAGGTTTAATTTTTGTGACAGGACCATCGTGCCAGAATGAACCCTGCCCTTCATATCCCTTGAGTGAGCTGTCCATCATCCTGTAACTATTTTAGGTGCTCGAGCACCAGCTTTATTTTATCTATTTGTGCTTCCTGTTGAAGCTAACTTAGTAACTATTTTAGGATGGCGCTGGCAGTTTGCCGGTGCCATCCTAAAATAGTTACAACAACTTCAAGCTTGAAGGCTTGAACTTTTGCCCCCCGGATCCGCCGCTCGCGGATTTGCGGATTTTTGGCAAATTTGCGGGAGTTCGCAGATCGCGAATTTACCGAAAATCCGCAAAATCCGCGAGCAGAACGGATTTTCCGCCCATGCCTATATTCCACCATAGAGAGAGAGGCCCTAGCCATCAAGTGGGCGGTTGAGAAGTTGAGATACTACCTAGAGGGGAAACCAGTCATCCTTCATACGGACCATGCCCCCCTGAAGTGGATACACCAGAATAGCAGCCAGAACCCCCGAGTGTTACGGTGGTTCCTATCCTTACAGCCATACTCATTTGCGGTAAACCACCGACGTGGGAAAGAAAATGGTAATGCGGACTTCCTTTCCCGCGTGTTTCCTCTCCCCGAGCGGGAGATGCCAGGGGGGGAGGTGTGTCACAGGGTGTGTGGACAGGACACGACTGCAACCTCGGACTGGTGGTCCGCCACCCTCCTCCCACCTTGTCCCTTGTCCCAACAGCTACCAGAATGCACCTGGACAGAGGACGCGGAGTCGAGCTGGCCGGCGGCTCTCTACACGCACATCCCCTTTAACTGTCCAGATCCCGAGGGAGAGACCACGCCCTTCTGCAGCGTCGGAACGTCAAAAGGAGGAAGCCGCAGAGTGAGGTCGGACGGCGTTTCCCTGGAGGAGTCTGGAGCAGGAGTCGGAGCCGGAGCGAGACGAGCCCTTGAGGAGACGGAGGAGAAAGCAGAGACCGGGGTCCCGGAGCCAGGAGGCCAACGTTCCTACGCTTCGCCCCGCCACGTTCCCACGGGAGGAGCGTGGCTTCAAGAGGTATGGGGTCGTATGGCAGGCTGGGTGGGAAGAAAGAACCAACCCCGTGTATAGATTTGTAAAGCCCCCTCTATAGTAACCCTTCCTTCCCTTCACGAGCACTCCTACCTCACGGACTCTACATAGAACCTGTGTAACACTGTCACTGGTTCCCCTCACCTCCGGCCCTGACTATTGTGTACGGTCTTATCAGTCACCTGATCCGGTTTTCCTTTCTTTCCTGCACCAGAGCTGAGGAGAGCAGGGAGAGAGACGTCCCCCTACCGGAACCCACCCGTACGAGTCGCCATCCCTGGGAGGATACAGCACGCTGGAGCAGTCTACCATCCCCTCTGATCCCGCAGCTCATTCCAGGGACCGAGCAGCGGCCTTGCAAAGAAAGACTTACATCCCAATAAAGCCCTCACTTAAACCCTTACTCAAGGAGCCGGTGTTTCTGTTTACTCCCAAACCCCCTGTCAGTCAGACTAGCGTAACGGTTACCCCGGCCCCCCTGGGACAGGCGCCAACTAATGTTAATCTGCATGCCATAGTGTTAAAAGGTTTCTGTTAAAGGGTCTGTTGCAGATTGCTTAAATTGTCTTGCAAACGAGTGACCTGGTTTGGAATGTAAATTCAGAAATACGTTCAAAGAGTGCACCCTAAAGAGCTTACACTCGTTTAACTCACGTAAGAATGCACTCTAAGCCTCAGGCTCCACGATGCTGCATCCTGTACTTGGGCTGAGTGACCCATCTTTAGAAATGGTGAGTCTTGTGGTGGGTGAATAAGCAGGTGAGTGGGTGAGCAGGTGTGAGGGCTTCCACCGCAAGCACAAGCCGTGATGACGTACTGCCGACTGCCTCTGTGCATTGTGTGGAGCCCACCGCCTAATGCAATAACAATCTTCATGCCTCTTCCTTGCATTCTACTGCCAACCCGACCTCCTGATGTCCTGGCTTTTTCCTACTCTCTCCCTGGGTGCACCATTCTACCTTAACTCACCGGTGCCTTGTCGGGAAGGCGCAATGTCATCTTACTGAGGCTCTGCAGAGCTCTGCAAAGTTTCCCATTTGCTGCTTGTCAGCTCCTCCCACCATGATCCTAGTTTCCACCAGAAAGATAATCTCTCCCAGCCAAGTTCAATGTTACTTTGGGAGAGTTCATCCAGTAGAATTTGCAGGAGGTATGTTACTGATTTTCAGTTTACTTCACGGACATGTTCCAGTTAGCAAAGCCACATTGCATCATAAATCTTTACTAATAGACCCTATACAATCCTTTCTTTTATATAAAAGTGATTTATTTTCTTATTTATTGTTTCTGTAAACATATGTCAACATAACTAAATGGGAATCAACAAGCACTTCTTATCAAATCTAAAAATCTTCCAAACTGCCCACGTTTCTTGTTTTTCTTCATCTTGTGCAACAAAGTCATAGGATGTTTAGCAGTTTTAATTGCTGATGAATAATCAGACAGAATCAGACAGCATGTCTGCAGGCGCTGAACTCTGGGTTGTGGGATTAAGGAATTCACTTCAGAACTGATCCTGCTAAATTAATTGCTTTGTTTCATGCTTCAGCATCAAACATGTGGTAATCCCCTTTCTTCTGTCATCTACATAGGACATCATATCCTATTAGCCAAATACAAGGGTGTCATTAAATCTGCCTTCTAAATTTAAACATGCATAATCTTTGCACAATAGACAGCCGTTTTCCCCTCGGGTGTGAGCTCACTTTGCATTAAAAGACAATATATGTTATTGGATTAAGGCTCTTAATTGCTAAATTTTGAATATGAGTTACTTTCTTAATCAAAAGATCAACATGTGAGCTAGACGAGCTTGTGATAATCACCCCAATGTACTTTGGGTGCATTGATGAGCAGCTTCAGAGAAACCCTAGTACAGGATTTAGATCTGTAAAATAACATTTTTATTTACAGTATTTAGCAGACTGGAAGCAATGAAGTTAATTTGATGCTTCTGTTTTTTTCTCAATTGGCTATATGTTCACTTTCTATGTTGCCATACAAATGATGTGTCTAGCCTAGTTCATCCTTCTAATTTATTTATTTATTTATGTAGTGTTTTCTATAGCCCGAACATGACCCAACGTAGGGTATCAGAGCGCTTTACAGTAGCGTTTTGACAAAACGAGACATTAAGGAAAAACCTGTCATTACTGTTTTACACTTCAGTATAGCATATAAACATATATACAGTCAGTAGTTAAATTACCATAACGCAGCTAAAGAACAAAGATAAATGTATGTACAATCCCAAGGTTAGCAGAGCCATGACCACAAGTGAGCAGTTTATAGACAGAAGTTCTGCGATAAGGCATTATGGGAAAAATGTGCTCATATAGTACGATTTTGCTTCCTTTTTGAAAGTTGCGATGGATGTAATTCTTCTGATGTTTGGTGGGAGTGCGTTCCAAATTCTCGGTGCTGCCCCTGAAAATGCTCGGTCATAAGTCTTTTTCTTGCAGAAGCGAGCCGGTTTCAGAAGTAAGTATGTTTTGCTCCTAGAGGATCGGTTACCTCCCAAAGGCGTGAGTTTCTGTGCAAGGTAACCTGGAGTTTTGTGGTGTATTGCTTTATGAGTGATGCATGCCAACTTGAATTGAATTCTTGCTTCGAAAGGCAGCCAGTTTAGTATTTTCAGGTGAGGGGAGATATAGTCGAATTTTGGATCCTGCTATCAGCCTTGTGGCTGCATTAAGACATGGTTGCTACTCTTAAACATGGCAGAGCACCGTGACCGGACCCTAACCAAAAGAACCCCTTTCATAAAAAAGGCACACCAGTCCCACATTGTACCAAGGGGGTTAGCGAAGTCGGAATCATCCTCTTCTGGTCAGTCTTTGAAAAATGTATGCGAAATTGTACGTTTTACAGTACCATTTTATCAATGCTGGTTTAAGTGCCAATGCTAGTACAGACACTTCTGAAGGAGAACAAATAAAACATTCCACTATTACAGTCATTTGGCAAGCCTGAGTCTATTTTAGTTCCAGATCTGACTCTGCATACAGCCCTAATAAATCAATCTCCATTGCCTTTCCTCATTCCCCACCCGTTCAGGTAAAGCATCACTTTATCACATTTGACTTCGGACCTGTAAGGAGAGGTCTGTTGCCTTGCATTTGGTTGCTCTTTTACTTCTCTCACTTTTTGGGTTTTTGCTTCTCATTTGCCTCCTTTTCTTTCTTGCTCTATTTTTGTTTCTTCCTATTCCTTTCCACCTCTTTCATTTCCTCCCCCTGGCTGCCTGGTGCATTGTAGGCCATACCAGCAAATTGTAAAGAAAAAGTCAGTTCAGCAATTGTGAAGAAAATATATAATACCGCAAAACGATGTACAGATGCAAGGTTTCAGCCTGCACATATTTTGTATTGTAGAGAAGGCTTCCTTTTAACATAATATGTAATTTTGAGAATTTGCTACTGTCTCAGTAAGTGTCCCAATATCGCTTCAAAGCCTCACCTTTGCGAAGAAAGGAGCGCTCCGGATGCTTCAAGAGGCTTGTTAAGGGTCGCTGGTACCTCAACTTGTCATCTAACAAGAGGACGGATTTAGTGCCTGCCCGCGAGGGACACAAAGAAGGGGAAAGTGTTATCGCGGTTTAACTGTTTTCCTTTTCAAGGCTTATCTCGACAATAGGATGTCGCAAACGCTCTTCACACCCCCTTGGCTCAGTTCTTTCTGCTTCAGTATGCTGATTGTGTCCGAGTGTAGTTCAGTCGAAGGCATTCATTCATCTGCGCTTGACATTGTTGGCATTTTTCACTCCGACCCTCTGTCTTTCCGCTCCAGCGCAGTCCTGCCGAGCTCTGGTCTGCTTGTATGTGCATGCACTGCTATGTCATTTGGGAATATTTGTCAAACAGGCGTGGGGCACGAGGAAGCTTCTCCGAGGATGATAGAATACTGCGAGGCGAAAGCCAGCCCCAGTCTATGATAAATCATATCCTGGGGCTAGAGCGCGACAAATTCCCGCCATGTTTCTCCGGGATGATCTATGTTTTCGGCAGCCATTTTAAGCCAGGTACTTTCCCATGAACTTTATTTCGCGGTAAGGATGTTTTAGGCTTTGCTATTGACCATACAATCTGGATGTGGCTTTGTATTAAGGAGAAGAAAATGGCGTGCAGGGTTTTATAAAGCAGTTCCGCTCCTTTGATGACCTCTAAGTGCACCTTATATATGTTGGTTACACTTATAAATTGGTTGCGCTGTGTTCTGCAACTGTACACAATATGAACCACTCTTGTGTTTTGGACAGGAAGTCGCCAATCAGCCCCACTTGCAGGAAACTGAAGATGCAAAATTGTGTGGTAGGTTATGGGTAACACTTTGCTTAGGATTGATCATGAAGTCTGTTTCGTATTTAGTCATTATTTGTTTGCCACAAAGGTAATGATCACATGCACAAACACATTTTATAGCTAGAGCAAATGTTATTTGCACGTTTTATCACTAATTTTTACCACCCACTTATAAATGAAGGTTTAGAATCCCAGTTCGTCATCAGCTTAGACTGGTAGACATAGATCCACCCAGCGACACTGACACGGTGTTGTCCTTCAATAAAGGCACAATCTGGCTTCTTACTATCGTGGGGTACTTGCCAGCCAAGCTCTACTTTGGTTTTCCCGCACAGTTTACTTGCATACCTAGCTATTTTCCAAAAACACTCAGAGATAATTATACACTGTGTTGCCCTTCAATAAAGGCACAATCTGGCTTCTTACTGTCGTGGGGTACTTGCCAGTCAAGCTCTACTTTGGTTTTCACGCACAGGTTACTTGCAAACCTAACTATTTCCCAAAAACACTCAGAGATTATTATACACTGTGATTCCCCTGCAGCACAGTGCGAAATGTGAATGGGGTGCGGGAAGTGGTGATAGATGAATTTAACTTTAAGCCAATTTTCATATCTCTGAATAGTACGTTCCTGTGTGTATATGGTAGGCCGGAGACATGCATTTAATATGTCATCCAAAGATGACAAAAAATAAAAAAAAATCTACTTTCATAACCCAGGACCCTCTGATAAATTATCTGCATGCGAGTTGTAACCTGATGTACTGTCTGCGTGAGTGAAGAAGTGAGCTGTGAGGCTGTAGAATGTGGGGTGTGTAACTGTTCGCAATGCCTTGCAGTTTCTGGTAGCTGGCAACAGTATATCATGTGGATACCAGCTGCAAGTGCCGCATTCATTACTATACAGTGCTGTAACATGGAGCTGATTTCAAGGATCCTGGGGGTATAGGTGCAAGCCTCAATCACCATCAGAGCATCACTTTTTTTGATGCAGTGGGTGTTCCACCACGACACCCCTTGCTTTTTGATGATACCCCAGATTTGCAATGTTGAGGTAGCGCCAATAACTAATGCCAGGAATACCTGGTCTTAGAATGGAGATACGAGGTGAAATTATTAAATTCCCCCATTTTTTACTCATTCTATGTGTGCTGCATTCTGCAGCCTACATAGAAAGAGCAAATCACCATTATTGGTTGTTTATGTGCAGGAAGGTGTCCCTTCCTGCACATTAACTATTGCCCCTGCAGCGCAGACACCCTTGCAACATGGTGGCAGGTAGTCTGCGCTGGCGCTAGGCAGCTTTTTGCGGTAGCAGACACACAAGGGTACTACGTGTTATTGTGATTAAGGCGCATCCCTGCATTTAAAAACTGTTGGAGCGCAGGGTTGCCAAATTTGGCATAGCACCACGCTATGGCATTGTTTTGTAAATATGCCCCCGGTCTTAGAATGGCGGTACAAGGAGAAATTATAAATTTCTCCTCGTTTTTTCCTCTTTCTGTGTGTATTGCATTCTGTAGCACACATAGACAGAGCAAATTGCCAATATTGGATGTTCATGAGCAAGAAGGTGTCACTTCCTGCACATAAACAATCTCACCTGCAGAGCAGGCACCTTTGCAACATGGCGGTAGGGAGCCTGGGCTGGTGCTAGGCAGCTTTTTTTGGACCAGCACTAGGGGACACACAGGGGAGCACCGTATTCTTGTGAATACGGCGCATCCCTGTGTTTAAAAATGTCTGAGCGCCGCATTGCCAAATTTGGCATAGCACCACGCCCTGACATCTTTTTACAAATATGCCTGTGATGTATTCCTATAGGTACTGTATCGATTCCCCTATTCCTGACCCTGGTTTGGTTAATAATTAACTAGCAGCCATCTAACGGTGCAAAAACCGTTATCTGATCAAGCCACACCACGGCACAGAAGCGCGTTATCTGATTAGGTCATAACGCATGCCATCTAATTAGACACGCGATATTCCTCCAGCCCCTGATAAGGCATACGGAGTTCTCAAAACAAATCAAACCTACAGCGACCTGGGAAATTCCCATAACCATTGTTTTTTTTTTTTTTTTTTTTTTTTTTTTTTGTAAACATGTTATTTTGTTACTTTAATACTAGAACCAAAGAATACTAGAACCAAAGAACTTAGTTACAGGTAAGTACAGTTTTCAAATTGGCACTACTTCTCAATGCAGAAAGTTAATACTGACTGAGGCTTCAGATCAGCATAGTAGATACCATTTTTAGAAATAGCAATACTTTGCAATGCAAGAAAAATGTACACTTGCAATATTTCAATCGAGCAATGTTATCCTATGGGAGGAAAATAAGAATGCAGTTTCACTGGTAAGTGCTTTACTTACAAACCCAGTTCAAGGTTCAAGTTCAAGTGAGCACCAAGACTGAACCACCGGGTATCCGGGTGCAGAGGTCAAATTCGAAGTCAGAGGCCCAATTTTAACCAAAGGAGACAAGGGGCACTCAAAGTTGTGCTATTTATAGACCAGTAAAGCGGAGTTGGAGGTCAACCTCCGAGGGTTGAGACAAGCACTAGGAGGGCCACGAGGCAGCACCAAACATACACATCAGTGGCATGGGGCGTCCGGGTGCAGAGTGCAAACACTGCGTCAGGTGCACAATACAAATCAATGGGTGGACGATGGTTTCAAACAAAAGCTGCAGGCTCGGATTCAGAAGTTGGACGAAGGAAACCAGTGGCTGTGGACGTTATGTTGAAGGACACCAGGACACTGTTGGTTAGGCTCCCCAAGGCTAGGAGCTGTGGGTTCAGGGGTGTCCTTTGACGTCAGAAAAGCCTTACCCGAGCCAGTTGTAGTTAGGGGGGACTTTCGTGTTGAGGCTGCTGGCATCGTCGTGGAGTCCAGGAATGGTCAGCAAATGTTGGACTTGGGCTCTGGATGGGGAACCTTGCTGGAACCAGTTGGCGACTTGGACTCAAGCCGGAGGTGTCGGGTGCAGTGGTGGATCGGGAAGCGAGGTTTCGCAGATCTGAAGGCCACAGAGGCCTTTCTTTGAGTTTCTTGTTGAACAGGGTAATTGTTCTCTGGAGTTCTGGTCTTTGTTGAAGGCAGCAGTCCTTCCGGAAGCTTTTGGAGGTTGCTGGGTTGCAGGACAAGTACTCGTTTTTCACAGGATCTTTGAGGGCTGCAGATTGGCAAGGCTGGGGCCAAGTCAGTGGGTGTCTTTATTTATTTATTTATTATTATTATTTTTTTTTATAAAACCTTTATTTGCGAAATAACAGAAGAACAAATACGGGCCCACAACCAACCGGCTGGCCACAATATCATTCGAGCCAACATCACAGGCAATACGGCAACTCAGTAGCACCTCTACACAATGTAACAAGCAATTAGGGTCACACCGGATATCATCGTGTTACTGAGGACAGGAGCATTGAAGGTTAGTTTTAAAGACTTTTCTTAATATAAAACATTTTCAAATAGAGCACAAAAGAGAAACGGAGTCCGTACAATCCTCTGACAACCGGAGGTGGCAACATCGTGGAATAAATGTCCGCAAGCAACGAAGTCCCCACACTCACATGGTGGAACAGGATACACGTAACAGGAATATCAAACAACCAATATAGATCATGTCTACCGGTACCCACCCCATAACAGACCAACCCGCGGACCCAAGTGAGAAACAAGGAAAGAAAAGAATTAAGAAGAAAGGGAAAAAATCAGGCCCATAGTAACGAAAACAAAAAATAATAATCCCCACCACCCACCCACCACCCTACACGCATGCAGGGGCCACGGCCTACCCCCCCCCAGCAGTGTGCCTGTCGCCCAATAAAGAACCCGAAATATAGGACTAAAGAAAGAAAGAAAAGAAAAAGGAAGTCACAGAAGACCGAAGGAGGGCAAAACCAAAGTGCGCCCGAACTCCTCCGCCACATGTTTAAATTCGACCCCATGTATAACAAACCACAACAAAATGACATAAGTACAGGATGAAATGGGGAGAATTAGCACATATCACAGCAGTACGTGGTGTGGAAGCGCTCCAGACCGAGTCCCCACCGGCCATTCAATCACAAGCTGTAAAAAAGGAGTCCTCTAGCCCTGGCCAGTTCGTGGGCGTGTCCCCAAGCACGGCGCCAAAAGAAGACCGGCCCCAGACAGAACAAAGGAACAAAATGGCCACTTTCGGTGAAGAAGATGTGCACCAAAACAGAATGAACACCGCCAGTCACAAAGAGTTCCATCGTCACAGGCAGGGGGCAGTTCCAGGGTCAATCGATAAGATGCAGTACATTGTAGGGACAGCCTAGCCAGAGATGCAAAGGCAACAAGGGGAACAAGTAGCCGTGGCTGCAGCGTAGGAAACAAAAGTAGCGACTTCAAGGGCGAGGGCGAAGGCCTCGGCTGAGAGGGAAACATTGTAGCGCTGCTCAGGTAGGCGGACCGCGGCCCGCAAGCACCAGCACATCTGAATGACTGTACTTCTATGCACTCACGCGGTATGACCGCATCCCAATCAGAAAGTAACGGAGGCAGAGCAGCACATCTAGAAGAGCAGGATAGCGGCTCATTGCCCAGAGCCAGTGATACAGCATCCAGCCTCCCACACAGCACTCGGGTACATTCCCTCCATTCAGACCGTAAATCGACAAGAGCGGCCAGAACGGAACCGTAGGTTAGCACCGGCTGTCGGTCAAACAAGTCCGTGGTATGGGACGTGACAAACTGTCCAGCGCACCGTTCAGTTACACGCAGGGCGACACAGTCAGGAGTTGAGGAGACATTCACCCCCATAGCCAAAGAGCCAGACGCCATCTCCACCCCGACGGGGGATGCACAGGAGTGTAAGGGCGGAACCGGCACCGAGAGGCTGGGGGCAAAGCCGCCGATCTTGTCCGGACACTCTAGGGAAAAGCCGCCCTCAGCGAGTGCCATCTCAGTTGCGTCTCAAGACGGGGAAACACACGAGAGCCCAACACCATAGACAGGCAGCGCCAGAATGGGTTCGGTACCACACAGCCCATCCGCAGTGTCCCAAAATGAGATAGGAACAGAATGCGCTCCCACTTAGCCGCTGCACACAGGTCCAATCCGGGTCCGCTTTGTCCCCTCACAGCGGGCAGCGCGCCGCAAGACGCCAGGTCCGTCCCAGCTCGAGCCCTCGCCGCCGCCCCAGCAGCCTCCAGCAGCTAACGAGAACACAGGTCCCGGTTCCAGGGCTACAAAGGCCGACAATCAATCGCCTCGATATTTCCGGTTTCCAGGCAGGCAGGGACATCGGAGGAACGCGAACCACCGCCGCGCACCGTCACTGTCCTCCCGCGGCAGAATTAACACAGGATAGGCATCAGGATACCAGCGCGGGAGACAAAGGCTAGCGGAGCCGGGAGCCTACACGTCCGTCTCAGTCGCCATCTTAGCTCCTCCCTCCATAACCATTGTTTTGATTTCACCGAGAACTTCAGCAAAAGAATGTGCGAACGAGCCCGTTCATATGACATCCTTATTGACGTATATATGTCCATCCTTACGTCAATCTCAGCACCTTTCAGGTATAAATATTACCGACATTGCCTTAAGCAAACACATGCGGTGGTGACGAGATCGGAGCAGCGAGACGTGCCGAGGAGCCCAGCAGAGAGCTAAGCCCACAGGCGCTGCCCCGCCTTCCTGACGCGCTGAGAACGAGACGCTGCCTTTCTCCTGCTGAGAAATCCAGCTCCGGCGCTTCCAAGCAGCCCTCGCAGGCAGCTGGAATATCAAGACCTGGGATAAGAGATACCAGCCCTCCATCATTCTAGATCTCAGGTACAGAACTGAATAACCCCTTGCAGAGAATTCTCGAATCAGTCCCTTGGCAAACAAACTTAACTTAAACTGCTACTTATCTACTCCCGCCCACGTATTAGGCTTAGGTCAGGTACACTGGGGTAGGCGTGGTTAGAAGCACCAGTTGAGTATGATTAGTCAAATGTATATATGTATGTATCTATTTTATCCATTTTAAAGTATCATATGGCTCAGAAACCATATCAATGCTTTTACAGTATTATTTTATAATTCTGTCTTTACTGTATGCACTTTACTTAACTACAAGTATTGTAATAATAGCGATTCATTTCTCTTGTATGAGAAAGGAGACTGATCAATAAATAACATCTTTTATTGAACACGCCCGTCTCTTCCTTTTCTCTACAATCTGGTGAAACTAAGAATGCACTGAACTGACTGAGTAAAATAAGTTGTCTTTTGTTTTCACACGACTCTAGAGATACACTCTTGATTAGGGGAGAGCAAAGTTGTCATGTTCTATGGTTGTCAGAAACTAAATCCCTTCTTGTCTATCCAGGGAGGTTAAAATCCTCCTTGCCTATTCGAGAAAGTTTCTAGTGAACTCTGAGCTAGCTGGCAAACACAAAACTTTAAGTCTAATATCGTCGGTAGAAGACCTAGTTAACCTCTGCCCTAGGTCTACACTATTGAAGATATTATTCCAATGCGCAGAGCCTATTGGGATAATAGGAACTACACTACATGCCCCCTGGTGTCCAAAATTCATGTACTTTGTGTTTGCATAATTATGTGATATGATATGAAATGTGAAACCAGCATTGAGCACTATATTTTAAAGTGAAATGGAATGCATCTTGCTCTACAAATAGTGAAAAGAACAAAAATGAAGCAAACAATAGCCTCTACCGTTCCTATTTTTCGCATTGTTCCTGTGCAGCACTGCTAAAAATGTTCACGCGACATAGCATAATGGACTAATTTGGGGAATTTTGCACAACAAGCCTAACTCAAACCTCCCAAAGTTATGCAACATGATGCCATTATATAGGAAATTTCACCAAGGCAAAAAAGCTAACTTTCAACATCCTCTGTTGTATATCCTCCTGGAGGTGACTTCATTTGCTCAAGCTTTGTGAAGGTGTATCAAAACGTAACTTGAATGTGACACGGCACAGAATGGTCCTTAGAAATAAAAAGAAAGACCATAGCTATGTTTTGAAGGCTTTCAAATAATTCAGTACAAAGCAATAATGGATCTCAGCTATAGCTGTATAATGAGCTGTGAGCACCAATGCAAAAATTAGTTTGTATGCCTACGTTTGCAATGGTGTGGCCACTTTTCTGTCACATGTGCACCTTTTTACAGTAGACTTAAAAAAAAAACAGATTTGATTACATTTTCACATAAGCACCAATCATGTACAGAGTCGTAGGGAGAATTGTGTTGAGAAAGTCCATCCTGTCATTATCATAGGCACCTAGTTGTCTACTGCAAGGTTTAGATGTCAAGCAGGGGACTTCCTAGTCAAGCGGTAATTGCAGTGCATGACTGCAAATGAGCGTATATTCATCAAACAACTAAAATATATTTTTCCAGAGAGATAGAAATGTCCATTCCCTCCCCCCTTTACCCCGATATTTTCTTGCAACTTACAATAAAATAATGGCAAGAAAGAAAAAGTGGTCAGTGGCAGCCGTCACTGCTGTAGTGTGACTAGTCTGGCCTGGGTGCACACAGCCGCAGCTTTTGGATCCTGATCAATCAACATGGTAATGGGGATAAGAATGGTTCTGGCAAATATACTCATCTTCAACAGGTCTAGTGGGTGTGTAAGCCTTCAGGAGGAAGAGGCAGCATCATCTTCTTCTTTACATTATGTCAGTCAGAAACCCCCAAGATCTAGCAAAGTTTAGTGTTCCCCTGCCTTTTTTAGCATCTTTCAGGAGATTGCCACCCTCCAATTCAAGGCTTTCCAGTGCATCGTAATCTAATGTTGACCAGTATCCACTCCAGCTCAATAAATCTAGACGTCAGTTTGTTTTTGGCCTGGTGTGGATTTTGCCAAAGTATACATGTCAAGGGGATAAGTCAACAGTGCGATCCATTACATTGTTCAGGAAGTGTAGTACCTCTGTCCAGTAGTCAGTCAGTTGCGAGTGACCGTATATCACGGGCAGCATTCCTGCCCCCTACAGGCAACATGTATGGCATTCATGTGAGGTGTGGCTAAAGCAGGTGTTAAGTTATATGGTGGTAAGATACAAACGTTGTATTACATAGTAATGTAGCACCTTAAATCATGCATTGCGAGGATATGTTTGGGGCTGCCTCTAGCATTGTAGTGCAATCCCCTTCAGATATGTGGGCACTCAAATCCTCTTCCCATTTTTCTTTCAGTTGAGCATGTGGTTGGGTCATATCCCCTAGTGGTCCTCCATATAGCCCTGACACCAACCTGCAGGTAATTTCTGAGGAGCAACTGACAGTCTTAGTGTTTTGGGGGTATTTTTTCACTAGTATTTCATCGCAGCCACTTTTATGGCTTATTGTAGTTAAATTGTCCTGCTGGGATGTGGTAGTCTTCCCTTTAGTCCTTAAAGGGAAGCAGTTTCCCCTTCTGAAACAGTGAGGCAACCGTTTCAATGCCTGCATCAAGCCATCCTTGTAACCTTCCCCGACGGACCCCCAGAGCGCATGTAAGCGAGATCTGTAGTGGTTCTAATTCAGCAAAGTGGAATTACCTTCAGGTCACTACAGTGCACAATGGTGGTTCCTATAGGTTCTCGAAGGAGGGGCCATAGTAAGTCCAGGGTCGGTGCATCAGGGTCAGGGCTCCTGCCATATCCCAAGTCTGAGGTGCCCAGGTTACCATCTATTTTTGAATGGAGTAATTTTGTTAAGGCTACCGGTTATCTGACTCTACCTCATATCCGGTCCACCAGTATGGTATCCAGGTCTCGGAATTTCTTCTTGGGGACGATCACCAGAAGTGTTGCAAAGTTATATAGCAGGTGGGGGAGCGCTACCATTTTAGGAATTGCTGCTCTTCCGGCAACCAAGACTGGGAGTGTTTTATAAAATGGTACTCTGGCCCTAAAGGCTGTGATGGCTTCATCAGTGTTCCCCTCTAGGATTGGTTTGGTAGATACGAACTCGCAGGTATTTTATTGATGAGGGCTTTCATTGCATTCCATGTGCTTCTGGTATATTATTTGAGGTGCCCCTCATGAGGACAAGATGTTTTTGAGCCAGTTGATGTGCAACCCAGAGGCATCTCCAGAAAAGAGTTGTACTGCTCTCTCTGGGTCTGGTTGCATGTCTTTGAGAAAGAGCAGCACATCATCGGCATACAATGTGATGTGTGTAACTCCTCATGTGAATATTCCCATGAAATGGAAGCCCAATCAAGCTCTCTACGTCAGTGATTCAACTGCAATGGCGAATAACAGCAATGACAGGGGGCAGCCCTTTCTGGTGCCTCTCTCCACTGGATACTGATCAGATATCACCCACCTGTTCGGACATTTGTGGTGGGAGTAGAATATAGTAGTTGTGTCCACCCTATGAATCTCTGCCCTAGTCCCATTCAGGCCATCACGGCGTAGAGATAATCCCACTACAGGCTAATGAAATATCCACAGACATAAACACAGACTCCACTGGGATATCTGGATCATGCCTCGTGATGGCTAGCAGTCTCTGTATGTTTAGCACCATACTACATCCAGGTATAAACAATGATTGATCAGGGTGAAGGAGGCTCTGCATATGAGGTAAAAATCTTATAATCACCACTCAGCATCGATAGTGGTCTGTGTACCATCACATTTGTGGCCGGTTTGCCTGGTTTTAGAGGGGGGAAATATTACTACATCTTTCATTAAGGGCTGGAGGGAGTGAGCATCCTGTGCCTTATGGTACAATAGGGCCAATTGGGGAGTAAGCGTTTCAACATAGACTGCATAGAACTCAACTGGGAGGCCATTCATTCCTGGTACATTTCCCTGGGCTATTCTCTCACCTCCACCCTGATTTTGGCCACCATTATGTCACCTTGCAGCTCCTCTGCAACCCTGGGAGTGAGTCAGTGAAGGGGTAACCCATTTAGGAAGTGATGCGTACACCTGCCCCATCCCTTCAACTGCTGGAAAACCGCATGGCATAATAACTGGAAAATGTCTTATTTATTATATCCTGTTTGTAGACCCTATTACCTTGGTTTGTTTCTATTTCTAGAATTAGGGAGTACTTCTTGGTGGGATTAGCCGGTCAATGCAGCAGGAATCCAGCCTTTTCTCATTCTGCATGTGCGTGGGTCAAATATTTCCTGCAGTAGAAGCAGAGGAGTCCCTCTACACAATCTGTTGCTCTCTCCTTAGCCTCTAACAATGTGTGCTGAGGCTCTGGCCTTCCAGTTCTATCTCATTCCAAATGTCAAAGTATCTGCTTTTGAGATATAATCTGAAATACACTGTCCCCTTATAACTACTTTAAATGTTTCCCACCCTGTAAGCACAGAGAGTGGTGTGCCATCATTGTTTGTAAACTAGTTTCATATCCATTCTCCAATTGACTTCTGAAAAATAGGGTCTTCCAGGCTGTATGTTTTTGATTTCCAGTTCAGGATATGGGTTTTACTTTTCTCCCAGGGTAGGGTCATGAGGATAGGGTTCTGATCAGATATAGTACTCGTCTGATTTTCTGCATCCAGGATTGATTCAAGGACCTCTGGCGAGCACAGGAGCCTCCATACATCTGTAACCCCCAGTGGCCTTGCCATGCACGAAAGTAGTGGAGAAGCGAAGGAGTATCTAAGGGGGTAGGGGTGATCCAGTTCAGCTGTGACCACATATTTGAAGTTTCCCCAATAAGGACGTCTGTTCCGATACGTTTCTTAACATAGGGCTATATGTACCCCACTCCGTTTTAAGTAGGCCTGGACCTTATAGAGTTTGGCTGTGGATATTTCAGGATAATTTTTTATACGTAGAAGTTCCGCTTGATATCTATGCAATACATTTTACTTGTGTGTCTCCAATTCTGTCTCTCTTCTAGTGCAGCACTCATATTCCAGTAATTATACTGTAAATGCCAGGCATTGACAATCACAAAACCCCTGAACCTTGAATCCCAAATCCCCATCCCCAGAATGGAACGGCAACTCCCCACCCCCCACACAAAAATTACATAAGAACACAACAATCCAGTAGGCAATGGTGCCCACTTATTCAGAGGGGCAGAGTAATTCCCAGCATGCAAGGAAACCCTGGCAGTACCACTCACCATCTGCCCATGTCAGCATAATTAGTATTACCATTATAGTCCCAGAGCTCCTTTCAGAGGCCGTTCATTCTGTTGGATATATATCCTTAACAGTATACCTACCCTCATTCTTGCACCTCACGCCAGCAAGGAAATTGACATGCCTGACTCTTCACATTTCTACTACAAGCTCAGGACAGGTGGCCGCCTTGGGCGCCAGAGGTAGCAGATGTGGTCGGGGTGGCTGCTTGTGCCGGTCTTAAGCCATTCGGCACAACTTTGTTCTCCCCTACAGCGTTGCATGCATGGTAAATTTGGCGGTAGCAATGCTCTGACCTGTATACTCCCAGGCAGGTCTCTGTGGTGCACCTGAGGCCATGGTTTTACTGATGAGGCAGCCCAGAAGATCCTTCCAGTAGCCCAACGCCATGGCCCTCCCATAGCGCACAGTCTGAGCAGGTGACAGCAGTGTGTCAGGTAAGGTTTCTCTAGGTATAGGTCCACCACAGAAGGGCAAGGGTCTGCAGTAGCAGCTGCCGGGCAGTGCTGGGGCTCCGCTGCCTCTCAGGCACCACGGCCACCATCTTGAAGACCCATAGGACCATTTAACAGGACTGCGCAGCATCTGGAAAACGACCCTGTGGGATGGCGATCACAGCAGTAATGTGCTCTCAGGTCCCACTGCCCTATTCCCCAACGGTTTAGGTGGGGCCCAGGCTCATGGTGAAGGGAGCATGGTACTGGACGCTAAGCCCACCAAGAGCTCTGAAAGAAGCCTCCTACTCAGCCGCGGGCCGTAAAGGGAGTTGCGGTGGGGCAGGGAGGCGGGCAGGGTGGAGAGGGCTAAAAACCGGCATATGGATAATTACAGGTAAGTAAACAATTTAAATAATAAAACGAATTTCGTAGCGCGCACTGCATCGCATTTTGAGATCGCAAAAACTGGAAGTCGCATTCAGAGCACAGTGATGACATCACAACCAGGAAGTAGGCAGGTTACACCCTCATTCAGCAGTGAGAGCCTGAAGTAGAATCAGCATTGCCAGAGCTCCCCTCCAGAGTGCCCACAGGTGAAAACCAGGAGACACCCAAGTGGCCAGCATGTCACAGGAAGCTGCAGAAGAAACTTCCACTGGAAGAAAACGGAAAAAAAGAGCTCGAATATTTGATCCAGGGAGTCTGCAAGGACCATAATCGCCTCTTTGGTAGAGACTCTCGAAGGGTGCCTGAAGCCGATAAAAGACGGATATGGGTGCGCATCCGCGCAAAAGTGAACTCTGTGGGGGTGACTCAGCGCACTGTTAATGAGATCAAGAAACGTTGGTACGATCTCAGAGGGCGGGCAATGGAGAAGATTGCTGAGAGGCTGGGGGAGAGTGCTGCGACAGGTGGAGGGGAACCCACTGTCCCACCTCTCGAGGACAGAGTCGAGGACACCATTAATCCGCAGGCCTGCGTGGGGGTGATCCAGCTGGACTCCTCCTGACCCACACAAGATACACAAGGTAAGTGCCATGCGACTGCGGCCCCCTGTCCCCTAACAATGTCCATGACTCCAGATCATCCCATTCCAAACCCCAGTCATGCAGCCAAAGCACACCACAAAAGCGCTATTGCATTGTGGGAGATGTAGTCTGGCCACAATTACCATCTAGCCCCATTAAGCCAGACCTGTTTAGTGAGAGTCTATCCAACAGTGAGTCAGGGAATGGTAGCCTGCATGCATGTAGGAAGATCAAATGTGGAAGAAACATGTAACTAATCAACGTCCACTTTACATCACAGGTGGCGCAGAAGTCCCCAGTTCCGACAGTGATGCCCTGCTAATTGACGAAATCCCAGAGGACACTGAGGGAGACTTAAATCCATCACCACAGCCAGGACCATCAGGGCAAGCAACCGCACCAGCGGTCATTCCACCACCTGTCCCTGTGGACAGTGCCACCTCTGCGCCAACAGGTGCAGCAGTACCACAGCGCGTCACACAACCACCAGTGGTGCTGACAACACCAGCAGCATCACGCCGACAAACACGCCGCCCTGCGGCTGTGAGAAACCAGTCAAGCGCAGTGGTGAGGGAGCAGCACAACAACACATCCCGCGCTGGCAGGGGAGCAACCGTGCGACCAGGTGGGCTCTCTATTGAGCGCCGTATGCTCCATGTGCATCAAACCCAAGCCCGTCATCTTGCGGCTATACACCTCCAATTAAATAAGGCCGCCAGGAATGTTGGTCAGATGTCTGACCGCATGGAGAGGATGACAGTTGCTATGGAGGCCAACACCCAGGCCATGTACAGCCAGCGCAACCTCTACCGGTGCAGACACCGGCAGTTGCTGACCCGCCTGTCGTCATACACGTGGTCCAATTACATTATTGGAAACGCGACCTCCCAGCTCGAGCGACGCTCCTTGGCCATGCAGGTCCAAATGGTCCAGTGTTGTCAGGACGTTGCAAGAGCTCTGGAGCAGGTGACAACAGCAGTACAGGCCATGCAGGCAACTGTCCATGGCCAGGCGGGGGGGTGACGACACCAGTGAGGCTACTTCCAGCCATAGTAGCCAGTCCGTACCACCGGTGGTAGCACCCCGCTGCAGCAGCAGGCCCTTTGCTGCCTCACGGCCGACTCAGGAGGAGGATGGTGAAAGGAGGTTGGGAGCATCTGCCCGGAGGCGGCATTGAACAATTGAACACTATCATTAGGGGCCATGCTGCTGCTACAAGCATGCCCTCCACAGGAAAATGGGACATATGACAAAATATGTCAATCATGTAACAGTTTGGGAAATCCACACTTTATTGTGCTGTAACAATAACATACATGCTGTCTAACTTAATCTGACTCATGTCATTGTTACTATTGTCATGCATGAGTGAAGTTATGGGTGTGGGGAGTGGGTGCACTAGAAATAGTTTATGCAGATTTGGTTACGGCGCCTGTGTCCTTCTGCAGGATTCTCCCCACGTGCGTGACGCACATGTGCAGGTGGTTGGTTGTCCCCTTCCGACTCACTGCCAGAGATGTCAACAGGTATCCTGCACTTGGTAGCAATGTTGTGGAGGATTGCACACATGGCCACGATGCGGCAGCAGACCTCAGGCTCGTATTTCATGGCCCCACCAGTCTTGTGCAGTATGCAAAATCTGCTTTTCAAAAGGCCAAATGTCCTCTCAATGCAATTTCTTGTGCGTATGTGTGCAGCATTGTAACGCCGTTGCTGTGGTGTTGCAGGGTTGAGGTGATACTCACGGAGAGCGTAGCCGCTGTCACCTGTATGATAGGAGCAGAGGGTGAGTGACTGTTCTGCGCAGCTACATTATCACAGTGTACTATTGTGGGTCATGTGTACTTACCTAGTAGGTGTCCTTCACCAAAGTCTCCCCTGACCAGTCGTGTATGAATGCCACTGTGCCGGAATATGAAGGAGTCATGTGTGCTCCCCGGGTACTGTGCCACTATGTCCGTGATGATTGTCTTGGCATTGCACAGCATCTGGATATTGAGAGAGTGATAGCACTTGCGGTTGCGATACATGTATTCCGTTTGTGCTGGTGGGCAGATGTGGATGTGGGTACAGTCAATGCATCCTAATATATGTGGAAATTGTGCTACGTTGTAAAATTGTAGCTTGGTGTCATTCAAGTCCTGTTGGCTGGTGGGGAATGAGATGTAGTGGTGTAGCCGGGTCAGCATTGCATCCAGGAAACTCCTTAGGCAGCGGGACATGGTGGGATGGGATATCCCCCCTGCAACAGCGACTATCCCCTGGAAGCTTTCGGAGGCCAGAAGGTGCAGGCTGCACAATACCTGGACGTGTGTGGGCACGGCATTGGTCCTCCTTGTTGGGTGCTGCATCAGGGGGTCTAGGTCCCGGATCAGCTTGATGATCATTGCCCCATTCAGGTGGTACTTAGCGTAAATTTGCTCCCTGGTTTGGCCCTGAAGGGTTACCCGCTGGCGGAATATCAGCTCCTGGATCCTACGTCTGTTCCGTGCTGCTCGCTGTAGCCTACGCCGCCTGACCACCATGTAGAGTCCTGGCATTGTGAGAGTCCTCATGCTCCAGCTGCATGTCCTTAAGTGTATTTGGTCAGGCCTGCACCTGTTGGTAGTTTGTTAACTTTTTTTGAATATATATTTTTTTTCCTTACTGGTTACCACCTGGTTTGGGTTCTCCTTAAATTGCGCGTCGCAAATTGCGGTTTTCAGGTTTTTCGCATTTAGCGAATTTCCATGAATAGCGATTATTTTGTGAGTTCGCAATTGAATTAGCAGAATCCATGGTTTCTCGCAATTTCAGAATCGCAAATGGGCTTCTTCAAGGATTCTGCAAATTTATTTGCGAATTCGGTTAATTTCTTTAGCGAATTCGCTTTGTTGGTATTTTCAATATCATGAATTCCTTTTAATCAAATTGCGATCGCAATTGCTAAGTCGCAGCTATTGCGATCGCAATTTGGCTTCATGAGTCTAGCTGTATGTCTTTCAGGGTCGTAACTATCGAGAAACCTCTGGAAATGATGAAGATCATGGTTCCTTTGATCCTATGAATCACTGAACTGAAACCTATCCTGACTAAGGGGAAATAACACCTGTCTTCTGGTCACTGTGGCTGATTCTTGGAAATGGGTGCTTTATTCTTCTGGTGGCTGAGGTCTTGACTCCTCCAGTAGCGTGTTATTTGGGTGGCTGTTTCCAGAAATTAATATGGTGTTAGTGTAACCATGTCTTTAAGTATGCAGCTTTCGTTGGGGCATGGTTTTGTGTTTATTCTGCACTTTCCTCTTCTACCTTTTTCCTGGCTTCCAATATCCTCTCCTCCAATGTGTTTTTCTCCACCTCGTTGGTAAATGGCAACTGCCTTTTACAGGAGAGTTGCTGGTCCTTTCTACGGACTGGTCAATGTTTGCAGGCTTCCTTGTCTTCCGGGACACCTGACAAGATGTCTATCTCGGATTCCCACTGTTTTCATTGACTTCTTCTTCCCTCTCAATCAATCTGCTGATCACTACTGACAGCTGGGGATCTCGAGGGGTTAGCAGATCTGTCACACCCAGTTAGAGCAGATAATATATGGAAAATGCATAAGATAAAGTTATGTATTTCCTCTTTCTGAGTTGTCTCAAGTCTGTCCACAGCGACAAGTGGTGGAAAATCTGTTCTCTGATTGAAAGATATGTGGAACACACTAAGGGGCACCATAACATCGAAGGACTTATGGTAATGCCTCTGCTGTCCATTGCCCTGGACATGTGTTTCATTTATTAATGTCCTTTCCACTGTGATTGTTCAGAATAGAAATATGAGGAAGTGT
Source organism: Lissotriton helveticus (assembly GCF_964261635.1). Taxonomy (NCBI): domain Eukaryota; kingdom Metazoa; phylum Chordata; class Amphibia; order Caudata; family Salamandridae; genus Lissotriton; species Lissotriton helveticus. The sequence goes on from NC_136070.1 coordinate 307,202,794, forward strand.
CCGCAATTTGTCAGCCCATGTAAGGTGGGTAGCAAGACGACTTCTCCTCACCGACCACGGGCTGCCTCTTTCATTCCCCAGAGACAGCCTGCTCTCCAGCCCCACTTGGCTAAAAAGCTACTCTGAAGGGTGTAAGTGCTTTATTCTGACTATTACCAATTTTAGGGCAATAAAAGCCAGCCCACGCTTTGGACTGATGGTAGAAAGAAAGTCTAGTGGCAATGACAGTGTATGCCTCAGTGAAAATGAGGAAGTAGTACCTAGGGAAACAGCCTTTCTTGGGTTGACACCTACCAACAATCTTTATACCTTGCTCTTCAAGTGAAGGCGACCACTCATCCCTACACTCTTGCTAAAAATTTCACTGTAACCTTAACGAAGATATTTGGCCTGTAGGCATTCAGACATGACCTGCCTTTCCATCACTGACTTCCATCCTAACCGTCACTGCTTTCTTGCAGCTGTATTTCAGTTAGTAAGTTTAGAAAACTCCAGGCTACCTTGATTCTGAAAAGACATGGGATTTTTCTGAAACAAGTACCTTCGATTTAACATGCTGAATTAGCATTGCTTGAACACCAATGGTATGAAATAATGTAGTCATCAATCTAACTTATCTTTTCGTAAAAATGTCGATGGACATATCTAAGTAATTTTTTGGCTCAATTTTGTTACTTACTCAGTACGTTTTTGATGTATCATCTTTGTCAGTATAAATTATTTTATTTTGAAATCCTGAAATACGCTACTGTTGTGTGTGTGGTCAGAAACCTTGTTTTGGTTGCAGAATTGGAACTCTGTGCCTGGGTTATGATCAGATATCTCAAAATCCTCTTGCTTTTTCCGATCCCTTGTAGTTGCTTTGGCAGCACTGACGGTTTTTTTTTGTGTGCAATGTGTGCAATGTAGGAATTCTGAAGATCTGAAACACGTTCCACTAATTCAGTGAAATTACTAATGTAGTGTTCTTTTTTACCATCCAATTTTCGATGTTATCACTAATCACAGGTGCATTCACATAAGGGCAGTTTAATTTCTTGTATCTTCTGTAAGATTTTATTCAACAAACTGTAAAGTTAGGATATGTTCTATCCTTTATAGTCTCCAGAATTGTCAGCTTAACAGAATCTCTCAAAGTGTACAAGGATGCAGCATGATTTTTCTATGCTATTTTGTGACATGCAGATCTAGTATATCTTGACTGATGCCTACTTACTTGGAACTGACTTTTAGGCGTTCGTACCTAATGGTGAATTGTTTTTTACTAGATTATGATCATTTAATTCCATTATTTTATTTTGCACTCCTTTGACCCTATTTCGTATAGGGTGCACCTTTCCTGTATTTGCCACTGCGCACCTTCAAACAGATGCGCGGAGTGCAAACAGAGAAACTGCACCCTATTAGAATGACACTGGTCTCAGGGAAGGTGTGAAATCGTGGTGCCCTAGGGGCAGTGCATTAAAGTGAAATACGGAGTGGCAGCTTCAAAGATGTTCTGTGTTTTACTGTGCAGGTGGCACCCGCCTGCACTTTAAAGACGAGAGATAGATCCCCTTGTAGGCGAGTGCAGTGATTGACTGCACCCACCTGCAAGGGGATATCTGGGGGTCTACAGGAACCCTTCAACCTTTTTCAGTGGGCTGCCATCAGCGGGAGCACTGAGAGTGTACCTCCTGATGGCTTCTTTACCTCTGCACCCGCATCCATAATACGGCGCAGGTGCAGAGGTGAAGAGATTACCTCATTTGCATGGGGGCCCACTTCCCCTCTTGAGATAGCGCTGATGCAACATATGCGCCAGTGCTATCTGTATTACAGAAGGGGCCGCACAAGCATCTCCAGTCCCTACTGAGAACAGATCATGGCTTTGATCTGATGCCCTGGGAAACCACATTGCTTCTGATTTGAACAGTGGGGCACTGCTGCTCGTCGCAAACCTACGCAGGACACATGCAAATTGGGAACTGTGGGGATCCAGCCTTCATCACTCACATACAGGCAAAATTGGTCACTCATTGCCCTTGTCCAGTTTGTTTTCCTCAATCATCAACTAGTTTATCTGTCCTCCATTTTGTCGATCTCTACCCACTCAACAATAAACTCCCCCTCCCTATTGAAGACCTAGACACTAAGAAAGGACTGCTTTCTCCTATCAGCAACACTGACACAAAAAAAGGACTGCTTACTCCTCTACAAAACTGGCGACCATCTTTGAAAACTGACCTGATCTTTAATCTCAATTACAAGCCTATGCCCTCTATCTCTGCTCTTTATCCCATTTACTGTCACCTCACAACCAGCTCCCCTATATCTCCTCCTATCATTTCCCTCCTTCTCACCCCATTTTCTTCTCTCTTCTTTTCTTTTCTTTAACCTCACTATACCCCCTTAATACATTTTTTCTCACTAAATGCTATTTCATATTTCATACTATTTTTATTCTCACTTAGCTTACTTCTCCTCTACTTCCTTTATGCCTGCACTTTATAACTTTCTAATAATATACATAAATCTAATTCTATTTATTCTGATTTGTGACTTATTTACTGTACATTCCAACTGACTTTGTATACTTTCCGTTTCTAATTTCTTTATCCACTGATTGTGTATTAAGTTATGTCCCTCTTCCTCATGGCATTTTATTTTCTTCATATAGTTGTAATCTATCTGTCATACATTTCAACTTTCATTTTAATTAATCTATTTTAGATTGCCTATGTCATTGTACCATCCTTCACTTTGCACCTTATCCTTATGTATAATTTGTTGTTATATATTCTGCTTTAGTGTAGATTTGATGTTCCTTTTACATTTTGTTACATTGTTTACTTTGAAGCTCCGTTTACATTTTGTTACATTGTTTACTTTTACTTTTATTTTTACTTTTACATTTTTTTTCATTGTTTACTTTGAAGCTCCGTTTATCTCACCTTCATGTCATATCACTGTATTCTGCTTCAAGTTCTCGTTCGAATTATTCTCTATGATTTATTTCCACCTCCCGGCTGCGCTTCTTTGACCAGTACGATCCATTCTACTATCTATCCCCTTTCCCCCCCCTTCTCCAAAACATGCCTCCACTCTCTCTTCCACCCTCTAGCTCAACCCCTCCCATCTCCAAACTCGGCCCAAACTCTTGGTCCATCATCTACCCCCCCCCATCTCTCCAAACATGGTAAGAAGAATTTCAAACAGAAAATGCTCCGTCTACACCCAGAAACCTTATTTGCAGATCAATATAACAACCTTAATTCCTCACTTACCACCAACTTAGTCTTCTTCACTAAACGTCCATCCAAATGGAAAAGCATATTCTTACGCCACCTCACTATCTCTAATTCTCATATTATCCCTTACGGTCTTAAACTCTCCACCACATCATCCTCATCCTTCCCAGGCGAAGTAGTTATCTCCATCTTCAAATCCGGAACCATACTCATCCAAGCGTCTGAAAACCATCTTGACTCCTTTGAACAACACTTTTGTAAGTTTTCCCAAACACTCACTCAATCCCTAAACCCCCCCATCTCACCCCCGCTGCCCACTTCATCTCCTCCCATCACATTGCAGACCCCCTCACTTCATCTCCCTGATTTATCCCAACTCATTTCGCCTTCTTCACCATTAAGTTCACCCTCCCCCCTATCTCCTCTTCCAGACCATCCCTCTCCCTCTCTTACTCTCAACACCGTTACTCCCTCACATCCTCAAATGACTTCCCCCACTTTCATCTCCAGTCTAAGCTCTGATCCACCACTCCCCCACCCCATTCTATCCCCTCTCTCTATCTCCCCCCCACCCACTCTAAATGACAATTTACACCCCAATATATCCCCTCTGTTTTCCCCCCTCCTCCCCCTCCCTCAATCAAACAGACTACGATCAATCTCTACTCACCTCTCTCGCTCTCAACATTATAACGTGCTACGACTCCCTTATCTCACAATCTTCTAATGTTCATGCCCCACCCCCCTTCTCTATCTCCGATTCTCCTTCCCCCCTCCTTGAGTCCTTCACCCGCTCTAATTCCCTGGCTACCCACACACCTCCCCTTGCTCCCCTATCAATACCTAATGCTCTTAGCTCTATCTCACTTGTCTCTCCTCTTACCCCCTCTCCCACATCCCTCCCCCATACACCTCACCACTCACTCCTTCTATGACACCTCCTACATCCCCCACTCACCCCCTGGTCCCCCCCGCTTCTAACTACAAGCTCCCTCCCACACTCCTCCCACCCCTCAACTGCCTTACCAACTCTCCCTCTGCCCCTTACCTCCTGGTTCCCCAGCGCTCCATTAATTACCCCCCTCCCATGCACCTCCCCCCCCTTAACTCCCTCCTCACCTCTCCCACCACCATGTACCCCCGATTCTACCCCCCTCTTTACACACTCCCTCTCCTTCACTCCTCCCTCCCTACGACTCTCATACCTTCTGTCCCTCTGGCTCACATCCCCATACCCCCTTAGCAGCCACCTGTTACCCTCCACAACCACCTCCTCTCACTTCCCTACTATCTCTGATTACCCTCAATCCAACTGGTTCACCTCTTCCTACTTCCCCGATGCCACCTTCTTCTAACTGTCAGCCTGAAGAGTACAAGTTTTCCACATTCTCATCATGTCCACTTCTGCCCCATAAAAATGATATCCCCCCACATTTTAATACCACCCCCTCCCCCCTCCAGGTTCCCCCCCCCATCCTCCTCACCGTTCCCCTCCACCACCCAACCCCAGCATTGTCATCCTCCCAATAAATACAGACCCAACTCTCATATCTAACCTCACATCGGCATCCCCCAATATTGAACTGGTCATCACATCCCTAGTTTTAGAACTCTCCTCCCTCAGAAACGAGATCTCCCTCCTTACCAAAACCATCTCCTCACACATTGACACTCTCTACAACACTTCCACTTTCTGTCCTCTTAACACGCTTACCTACAGCAACACGCCCCCCCACTCCAATATTGACACAACCAGTCCCATTCACACCCATCCTTCCCAAATTATCCCGCCCGACTTGGACATAAGGCCCTCACCACAGCATCCTGGTACTCACCCACCATCCGTAGAAAGTAACTTATCTACTAACGCTCCCATCTCGCTCTCCCCACCCTTGCCCACCTCTCCACTGATTCATCAATCTAATATCCCAGTACTCTTAGGAACTAGCAGATTCCCCCCTCCTTTATCCTCCCCGAGACCTCCCCAACAACTTAGAACTATCCCCCCCTGTCCTCCCTCACAATCACCCAAACCAACTCCCCTATGTTGCATGCTGATCAACTGCCGCTCCGCCTCATGCCATGCCACTGAGATTGCTGAAACCATTCTCAGCGAAGACATTGACATCGCTTTCTTAACTGAAACCTGGCTCACCGCCCACTCTACCCCCATCCTTGACTTACTTATTCCCCCTGGCTATTCTATCATTAGGAAAGATAGAATTGAACAAACAGGTGGTGGACTTGCCCTAATTTTCAAAACTGAACTTAACATCTCACTTGTCCCCCTTCAAGATCCTTCATCCTTTGAATACCTCTGCGCCGATCTCACGATACCTGACTCCCCCACCATCCGGCTGCACTCGATTTACCACCCCCCGGGTAATAACATCCCCTTTACGGAAGAGATGACTGATCTTATTATCCAAGCGTCACTCTCACACTCTAACAATCTCTTTCTCGGTGACTACAACATCCATTGGAACAAAAAGGATGACCCTGCGGTCATCATATTCAATGACACCTTGGATGTCACCAATTTGACCCAAATCTGCCATTCTCCTACCCATAACAAAGGTGCCACCCTTGATGCTATCATGACCAGCAGTGATCTGGCCTCCCTATCTAACATACTTCCGGTTGACTGGTCTGACCACTACCTAATGCTTTTTACCATGAATAGACCTGTTTCTCGCAGCACCCCCACCATCACTTTACCTAAAAAACCCACACGCAACCTTCACCTCATTCCCCCTGGACAATTGAAATCGACAATTAAGAACCACTTACTTCTTCCTCCACTCTCTGATAGCACCAACGATCTAACTAACCACTATAATAACTCTATTCGTGAAGCCCTCGACCAAATTGCTCCAATCAAATTCAAACAACAAAAAAATATCCCTCCTAAGTCTTGGTTCAATACCGATCTAAATAATCAAAGACGATCCCTTAGACATTCTGAAAGGGTCTGGAGGAAGCATCCGACCGTTGAAAATCTGGCTCTACTCAGAGCCGCTAGAGCCCAATACAAAAAACATATCTTCAATGAATAAGCCTCCTTTCTCCGGACTCAGCTTGATCAGGCGAGAAACCGCCCGAGAGAACTCTTTAACATTGTAAAAAAACAAACTTCCACTGGCCCTCCCAAAATTTTAGCCTCTACCGACAGATGTGAAGAAATCGCTAGATTCTTTACTGACAAAATCAACTTGATCGAACTATCCTTCTCCTCCCTCCCGCTCTCACTCCAACCTCCCTCCACCCAACACACCCTCGCCCCATCCTCTAACTCGCCTTTGTTCTCTATATCAACTCCTCTCAATCCCTCTCAAGCCCTCCCGGCTCTCTCCCAACCTGGCCCCGTTCTGGAACTCATCACCCCAGCTAAAAACAATGCCTTGTGGAGTGACTTTAGTCCAGTATCTGAATCTACGATCACTAATATCATTACCAAACTCAAACCTTCCTCCCACTCCAAAGATCCTCTTCCCGCACACCTGGTTCAAGAACTTAATTCTATCATCGCACCTATATGGACCAAAATCATCAACTCCTCTCTTTCCACTGGCTGCGTTCCCGCCTCTCTTCAACTTGGTCAAATCACACCTATTCTAAAAAATCCCACTACCGATCCTAATGACCTCAGCAACCTTCGCCCTAACTCTAACCTTCCATTCCTCTCTAAAGCCCTAGAGAAATGTGTCCTACTACAACTAGATAAACACATCATCACCTACAATCTACTTGATGTTTTCCAATCTGGCTTCAGAAAAGGATGTAGTACCGAAACTGCTATGCTAAACATTACTGACGACATCCATCGCTCACTAGATAGTGGGGAATCCTCAATACTAATCCTCCTTGACCTCTCTTCTGCTTTTGATACTGTACACCACCGCACCCTTCTCAACATTCTTAAAGCTCGATTTGGCCTTACAGGTAATGTTTTAAATTGGTTCTCCTCATTCCTTCATAACAGATCACAACAAATCAAGCTCAACCACTTCCTCTCTAAACCCCAACCCGTCTCACTCGGCGTCCCTCAAGGATCCATCCTCTCCCCAACCCTATTCAATCTGTTCATGGAACCACTCACTCTCATCCTCAAACAAGCCAATATCAGTTACCACCTCTATGCCGATGACACCCAACTATACTACAAGATCAAATCCCACAAAGACATACTTCACCTCAATGACACCTTGACTAAAGTTCAAACCTGGTTCCATCAAAACCATCTCAAACTTAACCCGAAAAAAACTGAAATCATACTGTTCTCCCCCAAAAACAATTCCCTTCCCATCCAACTCTGGATCAATGACATCAAAGCTCTTAACTGTTCACTCTCCACTTCTAATTCCGTTAAATCCCTAGGCATCAGTATTGACCAGAACCTCAATCTCATACCCCACATTAAAAATGCAGCAAAAAGTGCCCTTTTCACCCTTCTACAACTCAAGAAAATTAAACCATTTATACCAGCAGCCGACTTCAAACTTGTTGTCCAATCGCTTGTCCTTTCTAGGATCGACTATGGTAATGCAACTCTGGCCGGCACACCTAAAATCCATCTTGCGCCGATCAAATCTGTCCTAAATCTAGCTGCAAGACTCATCTCCGACTGTAAAAAATTTGACCACATCTCCCCTACCCTCAAGATCCTCAATTGGCTCCCAATTGAAGGAAGATCCACCTATAAGATCGCTTGCCTCACACACAAGGCTCTCCACCAAAACACACCTTCTTACCTTTCAAACAAACTACACAAAGCAGGATGCTCCAGGTCCCTGAGAAGCACAAACTCCCTTGTCCTTATCCCTCCTAGACTCAAATGTCAAAAGACCCAATCCCGTGCTTTCTCTGGCAATGCTCCTACAATTTGGAACTCTCTCCCCAAAGATCTTCGCTGCAACCCCTCTTACTCACTCTTCAAAAAAGGGTACACAGACAAAATATCGATTTTTAAATATCGATATGCAAAAATATCGAAGTTTAAATATCGATATACAAAAATATCGAAGGTAAGTAATATCGACAGTCTAAATATCGATATTGGCATGATATCAGTAATATCGAAGTTGTAAATATCGATGTTAATAATATCGAAATTAATAACTTTGATGTTACTAATATCAATTTTTAAATAAATTTAGTGTATATTATATTGTATTTATTATGTTTTATTATTTATTTTTAATGTTATTTTATTAAATATTGTCTTTTACTACTGTAGCGGGTTGTGGGTTTATAGGGGAATAGGGTGGGAAGTAATTTAATAATAATTAATTAATTGATATATGTTTGTACATATTTTAATTAATAATTAATTGGTAATTAAATAATATTAATTAATTTTGGGTACAGGGGTATTTTTAGGGTTCAGGGTCAGTTTTCAGTTCATGGGTACAGGGGTATTTTTAGGGTTCAGGGTCAGTTTTCAGTTCATGGGTAAAGGGGTATTTTTAGGGTTCAGGGTCAGTTTTCAGTTTTTGGGTAAAGGGGTATTTTTAGGGTTCAGGGTCAGTTTTCAGTTTTTGGGTAAAGGGGTATTTTTAGGGTTCTGGGTCAGTTTTCAGTTCATGGGTAAAGGGGTATTTTTAGGGTTCAGGGTCAGTTTTCAGTTTTTGGGTAAAGGTGTATTTTTAGGGTTTAGGGTCAGTTTTCAGTTTTTGGGTAAAGGGGTATTTTTAGGGTTCAGGGTCAGTTTTCAGTTTTTGGGTAAAGGGGTATTTTTAGGGTTATGGGTCAGTTTTCAGTTCATGGGTAAAGGGGTATTTTTAGGGTTCAGGGTCAGTTTTCAGTTTTTGGGTAAAGGGGTATTTTTAGGGTTCAGGGTCAGTTTTCAGTTCATGGGTGAAGGGGTATTTTTAGGGTTCAGGGTCAGTTTGGGGTTTTTGGGTAAAGGGGTATTTTTAGGGTTCAGGGTCAGTTTTGGGGTTTTGGGGTACAGTCGTACAGGGTAAAAATAAAATACATTTAAATTAAATCAATTAAATGAAATTAAAAAATATAAAATTACATTAAATTATTAAGTTTTTAATTTATTTTAAATGTATATGTATTAGTTTCAAATTTTTAATTATGTTTTAATATTTTTATTTAATATTTGTAACATTATATGTATTTTATAATTATTTTTACATTATTATTAATACATTTAAAAAAACGATATTTTTAATATCGATATTTTTGTACTACGATATTATTTTTTCGATATTTTTGTACTTACCTTGTTAGGGATAGGATTCCTATATTTTTGACTTCGATATTTTTGTTCCGATATTTTTGTATTTCGATATTTTTGATTTCGATATTTTGTCAGACATTCCAAAAAAGAACTCAAAGTACTTCTTCTCAACAAATACTGGGGTAAATAACGCAAGCTCCACTGATTTCACTTTCATTATGTAATTTGCTATATTGTGTATATTGCTTCCATTACGTATATTTTGCTTTTTGTTTCTTCCATTACGTATATTTTGCTTTTTGTTTCTCTATTTCTCGCACAAACATTTGTTGAATTCTCATCTCCATGTAAAGCTCTCTGATACTCTTGGGTCCAGCAGCGCTATATAAAACCTTGGAAATAAATAAATAAATAAATACTTTAATAACAAAGTGCCCCAGGGTTCACAAAAGTGGGCACAAGCACTGGTTGCACCCCAGGGCACTTCTGTAATACAGACCCTGTTCTCTGATTGTCCGGAGACATCAGTGTTTCTTTTGATTTTTTTTGAGGAAACACTGATATTGGTTTGTTGGCAAGATCCTGAAGGACAGAGTTTGCATTGAGATGTTGGCTTGTATTTTTGTATCACATAGATGTGTAAGGCTATTGAGTGCTTCGGTTTGCTTTGGAAGGTGCTATCTGTTTGGTCTGAGAAGGACTTATGGGTCTAGCCCATGGGTACTCACAAACTTTCTCTCGGGGCCAAATTTACAGTGTGGTTTGTGTCCGAGGGCTGCACCGGTGGGGGCGGTGTCAGTGGGGGAGGGGGCAGGACTAGAGCAACAAAAAAAACTGTGACCATGAGGTTGAACACAGGACCCTGCAGCGGACACCTTCGTCCACTGAGCCACCAGACCCGGCATACACACATCTCTCTGTCTCTCTTTCTCTTTCTCTCTCTCTCTCTTTCTCTCTCTCTCTCTCTCTCTCTCTCTCTCTCTCTCTGTCTCCCTCCCTCTCTATCTCTCCCCCTCTGTCTCCCTCTGTCTCCTTCCCTCTCGCTCCCTCTGTCTCCCTCCCTCCCTCAGTCTCCTTCCCACATGCTCCCTCTCTCTGTCTCCCTCTCCCTTTCTCTGTCTCCCTCACTATGTCTCCCTCACTCTGTCTTCCTCCCTCTGTCTCCCTCACTCTGTCTCCTCACTTTGTCTCCTTCCCTCTCGCTCCCTCTCTGTGCCCCTCTCCCTTTCTCTGTCTCTCTCACTCTGTCTCCCTCACTCGTCTCCCTCCCTCTGTCCCCTTCCCTCTCTCTGTCTCCCTCACTCTGTCTCCCTCACTCTCCCTCCCTCCTCCCTACTGTCTGTCTCCCTCCTCCCTCTGTCTGTCTCCCTCCCCCTCTCTGTCTCCCTCCTCCCTCTATGTCTTCCTCCCTCCCTCCCTCCTCCCTCTGTCTGTCTCCCTCATCCCTCTCTGTCTGTCTCCCTCAACCCTCTGTTTGTCTCCCTCCTCCCTCTCAGTCTCCCTCCTCCCTCTCTGTCTCCCTCCTCCCACTGTATGTCTCCCTCCTGCCTCCCTCCCTCTCCCTCTGTCTGTCTGTCTCCCTCCCTCTCCCTCTGTCTGTCTCCCTCCTCCCTCTGTCTCCCTCCTCCCTCTGTCTGTCTCCCTCTCCCTCCATCCCTCTCCCTCTGTCTGTCTCCTTCTCCCTCCCTCTCCCTCTCTTTCTCCCTCCTCCCTGTCTCCCTCCTCCCTCTGTCTCCTTCGTCCGTCTGTCTGTCACCCTCTGTCTCCTTCGTCCCTCTGTCTCCCTCCCTCTCCATTTCTCTGTCGCCCTCCCTTTCTCTCCCTTCCTTTCCCTCCCTCCCTCTCCCGCCCTCCCTTTCTCTCCCTCCTTCTCCTTCCTCCATTTCCCTCCCTCTGTCTCCCTCCCTTTCCCTCCCTCCCTCTCCCTCTGTCTCTCTCCATTTCCCTCCCTCCCTCTGTCTCCCTCCCTTTCCCTCCCTCCCTCTCCCTCCCTTCCTTTCTCTCCCTTCCTCTCCCTCCCTCCATTTCCCTCCTTCCCTCTGTCTCTCTTCCTTTCCTTCCCTCCCTCTCCCTCTGTCTCCCTCCATTTCCCTCCCTCCCTCTGTCTCCCTCCCTTTCCCTCCCTCCCTCTCCGTCTGTCTCCATCCCTTTACCTCCCTCCCTCTCCCTCCCTTTCTCTCCCCTCTCCCTCCCTCCATTTTCCTCTCTCCCTCTGTCTCCCTCCCGTTCCCTCCCTCCCTCTCCCTCTGTCTCCCTCCATTTCCCTCCTTCCCTTTCTCTCAATCTCTCTCCCTCTGTCTCCCTCCCTTTCCCTCCCTCCCTTTCTCTCTCTCCCTCTCTCCATTTCCCTCCCGCCCTCTGTCTCCCTCCCTCCCTTTCCCTTCCTCCCTCTCCCTCTGTCTCCCTCCATTTCCCTCCCTCCCTTTCCCTCCCTCCCTCCCTCCCTCTGTCTTCCTCCATTTCCCTCCCTCAGTCTCCCTCCCTTTCCCTCCCTCCCCCTCCCTCTGTCTCCCTCCATTTTCCTCCTTCCGTCTCCCTCCCTTTCCCTCACTCCCTCTCCCTCTGTCTCCCTCCATTTCCCTCCCTCTGTCTCCCTCCCTTTCCTTCCCTCCCTCTCCCTCTGTCTCCCTCCCTTTCTCTCCCTCCCTCTGTCACCCTCTGTCATCTCATCCTGCCTGTGTTTGCCCCGCCAGAGACAGCTTCCCGGGTACACCCACAGCTGCTGAGCACTTCACAGGTCTTCAGAAGACCATTTGCATGTTAATGAGGCTTTGTTGTATTTCACCTCTTCGCCCCTGGAGCTCCACTTTGACTATCACTGGTCGCCCGGCCCCCACAGAGCAGCAGAGTCTCTCAGAATCGCACTGCTGTAACCGGCAGGGTATGCAGACACTCTTAATTTTTTTTTTTTTAAACACGGGTATGATGTCTGAAAGGTCCGCGGGCCACCGAGGAAGGCTTGCCAGGCCGCTGGTGGCCAGCGGGCCGTACTATGAGTACCCGTGGTCTAGCCCATTTAGGCAGACTGTCTCTGCAGTTACTAAACAGATGATATCGACTGGCTATCTCTCCCTTAAATCTTTAATCTCTTATCTTTTTTTCCATTTAATGAGTGTTTCATTGTTGCAGATGTAGTCTATAATCCTAATTTAGAGATGCCTCCACACTGGTGGTGGAGGCCTCGCAATCATGGGGGAGTCTCTGCACTCTGGACAGAATCTCTGCAATGAGAATTCTCATTGAGGCAATTCTGCTCAGAGTGCAGAGCCTCCCCAATGACTGCAAGACCTCCACCACGAGTTCGGAGGACCTTTGTGAATAACGGCCTAAGTATGTATGTGTATGTGTTAGTATTTATATTGTGTGAAAAGGGAGTGATGTACACTGCAAAGGGTTAGGAGATGATCCAAATGATCATGTACATTGTGTACATTAGGTGGGGAACAAATATATCTCACAATTTAGGCACTGGGATATCAAGTGAATTCTCCTGAATCACATAATAATGAACCAAGGGGCATGTTACCATGGGCTGGTGATATAATTATTGCCACTTTAGCGTCCGTTTTTGGGCGAAAAGCGGTGATAATTATATTGCAATATCATCAAGGACACGCTAGCGTGTGTTTCCTTGATGTAGAGCTCGTTTTTCACAGCCTCGCCTCGCATCTCTAATGAGATGCAAAGAAGGCATGGCAGTGAAAACAACACATGTTAATATCGTGAAGGCAGCTTCGCGATATTAACAAGGAGGTGCAGTGATGAAAAAAATCGCGCTACCTCAGTCTTAACTCAGGAATTTAATGTATGTTAAATTCCTGACTAAGGCATACTTTTAATGGGAGATGGATTATGCTGATATGACCACAGGGTCGTATCAGCAATGTTATCGCTGTTTTCAATGGAACATCGTTGGAAAACCAGCGATGATCCATTGAAAACACCGTTATCGCTGAAATATTATCGCCATATCACTATGCTTTGTAAATATAGCGCTATCATGGCAATAATATTCAGCGATAATATTTCTATCGCTATGTACGGCCAGCTATAATTATCGCTGGCCGTTGATAATATGCCCCCAAGTGCCGAGGTCGGCACCGCTAGTTGCTAGGCCTCATCCCATCTGAAGACTAAAGCTCCTTCTGAAACCATTTCACTATTGATGCTATTAGCCTTCTGAGCCAGGCTTTGCTTTATCTAGTTTTATATCCCCATCATAGTTATCCCTGCAGTTCTGGTAATTTACATGTGCAAAGTGTCTTCTTTTTCTGCTGTTTTCACACTGCGCTATATTTTGCAGTTCTGGACGATCTTGCTCAGTTGGTTGTTTTTGCATTTTAGTGCTTTGTGTCAGAGTGACTTTGATGAAGGGGCTGGATATCTTTTCAATGGATTTACCCTTTTTCTTGACAACAGACCTTTTCAGGGAACTCTCAGCCTGGTGAAGTCCAGCAGATGTCTTTCTCTCAAAGTGGAGAATATTGGACCTAATTCCAAACGGATTCAATCTAAGGTCCAATGTCTGAAAGTAGCATACAATTATGTATAAATGAGAATGTGTTATATAATGACAATGTATCACTATGCGCCAAATCTATTATAAAGAGTCTTCTTTCATAGAAAACCCAGAGGGAAACGCCCCACCAGTGTTGGAAGTGAGAAAGAAAATGTGGGCTTACCGGAGAGTTCCAGCTCCCGAGATGCAACAACATCTTTCTCCGTATGTCTGTCTGCGATTAATATCACCCTCCCCCTCCTCTTTCCCTCCTTCATTCGCTGTCTACTGCCCCTCCTCCTACCCCCTCTCCCCTGAATCCCTCCCCGTGCCTGCTTTTTCCCTTACACGTATGTCCTTATTGTTTGTCTCGACCTAACATGTAACTATGTAGCTATGCTCTAATAACTGTGTAACCTTTGTAACGATGTAACCTGCAACTATGGTCTGATTCTCAGGTAAAGCGCTCTGATACCTCCGGGTTTGGCAGTGCTATATAAAACCTTTCAAATAAATAAATAAAGAAACCCTTAGCACGAACATATTGGATCTTCAGTTACAAAGGTCTTTAGCTCTTTTCATAAGTTTTTTGTAGTGATGGTAAATGCTGCAAAGGTTGCTACTTCAGGGGGGAAAAAGCACCCTTTCAGCAACCCTGGTAGAGAGAAAACAAAGGTGCACGCTCTTTGGTGCACATGATTATTTTTCTTCCCTTTCCCTGATGTCTAGATACAGCTGTTGCAGGCGGGAGCAGGAGCTGGAACAAAACAGGATTCTGAGTTTTTGTGGCTGCCTAGGTCTGCTCATAGCACTATCACAGGAACCCCAAATTTGTTTTTCTCTGAATAGTCTGCACTGTAGGCTCAATATTAGCAATAGGTTGTGCTTGAAGCCTTCACTGTTATTGCAGGCATGCTGGATCAGCATCATTTTCACTCAAGGATGTGATGTTATGAATTTTCAGACTCCATGAGGCAGCAGGAGCCGGAGGTCGGGCACCACTTGCTATCTCATATAAGTAGGGCGTGGGATGTGGATTACACTGATATTCTAGATGATCAAACAAGGAATTATGGATATTTGGCAAACAAAAATAAGCACATTTATAAACAGGTAAGCCGACATATAAAGAGTAAATGAATCAGAAAATAAATATGAAACCAGACTGCTGCATATATTTAAATTGAGTTAGTAACTCACAGTGTAAAGATATTGTGTTGGCGCAGTGCATGTAGTGAGACGGCCCAGCGAAAAATTTGAGAAGGTCAGGAGCAAACCAGTTTATATACAAAAAAGGTATGAGAAAATGAAACATTAGCTATGGGCTACTTTTGGTTACATATTGTATGGTAACTAATTATGAGCCATACAAAATGTTCAAATGTATACAATTTTAACAAAAGGCTACGTCCATATTGTAAAATAGAAAATGTTGCTGATGTTTCGGCCCCTGAGGATTAGTTGGCCAGGTTCGTCATCAAGGCAAATGTCAGAAGGCCCTTAAAAGACAGCCTATGAAGAAAAGCAGAATGCAGAAGCTAGGCATCAAAGTGCGAGAGAAAAGTATTTTCTGTGAATGAAAGACACAAGAGCAGGATGGGTGGGATTACATAGAGAGTTCCCTTCACCTTCAAAATAAATTAGACATGCAGGATTATGGGGGCTGTAATTTCACATCAGCCGGTAATGACCAGGGCCAATGCCAATAACTGACATTAAATCCTATAAGTGGATCAATGTTGTTCCCTAATAATGGGCATCTTGTTATTGAGTGGCATGAATGAAAACCCGGTCCCAAAGCTTTACTTGAATGGGATTCTTGTGGATTCGGCGTCCTTGTCTGCGTTCCTTTGCTGACCCGGACCCAGAGAGGACTTTTCCTTTACAACTAGCAGCACCCGCTTCGCGGGTGCCGCGTCGCGCTTTGGGGCATCAAGGCGGCTGTTGGGAGCTCTTGGGGAAGTGGAAGCTCACAGCCTCGCCGTGAATCATCCTGCGGGGGCTCTGTTTGACCTCGAGGCGGCTGGAGTGACCGGGGCTGTAGCAGGGACTCGCTCTCCCAGGAGTCCCTGCCTGCACAGCACACCTGGTCCGCGCTGCCTCTCAGCCCCGCCCACAGGACGCTCTCTCGCTAAAACTCTTTCCCTCCAGCCCTGCGGTGGGATTCTTGTGGATTCGGCGTCCTTGTCTGCGTTCCTTTGCTGACCCGGACCCAGAGAGGACTTTTCCTTTACAACTAGCAGCACCCGCTTCGCGGGTGCCACATCACGCTTTGGGGCATCAAGGCGGCTGTTGGGAGCTCTTGGGGAAGTGGAAGCTCACAGCCTCGCCGTGAATCATCCTGCGGGGGCTCTGTTTGACCTCGAGGCGGCTGGAGTGACCGGGGCTGTAGCAGGGACTCGCTCTCCCAGGAGTCCCTGCCTGCACAGCACACCTGGTCCGCGCTGCCTCTCAGCCCCGCCCACAGGACACTCTCTCGCTAAAACTCTTTCCCTCCAGCCCTGCGGTAGGATTCTTGTGGATTCGGCGTCCTTGTCTGCGTTCCTTTGCTGACCCGGACCCAGAGAGGACTTTTCCTTTACAACTAGCAGCACCCGCTTCGCGGGTGCCGCGTCGCGCTTTGGGGCATCAAGGCGGCTGTTGGGAGCTCTTGGGGAAGTGGAAGCTCACAGCCTCGCCGTGAATCATCCTGCGGGGGCTCTGTTTGACCTCGAGGCGGCTGGAGTGACCGGGGCTGTAGCAGGGACTCGCTCTCCCAGGAGTCCCTGCCCGCACAGCACACCTGGTCCGCGCTGCCTCTCAGCCCCGCCCACAGGACGCTAGACGCCCTATTTAATCAAGGCAACATACCGCGGCGTGGGAGCGCGCGAGAGCGCCGGGCGAAGCCCGGGCAAAGGGCGGGCCCTCTACGACCCTCCAAGGCCAGATAAGGCGTGGCGTGGCACATTCTCTAACGTCTACTATTTGGTACCTGGACATTGTGATCTAATAAGTATTCCATTAAATATCTCCAGAAATGTCGACACCTGCTCCGGATGACCTGCAACCCAGGGTAGGTGTTTCTATCTTGGGTCCTTTGGATAAATATTTTACAAGAGCTATTGCTGAGGTCGATAGAGACATGGCACTTGCGGAGCGGCGAGCTGCTCGTCGTCTTTCTATTGAGCTGCTAAAAAACACGGCAACTGTCTCTTCTTCCAAGGGGACCAATGGTTCACATCTGGGTAACGCCTCTATGGAAAACACAGACGCGTATCTGTTTAATACCGATAGTATTCCCCTAATATTTCAAACCAGTTCGTCCCCAAAAAATAGCATACTCGCTGCTACTCAATTAGAGCTAGCCCCCCCCAGCAGTAATGTAACTATCGATCTTATTGATCTTGATACGCCCAAACTTCCGCAGGCTTTTGAACATTCTATACTAAGCCCCACTGGGGTACAAACATTATGTACTGGGGTTGTACACCAAATGCAATCAAATGCATCAGATACTCTTCCCCCTGTGGTTTCAAAAACAAATGCACCGTCTGTAACAAACCCTATAAAAAAGAAACAGCAAATTATTCGTTCACCCCCAAAAAAACTTAGAAAAAGAGGCTTGGGAAATATAAACACTCCAGCCCGTAAACTATTGCCTTCTAAAGATCTACTTAGAAAATAATTATTTGGAATTGTAGAAGGGGTAGCTAATATATCCGAAAAAATAAACCCCTCTCATCTTCCACCCTCTATAAAGGAATTTGTTGATGCAATGGAACAACTACTGAAAGCTCTACTACTCCCAATAGTAGAGAGAGTTAAGAAAATAGGGGCGCAATTAGATATCCTTATGGAACGCCCTATTCCAAAAACCCCAATCAGTAAGTATATTGTTAAACCACCTATTACAAAGGAGTCAGCTAAAATAATAAGTAAGGTCAAGAGTATACCCGCAGTTAGCACTTTTACTGCCCAATCTTCTTCTGATAAAACAAAATCAGTCAATAACAAGGTTTCCATTGTTCCAACAAAGACTTCTTTAAATCCACAGTCACAGTCTTCCCAAATTAATTCTCTCATGGAATCAGCTAGAATGGGTAACAAAAAGTCCATACCGGGCATGAATAAAGATGGTTTAAAATCCACAAGATTTTCACATGAAAGAAACGTGGATTTACCTCCAGCTGCTTCACATAACGTTATTGTATTAACGGGGGTTTTGCCTTTACCTTCAGGATCCCAGGAAAACCACAGCAGCCTGAAGAATAAAGTCATCTATTGGTTAAAAACTAACAGGCCATTGCCACCCCACATAGACGGTGATATCATTACTGTGAGACGGACTAATTGGGTTGGAGTGCGCCCTAAAGACATAGAGGGTGATGTAGTAATTATTACCTTCAAAGATCCTAGAGTTATGGTGCACATTAGGGACTGGTTTATAGATAATGACAGGGGTTCGATTACACCCAAAGTCCTTTCTTACTTTTACCCGGAATCTCTAATGCCCCGCGAAAGGCCCCGTCCAAGACAGGATTTTGATAATTATTCTTTTCCTCGTCATCAAAGATTACCATATAACCCCTATCCCCCTAGGCATAAATTCAAGGAAAACATATTTCCTTCTCCTTTTTCACATAACTTCGCCGGATGTGGCCATTATCTGCCACCTACAACTCCTTTTTGGAATACTCCTTGCTATAACTACTATGCACCTCTTTCTGGCTTGGACGACAACGAATGACTTTCCTCATTTGGTATAGATAATTATGAGATGGAGAAGGAGCCTGGTAAATCCTCTAATGTATCCCTGTCTAGCAGTGCCGCCTTGTCCATAAAACTAGGTGACAAAGAGCTAGTAAGTGGTGAAACCTCCCTGGATTTCATAACTACCTTGTCTTGTGTACATCAGACAAACAATATAGAAACATCTTATATCCACTCTGAAAGTCGAGCCACATTCTCTGAACTACAGATTCTTAGTTGGAATGTGGCTGGTATTTCTACCAAAATAGCTATACCTTCATGGCTGGAGGTGGTCAACACTTTCTCAATTTTATGCTTTCAGGAGACTTGGGTGCAAACCCCGATACATCTTTTGGACTTCCAGACTTTCCATTCTCCAGCAATAGAGAGCAAGCAAGGTAGAAATAGGGGGGGGTTGTGTATATATGTTAATGTTGCAGTAGGTTTGAGGGTTCGGAAGCATCTTTGCAGCGATTCGTATCAAATAATTGTCATCCAAATAGGCATATCATTGAGTTTATTAATAATTAACTTTTATAATAATATGCCGGTACAGGGTTTGGAGAAAATGTTACATGAACTATCCTATGCAGTTGCTTCTATTAAAGAGCAGTGTGGGGGGAAGTGTGTGCTTGCCTTTATGGGTGATTTTAATTGTCATACTTGTCAATATGCTTTAAGGGGAATATGTGAGTTTGTTTCCACCCCAGAAAAAGAATCTGACGATATTTTAAATCATTTTTTGCACTCAAAAACAGGGGAGGTATTAAATATTTTTTTAGTTTCTTTTAACTTAACATTTGCTAATGACCTATGCTCTCCACCGAGACCATTTAAACCTTCCTTTCATGGAAGAGGTGTAAATTCGACTATCGATTTTGTACTCTTCTCTAAGACACATGCATCCCTGATATCCTCTTGGGATACCCTTGATCATCATATATATGGCGACCATTATCCACTGGCCCTCTCTATTCTGTTACCATCTTCTAGCAGTCGTTACAATATTCCCTCTATAAGATATGAACAACCAATTAAAATAGGGGCGACAAATGGTTATACCCTAAAATGGGAAAAAACTGATCCTGCTAGCCTCCTTAAAAATCTGTTGCAACAGAGGTGGGATGAGGTACATATTTGTTTGACCCCGACAGAACATCCACAATTAATTCTTACTGCTTTTTTGAAAATACAGGAAAGTTTAAAAAAGCTACTTACCCGCCAGTTTAAGACATGCCCTATTACACTCAAAGGGTGGTTTGAGAAAGATTGCACCAGAGCTCTAAAATCTTTGAAAAAAGCTTTACATTCTAATCCAAAGTTACCTCTGGAGATTCGCCAGGCCCGAGCTCGATACCGCCTTGCCATAAAGAATAGGAAAAATTCTCTGAAGGCGGAAGCTTGGCGGATTATGTTATTAGCCTGTGAAAGCCGCGATTCTTCATCATTCTGGAAATTTGTGAATGCCCCACTTCCTTGGGTCACATTGCCAGAGAGGAGGTTGGACTTGGCAATTGATGGAGATACATGGGCCGCTTACTTTCAACAGCTATATAGCAAACCAAGTCCCTTTAATATTTCTTCTGTGGTCCCAATTACTTTTACCAACAGGACCACATTGGGCTTGAGTAGGGGTTCTTCTAGCATTGTTTTTTCATGTGAGGAAATTATGCTTGCTATAAGAGAGAGTCCTTCTCGGAAGGCACCCGGCCCAGATGCCATTCCAGTGGACGTTTTTAAGGCCAAAATAGACTTTTGGGCCCCATTATTAACCTCTGCCTTGAACTCTGCAAATGCGTATGGCCAAATTCCAACTTGGACTGAGGCGATTGTGGTACCCATATACAAGAAGGGAGATAGGCATGTACCTTCTTGTTACCAGCCTATCTCCCTTCTTGACTCGTTAATGAAGGTTGCGGGACGCATCATCTCAAAACGCATCCACAAATGGATAGAGGAGGCGGACGTACTTTCCAGACTTCAATATGGCTTCCGAACGGGTAGGGGTACAGTTGAACAGAGCTTGAATTTATATTTTTTAATGTCGAAATATGTGGAGGCAAAAAAGGGAAATCTTTTTGTAACATTTATAGACTTGAGCTCAGCATTCGACTGCGTGGACCATGAACAGCTATGGAGTACTCTTGAGCAGCAGGGGATGAATTTATCTATTCTCAATTTTATAATCAATTTGTATAGGGATGCGGGGGCTAGGGTGCGGTATGGTCAGAGGGGGGAGTGTTCCCCAAGATTCACTATTATGAGAGGGGTGAGGCAGGGATGCATATTGGCCCCCCTGCTTTTCTCTCTCTATATAAATGCTGTTGGTGATCATTTGCAGAGTGTGGAATGCGACTATCCGAAGGTGGGGGGTCATGCCGTTCCAATCCTGTTGTATGCCGATGACGCGGCTATACTGTCTCAAACAAGATTGGGGCTGCAAAGGGCTGTTACCAAATTAACACTCTTTATGCATGAAAGGGGCCTGAAAGTAAACATTGGTAAGACGTTCTCCTTGGCTTGTAGTAAGGGAACAAAGAAAACCCCATGTCCAATGTTTATTGAAGGCCAAAAAATAGATACAGTTGAACATTTTCCATATTTGGGAATCCATTTTCATAGAAAGGTGACCTGGCAGTCTGCTGTTAAAGCAAGGAAACTTGCTTTCATTAGAGCTATTGGGGCGCTCCGAGACTTTGTCAGTAAATTGGGGGAGAGACCAGTTAAGCAGCTCATTACCATCTATAGAGCAAAATGTGTCTCTACCGCTATTTACGGGGCTGGCCTCTGGGGGATTGATACTATATCATCCATTCAGATAGTGGAAAATCAGTTCCTTAGGTACCTATTAGGGGTGCCAAAGTCAACATCAATCTATATGATCCACATCGAGTTGGGGCTACCCTTTATTGCAGACGTAATTAAAACTGAGCCCCTTCTTTTGTGGCATAAGATTTGGACCACCACTGAGACTGCACTGAATCGAGAAATAATTTTGGATAACCAAAAATTGGAGGGGGCAAAGCACACAAAATGGATGTCATATGTTAAAAATGTTTGTTGTGAAATTGGGCGCCCAGAGTTTTTTACTGATCCTTTTTCCATGGAGCACATTACAAGGAAAGCCCTGAGAAAGCTTCTAATGGACCATCTAGAAGCAAAGAGGTGGACTATTCAAAAACTTAAGAAATCGATTTTGGACTTTCAAAGAATTACTTTGACACAGGGGCTACACCTATATCTTTTAACTGACATTCCTTGTTTTTCAAGAATGCTCCTGTCCAGACTTAGACTGGGCTCCTTCTTTCGGTTAGTGACCTTTCCTTCCTGCAATGACTGGTCCCAAAATTTGCCCCCCTGTCCATGTGATGACACCTCACCCCAATCCAACATCCATTTTATATTATTTTGTAAATATTACGTAGTCCCTAGAAAATCTTTATTGAAGCCATTACTGAAGATTTGGGGATTGAGGTCTTGTAAAGATGCTTTTGACCGATTGCAACAGCTGGAGGATAGGAATGTGATATCCATCATGGAAAAGTTCTTAAAATTGCTGCTAAAATTTAGGAACTCGATAGCATAGGTTATATATATCTGCAATTTTATCTATGTTACTTACAAATCTTTTCAAACATTGTTTTTATAATACATGTTTTTTTTTCTCCTGTTTCTTGTGCTTTTTATTGGGCTTATATTTGCCTTTTTACAATTTAATTAATGTAATGTATGCTTTCATGATATCCTTGTGATAACGAATAAAGCTTATTTTGATATATATATATTTTTTTTACTTCAATGCAGCCTGTTCTGACTCCTCACATATCTCTTCTTGTTTCCATCAGCAGATTTCACAATTCTCTACTTAATGCATGTTGCACCAAAGATAATGTGCTGCAGCTGAGTTATACAGATACAGCATAATGAGACAGTAAACATCAAGGTTTTCCCCTTGAGAGAATCCTCAGGACAAGCTGCTTGTCATGTATAGAGTAGTATAGAAGATGTTTCCCATTTTAAACCAGAAAAGAGTTAAGTCCACAGTCTTGAAGCTGGGCATAGTACTGACCTCCTCAAATCCTCGTATGGTATTGATGAGGCATCTAATGCATGACCCATTCTCCTCCTCAATAGAGTCTACTTGCAAAATGCATACACATTATTTACTGCTGAACAGACAAACAAATAGGGAGGGGGTAACTAATCCATTTCATGGTCACTCTGAGTCTGGTTCCCAGTTGGGTGTACTTATGTCTGTGAGACTTTGCATCCAGTGGCTCAGAAGGAATACTGTTTTGAGGGAGAATTCCTGTGTCTTAAGTTTGTCAGTGTTGAATAACATGGGGAGGTTGTTCCCTAAGGTAGTCTAACACATGATCTTGGTGCCATTCAGCTCAGTCAACGAGGATGAGTACAGCTCTCTTACTAACTCCTCTTGCTCTTAGGAGAGATTGAGTCTACCTCCCAGAAAGGGTACATTTAAAAAATAGATGTCCAGTTTAAAATTATTTCTTAGACAACCACTATCTGTGAAAACCAATGCCACTGGTGGCTCCTCCCAATTGCCAGTGTATGTCACACTTCCACTGCAGAAATTCCACTACTACAAAAGACTGTGCAATTACATCTATAAGGGAAAAGTCTTAATTTGAGAGCAATTAATAATAAATCAATTCAAAACTTAAATTTGACAATGCATGTTTGCACATGATCTCATTGTGATATGTCATGGAAACAGAAACAGTTTGGCATGACTACTTAAGCTTTTGTTTCTTTACCAATTGTCATTTTTTATCTTTTTTCTCCATGTAACTGGTTTTACATTTCGTATTTCGCAGGGGAAAAAGCAGATCTGTATCATTTGTGACATAATGAACCGCTGCTTTATGTGAACTGCCTAGAAAAAAAACTTCAACTCTTGCGAGACCCAGTCCTAACTGATCACAACACCCCTTCTCAATCTGTCCTCTACAGCCCATGGCCTTGAATAATTACATACACTCCAGTACAAGGCATATAACTCTTTTAGGTCTTCAAATACAATTTTACAGATGTGAAGCATCGACCTCACATGAAAACTGAAAAGCAAACATGGCTGAATTGTAGTTATGTAGACACAAGCTGTCACACATTTATCATCAGGAAGTGCAAGGATCATTTAAGTATGTATGTGGTATTTCTATACCACAGACCTAACCAAAAGACAGCAGAGTGGTGTCCATGGCCAAGAACAAGCATAACGTCAAATAATAATTGGAGAGGACAGGAAGAGGGGTTGATCAACTGGATCAGAGGATCTAATTGATCAGAAGTGATAGCCCTCACAAACCCAGATGGGTGTCATGCTTCATCATTGGGCCGCTCCACGTTTGGCTGGTGCTGCAATGCCCAATGGCCATTTGAGTGGGCTCTTTGCTGGAGATCTACTGAGATGAATGCTGCAATGATGAATATAAATGCAGATATCGTGAGTGTAGGGTGGTGTAGTGAGGGGTTAAAATTGCCTACGGTGTACTGAGGAAGGTGGTCCCCTTGACAAGAATAAAAGCAAACAAATACTGTCCTGCAAACCAATCAAGCTTGAGAGCTTAAAATATGTGAAGTAGGGTCAAAAAGTGTCATGCCTTGTGTAGCCTTACCGGATCTTAGGCACTTCGTCAGGATCAATGAGATGACAGCTCACCTACACTTGATTGGGAATGAAGGTTCGTTTTTAAGTAAATGTGTGCAATCAATATCCTGTATCAACTACACCTGCTATGGTACAGGACATCAGAAGTCTGACATGTAAAAGACAGATAATCAAAAGTGTCACCACTGACAGGATGGGTAGGCACCTCCCTTAATACTCACTATCAGGTATATGCATCAAAGTAAATACCGGTCGCAAATGGGCAGATTCTCAGAATCTGCCCCTTTGCGACCGGTATTTTTGCATTTGGGATGCATCATCCCAAATGCAAACATCGCAATTTAAGTAATCTCTCAATTGAGATTCCTTAAATTGCGATTGCATTTAAGGAATCCCAAATTGAGATTCCTTGAATGCAATGCATGAAAGTCAAAAAAATAGCGAATTCGCTAATAGGAGTAGCAAATTACAATGAAGTTGAACTTTATGGTAATTTGCTAAAACTTTGAAAAATGCACTTTTGTGCATTTTTCAAAGTTTCATGTTGCGCACACACATGCCCTTAGGGCATGTGTGTGTGCAACATATGTGCAGAGATCAATTTCAGGGGTGCAACAGGGTGTCATTTTGACACCCTTGCACCCTTGAAATTGCATGAGCAATTTGAGAGTACCTACTGGTACTCGCAAATTGCTCATGCAATCTCCAATTCATTCCTATGGGCCTGTAGGCCCATAGGAATGAATGGTACAGCGTTCCTTAATTGCGACTAGTAATTTGCACGTAGCAATTAAGGAATGTTTAGGAATCACTATTTTAAAAGTGATTTCTGCATGCATAGGCGTTTGCTATTCCTAAATAGCGATTCCTTAAAAATCGCTATTTAGAAATAGCAAAAGGCTACGTTGATGCATCTGCCAGAATATGTCTTAACACTGATTCAAAATCATGAAATATTGTTCCACAGAGAAATGTGCACAAATAAAGCGAACAAACAGGCAAGTAACCACACGTAGAAACACAACACAACACCAAATCCATGCTGAGGGTGTGGTAAATAACTAAGTTGCATTCCCAAATGCAGGTAATAGGGATCACTCTATTAAAGTGGTGTTTGTGCCCCTTAGGATTGGGCAGAGGACCGCGCTTAGGGCAACCATTGCGGCAACCCACTCAGAGGATCTTTGGCAAAGAGCCCCTTTGAGGGGTGCTTTGGGCATTGCAGCTCCGGCTCAACAAGGAGCTGCCCATCTGAATGTGTGAGGGCTATCGTGTCTGATCAATCGGATCCCTTGATCCAGCTAATGAACTCCTCTCCCTGTCCCGATCAACAGTTTCTCCTCCCTTATTTCCCTCCCTCTTGAGGAACAGCATCCTTCTATGTTTAAATGTTTTCACTGCCATCATCTTTTCAGAGAGCTTGTTTCATGCTTTCTCAACCTTTACACTTAAAATTGTTTTCAAATTTGCTTCCCAAAATTCTGTTTCTCACATTCTGACTGATTGTTATAGGGGTAGTCTCCCACTAGGCAAAACTTGCTTCTTCTGCTGATTGTTTACTATTGATTGACTTAGTCACAAAGTTTTTGCTTCAATCAAATTAGCTTTTGATTCTTTAAAATGTACTAGGATGAGTCTAATTTTATATAAGATTGTACTCGCCACTTTTTGTATGGTCTTTAGCTTACAGGATCATGGAACTGTGCCCTGCAGTGGCAGTATTCTAAATGATTCCTCAATATCGATATGTAGATGAGTAGAACAATTTAATTACCTCTTCTCCCTTAGACAATGTTGTTTACCACTTGTATGTCTCGGGATGTGTATATGTGATGCAGTTAAACAGAAATGCGTCAGGATTCACAGTGGGCGATGTATTTGATTTGCATGTGACCACATCTAAGAGTTTATTGCGCAGATTTCTGTTTTTTGTGAGTGAATTGCATGTTAGAACTAAAGCGTATATCCTGACCTTTGTGCGTGAGGACACTACTGTGAAACATCTATTGTACCCTGTATTAGCAAAGTCGGACTAAATTGATTAATACCACTTCAACACAGATGAAAATAAATATCACTGTAATTTGAGAAATGTTTAAAACTATTTGATGTTTATTGTGCATATATTTACTTATTCATTTATTTCGTAAAGCTCTATTAATCACCCTTTGGATGCCTCATAGTGATTTGGGGTTTGAGTATATAGAGAGATATGGCAGAACCCAGAGTTGGAGAGCCACTCCATCATCCACCAGCAATGGCCAATGCCTGAAGATAGCCTGCCTTATAGTATCTCCCAGGCACGGTCGGCATAGGTAAGAGTGGTGGGGCAGGGCGGGTGGGGGGAAGTTGACAGACTACAGGATAAGTAAAATTAAATAAAAAATAAAATAAAACCACTTACCTTGCGCTCACCGCATCGAAGCCCCCGCCCAAAGCTCTTACCTGTGCCGGCCGCGCCTGGTATGTCCAAAACATCAGTCCCGAGAGCTCTGGTGTTAAGAGGCGAAGATGTTTTTTGGCTTTTGCCTAGATGAGGATGACATTGGCATATCTGCCTTTAGAGTTTGGCATCTACCATCAGAGTGCCAACAGGATGACAGAACCATGAAGGTAATCATTCTTGAGAGCAATGGAGACGAGACATAGTTCTTAGGCATCTTACCAGATGATGAAATGTGCACAGACCCTTCGTGTATGAGAGGGCATCCATGTTTTTAATGTACATAACCTAATGCACATTTGCTCTGAATGCTGATGACGCAGTGGTTTGAAAATTATCGCCCTTGGACTTGTCGAGGATTTAGACCTGAAGGAAGGAACACGATGAGCCCTCTCAATCTCAAAAGCTCTCAGGAATGAAATTTGTAAGGTAGAAGGAAGCCATTTGGATAGAAAGTCAATCATCGAGGAGGCTGACTTCTCCGCATCTTCAGGTAGACCAAAAATTCGCAAAGTACTTCTTCGGTTACGATCTTCCTGCTCCGTAAGGTCTCTTCGCAGAGCTGCCATTGAGCGTTCCATCTGTTGAAGAGACCGTGAATGTTGGTGCGCAGTATCTTCCACACCACTAATGCGAGATTCCGCAGCAGTGACCCTAACAGATAATACCTTAAAATCATTCCTGATAGCCGCCACCTCAACTTGTAATAGGTCAGTATTAGTTTTGGTAGATTGTGCGATATCATGTACCGCATTAAGACGCGACAGTATAGTATCCAAAGTGGTATTGGTATCTTTTTGAGGAGACTCTGGGGTAGGAGAAGTTTGTTTGAGCCGCTTTAAAGCCCCCTTAGAGTCTTTAGGATTGGAAGGAGGACCCATGTTATCCACCATAAGAATAGTCCACTATGAGAGCCCAAGAATGTAGCAAAACAACTATGCGGAGCAAAGGTAGAGCCCAAAATAGGTCAAAAATGACAAAACTGGCAATTTCTCAGGGCTCACTGGGAGTAGAAACTGAGAGAATAACAAGCAAAGACCATGGGCGTAGTATTAAAGCGCAAAATGGCGGGCAGAAACAAATGTAGGAAAGAACGCCATAGAAGCTGCCACCAGAAGATAAAGTAATAGAGCTTTCCAACTGCCCCTCAGTCTCCAAATCAGATAAAGAATTGCAGCATCACAAGGTGGTCAGAATAGAACATCAAAACTTTACGTGAAAAGCAAAAATGTCAGTCAGAAAAGCCTCTTCCAACAAAGAGGCTTATAAAAACAGCTGCAGGCAGTGAAATACATGTTGGAAGCAACCATAGGGAATTGTAATGGAACATATCACCTCATGACAGCATCAATGCGGGTTCTGACAAACCGCCACATCACTTGTGGGAAAAAATGCAAGCGACGCCACCGCAAAAACAAAATGGCGGCCGCTCGCGAAATCGAAGAGCCGGAGCTTCCAGGTGATGAAATGGCAAGTTCCTGTCAACTTCAGCGAGGGTAGCACCTCTCAGTACATTCAAGGCATATTCCGACTCAATATGCCAGGAGCAGAGCACAAAGCGCCGTCAGCAGGGACCTCAAAATCGTCCCGACAGCCGCTGTTGCCCGGGAACTCAAGCTCTTGCTAAAGTACGCCTGGAGCCCAATTCTCCTACTGTTATGTTATTTTCCTTGTGGCTTCGATCTGGTCATGTGGCTTGAAAATTTTATACATTTCTGTCTTCTACTTCATCTGCCTTACATACTGTTACCCAACAAAAATGGTTACATCATTTTGATAAGGATCTTACTGACCATATTTCGCCAGAAACCTGGCACTTGATTGGGAAAATTTCTCTCCGTGATAAGATCGCCCCCTCTTTAACCCAATCTAAAAAAAATTCTCTCAACCTTCTCCATTGGACTCCTGTGCGTTTGCATTCGCTAAACTTGAAGAATGATGATCTCTGTTGGAGCTGTGTTCTGGCTACTGGCGATTATCTGCACATGTTTTTTTACCTGTTCTCCTTTACAACCCTTCTGGCATCTCATAAATAAACATCTTATATTAATTTTTAATACTGATTTTCAGCTTTCCTTCCCCATGGTCCTATTGGGCCCATTAGCTTCCCGAGTGCCTTTGCCTTTGGATACCTTAGATTTGCAATTGCTTGATCTCTTATTGACAGTTGCTGTTAAGGTAATTCTTATGGAATCGAAGTCTTTTTCTTCCGTATCATATCATACATGGTGGGCATGGGTTTCTTTTTTACGATGCGCACACATTTCAGTTGATGTGGCTCATCTTACCCCTACTATCTCTAGTAATGTTTGGAAAGCTCTGGACGCTTATATGGATTTGGCCTCGAAGGGTTTGGTTGACCAGTATCCTTTTGTGTCATCTACTTGATTGCTGTTTGTTATTTGTGTGGTGTGTGTTTGTAGTACTGCAGTGGATCCTTCCCTTCCCTTTCTCTTTTTCTTTCTTCTTGCTGTCTTCTGTTCTACTTTCTTTCTTTTTTCTTCTTTTCCTTTTTCTCTCTTTTTACTTTTTCCATTCATAATAGTGATACCGTTTACGGATATTTTGGTTCACTGACATTTCCCTTATGGGTTTCTTATATTTCACCTTTATATTGTTTGCAGGAATTATTTGTAATTGTTTCAATCATAAGTACTGTGCCTATGGATTTCGATTGTATCACTATGTATTGTATTTAATTATTTCTTATACTTCTTAAAATGTAATAAACTTATTGAACAAAAAAAATAAATAACCTAATGCACATTTACATGCAGTACATTTTGAAGTACATTTACACTACCTAGAACTCTAGCCTTTGCCCACCACCATCAAAATGTGCCTCCAAATGTATATAATATGCAAACTTCCATTGCAAAAATTTCGAGTGGAATTTAACCTTGATCACTGATCTGAAGGAAACAATATCAAAGCTGCTTTATAGGCCTAACATTTAATATGTCCTGTGCAGAAGAAAATGTCAGTATCTTTCTACAAGGAAGGAAAATGACAGGAAAATGTTATTCCACTGTGCCTCTGAAAGCCTTGTTTATTGAAATTGATGTACAACAAAGCACAGTAAAAAGGCTTTGAAGCAACCTAGCTTTGTTCACAGCAGGGAGCCCTGTTGAAGGATTGTTTCAAAGATGCAACAGCATGGTAAATCCAATCTAAATAAGAGTTTGTTCTTTACGTTTTTTTTCCTCAATGGAAGGGTGGCGATGGGGCGCACTAGATTGTTCATTTGCCTGGCACTAGTGTAAAGAGTGATACAGTGGTGCTAGAATTTTGGAATGAGAAAAAAAGGACCTGATGCTAATGGCAATTCTTCTTTAAAATGTTTCACAAGAATTTATTCTCTGGAATGCTAGTCTCCAGCTCTCCTTATCTTTTGATCTGCAGCTTTGATGGTACCATGTCAATTGTATTAATTATTGGAAATCCCACAATATTCTGTAATATTCTGTAAATATTCTGTAAATCTGTATTTTTAAGTTTACATAGAAACAATTAATGAAGCATTCACCTAATCATATGATACTATTTTCAGAACAGAATATCAGGGTTAGTGTGATTTTACTCAGAAATAAAAATGACACTGTTAAATATCACTCTCCATTAAGTGGGGTTTCTCCCACCATTTTAATTTCTACAGTCTTGCAGTTCTGCACTTCCTAATTGCAGATGGTGTGCCACTATAGGTTAGCACACTAGCTATCTCTAATGAATAATCATATTTGCCCGTTTAAATTGATACATTGAATCCCAAACCTTCCAGCCACAGTTCGCTGAGTTAATGGATGCTTGTGAATAGAGCTTGAAATGACAACTAATTCTTAACATGTGCTCTGGATGAATCAATCAAGTTATATTTTTACCTTTTATGTGGCAAATCATTTTCATACTTTTTGAAGTGCTTTCATTGACAAACAATAATAGCATGACGGTTTGATGCGTTCATGTCTTTGTTGAAAATAGATGTAGGACAGACTTATTGTTTCACATTAATATGTTTATGCATTGCACATGGAAAATGACAAGCGAAATGTCAAGTGCACAGAAAGTCATAAGACCCCGTGACCCCAGCACTCAATTCATCCATGATTGTTCAACATGTTCTATTTATTATGCATGGCTATGAGAGGTGTGAATTGATGCTGAGTCAGTAGATACATTGTAGCTCAATATTGCATAGGATGTGGAGTGAAAAAATAAAAAGAGAGACAGTATTGTAGTTTTTATACATGCAGCAGTAGATCTTGGAGGTTGTGAACAGCGGATAATATGTTTAGGAAAGATCTCTCTTCTGAATTCTAGGTGACTGCTGATTATTTTTATTTTCTTCTGGAGCCTGTCCAGGGTGCTTGTCTGAACAGATAATATTCTCCCACCCAAACATATTCATTTAAAGGTGAGATAATCAAGAGTAAAGCCATTCTGGACCAGACGTTTTTCCTCTGACACTAGAGCCTGAGTTTGAATTTTGGAAAAACAGGTCCTTCTGTAATCAAGAGTACCTTCAATACATTTCTGCCAGCAGCTGATAGCCAGAGCAGGCCTTGAGGGCTGTGGCAAAGTAGACATGTTATCTTAAGATGAGCTCTTGTCCAGTGATGGCATTCTGGATTCATTTTAGTTTGCTGATTAGGTGTCTTGGAGCCCGTTGGCATTGTCAAGACATGACAGAATAAGATTGGGAAGTCCAAGGCCAAGTAAAAATCTAGTATGGATTCGCTTTGTGAAAAAGACAGTTATGATCACTTGCCTAACTTATAGTTGGAGTGAGAGGTTGGAGTATATGATCACATCTGGGATCTTCACTATTCTGAAGTTTTTTGGAGGAAAGGCCGAGATCACCAGTTTCTTAGCGGACCTGGAAGCTTTCCCGCTGCCGCAACTTGTCCTTGAGGGTACACATACGACTGGACATTTGCTTGATCTCATCTTTTCCAACCATAGTTGTTTGAAAACCTTCTCCCCGGTCCCTAAGACGTTGATGGATCATTAATTAATATAATTCTCTCTACAGTGGCAGGGTAGAGTTGATGTGGCCCGTCCAGTCTTTGTGGAAAAACGTCCCTGGCATAAGCTAGACCAGGAGATGCTCTCTACTTGGTTAGCGGAGCACAAACCCCAGTTTCCTCCAGATGTTGAGGGGGTGCATTTGTGCTTTCACGATTGGCTGGTGGCCGGTCTGGATAGCTGCATCTCGGCCAAGCGGGGAGGTAAGGGACGTGGGCCTTCTAATCCATGGTTCACTGATTCACTAACTCTGGCAAAGAAGGGGTGCAAGCAGCTAGAGCGTGCCTGGCACAGCTCTTATGAGGCTTCCGCCAAATTAGTATATCGAGCGGCAGTCAAGGATTATCATAAGCTACTTCCGTGGGAGTATCTTAGAAACACCATTGGCATAAATTTTGCTAGGTTTAAATACTTACAAATAGACAGCTGGTCCCAAGCATATAACTCCCGCACAACGTGTGGAAATAAATTCCCTATAGGAGGTCACAGTCAATTAATATCGTCCTTGGTTGACAAACCTCCCGCTAAAAAGGAAATTTCAACTTGGTATAACTTGATTATGGTGGAAAGGGACGGAGATTTCTCACTACCAGAGGACCTTTGGTCATCAAGTATAATGGGACAGAATCTACAAACCCTCTGGAGCCTATCCTGTGGAATGTTGTGGGACGTAGTGAAACCATCTTGGCTCCGTAGAAATCACATCTTTACTATTCACAGGGCCTACTACTCCCCACTAAGGCTTTCGAAATTTACACAGGGGAGCCAGGTAGCATGTCCTAAATGTGGTGAGGTAGCTGCTTCGGACTGTCATATGTTTTTGGAGTGTCCCGTTCTGTCAACTTTTTGGGAGGGCATAAAAAGAACTTTGTCTCTATCTTTGAATTTGAGCATAGTCCTCGATCTCCCACTGATCATCTTTGGCATTATGGAAGATCTCCAAAGCTCAGAGAAGAAGCTAGTTTTCTATTCTATCTTGCTAGCTAGGAGGGAGATATGCAGAAGATGGAAAGACCATTTGCCCCCTACAATAGAAGACTGGTACTCCTCGATTCTATGTGTCTCCAGATTAGACCTGAGTAGGTCTAGTAACTCAAAGAAAAAAGCGTTTTGGTATCTACTAAACTGGGCACATTGAACTTCTGTTTTTTTTTTTTTTCCTTTCCCCGGGTCCAATGATTAAGCCACATGGATACATCCCAGGGCCTGGCACTATTGTGGAATCTTCCACTTTTATTTTTAATGATTGGTTTCCATCTGGTGAAATAGAGTTGGTCGAGAATGAGGAGCTGAGGGTTGAGTTTGGATAGTTGATTTTGAACCCCACCAGCTAAGATATCTGCTGAGACAGCACCCCGCTCGTATACCACTAAACTTCATCATGGAAACAGATCATTGTGGCAAATGAGGACAAAAAAAAAAAAAAAAAAAAAAGGATTATCATAAGCTCATCCGCAAAACGCGGGCAGAGTTTGTAGCCAATACAATCTTGGCTAGCTCTAATCCCGCCTAGACCATTTTTACCTTGCTTAAAAATATGAAGAGTCCGGGTATGACTAGCGCCTCCCCCGTAGCCTCGAACCATCAATGTGAGGCTTTAGCACTCCACTTTGTGAATAAAGTGGAGTTGATCTATCAGGGCCTCGCCATAGGGACTACCCCTATTGAGAATGATGTGCCTGTAGGGATGGTCATTAGGGAGGACAACTATCTGTCAGTCTTCCCTTTGCTATTGCCCCAGGATTTTGAGGCCTTAAGTGTGAAAATTAAGTCGGGCTCTCCAGCTGACCCGCTGTCATCGACCCACTTTCGCCAGCTCCAGCCACTTATTGCCCCTGTGGGTCTAGAATTGGCCAATTTGTCCCTGAAACTAGCCTCCGTCCCTAGGGCGTGGAAGCATGCAAAAGTCATCCCATTGATAAAAAAGTCATAATTAGATCCGGAAGACCCTGGCAATTACCGCCCCGTATCCCAGCTGACTTTCATGGCTAAATTGATGGAGGTGCACGTGAATTCCATCCTGTCCAAATATATCGATGAGCATAACATCTTTGACTCCTCCCAACATGGGTTTCGCCCTTGTCACAGTACTGAGTCAGCTCTTCTGGCTGTAACGGAATCTATCCGGAGCCGGCTGGATGTGGGAGACTCTGCAGCCTTGGTCCTATTGGACCTAAGTGCCGCCTTTGATACGGTGTCCCATGCGATACTCCTCGAATGCCCCAGGGCGGCTGGAATCAGGGATGATGCTCTGAAGTGGATTCGCTCCTTCTTGTCAGGGCGGTCTTTTCAAGTTTCAGTGCCACCTTTTCACTCTCAGGACTATGCCCTGCGCCATGGGGTACCTCAAGGCTCTATCCTGAGCCCGCTTTTATTTAACCTGTATGTGAGACGCTTGACGGAGGTGGCCAGAGGCAGGGGGTTGCCCTTGGTGTCATACGCAGACGACACCCAGCTGGTGATCGCCTTCTCCAAAAATTGCCGCGTCAACCTGGAGAAGTTCAAGGAGGATCTGTCGGTCATCTCGGATTGGATGAAGGCTAACTGTCTTCAATTAATCGCCAGCAAATCCGAGATCCTACTGTATGGGAAGGACCAGGCGCTCTGGTCCGAACAGTGGTGGCCTGATCATCTTAAACCCGCCCCGTCACCCAAGGAGGCGGTAAAGAACTTGGGTGTCTGGCTCGACAATGGACTGACATTTGAGAAACAGACAAGAGTTGTTGCCGCTGTTTGTTTTGGGCTCCTGAGAGGATTGAGGCCCTTGCTTTGGTTTTTTCCTCCCAGAGTGCGCCAAACCATTGTGCAGGCCTCCATTCTTGCTAGGCTTGATTATTGTAACTCTTTATATCTGGGTGCCAACAAAGCTAGTATTAAACGCCTGCAGAGGGTTCAGAACGCGGCAGCACGTATGTTAGTGGCTCTACCAAGATCTCAGTCGGTGGCACATGTGCTCCCTAAGTTGCACTGGCTGCCCATTGAAGAATGTATTCAGTTCAAGGTGCTGTGCATCTCTTACAAAATTCTGATGCACCAAGCCCCTATTGGGCTATCTGGCTTATTGAAGCCCTATATGCCCAGGCGTGCTCTGCGATCCGCCAATCATGGGCTGGTCTGTGTCCCTCGAGTAAGGAGAGCGAGGACAGGGGGGCGTTCGTTTGGCCTCTTGGCGGCCAAACTCTGGAACTCCCTCCCAGCGCACATCCGTGTCATCCCTAATCTTTTGACGTTTCGTAAGTTTCTAAAATCCTGGCTGTTTCCTGACATCTGATGTTTGGACGCTTGTGGGTCTCTCTGTTCCTCCTTGGTTTCTGGTTGCGCTGCGACGCTTTGTCGCTGAGGCAGCCATGCGCATTACAAATCTTTTATAAATAAATAAATGTCCAATTTCGTTTGGTCAAATTGTCAATATATTTGCCACAAATCACAAGATAGCATATCTATTTATGAAGAGTTGAGCTTCAAGTAGTTTTATACCCTCCAAATATCTTCTTTCTGTAGGCATTGGCTAGTGTGTCCGGGTATGAAATGTTGTGTTTTAATCTGCCTTAGATTGTATTATTACACTTTTGAAACTTGATTGTGCAATGCCAAATTACTGTGAGTAATGTTGGGCTCAGAGATGGCTGTAAGTATGCAACCAAACGGTTCTGGCTCATCACGAGCCATGATTTCAACATGATTTAAAGATCGGCTATTCCATCTGCCTACCAAGAATAGGGATGTCAACGATACTACAATAAGGCTACGTAGTAGAAAAGCTTTAGGATTAGTTATCGAGGTGGCACTGATACAGGATGGATCACAATGATACATAATGCAAGTATTACTAAGAGGACAAATAAATGAGCTTGCTGAACAGTCCCATGGACCACAAGCAATGCTAGTCAAATGCACATGATGATTCTGCTTACAACCCAACGCAGTGTTTCTTGAGACATCAACGAAACAAGCAGCAGGGTCAATTCATTAGCTCTGCACTTTCCATTGCTGTTACACCATATGCTGCGAGTAGCTCTTTTTAGACAGGCACAGGCATCATGCTGGTAGTATACAGGAGCAGCATGTGCAACTTCCGCACTTTCTGTGACTTACAACCTTCAGGTAAGTGTTCACCAGTGCAATCTACAGTACCTGTTGCAGCTGCAACCTTAGCCCACTAGAGGTTAAGACTTTATAACTCCGTTTGTGACCATGACTAGATATAGATTATGTACATAGTGTACACCTTCAAAACAAACTACGAAAGTCATTTTTTGTATTTGGCTTTTCCCGTTGAGGGGTGTGTATGTTTGTGGTGCAGGCATTCCTGCGTATATTTGGCATAGCTTGCAGGTCATAGGTTACATTTGTAGGCTCAAGAAATCACTCATCCAAGATCAATACAATATAATGAATGATATGTGCATCGTGTGCCATTTTTTAGGGCTCGGACTCCTCCCCACTGTAAGTGGGGGAGGAGTTTCGAGATCCTAATGTTATAAGAAAAAAAAGAAGAAGTATCCTTAGGGCCTTGGCGAGAGGAATTCCACACATTCCTTAGCGTTTTCTGTCATCTGGCCAGTGATTCGTCTTCCTTGTGTTTTCGTTTTAATAGGCTTGAAGTGATAGGGTAAATGTAGTTTTGTTCCGCCATTTTGGGCATATTTCGTTCGTGCTTGCGCAAAGAAGTACATTAATTATAATTAGGAGCTGTCAGGGTGCCTCCGTAAGTGAATCCAGATGTCCGGGCGCGTTCACCATTCAGCAGCGCTCAGCGCGCAGCTCCCTTTGTTTGATTTCGTAGTCGTGTTAGTTAAGCAGCTTGAAAAAATTTCACAGTG
This sequence comes from Lissotriton helveticus, assembly GCF_964261635.1. Taxonomy (NCBI): domain Eukaryota; kingdom Metazoa; phylum Chordata; class Amphibia; order Caudata; family Salamandridae; genus Lissotriton; species Lissotriton helveticus. Next base: position 307,239,360 of record NC_136070.1, read on the forward strand.
CACTTTCGTTTAAGTACGACTTCAGGCAACAGTGTGCCTTTGTTAATTGTATTCACAGTATTATTTTATTTGTTTCTTCTCCAAATAATGCGTGCCATGATAGTGCTTTCCCCGGTGAAATGTAAAATTAATATTACGTATGGATCTGTTTCACTTCGCAACACACAGCAACCCTTTAGCTACCCTCATGCATTCTGCAAATGCATACATATTGTACCAAATAATGTGTTGCAAGATAACACTCACTGAAAACAATTTGAGCATGATAAACCAACCATCTCTTCTAAAAGCCTGGTATGACTAGACAGCTACCTTTCACCAGCCAGAATTGCCTATATGCGTGCTGTTTCCAAGCCAGGTTTATACTGACATTGCGGCCAAACAAATGACAGCAGAACACATTATGATCTGCAGGAAACAAGTCTAGCCCACGATAATCAGCGCATTCGTAAACAAACAATATATGAAACACAAAGTATAATCCTGGTATAGGTGACTCGGGAAGTCAAAATAGAAGAGCTCAACACAGATGCGAACTGTTAAGACCCATCCTCACAAGCACCTTGTGCAAAACGAGGCTAACACGATATTTAATTATGCATGTAACTTGCGTTTCCGAGAGGGGAGTGCGCGCGCAAGCCTCCACTGATCTACTGCTTCCGATGGTGTCTGCCATCTGTGCTGTGTAAATCAAGGCTCAGACAACAGGCAACGCGGGAGGGGGCACCTCTGTAAACATTACGTGCTGGATGAGGCAGCCACATCCAATGTGGAGGAGGAGCCCCACCTCTGTAAACAGAACGTAAATGAGGCTACCGCAAACCAACGGAGAGAAATGAAGGACCCTTCTTAACCCCCAATATTTTAAACACTGTGTTTAAAGGGTGCATATGCAAAACCTACCAGGAGGGATAATCCTGAGCCGGTAATCTCAAGGCTCCCAAGCGAACATACTGTGCACGGCACCCGTCTGTCGTTTACGTTAAAGAGCAGCGCTACGGTGCTGTTGGGGGCAGAGTGCTGTTGAGTGCAGAGTGCTGTGTGCTGTTGAGTGCAGAGTGCTGTGTGCTGTTGAGTGCAGAGTGCTGTGTGCTGTTGAGTGCAGAGTGGTGTGTGCTGTTGGGTGCAGAGTGCAGTGCTGTGTGCTGTGAGTGCTGTGTGCTGTTGAGTGCTGTGTGCTGTTGAGTGCTGTGTGCTGTTGAGTGCTGGTTGCTGTTGAGTGCTGTGTGCTGTTGAGGGCAGAGTGCTATTGAGGGCAGAGTGCTATTGAGGGCAGAGTGCTATTGAGGGCAGAGTGCTATTGAGGGCAGAGTGCTGTTGAGGGCAGAGTGCTGTTGAGGGCAGAGTGCTGTGTGCTGTTGAGTGCTGTGTGCTGTTGAGTGCTGTGTGCTGTTGAGTGCTGTGTGCAGTTGAGTGTTGTGTGCTGTTGATGGCAGAGTGCTGTTGTGGGCAGAGTGCTGTTGTGGGCAGAGTGCTGTTGAGTGCAGAGTGCTGTTGAGGGCAGAGTGCTATTGAGGGCAGAGTGCTGTTGAGGGCAGAGTGCTGTGTGCTGTTGAGTGCTGTGTGCTGTTGAGTGCTGTGTGCTGTTGAGTGCTGTGTGCAGTTGAGTGTTGTGTGCTGTTGTGGGCAGAGTGCTGTTGTGGGCAGAGTGCTGTTGAGGGCAGAGTGCTGTTGAGGGCAGAGTGCTGTTGAGGGCAGAGTGCTATTGAGGGCAGAGTGCTGTTGAGGGCAGAGTGCTGTGTGCTGTTGAGTGCTGTGTGCTGTTGAGTGCTGTGTGCTGTTGAGTGCTGTGTGCTGTTGAGTGCTGTGTGCAGTTGAGTGCTGTGTGCAGTTGAGTGTTGTGTGCTGTTGAGGGCAGAGTGCTGTTGAGGGCAGAGTGCTGTTGAGGGCAGAGTGCTGTTGAGGGCAGAGTGCTGTTGAGGGCAGAGTGCTGTGTGCTGTTGAGTGCTGTGTGCTGTTGAGTGCTGTGTGCTGTTGAGTGCTGTGTGCTGTTGAGTGCTGTGTGCTGTTGAGTGCTGTGTGCTGTTGAGTGCTGTTATGTGCTGGGTGCTGATGAGTGCTGTGTGCTGTTGAGTGCTGTTATGTGCTGGGTGCTGATGAGTGCTGTGTGCTGTAGAGGGCAGAGTGCTGTGTGCTGTTGAGTGCTGTGTGCTGTTGAGTGCTGTGTGCTGTTGAGTGCTGTGTGCTGTTGAGTGCTGTGTGCTGTTGAGTGCTGTTATGTGCTGGGTGCTGATGAGTGCTGTGTGCTGATGAGTGCTGTGTGCTGTTGAGGGCAGAGTGCTGTGTGCTGTTGAGTGCTGTGTGCTGTTGAGTGCTGTGTGCTGTTGAGTGCTGTGTGCTGTTGAGTGCTGTGTGCTGTTGAGTGCTGTGTGCTGTTGAGTGCTGTTATGTGCTGGGTGCTGTTGAGGGCAGAGTGCTGTTGAGGGCAGAGTGCTGTTGAGGGCAGAGTGCTGTTGGGGGCAGAGTGCTGTTGGGGGCAGAGTGATGTTGGGGGCAGAGTGCTGTTGGGGGCAGAGTGCTGTTGGGGGCAGAGTGCTGTTAGGGGCAGAGTGCTGTTGAGTGCAGAGTGCTGTTGAGGGCAGAGTGCTGTTGAGGGCAGAGTGCTGTTGAGGGCAAAGTGCTGTTGAGGCCAGAGTGCTGTTGAGGCCAGAGTGCTGTTGAGTGCTGTGTGCTGTTGAGTGCTGTGTGCTGTTGAGTGCTGTGTGCTGTTGAGTGCTGTGTGCTGTTGAGTGCTGTTATGTGCTGGGTGCTGATGAGTGCTGTGTGCTGTTGAGGGCAGAGTGCTGTTGAGGGCAGAGTGCTGTTGAGGGCAGAGTGATGTTGGGGGCAGAGTGCTGTTGGGGGCAGAGTGCTGTTGGGGGCAGAGTGCTGTTGAGGGCAGAGTGCTGTTGAGGGCAGAGTGCTGTTGAGGCCAGAGTGCTGTTGAGGCCAGAGTGCTGTTGAGGCCAGAGTGCTGTTGAGGCCAGAGTGCTGTTGAGGCCAGAGTGCTGTTGAGTGCAGAGTGCTGTTGAGTGCAGAGTGCTGTTGAGTGCAGAGTGCTGTTGAGTGCTGTTGAGTGCAGAGTGCTGTGTGCTGTTGAGTGCAGAGTGCTGTTGAGTGCTGTTGAGTGCAGAGTGCTGTGTGCTGTTGAGTGCTGTGTGCTGTTGAGTGCTGTGTGCTGTTGAGTGCTGTGTGCTGTTGAGGGCAGAGTGCTGTTGAGGGCAGAGTGCTGTTGAGGGCAGAGTGCTGTTGAGGGCAGAGTGCTGTTGAGGGCAGAGTGCTGTTGAGGGCAGAGTGCTGTTGGGGGCAGAGTGCTGTTAGGGGCAGAGTGCAGTTGAGTGCAGAGTGATGTGTGCTGTTGATAGTGTGTGCTGTGTGCTGGTGAGTGCTGTGTGATGTTGAGGGCAGACTGCTGTTGGGGGCAGAGTGATGTTGGGGGCGGAGTGCTGTTGGGGGCAGAGTGCTGTTGGGGGCAGAGTGCTGTTGGGGGCAGAGTGCTTTTGGGGGCAGAGTGTTGTTGGGGGCAGAGTGCAGTTGGGGGCAGAGTGCTGTTGAGTGCAGAGTGCAGAGTGCTGTTGAATGCAGAGTGCTGTTGAGTGCAGTGTGCTGTTGAGTGCTGTTGAGTGCAGAGTGCTGTTGAGTGCAGAGTGCTGTTGAGTGCAGAGTGCTGTTGAGTGCAGAATGCTGTTGAGTGCAGAGTGCTGTTGAGTGCAGAGTGCAGAATGCTGCTGAGTGCAGATTGCAGAATCCTGTTGAGTGCAGAGTGCAGAATGCTGTTGAGTGCAGAGTGCTGTTAAGTGCTGTTGAGGGCAGAGTGCTGTTAAGTGCTGTTGAGGGCAGAGTGCTGTTGAGGGCAGAGGGCTGTTGAGGGCAGAGTGCTGTTGCGGACAGAGTGCTGTTGAGGGCAGAGTGCTGTTGAGTGCAGTGCTGTGTGTTGTTGAGTGCTGTGTGCTGTTGAGGGCAGAGTGATGTGTGCTGTTGAGGGCAGAGTGCTGTGTGCTGTTGAGGGCAGAGTGCTGTGTGCTGTTGAGGGCAAAGTGCTGTGTGCTGTTGAGTGCTGTGTGCTGTTGAGGGCCGAGTGCTGTGGGCTGTTGAGGGCAGAGTGCTGTGTGCTGTTGAGGGCCGAGTGCTGTGTGCTGTTGAGGGCAGAGTGCTGTGTGCTGTTGAGGGCAGAGTGCTGTTGAGTGCTGTTGATTGCAGAGTGCTGTTGAGGGCAGAGTGCTGTTGAGGGCAGAGTGTTGTTGAGTGCTGTGTGCTGCTGAGTGTGTGACTATGTGACAGTGTGTGACTATGCAGGGTGACATTGGGAGTGTGCGGGTGAGCAGTGTGTGAATGTTACGGGGCAGTGTGTGAGTGTGCAGAAAACACCACACACACATACACCACACACACATAACGCACACACAAACCACACACCTCAGTCTCTCAACACCACACACTTGTCACCACTCAACACAACACACTCACCACCACACTCACTCCCCAGGCTCACCCCCACAGACTCACCAGCACACACTCACCAGCACACAGAAAACAACACACACAACAACACACCCCCAGCCGTCAATGAATGCTTTCACCATGCACAAACACCAACAGCCATCATCCATCTGTGCACGCTTTTACCAAGCACACACCCACCAGCCGTCAGTGCACCCTTCCACCAGGCACACACACCTCCAGCCGGCAGTGCACTTTTCCACCAAGCAATCGCAGTATGGTACACTTTACTTTTAAACATATTCATATAAAGCACAGCATGCCACCATTGGTAAAATTACAATTCAACCAACATACTTCCACTACACACCACATGCACACACTCCATAACACATGGCAAAAAGACATTGGCATTTACAATGCCATTAGCTCAAACTCAAATAAATCCGAGCCCGATTGCATTTCTAATGCTTGTTTGTAAAGGGGATTGGCTGTGCACTTGAGATCATTCTTTTAAAGCTGTGTTGAATTCCTTCCAGGTCACCTCACCTCATTGATCAGACTTCGTCCAGGCTTTATTGCTTTACCGAACGGTGGTGTCCGCTCGCAGATTGGGCCACTCACCTCCATTTGTGGTATGAATTGGCTGATTTGCATAAGATTTCTGTATAAACACAAAGAAGATAAAAAAAAGCATGGAAATGGTACCAAGAGATATTCCTATTGGATTAGCTCAAGCTATTCCATCACATTGAATGTTTTCTGTTTGAAAATGGTGACATCTGTTGCTAACAGTACTACATCATCAAGTGACTGCACTAGCAAGCGCTATAGAATAAAGCAAGTAATTATCTATCACAGAGTATTGTGTATAAACAATGCATACTGTGCTGACTCTCGTGGAATACATCTGTGCATACATCTATTTTCTAACACAGCCATTATTTTGTGTCTGTGCATGTGTCTGTGTGATTTCACATGCAATAAAAAGGTCAACAATATTTTAAAATTTGGGAAGTAGGAATATTATTTTTGTGTTCTAATATAATCTAGTACAATAGATGTACTAAACCTTTAAAAGTATGTTTAAATTAAAGTTAATAAGCAATGTTGTCAATGTGCAAAATAAATTGTATTCAAAGGCGTAGGGTTGGACTTTAAGTTAGTAGACGGGTTACTCCATCAAAGATGTGGCAGATATCCAGCTGCGTTAATACAATTGCAATATATCCTGTAGCACTTTTAACCTATTCACCAAACTCTACATCGGGTCCATGAATCTTATGATATGAAGTCAGGTGAATAGGAGACAAAAGTAGTCCAATTCTTTACGTGAGTGCGGCAGAGAAATTACAAATATGATAAAAGAATGTCAATGTGACCACGTAAGTTATATTTTTACATAAACAAATGCATTTATAATCAACACATGCAAATACAAATGTATTACCATTCAGGTATAATGATGCAGATACTAATATGTATGTACTACTTTTACGTTACTTTATTTAACTGTGCCATCTTAGACTCCCCCCCCCCTAAAAACAGGGGGAAGACCTTTGTCCTAAATCGCAGCCAAGACCTGGAACAAACTCCAAATCGACCTCAGACATGCACCCTCCCTGAACACCTTCTGGAAGGCTCTGAAGACCTGGCTCTTCGGCTTAACTGAGCTGCTGACCCCGCCCCTACCACCCAGCACCTTAACACCCTCACGGGTGAGTAGCGCACTTACAATTCTCCACTGATTAATTTTTAAATGTACAGTACATTGTTTGTTAAGTCTTTATTTAACTTTCACACTAAATAGAGCGATGGTGCAGTGCAATGCAACAACTACCGCACACCGAAGCCTCAGGGATCCTCGTTTAGCAACAATAGATGTTAGGGGAGCGGTCTGAGACTAGATCGGGGGAGGAAGAGGTGGGTGGCTAGGGAGTCAATGGTGAACAATGGCGCCGGCCATGGGTGCTCCAGGCAATCTCACAGGAGTGGGAGTGCAAAGTTGAAAGTGTATGGTATACCCCTCATCTAAGGCATGGCCTCGTTACAGTTGATGACCAGGCGGGTGAGCACATGCAGGGATCGCCACCTTTGTAGAGGGTGGTACTCCAGTGTGGCACTAAAAATGGACCAGGTTCCTTTAGGGGTGGGCAGAGTCATGCACTGAAATGGTTTCTTTTTTTTCAACAACTAACAAACGTTCGTTAATCAATTCATTTCTGAAGAAATAGATTTTTATTTTAGCAATTTGTTTTGAAATAATCGATGGATGTTTGTAAAACCAACTCTTTTTGGCACTTTCTCCAGTTAGGTGTAATGGTGTGTTTGTAGATTAGCTGAGGGGAAACGGGGGGTTACACTGAAGTGATTTAATTTCTAAGCAAATTACATTTGTTCAACAATAACAATAATGAATAATCTCAAAGAATTTGTTTTGAGGAGTCCACAAAGAGTCTTGGAGAGTTGTCTCAGGACATATTGGAACAATCTGGCATATCTGTGCATGAACTCAAGTAAAAGAAATTGAAAAGTACATCTCAAAATGATCTACGTTTGAATACACCACTGGTTATGGTATCAACTGGTTACAGTATCAAATGCTGATTATATACTCTGCAAGTTGGCTCAGCCATCATCTAGAGCAGTAATGTTCAAACTGTAGCGCAAGTTCCTTTTGTGGGCTGTGGGGATGGTGGAATGGGAAGGCTGCTCTGAGTTGAGGCACGAATCAGACCTGAAACTTCACTAGCCACTTACACCTTTCTTGCAAAAAATACCACCAAACTAGTTTTGGCTTCCTCTAAATATGTTAAAAAGATAGTATCTTCTAGTTGAAAATGGCAACATAGATGTAAATTAAAAGTTGCTTAGTACTCTGACTCTAATTTCATGGCTTTGGATTCTAAAATGCATAGTTTTCACCACTTTGAATCAATGACCAGCTACACATTGATTTCCTACAACAGGTACAGGTCCTAAGACTTGAAGCGGAGAGAGAGACTTAAAACATAAATAATATTGCACAGTTGCCAGCAGCAAACGCAAGCGAAACAAAGAGCGTCCAAGCAGGAAGGAAGCATTTGTTGGCAGAGGGGGAGTAGATAGAGTTGCAGCGTGCTGGGCCTACGTCGATAGGAAGTTAAGGACATCCGCTAAATAGCATTTCTTATTGAGAGTGTGCCAGGCAGGAGGTTAAAAGCAAGACTGAAGTAAGGGTGTCCCGAGGTCAATAGCATGAACAACAGATGTTAGCAATGATGGATTGCATTTTTTTAAATGAGGCAGCTGAACTAAACAAATGCAACACTTACACTAACACTTGCTCTTTATAATGTTCCAGCATTAAAGCGCAATTATCTTTAAACAATTTGAATTTCACTTCATATATGGCAGAATGTGTCAGACAAGGGAGATTTATTTCAAAATTCTGAAAAATAATGCACCTACTCTTTACTATGCAATAGACTTGCAAAAATAGCCCAACATTTGTATACTACACTTTTAAAAATCGCATCCAGTAAAATCAATACATTCAGATTTCGGTAAAGTATATATGTATATATATATATATATATATATATATATATATATATATATATATATATATATATATATATATATATATATATATATATATATATATATATATATATATATATATATATATAGAGAGAGAGAGAGAGAGAGAGAGAGAGAGAGAGAGAGAGAGAGAGGGGGGGGGTCCAGATTTTCAGCTTCTTGTGGAATTGAAGAAGAAAAGAAGAATCTCTGATGTGGAGTTGGAGGATGTTCCTTGGTTTAGGAGCGATGCAAGAAAACACCTGTTTTCCTGATATGCCTCTCTGTATGCAAGGGATGAGTGCGAGTAGGAGTCCTGCAAAGCAGAGGTGTCTGGAGGGCTGGGAGAAGGAGAAGCAACTGTTCAGGCTGGATGGGTAAAAGTGTAGTGTATTGTCTTGAATGTGTGCTTGAAGAGTTTTAAATAAGTGCATTTGTGTATTGGGGGTCACTGGAGCTCTCTAACTTGTGGTGTGATATGAGTTCTGTGCTGAAGGTTAAGTATGCATCCAACTGCTGAGTTTCCGATGGTTAGTGGTGAGTTGGTTGGTGATCCAATGGGAATGTGGGTAACCACAGCTAGGCGAGGTCCAGGTATGGCAATGTATAATCAGGATGGAAAGTGACCCCCAACACTATGCCAGAAACAATAGATATAATACATTCTCAAATGACAACTTTGTGCATCAACAATCAGCACTGAACGACATCAAGTATTACCACATTTTCAGACGTGACCTCATTCATACATCTGCACATTATGATCTCCAGTCAGGCAAGTGATCAGATAGTTGCAGAGGTGACAATCCAATGCATATCAGCAGCAAGAGATAATGGCATTCTGGTTTGATGCAAGTCATCAACTGACTGCACTGTGATAAACAGACCTGTCAGGATCTCCAGTTCTGCTACCTCAGAGTACTGTTATGTGTCTGAGTTGCTGGAATCGAGGGATATCACATCTGGGTTTGCTGGGAGGTCATGGAGGGATGCCACAACCTCCAGCACTTTTCTTTGCTCATGTTGGGCTTGGGTGGGAGGAGGACCTCTGTGTCTAGGTCCCCGTTGGTGCACCTTTCAGATGGTTGTTGAGACTTGATCTATTCTTGAGGGTTGATTATGATAAATTAGGAGAAGTATCAGGGACACCCTGGGCAAAGGTTTCAGCTCAGTTCCAAGCAGCCTTGGGCTCTGTAAAGAACTGCGACAACTGATCCTCTATGATGTGCAATAGTAATACATATTTAAGGCCCATAGTTCACAGTTGTTTCTTAACTTGTATAAAGGAGAAGCACTTATGCTGAACTGACAGGCTGCAATCGGGAAAGAGCATCATCATTGCACTGTCCATCCCAAGGGTTTCCTTTGTTTCCTTGTTCCAGGTTATAGGAGGACTGTGTTCCAATCCCGGTAATTCAGGATTTTAGTGACATTGGCATAAACTGGTATCCCAGAGGTGCAACGCACTGGGATTCTATGGGCATGACGTACTAACGAAGTGTGAGGACAAGGAGTCAAGAGCTATATCCTTTTTCAGCCAGCTTGAAACAAATCCGTTAGCATGACTGAATGAATGAATGCAGAGACTGCTAGAGCACACAGCTGCTTCAAGGAGTGTCCCTGTGCTAATTGGAAAGCAAGAAGGCACGGAAAGTCATAATTAGAGGGTAAAAAGCCCTATCTTGAGTTGTGTTCTGAAAGGCTGCTAACTTCCGATTTGGCCTACTTCGGTAGGCTAGTTTTTCTAGACCAGGGAGCCCAGGAGGGAGAAAGATGTACATCTGGTTCTTGCTCGCTCAATCCAGGGAACTTTGCGCAGTTGGCCATGGGAAGAGGGCAGACTTAAGAGGGGAGTGTAAGATTGGATCCGGGAAGATAAGTATTCAGGTCCATGGTGGTTAAGAGCTCTGTGCATGAGGACCAGAATTTTAAACAGGATCTTCTTTGACCAAACCAAACATGGTTAGTGTATCTCACCCACACTTCATTGCAGTCAGTGTCAAATCGTGGTTAGGTCCTGTTCCTCTCCAACCATTGACTGTCATTGGAACTTTGTGCTTCCTGTCGAGACTTCTAATTAGAAATGTAAATATTCATATATCTGGGTCCTCTTCTTAGATTTACTCATTGTGGTGTACTTTTGTTTATTGCGTTTTCTATTTTTCTAATTAGGTTTGGGATTTTTAGTGTTTTGCATTTCAGTTCAATTAATATGTTGGTACTGCATAAATACTTAATGCATTGCTTCTAAGTTAAGCCTATCTGCTCTGTGCCGTAGCAACTATGGGATTGAGCTCAGCTTAATTTGGTGATTTTAAGGGTTCACTCCAAAATGAATGTGAGTATTACTTGAGGTGAGTACTTTCCCTTCCCAAAAAATAAACCAATTTCATACATTGGTGTTCAGCAGTGGCATCCAGGATTTGTTCTATTCAGTACCACTCAATAATTTAAGTTAAAACAAAAAGTACCTTTTTTTAATATGACATCAAAATCGATTTTTGATTTTTAAATTGTCATTTGATTTATAATTTGGTATTCTTACTTTTTCGTAAATTTAATTCCTACCCTCCTATTTTGCACCTCTGATTTTTAACGTATGGAGGTGGATCATAGCAGCATGGGGAGCTTGGGCATGTCAGAGCTGAAGAAGTTGTGCAAAGAGAAAGGCTGAAGCTAAACAAGGGATCCAAGAATGATGTCTATATGGTAGCCCTTGTAGCCTGGAGTTAAGTTTGCATGCTGCAGTCTATCCCACATGAGCAGCAGAATGATGAGAGCAGGTAGAAGAGATGGAGGGGGAATGAGAGAATGACCTTACAGTGACTCCAGAGCCAGAAGATGAAGAGGTGCCCAAAGCAGCGAGAACACGTACATTGTCGAGAACATGGAACAGTCGACTATATTCATGGGCCAGTCACGCAGAAGAGCACCCGAAGTCACCTTGCAATGCAGCACTGAGTGACAGTGAAAGGGCAGGAAGGTGCTATATATAAGTCAATATGGCGCATTCTTGCCTTTTTCTCTGTGCTGGCGACATTTTAGGCTTCCTAGCGCCAACTCAGACACACTTGCACCAAAGGGCAAGGGTTCTTGTGTTGTAAGGAGGATTGTTTTTGTGCAGGAAGGGTTACCACGGTGATCTGAGAAATCTTCACAAATGTTCACTATGTGTGCTGAATAGACAGGTTGCCCATTTTAAGTCACTGGTAGTCGTTATCAGTGTCTTAATCTATTGCAAAATTTCAAGTCTAAGTCTATGATCTCTTTTGGACATTTGTAGCCCTGATGAAGTCGCAAATGGAATGAAACACACGTTAGCTATAGTTACAGTAAAGGCTAATATGAAGAGCCATCAGAATTACAATCAACTACTTGTTAAACAACAAGACTGAAGAAGTCATTATTGAATATTACATTACTATAATTGTTTTATAGAAGTCTTTACGTGTGCCAGATAATGTATATTGTTCAACAATTGTAGTGATTAAAAAAAAAAGGCAAGCCTCTGGCGCAGTGCAGTTCATATAGGCCCATACAGCTTCTAATTGTCAAAGCCAAGGTTTTGGCAAAATCCCTGGAAAAAAGGCTGTAGAAGGGGATATCCTGAGTTGTCCATCCTTCTCTCCCTTTACGCCATGAGGCGTTCAATAAGATCGAGGGGTCATACTTGTTTGCCGCTCTAACACAAATGAGCTTCGGACCATGATTCTGTGAGTGGGTTGAGCAGCTGTATCAAAAGCCTATGGCGAGAGTATGGGCCAATAGTGCACTGTTTCGCCCATTCGTCCTACTTCGAGGCACACAGCTGGGATGCCCATTGTCTCCCATGATATTTGTACCTGCACTTGAGCCTTTAGCAGCTTGAACCTGTCAGGACCCACTAATATGGGGCATAAAGGGTGACTGGGAGGAACAAATCTCCCGCTATGCCGATGATGTCCTGCTCTATGCCCAGCATCCTCACCGTACAGTTCATAGGCTGCTGCATATTTCTTTGTAGTTTGGTATCAAATTAACTGGGACAAATCACTTGTCTTCCACCTGATGGGGAGTGCCCCCTCCTTGTCTCTAAGAATACTTAGAAATCCACATCATGAGAAATGCTGATGATTCCTTGACCTAAAACCTACTCCCACAGTTTGAGAAGCTCTGAGGCGATGAGGTCCACTAGAGGGAACTCCCCATATCCCTGATGGGCGGGATGGCCTCTTCAAGATGATGGCTCTGCTGCCATTTCTATACATTATGCAGAACATCCTATAGAAAATACTGCAAGACTTTTTTTGTAAAGTGGACAGCTAGCAGTGTAAGCACCTAAGGGATGGGGGAAGTTCATGGATCGCACTGCGCAAGCATCAAAGAGGAGTGTTTGAGGTAGGCCTTGTAGTCCCAAACATACAAAACTACTTCCTGACTTCTCAACTAAGCACAATCAATGACTGGGTGTTTGCAGACAGAAGCGAGCCAGCTTGCAGGGTAGATTGGTGCGCCATGGAGACTCGAGGCTACCCCTGCCATAGCATTTAACAAAAACCTGGAAAGGCAGCTGTCCACACACACATAAATGGTTCAAGCATAGAGAGAGGCAACAAAGCAAATAGAAAGGGAGGACAGGCTGAAGGAGAAAACCCCGCTCTGAGACAGTGATTTAAACCTGGGCAAGCATAAGTAACCAATGAAATGGTAGGATCTGTTTCCAATAATCCCTTGGGGATCAGAGTGTCATGTTCGAGGTTACAGAAATCATCTGCCAGCCCATTAAGGTTAGGGGTTCGGGTGACACTGTGAGCTAGCTAAGAGTTCGGCTCAGTCTCTGATAGTGTAGATAGAGTCTGTCCCTATATTCTGAAGTTCTGTCATACTAGTAGGTAGTTCTACCTTTTTAGTGGGAACCGTATAAGAATCAAGAAGCAAGTAGAATTTCAGGGCCCTTCTAGAACACCTTGAGGCCCTTCGTATTGGACTGCATTCTATGGTGTGGAAAAAAGTAGATGGGGAAGGGGTCCTTTGGTAGTACAGGGAATTTCCCCCTGTCCTTTCTTGTTCCATTGTTCTGTGGAAGGGCTATCTCCCACAAGTTAACAGGTAGTTAAGTGGGGTAATCTTCCTCTCTTTTGTGCCCTTGTGTTTGGTCTTTCCTGACGGAAGACTCCCAACTCCATTGCACCTTCCAGTAGTGACCTAAACTCAAAGACGTTGGCTGGAATAGTGTAGGAGGAATAAGCAAGAATCCGGATTTGCAAGAACCAGGTCCTAGAGCTGGCCATTTCGACTGACACCTGGACTCATGGGCATCAACAAGTAGAAAGATTACCTCATCATCAAATACTTTAATCATTGCCTTACCATCATAGATCTGACCTGGAGTACTCTTGTAACTTTATTTAACAGGTTGGGTTGTGTTTGAGCCTGAGGAAGGCTCATAGCCTCATTATGGTGATTGACATATCTCTTCCCACCTATAGAGTCAATTTTCTTTTGCAGTGTCTCTTTAGAATGTCTCACCAGAAGACAATATGGGCCTCCTTCACAAACTCTAAGAATAAGGATGATTCCAGCCTATGAGCAAATGAGACATAAAAAGATTTGTTCCTACAATGGATGAAAGAAGGAGTGAGTTTTTGTAAGTACCATAAAATACAATAAATAAATTGGGGCTCACACAGGCGTTATCATCCATATAGAAAGGAATAGCCAACAGTCTGCTCAGAAATCAGCGGATTTATAGTGTGAGAGGGATACTGAGACAAAGGAAATGCTGAGCACTAGTAAATGATCTGACATATTATTACTTGAACTTCTTTCAATTACATTTTTCCAGGAAGGTGAAATTTCCAATTCAGGTTTCAATGATTAACTGTTAGATTTTACTTTGACTGTACTATTTGTCACAAAGTTTGTTGCTTTGCTGCTGAAAAATCTCATGGAATTGAATTGTTCAACGAATGAGATGAGTTCTCTATAAGGTCATATGCTATCAATAAAGACAAACAACAGAGGTTTTTACAAAAAATATAACTTATCATGCACAAAGCATGACACATCACAGCTTCAAGGACCTTAGAGGACGCAAAATACTCTTTACTTCAGGTGGCCTTAAGAGCACAATTCATACAATAATCATCAACAACCAAAATATTCTGTACAGTTTCTGAGGAAGCAAGTGAAACAGGCTTGGCTGAAACTGGCTCGGCAGTTAGGGCTTATCTGTTCCCATGAGGTACAGGGTCAAGACTGATTTGCATATAGCTTGGTCTGAACCCGGGTGGCGAAGTGAGCTAAAGAACAATGATGGATTCAACCAAGAACTGTTACTGAGGGTGAGTGTCTGAAAAGTTTCAGCGCCCCGTCAGCCATCTCCTTGTGTTTGCCCTAAGTTGGCATGGTATACCCAAATGTGGGTCTCTTGCTCACTTTACCACTGCATTCAAGCTAGCCTGGCTGATGAAGGGTGTAACCCTGAAACTGGTCCCAGGATGCTTGTTTCCTGTCCAGGGAAGACCTGGCATGGCAGTTCGGGTTGGACTGTTCCCATGAGGAATAGGGTTAAGACTGATTTGCATATAGCTGGGTCTGATCTGGCGTGGCAAAGTGAGCTAAAGAACGATGATGGATTCAACCCAAATATCTGACTGGGGGTGAGTGTCTGAAAAGTTTCAGCCCACCGTCCATCATCTCCTTGTGTTAGCTATGGATTGCCAACAGCTGAATCAGCAGGTTATGGGTCATATTCTGCTCTCCACAGTGGCTTCCTCAAATATAAATCACATATCTCAAATCATAAAGAGAAATATATTAGTCAGAATAGTTGAGCTTTCCCTTAAAGTGAGTCTTTAGCAGACTTAAATAGAAAAGGCATTGGCCAAACCAATAGTTCTGGATTTGGCTGCCATTTTTGGCTTTGTCCATCCTTGTTTAGTGTTTACTTTTTTGTATTTTGCAAAATAAATTTTGGGTAGGACGCTGCTGGGCTCTCTTTATCTAAAACAAAATTGCAAAAAAGTATATAGTTTAAACTTAAAATACACACATTGCCATAGTAGGCCCTTACACTGAAAGTAACTTCTTTGTGTGTGGATGGTCTCCTTGTTACAGGACAGAATGTCATCACCCAGTGAAGTAAGTCAATGGCAGAAGTGGGCCAACCTATTTTCTGAGGCTGTATGCGGTAGTGGGTGGAAGAACATTTTTAGTAAAATCAAAAGGTCTTGACTGATGCACGACCAAAAAGAGTTTGATTACATATATGCAAAAGTAGTTGACTGACTTGGAGTCCTGAGCTAATATAAGTGAGGTATTTCTGAACAAAATGCTTAGTATTAACTATTTTCTATGGACCATCAATAATCTTTGGCAACAATAGTGGTACTGAAAATAGTTTGCAAAAAAATATTTCTCACAATAACATACTGCCCTGCTCATCACCTACATCTTGCAGTCAATGACGTCTTGAAAGATGTTGGTGCAACAAATCATTTCAAAAGATTGCTTGATAAGCAATATAATGTAGTTAGCACATTGGTAAAACAGCATTTTCAGTAAAATTAATGTAAAGGAGCTTTCAATATATACATATATATAGAGCGTTATATACATAGGGTTGCTTGGGTTCGTTCTTTGGAACCGAGGAGACTGAATGGAATTCTTATCCTACTCTTTTCGAGGATATTACGATGACTGATAATGATGGTTCCACTTAAATTACAAACTACCCTGCCCAAACTCAGAAATGAGGCAGAATTAAGTATGGGCAAAATTTGCGAATTCGCGTTCCGCGAATTTGCGCGAAATCAAATACGTAATCCGCAAAATCCTCGAATTCGTGCGAATTTGCGGATTTTTGTTTTTTTGCCTGTTCGCGTTTTTTTTTGCATTTTCGCAGAGTTTTTTGCGTGTTCGCGGGGCTTTTTGCGTGTTCGCGGGCCCCTTGCATGGCGAAGTTACCCATGCGGTCGTGTATGGGCACAGCACCCTCTGGTTCACCACTGCCACACTCTGGTTCATCACTGCCACCCTCTGGTTCACCACTGCCACCCTCTGGTTCACCCCTGCCACCCTCTGGTTCACCCCTGCCACCCTCTGGTTCACCACTGCCACCCTCTGGTTCAGCACTGCCACTCTCTGGTTCACCCCTGCCACCCTCTGGTTCAGCACTGTCATCCTCTGGTTCACCACTGCCACCCTCTCGTTCATGACTGCCCCCCTCTGGTTCATCACAGCACCTCTGGTTAACCACTGCCGCCACCCTCTGGTTAACCACTGTCACCCTCTGGTTCAGCACTGCCACCCTCTGGTTCACCACTGCCACCCTCTGGTTCACCCCTGCCACCCTCTGGTTCACCACTGCCACCCTCTGGTTCATCACATCACCCTCTGGTTTACCCCTGCCAACCTCTGGTTCAGCACTGTCACCCTCTGGTTCACCACTGCCACCCTCTGGTTCACCACTGCCACCCTCTGGTTCATCACAGCAACTCTGGTTCACCACTGCCACCCTCTGGTTAACAACTGTCACCCTCTGGTTCAGCACTGCCACCCTCTGGTTCACCACTGCCACTCTCTGGTTCACCACTGCCACCCTCTGGTTCACCACTGCCACCCTCTGGTTCACCACTGCCACCCTCTGGTTTACCCCTGCCACCATCTGGTTCATCACTGCCACCCTCTGGTTCACCCCTGCCACCCTCTGGTTCAGCACTGCCACCCTCTGATTCAGCACTGTCACCCTCTGGTTCACCCCTGCCACCCTCTGGTTCATCACTGTCACCCTCTGGTTCATCACTGCCACCCTCTGGTTCATCACTGCCACCCTCTGGTTCACCACTGCCACCCTCTACCGAGACCTTTTGTGACGCAGCCCTGCGCCATCAGGAGGCGTTCCGCGCAGGGGAGGGTGTTCCTGCGCAGGAACGCCTCCTAAAAGTGGCTGAGTGAAATCTACAAGATTTCACTCAGTCACTTTTAGGCCAATGCTGCGTCAAAACCCTGTGCGTGCTTGAAGCAGGCGCAAGGCTTGATGCAGCATTGGGGAGATAGGGCCCCCCAGAGCATTGCTGGAGCTGCGTCGCAAGCGCGACGCAGCTCCAGCAATGCGCTGCTTTTACGGCACAGATGCGTGACGCATCTGTATTTGTATTTGTATTTATATTTGTAAAGCGCCTTATCACCCAGAGGTCTCTAAGCGCTTGTCAGAGGGTGCACACAATACGGGAAGGTGGGCCAGTTAGGCCGTGCCCCAGGCCTCCTGAAATAGCACCGTTTTCAGCTTTTTCCTAAAAGGTAATAGACTCGATTCCTCACGCAGCCTCTCGGGTAGATTGTTCCAGACTATAGGAAATGTGTGTGAGAATGCGCGTCCTCCAAGGGATGATAGTTTGAACCGAGGGCAGGCCAGAAGTGCGGCATCCGCCGATCGCAGAATTCTGGTAGGGACGTACAGGACTAGACGCTCTTTGATGTATTGCAAGGCTTGCCCATACAGGGCTTTATGCGTAATGCATAAGCCCTTGAACTTAGCCCGCTGCCTTACTGGCAGCCAATGAAGCCAAAAACGACATCTGTGTCGTTTTTGCCACATGGTATGCGGCGCACCATGGGTGGAGGAGCTGCGGCGCACAATAAGTGGTGCATCCCTGGTGATGCGCCAGTTATTGTAAATCTGCCCCTATACGAGGGAGGACTTACTGATTAGGCAGTAGAAAGTACTCCAGTTGAGTAGAGGTATTGCACAAAAAGGTGGCATCTTCGTGGACAAACACGCAGGGCGGGATTCATTCTGCCCCCTGTTAGACTAGTTTTTTGTGCCCTACTGCCCTCTGTTAGACTGGTTTTCCCTTGTTTTTCTGCCCTTCTGCCCTCTGTTAGACTCGTTTTTCTGTTGTTTTCTGCTCTTCTGCCCCCTATTAGACTCGTTTTTTGCGCCCTTGTGCCCTCTGTTAGACTCATTTTCCCTTGTTTTTCTGCCTTTCTGCCCTCTGTTAGACTCGTTTTTTGTGCCCTTCTACCCTCTGTTATTCCCTTGTTTTTGTGCCCTTCTGCCCTCTGTTAGACTCGTTTTTTGTGCCCTTCTGCCCTCTGTTAGACTCGTTTTTCTGCCTTTCTGCCCCGTTAGACTCGTTTTTTGTGCCCTTCTGCCCTCTATTAGACTCGTTTTTCCCTTGTTTTTCTGCCCTTCTGTCCTGGACTGGTTTTTTGTGCCCTTCTGCCCTCTGTTAGACTCGTTTTTCCCTTGTTTTTCTGCCCTTCTGCCCTTTGTTAGACTGCTTTTTGTGCCTTTCTGCCCTCTGCATCACCACATCATCACTCAGCGCTACCCCAGCATCACTCAGCACCACCACATTATCACTCAGCACCACCACAGCACCACTCAGCACCACCACAGCATCACTCAGCACCACCACAGCATCACTCAGCACCACCACAGCACCACTCAGCACCACCACAACACCACTCAGTGCCATCACAGCATCAGTCAGCACCACCACAGCATCACTCAGCACCACCACATTATCACTCAGCACCACCACAGCACCACTCGGCACCACCACAGCATCACTCAGAACCACCACAGCATCACTCAGCACCACCACAGCACCCCTCAGCACCACCACAGCATCACTCAGCACCACCACAGCACCACTCAGCACCACCACAGCACCACTCAGCGCCACCACAGCATCGCTCAGCGCCACCACAGCATCACTCAGTGCCACCACATTATCACTCAGCACCACCACAGCACCACTCAGCACCACAACAGCATCACTCAGCACCACCACAGCATCACTCAGCACCACCACAGCACCAATCAGCACCACCACAGCATCACTCAGCACCACCACAGCATCACTCAGCACCACCACATTATCACTCAGCACCACCACAACACCACTCAGCACCACCACAGCATCACTCAGCACCACCACAGCCTCACTCAGCACCACCACAGCACCACTCAGCACCACCACAGCACCACTCAGCGTCACCACAGCATCACTCAGCACCACCACAGCATCACTCAGCACCACCACATTATCACTCAGCACCACCACAACACCACTCAGCACCACCACAGCATCACTTAGCACCACCACAGCCTCACTCAGCACCACCACAGCACCACTCAGCACCACCCCAGCATCACTCAGCACCATCCCAGTATCACTCAGCATCACCACAGCACCACTCAGCGCCACCCCTGCATCAATCTGCGGAACCATTCAACAACAACTGGTTCAAATATGTTCTCTCAATGTTTCAAACTTTATTACAAATGTCACAAAAAGATGTTAATATTTCACTTCTGTTCTTGGATTTTCGTCACAATAAAATACACTGAACATAATATTCACAAAAGTTATTTACAAAAGTTTAAGCTATTGCCATTATAAATTAAAATCACTTTTATTTAAGTATTAATTATTTTAAAAAAATTAAAAGTCATTGTAATTTGTAATATCAATACAGCTAAGTCACGTAAATACAAAACATGTTGCATTACAAATGCTATAGGTGTCACATTTGCGAAAGTTATAACTATTGGCATTGTAAATGACAAAGCTATTAATTTAGCTATTTTCAAAACCAACACATAAATTAAAAAAATTGTCATTTACAAGACCAATAGCTCAAACTTTCCTAATGCGAGACCTATTGCATTGCAAATGCTTGTTTTTATATCTGTCAGTGCTTCCTGTTGAGGTTTAATTTTCGTGACAGGCGCCTCATTGCCTACTTGTAACTATTCTTTGACCCTGCTCCAAGGGTCAGAGCAGGGTCAGAGAATAGTTGCAAGTAGGCAACGAGGCGCCAGGAAGCACTTACAGGCTTTCAGCAGCAGGTGCCCAAGTTGAAGTTAATTTCTTTGTAACCCTTTTGTAAAAGGTTACAAAAAATTAGCTTCAACTTTTGCACCTGCTGCTGTAACCCTGTAAGTGCTTGGCTGAAAATTCGTCCCCGCTGATTTGCGGATTTTACCGCGATTTCGCGAGATTCGCGGATCGCGAAATCGAGGAAAATCCTCAAATTCCGCGAGTGGAACGAATTTTCAGCCCATGCTTAGGCAGAATATCTCACCTTTATCTGGGAAAGACATTCCCCATATTTGGCCCAGCTATTAATGTTACCACTAGACACAACTCTGATATGTAAATATTTAATCAAAGAATATAATTTGACTTGCTTGTATATGTGGTATTAATCAAAAATACATAAACTATTATATATAATCAATGATCAAAGAAAAGAAAAAATAAGAAATATAGATCTTCCAAACCCCCAACATTCAAAAGATGCTCATTAAAATATCTCTATAATCATTCCACTTATGCACATACCTCTATCATCCAACATACCAAAATAAATATATACAGAGATTATAGCAGCAAAAAATGAAAAGTAGCTCCTAGAATTTAAACATCTAATAGTTCAAGTGCCAATGTACCCATATTCTATACTTAGAAAAGCATGTTATTCACATATATATATATATATATATACAAAATAGAAATCACATATAAATAAAGGTACAAAGTATCTGTCAACATATCTTGTTCTCCACCATTATATGTCATAAGAGCAATTTCTTTAGATAATGTAATCATAATCTCCTAGTGTTTCTGCTGTAGTCAGCGCTGACGTGCGTTTCGGTAACACCTTCTTCAGGGCGTTAAGAAGATCTGATATTCTTCACTTCAACAGGGTTTGCACTGCGGGAGGGGGGAGGAAAACAGCACACTAATCATGAATCTCTGTCCGAGAGGGTTAGATCTCAAAATGTTTGCACAATCGCAAGTCAGCTAAATAGAAAATCTGAGAGGCACCAGCAAAACCAAGGCCAATCAATCCTCAACGTATAATCAGACTAGGTCCAAATAATAGATCCTTCTCAGCCCTCGCTATTGTTAAAAATCCAGCCAGAACGTACTCAAAGTTGTGAAACTTTGCTAGGCATCAATGTATAGATCCTCTCAAGCGATGCATATGGCAACTCAGCATTCTACTCCCAGCTCAACCGGAAGCACAAAAGATGAAACTCAATTCCACGACAGCACAAAAAGGAACAAAAACACTGACCTAAGTATACACTTATCAACTATGCAGTCTGTTGGTGACCTTGGCATCATGATGATGCTATTTGAGAGATTAGGGAACTATTCCTTAATTTACAGAAATATGACAATAAATGATTGAATCTCAACCTGCTATCTACCAGAAATTGTGAGTTTACCATGCATTGGGCAAGTCCAGAAAGCCAAAGGTGAGAATACATTTCAAGTTTTACCATAAAACAAAGGAAAAACCGCTGATAGAATAATTGCTCATAGATGGTTCTTTTATCCAAGCATTTCATTTCAAAATGATTTGTTATCTTTAGGATTTCAAACTGCAACTGATTATAAGGCTAAGCACAATAAACTGATTAAGGAAGTTAAGGTTTTGCCCATGCAATGCTTGTAAGATGAGAAGATGACATACCTATTCTTTATGGAGAAGTTGATACTCCGTCTCTGTGATGAATTTGACAATGTCAGTTGAAACACCATACAAGCCTATGGAAAGTAGTAGGACTCTGGAGTGAAAGACATTAACCCCTTCGCAGCAGGGGTAATTTCCCTGCTGTGCTGGGGGGCAGGGGGGCGCGCACAGCTGAGCTCGTCATGAGCATAGAAGGTGTTAAAGGGCACCACATGGTACATGTGATAGTAGAAACCACCATTGCCACCTCCACTGCACAATGTGAGGGTGCCTATTCTAAAAAATATCATACCTCCATATGAGCTAGAGAATTCTTGCAGACTGACACAATACCTCCATTGATGATTATCAATCTTGTTGGACTACCCTTGATGTAATTCAGCTGCAACATATCCTCTATCCAGTCATGGCGTGTTAAAGGACGAAGAGCTACTGATAACACTGGAAGCAAGAGAAACAAAAAGGTGGACTTAATGTTCACAATCACGTTATCGATGTTGTTGGATTTTTGGGAAAGATACAGGGGAGTTCAGTCAATAGGGCAGAACAGATGCCATTGCTATATTTTGAATGCACAAAAAATCACATCTTCAGGCTTTTAGATTAATTTGCATGCTATGATTATTATTATTATTATTATTTAGGTCTGGAGTTGGACAGTGCAGCTGTCAAAGGGATCTGTTGTTTCTAATGCACTCACACTGGGCAGTGGGTCTGTCTCCATCAAACATAGGCTTTTAAATCCAGCCTGTTTTACCTGTTGACTTGAGATTCTGTCAATCACATCTTTGCTTAGCCCAGTGGCATATTCTCTCTTGCCCTAATGCAATTGGTGGTTTTGGTGTACGCTTCTTCCTCTGATTAACAACTAGCAGTGCAAAGCATAAGGAACTATTTTCCATTTTAAAACTACACTCAGTACATCGCAGCACCATATTGAAATTGTTGTGTCATACCTGCATTCTCTATAAAAATGAATCCATTTATATTATTCTGTAGTGTGGATTGATTTTCATTACTTTTTTCAGTTCTTACATTTGATCCTAACCCATTTGTGGCTAGATTATTGGATTTATTTTTTGCATATCAAGACACCTGCTCCCAAGCTGCCCATCAGGTCTCATGAGACTATGGATCCATCTTAGCATCCGTTTTCCTGATCAGTTGTGGTATTAACTTACATAATTCTGGGTAGCGTAATCATACGTAATCACCCACAAAAACCACAAGATTTTGTGGAATTACGCAGGAAGACAAATTCTGCATTAATCGCTATTTCATTAGCGCAAAAATGCTCATTCACACCCAAAATTAATGCGAGGAGGCATTTTGCTCTAGGAAATAGTGGTAAATGCAACAGAAGATGGGCGTGAGCAATTGCTCATGCTTGCTGACTGTGCACTAGGGGTAGGATTTTCCTCCAATTCACTCCCAACATTACTTTGCTCAAAATGCAGCCTCGCGTCCGCCATCGTCAAACACCACAGACTCAGCATACTATCCTATGCCAACGACACCCAGCTCATCCTCTCCCTCACCCAGGACCCCGTCACCCCAGACTCAAATTCCAGGAAGGAATGGAGGACGTTGCATACTGGATGAGCAGCAACTGCCTGAAGCTCAACTCAGAGAAAACAGAGGTCCTCGTCCTCGGACCCACCCCCTCTGCATGGGACAACACCTGATGGCCCACTGCCCTCGGCAACCCTCCCACAACCATGGACCACACCCAAAACTTCGGCATCGTACTCGACTCCTCCCTCTCCATGACCCAACATGTCAACTCCATCACCTCCAGCTGTTTCAACACCCTCTGCATCCTCTGAAAGACCTTCAAATGGATCCCCCCGAAGCAAGGAAAACTGGACTGTGGAAACTCCCTCCACACCAGGGTAAACAAGTCACTACTCTGCAATCTCCAGACCATACAAAACACCGCAGCCAGACTCAGCCTCGGTATCCTTCGACACAAACACATTACCCAACACCTGCCCAACATCCACTGGCTCCCCATTGAGAAGAGAGTTACTTTCAAGGTACTCACCCACGCCTACAAATGCCTTTACAACACCGGACCCCAATGCCTCAAGGAGAGAATCTCCTTCCACGTACCCAAGAGAATCCTCCTATCCACCGACCTCGCCCTTGCTGAAACTCCAAGAATCTGCAAAGCCAGAACAGGTGGAAGAGCCTTCTCCTACATCGCTCCCAAGACCTGGATCGATCTCCTGAGCAGCATCAGATGAGCCCCCTCCCTGAACATCTTCAGGAAGGCACTCAGACCTGGCTCTCTGACTGAACAGAGCTACTTAACCCCCCTCCCCCACTCCCACCCTCCAGTGCCTTGAGACCCTCCCGGGTGACTAGCGCGCTTATAATTCCCCTGATTGATTGATTGAAGGACACAAGGATGCATTCTTCACTAAGAAACTAGCACTAAATGCAACAGAACATAAACAGTAGCGTAAGAAGACACTCACACTCATTAGATGTGCTTGTGCTGTAGGATATTTTACCCCAGAACTACCATAATAAATGCGAGCATGCATAATCTTATCATCACAAATTCTGCATCAAAGAGTAACCCAGAATTACCAATATTACTATGATTACTCCAGCGAAATTGAAATTCAGCATAGGCCTAATCCTGAAATGGCAAAAACAATGGCTGGCATCACCCCTCACTCATTATACCCCCCTGCTGCTCCTCCCTCCCACACCTGCCTCTTGTTCCTTCCTCTCTCCTCCTCTCTCCTCTTTGTGTCACTTCTCATTAGTCTGTTCCAACTCCTATTTGTTCCTTCTTCACTTTCCCCTTCTTGTTATTCCTCCACCCTTCCATCCTTCTTTACTGGGGGTGTGTTATCATCTGTAAAACCTAAAGCTGGTCTATAATGAAGGCTTCCTTGCTTTCTTTGTGGTTCTATTTGCTTCTATTTGTAAAGATAGTCTGTTGGCAAGGGGACCCTAAGTATAGTTTGTTCTTTATTTCTGTGTCATGGAACACGGACCATAATGAAGGCTTCCTTGTCATCTGGCCTTTATTTTACTTGGAAAACAAAATAGGATTCGAATGACAGCATGAGAACATTCAGTGTATTCCAATTTACATTCCTTTGCTTTTTCTGGTGTTAATGTGCTAATGTTATTTCTTCATGAGTTTTTCACTGTGATGGCATATTTAAACCCAGACCAACTTGCTTTGCCAATGCTTGTTATAAAGCCAGCATATTTTTCACTGATGAAACTATTGAGTTATTTTAAAATATGCATTCATCTTCTCTTCTTTTACCTCACTGTCCATGTGTTTTTTTTGGTATATATTTATATTGCACTATGCACACTTTCCACTGATAGATGTGACTTGACATCAGGTCATGCCACTCATATAGCACCACTTTTTTGGTATTTGTGATAGGACTGTTTTTTGAGTGGTGACAGCATTCTGTACTTTGTTTTAAAATAAAAAATAAAAAGTCTGATAGGCTGAGCATGTGCCTATTTTTATCCATACATTGTGCATCTATGTAGCAGTTCAAAATTAATTTGGGCAAGCATGTTAAGGCTCTGGTTAGTTTCATTGCTGCATTTCTAATGAGTACATGTACGTTGATTATTGGGGATCTAAGTAGTAACAAAGGGCAATAGACAAAAATCTTCATTTCTTTATAATTTATTCTATAAAATGTTTTTCTCTATGGCCAGAAACAGAAACAATCCCCAGATCCTCACTGGTAAATGTTTGCATCAGGCGTGTTATCTGATTCTACTCAACTTAATTGGTCTCAATGTGTTTTTACATTGGTTGGTTTATTTTGTTATGTAAGTAAAGTAAAAGCTCTATCTTTTTTTTTGAACTAGCGGCACATTGTTAGAGGCCCTATACTAAAATTGTAAGCACAAATCATCTCTTCAGAAATCCCAGCCCTTGCTCTCCACCCAAACTGGAAAACGAAAGGGCTGGGGTCTTGTATGAGTACTCTTTCAGAGTTTATGGATATTCTGACACTCCTTTGCCCCCCTTCTCTGAATCCTTCCTGAAGAAGGAAGGCTCACTTTGATCAGTTGCCGGAGTCTAGGTCATGCAATACACAGAAGCACCTTGAAAGACCACCAACTGCAATTGGTCTAGCATGTTAGCATATGTACAGTTTACATGGCCTGAATGTTTGCACCCTCTTGTTTAATGTGTGTCTCCTATGTAAAGGGTTATTCTGATATGGCAATTAGCAACTCAACATTCAAGACTCTAGACTTAAATTTAAAACACACCTTCACATAGATGCGCGCATACACACGCACCACACCCTGTTCTCCTCTATACCCTGACTCACAATGACTAACTTGTTAGAGAGATAGTGAGACCACCAAATTCATTGGTGCTGTCCATGCAGGCATTGGGCCACACCACAGGTAGAACTTGGCATGTCCAGAGGTGAAATAAGGCGGATGTGATGTGCAGCCTCCCAAGATAAAATCGGTGTACCAGCACTTATTGTTTCTTTACAAATTAAGCACACTGTTTTTCAAGGTTATCAACATTTTCCACGAAAAAGCACAGAGAACATAAAGTGATTTTTTTATAGCACAATATTTTGCTAAATTAGGGCATTGTACATACCAACTGAAAGCAGAGGGCCTTATTTAGGCTTTGGCAGCTGGGACACTCCCGCCTGCCATATTACAAGTGCAATGGGCCATAATGTACTCATACAATGCTGGATGGGACATCGACTAAATTTGGAACAGAATATACAATATGCCTTAGTCTAAATAAGGTCCAGAGATAGGATGAAAACTCTACAAGAGATCCAGTCTGAATTTCATTATGTGAACTCTCAAGCTTTTGGTCGATGCTAGAAACCTGAACCAACTCTGGAGGGTAAAGAGTACCTCCAAAAAGCTCATAATAAGCTTAGCAAAAGCAGGGGTTGGGGGTACATTTATGTAAAAGACAGTAATGGATCCTATCTGCAAACCATAAAACAGAAAATACCCAGAGTTGCATGCTTTTACTGATACCACCAGCAGCCTCAATCGAGAGGGAAGGACACGTTTTCTTGGCAGGAATTCATCACCTCCCACCGCGGGCACTGTGATCCCTACTGAATTTATAATGCTGAGAGTGGAAAGAGAAGAACTGCCCAGAGTTAGAAAAGCATTTCCGTTGTCTAATTCGGAGCAATATGTGAATGGGGATTATTGGCAGTCTCCTTGGGTGTGAATTGCCATGGGGGAGGGGGGGGATACTAGGCGTACCTGCGCCATACCCCCAGATAGGTGACCCAAGCCTTTATGGACCAGAGCCTCCTAGCCCCAACTCATCAGCACCAAAATGTCCACCCCATGCTCCACTAAAGCCTTGGGTCAAAATGGTATGGCAAATGGTAGAATGGCCATATCAGCCTTTTTTCGGACCCACTGAGCATTCCTTTAGCGTGAAGGGGGGTTTCGCTACTACTTGACAAAACCCATGTTTTCACCCAGCAGTGCTGTATCACATATTTCCCAAAGCAGAACGAACAAGCCTTATTTTCTCCTGGAGGAAATCTCCCTCTAGCCAGTGTCATTAATAGTGAATTATACTTATGTGGATGATGGTGTTTGCTTTATCCAAAGGGGTCCCACCCCTTAGCACCTCTGTGACTTGACAGTTCCAATGCTGAGGAGAAAACACTGTCAAGAATTACACTAGAGTATTCTTGTGTACAGGGGCCTCAGGAGATATTCACAAAACACTGCAGGAGTGGTCTTCGAAGACCCTTCCCACTCGAAGTTGAGAGTGCAAGAGGCTTCTGTATAGTGGGAGCACCATACTGCAAACTTGTGCAGTACATATATTTTGCCTACAGCATTCACTAAAGTCACAAGCTGACATAAAACAACCAGCACACACAGCTCCGAATGTTTTTTCACGTGTTCTGAAGGACTCCACTGAACTACCCTCCTCAAACGTCCTCCTGCTAAAAGGTCAATAAAACTCCCAGGCCCACTGTTGACCCCCTCACCATCCATACCTTCTGCTCTTACTTCTTTGACTTCAGAAACAATTACCTTTAACGGCAACACAGATTGAAGCAGGCACTGGTTTATAGCCATGACCCATTTTCTTCAAATAAATTAAAACGTTCTGTTCAACAATATGTCTCAGAAGCAAGAGAATTATCTGACAGATGTCGAAAGTATCAAATACTCACATTAATGACATCTTTCACACATTTCCCATCTTCTTGGAAATGCTGCATCTTTATTATCACAAGGTCTGCCTTTCATGCGATAATCTTATTTCACGTGGATGTGCTGCTGTGCTATTTTCTAATTACATCTGAAACACGCAGCAATCTTAATTATGTCAGTCTCTGCGAGAGAGGAATGTGAAAAATGAGGTTTCTTTCTGATGCTAGTCTTTCAAGCAAAAACGTTCATATTTTCAGCCTTGTTTTAGGTAGGATTTGCTCATGTTATAATTCATGCACAGTGTTGTAGCGTTATTTAATTTAATGTATTTATTTTTAGAGTGAGGAAACATTTCTATCAGAATTTTTCTACATAAGACAATGCACAATACATAGCAAAAGCCACACATAAGATGAGTAAAAGAGACCTGGGTGAGCTTTAGACATGTAGTGCAAAATAGTTTATGATTCACTGAGACAGCAGATTATAAAGCGCCACGAAAAAGACAAAATGAGTCGGGTTAATTAATTGTCACATAGTAGAGTTGTGCTGCATGGTGTCTAGTGTTAGCTGGTGCTTCTGCCAGGTGGGGAGTGACCTGTTCCCACTAGTAGCAGACGGTAACTTGTCTGCTGTTGCTGTCTCCTTATTCATCAAATATGCCTTGTCGTGTTTCTACTCGACGCCGGTTCTGTGTCAGAGCCACTGGTCGGAAAACCACAAACCATTCACCTGGCTGAGCAGGCCATGATGGTGGTTTCCGTAACAGGCATGTTGGTCTACAGAGACTGGGGAATTTGTTTATGGAAAGCAAGCGGGATGTACTGTACCTGCTTTGACTTGCCTGCCCAGAGCAACCAAAACAAAAGAAAACCAGTTTATTCACAGTTTAGCATGGGATTTAAGTGCAGACTAATCCAGGGCTTGAAGATCTAATGAGCAGGGCTCAGGAATGCCCTGCACTGTTCTTTCTTTCACATTGCTGTGAAATTTAATCCGATCTGTCGTTTATAGTTTTGCCAAAAGTATTACTTTAAAATATGCCCCTGAATTATGCTTGCATTATAATAGAATGTCAAGTAATTTCCGCAGATTTTCTTCTGGGGCAGCAGTCAGTTCTAAAGCTGCTGTGAGGGGATTTAGACCTGTGGCTTCAAAATAAGGAAATGTACCTAGAAGCGAGGACTTGCCTCCATGTTGTAAGTCATAAATGAACAACTACAGCAGCTGCACCATTATTACCCTTACAACTGCTGGTTTTTCTTAGATACATTTTGTGCACATTTTGGTTGAAGTTTCCCTACATCTACTTTACCATGAATTTCAAACAGGTTTAAATGCGCTGATCTATTCTCTATATGCAAACCTCCGACGATCAGACTGGAACTCACACTCAGCCCTGGCCAAACTGTTCAAACAGCCCTACACTGCAAGAGGTCGTGACCAGACTGGGGCACTTAAGGTGTGCTTGCGTCATGGCACCCTATCCTGCACTGGAAGTAGCCTTCCAGCCTGTCACCTACTGGGAAGATATTAATGGGCAGTCTGGACCTGATATTTATTTGTTTCTTTTGAGTTTTGTATTGAGCAAACCTAACCCGAAGGTATCAGAGCACTTTACAGAGTTGGCAAATCATCAGTTACAAAAGTCACATATGGAATAAATACCAATACAAGGCGTAAATACTTATACATAGTAAATTGATACTTGTATAGCGCACTACTCACCCGCAAGGGTTTCAAGGCGCTTGTACGAATACCGCTGTGGAACCCATCCTGGCTTTCTCTGTGAGGTGTCCAGTCCTGGGCACCCCCAAGGTGGAGGCCATGCATCCTTAGCGTTGTGGGGGCCATTGTGGAGATTAAGCAAGCTATTGCCCAGAGTTGCAGAGTGGGACTCCATGATTGGAATAGGCACCGAGGTGAGAATTATCAGGTCCGTGGAATTTTGAGCCAAAGACCCGCCAAGGCAGGGAATTGAACCCTGGTCCCAGGATAGACCTCTGCATCAGGGTCTGCCGCTCTAACCATTGAGCCACACTTCTCCAGTAACAGTATATGCAAGAATTTGGGAATGGCCCTTTTTGCAGGGTTATCCCCTAACAATTTGCTTCTTCCTCCTATTTTTCCTGACCTGTTTTTGTTGGCTTTAGCACTCTGGGCACTGATTATATTTGGATAGCCATGATTAGTATATTTGATTTAGTGGTAAGTCTCTAGTAAAGCAATGGTCTGTCAATCAAATGCTACTAGTGGGCTTGCAGCACTGATTGTGCAACCTGCATGAGTAGACCGGTAAAAGTATCTCAGAGCTGCTACTGCAGTGTCTGCATGTGTAGTTTTTAACTTCCATGTTGACCTGGCAAGTTCACCCACTTGCCAGGCCCTAACCTTCCCTTTTCTTATACGTAAAGCGCTCCTCAGGTACACCCAAGGTACTGTAGACCTGAATATCCCAAAATCTCGGGAAAAAGAACCTAGCCAAAAAACTGATTTCCCAAAACTCAATTGGAGTTGGGAAAATAGTGTCAGAAAGAAAAACTTTTCTTTCTTGAGTCCCTTCACTCACCAGTGTTTCCCCACGGTGACATGCTTCATCATAGGGGCCATCTCAGTCCTCTACGGGCTGAGGCGTGCTACGACTTGTGGAATTACGTAGGAGCACTTAAGTCAATCAATCAATCAATCAACAGCAATTTGTACAGCACACTACTCACCCAGTAGGGTCTCAAGGCACAGGGGGGGGGGGGTTCCGTTACCGCTCGAAAAGCTAGGTCTTGAGTTGTTTCCTGAAGGAGAGGTGGTCCTGGGTCAGCCGTAGGTGGATGGTGAGGGAGTTCCATGTCTTGGCCGCCAGGTAGGAGAAGGATGTTCCTCCAGCGGTGGCTCTGCGGATGCGTGGTACGGTGGCGAGGGCGAGGCTGGCCGATCGTAGCTGGCGGGTGGGTGTGTAAAAAGTAAGGCGGCTGTTGAGGTACGTCGGGCCCATGTCGTGGAGAGCCTTGTGTGCGTGGGTGAGGAGTCTGAACGTGATACTCTTGTTGACGGGGAGCCAGTGCAGGTCTCTCAGGTGGGTCGAAATGTGGCTGTGGCGAGGGATGTCCAGAATCAGTCGTGCGGAGGCGTTCTGTATGCGGTGGAGTCTTTTCTGTAGTTTGGCAGTGGTTCCCGCGTAGAGAGTGTTCCCGTAGTCCAGTCGGCTGGTGACGAGTGCCTGGGTGACTGTCTTCCTGGTTTCGGTGGGGATCCATCGGAAGATCTTACGGAGCATGCGCAGGGTGTTGAAGCACGATGACGACACGGTGTTGACTTGTCTGGTCATCGTGAGGAAGGAGTCCAGGATGAAGCCCAGGTTTCGTGCGTGGTCCGTCGGCTTGGGGGTAGTGCCAAGGGCAGGGGGCCACCAGGAGTTGTCCCAGGCTGAGTTCAGTTTAAGGCGGCTGTTCTTCATCCACTCGGCGACGTCTTTCATCCCTTCGTGTAGGCTGGCTCTGGCGGTGGCGGGGTCGTTGGTGAGGGAGAGGATCAGCTGGGTGTCGTCGGCGTAGGAGATGATGTTGAGGTTGTGTTGGCGTGCGATGGCTGCGAGGGGGCTCATGTAGACGCTGAAGAGGGTGGGGCTGAGCGAGGATCCTTGTGGTACGCCGCAGATTACTTCGGTGGCCTCGGATCTGAACGGGGGAGGCGGACTCTCTGGGTTCTTCTGGAGAGAAACGAGATGATCCACTCCAGAGCCTTCCCTTGAATACCGATGTCGTTGAGGCGCTGTACTAGGGTGCGGTGGCAGACAGTGTCGAACGCCGCAGATAGGTCCAGGAGGATGAGGGCCGCTGTTTCACAGTTGTCGAGCAGGGATCTGATGTCGTCGGTGGCTGCGATGAGGGGGGTCTCGGTGCTGTGGTTTGCTCGGAAGCCGGACTGCGAATGGTCGAGGGATCCGTTTGTCTCGAGGAAGGCGGCGAGCTGTCTGTTGACGGTTTTCTCGATGACTTTTGCAGGAAAAGGGAGGAGCGAGATGGGGAGAAAGTTCTTGAGGTCGGTGGGGTCTGCTGTTGGTTTCTTCAGGAGGGCGCTGAGCTCGGCATGCTTCCAGCTCTCCGGGAAGGTGGCGGTGTTGAAGGATATGTTGATGATGTCCCGGAGTTGGGGTGCGATGATGGAGTCGGCCTTGTTGAAGACGTGGTGGGGGCAGGGGTTGGTTGGTGATCCGGAGTGGATGGTGTTCATCGTGCGGGTGGTGTCTTCGGTGCTGACCGGGGTCCAGTTGCAGAGGATGGTGGTGGGGGGCATTGGTTTGGTGGTTGGGTGCGTGGTCTGTGCGTCGAAGCTGTTGTGTATGTCGGCGATCTTGCGTTGGAAGAAGGTGGCGAGTGAGTCGCAGAGGCCTTGCGAGGGTGTGATGTCGTTTCCGGCTTTGGGGTTGGAGAATTCTTTGACGATGCTGAAGAGTTCCTTGCTGTTGTGGGTGTTGTTGTCCAGTCATTCTTTGAATGTAGTGTTTTTGGTGGTGCGGATCAGCTGGTGGTGTTTGCGGGTGGCGTACTTGAGGGCAGTCATGTTTTCTGTGGTCTGGTCGTGGCACCAGGCTTTTTCGAGGGTGCAGCAGTTTTTCTTGGATGTTTTGAGTTCGTCGGTGTACCAGGAGGCTTTCTTGCTTCCGGGTCTGCTGGGAGGGTTCTTCAGTGGAGAGAGGACTATGTGTAGTGCAGACGGTGTAGTGGGGTGGAGTGGACTAGATGTGAGTTAAAAATACCTAACTAGTGGGTGAGATAAATGTATTCCTGCTCCTAGTTGGTATTGTCTAAAAACGGGGTAGAACACTAGATGACCTAATTATAATGGGTTAGATGTACCTAGCATTGTTTTAGTCAACATGTTTCGAGCATTCTCTAGGCTCTTCGTCTGGACTACACAGGGACCAGCCCTGTGTTCGCCACTCCTAGTTATCCTCAAATAAGGTGAAAAAACAACAAAATAAATCAAGAAATAAATACGCTGCAACAGCAAGGCATGCGTTAGTACATACGTATGAGTAATGTCACTTAGTATCTGTAGGGTACAAAAACAATTTTTTTTAGTTAAGGGGTTCTTGATTACATCTGTAATAATAGGTATCTGTTAATCTCTGCACACAATAACACAGTTGATATGGTTGAATGATCACTCCCTGTGCCTTAGTCCAGGATAAATTGAAAAGCCAAATGGCGTGTGGGAAGAAGAAATATTGCCGATTAAAAAACGTGAAACTGACACACAGTGGCAAGCACACACGAAATACTAAACAAACATTTACATACATTTAAGAGGCCCTAACTTTGTCCCATGGTCTCGTAGAGGTTGTTGGTATCTCGTGAATCTAGCAAAGGGGGGAGAGAAGAAAATGAGGAGGAAAACAGAGCGGTGTTAGTGACTTAGCTGGTAATATCAGGGAAATAGGTAGTGTCGACTCCAGCTGGCGCTTGCCGTGGTGTCGGCATCTGTGGGGAGAAAATCGGGCACTTACTTGGTGAAAGATACTCGTAAGTAGAATCATCTAACTGGAAACCTCCGGACCGCATATTGGCGTGTCCGAGGTCGGTTCCAGTATTTAAGCGTCCACATCTGCATTGTCATTGCCGAAAAGCATAGACCGCATCGGGAAGGATAGCAAAATGGTCGTCAGCCAGTAGCAATGGCGTCTGCCATTTTGGGAGTATACCGTATTGTTTTTAGTGGAATATCTTTACCTACCATGAATATAACGCAATGATAGTGATTTATTCGAGCAACCGTCAGTGATACCTGCCGGAAAAATATGTTTACAAGTATGGTGAAAGTCTGTCCAAAACACGTTCTTTTTGCCTTGTAAAGGGTGGTCACTTGCACGTCTCCTTTCTTTAGCAAATCACTCTAATGCTAGAAGGATACTAGGGGTTTAAAAAGTGAACCCATTAAAACAATTATGAAAGAATGTTTTTGTAAGATGTCCATCCTCCATACAATTAGCTTCCTCTGAAAAACAATTATGAAAGAATGTTTTGGTCATCTTTTTTTTTTTTGTAGAGTTTTATATAGCGCGAACTAGACCCGAACCGAATCAGGTATCAGAGCGCTTTACATAGCACCAGTTACATTACATGAGGACACACTTTTATTATTTTAGGCACGGGGAGATTAAGTGATTTGCCCAGAATCACAGGAGGTTTTGGCGTCGTTACCGAGACTCGAACCCAGTTCCCCAGGTCTGAGGTCGAGCGCCTTAGCCGTTAGGCCAACTCCTCTCCCCTGTATGTTTGATACAATTGGCTTCCTCTGTGGCTAGTTATTGTCAAAATCCAGTGTACATTGGGAAGGAAGTGCCTCGCAGGTTAAAGTGATGGCACCCCCTGGCTTGGCCTCCTTTTGTTGAATGACAACTGTTTACAAGGATTGGTGTTCAATTCAAAAATTTACATAGGGATTAAATTACGAGACTTGCTCCCAAGGTATGTCATCATTAAGGCCCTGAGTATCTGAGCGCAACTTAAACACCAAGCGCTGTTCTTTTTCTAGGAGTTTTCTCTCAATTTGTGTGTGGTTCTGGCTATGCTCAAGCACCACCCACCTCATGTCATTTGGGGGTATGTTGACGCTCCAGTGCACTGTGATTAGGCTGTGTCTCGTTTGCACAATGCTGTCTCTACCTCCTGTGATCCAGCTGCACTAGAGAGTGCAGAGCTGGTTTGGACAGGGTTCAGAGACCATCGTCACAAAGAGAACAAAGAGAAAATGAGGAATCAAGATGAACTTCTGCCAAGGAGAAGAGCTGGAGAGCTGTAAGGAGGAGTATTGCCCGTTTGCTGTGTGTGCTTTGCTGGGTTGGCCTGCTGATGCTGCTTCTGTAAAGGAGAGGACAATGACTGGAACTTTGCTGTGAACCTGCTTGAAGAAGTATATCCAAGTGCCTGTATGTGCTGACCTCCTGTTCTGAAGTCTCAGGGACACAAAGACTTCACCTGCAACCCACTTACCAGCACCTTGACTCATCTGTGGACTCCTGCATTAAAAAGCATTGGCATAGCCAATAGGTCTCGCTTTTGGGACCTTATAAGTATTTAGTTATGCAGCACAATATCCTTGGTACAACAACAACTGTTGCATGGCTAAACACTGATAAGGTCCCAAAGGTGAGACCTATTGACTATGCCAATGCTTGTTAAATGTGTTACCAATACATGCGGTACCATTAAGAAAATGACGACTCTGTCCTCAGCACCACTGAGACACCTGAACGCGCGCAACTGGTGTAAAGTTTATACTCCATGCTCTAAATAGTCCTCACCTAGGTTAGCCAACAGTCCACAGTACAACTGTTCAGAACATTGCAGTCTATCTCATCTTTAGTCGCCAATAAAGAGCTATTTATTAATTGGACAACACAAAGGTACTCGTTTGCTAACCCTGAGAAAAATGCAAGGCTGAGCGACCCAACTGGATTTGAACCCTTGACCTTCAGATGACTCAAAGTTCTCAAAAATGGATGCAGGAAACACCTGGGCTATCTTAACATCTCGCCCCTTGATACAACCACACAAAATTAACAAGGTTAGGCCTTTGGAGATTCTGTTGTCACCTCAAGAAAGCGTTGGGGCTTCCCCGAGATGTCCCCACACGTGGAGATGAAGTCTGCTTTTGCTTACATTTAGAATAAGGTGCTTCTCACTTTTTAATATCCTTGCTTGTGTGTCAGTTTTCCTGCTCTGGGGATAGGAGAGGCTGTCCCAGCAACGTATTACTGATGGCCAGTCAAATGTATTTTCAGGGGATGCCAATATCTTTAAGAATGCTCAGTAACTTCAGCACCATTTACGGACACCATTCTAATTCTACTCTGCGTGTCACTGTGGCATTTTACATGCCATTTTTAGGCCTGACCTTGGGACAGTTTATAAAGCCTCATGTAATCAATAAAAGACAATTAAAATACATACAAAGAGGAGCTTCGGTTCTGCTCTCTTTATTCACTGATCTATTCAACTGTCCTTTACATTTTGATTCCTCCCACTGCAGCATACGACTCTTGGTTAGTCCACTTCAGTCACTAGCTTCTTGCACATGTGCCTGATCACATCTAAATACCTGCCTAAACAAAAATAAACATCAGTATTTTTACCCTTTTTATCTTTTTATTTGTTAGGAATACTTGTGTGTTTAAATTATTTCTTCAAGTTAATATGATTCACAGCCAACAAAACTATTTCCTCATGCCAACAAGAACCTGATATTACTGGTATACGCAATAAAGCTAAACAAGATGTCCTTGTGGGCTGGGAGACACGTTTATCCATGTGGTTTACAATTTTCCAATCTACCAAGCACACAGAGGAAGGTCATCTCTAGGGTCTAAAACCTGGGTCCTTGGACCACCTGCTTATTCCCCTTTCTTCTCCCCACTGGATTGCATTGTTAGACGATCCAAGAAACGATGTTTATGCTGTTTGGCTTTGCAGAGGATATTGGGATGTGCATGGCTTGTGGCTACACCTGCTCGAAATCGTCCGGAAGTGCCCCCACATCAGTCCTGTATTTCAGAAGGCAGCACTTTAAACGGTTGAACGCGTAATGGAAAAAGTAAAGGTCACACATGCAAAATGTGGTTAAACGTGCTTTGTCTGTGCATGGGCAGATTTTAATAAGCATCACGTTTGCAAAATAATGATAACTGCGTGGAAAAGTCTTTAAATAGAACGACCCTCTCAGGAAGACACACTCAATGGCCAATAGGGTGGTTTCTAACGAAACGAATAATGTTTTTCACCCCTCTGCCCGATTCAGAATGCCTCGCACCCAGCGGTCTGTCCGGCTATAGGGGGCTGCATTCCTCTCTCGCTGGCCTCAAATACGGTTTAAAATTCAGCTTTGGTTCAGTGGGCATTGAAGGGTAAAGCCTGGCGCATTACTGCAGCATAAGGTGATGGGAATGAAGCTAGTAGGGAGGCCCGAGTATGTAAAGACCGATTGTCGCTGGACCGCATGTATTTGTGGATCGAATATAGAACAGAGACTTACTGAACTATAATATTTTGCCTCCGACTCCTCGGTTCGTGGACCGGACTACAGATGTAATAGGAAGCATACGTTAACAACTCTCCTCCCAAAAATACCAGATTTTTAGACCTTGGAAATGCTACAGAACGTATGAAAAATTATTTTAAGACAAAGCCTTTCTTTGTAAATTTAACATTAAAAAAGCCACGCGGCCGTGAAAGGGGCGCGGCAGCGAAAGTGAAAGTGATCACGATCAAGGGCCCAACAACGGCGCGCACTTGTGCGGCAAAAGTGAGAGCATCCAAGGCTGCTGTGTATGTCATGCACGCCCTTGTGCGTGTGATAGTGAGCTGATCACTAGGAAAGAAGCATTTCCAAGACCACCCACTTAAGTCTCAGCCAGACCAGCGCATGCGATGGATCAGGCCGAGACCTAAAAAGGGCACCTATTCCAGTTCTCAGGCCCTAAGAAGTGTGTGGTTGGTGATACAAAGCAAGAAAAACAACTCCAATGCTGTCCGCGCCGCCACCAGTGACGATACGACCTGTACCCATGCCGGGGGCACCACTCATGAAGTGCATGATGCAAGGCCCCACCTGCACCACAGCTCTGACGCCCTTC
The DNA here is from genome assembly GCF_964261635.1 of Lissotriton helveticus. Taxonomy (NCBI): domain Eukaryota; kingdom Metazoa; phylum Chordata; class Amphibia; order Caudata; family Salamandridae; genus Lissotriton; species Lissotriton helveticus. Next base: position 307,276,624 of record NC_136070.1, read on the forward strand.
AATGCCTACCGATGCCTGCAGTGATCTGCCTTTCCGATGCCAGCTCCCGTACCGCGCCATTACCATCAACACCTGCTGCCCGTCATCGCGCAGCTGCTAACCGACGAGTGCGACTTCACAAACTCTTTCAAGTTGAATCGCCTCACTGGAACCGCCGCCTTGCTGCCAACTTACCCTGTCCTGTATTCAACTCCTCACAGACTTGACTCCTCGCCTCCTCCTGGTCAACTAGGGGGACGGGAGGAGTCACGACGCTGGTAGTACGTGTTACTCTGTAACCAATGTCGCACACCTCACGGTCGGCACTGTACTTTGGATTTATGCCTGTAGTGATGTCGTAATATCCCCAGGTGAAACTATTTGTTTCTACAAATGCTATATTTGAATTAACTGTTCCAAAATTCATATTCTTGATACATTTATGTTGAATTTTTGTTGTTCTTGGTCTTGTTTGGTTTAGATAAAGATACGTTATTTTTCTAAACTGATGTGGTATCCATTTGTGGTGCTTTCACTGTGTTACTGTGTGTTTGGGTACAAATACTTTACACATTGACTTTGGGATAAGCCTGTATGCTCATGCTAAGCTACCAAGGGGGTGAGCTGGGGTTATCTAAAGTGAGTAACTCCCTTACCCTGACTAGAAGCAAAGGTTTCTACTTGGGCAAAGGTGCCTACCTCTAACAACTAGAGACTCCCATACAATAGGCAGTAGGATATGGGGGCGCTATATTAATGATCAGTGGCTGCTGGTGACATTTAAGGTGATGGGGTGTAAAAGTTTGGTATGACTTTTATATTGTGAGTGACACGGGCAAGCTTAGTGGACAAACGTGGGGTCCAGGCTGTGTCCTTCTCCAGAGAAAAAAAAATGGAAAAAAAAAGATTGGAAAATGGTGCATTCTAAAGTAAATTAATTTAGTAATTTTTAAATATTAAACACATAAAAAACTGCCCTATATTTTACTGCATTTACATGTTCAATTATTCCTGTAATGTGCAAATTGTAAAATGCGACAACTTCAGCCTTTTAAAGTGTGTACTTGCCCAGTGTCTTAAACTGCATGCGACATCAACTTTGGAAGAAAATGCTCTAACCAGGTTTTGGGAAGGACCCACAGCTGCTGATTGCAATCAGTCATATAGAAATATGTGAAGACAGGTCTTTAAGTGGGATGAAAAATGTATTGACTCTCTAAAAGGGAATACTTAAAATATATTTCTGTGATTCCCATAGTGTGCTACCCGACTGGTAATTTGGTTTCTCTCTCAGACGTAATTGCATCCAGATGTATAAAGCAACAACTGACCTACACCTAAAACATGTCATCAAAATTGGTTTTGCTATGCTAATTATTCTGGGCTGCATTCCGATCCCTGTTCATTTGCACACCATTCCACCTAAGTTTAGACCCAGCTGTATGCAAATGAATCTTGTACCTGCTTCCATGGGAACAGTCCTCCTTGAGCCAGAACAAAAGAAATGCAGAACCGGTTTCACCATTGTTATGGGTTCATCAGCTGCCTATAGCTTGGCTCTAGTGACACAGCATGCATGAGACCCACATCAGGGCATACCCGTCCCACTTAGGAAGACATAGTAAAGTCTACAAAAGTAATAGGTGTAATGCTGGAATTAATCTCAACCACTGGTAATTACTCAGGGCTGCATCCCAATCCATCCTATTTTGCACACCATCCCACCTCTGGTTTGACCCAGCTATAAGCAAATCAGTCTTGACTCAGTCCTAATCGGAATGGTCCAGCCAGAACTACCAAGCCAGGTTCTCCCTGAACTGTAACACAAGCAACCCAGGGCCAGTTTTGCCTTTGTTATAGGCTCATCAGCGGTTCCAGTGGCACACTGTGCACAGGATCCCCGTCTGGGCTACCCATATTACTTAGAGTGACATGCTGGACCTTTCTACCTCCACAAAAATTCCCTGCACAATAGAGAGACAGCTGAGAGGACCCTGGACCTGGAAGCAGTGACAGTGGAAAAGATGCCCAACCGGATGGAGAAGCCACCTGATGCCAAGCTGGGGAAAAGACCTGGAATCCAATCCCCCCCCCCCCCCCACACACAGATTCTCTACAAGTAAGCCTGCAGGCTCTGGGGCCTGGAGTATGTGGGCAGGAAAATGTTCTGCTTGCTGGTAGCAGAGGGGATCCATAAGCTTCTCCCAAAAGCAGAAGAGGAGTAGCAGCAGTCAGGCACAGGGGAAGTCTGGCATAAGAAGCAAGACAACCCAGCTCCCTGCAAAATGCACCCTTTTAGTGGTGAACAGGATGGATGAAAATGCTCTTGGGGAAAGGCCTGGAATCGCCTGGTTTGAAAATGAAATATGCAAACAGGTGAATTGTGTTCCACTGTACTTTAAGCACTTAGCCTGAGGAGTGCCATACCTCTGGGGGCCAGCCCATCTTTATTTTATTTACTCCTTCTTGTGAGGGGGCATGCAATGGGCCTCCTCCCCACTCTGACTTTTTCCCCTGTGGCCCCGCTGCACCTCTCCTGGCTGACACTAATACTCAGGACCTCATCCAGTGAGGCAGGGACCAAGTGGCTGGGTGTGATGCCATCCCCAGTAGCTATGTCTGGGGGCCGTGCGCACCCACCATCCAACTGCTTCTCCCACCATGACGGGTGCAGTAAATGAAATTCTTTCAATGTGGGAAAACAAGAAAAGTTGTTCCTGCCATGGAAGGTAACAACAGTGGTCCAATCGGAAAGACCAACAGAAGGGAAAAAAACTAAATGAATTAGCGTATCCTGATTTCATTTATCCACCTCATCTAACTCATGGATAGGGGTGAGATATTACTTCTGAAAATAAGGAAGAGCAGCTATACCATTATCAATTGTCATCACACACAAAGAACTAAATGTATGATTTATTGAGTAAATGAAAATCAACAGTAGAAATACATTACTTACATATGGTCGCTCCAGAAAAAGAATGAGGGAAAAAGTGCTCAGAAAAAGTGCTTGTGCATAGGCTTGCCTTACATATGTTGATACCCTTTATAATACATTACCTTGACCAATAATAACATGTGGTTATTATTCTTATCAGGGCAACGCCAAAAATCATACCCCCTTATATGACATTGCATGTGGTATAGGTGGGTTTATTGGGATTATGGGGTTCAAGAGCTATTATATGGTGAAATGTGATATGAGGTTGTCACCAAATGTATTTGCATCTACTTTATGTACGAATGTGTAATTTAACGTGTAGTATTTAGTAGAGTGTGTAATAAAAGTACTTCTCCTTTTTGATAGTTAGAGTTAAAGCACGAACTGGACAGAAATGTTTTGAGTGTTGTTGTTGTGTGCCAGCGAATTGGGATTGAAAGCCTGCACCACATCTCCCGAGTAGGCCTTGGACTTTTCTACTTCACTACCTTGAGAGTTAAGTACTACAAAAGGGTACTTAAGGCCAGATTCATCAAACCAAAATCCACTCGCAAAGGGCCAGATTCCGAGAATCTGGCCCTTTGCGAGTGGTATTTTTGCATTTGGGATGCATCATCCCAAATGCAAAAATCGCAATTTTAGAAATCGCTAAATAGCGATTAATTGCAGTTAAGGAATCTCAATTTGAGATTCCTTAAATGCAATGCATGAAAGTTTCTAAAATAGCGAATTTGTTAATAGGGCACGCAAATTACCATGAAGTACAACTTCGTGGTAATTTGCAAAACTTTGAAAAATGCACTAAAGTGCATTTTTCAAAGTTCCATGTTGCACACACACATGCCTTAAGGGCATGTGTGTGCGCAACATATGTGCACATATCAATTTCAGGGGTGCAGCAGGGTGTCCTTTGGACACCCCTGCACCCTTGAAATCGCAATCTCAATTTGAGAATCGCTAATTGCGATTCGCAAAGTGAGATTGTCTTCCCATTCATTCCTATGGGCCTCTAGGCCCATAGGAATGAATGGGGAGGTATTCCTTATTGCGACTCGCAATTTGCGAGTCGCAATTAAGGAATTCTAAGAAATCGCTATTTTTTAAGTTATTTCTTGATGCATTCCATTTTGCAATTCCTTAATAGCGAATCGGTATTTTTGGCTATTAAGGAATCGCAAATTGGTTTGTTGATGCATCTGGGGGTTAGTTCCCAGTAATAAGAAAATTGCAGACCCATTAATTGTGAAGTAAACACATCCTTCACAACTATGTTATGTTATACTTTTATTTATATAGCACACGGCTACTCCAAAAGAGTGTCCCGGCGCTTTATGTAGGCAGCTCAGCAATTTAAAAAAAACATAACAACAATAAAACAGAGACAGAGGAAAAAGAAAAAAAGGAGCACCCTAGAGGTTGAAAAGCCAGGTCTTAAGGCTCTTCCTAAACAGGAACAGACTGGGAATACTGCGTAGGGCGAGAGGCAAGGAATTCCACAACTGGGGGGCCCTGAGACTGAAAGAGCGCCCCCCCGTGCGAGCCTTCCTCACTCGAGGGACCACGGCCATAAACAAAGATTCCGACCGAAGTGAGCGGGCCGGGCGATAAAAGGCGAGCCTACGCTGCAGATACCTAGCTCCAGAGCCAGAAAGTGCTTTATGTACAAGGGTCAAAGTTTTAAACATAATCCGCTTTCGGATGGGCAGCCAGTGAAGCGACTGCACCAACCCGGATGTTCTCGCTCGCCTATGAAGGCCAAAGATGGCGCGAGCCGCGGAGTTCTGCACCACTTGCAACCGCTGGACCAGATAGTCCGGGAGCCCTAAATATAGGGCATTAGCATAGTCCAATCTAGAGCCTATTAAGGCTTGAACAGTGATCTTTCTATGCTCCTCTGTAAGCAGAGGTAGGAACATCCGGAGCATCTTCAAGATACCAAAACAAGTGCCCGTTAGACCAAGAATGTGTGATCTAAGCGTGAGGTTGTTGTCAAACTTGACTCCCAAGTTTTTGGCAACCAGAGATGCCTGAGCAGGAGGACACATGTCCGGTGGCCACCACTCACGCCAATCAGGGTCCGAGGCGCAGCCGAAAAGCAAAACCTCCGATTTGTTGGAGTTGGCCTTGAGGCTGTTCCGCTGGAACCAGTCAAAGACCATCCCCAAACACCCCCGGATACTCTCTCCATCAAATGCCTGATCTTTCCTGCACGTGAAGAGCAGTTGCGTGTCATCCGCGTAAGACACGATCTGGGCCCCAAAAGTCTCCACCAGTGCCGCCAGAGGGGTCATAAAGATGTTAAAAAGAGTCGGGCTCAACACAGAGCCCTGTGGAACTCCGACTCCCAAAGGCGGCATCTCAGCGGAGCTCGTGGAGGCCCAGACCGTTTGTCGGCGGTCCTCAAGAAAAGATGTAAACCATTTGAGCACCGTCCCCCTTAGACCGATGTCATAAAGTCTGGCGAGAAGCGCCTCATGGGGGACGGTGTCAAAGGCCGCCGACAAGTCTAGCATGACAAGCATGGCCTTGCCTCCTGAATCCAGTGTCTCCCTAATGACCTCTGACACCTCCAAGAGTGCCGTCTCCGTACTTAAATTAGGACGGAAGCCGGATTGCGAGGGGTGCAGTAGGTCATTTGATTCTAGAAAGCTAGATAGAACGCCATGCACATGCTTCTCCGTGAGCTTCGCCAGGGCCGGAAGAAGGGAAATTGGCCTATAGTTGGCCAGAACCTCAGCATCCAGTCCAGGCTTCTTGAGGAGAGGGATCACCATGGCCCTTTTCCAGGACCGCGGGACCCTCCCCTCCCTCAAAGACAAGTTCAAGAGAGGATTGACCAATGGGTTCATCACCGACGCCATCCTAGCCAAAAATTTGGCCGGACATGGGTCTAGTGGCGAGCCTGATTTAAGACTGGCCAGAAGCGTAAGGGAAGCATCGGGAGAAACAGAGGGGAACTCAGCTAAGACAACATCTGGCGTAGACGGTGGAACAAGTCCCGTCCCAATGCTGAAAAACCCTTCAGCGGACCTCTCTGAAAAGGAGGCCTGGATCGATTTGATCTTATCCGTAAAAAACCTGGCGAGGTCACAGACCTATGACTCAGATGATACTATTTGATGCGAATTGGATCTAGGGGCCGTAAACTCCCTCACCACGGTGAAAATCTCCTTGCATGAGTTGGAGGCCGCCTCTATCCTCCTGGCAAGATAATCTTTTTTTGCACAGAGAATATTGCGATGGTAGGCTTTAACCGCCATCCTATAGGCAAGTCTGGCCTCCCCATTGTACTGAGAGCGCCATGCCCTCTCGGCCACCTTGCACTGGCTTCGATCAGTCCGCAGCGCCTCCGTAAACCACGGCGCAGACTGCCGCTTGGCCGTGGGTCGAGGGGCCCTTACGGGGGCTAGATCATTCAGCCTCTCTGCCAGCCACACCTGCATAGCCTCTGTATCCAACTCCAGGTCGCCCGAGATGGGGCAAGGATGGTCAGCAAACGCCTGAGCTAACAGTTCAGGCGTCACTCTATGTAAAGCCCTCGAGGCTAATCCAAGCTGGGTGGGGGCGCCACTGGGTAGATGCTCCCCACCCAGTATGGAGAACCTGACCAACCTGTGATCGGACCAGAGCGCCGGAAGAAGTTCAATATCCACTAGAGGGATCGATGAAAACACTTGATCCAGGGTGTGTCCCTTATCATGTGTGGGGCCCGTCAGGGACGGATCAAGGCCCAGAGGGGCGGTGATATCAAGCAATTTATTTGAATTCAAATCCTCAGCCATATCCAAATGAAAATTAAAATCGCCCGCCAGCACACAATGCTGTGCAGACAGAACCAATCCGGATATGACCAACTAGAGGTCCTCGAAGAAGGAACCCACAAGTCCTGGAGGTCTATACACCAACAGCCCTTTCAGGGCTTGATGCGGGGACAGCCTGATAGTGAAGGCGAGAGACTCAGAGCCTACGATAGTATCCACGGGGAGAATAGAGCATGAAACACTCTTCTTAACAACCACCGCCACCCCGCCCCCCCTTCCCTTGGCTCTGTCCTGGCGAAAGATGTTGTAGTCTGGTGGAATAGCCGCTAGGATGTCCGGATTGGACGACTCCCCCAACCAAGTTTCGGTCAGCAGAAGGCATAGAGGTTTTTCCCTGACAAGAAGATAGAAAATGTCAAGGGCATGCCTGCCGACTGATCTCGTGTTGAGCAGAAAGCAAAGATGTTTCACACAGTCCCCACCTATCCGAACATCGGAAGAGGGGGCATAGGCAGGCGACTAGCCACAACCAGGGCAGAGCCGTTTGCCCCTAAAACGACCCGGAAAAACGGATCGACACGCGCAGGATGTAATTTGCAAGGACCGAAGAGTCGTAGGAGAATAGCAGATCATCCTCCCAGCCAAGTCTAAGTCCTACACCGCTCCGCCGCCTCCGGGACGCTGACGGGCGCAGGCGGGCAGGACTCTGGCAAGACTCAGGCAAAAGCGAGGGCAACCCCGCTGCGCGATCCCGCTGCGCTAAGGGGACTGGTTTAAATAGGGCCTCCAGGTGAGGTTCACACCGCCCCACCAGGACGCTCAAGATGGCGCTCAAAAAGCGTCAAAAGCCCTTCCCAAGATGGCGCCCAAGTTCCAAAGGACAGGCGAGGCAAAACACCACCACCCCAGAACCGAATCCGCTAAAACAGCGGTGTAGGACCTATTATGGTGCAAGTATAGGGCCATCTCCCAGGTAAGATCAGGGGAGAATAAAATAAAATGAACAGAAATAGAAAAAACAGGCAGTTTTAAAAAGCGAGGCGCTCGTCACGCAGCGCTAGGAGCAATGCAGAGCTGCCAAACCTGGCACTTGGTTCCAACAAGGCGGAATGGTCCAAGGGACCGCCTTAAATAGGGCCTCCAGGTGAGGTTCACTCCGCCCCACCAGGACGCTCAAGATGGCGCTCAAAAAGCGTCAAAAGCCCTTCCCAAGATGGCGCCCAAGTTCCAAAGGACAGGCAAGGCAAAACACCACCACCCCAGAACCGAATCCGCTAAAACAGCGGTGTAGGACCTATTATGGTGCAAGTATAGGGCCAGCTCCCAGGTAAGATCAGGGGAGAATAAAATAAAATGAACAGAAATAGAAAAAACGGGCAGTTTTAAAAAGCGAGGCGCTCGTCACGCAGCGCTAGGAGCAATGCAGAGCTGCCAAACCTGGCACTCGGTTCCAACTAAATACCTAATTTCTAACAGTCTATCTCTCTATACATGACCATCATGTCACAACCAACCATACTGCACATCCACTTTGATGTCTTTGAGTTCTGTTACCAAAGTCTATCTCCCTTTTGACTATGACATTTAAATATTCTGGTTGTAAAACCCTCTGCCTCAACTGTGCTCGGTGAATCAGGGCCCTGTTGAACCCCTTCCTCCTTCTTCTCTACTTGAGGCTGGCTGTGATGAGACTGGAACTATCTCTCCTGTTTTCGAAAGCTTTCCCCAAATCGAGGGCCCAAATAACGAAGGCTCTCTGGCCATTCATATGGAATTGCGCAGGAGATTAGTCCAGGCATTGTTGGCAACTACCCGACAGACTGTATTGGTGATGGAACTGGGGGCAGCAAGGAGCAGGCAAACGACATTGTGGAAATAGGGAAGGGTTTGGATTCTCCTATTAACTCTTCCTTACTTGGTTTGGGCAGTGCTAATATCAGGAACAAGAATGATGAGGTGCGTAGTTCAGGGGGTAATACCCCCGATAGGGAGAGAACCCCGAAAGAAAAAGGCACTAAATCAGGTCGGACTGGGAAAGGTGGTAGAGGCCATGGGGGCACTGGCAATAAGGCTCAGATTACTGACGCACTCGGACGATTGAAGGGTGCATCAAGCACTTCTAGGGCCGATCCAGGAGTAAGTCTGCTATGAAAATGCGTGTCATCAAAGGGGGAAGTACGATCTATTGTCTCCAGACTCTCTAATGTAGGGTCACAGGGGGACACGATGGCTCCCAAGTCAGTGAACGGTCGCTCAGACTTGCTGGCTACCATGGTTGAGTCCATCAATTAACTAGTAATTTTACTGTCGCTGATACCTGCTCACACAATATGGAATGTGCAAAATCTCTGGACACGGGTGCTGGCCTCGGTCATGGTCAAAATGCTGCTGATAGGGTGCCTTTCTATTCCAAGGGGTCAACATCAGCTGGACTCAATACTTCACCAGCAGTGTTTGGGTCTTCTCCTTTCCCCCACTGTTCTCTGGGCACTGAACAAGCGGGAGCAAGGCGCAATGTCGATCAGAACTATTTGGATGGAAGAAATAGAGAGGGTGATGAGCCTTCATTCTCCAGTATTATGCAGGCTCTAAATGCTCAGAGAGCGGAAGCACAAGCCTATTACCAACAGGCAAGTGTGGACTGTATTGAAATTATAAAAGTACTATCTGAGGTTACCACCAAGGTCTACCACTTATCAGCTGAGGTCTCTGAACTGCAGGAGTGGGTGGCAGGCATGCAGGAAGTCAATACTCATACGGTCAAGGTGGTTACCGCACAGGAGTCACAGTTGGTATCAATGCAACTCAAAATTGACGATCTTGAAAATCGCCAGCGGCGTCGTAATCTGAAGATTTTCGGGGTACGTGAAGGGAGGGAAGGCTCTGATCCTCGTGCATTTGTTGTGGGCTTGTTACAGGAAGCCTTCCCGGACCCGGAGGACTGGGATATGGACACTCAGGTCCAAAGAGCACATTGTCTTCCATTATTCCTGTCATCAAACTCTCAAGCCCCAAAAAATTATTTGAGGCCTATTTTGGTATTCTTGGGAAACTTCCTGCTTCGCCAGGCTATTTTTTTTAAGGCCCAGCCAGCGGCTTTTGTTCAAGTTTACTCTATGTCAATCTTTGTGAGATCTGACTTGGGTAAGTCATCTATAGATAAGAGATGGCAACTTCACCAGTTCATGGATTCATTTAAGTCTGTCTGCTCTCAGATTTTATTGCAGGTGCCAGCTCGGCTTAAAGTTAGTAAGGATGGTCACTCATACTTCTTTTTAAGTAAGCAGGAGGCTAAAAAGGCACTGGCTAATTGGCAAACCACCAACAATCCTTGATTAATATAACATCCTGGTTCAATCTTTTCTTTTCTCTGGGCATTGGGAAGTAGGAAATGTCATTTGGGATGCAATTATGCAATAGTGAAAGATGATCTTTCTTCACTTTTAGTAAAAGTTTTCCGGGTCTTTTTGCAGTTTATCCACTGGGTGGGTATGGACGAAGGGGGTATGGTGTGTGGGTTTGTTGGGGGCTTTCGGGGGGGGGCGGTCGTGGCGCAGTTCATCTGCTGTCGGGCCAGGACAGCTTTATGGGGGGGTGATTCCTTTTCCAAGAAATGGGGTGGGAGGATGGGGTGTGGTCTGAGGGGTTCGGGGGTAAGGGAGGTTAAACAGTCACTGCTTTTTTAAAGTAGCACAGAAAATATTTTAAAATAGTAATGAGCATCGGTTGGGTGGAAATTATGTTTGTGGTTACGGATAGAGCACAATTCGGCTTTTCAGAACTTTGGTAATGTCTAGAGTCAAATTTATGAGCTGGAACGTCTGTGGGCTGAACCAGTTAAGCCCCAAATAGTTGGATTGGCAGAAACACATCTGGCCTATAAAGAAAGAAGCTTTTTTAAACAACTTGGCTATGATCTGATTGTTTGTACTTCACAGACGGCATCTATAAGGGGGGGTCGCTCTATTGAAGGATAAGTACTCCAAAATAACTGTACTGCGAACCCTTGCTGATAGCCGGGGCAGGTGGGCAATTGCGCAGCTTTTAATTTTCAGAAATAAGGTTGCAGTATGTATGGTTTTCAGCCCTAATGTTGATTGTCCCGAAGTTTTCTCTTAACTGAATTTTGGACTATTAGAATGGGCTGGTGATCTCATTGTTATGGGAGACTTCAATTGCATCTTAGATAAAAATAAAAATAAATACCACAAACACGCTTGCAAGAGCTAGAATGGTTCAGGTAAGGGCTGCCATACGAGATCTATTGCATATACACCAACTCGATGATGCCTGGCGGACATTGTTCCCTACAACATCGGTGTTCACTTTTTTCTCTCACCTCCATAAACAGTACTCCAGGATTGACATGATTTTTACTAACTATGGGTTGTTGGCCAATGCACCAATGGTCGTATGTCCAAAGGTAATCTCGGATCATAATCCCATCATGCTTACTGTATTTCTTGGATCGTTTAGACAAGATCAAGCTAGGGAATTCTCGTTCCCTCGGCACCTGCTAAGTAATTCTGATTTTGTTCCTCACATGCAAGAGGTTTTGAAGGAATGTATTCTGAACAATCTTTACACCTCATCCCTCGCTTTGGTATTGGATTGTTTAAAAGCATGTGTGAGAGGGGCTACTCTCCAGTATATAGTCAAGCAGAATAGACTTAATTGTACTCAGTTGGCCAATGAACATAGGCAATATATTGAGTTAGAACAGCAACATGCCCGTGCAATAGCGTCAAAGGACGTGAGTGAACAACAGATATATGCCAAGATTATTGATGCTAAAGCGAAACTCCATAGGAGGCTGAAGGATAAAGTTGCCAACAATTTCCTCAAGTTTAGAACGAAGCAGTATGAGTATGGAGAGAGGGTGGGAAGGGTACTGGCTTACCAACTTGCTGACCAGAGGGCTAATTCACACATTAAGAAAATCAAGGGTGTATATTGTGCTGCCTATACGAAGTCCAAAGATATAGCCGGGCAGTTTAGGGTCTTTTACGCTAGCTTATATAAGGAAGCCGGAAGCTATAACCAACAAATTGCAAGGAATTATTTACAAGAGAGCGCCTTACCTTATTTGGATGTGTCTCATACGCTGGGCTTAGAGAGTAAAGCTGACCTCAAGGAATTGAACGTAGCTATCGGGGCTCTGCCCAGTAGCAAGGCAGAGGGTGAGGACACCATCCCGCTTGAGTTTTACAAAATTTTTAGGGAAGTGTTGATGGCAGTTCTCCTTGAGTTGATCAACGATATACTGCAGGGAGGGGATGCTCCCCCTTCTTGGAATAGAACTAATATTGTGATTTTCCCCAAACAGGGCAAACATGTGGAGGACTTAGGGTCATATCGACCGATATCCCTTATTAATGCAGATGGCAAAAATAAATTCCAAGCTTCTCGCTTTTTGCCTTGCCCCACTTATTCATCTATTGTTTTTAGAAGAACAGCAGGGTTTTGTTCCAGGTAGGGACACAGCAGCACATATAAATACTGCATTTGCCGCTTTTGATGTTGTAGGTCATTTGGGTCAGCAATCGGGATGCTAATGCTGGACGCCGAGAAGGCCTTCGACCGAGTTGCTTGGTGGGTTTTATGGTGTACTATGCTATCATTAGGCCTCGGTCGGAGATTTGTCTCGGCGGTTCAGCGACTGTATTACAATCCTACTGCTGTTATCAAACTTAATGGCTGTGCATCCAGGGCAGTTAGTGTTCAGAGGGGCACGCGCCAGGGGTGCCCACTCTCCCCCTTACTTTTTGCTCTTTACGTCAAGCCGTTTATCAGGCATCTCCTTCAGAATGTCTCTATCTTGCCTGTATCTTTTAATGGTATGACGTTATAAGTTGTTGCCTATGCAGAAGACATCGCTGTATTCACTACTGGGCCAAAGGTGGCTATAGCTGTAATAACACATGAGCACAACATTTTGGTTCCTTTTCTGGCTATTAGCTTAATCTAAATAAAACGTAGTCTATTCTTAATTACTTACCAGTACTCGCTCTACCCCAGCTAGGTATTACTTCCTCTGCTACGTATCATGGTGTCTGTCTCAGTAGCTGCACTCACGATTTTATGGCCTTGAACTACGAACCACTGCTCAAAACAAATCACTGCTGATTTGTGTAGGTGGCACAGATTGCCCCTGACTATCATCGGGAGATGCAACATAGTGAAAATGAATATTTTGCCTACATTTCTTTATTTGTTTGGTTCAATTCCTCTAAGAGTTCCAATGTAATTTTTTAAATGGCTAGACTCCATTATTGGAAGTTTTATTTGGGGCTATCGTAGAGCCAGGAAAGATTTTAGATATATAAAGCTGACATATGAGCAAGGTGGGTTCCAACTCCCCGATTTTAAAACTTATTTTTGGCCAGCTTTTCTTAATTGTATTCAGAGTCTACTTTTGGGACCCACTGTGATCAAAATATGGTTTGCGTATCAGCTCGCATTTGGTTCAAACATTGGGTTTCTTCAACACTATATGTCGGACCCAAACTATTTTAAGAGAGTCCGCTTCGAGGTAGTTAGACACATTTGTCATATCTGGCAAGATATTTGTAAAACTTTTGCTGTGCCAGATTTACATGAATTTATTTTCTTATGGGACAATCCTAGGCTCAAGGGCATATTCTCGGACTCGGTTTGTAGAATGTGGCAACAGTGTGGAATAACATGGTTAGGGCAGATGTATGATGAATGTGGTTTTAGGTAATTCCCCTCTTTAAAAGATGAATTTGGGATATCCCACAATTCAATTTTTAAGTACCTGCAAGTCAGGGATTATTTTCTACAAGGGAAGGGCTTGTTAGCCCTCCCTCATACCTCTAATGTATTGCGGGCTATCTTTAAAACCTTTGGTCAGTGTCAGATTGGGAAAGCTTATCAGAGCTTCCTGTCTGTAATTGGAAATGACGGTTCGCAGATTGTGGTCAAACTCAATCTTATGTTCGCAATTGGAATTAATATAGTAGAGGTTGTTGATTCAATGGCTACAATAAACTCTGCTGTCTCCTCGATTAACTTAAAGTTGCAACAACATAGCACCACTTTCATGCTATATTACACCCCGCAGGTTATTTCGAAATGGGCTACCTCCCAGGTCTCTTCGAAGTCATACAGCCCTAAATGTAATGAGTATGCTGCTGATCTCAGACATATGTTTGTTACGTGTCCTCTAATAACTACGTTCTGGTACAATGTCACATGTGTTCAGGCTTGGATTGGTACACTTAGTCCCAAAATGACTTATTTTTGTATACTATTAAGGGGGGTTTATGAAATAGAGCGAGCGTTAGCTAGAGCTCGGGGTTTACGTTCAAGGGTGAAATTTGGGAGGGTCTGGTCAAGTCTTCAGTGGGACTAACTGCCTCATTTTCTAAGTTTCTATTATTGTTATGGATTGTCTTTATATTAATTTATTTATAATCATTTTAGATTTGGCCTGGACAAATATTATGTTTAAGACTGTCTGACATATGATTCTTTTCGATGTTTTGATGCTCGATAATCCTTTTATTTCCTTTTTTCTCTCTCTCTACTTTCCCCTTTCTATTTGGTTTCTGTGCTATGAATGCTCTCTTGTTTTTGTTCTACGTGTGACTAAAAATCTTTTGTTTTTTTAAAACACAAAAAAAAACTCTGCCTCACTGATCGCCATCATCTTCAGCTTGAAAAGGACTTCTGACTCATTCCAAATATTCATCTGCAAACGCCACGGCTACATTGCACATCTTTAAGATGGTTATGTATGTCCTGAAATATTATTTTGATAAATATGTTCTGCACACTTATTCACCTTCTGCTTCCAACCCGAACACGGAATCTTACATAGTATTCAGTCTTTAAAAGCAAAAGTGAATGCAACCCTCATCAAACTAAGTCTGCCCAAGACCCTACAGTCTATAAACATGCATTATACATGCTATCACTGGCTCTAGAAAATACAAAATTATGCTACTTCTCAAATATCCTCAGCTGACATTAACCCACCTTCAGCAACTTCCACATACTATCACCATTTTTCTCTCTGTACCACACATATTTATCTCACAAATGCCACTCTCAGTGAATGACTTTGCATCATACTTCTTGTCTGCACTACTCACCACTTCACCTCTACCCTTCTACAGTCCACTTATGTTATATTATCTCATATTCTAGTAGCTTACAATTAGCGCTCATCACTACAATCAAAGCAGCAAATATGTGTTACATTCCCTCAGAACCATTCAGTTCATGAACCATCAATCCTCTTCATCGCTCATGCAAAATTCTACTTCTTTCTTCAGGTACTCCTGCAATGCATATCCTCGCACTACTGCATAGTATCTCTGCTTGTCATTTCTTCAAAATATTGTAGTGCCTTCCTTTCTACCTTGCTACGGAATCTTACTCTATTAACCTGCTCAACCCTCTTTCATGCATTCCATTATACTGAGGCAACGCATAATTTATTTCATTACAACCCATCGCAAAAATGTATCGTATATCCTTATACTCTTTGATCTACTAGCTCCGTCAAACACAATTCCCTTACTCTGATTTTGACCCTCAGCTCCCAAGGCATTACTGGTTATGCCTATACTGGTTATCTTTGCTCTTCTCTGAACCATTTGTCGCAGATGCCTGGACTCCATGTCATCATCCCAGCTGATTTACCAGTTGACATCCCTCACTGCTCAGTAATTGTCCAGTCTTGCCTTTTCTATATATCATCCTGCTTGGGGATACCATCTCCTGATTTGATGTTTGTACCATGGCAACACGAATAAGACCAACACATTTTTCTCTGTTCAGGTGTTTTGTATGCTATTTCCAGTCATCCCTATCAAATTGTCCAGTAGCGTTTCATTACTTGATGGAACTACGTACCTTCATTATGGACTCTTCCAAGACAATGATCATATTTTTTCATCATCCACTGCACCCATTACTTAACATTTCCTATCAACTTTTATCCTGGCATCCTGACATTTGACAACTCTGCTTGAAATCTCAGTATTTTTGTTTTAGAAATATCATTTGTTTGGACTCTTCTATCGCTATCACTGCATCTTCAACTTGACTTCAAGTATTACATATTTCAAATATGTACGCACCATTCCCATTGCACTCAGCCAATTAATTGCTAAATGCTGTAGTTCTCAGAAACTTACTAACACACAAGGAACTTGAGCACTGGAAGAGAGGGGTGTGAAAAAATACTACTCGTCGGAGTGGAGACTGTACTGACTTACAGGCTTATAAAGGGATAGTTGAGTGGTTGCCTCACCCATAACTTTTTATTTCATGCTTTAACATAGGCGACTACCCACACTGGAGTATGATGGTACCCGTCCAGTCGACTGAACCAAAAGTGGGAGCTCTTACATATTTTTTTATACAGGACAAATTCAGAGGTCCAGGTCGTAGGTTAAAACACCTTAAGATATAACCTAATAACTTTTCTCTATTAGTGAGCTACCTACTTACGGGATAAAATCAAATGATGTGGTATGAAGGTAGAAATTATTGTTTCTCCTGACCAGTTCAAAGTGCCAACATGTTTGGACCTAGCAAGGTGCCACAACTGGTCAGAGGTCTTCTTCGGTGCCAAAAAACTCCCTGCTCGTTCCATACATGCATTACATGCAAAAAGGTTGTGAGGCAAAGGCTTTCATACCTATCCTTTCTTATTTAGTAAGAAACCCTGTAGGAACACTACATACTAATAATAATAATAATACTTATTCTATTGAAAAATATAAAAAAACAATTTCAAAACAGCTTCATCTTGTTATACTCTTCACCATGCAAACTCACAAAAAAGAGTCTATGACAATGCATTTTGCCCAACACTCATTCATCATACTTGTGCAATAGTGAGCACTTCAAGTCTCTAAAGGTAGCGAGGGATTCTTGTGTGCGAGCTGGTACTGTAAGAGCAAGCAGGGTGTATTTACATGCAGATAGTAAGGGCAAAAACACTCCTACTACATGGCCAGTTACTAAACTGTGGGATACATTTAGGCTTCATGGTTCAGAACGAGGACCATCTCCCCTATAGTCACACTCTAATTGCATTGTGAATGACTGACATATTAAAAAAAACCCATAATAAATCCTCCAGTATTTGAGCTATGTGAAATTATATTCGTCTGTACTCTCAGGCAAAGGTTGGTTAAAGTGAAATATAATTTCTTAGTGAAACATGAAGTGGTATATGAGCAGGTTAAAACATATATATGAGCAGGTTACATAAAAATACCATCTTCAGAATAGACAAACAAGAAAGGTTAGCTAATTGATAGGCAAGAGACATACAGAATATGACAAGAATCCTGTGCACACGTTAAGCGAGGTGCATACATGTATCATGCTTAATCAAAAGAACACAATAGGTAGTAAATGAAACAAAGTGGACACGATAGAAAGTCATTTTTTTTTCCCGTGGCCACTTTGTTTCATTTACTACCTACTGTGTTCTTTTGATTAAGCATGATACATGTATACACCTCGCTTAACGTGTGCACAGGATTCTTGTCATAATTACCGAGTGGGCCCTGGCCACTCTCTGCAGAGGTTTCGGGGTCTCCTCTGACCTTGCTGCACCGTCTTCATTATTGTTGTTTTTTACCTAACACACACCACTACCAGTTAAGGCACCACACTTCCTGTTCACGTCAAAACCCTACACAGAAACCAAACATACAGAATATACCTCAGAATCCTCAGTAATGATGGACATAATGCATGCAAAATAAGTAGAGGGAAAATGATCCCTGTAATGAAAGTGCATCTTATTGTTCGCATGCAAATAGTGGTCAATGGAAACCATAATTCATTATGACATATTATTGTTGATATGCAAAGACACGTACTTCGTCAAGAGCTAGAAGCTATCCTTTTCACCTAAGAACCCCCTATACTGCCGTATAATGAATAAGGGAGGCCCTGTAGGCATGCCCCTTTACAATGCTTCCTCGTAGCGTCATGTACATTGGTCCATATGTAATAGTTATGGGAAATAGGATAGCGCAGACTCATGAGAAATGAAGTCTGTGAACTCCAGAGCAAACGTGAGACAGAGGCATACAAAAAGGCATACAAAAAGCACAACACATGTTAAAGTACAGAGGAAAAGTGTAATCTTAAAATGTGACAACTCATCATAGAATGGACTGTTGACTTGATTACCTGTGGACTAATTTCCAATAGTGTTGTGCATTAAAGAATAGCTAGTATTGACCCCAATTGCGAAATTTAAGAACAATATTATATTCAATTTAAAACATGAAAATGTAGTTTCAAACTGAAAGTTTCCAGGGGTATGTGTTTTGCACCCACAAAATTAAAACATGAATAAAGTGAAGAAAAAAAGAGATGGGATTAAAAAAAAGTGTATTCAGCCCAATGGTTCCTATCGTACATGCTAACCAAAGATGTCTTTCAATTAAAATTGTTTCCATTGAGCACCTTCAATGAGGCACCTGCTCGGTGTACCTCATAGGATTTTTTGGGGTGGGTATACATCACCCACCCATAAAATATGAATACAACTAAAGAACGGAGGGTAGGAGCAATATAATAGTTTAGTCAGCCCAAATGTAACAGTCATACACTCTGGCCAAAGTAATGTTTAAATTAAAGTTGTGTCCATTGAACTTCATCGTTGAGGCCACTACATGATATTCCCAAACAGCAGATGCACCTTTGCTCTACATATAGGAGCTTATTGTTGATGTTTATCACATTTGATAGCTGTTCAATAATTGTCCATTCAAGGTCATTTTCTGTGTGGGCTTGTTCTAGAAAGCATCTAATCATTTTTGTAGATTTTTTTGCACCTAATGGTTTTTCTGCATTCATTAATTCTAGTTTTTGCTCTGCGTGTGGTCATCCGTACGTATCTTAGCCCACAGGGGCATGTTATCACATAGATTTCGTTGATTTAATCATTTCACTGTTAGTGAAATGTTTGCTATCCCATGTAGTTTGCAAACTCTAGCTGTTTGACTTTCGTCATAAGTCTGCAAACATTATAATGTCCACACAGTGAATAACCAACTAAAAGTGGAAGATTTCACTCATTCTCAAGATTGCTCTACATTGTAGGCTTTTTTAGAGCATGTGTGCACAATTTCATCCTTGATAGATTGTCCCCCTTGAAAGAGAACATTGGTTTTTCAAATCTCAATGCCCCAGTTGTAATTATACTGCAGATTTGTTGGCAGTTCTCTGTATTGCATTGGAAAGGGTCGCGTAAGCTGGTGCACAGATGAGATGGTCAGTGGTAGGTTTATAAATGGGTCTCTAGAGTTGTAATAAAACCTTTCAGTCGCCCTTTTTATTGTCTTTTTGGATATGCCTTTTCCGGCAGTTTCTGTTAACAGATATGCATTATGCATGTAGTCTGTGGAGGTGCGTCTCAACCTCAGAAATTGCCCAAGTGGGAGATTGTCCCGTAGGGCTTTTGGGTGACAACTATCATACCATAAAAGATTATTGTCGTCAGTGGGAAACTCATCCCTTAGGTTAATCTAAGATGCAAACATAGCAACTTCTTCTTCTTCAGAACCTGACCAGATGATGATAATATTGTCAATGTAATGTACCCATAACGTTATTTTTGTGACAAATGGATTGGAAGTGTTGAAGATATATTCTTTTGTAAATGCATGTATGTACAGGCATGCTACAATTGGGGCAAAAGTGCTGCCCATTGATGTTCCCTCACTGGTAAAGAAAAATCGTCTTCAGCCTGAAAATAGTTCCTGGGTAGGGCCATGTATGCACAGTCCAAAATAAACTCTCTTGATGTTACTGAGAGCCATACAGATTTTGATAGCAGTTCTTCCAGAATTTCTTGAGTGATACTAGTATAATGCGCCTCAATGTCTAAAGTCAGTAAGAAATGTGTGTGAGGATTAAAGGAAATACCTTCAAGGGCATTGAGGATATCTTTTGTGTCTCCTACATATGATGGCATAGTGATTGCAAAAGGTCTAAGGAAAAAAGCCACAAATCTAGATAGGGGTTCTAGTACAGAACCAAGCCCCATCTCTATGGAGCAACCTGTAGGTAAGACTTTTCTTTAATGCATCTTAAGTAAAATATAAAAGTAAGAGACTTTGAGATCTGTTTCAAGGAGAAACTCTGCCTCTTGTTTCGTAATCCACTGGTTATTCTCTGTCTGTTTTATTATATAGGAGATGTCTTCCATGACATCTTGTGTGGGTTCCCTACTTAGTTTTTTGTAAGTCCTGGTATCCCCCAGTAGTTTAAGACACTCTTGTCTCTACATGTCAACTTATATTACTATAATAGCTCCCCCTTTATTAACTGTTTTCATCACAAAATGGAGTGTATTAGTTAATGTAGTCCGAACACTACCCTTGCCAGTAATTCCAACATGGCTGACACAACTGACTGTGTGAAAGTGTGGAGCAACAGCACTCAAGTTGCTGCAAACAGCATCAGGAGACCGCCCGGGACCATCATTGTTAAAATCCTGAGGAGGCAGGGAATGCATGCGTGGAAGGAGGACACAGACGATGACTGAGTTTCTTAGGATGTTTAAATCCCATAAGAAAGTGGTTGCATGAAAAATAATTTGAAAATAGGAAGGGGCCTGATCACGACTTTGGCAGTGCGGTAGCTGGCCTCCAAGCCCCCGCCTCGCTCCTGCACCGCCAAATCTCACTGCCGGCCGCTAGATTACAAGTATTTTTGAAGTCTGGTCGGTGGTCCGTTGGCTTTCCCATGGTGGTGCCTTTCAAAAAAGCCCTGCAATGGGAACATCAAAGGCCGTTCCTGCACGGCATGGACTGTTAAGTCCATGCCTTGCAGAAACAGGGGGTGCATGCACACCGGGGGGCACACCATGTGCCTTCCTGCATGTATCCCTAGGCCCAGAGTCACAAGGGGAACTTGTTTGGCCACCTTTGTTATCTCACTAACAAACGTTTCACGGCGGACTCACCACTGTGAAAAGTGACGCAGGGAGGAAACTCGTAATATGCTTGGCAGTCCAGCAGCAGCACCACCACGCATATTTAGCCTTAGGACTGCCGCACCACTGCTGAGGATCACGGATCCCGGGGGGGGTGCGGCAGTCCCCTCATGGTCCGACCGCAGCACTCTTACTGCGGAGGTTGGACCACTGGCGCATTAGTCCACAACCACCACCGCACCGCCACCACAGGTTCAGTGGTCCCATGTACCGCCGAACTCGTAATCAGGCCCAAGGTTTTTGTATTATTCAAATACGAATTAATCACGGCTGGATGAAAGATACATGTTGTGACAGCATATAGTCATGTTTTGTGTGAGTTTTACAACTGTTAACTTGAATGAGGTGACCTGTAAGTACACTAGGGCTCAAGGCCAACTTTTCTAGATGACATCATTCATCAGCATAATTAGATTTGTCAATGTGGTGGTGTGAGAAGTCATCGGGTACAAATATGATCTTAGGCAGAATAAACATTGCTTAATATGCATTTATGAGAGATGTCAACATGTTGCTCTTTTGTTAAAGTGAGGAAGGTTACACAAATGTATCTCTCATCAGTTTTTGCAAAGAGAATGTGATTTTCTAAACTGATTGTAAGAAGGGGGCTACAACTACATAGTATTGGAGAGACACGTCTAGTTGTGTGAGTTAAGTTATATACAAAGTGTACTATAATGGCTTAGCAGAAGGACTAGCAGTTTTCAGGAAGAGAGTCTGGAGAAGATTGTTGTGTTTATTTCAAGAATAGTAGTCACTGGCAGAGAGTGCTGCTAAAAGGAATCATTTACATTCTTCCTTACTTAAATGCAATTGGAGCTGATCACTTCTCATTAAGTTCTCAAAGGCGAGCACTATCTGTCTTCTGTATGTGGATTTGCTTGATACAAGACCTAATTGAGGTCACCTTTGCTTGTATGTGCTTTAATAACAGTTAAAGTAACAGCCGGTCTTTTGTTTCAGGATTTGGATTTATTATGTTCAGCCTTTTGAATACGGACATTGTACTGCTTCAGGTTGTGCAGATGGGTTTTTTTTTAAATTCAGCTGTTTTATTGTAGAAAAAATGTAAGCATCCGTGTGTACTACTGACAGACATCATGATGATGGACGGTGAATGTGCGCCCCACTTAGTGTGTCCAAAGGATTCATGAAAGAATATTGCCATATCTGTTCTGGAATGCTGCTAGTTGCCGTGGGGCACCTGAGACTGGTAAATCAGTGCCCAAATATGTATTCACACTGGACAGGAAAAATAAGACACTAGAAGCAGCGAGGTTTCCTATGCCACAAGCTGTGGCATCCCAGTAGACAAGTTAGGGAAGCTGGATGCATATGTCATTCATTGCATCTGTTTTCCTGTAGAAATTCATCTGAAGGCCTCATTATAAACTGAGGAGCTTTTTTGGACTAGCCAAGGAGTTTAAAAAAAGAGCTTGATGATGATGATGATTGTATGTATACGGATAAACACAATATGACCACAAAAATAGTACTGAACAAATGATCATGGTGTATTTCTTCTATTAATTTTAACTGCTGTACTGAAGGTGTCCAGCATGAAGAACAGTGACACATCAGGTTGCACTTCATACATTTTACTGTTAATTTCCAATCAATAAATGAGTAATATTTTTAAAAAAAAAAGACTTTTCTTATCTGACGCCAATCAAATTCATTCTATTCAGAAACACAAAGCTACCTTGCATTTCACCAGCCAATGAAATCTTTTCCACTATGATAAATTATCCAATTCTTCTAGAGTGCACATGCTTCCCCTTCTTTTTTCCTAGGTGCTCCTGGTCTCTGTGTGCATTCTGGAAGCCAAGGGTATAATACAGGCCCCTGCAGCCCCTGTGACACAGAGGGACCAAATCCCTTTAAGGGGTCTCCAAACCTTCGGCGGACCCCCATTGGGCCCAAGATCAATTAATATCTGTGAAATATAGGAGACTCAGAGGCCCCTCATCACATTCCGCAGTGGGGCCCGAGCATTGTGTGTTATGCCACCGTAGGTAGCAGTGCTTAATTAGTAAAAGAAAAAGTTCCAGGGCCCAACATTTTGCAAAGAATCCCACTGTGGAAGCTATTGAGGGCCATATGTATCAAGCTAATTAGCATTCGCAGAGGCCAAAATTTGCAGAATTTAGGCCTTTGCGAATGCTAATTAGCTAAATGGTATGTATGAAACATTTTCGCATCAAAATAAGGAATCGCACATTTTGCTCTTCCTAATTTTGCGATTCCTTAAGTGCAATCGCAAAATAAGGAAGAGCAAAATGTGCGATTCCTTAAATGCAATGTATCAAAGAAATATTTATGCAAAAATGCCAATAAGGATTCGCAGATTACCACCAACTTCTAGTTGGTGGTAAGTTGCGAATTCTTCTAAAAAAGAAATTTATTTAAATTCCAAAGGTGCCATATGACGCTCATACATGCCCTTAGGGCATGTATGTGCGCCATATGCCCACACATGTCATTTTCAGGGGTGCAGCAGGGTGTTCTTGTGACACCCCTGCACCCTTGAAAATAATCGCAATTTGCGATTAGCAAATTGCTAATCGCAAATATCCCCTTCATTCCTATGGGCCTCCTGGCCCATAGAAATGAATGGGAAAATTGCGATTAGCAATTTGCTAATCGCAATTTAGGAATGTGAATCGCTAAAAATAAGCGATTTCCTACATACATACCGTTTTGCGATTTCTAAATAGCGATTCCTTAAAAATCGCTATTTAGGAATCGCTAAACGGTATGATGATACATATTGCCTTGAATGTCTGCCTGCCTAAAACCAGGCCTGTGTTGCTCTGACTCCACTTAATGCATTTTTAACCCACTACCATACTTCATCCCTGCTTTCTCCCTTTGTTATTTTGTATTCATTTTTTCTCTTCGCTCTTGTTTTCCCTGGTATATTTTACTCTCTTTTGCTCTGGGTCAAAGTCTGGTGAGTAAGAATAAGTGCTGGTCACCGAAAATGATGTATATCTCCAACCATTGGCTCAGGTTAAGTACTATCAGAAAGCACATTTTTTGTGCTCGTTGTTACATTCAATGTGATTGGTACCAAGAGAGTGATGTTAGAAGAAATACAAAAACAAGCATACAATTGGGGGTCTTCTCCTGTTTACCCTCATTGGCTCATAGTGCCACTTTCTGAGGAGTTAGAGAAAGAAAGAGGAAAACTGACTCCACACATTTTTTTCAAGAAGAAGGAATTTGCTATATTCCCTAAAGTCGGTGCCAAAATTAGAAGTATATAAAAAATATCAGATTCTCATGTAAGACGTTTTATTAGCTGGAGACTTTATTTGTTCTGTTAATCTACAAACATCAGATTTGAAAGTGTGCGCTTTCACATGATAAACTGTTTCTTGTATGTGTTTTTTGAGGGAAGCCAAACTTTATTGAATAATGCTTTAAATGGATACCGTTAGGTTTTCTTTTTCAGAAAAGTATGATATTGCAAAGCTTTCTTAAGCAGAAACATGCCCTGAGATCGAACATTTTAGCTTGCGTTTCTTGATTCTGATAATCAGATTTACTTGACGTATCCATTTGATCTTACCTGACCATATAAGCAACAACAATCCATGTTTCTGTGGATCGTAATATTACTTTACGATATGTATGTCAAAATCTCCTGCTGTTTGTCTATCTATCCTCTGCCCTATCCTCCCTGTGCAATCAACTGACTGAGACACCCCTTTTTAGCAGTGTTATGCAGTGTTCCTTTCACATATTTGTGGTTGAACATAGTGGGGTGGTAGGCTAAGATGGGCTGTCCATAATTGGGTACAGTGGGAAGGTCCATCCTTGGACCTAGTTGCCAATGAACCAGCTTCAATAATTATGGTTACACCCTTGGTTACACAAGTGTCATGTCTTTGGAGGGGCAAGACCATGCTTCTAAATGAGGGCATTCTCATATATTTCCGTTCTGCTGTGTTTTGATGATGTCTCCATCTGCTTGAGATGATTTGGTATTTGCCTAATTGATTACATTAATCTGCAATATTTTGCCGGAGGCTCTGGTCTGCATGCCATTGTGAAGGATAATAATTGCAATGCAATTAGATGCTCATCACGGGTACTTTGAAATTTGCAAACCTGACGACCATAATGACAAATGATAAGAATGTGATTTAAGAAGGCGAAAATATTTTTTTGCAAAGGGCATATAATATACAAGTTGAAAAGAGTGACAGGGCTACTGTGTCGAACCGGAAACATGTTATCTGCTCAGCCAAGTCGAACATTGGGGTGGTGGGATGTTAGAAGAGATTAAGGATGGTGTTCCTCGATTTTTGTTATTTTTAACATCAAATCATACGCCATCTGTAGTTTCCAGTAGATCCTGCACTGGAGATTGATGCTGTGTATTTCTGGGTAGTAGAGTAGATCTGCTTGTACCCTCCTCGTGATCGTGAGCCACTGTTTCTGGACTCGAATTCCATTTGCAAGTCAAAGTGGGAAGACACGCGTATTAGATACTGCATAGGCAAAATAGATGTTCGAAGCTGGACTGGGATACAGTGCTGTCTACGGGGTTATTTTCTTTGTTTTAGCACTCTATTATACCCTGCTCATAATGTATAGGGCCATTAGCATGCATGGAACTGCGTATCATTGACCCTTTAAACGTCCTGATGACATTTGTCTTGTTTCCTGACCAGTGAGTCGCACAATATCATGATCAGCTTAGAAGGCTCTTAGCTGTGTGCATGAACTCAATGCGTGCAAGAGTAAAGATTGGTTAAGTCGACACAATGTAGTTTAAACGAGCTTTTCTGCTTTGGTACAATGTACATCACTTTGACTAACGCAGTTTGCTCGCTTGACGACAATAAGCCGAGACCAATCCCTTTTCAGCAATTTCACTGAAAGAAAGTTGTTTTTGCTCTATAAAAGAGGAGGTGTTGGTTGAAATGCTGGAGTTCACACATGGCTGAATGCACACAATAAGACGTGTATGACAGGCATTTTTAAGCATAGAGAAAATTAATATGTACGTTTATCAGCAGCTATGTCGGGAGGCTTTTAAAAGAGTGCTGCGATTGTGCAAATCAATTTTACATCCTCTTTCAGGTCCACAACAACCAAGATCAACATGTATAGCTTGCCTTCATAACACAATGTACGTGGGGGAAAGTTCTTAGCAGAAAACTGAGTGAAAAACCTGGAAGGTCTCAAAATTTGAATGCTCATCTTGCTTTGAACAGTTTATGGTTTGAACATTACTCATTGAGCAATTTTACCTGCATTTTAACTCGTGTCTTGCAGGTAATACAAAGATCTCGGCAAGAAAATCAGTAACCTACTGAGCTTTCCCACGTAAAATGGAAATCATTTAACTTATTAAACACACCATGTTCCTCAGGAGACAGAATAGCCCTCTTTGTTCTTTTATGATACTTCATTTCTGTGCACACATAGCTCTCCCGCAAGTGCATTACAACCAGATTTAGCTCGCCACCACCAGAGAGTGAAATGTTCTGAAGAGTCTTAGATCTCTACAGTGGGTTTCTTTACCCTCATGCTTTTAGTGGTCTCGATCCTCAGAGTTCTTAGAATCAGCAACGAACTAAATACACTGTTGAGAATGCCCCCTGCTAGGCTTGCTTTTTCTGTTCCCAAAAAGATCTGATGAGACTGATAGAGCGCCATGTTATCCTGAAAATTGTAGGGGTGCATCATAATCACCGATAGTCAGCACCCGCATATTTAGAGGACTGTATTAACGTGTAATCTTTAGCAATATAGTGATTAATTGTAAAGATGCTTCGGAAATGCAAGATGTATTGGTTCACATGTAAAGGTGATGCAGTAGGATTAAACATGCACCATGTAAAAGTTGCACGTGTAGGTTGCTTCCATGTAGTGAAATAATGTATTAGATGACCGCAAATAGCAATGCGTATAATGTGATTTTAGAAAATGTGTGTTTAAATGTCGGAAGGCCTGACTGCATATAAGTATAGGAAAAGGCCTATTTGTGATTTCATATGTTAGCCAGAAGCTGTAGGCCCGAAATGTCTTTTTCATTGGGAAGGCTCATTTCTTTAATTAAAAGCAGACAGTGAAACTAGTGTGCGTGCAAGGACGAGTTGTTTACCAGCTTCCAGTTGCAGGTGCAAGGACACATGTCTCGTTAAGCAGAATAACCCTTTGTTAAGAATAGGGATGGTAGGAACAGGAGCCATGGGAGTCAACTGGAATGCAGATAGTCTGTTTTAAGCAAAGATGGTGTCTGGAACTCAAGGTCGACTCAACGGTGCTTGGGTGAAGTCAGAGTTTGGATGGAAAAATCCAGAAGGAGGACCTGCTTGAAGGGGTGTACGAAGTGCGTGTCCTACTGTTTTGGGATTTTGTATTAGGGACAGTGCCCAAGGGAAGAGAGGCAGAGTAGGAGCGAAGGGGCAAGAAGGAGCATTTTAGAACGAGCTTTGTAGCTTAGACTACTTACCTTTGCAAAGTGAGTGTACTTCTAAGGAAGTCTTCACTGCTGACACATTTTTCCTCTTTCCTGGGAATGATGCTATGCAGCGATGTTACTTTCAGTGTTAGTGTAGGGACAGATTAATGTTTTTTCTTTCTTTTAGATCAATGCAGTCATCTCTTCAAGTAGGGACTGTAGTAGTTTGCCTCATGCATTTAGAGATCACTCTGATTATTATATTGAGTCGTTTGAGGCTCATGCGTAGGATTGTGTTTGTATTAGTGCCCATTTATTTTCTGAACCTCTTGCTGAAGTGTCTGTATATCCAATTGTTTCTGGCTTTGTAATAAATCTTTAAACTTTATTCTGTAGTCAGTCGTTATTGATTAGGACTGATTTTGTCAATGATAAACTTACACTTCTTAGCAGACAAGAAGATCCGAGAGAAGAGGATTCGAGAATTCGGTAAGATAAGGTTAAAAATCCAGATTCGAATCCGGCGTCATCAAAGCTGTGCATAAAAAATTAAACATACATCTAGGAAACATGCTTAGAGGCTGTACCTGAGTGACCTGGGGAAAGAGAATAGCGCACCTAGGTAGAGTAGGACTAGGAGGAATATAAGAAAGAGAAGGAAGTTTGAGGGCAGGAGAAGGAGAACCACAGGAAGAACCAAACCACCAGAAGAACCAGAGAGACCAGTACCAAGTGGACCGGGAGAATTGAGAGGACCAAGACAATAAGTGACAGGGTAAGAAAGACAAATAGGACCAACAAGATAAGGACCTTGGAAAGCAGGCATGGGAGGATAAGGAATAATACAGCCATAGTGTCAAGCACCAGAGCATTATCACCAGAAAGAACAAAACTAGGACTAGCAGGACATGACTAGGTTAAACAAAGGCAGGAACAGAAGGATGATAAAGATTGCAGGGAGGACAAAGAACAAGAAAAAGAGACCCAGGGCCAAGAGAACATGGATAGAACCAGGGTCTAGGAATGGAAACCAAGAACAAGTGAGGAGGACGTTAAGAACTATCAGACCAGGAAGTATAGTATTAGCAGGTACCAGGCCCCAGAGAGCCATGGACTGGAGGAGTATCAAGCCCAACATATCCTGGATCAAAAAGACCAGAAAGTCCAAGAGGAGCAAGAAGTCCAGTACTAGGAGCAACATTGCCACAAGTGCCAGGATGACAAGCACAGTACTTAGAGGAGAAGGACCAGGAGGATGAACAGTGAGATCAGAGCCTGTAATATGGATATGGCACACTTTTCATGGTGCACCAGGTGCAACCAGGGACAGTGCACCTTATTAGAAAGAATGTGCTGCCCCCTGGGCAGTTGCAAACGTGCACTATCCTTGGGACAGCTCATTCAAATGAAATACAGAGCAGTTGTTTAAAAGCTGCTCTGTGTTTCATCGTGAAGTCGGCAACCCATTTGCTCTTTCAAGAGGGAGAGAGATCTCCTTGAGGTCTGGTTCAGTAAGTGCACCTAAACCTTGACAGCAACTAGGTACTGCATTCCGATCGCACAGCCATAAAGAAATGTTTACAAACTTGTTTTCTTCCAAACTTAATTTATTCCTTGTATTACAATATCCTCAATAATGTTTCTTTCTTTCTGTAATCTAATTCACAATAAGGCTGGTTAAAGTCCCAATTTTTTCAAATGAGGCAGTTGTTCCCATCCAGGCCTCTTACTATATCACGTGGGAATTGCAGTTCATGTTAAGCAGCTGGTGTAAAGCGTATCCCAATGCATTTCGGGCCCATATTTAGCCCTTCGTCAGGGGAAGCTGTTCAAATTGAAATAAAATAGACCCTCCATTAGTCTTACATTCTCCATTAACCCAGTGTTCATACAAAAGTACATGCTCTGACGAAATCAAATATCAATGCATTCAGTGAAATAAACATGACTCGGCCCCTTCATAACCAAAAAGTAAACAAAAGCTTTTTGCACCACTCTCCTTGAGTCCCTAAATCATATTGCCACCTAATGGAATGTTTACTGCCCGCAGTAACCTCCCCCACCCCATCCTCGATTTAAAACCTGCCAATTCAACTGCGGTGCTTCGTAAAAATTCCCCAGTGTAAATGCGTGAACATTAACCCCGTGCCTATCTTTTCCCTTGTAACATCATTGTATATTCAAATACCCCGAACCCTCTGAACTCATAACTTTGCTCTGCAATCTCCCTCTGAACCTTTCTCCATTACATTCCTTCTCTTTTACTCTCTTGTTCCTAAGATGCTCGTAACCAATCTCACAATGCTCCTTTATCCATGTACGTAATTTCAAACGGATGTCAACCAACTGACTCCTCCCCCATGGTCACGTTTTAACTACTTGCTTTGACGGTGATTTATCCAATCAGCAATGGCTAATCAGTTTGAATCCTCACTCCTCCCACATAATCATAGTACTAATATGTCCTTCAGTTTAACTATTCGCGAAGCATGCTGTTGCCATAACTACATGTCCCGTGAGCCCTTTCATCTTCAACGAAAACCCCTTACTCAAAAACAATAATCCCTGTGTTGATATCCTCACAGACTACATGTCCCATAAGCCCTTGCAACCTAACGAAACCCATTCCACGAAAACCCTCACCCCCATTAAACTGAGTGTTAATAAATCATATCAACTTATGCATAGTGTGTCATGTACACTTGATTATTATATGGAACAAACTCACTTTCAGTAAGTGCACCTGCCTACAAGGGGATGTCTAGGGGTGCAAGGGACCCCTCTTTATTCCCTCCAGGGGGTGCCCTTCTTTTTTTTCTTTGAAGGGGCATCCAGTGAAATTTTTAAAATTAATTCTTTATTGTTTGATTAATTAAAATCTTACAATATTGTACCCAACATTCCTGCTATAAAAAAGTCAAATTCTAAAACAAAATACCAAAAACATGAATAAATAAACCAATTGTTTTGTATGATGCTTTCTGATGCATATGTAATAGCTTGAGTGCCATTATTCAAAAGATGATCCCTTTAATATGCACTTCAAAGAAGAAGAAATGAGGTAGAGAAACAGATGTATTCAGTTGTCCCGCATCTCATTCCGTTGATAACAAGAGTAGGGTCTTGCTATTTTATTTTTGAAGAAGCATAGGGATGACGAGATGGAGTCAGTTGGAGAGGATGGGACATTAATCAGTGAGAAGGCAGGGGAGAGATGGTGTCAAAGGTGTCAGTAGGGACTAGGAGATGTCAATGAAGTTGGGGATGGGGATCAGTAAATGCTATGGTGTGGAAGGCAGCAGCCTCCAACTTCAAGGGACAAAGGAGACAGAGGGACACCGGCATGATGGTGTGAGGTGTTTGGGAAAGATGAAAAGGGAGTAGGGTTAAGATGAGCAAAAAGACATAAATGTTGCGGGATCAAAATAATGTGACCAAGGATGAACATGTATGTGGGATGTAAATAAAGATAACTGTAGGATTGTTGATGATGATTAGATGCCAGTGGGAGTGGGATGAGAAAATGCTATGACGTGCATGGCAGAAGCCACCAATGTGAAGAGGATAACAAGGTGGGAAGTGGATGGTAAGAGTAAGGGCAAAGAAGAGACAAGAGAGATAGGCAGGGATGACAAAGTTTTAGGAGGCAGGGACGGTATGACAGGGGCATGAATGAGTGAGGAGATTGGTAAAAGGTGACAAGAAGGTATAAGTGGGATGAGGAGATGATGTTGCACCAGGTATGACCAGGAAGGGTGGAGGTGCTGGTGCAAGCAAGAATGAGGAATAGTGTGGGTGGTGTTTGAACAATGGAATGCAAACGAGGGAAGGGGGCAGTGAAAGGGAGCCTAAAGCATGAGGTGCAGACAGGAGCAACTAGGACACTACTCACCAGGCGAAGGTGGAGATGTGTGTGTTGGGGGGAGAGAGCAACAAAAGGCTAAAAAGGAAGGGTGAGACAAAACATTCTGTAAAATCACCCATCAACTGCTCTCATTGAATGCTAAAAAAATCAAATGCTATGGTAACGTGAATAAGAAAAAAAGGCCTATACTTCTACATTGGAATGATGCAACTGAACCAGTCAAAATATGGAAAGACAAAAATATTCCTGTGAAAGCCATCAAATTCTGAGCAACGGATAGGTCAATGCCATTTCTAAGCATACGGTTGTGCATTGCATTATGAATAATAGTTGGCTCATTAATGATTGTTTTTATTGTCCAAATTTCATTATACTGCAACATTCGTTACATCATTTCTTTCTGTGATCTTGTGCAAGAACAGTATTATTTTCACTTCTACACAGTTAATGATTAATATATTTTAACATAAAATTTACTAAATGTCGTCATTTAAAAAGCTATATTTTGGTTAGTATTATGACTAGAGCATAAATAACATCACAGATGGATGCTTTAGCTTTTAAAGATCGACTTGCTTTTCATGGAACTACAACTAACAATTTATTTTTGTTTTCGTCACAAGTGACCAGGCCCTCCATATGCTTAAATATATTAGTGGGTTGAAAATGATCAATACAGCATTTGAATGTTCTACTAATTAGTCACACATGGAATTTCTGCAATACTGTGTGGTTTAATTAAGCGCTCTCAGTTAATTTAGCATCATTGTAGTGCTTGCTAACCAAATATTTACACAAGTGTGACAGCAACACTACTCTGCAAAATTAGGAAGGGAGGAGACTTTCAACTCACAAAAAATATTGAGCACATTAAATGGTATGTGATTTTACAGTGTTAAGCATTATGATGTGGAGTAACCCGACTTCAGAGATAGCAAATATAGAATGTACAGCCTGACAGTGGCTTGTATTGAGAAGGCTTAAAAATTATGATTATAAATTGTTTCTCGAAATATTAGTAAGGATCGAAAGGTTATTTGCTCTGATCAAAATATTTAAAGTAATGCACAACAATTGTTTATATTGTAGTACAGCAATTTTTATGCTGCACCATTCCCCATATTCAATCTTCAGGTTCCTACTCAACCGGCTTAAGTTGGTGTTTTGTATTAAAAATCATTAAGAAAGGAGAGAGCCAGCTATGGGATGATCCTGTTGAGACTTATCTAGTGTCCTTCAGTATCAACACACTCTGTGTTTGTCCCTTACATTTGTTGCGACACCTGATTCCTCAGTGTTTCATTTATATTTCCTAGTATTTAAATACTTGCTCTATTTTGACCTCTGAAGAATGTGTATATTTTCTCCCTTATCATCCATCTGTTTCTTGTCTCTTGATGGATAACCTGTGATTGTGGATTATCACTATTTATGCCAGCATAGTGTGAGATGGTCTTACATCTTACGTACAATTCATGTAAGTGTGTAGATGATTCATAAGGAAGAGAGAGAAATCGTGTGTTTGTGTGTGTCTCTTTCCTTCATTGAACTCCTAATGATGTCATTTGATGTAGGAATAAGAGTAAACTAGCAGCCCGTCCCGACGTTGTCCGGGTATGAAATAGAATGTGTGTAATGTGTGTATTTGGCAAGGGCAATTTATTTTAAAATCTCGCGGTAGACAACATTTTTCGTTTCATTAGAATAGGGACGGAGAAGGCCCAGCTGCAGCCCTGGTTGATGTTAGCAGGCGCGTGTAATTGGTGTAGTGATCCGCCGCCTGAGCCTGGCTACAGCCCTGGTTGATGTTAGCAGGCGCGTGTAATGTCGTTGAATGAGAGAGTTATCAGTGGCGGGTAAATCTGTTTAATGAGAGAGTTGAGTGACAGCGAGTAGGAGAGGCTGCAGTAATTGTCCCCGCAGACACGCTCATTTGCGTGTTCCCCCGCTTGAGGCCCAGATGCAGGCCTGTTTGATGTTAGCAGGCGCGTGTTCCCCCGCTTGAGGCCCAGCTGCAGCCCTGGTTGATGTTATCAGGCATGTGTAATTAGTGTACTGATCCGCCGCCTGAGCCCGGCTAGAGCCCTAGTTGATCGTAGCAGGCGCGTGTAATTTCGTTGAATGAGAGAGTTCAGTAACAGCGCGCAGGAGAGGCTGCAGTAACGTTACTTACCAGGCCTCCAGGTGAACGTGTTTGTCACGCCCCCAAAACACAGCCACAGCAGACAATCTTCTGATTAATGTATGACCCACATGGCATGAAGGGCGGAACGTAGCACACGCCCACAGCGTTTCTCATGCCCCCAGCGTGCCCCTTGATGCGGCGCAATTGCGTTTACATGGCATGAAGGCCGGGCACATGCCCCCAGCGTTTCTCACGCCCCCAGCGTGTCACGCCTCCAGCGTGCCCCTTGATGCTGCGCAGCAACGTAATTGGCGCTTGTATGTACGACTCACATGGCATGAAGGGTGGACACACGCCCCCAGCGTTTGTCACGCCCGCAGCGTTTGTCACGACCCCAGCACACACCCACAGCCCACGATGTGATGGCCGTACCACACGCCCCCAGCGTTAGTCACGCCCCCAGCCAACGCCCATAGCACAATGCAGACACGCACACAAGGGACTACTTTGCTGGCACGGTTCTTTTACCTTTTAAATGTATAGAGGAGTTGGCCTAACGGCTAAGGCGCTCAACCTCACACCCGGAGATCTGGATTTGTGTCTTGGTAACGACGCCAAACATCCTGTGATTCTGGGCAAATCACTTAATCTCCCCGTGCCTAACAAAAATGAATGTGTGTCCTCATGTAACGTAACTGGTGCTATGTAAAGCGCTCTGATACCTGATTCAGTTCAGGTCAAGTTTGCACTATATAAAACTCTGAAAGAATAAATAAATATGGTGGCCATCTGCATAGCCTATGTCCTTCTGCTGCAACTGCCCTTTCCAACGCTGTATTGGGTGCTGTGATTGGTGCTGTGGTTACTGAGATTACCCGCCTCAAAAGTTTGGGCTCTCTCTTTATAATATTAGTATGGATAATATATATATACTAGCAGCTCGTCCCGACGTTGTCCGGGTATGAAGAGTTGAGTGGGTGACAGCTCGCACTAGAGACGCTGCGCATGTGGGAAAGTGCAGTCAGTTTCAAGGTTAGTGTGCCAGCAGGGCCGCTTAGTCGCGTCAGCCGCCGCTTGAGACCGGCTCCAGCCCTGGTTGATGTTGGGCGCCGTGTGTAAATTCGTTTATGCAGAGAGTTGAGTGACAGTGCGCAGGAGACGCTGCAGTTATTTTCCCCGCAGGCACGCTCAGTGGCGTGTGCCCCCGCTTGAGGCCCGGCTCCGGCAGCGACCGTATTACAATGCGAATTAGGTGACCCTTGAAAGTTATTTCCCAGTATTATTATTTTTTTAGGACCCACATGGCGTGAAGGCAGGAGCGTAATGGCAATTTAGTAAAGCACCGACGGCATTCGGCCCCAGTGTGTTTGACACGCCCCCAGCACAACGTGCAGGCCCACAAGTGAGTAGAGCGAACGGTTACTTAACAGGCCTCCAGCTGAACGCAGACGCCCATTGAACGCACACGCCCAGGTGCGCGATTGGCATCATAATTTAGTAATGTGGCGTGATTGGTGTCGGCCGATTGCCGCGCCCATTGCCCACGACCCTTGCACCCATGCAATTCCGCAATTGCCGCGCCCATTGTCATTCGTCTTGCCCCTTGCTCCCGCGCAATTGCCGCACCCATTGTCATTTTTCACGCCCCAGCACACGCCCCCAGCCTTTGTCACACACCCAGCACACGCCCCCAGCACAATGCACATGTTTAAGGAACGCTTTTTTTTTGTCGTCATGCCGCGCCCCGCCCACGGACACGCCCACAAGGGACTACTTTGATTTTACCTTTCAAATGTATATGGTGGCCATCTGTATAGCCTATGTCCTTCTGCTGCAACTGCCCTTTCCAATGCTGTATTGGGTGTTGTGATTGGTGCTGTGGTTACTGAGATTACCCGCCTCAAAGGTTAGGGCTCTCTCTTTATAATATTAGTATAGATATAGTATCTCTTTAGATCTCGCAGCAGGTGGGCAATTAAATGTCCATACAGGCATGAAAACATTATTATCTTTAATTCCAGATATGATTATGTATTCTACTGCATCATCCATTGCCTAACTTCGTGGGCATCTAAAACTAGAAGAAGGTTTAACTCAATATACCTCCTGCTTTCTTTTAACTACATTAAAGCATTTAACTGTGAAACAATGCTTATGGCAAATACATTTTGCAATTTTCCCTGTTTAGACTCCAGGCCTGGTCACACTTTGCTTCCAGATGGGCTAATGTATGTGGACAGCAGAACATATCCAGCTGTTTTTCCAGCGGAGAATGGACTGTTCTGATGGACATGTATGCTCTAGAAGTAAGGTGATTGCTTATCATTTAGATACCAAACATGTCTCCTTCCCAAATTGTGACAGCATGGATTTTTGTTGTAATATTATCAACATGCCACAAATAGTGATGTAGAAAAATACATATCAGCAACCATATTACATGCAGTGATCTGGGGGCACAATAAGCATGTGCGCCTGTTTTATTGTGCCCCTGGAGCACTGCCATATTACAGAAGAGGCCACTTGCACCTGCTCAGAATGTTCTGTAACA
Organism: Lissotriton helveticus; assembly: GCF_964261635.1. NCBI lineage: Eukaryota > Metazoa > Chordata > Amphibia > Caudata > Salamandridae > Lissotriton > Lissotriton helveticus. Next base: position 307,312,269 of record NC_136070.1, read on the forward strand.
CAGATAGCCTTGGCACACGTACAACACTGACCATATATTAAGATGGTTTTCTCTCATTTACATGAGGTAGTGGCCCCATGCAAATGAGGGAAACACCTTGCCTCTGTGCCCATACCATATTATGGACATGGGCGCCGAGGCAAAGAGCTCATCAGGAAGCGCAGTGACCGCGCACCACAAAAAGGTGCAACAGACTTCGTGCACACAACCTGTGGACATTCTTTTGGAGATGGAAAAGGGGCTTCCATGGACCATAAAGACATCTCTCAGCAGGCGGGTGTAGTCACTCACTGCACCTGCCTGCAGAACATCTCTGTCTGCCCTTTGAAACGCAGATGTTTGCAGATGGAAGGAACAGCTGCTTCAAGCAACAGCTCCGTCTTTCACTAAGGTGCTGCCAGCATAGCAGCTGTAAGTTCACATCATTTATGTGTGCCCCCCAATATCAGTAATAGGGTGCACTGTCCCTTTTTGAGCCGGTGCACCAATTAGAAGGTGTGCCAAGGTGCATACAGGGACTGTGCACTTTATTTGTGACATGGCCCTTGGTGACTACTTTCGGATTCAATCAGGATGAAACCCTTTGTTTTCTTGGCCCCTGCTTGATGGATCACACTGAAATTTTCCAGTTAAGGTGGAAGAATATTTTTGGGAGAAAGTTTTGTGAAAATTCGTTTACTAAGGGAATACAGTCCTGACTATAACTACCTAGTGGCTGAACACTAGGTATTAGATTGCACTGAAACCATAGTGAAAACATAGCCATTTTTCTATCACAGCGAACTGAGTGAAAGTAATGTACAGCAACCAATGAAATAGGAGACAGACTCTGTCTCTGGGGATTCATGCTAGCAAATGGTATAGAAGTATCTCTACTTTTCTTTCTAGTTGTGTATGTATATTTCCTGCCAGTCATATGCAGCCTTGCTTTCCACATAGCCAAATTAAAATGCTAAATTATTAATATATCAGCTCTCATTTAAGAATTTAATGAACCGACCGTGAAGAATATCTTTTCAGACGGTACAGCATTTACTGTGAGTGAATACATTTGGTAAAGGACATGCATAACTTTAAATAAGTACCTCCTCGTGTGTACTACAAAATTTGTGGAGTGCTTTGCTAATTGACCGACTTACTGAATGGAACTTAAGGTGAGTGTAATTATTGGCTGGCGCTGATGGCATCAGTTTTCAGCCCAGGTGTCTGCTATCTGAGCCCTTGACGGGGAAAGGCAGCCTTATCTACAAATACTAACTAAACTCAGACACACTCAGTGCTAATCTGCTCTTCTGCAGAACCTGTTTGACTAATGGCTGCCACAGATCTCTCACAAGATGTGCTGGGTTATTGCCGCACGCAGCCCAGCACAAGATAGCACGTTTTACCTCTGAACCCCCAGCTGTCCTGAGCGGGCTGAGCCTGTTCCCTGACCTTGCTTGATCATCATTTCCTCCCCGTGGCATCCACAAAAAAAGCTCAATTCCTAAGCAAATAACCGAGCCCGCGACCTCTTCCTGTTTAACACGCCCACTTTTGAGATGTACACAGCTATGTGTTTTTACAGCTTGTTATGTTTCTGGCATGCTGATCTGTGACTCAAGTTTGGGCAGCTGACAGAGGACGTTATAATTCAATAAATGGAAGGGTATTGTTCTGTTTCTTTTAATATTCCATGAGTACAGAAGTTTGTTTATGTTTTGTGTGAGTTCTCGTCTGCTTAATGTTTGCCTCAACTTGAATTTTGAGATTGAATGCAAGTTATATGTGAGCCAATTTTGCAAAACTCAAAGAAATGTATTGTGAACTTTAAAGGAATAGGCAAGGCATTCTTAATTTAAAATAATATACTCGTTAGGGTATTAGGTCATATGAATTAAATTGAATTTATATGTGCAGAAATTGTGAACATGGCACTCACAATTTACAATTGAGAGGGTCTGGTGGTCCCTTTTATTTAGCTGCATTTACTGACTTGGCCACCATCACGGATGGTACAAAAGGAGTGATGATGCACCTCTTAGAGTCCAATACAGCCAGGGTAAATCTAAAACTATGCCTAGCCTCCGAAAGAGATGTTGGGGCTCATTTATGAGAAAGTAAGACAGTGCAGTGGAGAACGTCAACTTGCTGTGCTGTGTGACAGGAAAAGGGCAGGAATGCACTGTATTTAAGGCAATACGTGCCTACACAGGCACTCTTGCATCATGGTGCAAGGGTGCCTGTGTTGCATTGAAGGGATTCAAATTCTATCTTACCGGGTCACACTTACCAACAACCCATATAAGTTAAGGACAAATAATAATTCAGTCGGCAATGGAGAAGGTTCAATCGTTTATTCAATCAAATACAGACCCTGACAGGGGAGCCCCAGTCTACAGAACCTCGAAGGTGCGCAGAGGAGACTGCTGGCATATTCAAAGAGCAGAGCATATATACGTTTCACACATTTAGGATGACACCTTACAAGGAAAAACACCGTTTGTCAGCAGGCCAAGAGGAATACCCACATAAGGCACAATTGATTGTTAGTATCCTGGGATTCAGCTATTCCAGGGGCAGGTCAGCCGGGTGCCTCCTAGTCTATCTAGAGCGGGGAGGACAAGAACAGGCTTTGTGAGAATGTACGCATCCCTTAAAGGAGAGCAGGTGCGACCTTGAGTTTCCCTTGAGCTACCAGTTAGCAGACACTGAACGTAGTTTGGCTGATGACTGAGTTTCGGGTTAAAGACACAGTCACGTGATATCAGGGAAACAGCATTTGTGCACGAAGAAACGAAACAAAAATGGTTTCCACCGTGCTAATAGTGCTAATACATACAGGGTGATTTATATGTGTCTAAATGTATATATTCTATTTCTAAATAGTCGATTATATGTTTGCAAGCTTATATGGGACATGTTAGGCCAATAATTCATATATATAAAATTCGATCCCTACAGACGGCCCTTTTGGCCTAATATGGCCAATACACATTCCTATTCTACAAAAATACCCTCATCTATTTGCATGAGGTCAGCCATTTCCTTTTGAATCATTTGGGTCTCTACCTTGCGTTGTCTAGAAAATTGAAATGCAGACGTGATCCTAGTGGCACAAAAAGAGCAGCAGGCAGGGCCACAGTGGAGGCACAAACAGCACATAAATATCACACCAAATGCTCCTGCCGCTACCAAAAATATCTTCCATCCCCAAGTAGCCAAAAGACCCCAGAACCAGCCGCTAAGGGACCAGGTGCCATTATCCATATGGGCCTCGCTAGCCAATCGATGAAGCTTCTGTATAGCTAAGTGAATAGTAGGGGCGGAGTCAGGAATAAACACACAGCAAGAGCTGCCGATCACACGATAGGCTCCTCCCCTATCGGCCAGGATGACGTCAAGAACCATCCGGTTCTGGAGCGAAACAAGTCTTGTCGCAGTAAGTTCTACTGTGATATTAGTTAGAATTCTGGTAGTGGTCTGGACCACATTTTCAACAATTCTAGACAAACGCCTGATGCTGCGGCTATTAAATATGGGCCCCCAAAAGGGGGTGAGGCCTTTTGCAAAGTCTTCAAACTGCTGTAAGGAAGTATCTGTTTGGTCTGTGCTATGCAGATCATAGCTCCGAATATTCCGGCCTACTACTGTCTCCTTGGATACCAGTTGGTGAGTTCTATGATAATCAGGAGGGGCAATATACACAGGAGGATAAAGAAACGATAGGTAACAACTTCCTGACCATCCTCCGGGAAGCCATGTATAGGCGTTTTCACCGCAGACAAAATAAACATCTTGTGGGGTAATCATGTATTTGCAAAGTGTAGGTGTAGTTACATTTACCTCTGCCTACTTTAACGGGGCCTCTACCCTGTAGGCAAAAGGGAGAGGTAGTATTAATGATGGGGATTGGCAACGCTTTATCATTGGTGACATTTCTCTGCTTAAAATGTTGAAAGTACATTGTATCATTGAAAAGTTCAAAATCCTGCATTTCTTTTTTCTACTAGCCAGGTAACATTCTTATAATCAGTATAGAGATTCATGCAAGCATTAGGGTCCAATGAACCCTCCCCTTCGTTGCCAGTCGCATCAAATCCCTGGTGCGTTTCGATATACTTTAGAATAGCTTCATAATCCTTTTCGGTATACAATTTAGGTTCAGCAACATAATGTGAGTACATTAGAGACAATAATTGAAACCATGCCACGCAACTGGCCAGATAGGACATTGGCAGAGAAATGAATAATTCGTGTTGGTGCATAACCGAAGGGAGCAATCCACATACCCAACAATTCATCTTATTCGTTGTAGAATGGGTCTGATGTAACATTTCTATAAAGGCATTCTTCATATAAGTTTCCCTATGTCTAGCCTTATGAGGGGGCAAAGAATAAAAGAGATGTTCTTCCGGGGCAACAGTAGTACCTATCAATTTCTGTACTGGATGCTGAAACTCTAAATACACAAATACACTCATCATAATAATTGTAATAATAATGATAAACACAATAAATGCCACCTTCACTCTGGTGGACCAACCAGAAAACAAATGCATGTTATCCACATATCTCCGAGGGGCCAGTGGTCTCTCATCCTCCATTGCAAATCGAGCAAAAGGGAACATACTCTCTAAAAGTTCAGATATAACTCGGTCCCTCTCTATAAGTCCAAAAACTATCTGTATCCACAAAGCACGCACACCACCAGAGGGGTTCTTCTTCCTGTGTCCTTTCAGAGTCTCACAGGCAGACTCCTGTCGGTTTTCTTAAAACAGCTTCTCGTAAAACGACCGCAGCCCCCAACTCAGTCTTTCTTGCTGAACAGAGCTATTTAGCACAAAGTTCCAAGCTCTCAACGCGTTGAGTCCAGTGTCTCGCTCAGTACCCCAGCAACTCTATCCAAGGTTTCTGTGCTCAAGTCTTTCCCTATCTCCTACCATGAAGATCTGGGGTACCGGGCTGTTTTCGGGGCCGCAAGTCGTATTTGCAATGACCAGGTTGCTCTTGATCAGAAAACAACTCAATTGCACGGTCATCAGATACATCCGGATTCTGTGATGCACCCACAACACTGACTTCCGCTGGTTGGGTCACCTCTTTAGTGACTGGGGGCACAGTTTCACTTGGCTGCCCCCTTTCTTGGGCTTCCGAAAAAGGCACAAAGCTCAATGGCGATTCTCCTTCTTGGCTTAGAATTCCTTCACGATTTTTCACATCAAAGGGTAAAGGAAGAGGAAGTCGTTTCAGATGGGTCACATGGATCCAGTGTTTTCGCCCGTGAACCTTCACAGCTGACCTGCTGATGAGGAGGATCTGATGAGGTTCAGACCATCTCGGTTCCAAACTCGATTTCCTCTGGAAGTTCTTCACCAGAACCCACTGTCTGGGTTCCAGCCGATGTCCGGGACCCTCTGGTAGTGGCTGCAATGTCTCGGATACCTGTTGATGAATAGAGCGCAGATCTTTAGTCAAGGCATACAAGTAATCTGTCATAAGAGGATTATCAATATCTCTGAAAGACCTAGGTCTAGGAACTCCCCATATATTGGCAGGCCTACCAAAAATGACCTCATAATGAGATAAACCAGTTCTAGTGTGTGGTGTGGTTCTTAGAGACAGTAATGCTACTGGAAGGGCATCAGGCCATTTTATTCCAGCACTGGCACAAATCTTGGCCATTTTTGACTTCAAAATACCATTATATTTTTCCACTAATCCTGCAGACTGGGGATGTCTAACTGCATGGAACTTTTGCCGTATCTGTAGGCCATCACATACACTCTGTACTAGCGCAGAGTTAAAATGTGTCCCGTTGTCTGACCAGATAATTCGAGGCAAACAAAATCGAGGGAAGTATTCTTTGATCAGGGCTTTAGCAGTTGCTACTGCAGTGGCTTCTTTAGTGGGATAGGCTTCAACCCATTTGCTGAAAGCACAAACCACCACAAGTACATACTTCAAATTATTCACCCTCTCCATCTGTATATAGTCAATCTGAATAACTTCAAAAGGCAAAGATGGGGGAGCAAAATTGCCACCCAGGACGGACTCCCTGCCTCCTGAATTGTAACGCAAACACATTGGGCAATATTTGACTACATGTAAGGCTGTTTTAGAAATATTTGAGTTGTTCCAGACAGGGTCCAGTACCGTACAAATACCCTTTGCTCCTATGTGGGCAGGGCCATGGGCCATAGTTACTACAGCATACACCAAGGCATTAGGGAGTAACCAGCGCTGTCTTTCTGTTCGATCTATCCAACATTCATTTGTATCTAATTTTCCTGTCTCATTCTCCCATTTCTGGACCTCTTCTGCGGTGGCCTCCTTCTGCAATTCTCTCACACTTTCTATAGTATTATCAAAAACCGATGTCTCCGCCACCCACCGAGCTGAAGTACTTGGGAACATGGTAGTCATTTTGGTTTGTGCTGTTTCCTTTGCTACTGAATCAGCATAGGCGTTTCCCTGTCCTGTGGAATCAATAATTTTCTGATCTGCGCTGCATTTGATAATGGCCACTTTATCTGGTAACGTCAAAGCTGCTAATAAACGATCAATTAAAGGACCATGTTGAATCTTTTGGCCATGCGTGGTAAAGAAACCCCTCTCCCTCCACAATCTCCCGAAACTATGGGCAACGCCGAAGGCGTATTGGCTATCTGTATAAATGTTTACTCTCAATCCTTTGCTAATTTCACACGCTCTTAACACAGCTATTAGTTCAGCTGCCTGGGCTGAATGGTGTGAGATTCTAGCAGTTTCTACTCCAGTTTTTAAAGTCGTAATCGCATATGCAGCTCTTGCAGTTCCATCTGGTAATTTGAAACAGGAACCGTCAACATATAATTCTCCTTGGGGGTCTGGTAAAGGAATGTCAGTAAGATCTATACGACCTTTTGTTTCTTCCTCAGTTCTAAATATACAATCATGGACATCATCCTGTTTATCATCAGAAGGGAGAGGTAACAGTGTTGCTGGATTCAAAGTGGCACATCTCTTAATCGTAATGTGTGGTGCACACAGTGTAAGCTCATATCCTGTCAAACGAGCACTCGTCAGGTGCTGGGTCTTAGTTTTATTCAATAGAACATCTACAGCATGCGGTACCAACACTGTGAGGTCAGTATTCAGGACTATTCCCTCAGATTGTCGGATGGCCACCGCTACTGCTGCAGTGGCCCTCAGACAACTGGGAAGGGCCTGTGCCACCATATCTAATACTGACGAGGAGTAGGCACAAGGTCTTTGTTTCCCCCCAAAATTTTGTGTTAATACTGACAGGGAACAACCTTCCACCTCGTGCACATAAAGTGAAAAAGGCTTCCGGTAATCCGGGGTACCCAAGACAGGTGCAGAACACAAGGCAGATTTCAAAGAATCAAAGGCTTCTTGGCATTCATCCGTCCAAGGGAGGGGTTCATGCACATCTTTGGTAGTCAAATACAACAAGGGTTTAGAGAGGAGTGAATAGTTAGGGATCCATTGGCGACAGTAAGAGGTTATGCCAAGAAAAGCACGAACATCACGTTGAGTACGTGGTACAGACATGTTAGTAATCACAGAAATTCGTTCTGACGTTAGGCGTCTCCCCGCTTTCGACAGTAAGTGTCCGAGGTAGGTCACTTCCTGTCGACAATATTGAAATTTAGAAAGGGAGACTTTATTACCTTTCACAGCCAAATGGTGTAACAATTTTACAGTAGCATCCTTGCAACCCTCCTCAGTGTCGGAAGCCACCAGGATGTCATCGACATATTGAATGATTGTATTTCCGGGGGGCAAAATTAATTCATCCAATACTGCTTTTAGAGCTTGGCTATAGATACTCGGGCTTTCTGTATAGCCTTGAGGTGGGCGTGTAAACTTAAAGCTTTGGCCTCCTAATGAGAATCCGAAAATATGTCTGCTATCAGGATGGATGGGAATGCTAAAGAAAGCATTCTTCAGATCAATGACGGAGAAATAACGAGCGGTAGGTGGAATCATGGTAAGGAATGCCGTGATGTCCGGTACCACTGGGTACTGTGGGACCACTATCTTATTAACCGCTCTAAGGTCAATCACAAAACGATATGCAGACTTATAATCTGGAGCACCGTCAATTGGAGTCTTTTTCAAAATCGGCAAAATCGGGCTGTTACAAACATTCGCAGCTGTTTCTTCTACTACTCCTTTGTTAATAAGATCACGAATAATTTGGAGCAGGGCCTGTTCACCTTCTGGTGAAATCTTATACTGTGGAATGCGGGGCATCTGTGCATTTGGTTTTATGGTGATTGACACAGGGTCTATTCTTAACAGACCAACCTCGGTGTCTCCTGTCGCCCACAGGGTCGAAGGGATGGTAGCGAACTCAGGAGGCAAACGCTCATTCTTAGCAAAATATTGTGCCATCTCCATGGGTGGTTTCTGCATTGTAAGATACACACCATCAGGAGAACAGTAAATGCGGGCATGAAGTTTCTTTAAGATATCTAAACCTAGCAAATTCTCTCCACAATTAGAAGTCAGAAGAAAAGGAGTAGACATGGAAATGGGACCAATTGTAAACGTCAGAGGTTTGGACACGGGGCTGACTACCGGTATTCCAGAAAATCCGACTGATACATTATTTTGGCCAGGCAGAGCTGCCCCTGGGACCAGTGCCTGGGCTACTGAGCTACTCATTGCCCCAGTATCCACTAAAAATTTCCCTGATGTTCCCAACAGTTCTCCTTTTACATAAGGTCCCTCTTGGTCCACCGGTACTGTAATACGGCCCCTGCTCTGTCCTTGGCTGTCTCATGCATACTCTTGATCATCGTACATATCATTATGGTAGCTTTCATTGTAGTATTGTCTATTCTGGGGGTCATCAAAGTGATTCTTGTGAGATCTCATGTTGTTGCTCCTCCCTTCTCATACTATTTCGATCCATGTTTCCTCGGCCCCGTCCTCGACCCCTACTAGGACCGTTTCGTCCTTGCAATAAAGGGCAATCAGCTCTCCAGTGCCCTTCCTCCTTACAATAAGAGCATTGGTTTATCCCGATATTCGGGGGACCTCCTCTGCCTCTTCCCATTGTCTGGCCCCTGTGAAACGAGCCCCGTACACCCCTTCCTGAAGTTTGCCCTCGGCTAACCTGCTGCAATAATACTCTCGTTTTTAATTCCTTAGTCTTCTTTTCAGATTTATCCTTGCTCTCATTCTCGCGATGTTCATAGTATTGGGCCATGCTAAGAATAACGGAGGGTGCTGCGGTAGTCCACGTGCTTTCAGATGACTGAAGACGGGACATAATCTCTGGGATCAGATTGGTAACAAACCTGTTTACAAATAACCGAATTCCTCCCTCCGTAGAGAGGTCCTGGCCGCTAAAGTCGATAAACACCTTCTCAAATCTTGTAAAGAAGTCCGATACAGTTTCATCCTTCTTTTGTCGACACGCAGTTAATTTATCCCAATCTACCTTTCGAGGGGGCAGCAGTGTTTTCATGTACGTGATAATTTTATCTGGGACCGCTAATACTTCATCCCGGGGTTTCTCACCCAGCTTCCGTTCTTTATCCCAATCCTTCAATTGGACCCGTGTTCCCCCTAATTCTGGAGCATGGTCCGTATCGTGTATTTGCCTCCAAATATCAACCGGAATCAGAAGACCGAAGAACAGCTGAATATCAGCTATTGTCATGATAGCAGAATTAGCAGCTTCGGACAATTCTTTGTAATAGGCTGTAGGATTCTTACGGTGGTCTAGTAGCTGGGCTTTCAGTGTGAGAACCTCGCTTCTTTTCCAAGGGGTATAAACCCATTGTTCTTGAAGTCTGGCATCCTCACGTACTCTGGTGATATTACCCCCATTATCTCTTATCTCGGGTACTTCTGGGAAAAAGAGAGGGTGTACCTCTCTCATGGGGTTCTGAGCTCCCCATTCGGCGCTTTTCCAAAGCAACCGTTCCCGATAGTTCAATAAAGTTGTCACATTCTGATAGACTTCCTCTATCCGCAGATGGAATTTGTGAGCGTGATCCCGTATATCACGCAGTATTTGAAGCGGTAAACCTTCCTCTAAATGTTGTTCCCATAGCGAAATCAATCGGATCGCCGTGATTTCTAGGGCCAATTGTTGTGCAACGGGTTCAAAATCATTCATAGTACTCCATATATCTTCTAAAGTATAAATGGGGTTCCGCATCCACTGGGATGCCTGATTTATAATAACGTTTCTCTCCTCCTGGCCCAATAGCGATCGAGTGAAGCCCGTTGATCACTCAGGTCAGACATCGGTCGCTTGGGTGTGGTTCCAGACCCCACCATAGTCCTAGGATCTAAAGAGGTCTGAATCGGAGGAGAAAGAAATACGGGATGTAAGGGAGAAGGGACGGCCCCATCCGGCCGAAGCGACAGGAGGGGTGAGGTAGTTAAGCGAAGAGAAGGAGGGGAAATCAGCATGTTGGACCCTGATCTATCAACGGGGGCCGTGGTGGCTATTCCTGACATAGGTCGGGCATCTGCGACTGCACCCGCTTGAGCAGGCCGATCCATGGGTACAGCTGGGTATAATCCTTGCGGGGCATAAGGGGGAGGCGGTCGAGCCTCTAACAACTCTTCTAATTCATCTCCTGTCTCCGACCTCGCTACATAGCTTTTCTCTGTTTCCAACCGGAACTGCCTATCCATTCTTTCAATATTCTTTTCTACTTTTTCCTTATCATAAGCTATCGCTTTCTGAGTAACTGTCTGACCCGACTTCATCTTCCCCAACTTCTCTTCTCTGATTCGTCTTCTCTTTGCCTCCTTTAACCACAAGTTCATGGCTTTCTTCGAGCCGCTTACCTGTCCGGCAGCAGCACCCAAAGCATATTTTGCTGAAACAAGGTATTGCGATTTACGCTTTCAAAACAGACACACACTCAAACTTTGACGTTCATAACACTCATATACACACAATCTTTTACACTAAAGTGCTGTAAAACAGTGCAAGGCAATTATTTCTCGAAACCTTTTCAAATGCACATGACGTCTTCAAATACGAACAGAGCCCGTCGACTCCTGTTCGGGGAATCGATTCAAAAGAAATCCAGACCAACAGATAACACCAAAGAACATTCTTATTAAAATGTTCCGAGACCCCCAGATAGGCGAACCACTCTCTCTCTCTCTCCGGTCATCCCCTGGTCCTGTGCTGGTTGGGCTGGGTATCCGGACACGTCTCCGGACCCCTGGCTTACCCAGTTGCTCCCAGAGTTCTCCCGGAGAGGATTCGGCCTCACGAGCAACACCGTACTCTGCTAAGGCATCCGAGACAGTCTCAATTAATCACCAAACAAGTCCGCGGGGTCTCTACCCGTGTAGCCCCTTCGCCACAACAATAGATCCCCCGATTCCCTTGTGATCCGGCTTCCCCGGCCACCTTCAAACAAGAACAGTTAACTGTAATCCAAAGAGGAACACACTTTCCGAGTGCGCCCTATCCAAATGAAATTTCAGAAAAATCACTCACCTGGTGCACTCAGGTCGATTGCGAATTCTCCACTGCCGACATCTAATCAGACCGACCCAGTCTGACTTTTTTCTTGGGTTAAGCCCGTAGGACTCTGGCGTAGGGTCTTCAACAGCTGGGAGGGGTACTGGACTCGAGGGGGGAACGGCTTGTTGTCTTACCACAAACGGGTGTTTCAAATCAGGATCCTCTTTCTGTCCACCCACTCGGCCAGAACTCCTCCTTGTCCCGTTACTCCTGCTTACAGGAGGGGACGACCCTATCGCGGAGTCCCGGCGGAGTCGCCAACTGAAGGGATTCAAATTCTATCTTACCGGGTCACACTTACCAACAACCCATATAAGTTAAGGACAAATAATAATTCAGTCGGCAATGGAGAAGGTTCAATCGTTTATTCAATCAATTACAGACCCTGACAGGGGATCCCCAGTCTACACAACCTCGAAGGTGCGCAGAGGAGACTGCTGGCATATTCAAAGAGCAGAGCATATATACGTTTCACACATTTAGGATGACACCTTACAAGGAAAAACACAGTTTGTCAGCAGGCCAAGAGGAATACCCATATAAGGCACAATTGATTGTTAGTATCCTGGGCTTCAGCTATTCCGGGGGCAGGTCAGCCGGGTGCCTCCTAGTCTAGCTAGAGCGGGGAGGACAAGAACAGGCTTTGTGAGAATGTACGCATCCCTTAAAGGAGAGCAGGTGCGACCTTGAATTTCCCTTGAGCTACGAGTTAGCAGACACTGAATGTAGTTTGGCTGACGACTGAGTTTCGGGTTAAAGACACAGTCACGTGATATCAGGGAAACAGCATTTGTGCACGAAGAAACGAAACAAAAATGGTTTCCACCGTGCTAATAGTGCTAATACATACAGGGTGATTTATATGTGTCTAAATGTATATATTCTATTTCTAAATAGTCGATTATATGTTTGCAAGCTTATATGGGACATGTTAGATCAATAATTCATATATATAAAATTCGATCCCTACAGAATACTGGATTGTTTTTGTTCAGATAAAGACAACTTCTTGCAGTGGCTGCTAGTATTTAACGGAGGTAGTGGGGTGAGTCGCAGGGCTGGTGGGGGAGGGAATGAAGGAAGCAAATATAAAGACACTTACCTATCTGCTGCCGCCTCCCCTTCCTCTTCACCCGTTTCCAGGGCAGAAAGCAGGAAGCACCCGGCTCACAGCCTCTCGTTAGCCAATCACAATCCTGCAATGAAACCTTGTGATTGGTCTGAACACTCTGGATCGAAGCTCAACCAGAGAATGGGAGGCTGGGCATGTTCTCCATGCAGGCTGTAATAGCCTGCATGGAAAACATGCAAAGTGCGTATGGCGGTTTGACCAGCCCGAGAGGGCAAGCCAAAACATCCTACACACTTGAAGTGGGCAAACCACTCCTCCCCTGCAATGCTCTGCGAGCAGAGCAGCCCTGCCTCTACCCAGGGTGAGCAAGTGGAACAATACATTTGATAATAACAATGAGGTATTATCATTTTATGTTTTCCTCTTTGACCTGCTCAGTGGGGCGACGCTCCTCTGCCTTAGCGGAGGTGCAGTCTCCGCTTCTTGCACAAAAATAATCCTGCGACGCATACTCCTCTTTCTATGTGTGCTGCATTCTGCAGCATCAAGAAAATGGGGTAACCCAAATAGTCAGCAGACCTGGGTAATGAATATCATTCAAAAACAATGGTCTCAAACTATTATTTTTACTAGAACCAAATGAATCAGGTAGTTAATTAAACTTTCTCTTATTCAAAGGGCATATACAGCAAATTAGCCCGGTCCAATCAATGTCAATTTTATCCACAAAAAACAAAGCAAAAGCAACAACAAAAATTCGAAGGCATGGAGGTAGGGACAAAAGATAATCCCTTACATAGGATTTGCTGTTCACTCATGTTTAGTTCATAACCAGATATGTTAATGATGGGATTTTCAGGGGCATGTCTTACCACCTGTAGACCTGGCGTCTTGTTTGAATCTCGCCATGGGAGTCCTGTTGGAACTGAACTTGTTTGTTCCCCCTGCCTGAGCCTCGATTCCAACGGGTAGAACGTTGCCCCCTGGGTCTGCCCCAGGGGCGTCCTCTCCCTCGTGGTCCCCACCATTGGTCCTCCACTAAAAAAGCCTGTTGGTCTGGTGGATTGTGCTCTGAGTTACTCGTGGCACCACCCGTGCTGGTTCCAGGGCGTTCCGAGTCACTATCGGAGCTACTGGTATATGAAGAACCTGAAAAGGTGTTAAATCTCTTGTAACTTCCCCTCCCTCTGCTGGTTATACCACCACGTTGATCTCTTGTGTAATAACCTTCTTGGAGGTAAGGATATGTGGCTTTTTTATCATAGGTTTTAATATCCTTCGCGACTTTATCTAGTTTGGTACCTTGTGTATAGAGATCAAATTCCCGTATGTTTTTTTTCAAGTCTCTCCAATGCCTCTTTGGCATTGGATAGGGCTTTATCCTCAATGATCTCTTTCCTGAGTGAGATTGCTGAACTCACGAGTAACTCAGAGCACAATCCACCAGACCAACAGGCTTTTTTAGTGGAGGACCAATGGTGGGGACCACGAGGGAGAGGACGCCCCTGGGGCAGACCCAGGGGGCAACGTTCTACCCGTTGGAATCGAGGCTCAGGCAGGGGGAACAAACAAGTTCAGTTCCAACAGGACTCCCATGGCGAGATTCAAACAAGACGCCAGGTCTACAGGTGGTAAGACATGCCCCTGAAAATCCCATCATTAACATATCTGGTTATGAACTAAACATGAGTGAACAGCAAATCCTATGTAAGGGATTATCTTTTGTCCCTACCTCCATGCCTTCGAATTTTTGCTGTTGCTTTTGCTTTGTTTTTTGTGGATAAAATTGACATTGATGGGACCGGGCTAATTTGCTGTATATGCCTTTTGAATAAGAGAAAGTTTAATTAACTACCTGATTCATTTGATTCTAGTAAAAAGAATAGTTTGAGACCATTGTTTTTGAATGATATTCATTACCCAGGTCTGCTGACTATTTGGGTTACTCCAATTTCTTGATGGTTACCTTTAAGCAGTGACACTGCGAGGGTTTTTGTTTGTTAAATGTTTTGTAATGTTGATGATTATTGTGCTTGTAATTTATATGTGCAGTGATTTAAACACTAGGAATGTCAGACAAAGAGACCCTCTCGTATAGTGAAGACTATATTGAAAAATTATTACAAGAGGAAGGAGGGGGTACATTTCTGGTGGATCATATCTCTATTGGCAATCTGACTTTGAATGAAAAAGTCTCCAAATTAGAACGCTTGGAGAAGAAGCTTATAAGAACAAGGCTTCATGGCCATACTTTGGCCAAATACCTGAGGTCCAACGTAATACGGGTTGGGTTACAGGTTCGGAACGAACCGGCGATCTTTCATGAGAACCCTAAATTTAAGGACAACTTCAGCTTCATATCCAACACCTGTTCCAGACATTGGATGGTGTTGGGTATCGAGACTGCGACGGAAGAGGTCGAACGGTTGACAAGGGAGATTGCTGAACTCAGGAAAGAGATCATTGAGGATAAAGCCCTATCCAATGCCAAAGAGGCATTGGAGAGACTTGAAAAAACCATACGGGAATTTGATCTCTATACACAAGGTACCAAACTAGATAAAGTTGCGAAGGATATTACAACCTTTGATAAAAAAGCCACATATCCTTACCTCCAAGAAGGTTATTACACAAGAGATCAACGTGGTGGTATAACCAGCAGAGGGAGGGGAGGTTACAAGAGATTTAACACCTTTTCAGGTTCTTCATATACCAGTAGCTCCGATAGTGACTCGGAACGCCCTGGAACCAGCACGGGTGGTGCCACGAGTAACTCAGAGCACAATCCACCAGACCAACAGGCTTTTTTAGTGGAGGACCAATGGTGGGGACCACGAGGGAGAGGACACCCCTGGGGCAGACCCAGGGGGCAACGTTCTACCCGTTGGAATCGAGGCTCAGGCAGGGGGAACAAACAAGTTCAGTTCCAACAGGACTCCCATGGCGAGATTCAAACAAGACGCCAGGTCTACAGGTGGTAAGACATACCCCTGAAAATCCCATCATTAACATATCTGGTTATGAACTAAACATGAGTGAACAGCAAATCCTATGTAAGGGATTATCTTTTGTCCCTACCTCCATGCCTTCAAATTTTTGCTGCTGCTTTCGCTTTGTTTTTTGTGGATAAAATGGACATTGATTGGACCGGGCTAATTTGCTGTATATGCCCTTTAAATAAGAGAAAGTTTAATTAACTACCTGATTCATTTGGTTCTAGTAAAAAGAATAGTTTGAAACCATTGTTTTTGAATGGCATTCTGCAGCAAGCATAGAAAGAGGAAGAAACAAGGAGAAATAGAGATATTTCTCCTCGTTCCGCCTCCCCTGGAATGGTGTAAGATTGAGACGCATTTCCAGGTATACAAGTTCTTGTAAAGCTAGGAATGGGTCAAAAACCATTGGGGCTGAATGGAAACAGCCACACACCACCCATGGAACACCTTCCAAGCACAGAGTAATGAAACACAGCGATTTGCGCTGCATTGCATTACTTCATATTTTTGGAGACCCTCAGAGCCACGCAAAGTGGCTTTGATTGGCTTAAAAAATCTGACTTAGAGGTTTGCGCCTTGCATGTATGACGTTGCATGGTGCAAATGCGACACAAGCCTCTCAGAAATATGCCCCTAATCCAGGTTCTCGTTATGGAGTTGTGGCGGGGTAGAAGTAAGGGCTCAGAAACTAGACCTGGGTATATATGGTTTTATTTTAATAAAGGTTTTCTTCTTCCACAGAGTGAGTATTTCTCAGGCCAATATAGCAGGATCCGTATCTAGAGGTGAAGTTCTACTTCTGTTCTGGTCCTCAAGGGTCCTCGTATAGTCGTCTTGGAACTGCTCTTCCTCGGTTGCTCCACCGTAGGACATGCAGAAGGAAAAGAATATGCCCGTCAGGAGAATTATTTATGAAACGGTACGCCCAGGGGGGAACCAGGGAATGAGGGGACCACCGCTGCAGAAGTGTATATACCAACTCCTATACATACGAGGGTAGTGTAGTATTCAGTGAGGAAAGGGTGATGAGGGTAGGTAAATATGGGGAGGGAGTGCAATCTAACGAGGTCAAAATGAAGTGTAAGTACACGAGAGCACGCGTGGACTCAGTTGTTGAAAACGCGCTACTTCTTACACCCGTCACCCAGCCTCCCCAACCAGCCCGACACACACTGTCGTACCTGGCTAAGCCACACTCCTTGGTGAGTGTGGCCGGATGACTCGTGTTGCCGGTGGCCTCAGGCTCTGCAACCTCTGTGGACAGACTCTCCGGTCGTTCTTCAGACGCCGCTGCTCCACTCCAAACGCCAGATGCCGCTTCTCCACTCCAAACGCCAGACGCCGCTGCTCCGCTCCAAACTCCAGACGCCGCTGCTCTGCTCCAAACTCCTTTCTCCAACTCCACTCATTCTCCAGTACACGCCAACACTTCCTCTGCGATATCGTCATTACCCGTTCTGTGTACTTCCTCCCTTTTTGCCAGTCTCTGCAGAGCCGCGTCATCAAGCGGTGTGTTTTCTTCAGGGGTGTACGCCCAATTAAAGGAGCCCTCCTCATTACCGATGTCTTGGTCTCTCCATATAGCCGATGATTCCGAGCCCCATTCGTTCTGATTCGGATGGAAAGAGGGGAGGGAATTTAAATCAGTGAGCCACCATTCTACAGGAGGGGATATCCCTTTCTGTATCCCCGTCTCTTCGCTACAGGAGTTTAAAGGCCTCTTCACCCATGACATCTTTAAAACAAGGGGACCAAAGAATGCAATTTGCAGCACATTTTCTATTTCTAGTGGCCGAAAAGCCAGAGAATTAAGAGACAGGTTTTGAAGACAAACTCCTGAGATTTTTTGAAACGTCAAGGACTTCACAGCATCCTGAATACTGTTTCCTTTGTAGCAGCAAACAGCTTTATGTTGACATCAGAAAAACTTCTAGTACTCGAGGAAGGTGGAAGGCAACATATACTAGAAATTTGCTTTTGCTTTCAGTGATTTCATCTGTTTGAGTAATTTCTTGGTTATTTCAGGGTGAGTTTGACATTATTGTTAAATCTCACTTTCCAATTAAAATGCCTTTTGGGGTTTGCTAAATCTGCATGAATATGGCAGGACATTAATGCATTGTGCTGAGATTTTGTATGTCAGGTATTCCATCGCTCCACCCACGAAAGAAAAGTCTAAAGATGGAGGGAGGGTTTAGAAAGAAACTTTTCCACATTCAAGGTCCTATCGGATTTTGTGTTTTCAGATACCTTAAAAGCTATCGAAAGTAATTAATTACACCACAATAGGGATGAAACACAATGTATGTACAGAACCAGGCCATTTTATGCTTGGTAGAAGTTCCCACAGTCGTTTTTCAGAAATCTGCATTAAAACAAGTTGGGAAGACTTTGGAAAGTTCAATCATACTGGTAATTCGTCTATTTCTGCGTGATTCTCTGCAGAGCTGAATCCACTGAGGATTTGTAAACTGAAATTTGGAAAATACAGAAATCCAATTAGACAAGAGAACATTAATTCCCTTTATGCAATATGAGCTTCAGAGATCATCACAAGCACCGCAAATACAGCTAATTTGATCATTTTGCTGTAGCTGAAAATATTTGCAGCCCCAGCCATCACAGGGTGCCCAAAGTCTTCAACCTACAAAGGTGTCAGGGTAGGTATTATGAGGAAGAGGTCACACACTGCCCAAACGAAAAAAACAAGACATTTTCATCACGGTATTCGTAGATACGTAGAGATGCATATTCGGATGCACACTTTTTATAAAAATATCTAGATTTTTTTTACAAACCCTAAAAAATGTAATGAAAGTAAATTAATTGTACAACTATGTATGGTCATAGGCTATGCACAGTGAGCTTTGTAAATACCGGAGCTGACACAGGGACTGGATGCAGAAAAAACCCTGTGGCAAAAACCCATCGTGGACAGCTCCAGGCCATGAGCAGCTGGTTCACTGAGACACAGTCTTGTGCATGGCTTGAATGCAGGCCAGGCCCTGCTTGTTCAGGGTACCAGGGTCTAGTTATGAGGTGGCCTATGGCCACTATCTGTGCCCATATTTCAATACACACAGCCAAAAGACATGCATGACTTTTGGTCAGTCGAGTTTTAGGAGGGCGTGGTCGATGCCTGCACCCGCTGGCTATGCACCGTACATTATATCAACATGAACGCTTAAGGCAGTACATCGCAAGGACACCGGAGAACTGTTTGATATATGTAATTGTTACCATTGATCATAAGACAATCTGCCATTTCTTTATTTTTAACTCACAACTTAAGCGAACCCCCCTCTCCCGCCCACTAAAGTAAAGATATGGTTATGATTATCTGTTGAAAGTTGAAAAACTACTGAAATCTGCTAGTTTTGGTTAACAATGAAACCATCAGTAGGCACCTCCACCCCCAAATGTGCTACTCTTGCCCACAGATATTGTGTCACAGATGACATCATCATTGACACCACAAGTGACATCACATATTACTTCAGAATCAATAATATCAATGGCATCACTATGGACAGTCGAGTAGGTGTACGTATATACCAACAAACGAAAACTTTGATGCAAAACAAGATGGCAGCTTAAAGTCAACCAGAGGATGAAGGTGAGAAGGTGAGAAAACTATAAATTTGTAATATCAGTACTGAACAGTCTAAGCACAAAAGCCTGCCCTTTAACCTTCTGCTGGACTACTGCGAGCATGATACAAATACAAGAGACTAGTTTAGTCATTTGTAGATTGGCCGGTATCCACACAGAGGCTGGGTACAAGGTCTGAACACATTTTCATACTCACGCTTAGCAGCGGGTCAAACTCACCTCCTTCTGGTAAAGGATCAAGTCTATTCTCAGTAGATTACACTTATGCTAGGGATACATGTAGGACCTGGTCCTTGGCCAGACCCTCCACTCATCCCCAGCTGTTCATGGCCAAAGGTAAAATATAGTAGGCTATGTCCATATGGTTATCAGCACGAGAACTGGCTAAAGATCAGGTGCTGCGCTCAAACCTCCCCTATATATGGAGGCCCAGTGTGCATATTAGCTTAATTCTACACAGGCACTGGACACAAGATCTTTAGTTATGAAGACACAAGAGCTCTGCACTAAGATTGGCAAAAGGTCAGGTTATATGTGATAAACAAATAGCGGCGAATAACTACACAATATCAGTGAATAACAAAACACAGTGAAACAAACAATTGAGAATCTTTTGTGATGTCAGTGATCATGTTAATGTTAAAATGATATATGATAACATTAATGATCTTATTTCTAATGTTATATATAAAATTATATATGGGGTCATGAAAGGGGCAAGTTATGTATGGATTTTTAGCCATTACTAGTTTACTGTAATTTTTTTTTTTACTTGATAATCACAACCATCAATTAATTGTTTTTCTCAGTGATAAATGTTTTTAAAGGAAATTGTGGTTGTTCACCATACTAAATAATATGAGTTCTAATTTTTTTTACAAATTCCCTAAAAAGAAAAGTATGTGGAGGGACTTTAAAGATAGATGTGAAAACAAATCACATATAATGTCACGGATGACACCACAAACTACTGCAAAATGACATCACTGGTGATATCAAATATCACTGTAAGTCATTAATTTTTGCATTTGTGTAAATACTTTCAGTAATTTTTGAGGTATTTCAGTTACAAAAGGATGTGAAGTGGGATTAGAAATGAAATAAACATTTCTATATAACAGTTTTTTTTACTAATAACGTGGGTGTCATTTAAAGTGAGTGCACAAATGTTGGAAGACACTAGGGGACAGATTTACCATGATTTTGCTTTGGGGTTCCATCACTTTTGTGGCACAGCCTCGATGCACAATCATTTTTGGTATTTACTGAGACACGCTAAACTAGATCGCATAGCTTTTTGTGGTTCACTCAATACAAAGTAACACAACGCACTGCAGAGTACTATGCTGCGCTACCTCTCATCAGGAAGGTGTTCAATGAGTGTTCTCATGCATCCACCTATGAATGTTTGTGCATTCCCAGATTTACTAAAGCTAGTAAACTTAGGAATGCATCAAAATGCTATCCCTTCCCAGGTGAGGTGTTCCACAACATACATAAAAAGAGGAATGTGTTTCTAAGCATTGGTTTTCTGCTGGAAGGTATCTCATTCTGCCCAAACTACTGACCGTAACTCAGGCATCCTTCACCATGGTGCAAATGTGACTGCATTGGTGTCAGTACAAGGAGAGCACCATATCTTAGGAGAAAAGAAAATAGCCATATGTCTAAGTAGATATGGTGCTTTTTAGGTCTCTCCCATTCACGCAACTCAGAGCTGAAACTTGCCTAAGTAAATCTGCCATTGGGTTCATTCAACTAAGGGTCCTTATTTCATATTTAGTGCATAGCGGTCAATGGGTGCAAAGTTTCTGTAGCTGATACAAGAGGCACTTTCCATATTACGTTCCTAGAAATCTTTGCTTCACAAGAAAAGCTGCTGAATAGAATTACATCATATTTGGCATTGAGACAGACCTTTACTCAGATTAAATTGGTTTAGGTTAAATCCACTTTGTAATTTGGATGTTTGTTCATGCAGATTTCAAGCTGTAAAGGTGTTGCATGCACTTCCAGAGAATCATGCAGGCTACTTCAGGGGTCCCGAGGCTGTAAGGAGGGTATGACTGAAGGCCTTACACTGAGCTCATTGCCAAATGTGGAGTTCCAAAGGTTGTGTACAGCAATTTTTGATGGCACAGAGATTGCCAACAGACAATGTTCACATAATGCACTGTGTCCTGTCCACAACGTGCATAGTTAAAGGTGGTATCTGAGGGTAAGGGCATTGGACACAGGGCACTTTTGATGTAATCAATTATGTCAAATGAGGCATTTTCAGTGATGTCATTCATTATGTTATTTGAGAGGTCATCAGTAATATTGTATTTAAGTCAACATTGCCTAATTTGTTCTGGTGGCTGCTGGTGGGAAACAACTGCCCTTATTTCATGAAACCAACACTCTTTGTTTTTACCTCCCATACTGTAATGGTCTGCTGAAATTTAATGTAGAGGTTTGTAGTAATGCTGCCATGATAAAATATTGATGAAGGAAATGCCTGCCTCCAAAGCTCACATCGCCTCCCACTCAGTCTCCTATGAAAATGTTGGGAACATACAATTTGTTTTTTAACAAATAAAGCACCGGTGGGCATATTTCTGAGACTTCTGTGCCATGGAACACAAGTTGTACTTCTGTGATGTGTTTATGGCAAGTCAAACATTCTTTCTCATCCTCTTCTTGAGAGAGGGATGAAAAGGGCACCTCCCTTGGAAGTCTCACTATTTTCCTCTAAATTCACTGAGAGGCAGGTGAAGAGACAACACGCTGCTCCGCATACAGAAATTTGCGGAGGTTGGCAGAGTAGCAATACATTCAACAAGCATTGGCATAGCCAATAGGTCTCGCCTTTGGAACCTTTTAAGTATTTAGCCAGAGATATTGACTTTGCCTATGTCTTTAAGCTGTGCAGAACAGAAGCCTGCAGCATGCTGAAAAGCTATAATAAAGAAGTGTCAGAAGCATTTTTGTTACCTTATATATGACCAAGAAAGCATTATATACAACTGAACGACCATATTTAAAAAAGTATTCACAATAAATAATGTCATGAGTTGTTTTTTGACCTTTTAATGCTGGCAACTTCTATCTCCCTGTCCCAATGGTTGTTTGTTATGTTTTTCTGTTATGGAGGAGGGGCATAAATAACAGGAGGGTGAAGGTTGGGAAATAGTACCTGCATAACAGTGAGTGAGAGAGTCAGTCAGTTATTCAGTCAGTCAATGAGAGAGTCAGTTAGTTAGTCAGTGAGCGAGAGAGAGTGAGAGAGTAAGTCAGTCAGAGAGTCAGTCAGTCAGTGAGAGTCAGTCAGTCAGTGAGAAAGTCAGTCAGTTAGTCAGTCAGCGAGAGAGAGGGTGAGAGAGTCAGTCAGTGAGAGAGTTAGTCAGTCAGTGAGAGAGAGTGAGAGAGTCAGTCAGTGAGAGAGTGAGAGAGTCAGTTAGTGAGAGAGAAAGTCAGTTAATGAGAGAGAGTGTCAGAGAGTCAGTGAGAGAGAGAGAGTCAGTCAGTGAGAGAGAGTCAGAGAGTCAGTCAGTTTGAGAGAGTGAGAGTCAGTCAGTGAGAGAGTCGGTCAGTCAGTCAGTGAGAGTCATTCAGTCAGTGAGAGTGAGTGAGTCAGTCAGTCAGTTAGTCAGCCAGTCAGTCAGTCAGTGAGAGAGTCAGTCAGTCAGTCAGTCAGTGAGAGTCAGTCAGTCAGTCAGTTAGTGAGAGAGTCAGTCAGTCAGTGAGAGAGAGAGAGTGAGAGAGCCAGTCAGTGAGTCAGTCAGTCAGTGAGAGAGTCAGTAAGTGAGTCAGTCAGTGAGAGAGCGAAAGAGTCAGTCAGTCAGTGAGAAAGAGAGTGAGAGAGTCAGTCAGTCAGTCTGAGGGTCAGTGAGAGTCAAGGGAATTGCTGCTTTCCTGTTGAAACATTAATTTATCCTTCAAAATCCATGCATCTGAATTCTAGACCTTGTAATTAGACAAGGTTTACAAGAACATTTAATATAGGTCTTGCAAAAGTTTTTTTGCCAGTACGGATTTGTAAGCTAAGGCTGAACGGTTTGTTGGGCCTGTAGATAAAAATAATTTGTTTTTATGAAGTGCTTCTTAACAGCAGCTCTGCAGGTTCTAAGCACTGTGGGAAGCCAACACAAGTTTACTAAACTTAAAAGCCTGAGTTAGTCTTGGTATGATTTGAATTTGTGCCCTGCAAATCACCACAGATGTTAGTAGTGGGGGATAACTCGCTGAGTTATCTTGATATCCCGAAAACGAGGTTAGGAAAATAAGGCAATACCTGGACCAGGCAGGCTGACTTTTAAACACCGAGGCTAGCAGAATGCATGCTAGTCCATCACACAGACCTAGGGCATGAACTGTGAGTTTAGCTAATCAAGACGGGAGCATAAGTGCCCCTGTTTTAGAATTAGGTACTCATGGAAAATCGTCCGCTTTTTCAGGAAGTGCTAAATTCAGAGGAGAATCCACAAGCGCAGATCCTCACTTTCCTTCCATTACCACTTAACTCCAATTCAGGCCACAGTTTGCCTGAAGAGTTTTACTGGTAGTCAAGTGGATACGAGCGTCAAGGCTGGCGCTGAACATGGTGCGTGTCTGTGACACCTCAACCAGAAATCAAAGAGGGAAGGAGGCATTAATTAGAGTGGACAGCCCTCTACTTTATTGAGCGTCTAGTGCGACAAATGTTTTAGGACAATAAGTCAATACCTAGACCAGCCGGTCTGACTTTTAAACACCGAGGCTAGCAGAATGCATGCTAGTCCATCACACAGACCTAGGGTATGAACTGTGAGTTTAGCTAATCAAGACAGGAGCATAAGTGCCCCCGTTTTAGAGTTAGGTACTCATGGAAAATCGTCCGCTTTTTTAGGACATGCTAAATTCAGAGGAGAATCCACGAGCGCAGATCCTCACTTTCCTTCCATTACCACTTAACTCCAATTCAGGCCACAGTTTGCCTGAAGAGTTTTACTGGTAGTCAAGTGGATACGAGCGTCAAGGCTGGCGCTGAACATGGTGCGTGTCTGTGACACCTCAACCAGAAATCAAAGAGGGAAGGAGGCATTAATTAGAGTGGACACCCCTCTACTTTATTGAGCGTCTAGTGCGACAAATGTTTTAGGACAATAAGTCAATACCTAGACCAGCCGGTCTGACTTTTAAACACCGAGGCTAGCAGAATGCATGCTAGTCCATCACACAGACCTAGGGTATGAAATGTGAGTTTAGCTAATCAAGACAGGAGCATAAGGGCCCCTGTTTTAGTGTTAGGTACTCATGGAAAATCGTCCGCTTTTTCAGGACATGCTAAATTCAGAGGAGAATCCACGAGCGTGGATCCTCACTTTCCTTCCATCACCACCCAACTCCAATTCAGGCTACAGTTTGCCCAAAGAGTTTCACTGGTAGTGATTTGTTTCGATTCTTAAGCACAGGTAGGCACAGAACAGCATCATTGATCCACAGTGCCTGCAGCCTGTGTGGCATTTGTGTACTCCTGCTAAGCCAACGGTTGCCTCCTGTGAGTGTTAATGCACACTGACCAGGCCGTCGCGTTGCCACCATAATGCATTAACTGTTTAAAACCAATGTGTACACCTATTTAAAACACACGTGCACATACTCTTTTAAAGCAGAAAACCTGGGTACTTTTAAACCCAACAAAGGTTTGTCTTGGCCTCCACTGCCCGGACACCTCCAAGCACAGGAGTGAGAACAGGAGAGGTGACAGGAGGGAGGAGGGATTAGCAGGACGAAGCAAAGAGAAGGCAAGAAAGTGAGCGGAAAAATAAGCAGCGGAAAAATAAGAAAATATAAACAAACACATTTTTCACACAATAATTCACACTAGAACTCAGAAGAAAAGATTTACAAAAATCCTAACTGCAGTGGGAAAAGATACTCTTACTGATAACCATATTATTTGCCCTCCAAATACTAGATTTATCAGACTTTATAAATGCAACCATTGTAAACCTCTTTGCCGTTTTGCATTGATCAAAGAAATTTTACCTCAAGAAGTAGGAGTGTCTCCTGCAGATAAGTGTAGCTCTTTCCGCACCACATCTCATGCTTGTTACCAGTGTTTCTCGGAGGCATGTGGTATCCACAGATACAACTGCTCTAGGCAACTGAGCTGGGTCTGTAAAAACTCTCTGTAGTCCACAAAGATGATCTGTTCTCGTTTGGTAAGGTGTAACTTGCTGAGGCCAAACAAGGGTGAAACGGTTCTGGATTTTCTCATGCTCCTTTCAGAAGGAACCTGACCTGGTAGGTGTTCCTGGACTGTCCTGGCCAAGACTGTTTTTCATATGGCTAGCCCTGTTTGTCAAGGCACAGAAGAGCTAAATATGACAGCTTGGAATGTGTCTCAAACAATTTCCAGTGGCTGAGACTATTCGAGCTTTCCATTCATCTGCAGATGGAGGGTATGGTAAACGTATGGAGATCTATTATTTGAGAACATTTCTATTTGTAGGACTAGGTTTTTCTGTTACTCTACCAGTAATAAAATAATTCTATAAATCGTGTGAATAAATACATGATTCATTAGTTTCCTCCGGTTTCTTTGGCAAAAGTACCATTTGTTTTATGGGCTCTCATCATCTCATACAAACTCTTTGAAAACAGGCATCACAACTATTTATAATTAAAATCATGTCTTCAACTTATTTATAAAGACAACACAGCACAGCAGGGAATGTACACACTGCTGAAGACATGAACATAAAGTGTAAAATGTATCAACGTTGTATCCTACTTAGTTGCATATGGCCTCATTAGAATGTCGAGCGGATGTGCCATTGCGCTCTGGAACCGACCAACCATAGGTCGGCAGCTCCGACTGCCGGATTTGGATGCAACCACCCTATGGGTGGTCAGAAACATCCATTTCCCAGTGACCGTTTGTGCGGCAGCTGGGGGAAATCCCCCTGCAGGTTTCACCTCGACCTCTGTCATCCTACTACGGCGGTCGGACTGAAACCTACAATGTCTAGCGGAAAGCACCGACAGCTGGTCCGAGCTTTCCGCCTGATATCGGAATGAGGCCCTGAGTTGGGACTTGGGGTTCACAATGCATTTCACAGTTAGAAAAAATACTTCTACGTAGGGTAAATTCACAAACAATACCCAGGCAACAACCCCAAAATAATTTATGTGTGGTGTATCAATAAATTAACTTTCAGATTTTTTTTTTTAAACCCTAAGTCCTTACACGTATTGTTAGTTTTATTTGATCCATAATACATTATAATACTGAACTAAGCAGAGTGAGTACTCATACTCGTACATGATTTAGTAAATTACACCAACCTTTAAAATGGCAATAAAATTGGAATATTCATGAAATATTCTTATACAATTAGTAAAAATAGAAAGGAATGCGGCCTCTTTGCGCTTTTACTGATAGAGAGTTGGACTTTTCGAGCTCAATTCCTAAATCCATGTCAAAATATGGAAAACAGTATTCCTGTAATGCTACTTTTCGAACTTCGAAATGCTTCAGTGAATTTGCCCAATAGATCCTTTTATTCAAATTTGCAAGGGCAAAAGGTTCAGGATAAATCCAAAAATTATTGGAATTCAATTCTTGAACTATTATCCCAAGACAGTTTCCTACACAAAGAACAGACTAGATCAATCATAAAAACACACTCAACCTTAATTCTATTCAGCCTATTCATTTGTAATTTACAGAACCTAAAATTATTTGTATTTCTTTCTGTCACAGCTGTATTTCGTGATGTCTTCCTTGATTAGCACAGTACATATTCCTGCAAGTTGTCAACTCAACAGATTCCCATAATGAAGGTCTTAGATATGCTTTGCTTTTGCCTACTTTTGATTAAGGGCCAGATCTGGAGTATCACTAATGACCCTGCATCTGTCAGGATGGTGGGGCACATTACATTTGCCACCCTGGCAGACTACAGTCTGTCAAATTTGGTGATCACTGCTGGCCCAGAGGTGATCTCTGTTGCTTAACAGGAACTGTCATCATGGCGGTTCCTGTCAAGGTACTAAAGGTTTGGTGCATGGTTGCCATTGATTTTGACACCCAAACACCAAATATTAATCAACTTTGTTTTTCAAAAACAAACCCCAAATTGGGACTTTGTTAATCAAAAACAAAATACGAATATTTCAACAATTATAGAGTTTTTCCCCTGGATGCAGTCAATTGTTTTTTTTCCCTCTCTGCCAGGCTTTGTCTGGTAGTGATGGACAGAATAAAAGCATATTACACCATCCACCTGAATTAGGGAGAGCAGTGTAATGCCCATGCTCCAAAAGACCTTACTCCACTGGGACATTGAAGGAACCTTTCCTATGACAGAGCCATTAGGGGCTCCATTAAGGAAAGCTGTCTCTCTAACCAACCTTAAATAGAGCAAATTGATGCATAGGGTACTCCATCGAATTTGTGACAGAGTACCCTCTTGGCAAAACTATAAGGGGTAGATTTACAAGCCCGGTGCGCCACTTTTGAGTCACTTTTAACATGGGAAAAGTGACGCAAAAGTGGCGCAAGGGGCTTGTAAATCTGCCCCTAAATCTTTAATTCCCTTACTGAAATTAAAATGCACTTGAATAATCTTCTTAAGATGTAAAATGGTGTTAAACATATAAAATGAATAACATTCACAACTCATGATGTTAAAAATGAAGTTTTGGATCACAGTTGATCAACTGACTATTTTTGTTTGTTCAATAATTTTGAAACTTTTAATGATAGTTTGAGTATGTAGACCACAGTCCCACATCTAAAACAGGCCAAAGGATTGTTGCACATCCAAGTGCAAGAGGAAAATTACTTAAATAAATGTTGATCAGTTTCCATCTAAGGCTGTACTCTTTTCAAAATGTCTTCTTCAAATGATTAGGTAGAGTATTGACCAGAATTTGATCTGCATTCATAAAATTCCTTGTCTATTTATTATTAAAAGTAAGGGATGAAGCTTATGAACTGCAGATGGTAACAAACCATACCAGAACTAAGACCAACATGTCTCTTGATGCCGTGGGCCAAAAATGTAGTAACTGATCAGACCTACTCTCTCGCTCTATGCTTAAACTCAAACAACACGCATTATGGGAAAGAAGATTCCTTTCTAAAGCAAATATATAATTTATGTTGCTGGCTGCTGGGCCACACAAATACATTCTTCTTGTGATTTGTCGCACAGCTGAAACAGATATCATATTAATTGAATTCTTACCCTATTTATTAACATTGGAAAGAGGATATGTAATAGAAGTATGCAACTTGATAAAATGAGGAAAGATGGGAAGTGTCAATTTCTACCTGCAGTTGTCATCTCTGATTCAAGGCAATCACCCAAACAAGTTTGCAAGGACCTGTTGATTGCTAAATTGCAATTGCATGTGGCTCCTCACAAAAAATGAGGAAATGACAGCCACCTACTGTATTCACTAGTTGGAAAAACACATCTACATTTACCTTGGAAAGAAAAGGGAATATTTAGCATCAAATCAAGCGATTCTTTGCTTTCTCTTTGCAAATTTTCGGATGGATGGAAAGGAAAATAATTATACGTTTCAATCTGAATCAAGTGACAAGAGTCTTTGGTCTCTGTTTGGATCTGCCTCTAGTGTAATACATGGTCTTTCTTTTGAATTTACCAGCTCGCAATTGCCTTTTTGTGTTGAACTCTCATCAAGTACTTCCAGCATAAAACTTTCTGTGCTAAATACTGGACTTAAATCTTGTTCCCTAGTAGTTCTATATTAATGATGTTGAACTGAAACCTTTGACATTGATTCACTTAAAATGCATGGGCAGCTGAATTGCTAATATGCTGTTTGGCCCACAATGGCACCACAGGAATTTATTTTGCATGACCTCTGACATTAATAGTTTAGAAAGTGATTCCAGTCAAACTTTCACAATGCTTGCATTACAGGAAAATAATTCAAATTTAATAAAAGAATGCGAAATTATACCTAAGCAGATTAAAATGTATTTCAGCTAGCAGCCATAGATTGACCAGGCTGCTGACATGGTATAACTCTAGCAACAGAGATGGGGGTCTAGGAGCGAAAACTGGTCCAGTGCCGTGCTCCAACACAAAGTATTCTCCAAAACGAGGGGTCACTGCTCCTAAAAAAACAAAAGTGGAGGAAAGAAATGGTCTAGGGTGTTGATAGGAGAGTCAGCAAGACTCTTACTTGTTGCCCTCCCACATCCCAAGGGATGTCATGCTTCATCATAGGGAGGTTACTCCTCATCAGGCAAGCGCTGCTACAAGTAAGAGTCTTGCTGACTCGACTCTCTACACCCTAGACCGTTTCTCTCCTATTTTTTCTTTTTTAGGAACAGTGAACCCTTGTTTTGGAGAAGGCTGACATGATATGCCACAGGGGCAACCATGATATGCCTCAAGGGCAGTGATCATAGGCACGACCATAGTATGCACAGACAGCTTTCAAATGCCCATGTATAACCTACGGTGCCCAAATGCATTTTCAAAATCCCCGTCACTATCTCTATGTGCCAAGGTGCAACTATTATATGCCAGACAAAACCCCATAATCCCAGTGCTGTCTCAGTATAATGATTAATTGTCCATTGGAGGAGCATGTGCGCTGATACTCACTATGGGCCTCATTTATGAAAAGTGACGCATCGCTGCGTGAAAACAGCAATGCGTCACTTTTCACTGCGCACTCCTTGGGACACCAATGATGCGTCATATTTAATGTATGACGTATCATGTCGCAAGGAGTTACAGATACGTCAGTATTTCTGACGTATCTGTAAGCGCAAAAATGACGCATTGCTGGAGTGTGTCACAAAAGTGACGCAACTCCAGCAATGCTCCCTTTCACATGGGGCAAGCCCCATGTGAAAGGGCATGCGTCAGTCTTACGCCTGCTGTGAGGCAGGCGCAAGATTTTGACGCAACGGCGTCCTAAAAGTGACGCAGTGAAATCTCATAGATTTCACTGCATCACTTCTACGACCCTTCCTTGCGTCAATACGCCCCCCTTGCATACATTATACCTGGCACAGGTATAATGTGGCGCAGGGGTTTACAAAGTGACGCATCTACCTAGATGCGTCACTTTGTAAATATGGTGCAACAAGGCACATTATTTACGCTGCTGGTGCGTCACAAAAAGTGACGCACCGGCGGCGTAAAAGTGACGCGCGGCCTCAAAAATGAGGCCCTATGAGTGTCAGTCTGCACACATAGCTTGCACAGAACTCCTCTAAGGTACAACTGTGTGTTCCATAAGATGTAGGCAATCAGCTCAAACACAATGTCCAGTCTACCCTCGCAATTGACTGTGCGCCATAAAGTCTGTGTGCTGTTCTGGGGAGATCATGTTAAGTTTCATTGATTATTTATGTACCCTTTACATAACCTCTGTATATTAATAATTCTATTTGCTAGGTTTATTTTAGACCAATTATATTAACAGTGTACTTAAAGCATGCCACAAAGTAGATTGCATTACTTAACAGAACACATTTGATTAAGTTCAAAAGTATTTATAGTGTAACAGTGCAGGCCAAAAATAAGTAGGTTATGTGCAGGTCTATATACAAAAAAAAGGTCAGATCTTTACTTTCCCACTTGCCAAATGTTGTTTGCAAGCAAAGAAAGGTTTCCATGTTTGCGTCATAAAGGTCTAGTGGTAACAGATTATCAGTGCATGTACATACATAGTAAAACATAAAAGTAAATGTTGAAGCCTTCAAGTAGTCAAGCAAACATAGTGATACCTTATTCTGCAAAAAAGGTAACAATACAGGTAAAAATGTAGATCTGTGCACGAACGTACATTTCCTTTTTCGCTATTCACAAACATTTGCCGTAGAACGTCTCAAAGATTGCACCAGGGCAGGTTTCCAGACATATTATTGGAACTGTCTGTTGATATGTCATAAGGGGCCAGATGTATGACGGATTTGTACATGTGCAAATGGGTTTTAGACCCTATTTTGCAAGCCGCTATTTAAACAGCGACTCGCAAAATAGGGTTAGCGACTCGCTATTAGTAAGGGGCATTCCAAGGGTGTCCCTTCCTAATATCGAGTATGTACCCTATGTAAGAATGTTTTGTAACCACAATTGCGGTTGCAAAACACTCGCTGTTTACCACCCTCTTCAAGAGGGTGGTAAACCATTCGCAAATGGGAAGGGGTCCCCCCTTTGTGAATGGGTGCGCAAACATTTTTTCAGAGGAGGCAATGGTCCCAGAGACCACTACCTGCCCTTAAAAAATAAAAAAAACGTTTCATATTCTTTTTTTTAAATGCATGAAAATGGGCTGCATTAAAAAAACTGCTTTATTTAAAAGCAGTCCCAGAGATTGAGGTCTGCTGATCCCAGCTGGCCACCATCCCTGGGAGTGCCAGCCATTCCAAATGGTGTCGTAAATTGCGACAGCCTCATGAATATGCATGAGGCATGAAGACAATCTTTAGTCCTATTTTAAAACATATTAGGCTATGTTCTTATATTGATGGTTTTAACTACCTGCATTCTCTGGCTACACTTGATATATGCATTGCGGCCTCCAACTTTGTTATGTTGCAATTGCAATTAGGAAAATGTATTAGTAGTTGTAGCTGAACTGGATTACCTAGATTCATCATGATACATTTTAAGTGTCCCATGAATTTAGAAGGTGTGATCAGTTTTAGATTGAATTTTAATGATTGTATTTTTTTTATCTTATTCTTGTCTCCCTTTTAATAACTGAACTGTAGGAATTGTCTTTCATGCTGTTTTGTATATAGGTCATCATAAATATGAATTGTACTTGCTGATTTTGCGCACTTTTATGGTTCTCGCTTCGAAACTGAATAAAGATACTTTGACTTGACTTGGCATGAGGCATGCAATTTGCGACCCCAGTGGGAAACGCAAACAGCATCTTAGACACTGTTGTACATTGGCAAATACGACTCGCAAATTGGGACTCACGTTTTGGCGCAATTTGCGACTCGCAATTGCCAATGGTTGTACTTCTGGCCCAAGGACTCTTACTCAGACGCAGTCGGTAGTGGGAGTACCTGCCGGGCAGTGACGTGGGGAGGGGGAGGGGCAGGGTGGGGGGTAGTTAACTAGGGATTACGGAGGTTTACAGGTAAGTAAACATATACATAAATAAAATAAATGTTGTTACGCGCACTGCATCACATTTGGGAATGCAGTGCATGCAACAAAATTTGTTTTATTTATTTATATGTTTACTTACCTGTAAACCTCCGTAATCCATAGTTTACTACCCCCCACCCGTCCCTCCCCCTCCCCACATCACCACCTGGCAGGTACTCCCACTACCGACCGCGGTTGCTCTTAATTACCGTCTGCCCAGTTCTACATACTGTAGAACTCTGCACAGGGAAGATAGAGCTCACTTTACAAATGCACAATTATTTTATCTGCTTCTCTATGTGTCAAAGGTTTTCCATGTGGACAACGTTCTTCTGATTGAATAAGAGGTGGCAGATTGGGCGGTATCCTCTCCCCTTCCTATCCAAAAGGGAGTTACTCTAGCCATCGGCCATTTCCAATGTGCAAAAGGCTGGCATCGAAGTTTGTAAATGCCCACAAATGTACATGTATGTGGGCTTTCATAGATGTACAAGGCAATTCAAGCTGTGGAATACCCTTTCCCGTCCCTTGATTGGGATTTACTACTCCGGATTTCTACACACTTCTTTTTTTTTTCTTTTTTCTTTTTAATATTTTTATTGGATTTTTACAGACATATAAGACATTAAACATGTATATGGGGTACGGCTGGCACCTGTCCCCTGGACTACTCTGTGGAAAGTATTGTTAGGATGGAGAAACTCCCTATCCTCGTGAGAAGAGGTCGCTCCCCCACGCTCCCTGACCGCATTTCACAGCGCTCTCCCTGGCTGCCTGGTATCTTAGTGTAAGTGCCTCGCATTTGTCTGATCACAGAATCATTAATTGCGCGTTCGCATGTGCCTAATTTGAATTGCTGATTTGTTTTACTATTAATTGTGCGATAGCATTTGGCTAATTGAATTGCTGAGGTGTTTGACCATCAATTGTGCGCTCGCATTTGCCTAAATTGAATTGCTGAATATTTCACTATTGATTGTGCGCTCGCATTTGCTCTAGTGTTTTGCTGTACTGCTGACTGCATTGTAGATCGGACTGCCCGCCTGGCTAGTTATTTGTTTATCCTACCCGGCCATTTTGTTTGTTTTGCCTCGTAGCGAGGCTCCCCAGCACGCACCCGCCTCCCAGCTGCCCCTCCCTCCCACGGACTGCCTTCAGGCTGCCTCGGTGTCCATAGCTCTGTGACCTCCCTATCCTCGTGAGAAGAGGTCGCTCCCCCACGCTCCCTGACCGCATTTCACAGCGCTCTCCCTGGCTGCCTGGTATCTTAGTGTAACTGCCTCGCATTTGTCTGATCACAGAATCATTAATTGCGCGCTCGCATGTGCCTAATTTGAATTGCTGATTTGTTTTACTATTAATTGTGCGATAGCATTTGGCTAATTGAATTGCTGAGGTGTTTGACCATCAATTGTGCGCTCGCATTTGCCTAAATTGAATTGCTGAATATTTCACTATTGATTGTGCGCTCGCATTTGCTCTAGTGTTTTGCTGTACTGCTGACTGCATTGTAGATCGGACTGCCCGCCTGGTTAGTTATTTGTTTATCCTACCCGGCCATTTTGTTTGTTTTGCCTCGTAGCGAGGCTCCCCAGCACGCACCCGCCTCCCAGCTGCCCCTCCCCCTACTATCCTTTTATGACAGATGCATTCGCGCGCAGCGTCCACGCGCTGCGGCCGCGCCGAAGGTGCGCCAAAGGTAAGCCCATCTACGCCCGTCAGCGCCTGGACCGCGCCCAGCGCCAGACCCCCTGGTCCCCGCCGCTCCCAACCCACTAGACTCACTTATGATGCCGCAACTCTCCTCGCCCTCAACCCCGGACGCACACCACATTGCTGCGAAGCCACCCCTGGACGTACCCACGGCCCATTCGCCTGCCTCTTCTGCAAGTTCAACTGCTTCAGAACCCTCACCAAATCCACTTCCTCCATACACAGCTCCGATTCTAACCGCCTGAAGTGCATCCTGCTTAACACCCGCTCGGTCCACAAACACGCTACCGAACTCTGGGACCTACTCGACACTGCGTCACCGGACATCGCCTTCCTTACAGAAACATGGATGAACACATCATCAGCACCCGACATCGCCATAGCCATACCGGACGACTACAAGATTATCCGCAAAGACCGCCTCATCCAAACGGGAGGAGGCATCGCCATCATCCATAGGAACACCATCAAAATCACGACCAGCTCCGACGACAACCTTGCAACCGCCGAACATCTCCACTTTCAAATCCACACCGACCCTAGGACCACACTTAGAGGCACCCTCATCTACAGGCCTCCAGGAACCCGCACTCAATTCAGCGATGACATCACCGACTTCGTCAGCCCACATGCCCTCACCTCCGAAAACTACATTCTGCTGGGAGACCTCAACTTCCACCTTGAAAACAAACACGACAGCAACACCTCCACCCTTCTGGATAACCTGGCCAATCTCGGACTCAAACAACTTGTTGACACCCCCACTCATGTAGCCGGACACACGCTCGACCCTATCTTCACCTCCAGCAAGCACATTTCCTTCGATCGCACCACAGCTCTCCATTGGACGGACCACAGCTGTGTTCACTTCAGCTACAAAACCACCCTGAACCACAACCGCCCACAACCCATTCCTCGGAGAAACTGGAACAAAATCACCTCCGACCAACTCCTCTCATCACTCAACCAAAATCCTCCCACCCTCTCATTGGACCCAAACCAAGCGGCCACCGATCTCAAGCAATGGATCACCCACAGTGCTGACGAATTAGCACCCCTGAAAAAGCACCAAATCAAATCAGCCAGCAAAAAGACTTCCTGGTTCAATGATGATCTTAAAAAATCCAAGAAGCTATGCCGCACCCTGGAGAAAACATGGAGAAAAAACCCAACCACCGACAACATGGCCACCCTCAAAGCAGCCACCCGCAACCACCACCAACTGATTCGATCCGCCAAGAAATCAGCATTCAAGGATCGTCTCGACAACAACACCCACAACAGCAAGGAACTTTTCAACATCGTCAAAGAATTCACCAACCCCACCGCAGCATCTAACAACATCACCCCCTCCCAAGACCTCTGCGACGCGTTATCCTCCTTCTTCTACAACAAAATCGCCGACATCCACAACAGCTTCGAGAACACTCCCAACGATCTACCCTCCCCACTCCCCTCAGATCCCACTCCGCCAACTAACTACCTCAGCGCCTGGAACACAATCACCACTGAAGACACCATCCGCCTAATGAACTCAATCCATTCTGGCTCGCCAACCGACCCCTGCCCCCACCACATCTTCAACAAAGCTGACTCCATCATCGCACCCCATCTTCGTGATGTCATCAACTGCTCGTTCAACTCTGCCACCTTTCCAGAAAGCTGGAAACACGCCGAACTCAGCGCCCTCTTTGACAAACCCACAGCAGACCCCTCTGAACTTAAAAACTACCGACCCATATCCCTCCTCCCTTTCCCCGCCAAAGTCATTGAGAAAGCCGTCAACAGCCAGCTCACCGTCTTCCTTGAATCCAACAACTCCCTCGACCCATCTCAATCCGGATTTCGAGCCAAACACAGCACCAAAACCGCCCTCATTGCAGCGACAGACGACATCCGAACACTACTGGACAACGGAGAAACTGCGGCCCTCATTCTACTCGACCTCTCCGCCGCTTTCGACACGGTCTGCCACAGCACCCTTATACAACGCCTCAGCAACATCGGCATACAAGGAAAAGCCTTGGACTGGATCATCTCGTTCCTCGCCGGGAGAACCCAAAGAGTCCGACTTCCCCCATTCAACTCAGAAGCCACAGAAGTCATCTGTGGAGTACCACAAGGGTCATCACTCAGTCCCACCCTCTTCAACGTTTACATGAGCCCACTCGCATCCATCGCGCGCCAACACAACCTCAACATCATCTCTTACGCCGACGACACCCAATTAATACTTTCCCTCACCAAAGACCCGAACACCGCCAAAACCAATCTTCACGAAGGCATGAAAAAAGTAGCCGATTGGATGAAACAGAGCCGCCTAAAACTCAATTCAGACAAAACTGAAGTGCTCATCCTAGGATCCTCACCCTCTGCCTGGGACGACTCTTAGTGGCCTTCCGCTCTGGGCTCAGCACCCACACCCACAGACCACGCACGTAACCTTGGCTTCATCCTAGACTCCTCTCTCTCGATGTCCAGACAAGTTAACGCAGTCTCATCCTCCTGCTTCAACGTACTTCGCATCCTCAAAAAGATCTTCCGCTGGATCCCCCTCGAAACAAGAAAGACTGTGACCCACGCACTGGTCACGAGTCGACTGGATTATGGTAACACACTATACGCCAGAATCACAGCAAAATTACTGAAAAAACTCCAACGCATCCAAAACCCATCAGCGAGACTCATATTGGACATCCCTCGCCGAGATCACATCACCGGACACCTAAAGGACCTCCACTGGCTTCCTGTCAACAAAAGAATTATGTTCCGTCTTCTCACCCACGCACACAAGGCCCTCTACAACCTAGGACCCGAATGCCTCAACTCTCAACTATCCTTCTACAAACCCACCCGCCAACGAAGATCGTCCAATCAAGCCCTCGCCACAGTCCCGCGCATCCGTAAATCCACCATGGGTGGCAGATCCTTCTCCTTCCTGGCTGCCAAGACCTGGAACTCACTCCCCTCTCACCTCCGCCTTACTCAAAACCACATCTCCTTCAGAAAAGAACTTAAAACCTGGCTATTCGACAAATAATGAACCCCCTCCCCAAGCGCCTTGAGACCCTCTGGGTGAGTAGCGCCCTATATAAATGCTCGAACTTGAACTTGAACTTGAGAAATCCACATTTGTAAATGCATATAAGTCCACCAGGAATCCCTTTATGAATTTCTGACATTAGTAAAAAGGTACATTTGGCCGTAAGCAAACAACCTAAAATACCTTTGTAATTACGACCCATCATCATTTTTTTTGTTATGGCATCGGTCGAAACAAAAACAACATAACAGTTAATTCCTCTGAATGAACTAAACTGAAAAGAGAGGCATGATTCTTTTAACATTACTAATGCAATAAAACGAGCTACACAATTATGGTCTGACTTCTTTATTAGGAATTCCATTCCATAAAGTAGTTACGAGAGGGCCATGCATGTCTGTCAGTAATAAAATTAAATTCAGAGCACTTATACAGGAGCCATGGCATTATTCCTGTGCAGGGATGTCGTGGAACAAAGACATTGTTCTGCAGCCCAGGGCTTTGCCGAAGCATAGCTTCAGGGGGTGGTTGCTTGTGACACCCCCTAATAAATGCATTATCTACTTGGCAGTTGGGTTATTAGATTCTCAGCCGGTCTGGCATTATTTAACAGCACTGGAGACACAGTGGCACTTCCATCTTCCACTTCCATCTAAATGTTTAAAGCCTATATGCCAAGTTCTTACTGTCCTACCTACACATACACATACCAGCACAAGGAAAAACAAAAGAGACAATTAACACACATTAGCAGTTGCTAGCCCTATTGTGAAAACATGAAAGTATTTACCACATGTTCCTCGTGTTGCGTCCAATTCACAGAAAATAAGTACATCCGCACAGTGAGATATACAATCGCACGTGGATGGTGATTTATTTATTTTCGGAATTTACAAGCGTTTTTCAGGTTACACTTCGAAAGGTGCCCCAGTCAGTAAGTACAGCTATATCAGAGTGTACATCTGATTTACGTGCACAAACAACTTTGATTTTGTAAATCTGCTTTCAACCAGACTACATGGGCCTTTCTACCAGACCACAAGCACCCAATACAGATGTATGTAACATAACTTAAGTGTGAGATGCTCATTTCAACAAAACAGATGCGCACGCACACACATGCACACATACACATAAACACACCCAGGATACCTCTTTTGTCATTGAGTTGTACATTTCAGAGAAGATATTCCTTAGAATTCCCATTTAACCTTGAGTTGCTGCAGTGACATGATCTATTTCATCCACCCTTGTGACTGAAGGAATCCATGAAGATTCCCCCAGGCACACCAAGCATAAGCAGCAGGCTTTTGTAATTTTGGGGGACTCTATGATCCTTGACAACGGGCAAATTGTGGACGTACCACAATCTCTGGGATGATAGGCTCCAGCATCATCTTACTGCCAAACCATTTTAAAATTGTGTGGAGAATATTGCAGGCAGATTCTGACTTGCTGGAGTTTGCAGGCAGACAACAGTGGAAACAGTTGAGGCAAGGATACCCTGTCTGATTGCCCCCATCCTCTCCACTGCTTTGTAATTGGTGGAGAATTAGCAGTTTTTGTATGACATACATAAATCCAAATGCATGGATATATTTGGAAGGCTTCAAGGCTGTTTAGTCTTCAAAATGTCACTTTTCTTCCCCTCAATCACCCAAAACTTCCACTCTCTCAAATTCATAAGTACCCTATCTCCTGCTCACTTCTTTATCTCTTGTGGGCTCTTATGTAATGAAAGTCATGCAACTTGGCACTGAGGTAAAATCTGCAACACACGTTGCGATTGGGTCTCACCCATTCAGTACACCTAGATTTTTTACTTTTTGGATCATAGGGTTTTGTACTTTTTATTGTGGGTGAATCTCACTACATGTGTCTCACCCATGGTAATCACATGACAAATGGACTGCACATGTGTACAGCCAGTGTACACCTTTTAAGAGAAGGCCACTGCGATGCAGCTAGGTTAAGGGGCACTTTGCTGGTTTCCTGTGACAATGTGTGAGGGCTGCACATGTGAGACTACTATAGTGTGCATCCCAGTAACTGCACACAGGTAGCCTGGCGCAGAGGGGACTCTACAGCATTATGTACTGCAGGCCTCATAAGGGTTGGCCTTATAATGTTATTGTATATTCATAGGGAAAGTCAGTGTGAAATACTGCTTTGTCTGGGGTGACCCTTTATCATATACCTACAAGGAAAACTGTCATAGATTGCAATTTCTCTCCCCTTTGGTCTACAAAGTCCAGTGACATACCAAAATGGGGTGGACCCTGTGCGGGAAAATACAGAACTGTCATATTTCTCTGGCTTATCCCAGGCAGCCGCGGCCCGTGGATGGAGTTCGGTGGGGCAGGGAGGCGGTGCGAGGGAGGGGCAGGATAGGGGGTGGTAAACACCGTAATATGGATAATTGCAGGTAAGTAAACAATTTAATCAATAAAACTCATTTCGTAGCACGCCCTGCATCTTAAAATGCGATGCAGCGCACTACGAAATTCGTTTTATTTATTAGATTGTTTACTTACCTGCAATTATCCATATTCCGTTGTTTACCACCCCCACCCTGCCCCTCCCCTGCACCGCCTCCCTGCCCCACCGAACTCCATCCACGGGCCGCGGCTGATCTCAGGATCAGCGCACAGCCCTTTTGTCACTCACCCTGCTGTGCTGAGCTAATTACATTTCTCTTCTCTAGCAGCAGGAACAAAGACCTCCTGACACAAAGGGGGCAGTTAACAGTGTTTCACACATCTCCTGAGAAGGAAAGGGGTGGGGATGAGTAATCTATATCAATCAATCAGATGTCACACTGTACCAGGGACGGACCAGCCCAAGTACACAAAACAAGGGAGTGAGTCCAAAGCTTGGGAGCCAAAACAGGAGGAGGCTCCCCTTTGAAGATTTGGTGGGAAAGGTCCTGACGGTGATGTCCACGAGGGGTGGAGTTGACGCCCTCAGAGGAGATGTAACTAGTGCCTCCTGGATGGCGCCATCTTGAACTGTCTTAGCATGTTGGGCAGGATGGTTCGAACAGGTGTGGCTAGATCTAATGGGACCCTAGGATTGTCCATGGGTCCCTGACTTTTAGAACCTTCCACCCCCACTTTAAAAACTCTTGCACACAGGTGCACACTTTCTTAGGTGGTGTCCCTGTAGATTGCACCGCTTTGGTGCTTCCTGGTGGATAGATCTCTCCATCAGGAGCAAAATGAACCCAACATCGTTCATTATCCCATCCATTGTCCCGGAGACCCCATCCCCAGGGTTGTAAATGCAGAAATCTGGACTGGGACCCCCCTCCCCACCCCCCCCCATGAACACCAGGAGAAAGGGGGAGCACTATCCCCACCTCGGGGTCCCACAGGAGAAGGAGTACCATGAGCACCATGAGTGCACCTGTCTAGGGAGAGAGGGCATTTACCACAAGTGAAAATATCCCAGGGAAGGAGAAACTGTCATCTCCTGTGGGTGCACATGGAAATGCAGGCTGAACATACGCTTGCAGAGCAGACAGGGAAGGGCTTCCTTGGCTACCCCCAGTTTTAGAGGCAAAGAGGGCAGCAAAGGAAGCCCTAGTGGCACCAGGCACCTCACACCAAAGAAGAGAAAAAGCAGCTCTCCCCAGCGAACCTGGAGAGCCACTCATATGATATTCACAGCTCTCTGTAAGGTAGTGCCTCATAATAACTTGTGAGGCTATTTGGCATATTGATTTTGTGCTTGAATGAACAGGGGCACCAAGAACATTAAAAAGAAGGTGTGGGGCCAGCGCCTCACCCAAAAGGTTTTGAAAAGTACTGACCTTTCATTTGCAGGGTCATGGAATTCACGACCCGCTGGGATATTTGCTTAATTTTTTAAAGCACTCTCAAGGCAGCAGCTTCTCTCTACAGCTGGAAGCGCCTTCTAGAGGCTTGCTAATATGGTCTGAAGGGGTAAAACACAGATATGTGCAGGGCCACTATATTTATGTGGCAGAAGAGGGCCAAATTATGCAGCAAGAAAAGGCGAATAATATGGCACATTCTGTGATAGTATAACTTCATTATTTTGTCATTTTTAGACTTGCTAACATTGTCTGCGCATTGTTTGCATCTAATAAGTGTCAGTTTAACACCCAAATACAGCAATAAGCAACAGAAAGATGACAGCCAACGTTTGCAAAGAGACATCCACTGCATGACAACACATGTCACTGCTTTTTTAGTAACTTTTAAACCATTTGAGCTAGGGACAATTTTTACACTACAAAGACTTTCATTTGAAGTTTGCCTAATTCAAAGGCTGAAACTGGTATAAGTATTGGAGGTATGACCCCAAATTCTGCAAAGAACAAGAGCTTAAGAACTGCCAGGAGGAGTACTGCCCATTTGCTGTGTTACTTGGCTGGGTTGTCCTGCAGTTGCTGCTTCTGTCTGTGAGCAGACTTAAAGGGCTGGACTTTGCTTTCTTGTATACCACTTTCCAAGTTTTTGGAAGAGCTTGTGTGTGCTTGTCTCCTGTTGAAAGTCTCAGGGCCATCAAAGACTTCATCTACAGCACCTAAACTCTACTGCTGGGAGTTCTGAATTGCCAAGTGGTGCCAATTCCAGTTCTGGGCCCTTCAAGGTGTCTGCTAAGCTGTAACCTGCAAGAAAAGCATATCAGACGCCTTCCCCAATGGCGCTGCCTGCACCAATGCTGTGGTCCCAGCTCACTAAGTGAGAGCCGCACTGACCTTGACAATATCGCAGCCCTGGTCTCACCGATGATGCAGCTTCTCATTGACATCGACGCTGCTGCCTGCATCATGGTCGTGGGCACCACCTTTCTGCACTGACTTTGACTTCACCGCAATGTTGGTCTAACTGATGCCGCAACCTAAACGCCAGCACTGACTCTACTGCTTGCACTGCGGCTGTGGTCACCTCCTTGCCACACCGTCCCCAATGACACCGCAGCTTCGTGCTGCCAATGATAGCATCATAGACCTTAACGCGAGTGCTCCATACCGACTCTATGGACACCGCATCATGAAGTGCACGACGCACCACCCCCGATAACAACCAGGCCCCGGCCCTACCGATGTAAGCGCCATGACTTTGATCTCACGGAGTTTGATCTGCAACCCATGGGACTTCAAGGACTCCCTGATTTCTGCACCGACTTGCAGCACCAATGCCTGAGACGCCTCCCACTGCACTTCACTGCAAGGTCCTCAAGGCCTCTTCAATGCCAAGATACTGTTTGCAGGTCGGTCCTGATACCATAGCTGGCCGTTGACTCCATCGAGTGTTGGATTTGTTGACCACAATGCCACAATATCCCCAGTTGGCGCTATCAACTTCAAGGAATTGTATTTGTGGGTTATTCATGCAAAATTCATAGCTTTACAGGTGTATGTTGGATTTTTGTCATTTTGGTCTTGTTTTATTCAGATAAATATTGGTTATTTTTCTAAACTGATGTCATGTCCATTTGTAATGCTTTCACTGTGTTACTGTGTGTTTATGTACAAATACTTAACACATTGCCTCTGAAATAGACCTGGCTGCTCGTGCCAAGCTACCAAGGGGGTGAGCAGGGGTTATCTTAGCTGTGTAATTTCCTTACCCTGACTAGAATAATGGTACCTACCTGGACCACCCCGCTCCGCCCTCCCAGCTGCTCCTCCCTCCCACCTCCCCTTATATGGCGGCCGCTGCGCAGTGAAAGCAGCAACCCTTGACCCTGCTCTCAGGCAGATCGCTCCCCACACCGCACAGCACCACCTGTGTGTCGCTGCCCCTGAGCCCGCTGCTGCCACTTTTGTACGTTCAAGGCTGCTGCTTTTGCGCTCGCTCTGCCCCTTTTGTACTGTTGCTCTGTTATTGTGCCCTTTGCCTTCTGTTTCCCCCTGGTAGCCCTGCTGTAATTTTGCGGTCTCTGATTTTGCTTTTTAGTGTTGTATTTTGGCTTTTTTTCTTTAATTTTGTACTGTTGTTCTGCTATTGTGCCCTTTGCCTTCTGTTTTCCCGCACCCGTTCTACCCCCTCATTTTTCCCGCCGCTGCGTCCCCTGTGGCCCCAGCCCCTGCTCGCCCCTTCGCTGCTCCGCTCCCGCCTCCCAGCTGCTCCTCCCTCCCACGTCCCCTGAAATGGCTGCTGCTGTGCGGCCACGCCGCTGGCGCTCCAAAGGCGCACCTAAGGCAAGTCCTTCTGCGCCCGTCCACACCTGGACCGTGCCCTCAACATAATCTCCTATGCCGACGACACACAGCTAATCCTCTCCCTCACCAAGGACCCCCTCACCGACAAAACCACCCTCCACGAAGGAATGAATGCTGTCGCCTAATGGATGAAGAACAGCCCTCTGAAACTGAACTCAGATAGGATGGAGGTCCTCATCCTCGGCTCCAACCCCTCAGCCTCAGCCTGGGATGACTCCTGGTGGCCGACCGCCCAAGGAGCAGCACCGACACCTACTGACCACGCACGCAACCTTAGGTTCACCCTCGAGCCAACACTCTTCATGACCAAGCAAGTCAATGCCATCTCATCCTCCTGGTTCAAACACCCTCCGAATGCTCCGCAAGATCTACAGGTAGATCCCAACCGACACAAGAAGAACGGTCACCCAGGCCCTCGTCAGCAGCAGGCTGGACTACGGAAACACCCTCTACGGGGGAGCCCCTGCCAAACTGCTGAAACAAATGCACCGCATACAGAAACCTCTGCCCGCCTGATCCTCAACATCCCACGACACAGTCACATCACACCCCACCTGAGAGACCTGCACTGGCTGCCCGTCAACAAGAGGATCACCTTCAAACTCCTCCCCCACACACACAAGGCTCTCCACAACTCTGGACCAGCATACCTCAACAGATGACTCACCTTCTACACCCCGAACTGCCAGCTGCGCTCCGCCGACCGCGCCCTCGCTATCATTCCCCGCATCCGAAATGCGACCTCCAGCGACAGATTGTTCTCCTACCTCGCCCCAAGATCTGGAACACCCTCCCCATCCTCCTACGGCAGACCAAATACCTACTAACATTCAGGAGGCTACTCAAGACCTGGCTATTCAAGCAGTAGCAGCACCCCGCCCTCAGCGCTGTGAGACCCTCACGGGTAAGTAGTGCGCTCTTCAAATTTCCTGATTGATTGATTAGACAGGGTGAAAACCACTGCCAACTAGAGACCCCCATTTCTAACATTGTTCCTATCACTTTCATTTGTCTGCTTCTATTCTGTGGTTTACCTTGTCCATCTAGTGCTTGCCTCTCCCGTGAAACATCGCCTCTATGTCACATCTGCTGGCTTTA
Organism: Lissotriton helveticus; assembly: GCF_964261635.1. Lineage (NCBI taxonomy): Eukaryota > Metazoa > Chordata > Amphibia > Caudata > Salamandridae > Lissotriton > Lissotriton helveticus. The sequence goes on from NC_136070.1 coordinate 307,356,629, forward strand.
AGGGACCTTCTATTTTCTTTTGTCGAAAGCACTCCACAAGAATGCATGAGTTTCCAGCTGTCTCCCTTGAGTATTTCTTTTCCCCTTTCTGCTCGCTGTTCTCTCTCTCACCTGTGATGCGCTTGCCACTGTGTTCTTCGACCCCACTCCATACTGCTCTCTGGATCCCACTTGTTTCTCACAGCTTCTCTCTGTGATGCGTTTGCACGCTGTGGTGTTTACCACATGAAGAAATGTAACAAGATGTCCTTAAGATCAGGTATGGTTTATTAACCTCATCCACGACAGCGCTGGCTCCAACTGTCACTTCACAACGTTCTCTATTTTCTCAGCCAGGAATGTTACATACAGAATATTCTAAATTCTAAAAAGGAATTACATCAATGTAAAATATATTAAGCACATCATTACACATCTCCCTTCTTAACAGTTGAAGAAACAAAAGAAGGGATACACTGTACAGACATGACTAAACAACTCGAAAACTCTAATAAAAGAAAAACAAGATAAGATTACACATAATCTTTCATATAAGCAGGAGCTCTGCGTAACCTTTGACTCTTTACGCGTACTCCTGGAGCAATATTAGGAGAGGAACGAGAAGCACTAACAGTCCCACTCAAATCTTCATCAACAATTAAATCATTTTGTACCCCATTTTTTGATTTGAGAACCACTACCCGACTTTTATTCCAGATCCTACCATCCTGTGTTTTTATGGCATTTTTAAACACCTTGATGACTGGTCTAATGCAAGTGTACTTAGACCAAGATTTCCTTCCAACAGGTGCTTTTATTTTCACTAAGTCACCTATCTTCACTTCCTGAAATTGTACACATTTCTTGTCATCAAAATATGTTTTTCTGCAAGCTTGTTTTTGTAACTCCCTCTCCCTCCAAGCACCAATGCGGTTATCCACCAACCCTTTGTTCAACTTCATCCACCCAGGACACCACATGGTATTGGGAATTCTACCCTTAAATAACTCAAAGGGAGACCTACCAGTGATTGAATGTGGAGAACACCGATAGGCATCAATTCTTTCCCTGAGAGCATCTCTCCAATTCAGACCATTAGCTCTGGCAAGTTGAATACATTCCTTCAACGTTTTATTCACCCTCTCAACAGCACCATTAGTTTCTGGATGATACAACGAAGAGCGTTTATGAACAATGCCACAACTAATAAGAAATGAGTCAAACACACTGGAGCAAAATTGAGGACCATTGTCTGATAAAATGCTGTTGGGAAAACTTTCTCTCTTGAAAATTTCTGACAAAAACTTGATAACAGAATCTGACGAAATGTCACTTACAGCACTCACTTCTATCCAGCGTGAGTATAAATCTATCAGAACAATCAAATAAGGAGTATCAACCACTCCAGTAAGAGGACCCAAGATATCAATGGCTACCTCATCCCACGGATGATTTGGTAAATTTCTACAAACCATAGGCATTTGTTTGGTTTTAAGAATCTTATCACTGGCACAGCATTCTGCACATTCTCTCACCATTCTTTCAATCTCCAAATCCATCCCAGGCCACCAAAACTGAGTATGTATCATTTCTTTGGTTTTTACAATACCTAAGTGTCCAGAGTGTGCATGTACTAACAATGTTTTTCTTAACGTTGAGGGTGGTATTAGTCTCAACCCACGAGTCAACATGCCATCAGTTATAGATAACTCTTCTGAGATAAGAGACCAAGGCTTATCTAAACGCTTATGTTCTCTGAGCATGGACATCACCTTGACTAAAACATCATCTTTAGACAATTCATCCTTCCACTCTTCTTCTCCAACAACCCCCTCTGTGATCTCACAGACATTAACAAATTCCTCCTCGTCCATAACCTCAGTACATAGATTATACTTTTTTACAAATCTGGAAAAGCAATCTGCAGTCTTATTTGAAACACCAGGCAAATACTGTACCTCAAAATCATACTCTTGCAAAGAGATAATCCATCTTCTAATCCTAGAAGAGATAGAGTCTAAGCCCTTCTTGCAAAATACCTCCTTTAACGGTTTATGGTCTGACTTTACAATAAATTTAGTGCCCCAAATTAAATTCTTAAATTTTTTTAGTGCCCAAAAAATAGCTAATGATTCTTTTTCAATAACTGAGTAGTTCAGTTCTGGTCCTCGAAGACATCTTGAAGCACAAGCAATAAGGGAATCATTACCTTGTTTACTCTGCACTAAAATCGCACCAAGGCCTTTATCACTCGCATCAGTAAATACAAAAGTAGGCAAACCTGGAACGAATGCCTGCAAACAGGGAGCTTTTTTTAATTCTTCCTTAATTTTCTCAAATTCATCCCTACATTCATTTGACCATTCAAAAACAACACATTTAGCAGTAAGTCTTCTCATATTCTTAGTTTTGTCTGCAAAATGTAAAATAAATTTTCCGTAAAATTCCACCATACCAAGGAAAGAGAGTAACTCTTCCTTATTAACTGGCTCAGCCGTTTTATCAATAGAAGTTACCAAATCAGCTTTCGGAAAGGCTCCCTCACTTTTTATACAATGTCCAAGATAATTAACCTCCTCCAAACCAAACTTACACTTCTCTTTCTTAAGTGATAAACCAGCTTCACTCAATCTACTCAATACAGCACACACACGCTGGTTATGTTGTAGCATATTAGCTCCGTATATTAATAAATCATCCTGATAGCACTTTACACCACTAAGACCTTTGAGTATGGATGCCATTATGCGTTGAAACACAGAAGCAGCTGATATTAGCCCAAAGGGCATTCTTTTACATTTGAATGTACCCATGGGTGTTATGAAAGCTGTCAAATCCTGACAAGATACATCCAACTCCACCTGGTGGTATGCAGAAGCTAAGTCTAAAGTGGTAAAATACTTAGCACCCTCCAAAGTTCCTACAATCTCATCAATATTGGGTAACGGAAACCTATCTACCACTACTTCTTTATTTAAAGCACGCAAATCAATACACAAACGAATCTCCCCAGATGGTTTCTTGGCTATAACTATGGGTGCCAACCATTCTGTGGCTTCTACAGGTTCTATAATTTGGTTCTCAATAAGTTTGTCAATTTCCTTCTATACTTTTCCTTGTTCACACAAAGGAATCCTCCTAACTTTTGCTATAATGGGAACTGCATTTCTTTTTAGTTTTATACAATGTTTGTATCCTTTTAGACAACCTAACTTCTCATTAAATACTTTGGGAAACTTTTCTGAAAACATTACGGACAGATCTTCCACTTCTTGTATCTGCACCTGGGGTGAGGCATTGGGATCCAGTCTAACCCCTAGATCATGTTGATGTCTCCAACTAAGTAGCGAATCACCTTGTTTTGTAACATAGATTTTACCTGGAATGATGCGACTACCCAACTCAATTGTAGCCATAAAATAACCCAATATTTTTATGGGTTTCTTACCATAGCCTAATGGTAAAATATCACTTTTGTTAATTTTGACATCCTTTCCAAAACTTTTATATAGCAATGCTTCATCAATCATGGTAATTTGTGAGCAGGAATCAAACTTGAATTCTATTAACACATCATCAACCTTTACAAAATGCGAAGGATGCTATAATTGACCTCCATTTATCTGAAACGTGACTGTTTTTACTTGAGGTTGAGACCATTTTCTATTAATCCCTTCCCTCTTGTTTACTTTAGTTCTACAGCATTTCGAAAAATGACCTCTCTTACCACAGCTATTACATATAGATTTCAAAGCAGGACACATAGGAGAATTAGCTAGATGACCAAAATTCCCACACCTAAAGCAAGAAAACTTGCTAGTATTGGTAGCATTAGAACTTGTATAATTTGACCCAGATTCATTTTTATCTATGGTTATTTTCTCCTCTCTCTTTACTTGACATACAACCTCTTCAACTTTAGATTCAGATTTATTTTCTGACTGTGTCATCTTTTCCTTTTCTCCTTTTAGTTCATCCACACATTTAGTCATATGTTCGACTTGTTTTGCTATGACTAAAACTTCTTCTAAAGGAGGTTCATCCTTCAACCATAGTTCTTTCCGGATGCTGTCATGCGCACATTTTAGGACAAATTGGTCTCTAATTCTCTCTTCTAAAGTCTGTCCAAATTTACAAGAAGAGGCCAATTTCCTCAAAGCAGAAACATAGTCTTCTACTGACTCATCCTTCTTTTGGCCTCTTAAACCAAAATTATACCTTTCCATTATGGTGCTCAGCCTGGGAAGATAATGTCGGTCTAACTGTTCAATAGCAATCTCATATTCATTTAAATTTCTTTGTTCAGCTGCAGTTAATTCGGGCAAATGTTCCAATACATCTTGACCTTCTCCGCCTAAACAATGTAGCAATAAAGAATGCTTTCTTTCGGCACTTAAGTTTGTGCCACATACTCTCGCGTAATTTGCAAATATCTTCTTCCATTTCTGCCACTTCACATTAGGTTCTCCTGGACTTGTTAAAAAAAACGCAGGTTGTGTTACATTCTGCATCACTTTTTTTTTTAGTCTCTTTATATTTTAAATGTATGCTGAGATTTATCTTAAATTTCTTTATATTCTTCCTTTTTTTTTAATAAATATAGGCTTCACTTCAATTTGTTCCTCCGTTTGCCTAACAGTTTTAATCAGACTTTACTGGTATAGCCAAGTTTGAACTATATTGTAAAAAAATATTTTTTTTTTTTTTATAAGCGCACCTTGCCCATATGACTTTACTCAGTCATTAATTATAAACTTGACTGTTATGTTTATTTGTAGAGAAAGTAAATTATTTTGCCTTAGCAGGTAAAACTTTTGTAGAATGTCTTTTTGTCTGAAAAATAATGAACAAGCGTTCTTTCAACACGTGGTTATAATTGAGTGCCTTCCCTCGAATGTTTCAGAAAGAACTTTATCTTTCTCGTAGACTTTCCTTCACGTCACAATGCTTAATAAGACTGGAACGTCACTGACACGCATACGCTATGTCGATTTGAAGTGTATATACGTTTTTGAGAATGAGACGTGGTAAATACGTCACTGAAACGCACACGTTGAGGCCTGAACCGCATACACCATCACACCCCGAACGAGGGATGCGCGCGCAGGATTTGTATCGGTATCGGGACTTTTCCTCTAAAAATACTTTTTCTTTTTTAATATTCTCTGGCCTCCCACCATACTCCTCACCGCATATTTTTCTCTTCATGAAGAGACGAATAGGAACCGCCGCTGGGAAGACTACGCTTCCTTTTTCTTTTTCAGCCGCTGGAGGAGTTATTTAACAGGCGAGTCGGCTCCGTGTTGAGGCTTGAGAGATGTCGATCGTCGCCAATTAATATGTGGTGTTTACCACACGAAGAAATGTAACAAGATGTCTTTAAGATCAGGTATGGTTTATTAACCTCATCCACGACAGCGCTGGCTCCAACTGTCACTTCACAACGTTCTCTATTTTCTCAGCCAGGAATGTTACATACAGAATATTCTAAATTCTAAAAAGGAATTACATCAATGTAAAATATATTAAGCACATCATTACACACGCATGTGTCTCCGCATTGCTTTCTCATCTATGTGCTTTTTTCCCAGCTCCATGTCGCACTTTCTGTCACTCGCACGTTTGATTGTCACTCCCTCCGTGCCTTCTGAGTTGTTTCTTGTTGAATGTACTCCCTGCTGGTTCATGCCCCCTCTGTTGCTTCAGAGCCCCCCCCCCCCCATGTTGCCTTCCACTTTGAAAAAACACTTTTGGTAAAGCCAATATGTGAGACCTATTGGATTTGCCAAAGCTTGTTATTTATAGTATAGATCGACAGCACCAATGTTGCCTCGAAGTCCTTACCAAGAAAAGAGAAGTCGAACACTACGTATTTTCATCCTTATTATATATTGCCTACGTCTATGTATTTTACTGTCGAGTATTAATAGTCTAGTATTTTATTGAGTAGCCTAAAAATTACAAGGCGGTAACTCCAAGCTGTACCATTGATTCCCTGACAAAACAGCAACAAACACATGGCCCGTCCTGGAGGGAAAAGGCGGCGCTGTGCAATAATTTAGCCACAAAAGTGGAAGGAAACAAGCTCCTGAGCGTCAGAGAAAGATTGAAATGCTGCCTCTCGCTGCCTTCCAAGCAGAGGACAAACTGATCAAGATAATAATACAATAACTAATTTTTATCAGCCAGTTTGTCCTCAAACAAAGGACAAGTGACAATAACGCAGGCGTGGGGGATGGCTGTAGTTTCTGTCAGCAGGCTTGTCCTTTGTCACAAGGTGGAAAAGCACAAACCTGGTTGTTGTTTTGAGATTAGGAGAGGTTTGGAGTGTGCTGCATGAAAGACGCCAACACGCCATTCTGCTAGCGAGCCCTTTCAAATGTATATTTTGTTCTCTAATTTGTACATGAAGTGAAGCATGTCCATTGAATTTTTTTAAAGTAAACACAAGGATTGCATTTGCGCTACAATAAATAATTCATGCTGCCTATAAAGTGGAAGAGCTTACTGTATGCTTATACATCACATGACATTAAAATCTGGCAAGCGCCCAAGCACTTCACTGACAGATGCACTAGAGTGATACAAAGGGTAAAAGAGCTAGGCCTCAGCCTATTGTGTTAAAACCAACAGCACAGGGAAAACATTGATGCTATCTGCCTCATTAGGTAGGAGTTATTCTCTTAACCACATTTTAGAGGGAGTATCTCCAACTTAATTCGCTGGATCAGTTTCCAAGTCATCAGCACGGGCAATTATAGCACATGCTATTTTACAGCATGCAGTTTTAGCACAAGCAGTAAACTTGCATGTGCTAACCAGGTATTAGAAGGTGCAGGGCCATGAGCTCAACAGGAGGATTCACCTCTAACACTCCCAGGCGCCAAAATAAAAATGGTAAATCATAAAAAGCTACAGCTCACCAGCCAAATGTTGGTTTGCATGCAGCAAATCTCAAGACACACAGCTAATAACAACAAGCATTTGCAATGCAATAGGTCTCGCACTAACGAGAGTTTAAGTTATTGGCAATGCAATTGTTTAAACACTCGCAAATGCAAGACTTATTGCATTGCACGTATTTGATTTTTTACTAGCACCAATGCCGCACTTTTATATTCATGAAGGTCACGCTCCTTCTTTGGACAATCCGCGTTTGAAGAAAGGTTGCGTGTCTGACATTAAAATGAAACCGCAGCATGGGGGCTTTGACGAAAAAAGCATCTGTTTGTCAATTTGACAAACAGATGTGTTTTTTTTGGGTAGAAGCGCCAATGCCTCGCTTTCACTTTAATGCCTTGCTTTCACTGGAATGCCTTTCTTTCACTGGAATGCCTTTCTTTAGACGCAGTTTGTGAAAGCGCTGCATAGGTGCTTGTAAACAAAATAAATAAGTGCGGCCGCTAAATGAGGACAGTGCTAAAATAAATTAAAAAAACACGGCCGCTATAGTTAAAGTAGACCGCCATTAGTAACAACTTAAATAAAAGCGGGAGGCATGCTGTGAGGTAGTGGGTGGAATAGGGGTAGAGCATTAAATAAAATAGTTCTCACCAACTTATAAAGCAGACTATGTAAGAACACCAGTAAAAGGCCCAGTCATGATGGGAGGTAACAAATGCAGACATGGTGGTACCAAGGAGGAACTAACAAGGCTAATAACAACTCTGAAGGCAGCGATTATTAAGGACAATGACAAAAGCCAATAAAAAATATGGGCAGAGAGTGGGCTTGGCTTCACGCCATACTCCACTACTGCATGGCACTGCCCAGGCTCGACCTAAATATTAAGAGTTTTACCCCAAAAAAAAACTATTTCAATGTCTGTGAGGAGACTTAAGACCAAAGGATCCAGCTTTTAGGTGGTCACATTCAGTCTACTGGACAGTAACAAGTGTCCGGGATAGAATCTGTAGTACAGCAATCCAAAACAATGCAGAACATACCATCAACAGTCGAGAAGACTGCTACCAATTTGGAACAATTATATACACAAAAAGCATTGCATTCACTGGATCTCTTCGCGCAGAACAGCATGGATAATGCTACAGTTTAGATGAAGCACACTGTATAGCATGTGGAATAGTCAAGTGACATAGTGGCTATTCTTGTAGTGGCAAAAACATCCACAGCAAAAAGAAAATCTTGATGTACTTCGCATTGCGAATCATTACCCATCAACAGTTACGCTTCCATGTTTCAGAACTTCCTAGTATACAAGGGGCACATTCACAAGAGTAAAAGTATGGGCAAAGCACTGCAGTAACATTATAAATGGCTAGAATCTCAATTTGTATCCCCATAAATTCTTAACATTGAGGACTACTAAATTAAGACCAGTATCTTAAATGAATGCACTTATTTAACATGATGCTTACACTGGACCCAATGTGTTTTGAGATCAAATTATGGTACTATGAGAGGCTATAGACTAGAGTTGCAAACATCCAATTTGCCAATCAAATAGGTGGTAGGTGCTGTTACATTGAGCTGTTCCTTCCTTTTGAAATCCATCAGGAAATGAGCATGCCTACCACCACTAGAAACTCTTAAGTCTGTGACAGTGGCCACCATCCTGCCAAAATTAGACTATTATAATTCTACCTAGAGTCCCTGTCACAGCGGCAAATCTTCAAGTCATTGAAAATCTGGCAGTTTATCTCATTCCTCAACTGCCAAGGAAGGCTTAAGTGTCTCCGGCACTAAAACCACTTCATTGCTACTTAGAAGACAGAGTTCAGCTCTAGTTGTGCTGCGTAACACTGAAAGCCTGTCACAACCTGGCTTTTCAATTGCTTAATAATAAAATTAGGAAATATGTGATAGGATGTGTAGTGAGGAAAATGGCCTAAATCTTCTAGTCAGTCTGAAATACAGATGGGCAAGAATAGGAGGACACAGTTTTTCGGTGATGGCCCCCACACTCAGGAATTCCTTTCCACTGCACTTGCGTTCGGAAAAAAACCACGTTCAATTCAGAAAGCACTTGAAAACCATGCGCTTTAGGCAGCCTTTTATGGATTAAATCTCAGCCCAGACTTTAGTGACCTGGTAAGTCTCCCCCTTCCAGTAAATAGCGCCGTGGAACTGATGGTGATGGTGTGGTTTACTAAAGGAACTTTAACATGACAAAACCTCAAGAGTCTATGAGGTCTATAAGAATTAGGGGAAGAACATATTACTGATAGCCCATCTAAGATGTTGCAAGCTCAAAAAGTAGCAGGATTTCCAAACACTGGGTACAAATCTGTGTGCAGATGTACCCATCCCCAGGCCAAACAATTTATAGACAAAGGGACAAAACGTATAGATTTAATAGATTTCAGAATGTCTTACAAGTGGCCTGCCTGATCTTCAAGTGGTGTATCTCACTGTTCCTTTATTTCTCAATCACCATTTACCATGGTGTTCTGTGTGTTTATTTGCACAGAGTCCAATAATGAATCAAACTATTTAATAGAAAAATTATTTAAATGTTTCTGTTTTTAAGTGTTTTCCATGAATAGTTCCATTGCCCAAAAGCTATCTTAGCACCAAATCCTATGCAGTAGCTTTTAGATCCTCTTCCAGAAGCACTGATGGATGCCGTTGGTTTCTTGCAAGGAATTTAAAGAGTACCCCATTACCCTTTTTTGCAACACAAATTCTTTCAGAGCAGGCACATATAGGACAAGGTGATGCTAATACTATTATATAATTTGTGTGTGTAGGCTTTGTAACCCTATCCAGGTCCAGGAGTGCCAGTGTGATTGAGAATTGACTGTACAGTAGATGAAAACACATTACATACATTATATTCCAGATAGAAGCTGGTTTCACAGATTGTAGGGACGGCCACAAGAAAATAACAAATAAATGGGTACATAGGAGTTTAGAGTGATCTCCAAACCCAAGACAAGGGAGTGACATAATAGCTCAGTAACTATTCAAGAAGCAGCTTGAAAGAACGTCCAGGAATGAGATACTAGAGCACCTCATAGATGTCTGCCCATATTTATGCATTTTTAGGTCTTTTTTCTAAAAGGTCACAAACTGCCCTAAATGTGCAGATGGGGCAACAACGCTCAATGGATATATTTATATTAAACACTGTGGACCAAAGAGAACGGCCAAAAGCAGGAAGTCAAGAAAACCGACAAGCACACCCCAGTTCAATGCTGTTCTTTCCAAAACACATTATTATCAAAGACATTTAAGCCAGCAATTGATTTCTGGGCGTTTAGTTATGTTTAAGCTAGAAGCTATGATTGTTGGCAGACTATCTAAATGGTAAAGTAGGCACCAACATAGGTGCTGGGAAATGGTTCCCAGCAGTCTCCTCCTCATAAGGGATCGCTTATTCTCGTTTTACATTGAATGATATTTTTTTTGGGGGGTGGGGGGGAGTTTTATGTAGCGCTTTAAAAGAGCACCAGTTTCGTTACATATGGACACATTTACTTTGTTAGGGACGGGGAGATTAATAATTTGCCCGAATCACAGCATGTTGACCGCTCTTGCAGAGACTTGAACCCGGATACCCAGCTTCGAGGTCGACCGCTCTAGCTGGTAGGCTATATTCTCTCCCCAATCTGTAAACAAATGCAGGTTGACATTGATATAAGCAAGTAAGTAAAACAGCAGTTCAATCTTACAATATGGTGAAATTAAAGCATCACGAAATGTCAAACATCAAGACGCCAGCACTTGCTGGAAAAAAAAAAAAAAAGTTGATTTGTTAGACATTTATAATAACGTATTTAAAAAAAAAAATTGTTGCAACATTTTGCCATTTCCGTGCTCTGTAAATAACAGGCCCTACAAGCAGTTAATTTATTGGCACTCTTTATTGAAGAAGATTGAACAACACAAGTTTAACTCTATTTAGGCTTCAGTGACAAGGACATCTTTTATGCCAGTCAGCCCCAAAGTGGGATAGCCAAATCATCGACCAGGAAAGAAAGGCAAAAGCAAGGAGTGAAAGTATACCAAACATAAAAAAAATAATAGAAATAAAAATGAAATGCAAAGCCATCAACATCGATATTGCTTGCCAGAAAACAGCGTTTTTTGTAGTTTTGTGAAAAAGTCCCAAAATTGGTTTTACCCTAGAGAAGGCTTGGCTGCTACTTCCAGTGGTCAGGACACCACCGCCTAAGACATGTTTAAAATGTTCAGGTGTAAACCCTACCATAGAAAGAAAGAGTAAACTTCCAGCAGACCTCATCTGCTGACAGAAGTTACCGTACAAAGGGCCAGATGTGGATCGCCCAATACCAGTCGGTAATGGCCGAAATTACCGAATTTTGGCCGTTAACGACCGATATTAGGCTTTTGAGATGTAGGTGGCCATTTTCCGGAATCAGTAATTTACCGAATCAGTATTTTAAGGAATCGGTAAATTACAGATTCCTTAAAATACCCATTCGGTAAATTACTGAATCCTTAATGTAGGGAGCACTCAAATGAGTGCTTTTCCCATTTCAGGATTCGTTATTAACCACCAACTACAAGTTGGTGGTAAATATCAAAAACCCTAAAAAAGCAAATATTTGCAAATTATAACAGTGCTATGTGGCAGACATACATGCCCTTAGGTCATGTATGTGTGCCACATATGCACCCATGCACTATTCAGGGGTGCAACAGGGTGTCAAAGTGACACCCTGCCACCCTTGAATGTGTTCCCCATTTTACCGAATCGGTATTTACCGATTCCGTAATTCCCATTCATTCCTATGGGCCTGGAGGCCCATAGGATTGAATGGGAAATACCGAATCGGTAAATACCGATTCGGTATTTACAGAATCTTACCGATTCTGTAAAATTTACCGAATGAATACCTGCATCCCATTTACAGATTTTAAAATACAGAATCGGTAAAATTCGGTATTTTAGAATCGGTAAATCTGGATTACCTGCATCTGGCCCAAAATGTCCATGGTGTAACTCTTGAGCAATGAGCGGGAAAAAGGGGTGGCTGAAGGAGAAGGCAACAAGATGAAGTAAAGAATAAATCCCAATTAAGGTAAATAAATAGCTTATTGCTATTTAAAAGGACACACAAGCGCACATACTCACACACATACACAAACACACAAGCGCATGTATGCACATAGATACACATGAGCGCACGTATGCACACACATACACAAACACGAGCGCACGACCGCATACGCAAACACATACACACGAGCGCACGCACACACATACACAAACACGAGCGCACAACCGCATACACAAACACACACAAGAGCGCTCACCAGACCCATGAAAAGTGTTTCTTCCCACTCACTCATTTGACATGCCCTTCACCTCTCCCTGTGGTTTACTGTGCCACAAGCCCTCTTTTTGGCGTGAGCAGGGCACTATGCACTACGAGGCAGATTTACAAGCCTCTTGTGCCACTTTTGTGTTGTTTTTCCCATGTTAAAAATTACGCAAACGTGGCGCAAAGGGTTTGTAAATCTGCCCCTACGTGCGGGAAGGAATGAAATTCCTACTCTGTGATGTTGTACAAGTTTTTTAAGCTCAAACCACTGCATCTGCTCCGGGACGCTGAACAACACTCCCTTAGCCTTTGGCCCAGGGCACTTCCTCGGGTGCGGGCTCCAGCAGGACAGGGCCAGGGCAGGGTAGGCATTTTTGCGCATGCTGCGGGTAAGTGCGGACTGAGTATTAAATTAAAATCTTTTTTTTTCGCTTGCTCCAAATTGTAATTTTTAACAGAAAGCAAAGCAACTTCTGGACTGACTAAAGCTTTTGCTTGTTTCACCTCCTATTACACTCCCACCCCTCATTCCACAACTAAACAAAGAAACCGATTGTATTTAACTCAAGCTCAGGACTTGATTTTCTGAACGCTGTTATTTCCATGTTTCCAGGTTTCGTTGTGATTTTGCTCAAATGCATCACCAACAGTGAATGGCTGCCCTATGGGCAGAGAAAAGCTCTGGGGCTTATTTATGAGCCCCTGCTCATGAATCTAGGTAGATGCGCCACTTTGTCAACCTCTGCACGACTGTTAGAACTGGGGGTCTCTAGTTGGCAGAGGTAGGTACCACTGTCCAAATAGGGACCCTTGCTTCTAGTCAGGGTAAGGAGGAAACACTCTTTAGATAGCCCCTGCTCACCCCCTTCGTAGCTTGGCACGAGCAGTCAAGGCTTATCAAAGGCAATGTGTAAAGTATATGTACCAACACTCACTGTAACGCAGTGAAAACACCACAAACTGACTCCACAACAGTATAGAAAAATAAAGGTATTTAATCTAAACTACACAAGACCAAAACGACAAAAATCCAACATACACAGTTCAAGAATATGGTTGCAAAAGAGTTCTTAAGGTTGCATTAAAATAATCCACACTTGCGTGAAAAGTTTACAGTTGAGTCACGCTTAGCCAACAATACCTTTAAATGCGACAAAGTTCCAAAACAGAAGCTGGTGCGGTGGAAAACAAGCGATGCATCACTCCTGAGACCCTGGGGAGACGATGCGACAACCCCGCTGGATGTAGCGGGCGTGTTGTGGTGACTCCGGTCTGTATGGGGAGGGATGCGATGCCTTTTATGGATTCCAGTGCAGAGGTTCCGTTGGGAAATGCTCGCAAAGGCACGATGCGATGATCTTTGGGGCTGCGACGATCTCCGGTGCGACGATGATGCGCGGCTCAGCGGCGATCTTCTCCTCTCGCGGCCCCTCGATGCGATGGCTCTGCGACGATGCTCGCAGCGACGTGATGCGGTCCGCAAGCAAGCGGTGCGGTAATCTCACCCAGCGATGACAGGCTCTGGGACGATATTCGCAGCAATGGTAATCTTCCCGCAAGCGAAGGATGCCCGTCTTTGGCAGCGGCAACAGGCGCTGCGACAATCTCGACCTCCGTAGCGGCGGGAATTTCCTCGCACTGTCGGGGATGTGCTCCGCAAGCGGGCGATGTGACAAAACTTGCAGAAATTTCCTTAAAGCTTGGTGTCCAGCTTCCCAACACAGGTACAACTTCCAGAGGAACCGCAACTGGCCCAAGCACTCTAGGAAGGACAGAGCTCTCTACGCTGAGCTCAGGGAAGCTGGGGGTTAAGTCCTTTTGTTCTTGGGACTTCAAAACTGGAAGCCAGCTCACAACAGGCCCTCGGAGATTCCTTCAAGTCAGGGGACAAAGCAACAACAAAGTCCTTCCCCTCTCCCAGGCAGCAAAGCAACTGCAGGGCAGTCCAGCATCACACAGCAGGGCAGTCCTTCTTCTTCAGTCTTCCATCTTTCTCCCAGGCAGAGATTCCTTCTTGTTTCCAGGATGATCTAATTTTCTGTAGTCAGGGGTCCTGTACTTATACCCCTAAAAGTCTTTGTTCCCTTTGTGCAGGAAGGCTCTGAGCCCGGTCTGAACCAGTTCTGGGTGTTCCTTGAGCACTTTGTTTTCCTCGTCTCGCCTTTCCTTTCAGAGAGAGGGGCAGGGTCGTCAGCCGCTCAGCAGGAGGTGGAGCCAGCATTGTGGAAGGCAGGCACAGCCCTATTCAGGCCCAGGTGCTATCCCCTCCTACCACTCAAGATGCAGATGCAGTCATTCAGCCTAGGGCTGACTCAGCCAACCTCGTGGGGGCTCCCCAGCCCCTGTCCCTCTCAAACCAGACAGTCAATTCACAAACAGGCCAAGGCACACAGAAAGGTCAGACTTGAGAACCGCAACTTTCTAAAAGTGCTGTTCTCAAACACAGGATTTAAAAAACACCTTTCCCAAAAGATGTGTTATTAAATTCTGAGTTCAGGAATACCAGACTTTTATGTCCTACCTTACTCCTATGGGAAGATATGCTGGTAGCCACTGTAGCCAGCATTCCCCGTGATAGCCTATGGACAAGGTAGCCTTACAATAGTGAAAAACGAAAATGGCTACCTTTCACTACCAGAGCATGCCACCTGCACTAGTACATGCTCTACCTTTCACATACACTGCACCCTGCCCAAGGGGGTACCTTGGGCCTTCCAAAGGGGTGACCAATGTGCAAAGAAAGGGAAGGGTTAGGCCTGGTCAGTGGGGACACTGACCAGGAGGACATGGCAGTTCACAGACTGCACACAGGCACTGCGGTGGCATGCCTGAAACACCATTTTAGGGCTACTCATGTGGGTGGCACAATCAGTAGCATTTGAATTGTAGTGTAGTTCCTATATTCCCAATATGCTCTGCGCATTGGAATAATATAAACAGCAGTTTAGACGTAGGACTGAGGTCGACTAGGTCTCTACTGACTATATTAGACTTAATTAGTTTTGCCAGCTAGCTCAGAGGTCACTAGAAACTTTCTCGAGTAAACAAGGAGGAGTTTAACTTCCCTGGATAGACAAGAAGGGATTAGCTTCTGACAACCATAAACATGATAACTTTGCTCCCTCACAATAAAGAGTGTATCTCTAGAGTCGTGTGAAAACAATAGACAACTATTTCACTCAGTCAATCGTGCGTACTTAGTTTCACCAGAGTGCAGAGAAATAGAGAGACCGGCGTTTTCAATAAAAGGTGTTATTTATTGAGCAGTCTTCTTTCTCATGCAAGAGAAATGAATTGCCACAATTGCAATACTTATCATGAAGTAAAGTGCGTACAGTTAAAGGAGAATTATGAAATAACACTGTAAAAGCATTGATATGGTTTCTTAGCCATATGATACTTTAAAATGGATAAAATATATACATACATAAATACATTGACTAACGTACTCAACTGGTGCTTCTAATCTACGCCTACCCCGGTGTATCTGACCTAAGCCTAATACGTGGGAAAGAGCAAGTAAGTTGCAGTTTAAGTTAAGTTGGGTTTTTGCCAAGGATCTGGATCAAGAATTCTCTTTAGGGTTTATTCAGCTCCGTACCTTGGTTCTTAGAATGAAGGAGGTCTTTTTTCTCTCTCTCAGGACTCGATATCCCAACAACCCGCAAGGGTGGCTGGAAACACCGGAGCTGGATTTTCTCGGCTGGAGAAAAAGACAGCATCTTCCTCAGTGCGTCAAAGGGGAGGGGCGGCTTCCTTCGGCTCCTCGCATCAGCTGGGCTTCCGGGCAAGTAGATAGCCTCTCTCCTCCAAACCACCGTGTGTTTGCTTAAGGCAACGTTGGTATATTTATACCTGAAAGGTGCCGGGTTTGACGTAAGGTTGGACATAAGACGTCACCAAGAACTAACAGTTCTTTCTGACTCTAGGAGTTCTTGTGCAAATCAAAAAAAGAGCAGGGGGATTTTCCGGGCTGCTGGAGGCTTGGTTTGTTTAAAGAACGCGTTGTACTTTCTAGGAGTCTAGGGGAGTAGCCATGGCTGGATTTGGACTGCATGGGCTATTACTAAATATGGATATGATTTTTCTGCCTTTATAAGGATATTATTTATTATAGCCATATAAGGGCATACATCGGGAATATCGAATTAGGGTCCTAGATACAAACACAACACCCACTCCACGAATTAATGTCTATCATTACTAAAAACTAAGCAATATTAAACATAACAATGCATGTGTGTTTTCCAACCCACCCCAAAATACATAAATTGCATTTGAAATGGTATATGGCAAATACACGAAAATTAGTATTGGTACTGTACTCTTTTCAAGCAGTGTTATCATTCAGTTAAATGCATATATATATCAGCTGAATGAATTGCGAAAATTACACATGAAATGGCTCTGAATACAGAAAAGAAGGTTGAGACCATTCCATCACATATTTATACAAATGCTGTACATGTGCTAGAGGCTGAGGTAAAATATTGTCTCTAGAGTTCCTAAAATAGAAGCTCTGTTCTCTAAGAATAGTTCTACTTTAAGCAGAGTACTTTGTGCCAGAAAAAGGGTAAATATTTTGGAAGTGAAAAAAAATAATTTCGCTCTCAAGGGAAAAATAGTTCCAATTGTTTTCAGTAGCTGTGTTTATCAAAAACTGAAGGCCGAATTCAGAGTTCAGGGAACGCTGTGTGCTCGTTGTTCTTTTAAAAAGTTATTCTTTTTGTTCCGGGGAGAACATCATTTCAGACAGACTCGCAAAAAATGGGTCTACAACATCAGGTGAAAGTTCAACCAAGTTCGAAAATGCTGAAATTGTGCATATGTGAGAATGATTGCTATCATCGATGTCATGATCAGCAATGCTCACTGAAGGTTGTACCTGTTTGGTGCTGCTTTCCTCTCGTACTTCACCGCCACCTACTCGTAGTGGTGAAGTCTCAACGAATGCCGTCATCAGAATAGGTAACCGCTGGGGACAACACGATGCATGAGTCGTTACCGGACCTAGCAAAGTATCTGTATCCATTGGTACTGCTGATGATAGTGTAAGACAGACGTCCAACACGCATTCTTCTCCGCATAGCATACATCGAAGCACAGGTAAGATGCAATCTTGCCAGATTGGTCTGAATGAAATAAACCAAGTTGTACTTAGATCTCTTAGCAGGGCAAATCCGAGGACTTTAGTGATGCGGTCCCGGTAGCGTATAGCTAGGATCGTTTCTCCCATCATTGCTGGAGTCTTGTCTGTGGCTTGGTTTGCCATATCGGAGCAGAAGGATCAAAAATAAAATTCCTGCTACGAGTCCCAAAAGAAGAGGCAGACTGCCGAATACCGAATGGACAAAATTCGGAAAGATGCCCAGAACTGTTTCAAAGGGTGTTAACAGTCCCGAAAAAATTGTCTTAAATACATGTGCAATGCCACTGGTATCAGACATGTTTAAAATTTGGCTTAACATTTCTACGAAATGTACGGGGCAATTTGTTGATAATAGGGAATGTATCTCTGCTGCTGTCCTTGCAACTTGCAGATCATACGTCTCTTTGGACGAGGTTAAAGGCACAGTTGTCTGTAAAAGAATAGACTGGAATCCCTGGCTTTGTGTGATCACTATCACCAATAACCGAGAGTTTTCTTAGTGGGCCAGGTCTAGTTTCAGGCAAACAATAATATATGTTTTTCGCATATTGGACTAATTATTTCACTTTAGGCAAGATCTAAAAATAAACAGTTGAACCCATAAACTTTTCTACACAGACGAAAATATCAATCAAACAATTTTTTAAGTGATAAAAAAAGATCTTAAATTTTATTATTACACTCCCAAATTGGGTTACAATCTAAAAGGTTATACCACACATATAAAAACCATAATGAAATTCATAAGTCAAAGTTAAAACAGTAGTCGACGCAGCGTTTCGGTGCTTTTTTTCTTTGTGACACCTTCTTCAGGACTTTTAAAAAACAATTGACTCCAATAGCTCTGTTTTGTGTGAGCGATTGGTTGCAAAAAGAATTGCTTTCCACGAAGTTTCAGCATATATTGTTAGTAGCCCAGGTACCTCAGGTTTCCTTGAGCTCTTTCTTTTGGAACAATGTGCTCTTCTGGTTACACGGAGGAGCCACCGTAAAATGATGATAAAAAGGAGCTTTTATGATTTATGAGCCTTTTTTGTAGATAAAGGTTACTTCATTGGCAGAGCTTAACTTCTGCTCGTTTGGTCTATAAAGGTTTCTTCACGTTTTGTTATGGAAGCCACTCTTTAGGTCGGATTTCGGCCTCCCTGCTCCTCCGTGTTCGCGTCTTCTTTGGGATTCGAAGACTCTTCGAATCCCAAAGAAGACGCGAACACGGAGGAGCAGGGAGGCCAAAATCCGACCTAAAGAGTGGCTTCCATAACAAAACGTGAAGAAACCTTTATAGACCAAACGAGCAGAAGTTAAGCTCTGCCAATGAAGTAACCTTTATCTACAAAAAAGGCTCATAAATCATAAAAGCTCCTTTTTATCATCATTTTACGGTGGCTCCTCCGTGTAACCAGAAGAGCACATTGTTCCAAAAGAAAGAGCTCAAGGAAACCTGAGGTACCTGGGCTACTAACAATATATGCTGAAACTTCGTGGAAAGCAATTCTTTTTGCAACCAATCGCTCACACAAAACAGAGCTATTGGAGTCAATTGTTTTTTAAAAGTCCTGAAGATGTTGTCACAAAGAAAAAAAGCACCGAAACGCTGCGTCGACTACTGTTTTAACTTTGACTTATGAATTTCATTATGGTTTTTATATGTGTGGTATAACCTTTTAGATTGTAACCCAATTTGGGAGTGTAATAATAAAATTTAAGATCTTTTTTTATCACTTAAAAAATTGTTTGATTGATATTTTCGTCTGTGTAGAAAAGTTTATGGGTTCAACTGTTTATTTTTAGATCTTGCCTAAAGTGAAATAATTAGTCCAATATGCGAAAAACATATATTATTGTTTGCCTGAAACTAGACCTGGCCCACTAAGAAAACTCTCGGTTATTGGTGATAGTGATCACACAAAGCCAGGGATTCCAACTTTGTCCTATTGCTATACCCCCCTCCCTGCCACAGATTACAGGGGTACCTCCAATTTGTTTGGACACATGTAAAAGAATAGACTTCATTCTGCTTAAAGTATCAATTCGAATAGAAGAGATATTCAAACGAGGCCATATTGCCGCCTCCATGTCTGGATTGCTGTTTGGATACAATACTTGCATACAGCAAGTGACCATGGAACTAACGCTCGCGAGATAGGCTTTTCCTGGCACCATGCCACAACAGCTGTGGTCACTTATTAGAACTTAACTACAGTTGAAAAGCTGTCTGAAAAATGGCTCTATCTGTTTTGCAGGAGTGCCGTGCAGGTGACATGAAAGGTTATTTGAGGACCCTTCGCAGGCTCCATGCAAGTTA
Organism: Lissotriton helveticus; assembly: GCF_964261635.1. Taxonomy (NCBI): domain Eukaryota; kingdom Metazoa; phylum Chordata; class Amphibia; order Caudata; family Salamandridae; genus Lissotriton; species Lissotriton helveticus. The sequence goes on from NC_136070.1 coordinate 307,376,313, forward strand.
ATACCTTGACACAGGAGTGTACCACTTAGTGATTTTTTTACAATTGTTACCACTAAGGAATACCTCTTTTTTCCCTTCACTATAACATTTGTGTGTATAAGGTAATTTCCATGTTGACTTGATGTATCCTTTACCCAACCTTTCATACAGGCCTGCTGGTATATATTTTTGGCAATACTTAAACTGGAAAGTTGTTATTGGGATTGTAATCGTCCCATGTATTATCCATTCAATGACAGGTCTCTCTGACATTGTCAATGGTAATCTCTCAAGTTTTTCAATGCTCAGAATCGTTTAGTCTGCTCCTTTTTGTGCCAAACTGATTTGTTTATCAGTAAGGTTAAAGATAGAGAATAATGACGTTACGTTGATTAAACGCCATGGCACATAGCCTGAACGCAGATTTTGCAACGTCCAGCCTAGCTGTACAATAGAACGTAATTGGGACTGACCATGTTGTAACATTAGTAAGTCCTGCTCTATTATATCAATAGCAGATGATACAATGCTGTCCAGTGAATATATTCTGGAGGACAGAGTCGTTAACCCATTGTCCACTACAGAAAGTGATTTCTCCAAATTAATACAATCAATTTCTTGTATTTTGTCAGCTGTTTTAATTTGTGTTACTTTCCAAGCTTCGTTGTAAGCAGCGTATATACCGGCGTATATGAAACGTTTTTGACGCTGTTTGCGTGGTCCCAGTATGAAATCACGCAAGCCAGCACCGTCTTTAAGTAAAGTCAAGTGTTGCTTAATTTCAGCCACTGTGGGTCTCTGTAGCCATTCGAGGCAGAGTTTCCCTACACTATATGTTGTAACTATCCTTGGATGTTGTCTCTGGGAGTATCTAGGGTCTGGCCTGGTCTGTTTAAACCCCTGTGTTTTGTTCAGGAATCTATCTTGACAGTTATTTGTGTCTGTGGGCCAGATCAACCATTTTGTGTTCTGTTTTGGTGTAAAATATGGGATACGTCTATCTCCACATCTGTAGTGCTATTAGTATCAGGCATGGGCTTCGGAATAGACGGTTTATTTAAGTCTTTTATCTTGGCTAGACCAAGACAGGTTGTTTGCTGAATGGTGTCATTCAGGAATATTAATTGTTCTGGGATCATGCAGGCTCTAAATAATGCTTCTGAACCTTGGACCTGCCATTCTTTTGTACCCCAGATGGTTTTTGTTTCAATGTTGTTTTTCCAAAATTCAAAACCAAATGTAGACATTTTATCATAAAACTTTTTAGAATAAATCAATTTAGTATTTGTCAACATTGTTTTCATTCCTGTCTTATTTAACATTCTAAAATAAAACGTTTCTGCATCACTTGTGTTAAAACCTGAGAAGTATGGGAATTTCTCATCAAATGTTTTCGAGCTGCCTTTAGGTGGTGTGGCACAATGTTCCCATTGATTATAATTTAAAACATTTATAGGTTGAGCAGTTTTATGCAAATAGTGATGACCAAAAATGATTATAAAAATATAACTCTTCATAATTGGATGAACCCTGCAAATAATCATGTTCTGTGAATTTAGCTGACATTACTAAATCTGACATCATATTATTAATATTATCAAAGTCCCAATCATCAGAAAAAAGTACTTGGTTTTACAAAGTCACTTAATGAAACCTTGAACTGGTGTGGATATTTCAAGAGCTCAATTGGGCCATAAATTTCATAATCCGTTTTGTCCCATGCTACCCCACCGGGTATTGGATTGGCTGTGATGTTCACTGGTGACAGTTCTCTTTTTGTGATGTGAGAGGATGTGTGAGGCTTTAGGACCAAGTTGATGTTCTGACTTGCTGTGTCCATTGTACTATATGTTCCATCAATGAATTTTCCCAAACATAGAACTATGATGAGCCAAAGCAGGAGGAAAAGTACACCTAACACAATCCAAAATTCAATCCATGGTGAAATCAGGTATGTTTCTTTGAGTCGATGAATGAGTTCAGTTACTTTGTCTTTGAAAGTTTTTGCTGCTGGCGTTTCTTCATGCTCGCTTAGATCTTCCAAAAAGTCATCGAAATTGATGAAGTAGCCAGATGCAGTTCTGTCAATTGTTGGAATTGCTTCCGGATTTTCATTTGCTTTTGGATTTTTCTTTGTTTCACTAGCATAGTCTGAGGCTACATCGTTGTAGACTGGTGTTTCTTGACAAACTGTTGCAATTTGGGTTTCAAGAGGCACAGATTCCATGGCTTTGTTGCATAGTACTTTTTTATTCACTGCAGGTTTATCAAAAGTGATTAGTCTCTCAGTTTGAACCTCTTCGATTGTAGCAAATTTTGGTATTCTGCTATTTCTTGGGAGTCCACTGGGCCTACTACTTATTATTGGCCACATGATTATGGTTTTACCAGGTCGATGGATACAACTCGGTTCTCCATTTTACCAGCAAGGGGCGGTAGTACAACTGATCTTGTTCCGCTGACAGCTAAGACAGGTACTGCTTTTCTGTAAGAAGGCCCAAATTCCTTCTTCACCGCAATCTTCTCTCTGACCAGATCCCCAATTTTTAGAATCCAGACAGGTCTTGCTGGGACAGGTGGTTTTTCTTCAGTGGCTGTTGGCTGTGGTTTTAGATTACTCAGACTTCTTCTTGTTTCATTTAAGTCCTGTAAAACAGCCAAACGGTCTTTGATATCAAAGGCTTTTTCTTCTACCACTGAAGTTTGACTATCTAAGTCCTGGATATGCATTCTAGTACCGAACAATAGTTCGTAGGGAGTGAAACCTTTTAGAAAATTTCTTGGCAGATTGTTAAGACTACGTTGGACACTTGTTAAATGTTTGACCCACCCATCACCCGAACCTAATACCCTGGCCGTCATAGATTGCTTTATGTCACGTTTTTTTCTTTCCACTACCGCATTTCCCTCAGGATGGAATGGAGAAGAGTACCGCAATGCAATGCCCATGCTGGTCATGGCCTCTTTGTAAGCCCTAGAGCTAAACGCAGGACCCTGGTCAGAATGTAGCATGCCAATTGCGTATATGCCGATAAAGACTCGCAAATCTTTGTATAACAGTTCTGGCGTCAGCCGAGCGCTGGTGTCTGCATTTTAAGTGAATCTAGTCTTAATATTTATGGGGACGCATTACTCCTGCTGGATTTCTGTGTATAGATAGTCTTCTGCTTTCTAACAAAGGGGTCCTGGCAATACTCCGGTCGGTTCACAACTGCGCTCTCGGTTGCAGTCTGGACAATCCTTTGCAAATTTGTAATGTTGCAAGTTCATCCCCGGCCACCAGTATTCTGATTGTAATTCTTTTAGAGATTTCACGATCTCTAGGTGCCTTAGACCCAATCCCATGTGTGCGTCTGCTATTAGAAAGACTCTCCTGTTCGTGTTTGGAATTACTCTGTCCCCCACTCCAGGGATTTGAGCAAAAGGAACAGAGTTTGCATCAATTATGTATGTATAACTGAGTGGATAGTTCAGAGGTAATGCTGCATAGTTGCCTTTTAATTAGGCTTTCACCGCTAGCACAGTTTCTCTGTCGATGTAATTTTTAGAACGTTTTTTTGTGGCTACGGAAGCCGGTTGGATCTCTTCCGCTGTGGCTCTGTTAGCCAATGAATTTCCTGCAACGTGAACGCCATCACGTTGATGACTCAGTGTATGTATCACGTGAGTCTTTTGTAGTTCTTTCTGTAAAAGAACTACTTGTTCCCAGAGCTTTTTATGCTTTATTGTGGCACCTGTGTCATCTTTGTAACCGTTTTGAATCCAGGTCTGCATGTCATTATTGTAAGACTTGACGCAGTAATGTGAATCGCACACTATTAGTGTGGGGAATTCGCGATCGGCATTTTCAAGCACCATCTTTAAAGATTTTATTTCAGCTCGCTGAGTTGAACAGTTTCTGAGTGATTCAGTCTTTGTGACTATTGGTCTGAATTTACCAAAGCGCCAGCGACCTTTAACAATCGCGCACGCTGCGTTGTAGGATTTTTTCTCTACATCGTAGTGTTGTGCGAATCTATCCATGTAGATTACACATGTGTACTGTTCGAGAGGCAGAATTTCGATTGGTAGATGATATTCTTCTTCATATCCTAGATTTTCTAGTTTTTTCATTTTCGGGTTAAAATAGTATTTCACGTCTTCTGCAGCAAGAGAATTTTCCCATTGTATCCATTTTGGATCTAGTGCCACAGCATTAAAATTGCGTGGGCTTGTTAAGGCCTCAAGGGCTGATTCTGCTGTTAAAACAGATATCCTTCTGCCTTGGGCTTGGGCTCTTTCTTTTGCTACAGCAGTTTGAACTGCTTTTAGAATTTTTTTAGTAGAACTGAATTTCATTTCAGCTTGTGTGTACAAATGTGATTTGTAAGCTATTGGTACCGTTTCTCCCTCATTAGAGGTTAGGTACGTGAATCCTCATCTTCCTGGGATGACTCGGATTACAAGGTTGCGTACGTTTTCTCGAGTTTGCAATTTAGTTTTAGTTAACATGTCTGTTTGTAATGATCTTAAAATATTTGTGTGTTTCTGAGTTTTATTTATTCATTTGAAATCAGGTTGTATTAATTCATAGAGAGGTTTAACCCTCTCTGCATAATTTAGAATGTATGTTCTTCCGAAATTCAGGAAACCTAGTATTGATTGTAAATTCTTCAGCGTTTTAGGTGCTTGGAGTACAGCACACTTCTCTAAGAAGTTGTCTGCTAGGCTTTTACCTTCACTTGATAATTTGTATCCTAAAAATAGGACAGTTAGATGGGCAATTCGTGACTTTTTAAAGTTGAATTTGTAACCCTCAGCTGGAAACCCTAGTATTATGGTGTTCACTCTTTTCAAGTGAGTCTCCAGGTCATCATCTGTGAGATAGATGTCATCAACATAAGATAATGCCTCATCATCATATATTTGTAGTAACTCTGTTACTCTTGCTGAGAATAATCCTGGGCTGTTCCTGAATCCCTGTGGGAGTCGACAGAAGTGTTTATGTGACCCCATTATTGAGAAAGCTATCAAATACCTGCTTTCAGGTGCAATTTTTTGACAAAAGAAGCCATTTGATATGTCTAATATCGTTTTATATTTTTTGCGCACAATGTTATTCATTAGTGCTGCACTGTGTGAGTTTTGTACTGCAAATGTTTTGCAACATGAGTTAAGGTGTCTGTAGTCCAAAACTAGACGATATGAATCATCTGGCTTGGAGACAGGAAACAAAGAATTGTTCATTTGTGAGGTGCATTTTTCAATCACCCCCTGGTATTCAAGTTGATCTAAGATCTCCCTGACTTGCTTTTTAGCTTCTTACTTAACTGGGTACTGCCTTTGTGCAGTGGGATGATTTTTTAACTGGATTTTGTGATGAGGAGAGTCCTCATCTCATCCTACATGATTTTTATATAATGCAGGAGCTTGAGCTACTGCCCATTTTCTTGCATATATGGATTTTTGGGCACTCCCTGACAAACTCTGGTGGGCAGTCTTTCTCAGCTAACAGGATGTCATAGCCTTTCGAAAGGTTATCCCAAAAGAGACCCCTTTCTTTCCTAGTCTTGTCCCCCTCTATAGGTAATGTTATTTCATATAATTTATGGGGTTTGCTTACTCTGGTGTCTGCAGTTTCCACTTGAATGTATTCATTCGTGTCCACTGTCTCCAGAAGATTCATCAGGATCTTGCGAACTATGCTCACTTCTGCTGTGCTGTCTAGCATTGTCTGGGCCCACTCTCCGTTTTTCAGTTGTGTCCTCAGTATCCTCGGCATGTTTTATTATTTTAATACTGGCTACCTTTTTTCTTGGAAATTGTAATTTTTTACTTTGATGAGCAGGTCTTTGGACTTGACGTGCTCTTCCTTGTGTTCTGACCGTGCTCTTCTTTCCGATTTCTGTGAGGAAGTCTGAAAAGATCGAGAGGGACGTGTATAAATATCTTGATGTCTGTCAGGTTTTCTCAATTTATACCTATCTCTTAGGTTGTATCTTTTCTCAGAGGGCTCCCTCTGGGGAGACTTGCCACCTCGTTCTGGAGATCTATTTCTCCGTTGAGGAGACCTTCCTCTGGACTGGAATCATTTTTCCATGGGAGTGGATTGTTTATTTCCATCCCATTTAGATTATTTTTAATAAATGTTTTTTTAGGATTTTCAAGTAGTTGGGGTTTTACTGGTTTCCCACCCAAACTATCTCTACCTAGTTCTTCATAGGATTTATCTATGATTCTGGCAAGTTCAAATGGTTGGTCTGCTATATTTGTTTCTTTCAATCTCTGGCGGATCGCCACAGATGCTGCTTCTCCTTTGATGTTGGCTAATAATATAACCGAGACCTGTTTGAAGTCTTTCAGTAATTTCATACCCAGAGTTAAAGCAGGTTCTGGACCGTATTCATTTTGAATCTGTTCTAGTACGTCTGGTATAACCGCCATGGACGGAACACCATGTGTTTTTGTGTAAATCGAAGCAAAGACTGTGCCCCAAGTGTCACAGACCTCCACATGTGGTGCGATCCCCATTGGAAGACAGATAGTCAGAATTCTGTGTTTCTCAGTAGGCGTAGTATCAGGAAATACTGCCTCTATTTGAGTGCTTTTCTGAGCTAACCAGAATGGAATTTGTTCCCGTTTTGTAGGTACTTTGCCAATGGCTGATTGTATATTTTGTGGTGTGATTTTAATTGTGTTCCCCTGGTGAGGGGTGGTCTCTGGAATTTTTCTTGCCGGTTTGACTGTTGAAGTCCTCATGACATATTGGACCAATTGTCTGTGTATTTTAATTAACAGTTTTGGTTGAGCTAAGAGCTCTCGGTCTGACATTTTTTCAATGTCGGGATGTGGTGTGTAGCTGGCTAGAACCGGCCACGTTGCTCCTGGTCTACCTAGTGGACCGAGCCTGGTGATGTGATTTTGATGTTTTAGGGCACCTTTAAACCAGAGCAGGTGCTCTTGGTAAGTTAGTGGGATTTCAACGTCCTCGAAAGGAGTGTGTTCATCCAGAGGTTCCTCTATTTTGTAATAGTGGAATTTGTGTGTTACAGCGTTTGCTGCTGGAAAGTTTATCCATGGATAGAATACCTCTGTCTGCCAATATTCATGAGCCTCTACCATGAATATGACTGTACCACCTCTTGGTGTTAGTCCATTTTCTATAAGTGTAAGAGTTATAGTTTTCCTTACATTTACCGGAATGATTATAGCATTCGGGTCATTTTCTTGGAGACTTGTGTCATCCGCTAGGAGTTGAGCTGCTATTCTAGCTGCATCCCGTTCATCATCGCTTTCCGTCATTTTTATTAACAGAAAGTTTTTGTTGCTGATCAAGTTTCAAGGGAAACAAAGATTAGGTGCACAAAATTTGGAACACTGTATCCTTCAACGTTGACTAAACCAAAAACTATACATAGGATTCTCATCCTACTAAGTTCCGGCGGATTTTAACCTTTTACCCACTCCAGACGTCTTTTGGAGATTTTACGGGAAAAAGAGTCTGTGTGAAAAAGCACGACTGAGTTACTCTAATGTCTTGCGTTAGATTATTGCCTTACCAAACGTTGGGCGCCATGTAGTGTAGTTCCTATATTCCCAATAGGCTCTGCGCATTGGAATAATATAAACAGCAGTTTAGACGTAGGACTGAGGTCGACTAGGTCTCTACTGACTATATTAGACTTAATTAGTTTTGCCAGCTAGCTCAGAGGTCACTAGAAACTTTCTCGAGTAAACAAGGAAGAGTTTAACTTCCCTGGATAGACAAGAAGGGATTTGCTTCTGACAACCATAAACATGACAACTTTGCTCCCTCAGAATAAACAGTGTATCTCTAGAGTCGTATGAAAACAATAGACAACTGTTTCACTCAGTCAATCGTCCCTACTTAGTTTCACCAGAGTGCAGAGAAATAGAGAGACGGGCGTTTTCAATAAAAGGTGTTATTTATTGAGCAGTCTTCTTTCTCATGCAAAAGAAATTAATTGCCACAATTGCAATACTGATCATGAAGTAAAGTGCGTACAGTAAAAGGAGTATTTTAAACCAGAGCAGGTGCTCTTGGTAAGTTAGTGGGATTTCAACGTCCTCGAAAGGAGCGTATTCATCCAGAGGTTCCTCTATTTTGTAATAGTGGAATTTGTGTGTTACAGCGTTTGCTGCTGGAAAGTTTATCCATGGATAGAATACCTCTGTCTGCCAATATTCATGGGCCTCTAACACGAATATGACTGTACCACCTCTTGGTGTTAGTCCATTTTCTATAAGTTTAAGAGTTATAGTTTTCCTTACATTTACCGGAATGATTATAGCATTCGGGTCATTTTCTTGGAGACTTGTGTCATCCGCTAGGAGTTGAGCTGCTATTCTAGCTGCATCCCATTCATCGTCGCTTTCCGTAATTTTTACTAACAGAAAGTTTTTGTTGCAGATCAAGTTTCAAGGGAAACAAAGATTAGGTGCACAAAATTTGGAACACTGTATCCTTCAACGTTGACTAAATCAAAAACTATACATAGGATTCTCATCCTACTAAGTTCCGGCGGATTTTAACCTTTTACCCACTCCAGACGTCTTTTGGAGTTTTTACGGGAAAAGGGTCTGTGTGAAAAAGCACGACTGAGTTACTCTAATGTCTTGCGTTAGATTATCGCCTTACCAAACGTTGGGCGCCATGTAGTGTAGTTCCTATATTCCCAATAGGCCCTGCGCATTGGAATAATATAAACAGCAGTTTAGACTTAGGACTGAGGTCGACTAGGTCTCTACTGACTATATTAGACTTAATTAGTTTTGCCAGCTAGCTCAGAGGTCACTAGAAACTTTCTCGAGTAAACAAGGAGGAGTTTAACTTCCCTGGATAGACAAGAAGGGATTAGCTTCTGACAACCATAAACATGACAACTTTGCTCCCTCAGAATAAAGAGTGTATCTCTAGAGTCGTGTGAAAACAATAGACAACTGTTTCACTCAGTCAATCGTGCCTACTTAGTTTCACCAGAGTGCAGAGAAATAGAGAGACGGGCGTTTTCAATAAAAGGTGTTATTTATTGAGCAGTCTTCTTTCTCATGCAAGAGAAATGAATTGCCACAATTGCAATACTTATCATGAAGTAAAGTGCGTACAGTAAAAGGAGTATTATGAAATAATACTGTAATAGCATTGATATGGTTTCCTAGCCATATGATACTTTAAAATGGATAAAATATATACATACATAAATACATTGACTAACGTACTCAACTGGTGCTTCTAATCTACGCCTACCCCGGTGTACCTGACCTAAGCCTAATTTGTGGGAAGGAGCAAGTAAGTTGCAGTTTAAGTTAAGTTGGGGTTTTGCCAAGGGTCTGGATCAAGAATTCTCTTAAGGGTTTAGTCAGCTCCGTACCTTGGTTCTTAGAATGAAGGAGGTCTTGTTTCTCTCTCTCAGGACTCGATATCCCAACAACCCGCAAGGGTGGCTGGAAACACCGGAGCTGGATTTTCTCGGCTGGAGAAAAAGACAGCGTCTTCCTCAGTGCGTCAAAGTGGAGGGGCGGCTTCCTTCGGCTCCTCGCATCAGCTGGGCTTCCGGGCAAGTAGATAGCCTCTCTGCTCCAAACCACCGTGTGTTTGCTTAAGGCAACGTTGGTATATTTATACGTGAAAGGTGCCGGGTTTGACGTAAGGTTGGACATAAGACGTCACCAAGAACTAACAGTTCTTTCTGACTCTAGGAGTTCTTGTGCAAATCAAAACAAGAGCAGGGGGATTTCCCGGGCTGCTGGAGGCTTGGTTTGTTTAAAGAACGCGCTGTACTTTCTAGGAGTCTAGGGGAGTAGCCATGGCTGGATTTGGACTGCATGGGCTATTACTAAATATGGATATGATTCTTATGCCTTTATAAGGATATTATTTATTATAGCCATATAAGGGCATAAATCGGGAATATCGAATTATGGTCCTAGATAGAAACACAACAGAATCACCAGCCCTGGCGTACTTAGTGCACATGACTAGGGGCTTCTTGGTAATACAAATATGCCAATCATGGATAACCAATCATAATCACAATTTACACAGAGCATATGCACTTTAGCACTGGTCAGCAGTGGTAAAGTGCCCAGAGTCCTATTGCCAGCAACCACAGGTGAGGAAAAATAAGGGAGGAAGAAGCAAACAGTTTAGGGATAACCCTGCAAAAAGGGCCATTTCCAACAGCGACATTATAACTGCGACAGTTATAATGGGTCCGATTTCTTTTATTTTATTTATTTATAAAGTTTTATATAGCTCAAACTTGATCCCGAAGGATATCAGAGCATTTTACAGTTGGCGGGAGAGGAAGGAAAAAGATTACAACAAGACTAAAATGGTGAAACTAATATGCATAGAAGCCCCTTGCGCTCTTTATGCTACCATTGCGTCACTTTTGGTGACGCAACGGTCGGCGCAATCAATGCTACCTATTTACAATGTGATGCAACTAGGGAGATGCATCATGTTGTAAAGCCCTGCGTCACATTATACCTGCGTCAGGTATAATGTATGCAGGGGGCGTTCCTACGCTGGAAAACCTTGTAAAAGTGACGCAGGGAAATCTACAAGATTTCATTGTGTCACTTTTAGGACGCCACTATGTCAAAACCTTACGCCTGCTTGAAGCAGGCGTAAGGAGTGACGCAGTGTAGTGGGAAAAGGCCACAAAATGCATTGCTGGAGTTGCGTCATACTTGCGACACGACTCCAGCAATGCGTCACTTTTGCCCCAACAGATGCGTCAGAATTTCTGACGCATCTGTCAATCCTTCCGCCATGGTGCACCGTATTGTAAATACAGTGCATCCATGGTGGCGCAAGCATTTTTTATGGTGGTGCAAGGAAAGTGATGCATCTCTATGGATGCGTCACTTTCTTGTAAATCTGCCCCAATGTGTGTAGGGTGGGCGTTCTAACGCTAGTAAACCTTGTAGAAGTGACGCAGTGAAATCTATGAGATTTCACTGTGTCACTTCTAGGATGCAAATGCGTCAATATCTTATGCCTGCCTCACAGCAGGCGTAAGATTGCCTCAGGCTCATTTGAAATGGGACTTGCCCATGTGAAATGACCCATTGATGGAGTTGCGTCACTTTCATGACACACTTCAACAATGAGTCATTTTTGCGCCTACAGATACATCAGAAATACTGATGTATCTGTAACTCCTTGCCACATGATGCGTCATACTGTAAATATGATTAATCTAGCATGTCGCAAGGAGGGCGCAATGAAAAGTGATGCATCACTGTTTTCACGCAGCGATTCGACACTTTTCATAAATGAGGCCCTCTGTGATTATCTGTATTTCGGGTGTGCGGGAGAAGACGGCCTTTCACTCAATGCGAACTGTGGCAGCAGAGCCTGCATATGAACCCCGCCTCAGATGTGCACAGGCCTGAACTCCTTACCCCTTGCAACTCCAACTCCAGTCCATATCTAACGCTCTGCTCTCACCTGTCCCAGCTTCTACACGTACCTCCCAACACTAGACATCCCAGGCTCGCTCACACATCGTGCTAAGAAATGCAAATATGCTTCAAGTGAAGCCTCGGCTTGTTGAAGTAGCTCCTGGTTGTGAATAGGTATAATGTACGTGCAACCAAAAGTGTTTGAGATTACTGAATTATTTTGCCAACTGTTCCAGTGGTCGTTTCTTCCACTTTGTCCATGTTCTCAATGTAGTGCCGCAGGCGGGAGAAGGGTGGCGGAGGCCGCAGGGCCTCGGGCGGGCTCTGCATCCGTGGAAGCATGGCTGGCTTTCTGCCCTGGGCCTTGAGCACGGTTTGCGCCTTGGCCACGAACGGCGTAAACAAGGTCCGTGTAACAATCAAGTAAAGGGGCCAGTAGCCATGGGAGAAAACAAATGACGGCATAGCCATCACAAGCACATTAAGCAATCAGAGGCCAGCATTTAGGAAGGGCAAAGACAAAGGCCAATGAAAGACATGGGCGGGGCTTCACCTCCGTACAGTACCTACCCCAGATCACCAGAGCAGTGCTTGCTCGCTGGCTCAGGCTCAACCTAAATATATGTGAAATGCATGAAAACAATAACCTCAACAACAGAAACCCCTAATAATGCCCTAATGAACACAGTCTTCACACAGCCTTGAAAGGAATTAACACCACTGTCCAATGAATTCAGTTGCAGGGATTCGGATCAGAAACAAAACTATGCTCGGAACCATAGAACATTAGTAGATAGGGACTGAGTCACCATACCACCTCAGTATCATGAGCCCGAGTACTACTAGCTATAGTTTTTCATTTGCTATCCTACTTGTACCCAGAGAGACAAGTGAATTCACACCCCAGAATACAACACTCCCGACCCCCTAGGGTTCACGTTGAGAGGGCACTCCCTTTTGCTCACACACTCATACTCTGCCACAATAAGATAGGGTAGATACACGAAGGAAGTTTGAAATGTTTATTCAAGTTATCATGCTCTAAAATGCAGTACACGTACCACAATCAGAAAGCAACTGCCTAGCAAACATACCATCAGCATTGTCAATAAACTGTATATTATGAAAATCCCTGTCATGTTATAAGACAGAATAGCCTACCCTCCTCCCCTTCTACAGAAGCAAACTAATTATAAAGCAATGATCTCTGGGTTTAGCAACGGACCCCTTACCTTAGCATACACTAATGGATGTTCTACATCTCAGATACAGCTGTGATCTTCTCTCAGAAAATACCTGTCTCTCTCTGTCCCTTACCTTGTTGCCCATACCAATATGACGTGATTTACATGTTCATAAACAGCATCAGCATTTCGGCACAGAAGCAAACATGTTTATATAGTAACGTGTGCAAAGCTAATGTGGCCTGTGTCTGGCACAGTTAAGCTAACACAGGGAAAACTACAATGGGTCTTGTATATAACACACTAACACATTTGCAGCCATCAGCACGTATGTAGCTGTCACAGGGAATTTCGTATCACTACACCAAATTCCAAGTTAAACACAACATGCAAATATGATGGTTGAGGAGAACCAAGGTGAATAGAACAAAATGGCATTATTATTTTCCGTGGAAATAGAAAATCCAGAATTAAAAAAAAAGTCATTATTCATTGAATATGACAAAGTCTGAGGTCCTGACAATTGAATGCATCGACCCAGATACCATCATGATTGCCATGGGATTTGTGATAGAGCCAAACACTAGGATACAGACTGTCATACCCTCACTTATCAAAATACCTGTAGTATTTAATTTTTTTTCCAAGAGGTGCGTTCCAGCAAAGAGTGGGGACTAGTTAGAAAACATCAGCCATTCAAAATAAATGACCGAAGTCATGAATGCACCCCTGACACTGTCAACCAGCGCATAATGTTTAGGAGAATCACAGGCAGTGGATGTTAACTCCTTAGGGGCCAGATGTAGGTAGCCTAATACCGGTCGGTAACGGCCGAAAATCGGTAATTTCGGACGTTACCGACCGGTATTTGGACATTGAGATGTAGCTCGCCCAAAATTTACAGAATTGGAAAAAATACTGAACCGGTAGATTACCGGCTCGGTAAATAATCCGAATCGGTAATATTACCGAATCGGTAAAATTACCGATTCGGAAAATATACCGAGTCGGTAAATGTCCCGAATCGGTAAAATTACTGATTCGGAAAATATACCGAGTCGGTAAATGTTTCGAATCGGTAAAATTACCGATTCGGAAATTATGAAATGGAAAAAACAACACCATCGAGATGTAGGTGAGCCGTAAATTACCAAATTTCACCAAAATTCGGTATTTATGAATTGGTATTTAACATGGATTGAAAGCAGGTGGTAATCAGGTGCTGCCTATAAAAAAGGGCACCAAAATGCAACTCTGGAACCAGAATGGCGGCTTTCTACGTCATAGCAAGACGGCTAAGGCTACAGGCAGCAGGTGAGAGGAAATGGAGAAGGGAGGAGTAGGTCTACAGGCAGAGGATTACACTCTTCTAATTGACAGAGCCAGAGATACTGCAAAGATACAGACTGCACCCCCAAACCATCATGGACCTGCACCCACTCCTGGACCACCCAAGACCAAGAGCCCACGCCATCCCACCCCATGTCCAGGTGCTCTGTAGCATACACCTCCTTGCATCTGGGAGCTACCAGAGTGTTGTTGCTGCGGTAGGTGGGGTGTCCCAGAGCTGCCTGTCACGTTTTTTCAGAAAGTTCCTGGATGCCATGATGCAAAGAATGGAGCATTACATCCACTTCCCAGACACTGATGCGGACTTGCTCAATACAAAGACTGACTTTTACCTGATGGCAAATTTCCCACACGTGATTGGCTGCATTGATGGGACCCACATCCCCATTTGCCCCCCAGCTGCCACTGAGCACATATACAGGAACAGGAAGTCATCACACACAATTAATGTACAAGCAATCTGTGATGCCAAGTACATTATCACCGATATAGTGGCCAGATACCCAGGAAGCACCCACGACTCATACATATTCCAAAACAGTGGAATCTATACCCGCCTGACAGCGGGTGAATTTGGGGAAGGATACCTGCTAGGTAGATAAATGGGTGACACTCCCTTGATAGATGAAGCAGACGTATGTCAATGTGTGCCTCTGAGTAATGTATTTTTTTCTTTCACATCAGGGGATAGTGCATATGCACTCCGTTCCTTCGTCCTGACACCCTAACTCAACCCCACAACCCCCAGCCAGAGACATTACAATGTGGCACATAAATCCACCCGGAACATCATTGAGCGCACCTTTGGGCTCCTGAAGAGCCGGTTCCGCTGCCTCCACAAAAGTGGGGGGGCACGGCAGTACTCACCTGTAACATGCTGTAAGATCATTGCAACTTGTGCAATGTTGCACAACCTTGCAATTAAGAGGGGCACAGAGGTTGAATTGGAGGACTATGAAGACCATGACGATGAGCAGGCACTACCAGCAGCCAACACAGTAGGAGTACCAACACCCACAGATGGAAGACAGAGACGGGCAGAAATCACACACAACTACTTCTGAGTAAGTATAGAGACAAAGCACGTGTTGTACTTCAATGCACGTAGTTTATTTTGCACTACGTTGAAATGACATAAGCCACAAATGACACATACTAGTGTGCCTAGCACTACTGGGTGGACGGGGGTTACCTCACCCTCACATGTCCAACTGAATATGGCAGACTCGCTGCTTGCGCCCATGAACAGCCCCGCGTGATGCCTGAGGTTGGCTTAGTTCCAAGTCTGCTGTGCCAGCGCCGGCACTCTGGCGTCTGCTGCTCCTCCTTACTTCAGGGACAGGGGTGCTGCACCTGCTACTAGTGGTATCTGTATCCCCGACACCTTCTGCTCCTGTGGTGGCTGACTGGTTTGTCAGCAGCACTTCCATTGCTGTAGTGACTCTCCCCATCCCCCTTGTGAGATCAGTACAGCAGTGCACCAGCCCCTCCTGCATCGCAACTGAACGGCGACACATCAGTGAAGTCGCAGTTGCAAGATGGTGCATGCCGCTTGTCTGCTGGTGCGTTCGATGGCTCTCACTGCCCCTTTGTGCACGGTCCTCACGTAGTTCCTCACAGAGTGTCATCACACACTGAGACATGTCCCTGACTCCATCGGCCATGTCCCTCATGCTGTCTGCCATTGATGCTATTCCCTTGTTCATGTCAGTGAAATTTGTGTTCGAAAGGTGCATTTGTCTGTGCACTGCACTAATACCTTTTGCCTGCAGGCGCTGCACCTTGACCATTGTGGTCTCTAGGCCACAGAAGACATCCTCATCACGGCCACTGACGCTTGCCTCCCGGACCCTACGACGTCTTGTTCCTCCGGATCGGCTGACAGGAGTGGATGTAAGACCTTGTGCATTTCCTGCCATTGACTGTATTGACTCCTCACACTCCCTTTCCTCATCGGAGAATGTTTGTAGGATCCTTTGCGGGGGACCGTCATGCCTCACGAGCCTGCAGATGTCTGACAACTCTGTGTCTGCTGGTGTGTCTGGTCGTTGTGACTCATGTTGTGGTGAGTCAAGGAGCACTGGAGATGCTTCACGTTGCATGGTGTCGTCTGCCTCTGGTGTGTCAGCTGCTTGTGTGCAGGGTGCTGTAGGTCTTGCAGTGCTGGGCCCTGCATCCCTGCCTTCTTGCTCACTCCTATTACTTTGGGGATGTGTCTTCTCCCTCACCTGCAGTGACTTGCGTGATGTCTCCCCTGTGGACAGATATGGACAGTGTCTTAGTGGTGCTTTCACCGTGTAATTCACTATTAAATCACATTATTATATCACTATTTCCTGCTCCTCCCATGTCTCTGATTGTATTGTGTGGCATGCCTGACATCATTTCATGTTGACTGCTCTGATGGGTATTCTTATGACTACCACTCCCATAATGCATTGCAGGTGAATACTGAAGTCAGTACTGGATTTCCTCAACACATAGCCACATTGGGGGAGGGACACAGGCAGGGGTGTGGGATGATGGACATGTCCCTTACCTTTTTTAGCTGCAGCTTGGGCTGAGCTGTCTGCATCACCAATCCCCACAACGCACTCTGGCTCCAGTATGGACTCCACAAGCTCTTCCAGGTCCGTGAGAGCAGGTGCCCTGTTCTTCCCTCCACCTGTAGCATTGGCCTCCTTACTTCTTGCTGCCAATTTTTTCTTAGTAATGATCCTTAGATCGTACCATCTCTTCTTGAGATCGTCCACCTCCCTGGTGGTCACTCCTATTGCGTTTACTTTGGTCTGGATCCCCAGCCAGGTGTTCCTCTTGACAGCCTCTGGTACCTGCAGGGACTGCTTTCCAAAGGTTTATGGGCAGTGCTTGACGACCTCCTCCACCAGCACCTGAAGTTCACCAGTGCTGAACGTAATCTTCCTCTTCCTCTCTGCACCTTCCCTCTGAGAGTCTTGGGGATCCATTTGTTTGTCCTGCAAGGCTCTGCTTCACAACAGCCTATCTCTGTGTAACTGCTCTCCTGTGTGTTCAGGTACACTGCACCTACATGGGTGCGGCCACTTCCTGGTTGTGGGGTGGGGTGGATGCACAGGATTGGTGTATTGCTCTGTTGGTTGGCTGAGGGGCGGGGTGGAGGCACGTGATTGGTTGATACTTCAACTGCCTGATATTTTGTATCCCCGACTCGGTATTTACCGATTCGGTATTTACCGAATCGGTAAATACCGAATCGGTAGATTCAATGCAGTCCTATGGGCCTCCAGGCCCATAGGGGCCCATAGGATTGCATGTGAATTACCGAATCGGTATTTGCCGTATCGGTAACTACCGAATCGGTAAATATCGAGTCGGGGTTTCCAAATTTTACCGATTCGGTATTTTTTACCGATTTTTGACCTACATCTCATTTCCCTTTTCTAAAATAACGATTCGGTAAAAATCAGTATTTTAGAGTCGGTAAAAATGAGTTACCTACATCTGGCCCTAAATGTATTGCATTATAAATCTGACAATGGTGTTTGATATTGACATCTGCTTCACCGATTGCAGTGCAGGATCTTGACGTCATGGTTATGACTCAATAAGTCTGCGTGAAAGCATCATAACATACATCATGGAGAAATGTCACCCAATAAGGTCATGGCTACATGGTGAGTAAGGGCCCCACACTGATTCCAAGTTATAAACACTACCTACATTATATAAACAAATCTTAAATCGAAAATTACACGACTTACAAAACTCTGTGGATCTGAAAATCTGCTATCCAAGGTAATTATCCCACTCCAAATGCAGCCAATGCCCCGGGACATCCTAAGACTAAATAACCCACTCCATGCCCTGTCATTTCCTTTCATCCTCCACCCTAATACCAACAGATCGTGTTTTCAAGGTAAGCTACTCTACTCTCATCATACTCACCCCCATCTCATGGCCAGGCAGATCTGTCATTGCTCTTGAATATTACTTCTTAATAGCTCACCAAGGGCCAGATGTAGGTAGCCAAATACCGGTCGGTAACGGCCGAATTCGGCCGTTACCGACCGGTATTTGGCTTTTGAGATGTAGGTGCCTGAAAACAGGCCATTTCGGTAATTTTACCGAATCTGTAAATATACCGGTCGGTAAATTTACCGACCGGTATTTTTACAGAATCGGTAAAATCGAGATGTAGGTGGGACTCTTCTGAGTCCCACAAGCCCTACAAAATCGGTATTTTACCATCAAATACAAGTTGATGGTAAAATACCGATTCAGGTGTGCATGCACATGTGTGCATGTACACCTGTGCCATATGACAGGCAGACCTGCCCTTAGGGCAGGTATGCCTGCCACATGGCACCTGAACCCGTTTTGGGGGTGCTAGAGGGTGTCAAAGTGACACCCCCTGCACCCTTGTGAAATTCGGTATTTACCGATTCGGTAAATACCGACCGGTAAATGCCCAATCATTCCTATGGGCTTCAAAGCCCATAGGAATGAATGGGCATTTACCGGTCGGTATTTACCGAATCGGTAAATACCGAATTTTACCGATTCGGTAAATGCACATCTGTATTTACCTACATCTCGGTACTTATATTTTACCACTTCTTAAATACCGAATCGGTATGATTCGGTATTTAAGAGGTGGTAAAATAATTTTACCTACATCTGGCCCCAAGTGTGGGAAAAAAGTGTGCTTTTTTATTGGGTGTAAATATGTTCAGCCATTTCTGAGCAATTATTGTTTTAAAAGGTGCTCAGTCTGCATGAAGTGGTTAACTTTGGTAAAAGATTAAATATATTGTGACCATTGGTGTCCAAATATGATTTGATTGGGCCATTAAAAGTGGATGGGTTGACCCTGTTTGGTTGGCCACAACAAGGAGAATATTTTGTGGAAACCATTACAATACTCAGGGACATAGTGAAAGGGTTCAGTGTGGGAACATCTGACCCCACTTCATGTGGGAAGGACTCCAGCTTTAGCAAAAACTAAAATAAAAAACAATGTTTCAGGTCATAGGTACTGTGATGTCAGCACCTGGTTGCTCAGTACCCAGCGAGTCCCCCATGGAACTGCAGAATAGCTGCCTACACCATGGTTCCAATGCCAATATTGCAGCTCTGGTTCCATGGTGCTTCAGTGCTGAACACATGTAAGAAAAAGAGCAGGGCTTGGTCATATTCCAGACCCTGGAGCCTACTGCTATTGTGCAGGCTCTATTCTGTGGGCAGTGGTAGTTATCCGCCTGCAAGGAGTATGGCACAGGGCCAACCCACCCATGTGCCTAGCTGCAAGCTGTGCGGAGTGGGGGTTTGGACAACCGTGGGTGTTAGGCACCTGTGAGGAGTTGGGTGCCGCCAAACTCAAACAGCACATGGCCGAAGGTTGACTACTCACTGTAGGTTGGGTACCCATGAGGAGTTAGGCACCAAGACTGGCTGGAGGCAAGGCTGTGCAGCCAAGTCTTTGCAATGGGATTTCGGCACCTGTGTGGGGTTGGGCACCTGCGGTTGGATTGCACAATTCCAAGCCTCCAGCAAGGCCCTACACACATCCCCTGCCGCATACGACTGAAGACTATATGCATTGAGGGGGTTGGGCTCGTGAGCGATGGACACCTGTGGATTTATTGGTGCACAGCCTGGCTGGAGTCCAGACAGTGAAGTGAGTCCTGGAACTCCGGTAACAACATCCTGGCCAGTGGTTGGCCTCCTCAGGGTGTTGGGTATAGGGCCTGGCTTGAAGCCAGACCCTGTGGCCAAACTCAGAAAAGCTGTAATAGCATCCAGTACTGTGGGATTCAGCGAGTCCCCCAGTGATGTTCTGGTAGTGGCACAAAGGTATCGTAAAACTGTTTTGGCCATGCTCAGTGGCGATTGGCGGCCTCCAGGGGATTGCGAGCCAGGCAAACAAATGCAGAAGGCCATGCACAGTGCGATCTCGGGCATCTGCAAGGTGGTTGGGTGTAGGGCTTGGTCAGAAGTCAGGACAGGCAGCCATTCTCCCACTGCCCACTGATAAAGATCATGCACAGTGAGAGGTTAGGAGCATGCGGGGGGGGGGTGAGCACCAGTTGCCTGAGAAAGTTGGGTGAATGTTCAACTTTAAATATGATCAGAAAAACTACAGGAGTTAAAAAAATAATGTTAAAGTGGTGTTACAATACAGTATTCTAATAGGATATCAGCTAACTATAAAAAACACCTGAGAAACTCACTTAAAAAATAAGGGTTAAGGTGACATTATAGTTAGGTTTGAAATGACTTAAGAACTAATATTTAAAACTGAAAAACTAGTGAAAATTGCCAGTTATAGTTTAGTGACCTATTACTTCCACTCAATCATGCACTGCTTATGACCTTAGATATTTCATCTCTCATGGCATTTTTAATGAGACCATCCATGATACTGTTGTTCACTTTACTTCATAAACCCTTGCATCATTTAAAAAAAGAAACATATTAATTAAGGGCCTATAGACAGCAAAGAGGTACTGTGTGTACGCTTATAGGCACACAGAACAGAAATAATGTAAGCCCGCAGGCACGGATATTCATGCATGTTGAAAGTTATTTGGGGCACCATTTACAAATACTTTTGGGGAGAAAATAGTACTCCATGGTAAACAAGGTGGATTGCAGAGGCAGGTTTTAGAGTCGGTTGTGGCTTAAACACTAAAGAAAGGTATACCTTTGGGAAAGACACTACCACAACACCATCTACCTCAAAGTCCGACACCCAACATGGGTACATCATGAGACACTTATGTCAACCACTCTCAGTACCACCCCAGTACAGGAGAAGACAGTAGGTAACAATACTAGCTAAGCGGTTTAATAAAGTACGCCCCGTGGAAATATGGGAGGGACCAAGAGGGTGTTATTCAGTAGGGCGAATGATATGCCGATTATTGAGGTGATACTTACGGTGTCTTAGATAGGCCAGAGGCTTGCTTTTTTTTAAAGGGCAGATTATCTATTTTCTAATTAATATGAGGGACAACATGGAGAGGAACAGACATGCTGACCCTAAATGTGATTATAAATTTGCCTTAGGGTAGAGGCTGCCCCCACTAGCACCTCCTAATACGTGCAACTGGAGAAGTAAAGCAAGACCTGGTGGTGATAAGAAATAGGCTCGTACACCTTCCTGAGGGACCAAGTTGTGAATGGTTGACGTAGTCACCCTGAGACACCCAGTTTGGGGTGAGTAGAATTCTATACTCAACTTGGAGTGAAAAGTATAGGGAACATTGCTTTTAGATGTGTTAATACTGCCCCTTCCTAAAATATGTTGTTATGCTTAGGATTTATCATTGATTCGGTGGAACCATTGTCAATGGAAAGACCTGTTGGTACATTACCCCTATAAATGTGTCCCATCAAAGCTTAACAACCCCACCATTGGATGGTTAGTGAATGGTGGGGAAGAAATGGAGGTATTGTGATGTGGAGGAGAACATGCTGTAAATTTTGAGTAGTGGGTGAGTAAGCGCAGTTTGTCACTAGGGTATTTTTAGAACATATGGGTGTGGCAAAGAGGCGCTGTAGTGACCACACAGCTACGTGACGTGGAGAGTGACATGGAATGCACCCCAAGGGCTGGGTGCAGCTCAAGGAGATAAGTAAAGGGTGCCTGCTTGGAACGGGGAAAGTACACACCGGGACACATACTGTCTCGTAGCCTAATATGTGGGGCTTGGGACGGGTGCATCTGTACTTACTCCAATATATGGGAGCTCTTAAATTTGCCAGGAGGCCAACTGGATGTGAAGTTGATGTGAGGTAGCAACGTTATAAGGAAAGACCTAGGGGGAGGCCCATTGGGGTTGTTGTATTGTATTGGATCAACTGTTTGTATTAGTGTGTGCAGCATAATGAGAAGGATAACATGTGAACTGTTTTTCATCAGGACCTTGGTTTTTTTTTTTTAGAATCTACTTGTACTTTCCTGTGGGAAAATTAATTTTGTTGTCTTGAAACAGGTGGTGCAAATCAAAGAAACCCACTAAAACGCATCAATGAGGTCAAAAAGAGACTACATCTGTAACATGTCTGGTACAAACGTGTATAATGTTGACACAGAGAAGTGACAGAAAATAGACAATTATTGTTGTCTTCTTCTGCCCTTCTCAGTACTTCATGACTAATGGTGTTTTTTTGGTTCATGTTAAATTATCTATCTTGTGCCATATCTGCAAAATAGGAAAGTGTTTTTAATTGATACACCCTACAAGTGGGGAGTGCTTTTAAATATTTTAAAGAGAATAAAGTCATTCTTTTTTTATGGAATTGTATGCATAAGCTTATGTGTATAATTAATAATAAAATCACAGAAGATTTCTTACAGACTTATTAACTAGTGTCTTCTCCTATACTGGAGTGGTACTGAGAGCACTTTACATAAGTGTGTCATGATGAACCCAAGTTGAGTATCAGATTGAATGGTGAATGTTGTTGTGGTAGTGTCTTTCCCAAGGGGAAACCTTCCTTTACTGTTTAAAACGGCGTCTTGACCCCTTGGAGTGTGGGGTGCTCTCTCATATTTTGGCTGGTTGGGGCATAAAGCCAAACCCTGTTGCAAGCAATCTGTGAGAAAGCCTGAAGCTTCTGTTGACAATTGAAACTCCCTCACTTAATGTCTTGGCACATGCCCATGTTAAATAATTGTAATAGAGTGCTGTAGACAGATTCTATGTTACACAGATGTTTATAAGTGTGGATGTTTATTTCCAGAACTTTGATGAGGATTTGTAGCTTTACAGATTGCTGAGCTTTGAAAGAAAGATCCAAGTGTGATAATTAGGGAGTATATAAATATCCCCTTGAGGTTATGACCCCCCAACGCACAATGAAATTAATCAAGATTTTTCAGGATTAAGTGATGTTCATACAGATATTAAAATAATCTTATTTTTGTTGTTTCATACAATTTCTTTGATACCTAGTACATCAGAAAGAGTTAAAAAAAAATCATAAATATGTGGAAATTAGGTATTGGAGACCTGGTGATAACATGTATTCTTGTTTTTGTGTTTTGTTGTGAGAACAACAGCCAACACGTGTTTCGCCCCATCATGGAGCACAGGTCTGTACCTTTTCCAGGATCCAAAATATCATTAATACATCGATAAATATAAAAAATTAAGACAGTTGTTTGCAAATGTGTGAGAGCATGACAATAACATGTATAATGTATATAGTTTTGCCAACTATGAGCTTCACAAATGTTAACTGCTGCAAGCGTGAGTTCTAAAAACCGTAGACTGCTTTAGCTGTGTATCAAGTGAAACACACAGTCTAAGTATCACCACGTGCTGTGTGGCACATGGTTGCTGAAAATAAGCGGTGCACCATTTGTAGATAGTACCTACCAGCGCCCAAGTAGTCTCAGTATCTGAATGTCAAGGGGTTGAGAACAGCACATTGTCAATCTAAAGATAGCACAGTTGTATTTGGTGAAGACTATATTAATTTTGAGGAGTGCATTTTTTGGATATTTTGATAACTGGGCTAGCTTTTTACCTCCCAGTGCTTCAACCCACTGGGTAGTTCTATCTTAAACACAAAGTCAATGAGAAGCTAGGGCAGATTGTAAATGTATCATAGATCCCTTGAATAATCTTTATGAGTGGCTCAACTATAGTTGTAGGGCTACAAGAGGCCGAGAATCTCTGATATCAGCTGGTATCTCTACATTCGTTTTTTACCTAGAAATAGAGAACAGGAAGAGAGCCAAGGAATACTTGGCCCACTTCTTCATGAATGTACCCCTTCCAATAAAATAACACGCATATCTACATCCATGTATCACCTGCTTGAAGTAGGTGATAAATAGTGTGGGGACTATTTACAAAGCCTAGGTAGTGCATGGCCTAGTAGGTGAGAAGAGAGCTGATCCTTCTTTGATGCCCTATTAGGGGCAGCGGAGACAGGTGCAACAGCTTCCCTCTGTCTAACAGCACAGCACTAGGAACTGAGTCCAGTAATTCTGGACCTGGGATTACTGTGTCCAATAATCCCAGGTTTGGAAACACCAGCCTACTCAAAATAACCTGGAGTGGTTAAGTAGCCTTAAACTGATTCAGACCATGAATCTGAGATTCTAACCCTGTAATGCTTGTTCCTAATAGGGTTGTGTGTATTGTCCATCACTGCTAGATATGATCACTTTTTAAATCTTATAACAAAACATTTTATTTGTTTGTTTTTTATTAGCCCCCATGTTGTATCTTATGCTTTAAAATGGCAGGTGACTTTTGAACAGGAGGGTTTAGTATCCGATTGATGAAGCTATTTTGATGAGGTCATAATGTCAGCTGCATGATTTACTTACCTTGTGTTCAGAGCAGAGGTCTTCTTAAAAGTTTTAAGTATTTTCAGAAACTTCTTATGTTCTACTTGCAGGGATCGAATGAAAGCTAATATGGGCTACAAAGGACCAAAACGGATAGTATCCACGAACAATACAATGTATGTGTACCCTACAAGAAATAACCTGAAACTATTATGAAAATGTATGTGTAAGATTCCGCTTGAAGCTAGTACACCGTGTATAAACACACGAGTATTCTCTAAACACCACTTAGCCTTTTGTGAATGTCTGTATTGTAAGCATTAACATTTAGTCTCCTTGTGCAATGTTTTCTGATCCAACGTCTTAAGTGTCTGGAATGCATGTCTATGCTTTAGGCTGGTGTGTTAACCATCATATGCCTGAATGTGAAGTTTTGCAGTATTTTTTTCAGCAGGTGCCATAATACTGGGCTCGCTGACAGAAATAATCATTTTTTGACATGCATGGATGATTCATTGCTGTAGGAGGATGACTGATCTCTTTGTGTGTTCCAAAACCATAGGTCCCGTTTGATAGATTTGTCTTAAGATACATTACATACACATCAAGTGTTGAAGTTCCTATTCTGAAGGGCTCAATGACGTTTAAAGAATGCTTTCTTCAATGTAAAATTGAGGCATGATAAAGTTGTTAGAGAGCATGACTGTAAGGGAGAGATTCCTACTGACATTGAATCTACAGAAATTACATGCACATATGTGCCGGGGCTCTGCACCTCTGTTGGGTTGCAACATCTCAATGGTGTCTATTTCATACGACCTCCCTTATGTTTGTCTGTAGCCCCTGCCTTTACTGTAACACACTATCAGGGCGAGGTGTATTCCAGAAGATATCAATTTCATCTTATGCTTTTGACTGACAAGCTGTGAAATATAGTATCAGGACACATATGCAAGTGACTGATTGAATGGCTTACTAATCTATTCTGTGTTATTTCTTCCCTCTCTGTTTCACTTGTTTCTGTACTTAAGGAGGAGGCGAGAGGATTTGTTTCCGCCCAAGTTCTTCCTGCACTACCCTGTATCGGGGAGCCCTGCTCTCCTCCACACTTCCTGTCGAATTCCGGGAACAGAAAGTTGTTGGTATTGCTCTGTGAGAACAAGACCTCGTAGGTTACTTAAGCTGCCAATCAATCAATTATTTCTTTATTTAATCTAGACCTCTGCTGAGATCAACAACTAGAATATTTCACCACTTGGATACGCCTCTTAAAACAATATCAATACAATTGTTTATGTTTTAAGAATGAGTTAATTTTTTTTAAAAACATTATATCAAATGAACTCTTTTGTTGGACATAGAATTAAGTTAATCAGATCGGCCCACTTTGTTTAACATTAAATGTGAAATATGGGAATGTATAGCAGATATGCGGTATTGCAATTGACAGGCAAATAAATAAAACATGATTTCAAACATGATTGGATCCCTCCTTTATATACATTACATTAACCTCTCATTATTCAGAGATGACCAATAGATCATATGAGTTTTCAGAAGTAGTAGGCCTAACCTAAGTGCTAAAATTACCCACTTAACTCCATGGTAAAGTGAAAAAGAAAGATACAATGTAGGGCGCATGATTTCGATGCTGTGTGGTAAGGAAGAAAATAGCTTTAGTGACATGCACTACCATTCATAAGCTATCCTAGAGGATAGGACTCAGTGGGAAAGCCATTAGGACAGGGCTCATATTTATGCAAATTGCAGAGGACACAACCCCGAGTCCATGCTAAAACCAACTGTGCTTTTTGCTGATATGGCATTTATGCATGTTAATTTAGTGCATGGGTACTCACAAAGTTTCTCTCGGGGGCCAAATTTACAGTGTGGTTTGTGTCCGAGGGCCGCACCGGTTGGGGCGGGGTCAGTGGGGAAGGGCTAGAGCAAAAAAAACTGTGACCATGAGGTTGATCACAGGTCCCTGCAGCGGACGCCTTCGTCCACTGAGCCACCAGACCCGGCATACACACATCTCTCTCTCTCTCTCTCTCTCTCTCTCTCTCTCTCTCTCTCTCTTTTTCTCCCTCTCCCTCCCTCTTTCTCCCTCTCCCTCTCTCTCCCTCTCTCTCCCTCCCTCTCTCTCCCTCTCTCTTTCTGTCTCTCTGTCTCCCTCTGTCTCACTCACTCTGACTCTCTCACTCCCTCTCTCCATCTCTACCTCTGTCTCATTCACTCTGACTCTCACTTCCTCTCTTCCTCTGTCTCACTCACCCTGACTGTTTCACACTCTCTCTCCCACTCTCTCCCTCTCTCTATGTTTCCTTCTCCCTCACTCTATTTCCCTCTCCCTCACTCTATTTCTCTCACTCTATTTCCCGCTCTCTCCTTCGCTCTCCCTCCTTCCCTCTGTCTCCCTCTCTCTCCTTCCCTCTCCTTCATTCCCTCTGTCTCCCCCTCACTCTATTTCCCTCTCCCTCACTCTATTTCCCTCTCCCTCACTCTATTTCCCTCTCCCTCTCCCTCACTCTATTTCTCTCTCTCTATTTCCCTCTCTCTCCTTCCCTCTCCCTCCTTCCCTCTGTCTCCCTCTCTCTCCTTCCTTCCCTCTCCCTCATTCACTCTGCCTCCCTCTCTCTCCTTCCCCCTCCCTCACTTTGAGGTCTCCCTCACTCTGAGGTCTCCCTCACTCTGAGGTCTCCTTCACTCTGAGGTCTCCCTCACTCTGAGGTCTCCGTCTCTCTCCTTCCCTCTCCCTCACTCTGAGTTCTCCCTCTCTCTCCTTCCCTCCCCCTCACTCTGTCTCCCTCCCTATCTCTCCCTCACTCTGAGGTCTCCCTCTCTCTTCTTCCCTCTGTCTCCCTCACTCTGAGGTCTCCCTCTCTCTCGTTCCTTCCCCCTCACTCTGAGGTCTCCCTCTCTCTCCTTCTGTCTACCTCGCTCTGTCTCCCTCGCTCTCCCTCCCTCCCTCGCTCTCTCTCCCTCCCTCTCTCTCCCTCCCTCCCTCCCTCACTCTCTCTCGCTCTCCCTCCCTCCCCCTCCCTCGTTCTCCCTCCCTCGCTCTCCTTCCCTCGCTCTCCCTCCCTCGCTCTCCCTCCCTCGCTCTCCCTCCCTCCCTCGCTCTCCCTCCCTCTCCCTCTCCCTCCCTCGCACTCCCTCCCTCGTGCTCCCTCTTCCTCCCTCGCTCTCCCTCTCGCTCTCCCTCCCTCGCTCTCCCTCCCTCGCGCTCCCTCTCCCTCCCTCACTCGCTATCCCTCCCTCGCTCTCCCTCCCTCTCCCTCCCTCGCGCTCCCTCTCCCTCCCTCGCTCTCCCTCGCTCCCTCTCTCTCGCTCTCCCTCGCTCCCTCGCTTGCTCTCCCTCCCTCCCTTGCTCTCCCTCCCTCGCTCTCCCTCCCTCACGCTCCCTCTCCCTCCCTCCCTCGCTCTCCCTCCCTCGCTCTCCCTCGCTCCCTCACTTGCTCTCCCTCCCTCGCTCTCCCTCCCTTGCTCTCCCTCCCTCGCTTGCTCCCCCTCCCTTGCTCTCCCTCCCTCGCTCTCCCTCCCTCGCTCTCCCTCCCTCCCTCGCTCCCTCGCTCTCCCTCACTCCCTCACTCTCCCTCCCTCCCTTGCTCTCCCTCCTTCGCTCTCCCTAGCTCTCCCTCCCTTGCTCTCCCTCGCTCCCTCGCTTGCTCTCCCTCCCTCTCTCATTCTCCCTCCCTTGCTCTCACTCGCTTGCTCTCCCTCGCTTGCTCTCCCTCCCTCTCTCGCTCTCTCGCTTGCTCTCCCTCCCTCGCGTGCTCCCTCGCTTGCTCTCCCTCGCTCTCCCTCCCTCACTCCCTCACTTGCTCTCCCTCGCTCTCCCTCCCTCACTCTCTCTCCCTCCCTCCCTCACTCTCCCTCGCTCTCCCTCCATCGCTCTCACTCCCTCCCTCACTCTCCCTCGCTCGCTCTCTCTCCCTCCCTCACCCTCCCTCGCTCTCCCTCCCTCGCTTGCTCTCCCTCGCTTGCTCTCCCTCCCTTCCTCGCTCTCCCTCTATCCCTCGCTCTCCCTCCCTCCCTCGCTTGCTCTCCCTCCCTCCCTCTCCCTCCCTCCCTCTCCCTCCCTCACTCTCCCTCACTCCCTCGCTTGCTCTACCTCCCTCGCTCCCTCGCTTGCTCTCCCTCCCTCTCTCGCTCTCCCTCCCTCACTCTCACTCGCTTGCTCTCCCTCGCTTGCTCTCCCTCCCTCTCTCGCTCTCCCTCCCTCGCTCTCCCTCGCTTGCTCTCCCTCGCTTGCTCTTCCTCGCTTCTTCTCCCTCCCTCTCTCGCTCCCTCTCTTGCTCTCCCTCCCTCGTTTGCTCCCTTGCTCTCCCTCGTTCTCCCTCCCTCCCTCGCTCCCTCACTTGCTCTCCCTCCCTAGCTCTCCCTCGCTCTCCCTCCCTCACTCTCCCTCCCTCCCTCCTTCACTCTCCCTTGCTCTCCCTCCCCCGCTCTCCCTCACTTGCTCTCCCTCCCTCCCTCGCTCTCCCTTGCTTGCTCCCCCTCCCTCCCTCGCTCCCTCGCTTGCTCTCCCTCCCTCCCTCTCCCTCCCTCACTCTCCCTCGCTCCCTCGCTTGCTCTCCCTCCCTCGCTCTCCCTCCTAACCCTGCCTGTGTGTGCCCGGGCTGTGACACCCTCCGGGCACACACACAGCCGCACCCAAGCACTTCACAGGTCTTAAAAGACCATTGGCATGTTAATGAGGCTTTGTTCACCTCTCAGCGCCACTGCAGCCCCACTCTGACCATGGCGGGAATCACACGGCCCCACAGAGCAGCAGAGTCTAAGTCGCGCTCTTGTTGCAGACACTCTAAAAAAACTAAAAAAACTCGGATACGATGTCTGCAAGGTCCGCGGGCCACCAGGGAAGGCTTGCCAGGCCGCCACCGTACGATGTCTGCAAGGTCCGCGGGCCGCCAGGAAAGGCTTGCCAGGCCGCCACCGGCCCGCAGGCCATACTGTGAGTACCCCTGATTTAGTGCATGCACTTATGTTGCAATCTGTAAAACGGAATCTAGTTATTACAAGGCAGCAAGCCACCCAAAAACACGACAACATCACTGAAAAAAAAGGTGCTAAACTGAAAAAAAAACTTTGTATAAATCCACCAATATGTAACATGATGACCACTAAAATAATATGTTGTTGTTTTTTTGGACCAAACAAAATAGGGTGACCCAGATAATCAATAGGTAGGTTTAACTATACACACAAGCACATAAATGCGGGTCCCGCAAACGTAGAGAGTACCTAATATCAAAGTTGAAAATGCTGTTCTTATGCCTGCCAAGAATTCAAAAAGTGGACTCTTGTCATGACTAAACATATTCAGTACTGAGTTTTTATCCACAATGTTTGCAGAGAAGTGTCCTGTAGTAACTACCACACGTTTGATGTCATTTAAAAAGTCTGATGTGCCACTGTCTGCACCTAGAAAGGGTCAGCGATTTAATCCTGCTATGTGCTGGAGTACCAAACATTCCAGGATAGAAACAGGAATGCTTCACATCCAAAATTGAAGGAGATGTAGGGATGGAAGTTTCTTTGTAGGGATAAATATTTTCTCCATGCCGAACAAAATTTACTTTTGCTCCCCGGGCACCATTTCTCCTGTGCTAACATTTACGCTAGATGGAATATGTCACACTCAGTGCTTGATTTGTAAAAGAATGAGTGCAGGGGCCCAAAAAGCTGCTTAGAAGCCTGACAAAGCTCTACTAAATGTTAGCGCATTGAATACCAAGGCTACCTATTCCTGAATCCACCTCAGGCCTATTTACTGCCAGATAATTCTTGCCTCCTTTATATCACTTATGCAGGTTCCTGCTTTCTCCTTTGGTGACAATTGTCTCATCTCTCTCTTCCTCCTTCTTTCTTGTTTGTGTGTTTCCCCTCTCTTGCTCCTGAGAGATATCTGAAGAGTTAAAATAGGCCCGGTCCCCAATATGAGTGCTGGTGGAATGACTGCAATGACTGCAAACCTGCTCCACGTGTAGCTCACAAGGTGTACTCCTAGGAATGATTGTTAACTCCAAAACGTAGGCAGTGAATCTGCTTTTGGAGTACTTCTACAGGTGCATATTTGGGGGCATATTATCAAGGACGGCGTTAAAAATTATCAGTGCTTTAGCGGCAGAAAACTGCAGCTAAAGCGGCGATAAAGGGATTGATAATATGCCCTGGAGAATTCCCTTAGAAGCCCATTATCGCCGCTTTAACGGCAGTTTTCTGCCGCTAAACCAGTGATAATTTTAACGCTGTCCTTGATAATGTGCCACTAAATACTTTGCAGTGACACCACAACCATGACTATGAGCGTTTTTGTCAGGTATTTTATCACACTGCACCTCATCATATTGATAATTCACTGTCACCAGCTCATGGTGCAAGAGAAGCAGGCCACACAGCTCAGAGGAGCCATACCAGTCTAGGAATCCCAGGACACAGATCAGTCCATTCTATGTCTGTCTCCTAGCCTGCCAACGATGTACCACATCCTATCTGCTACCACTGATTCTCTTGAGCTAAATATTGAGACCCTGAATGTCATTCCCCCTTCATCTAGTTTCTGACTGTTGTGCATTGTTTCTAAGATACTGACAAAGGACACAAACACCCTGCTCAATGTAGTCAATTCATACCTTATCTTCCTTGCATACACTCAGTCAATAATGTAAAGGGAAAGGTGTATGCAATTGAGATATTTCCTAAAGTGCTTGGGGACATTGATTGTTCCCATACACCACTGATTTCTCCCAAGGCCAGGTAGAAAGTTTGCACCATTAGTGTGCAGATAGTAAGCAAAGTAGACATGTGCTTTACTCAATGATGAGTCTGATTGTTTGGTTCCACCCATGAATCCGTGTGGTTGAATTTACATACCGTACACCCTGGAGACACAGAATTGATTCAGGACATGGGTGGTTTCTGAGTACATCGAAACACATCTCCCCTCATGTCACTTTTGTGAAGCAGAAGTGATGACTGAGCTATCCAGTGGCGTAGAACAACCCGCCCCCGCTTTAGCAGCTTAAGTGGTGGTCGCCACTGCACCTCATGGCCTTAAAAATTATTTCCCACTAAATATTGGTTCGTTTTATATTTGGCCTCTTAAGGCTGCAGCCAAAGACTCATAAAATGATCAATGGGAAGGGCAGGGCTGAGGTGGAAGTCAGGAACTGCAAGGTCAGTCAAATTCGGGAAAGGAGAGAGAATAAGAAATTCAGAAAGTTTAATTCGAAAAACAAAACAATGACCAGAAAACAGAGTGATTTGGGCGACGTGAGGGAAGGGGTTGAGATCAAATCTAAAAAGTTGTTTGAAAAAAGGAAACATTTTGGTAGCTACGAAAAAAAAAAGGAGGAAGGCGTGAAGGATGATAAAAAGATGAAGGGAAGGAAACAAGGAAGGAATATGAAAGGAAGGAAGGAAAAGTGAAAGGGGAAGTGAAAGAAAGGAAGGGTGAAAACTATAATGAAAGGGTGCACAAATGGACGTGTGACAGGATAAATTAACAAAAGGTTGGAAGGAATGGTAAAAGGATAAATGGATAAGCAGGTGAACGGAAAGTGGGACAAAAGTCTGTTAGCATAAATGGATGGAAGAGTGACAGGATGGATAATCGATATGTGAAGGGAATGAACATTGAATGAATGGAATGATAAAAGGATGGATGGAGCGATGATTGAAAGGAGGGATGAGTGAAGGAGTTGATGCATAAATTAATGGATTGATGGAGGGAAGAAATGTCAAGGGAGTGTTGGAATAAATTAAAGGATGGGGCAAATGATCCAAGAATAGATGGATAGAAGGGTGGGAGGATGAATGGATTGATTGGAGGATGTACTGTTGGGCTTACTGTATCTCTCAGTTGGTGTCGTTAGAGATGTGGTTAAAAGTTGGGGGTATTTTAGTTTTCTGGCTACTTTCTTTGAGCTATTTAAAACAGTAACTTGCTTGAGTACTAAAGTGCAACCTCTACAGTGATATAAATATCTTTGGCCATGTATCATCAACACTTTTGTGTCGGCATTTCTGAAAACCTAAATATATGATTATAACTGCTGAAATATATTCACCTGTAGACAATTTTGCACTGAGGTAATCAGTGTCAATGCTCGAGGAGGTTGAGGACAAGCAATGAAGACAAAAATTCAGAAGTGAGACATCTCCCACATCAAAAGGGTATGGTACGACTGACTTCAGAGCAAATATGACTGCTAAGTAATTTTGAACTGTCCTATATAACATATGTAACACTTTACTTGTAAGTAGCGCATTACGCAAAATATTTTTTAGGATAAATATTTAGTGCAAAAAGTGCTGCCACCCTTGTTAGTTTTCTTCTGCCACTTACCAAACCTCAAATTTCTTCACTACGGTGGGCTAGCCAACCACCCACCACAAGCCCTACATCCCTGTTCACCAGCAATTATACCCTACCTTACACCCTATTCCCAACTATTGGCCACCTACCTGCAGTTTCCCACCACCCAACCTAAATCAATTACAACATTGGAATTTGGAGCCCCCCATTCAATACAATGGAGTGTTCTGGGCTTCTACAGGCCGGTACAAACCCGCAGAGCAACATTCCAATGTTGTTTTTGTTCACAGCTGCTGCTGTGAACAAAGGCCTCTCGTTGCCCGAGGGGATTTAAATCCTCAGGCTCCAAGAGGGCTTTGTTTTTAGTAAGTAGAACATTCTAACCTTGAGCAGCGGAATGTTCTAATTGCCTTAGAGACCGCCTAGCGGGCTCTAGTGGCCATTAAAGGCCTGCTCCCTTGTTAAAGGCCCTCGCCTTTGGCTCGGGCTTTTAACACTGGAGCTGGCCGTTAATGGCTGGTAGAGCCCGCTAGGTCGGGGTCTAAGGCTATAGTATGCCCTTTACTAACTCTTTATCCAACCATTTATCTTAACTTCAACAACTCTTTGCATAAAAACCCTAAACAAAACAATATGCAAAAATCTTTTTGGGCAAACGTTCTCTTGGCCGTGATGGGTTGCATGGATTATCTCCACCTAAGTGTATATTTGGAGATGTGGGAGGATTTGGATTGGTGGATAGATAAAACAATTGAGAGTGTGGCTGTGTTCCAGACTGTAAAGCAGAGAATTACCATAATTGTCTGTTTCACCCAAAGTCACTGGGCTGAGTTGGCCAAGCAGAGATAGTTCATCAGAGTATCCTTGATGTTATTCAGGGATGACAATGAATTGGAGGTGTCTTTGTAGGTCTCGAGGGAAAAAGCTTGCCCTGCCTCCCTCATGCTGATCCTCCTGGTAACAGCAGGCTGCATATTAACAGCTACAGTCTCACTTGTGTCCTCGTGTGAGGGAGGGTCTTCATGCCTCACTGTCTACAGATTCCCCCAAGATAAAAAAACATGACCATCATCTATGCCATAAATTATTAAATGGATGATCTCTTCTTCCAAGGGTCCAGGAAGAGGAGTCAAAAATGCAATCAAAAGTGCAAGCTGTGTCTGCAACAGGGGTGTTAGCTGTTGCAGAATGCTAATATGCCTGATGTTGCAAAGGGGGTATTGAAGAGCTCTGCTCTTCTGTAATCTGTGGCTTCAGTCATTGCAAGGGATGCAAGTAGTTGTAGATGTAGAGGTGTCAGGTACTTTCAATATAGATGTTAGATAAGTGTCGGTCCCTCATCCACATCTGACTCATCATTATTTAAAGTTTGACATATGAAGGATCTGAGTTGTACTTCAGCAGGGAGTCCTCCTTATGGACCCTGACTTTCAGTTTTGTGCTGTAATACTCTCTCCTTGGTCTTCCTTAGCAAGTTGCTTCATCTTATTTCTATGTGTAGTCCACCTCTCAGAGATAGGTGGAGACTACATTCACTTTGCCCTCTACTACTTCCCACGGCCATGTGCGCACTTTTGTAGGAGTCTTGAGCATAAATTGCTGAAAGCAAAAGATCTTCTTGGACAACACTCATATAGCACAAACCACTCCTGGAAGGAAAATTACACTTTTCTCTGTCGCTTGTCTTGGCTCATGGAATTAGGGGTGGATGATACTGGTGCAGATTAGACTTCTTCCTGATCCTGGGAATGCAATTGCACATAAGCTCCAATAGCACTTTACACGTACAGCACACAGATTGTGTGTAATGTTATTCACACCATGTGCAGATCCCACACTGTACCAGTATTTGCCAAAACAGACTCGAGGTACTCTTTTTTTCTCCAAAATGGCCATGAAGGTTCTAATCTCTGATCCCAAAATGTCATTAAAGTTTTAATGTACATATTTTTTACTGAATTACATTTTGAAGTTTCTGGGCCAAATGTGTTGAATAACCCTGAATCATGGACACTGATCACAACTACACCTCTTCATATGATGGTAACACTTAACCGTATTTTATTCTTAAGGTTGGCTTTAATCTGTCATCCCAAAGTTTGATTTTGTTAACTCCTCCAGGAATGCCTACCAATAGGCCACCGGTTAAATAGTGCATTGACAAAAGAACCATCTGTGGCACTGACTGCTTCTTGAAGGTTGAAGTATAATGTTGGATTGTAATCTTGAAGTTTGATAGCACTTAAAGCCTGTCTGTAAAAGCCCCCTGTTATATTATGCATATTTGTAGCATGCACTATCACTCGGGAGTGTGTCCTACTGCTGAGCAGGTGTGAGTCTAGCCACACCTACTATTACTGAAGTGAGCTGACTCAGCTCCCTATGCTGACTGCTGTAGTGGGTGAAAGAAAATGTGAATGACACAACACCACTCTTGGTGACCTTAACCTCCATCTGGAAGATGATCAGTGTAATGTTAGCAAACTGTTTTTATCTGATCTGGAAGCTCTAAACATCTTGTTATGCAACTCAGGGCCAACACATTCTGCAGGGCACTTATTGGACCCTGTTTTCTCCAATCTATCATTTGAATGTTCTTCCCCTGCTCGTCCTCTGGAATGGTCGGATCATTATGCTGTACATTTCTCCCTATCTCGGACCAAAACCCCGACTAGTGACAATAGCAGTAAGGACGTGTTTATACGTCAATTGAACAAGCTTGACACTACTGATTTCAACAGGCGCTTGATGGACACCCTCCCTAACACCGATATGTCCACTTCCGCGTTGAACTCTGAAGTATCTAAATGGTTGAGCACTGCTATTGATGAACTCCTCCCTTTAACATCCCAAAATTCTATGTCCCATCGCCCCCCTGCACCCTGGTTTTCTGAGGACCTAAAGCGTATGAGATCCAATTGTAAGAACTTCGAAAGGAAGTGGAGGCGCTCTTATTCTGCCTCTCGCAAAGTGGTCTATAAGGAAGCCCTCAGGGACTATCACCATCAATGTAAAATGGCCAGAGCCGCCTATGTTTCCAATACGGTTACCAATGCCCAAAATTGTCCTCGCACTCTTTTTTCGGTTGTGAAAAAATTAACAGGGGCAGATGTAGTACCGGCTCCCCCTGCTCTAGATGTGACTCAATTCAATTCTATTGCAAAATTCTTTATATCTAAAGTAGAGCGTATCTACGACTCATTAAATCTTTCTACATCTAATGATGCATCTGTACTTGAACCAACATTGATTCCAGATCATCTGCCTTTTGCATTAAATAAACTTGCAAATTGGCTACCCTTTGATGATGACTCCTTCTCTTCCTGCCTGAATAGCATTAAATCTGGCTCCCTACGGGATCCGGTACCGGCCAAAATTTTAAAACTACTTGAATCTGGCCCACGCCGTGTGTTAATGCGACTTCTCAACTCTTCATTATCTGAGTCTCTTGTTCCACAGGAGTGGAAGCATGCAATGATTGTTCCTCTACTAAAAAAGTCTGGAGCTGATGTTGCCAACTTGTCAAATTTCAGACCAATCTCATTGCTTCCCATTCTGTCAAAATTCCTGGAAAGGCATATTAACACGCAACTAACTCATTTTGTGGAAAGCACGGGATTTTTACATCCATCCCAGTCAGGCTTTAGAGCGCATCATTCGACCGAAACTACACTCCTAGGAGTTACCGAGAGTCTGAGACACAGTGTCGATCGCGGAGAAACATCTGCTCTTATTCTTCTGGATCTAAGCGCGGCGTTCGACACTGTGTCTCACTCCATCCTCCTTACGACTCTCCGGTCCCTGGGTGTAGAGGGTGCTGCTTTAGCCTGGATAGCTTCTTTTCTAAGAGACCGTACCTTTCAGGTTTTTTCTGCCTCTGCTTCCTCAACAATCTGTCCATCGGCATACGGCGTGCCCCAGGGGTCTATACTTAGTCCCCTACTATTCAATATCTACGTAAGACCCCTGGCCGCTATTGTGGAGGAAGCCGGTCTTACCTTATACTCTTACGCCGACGACACACAAATAATTTTTTCTCTCTCTTATACAGAGGGCACTGATACCTCTGTTTTGAGAGAAGGTCTGATTCGTGTCTCCAAGTGGATGAGGAACAATTTCTTGAAACTTAACGATGACAAGACCGAGGTTGTGATACTAGGCAGGAGTAAGGATCTCTGGGGCCCCCACCATTGGCCCAATAATATGGGACCTACCCCTCAGCCTGCAACAGTAGTACGCAACCTCGGGTTCCTCATCGATGAGAAACTCACAATGAGACAGCAGGCTGTAAAGGTAGCCTCTATCTGTTTCGCCACCTTGAGATGGCTTCAAAAAATCCTGTGGATGCTGCCCCCCTCCACACAAGGAACGGTAGTCCAGGCGTTGGTTGTTTACCGCCTGGACTACGGTAACGTTCTTTACCTTGGAGCTGATCTGGCATCCATAAAAAAACTTCAGGTTGTTCAGAACGCAGCTGCTCGGCTGCGTCGCAATGTCCCTAGGAGAATATCTGCCTCTCCAGCACTCCATGACCTGCACTGGCTCAGAATCCCAAATAGAATCAAATTCAAAGCCCTTTGTCATGTTTTTAAAATTAAACAAGGCTCAGCTCCTAAATATCTCCAGGGCCTCATCCAGGCCTATAAGCCAAATCGAACCTTGAGATCCTCCGGGAATGGTGACTTTTCCGTTCCCAGATTTAGGCTAGCAAAAATGGGAGGCCGCTCTTTTGCCTATTTGGGTCCTAAACTTTGGAATGTTCTTCCGATGACCCTAAAAACAGAAACCAATCTTTTTCGCTTCCGTAGAGGACTTAAAACTTGGCTCTTTCAACAGTAATTGGAGCTTCCTTTCAGCATAATCAGCATACTAGTTCTTCTTCTTTAGTCTGTACCTTAGCGCCGGGAAACCCACTGTGGGTAGCTGTGCGCTTTATAAGCTTAGATAAATAAATAAATAAATAAATAAATAAATAAATAAACAAACACATGGATAAAGAGCACTGTCTGTAAGCCCCTATAAGTAAGTATCCTACATATAATTGTAATAAATTAAAAAATCCTAAAAATGTTCTGATCCGGTTAGTATTCCAATTATAATGAGTATTAACTAAAAGTGGTGCCTTTAAAGTTCTGATGTGCTGCTAACACAATAACACAATGTCCAAATGTGATCATGCCACAGAAGGGAGTACAAAAGTATTCATATTCGTTGTGACTCTGGCCACCTTGCCACACAAGCTGAGGCACATTTTGCTCATATTTATTTTTTTGACCCTGACCCACCAAATAGTTGGAACTTAGCATATGTTCTTCTGGGAAGTACATGGTGCAGCGTAGTATAAAAGGTGCATTCTTATGAGGTTACAGGGTTAGAGGTTTTAGTTGAGCAGCTGTGAGATGTTATTTCCCTTTCTATATTATCTTTTAGTTAATGAGTTTCCATCCTGCCTCCTAAGTGTCTGCTTTTTACGAACTGTTTCTTTTTTTATTTCTCCAACTGTGGGCTACATGGCCTTGGCCATGTTTGCGGCTGCAGTTCTTTTAACTTTAACAATCTCTTTAATGGCAGGCTCATTAGTTTGTTTACACAACCGATACTTTTACAACTGCAGTATTGTAAAGCTATCTCCAGGAAGTGATAAAAGAAATTGCAGGTTCCAAAGTTCGACATACAGAATACCACTCTCACTGTCTTTAGTTACTGAAACCACGATGACTGCTCATTGCAATTTGGCCGCACATCAATGTACTGTTATTTTTGTACATATAGGTGGTCATTCAGGACGCCCCCGTATTTTAGCACAAACCCTTTTCAAGGGCTGAGTACACCTTGCACTTGCTCATTGTTTTCCCTTATACTTACTGCCTGGTTTCATCTGATGGTAACTACTTAACGTACTCATAGGTGCTTTTATGCATCAGCCTCATAGTTTCTGAAGTTTTCTGCATTCATATTGAAGTGGGGACTAGTGTATCTCTTTTAAGGTGTTTTGAGTGAAAAAAAGATGGTCCACATCCATCCACTGCCAATGGTTTTAGATTTAATGTGCGGGAGACAATAGCCCACCTCCACCAACTAAGACTCATGAGGAGGCATTGGCACTTGTGAGAAAATATTGCAACTTTGCAGGGGAAAGCTATACAAGGCATGGGAAAAACTGGGAACTTGCACAACGAGTAGAGCAATATTATTATTACTGGTCCTCCTACTGTAAGTATTCTTATCAGTAATAATAATAATAATAATAGTAATGTGCATTTCAACAAGACTATGTTTCAATCAAATAAAATAAAAACGGTGCAACACCCCTGTATATTTTAAAGCAGAAGTGAAAAGTGAGTACATAAACATACTGTCTAGCAGGGGCAAAGGGTACTTTGCTTGAAGATGTTTTTATTTCCGGTTTTACCCATGGGAAACAAGTAACTGTAATAAAGTTTTCACTTTCAAGCACTATTATTGATCTGTTAAACTTGAAGACGTAGTATAGTGAACAACAGTGTTATGTTATTAAGCATGGCTACCATATCAATATGGAGACTGAAGCTTGATACCAATATCAAAACTTTCATACTGGGTAATGCCTGTCATCCATCATGCAGATTCGTCGAAAATCGAATGGCCAAGATAGCCACAGAGCAAGTCTCTTCTTAGCTCCGGCCCGACCACCAACAACTGTTAGCCTACACATTGATAGACACCCCCAGAAGCTATAATCCCAGGGGTGGCCTCTCCGGTCAGTGGTGCAGAAGATTATAGGTGCTCCAGAGGAATAAAGGAGCCTGGATGGGCAGCTTTGAACATGCTGCCTCGAGGATAGGGGTGCGGGTGTCGCTGACTTCAGTAAAAGCCAAACCGGCGAAGAGTGTGATCGTAGCATATCGCTGCACTCCAGGGCACAGAGGGCCATGTGTAGCTGGAGCTGGAGTAAGTGAGTGGTTGCTTAGTACCTAGAGAGGGGGTGGGAATCCTCCTCGCTGATGTGCTCTAACTGGAGAAGATGCTTGGTACCTACAGAGCAGCTCCTGAGGCACACTCCTGGTGTACAGAACTGGGTGGCATCTTGTGGTGCATGCCAGTCAGGCGCAACTGAAGGTTTAAGCGTATTGCGATGGGGGAGATCCATGGGCCTCAATTGGAGGAACACAAAGCCTGTGATTAGAGTGGGCAGACTGGTCGCCTTTTGCTTCCCCCATCCCTCTTTTTCCCCCTTAGCCTACGATGAGTACCATTTATTGGTGCTGGAGGACATAATAGTGACAGAGCTTAATTATGTGGACAATGTCCATGGTCTAAATACAGTAAGACTTTATGCATGAATTAGTGCATTTGGGCCATGGAGAGTGTGCCTCAACTTGTCTGAGAACTTAACAACTAGGGTACTCCTGCTTCTTTTTGGACTCTTCTGCAGAAAAAAACCGTGCATGTTATGGCTTCCTAGTTGCCCTATAGAACTCTCTCAGGGGGTGGTACTCTGATAAGACTTCTGATTCCATAGGTGGCAAGAGAGATGACCTATGAGAGCTATTGACATGGGATCGGCTCACTTGGCCTTTATTGAAAAAAAATACTTCTGTGTCTTGGTATTGTTCTTGCTGAATAAGGTGTCGACGTGCCACTGATCATGACTTAAACATGGTGAAACCCAAAAGCTCCAGGTCAGGGAACTCCCAAGTGGAGCAAGCAATCTTATTGAGCCAGGCTATTTATGTATTGAGACAAGGAATACATTCGACAGGTCATAAGAAAAAAGGTTACCCTGGCTGGTGGAGATGAGTAAAGTTAATACAAGTCCAGACTATACAGCGCAGTGCAGTGCAGAAAAGAAGAAGGTTATTTCTGGAGGAGAAGACACGACTCTGAAGAATCGACTTCAAATATGCTGTGATGTTTCTATCCAAGTTGAAGGTCTTGGATAGGGACACAGCAAGGTTCTTTTTGACCCCAGAAGATGCCTGGATGTGGCTAGAGTCAAAGGGAGAAATTGCTCTTGCAGATGTATGGGACATTGGCGAAGGGTGGTCGACTGGACAAAATAGAAGCATGTAAATTCAGGGTATACCCACAAAAACACAGGCAGCCAGGGAGAGGGCTCTAACATAGACAGAACTGAAACGACTCTGCTAAGGGCTTTTCTAAATCTGCTTTGGACAGGCTAACATTTGATGACATGGTCCTGGTACTGAGGGTCTTCCGCAGACCTCACCCCAGTGTGTGCTGTTCAATTATAAGATCATCTATACATATTCTTTTTTATTTCACATAGATATGGTGGTCGTGGGAGTGTTGCAAGAGAGAGCAAAAACGGAAGAAATGTAATTACCAGTGGTGGTCAGCAAATTCGCTGGGCTGTGGGTCAGCATCAGTCTATAAGCTTGTATGCACTTATTCCTCATTGGCATCCCCCAGGTTCTGAGACAGAAGCATACATTGCAAAAGCTTATAGTGCTCAGTTGTTGGCTGAGGCTTCATGCACACCTTGGTCAGGGAGTGGGGGCTGGGAGTTTTTTGTGTTTGAACCAAGACAGTCCATTAATATTGGTGTCCTCAGGACAATATGGGGGCTCAAAAGTATCAGACCAGGGGCAGGTTCCAGGTTTGAGGTCTTCTCACTCAATATCACAAAACATAATCATAGATAAGACATCTGGTAAATGTACCGTACTGGCCTGCAATGTGAGGCATATGACTACACATACAAGGAGGCACTGAATGCATGTCTATCTTAGGCTCTCCAAATTACAAGCTTTACTATGCTTCGACCTTCATAGCTCTAATGGCCGATGAGTTGGTTATTTGGCATGTCTAGCCTGGAACGGGTGAGACTTATACATTAGACTAGCTATTGGATACGACAGTGGGGACCCAACCCTGACACATGCTTATGAAGGTGGAAAATGGTGTTGGAAGGCAACTGTTCCCTTTTACACTGGAGCTTCCATTGTGGTCGTTACTGGCTGTGCATGCTTGAAAGTTGACCATAATATTCGTCCTTGGTTTGAAGTGGGCATATGGTATGGTGTAATCTCTTTGACAAAGGGGCATTGGGCTTGTTTGATGATTAAGGGAGATATGTAATTTGGGACCTGGTAATTTCCTGTTATATAAGCACTCACACATTACATGACCCAAACATGGGATACTGTACATAAGGCACCTGGCACATCACATGTGCTACAGGTACTGTTATCATATGTGTGTGGCAGATGGGCAATCACAAATCTGCACACTACATTCCTCTCCGGATTACGAAATGCAACCGCTTAAAGAACGGTGGGAGAGTCACTTGAACAAAAATGTGCCTGATAGCACATGGTTGAAATGCATGGGCTGTGTAAAATCAATCTTGAAGAACTCCCTGTTGAAATATAGCAAATTCAACTATATACACCACACTTATTGAACCCTGAACTGTATGGGGCATATGTATTGTGGGGCCTCAAGTGCATGTCAAAGATGCCCTCAGGCAGAAGCTGGCTTTACCACATGGTATGGCAGTGTCTCAAGATATTCCAACTCTGGGAGGAGGTAGTGGGACTGGGAGGTGTGTGAGAGATGACTGGCAGTTTGACTCTTGGGTTTTCGAACACCACAAAAAAGAAAAACCATGTATCTGTTTTTGCGGACTTGGTACTGGTACATACAAAATGGTTCATTGCTATAGCATGTAAGGCTCAAACTGCTCAGTTAATGTTAGACTGGTTGAGGGACTTGAAAAAATAAGCATGCTTACATCGATATGTTGTCACACTCCCAGGCATTGGACACTGGAGGGGATCTGTTTGGAAAAATTGTAATAAAAAATCAGATGTACGCCTCCCTTGAATAAAGCACTGAGTACTTTCTAACATGCAGTATTATGTTGTGCTTTGTGATTTGAACAATAGCACTCGTCTAGTATAATTGCAATTTGTTGTTGATGTATGTCACTGATTTGATTCGCCCCTCAAAACAGTCTAGAGAAATTACCTATAGATTCCATGAGGCAGCAATGCATATTGAAAGGAGGAGTTGTTCATAAATTTTAGATAGGCAGACATACACCAATTTTCAATGTCCATCACCACCACCACTAGGAAAAGCTGGCGATTAAGGGGAGTTTTTCCTCTTTTTTTCAAAAGGAAAATCCCTCTTTAGATTAACAATGTGTTGGCAGTAACCACCGTGACTGCGGTTCCTGCCATTGTTAGAACTATCTGTTGGACCTGCGGACATTTCTAAATTTGGTGAGCGGCACCTCCATCATGGTGACAGAATTACTACGTCGCTCTGCCAGGGAAATGGGCACCTGCTAACAGATACATCGATCCCTTAGTCTTTTCGAAATGGATGTCAAAATCCTCCAACTGGGCAAGTTTGAAGGCTGTATTGAAGTAAGCCTCTCAAAGTTGGATAGCTGTTGGACGAGGTCTTGCTGAAGCGGTTAGCTTTGGTGGGAAAACTAGAATTTTTTAGGAACTCAGAATCCTCCAGAGAGGTAAGGTTGCAATTTTATCTGCCAATGAATTCCATTAGGCCTTCTGCCCCAAAGGCCCCTTGACCTCAGGAACATGACCTGGGGGTCAAGACTCATTGCAACAAAGACCACCAGAAGAATCGATTACCATACAGTTGATACTTGTCGGTTGAGCACCTCAGGGTAAAGAACTTTTGCAGCTTATTGGGTCACTGTTGCCATACAGGAGTTCAGTCATCTGACCATTTGGGCCCATTTCTTTGTCCTGAGTACAAGTTGGAGCTTCTCCAGCCCTTCAGTTCTCCCCACAGTTTGCAAACAGCATATGCACTCCTTCTTCTGTTCTTACACAGATCCAGAAAGCTTTCCAAGGAGGGTGCCTTAGGATACTTCATTTCTTGTTACCCCCAGTAAGAGGGTTGTGGTTATCCTGGCTCCTCGCTAACAAATTGAGTAAAGGTTCGAAGAGGCAAACCTACCAATTTATGCACATTCTAGTTTGTGCTACTGTAAGCAATCCCAAGGGACACCTTACTCCAAAATGGGAGAACACTTCTGGCCTTGTTTAGATCCTGTGTTACTACTCAGCAGTGTTGCAAGGAAAATGAGCCTCCGTTGTGGTCACTCAACAAGTTCTGGTGTAGCTCCCCTCCCACTATGTATGGTGTCAGCCCGACTAGGGGAACAAAGGCTTGTCTTCTCATGGTTGCACCCTATATTTACTTGTGAAAGGGCAGACCCTATTACAAGTTAATGAAATTACTTAATTGACTCTAACTTGTCTTCCTGCAAGGGGAACAAACACCTCACAACATCCAGGCCATCATTCCTGCTCTGGAAGTAATTTTCACAAATCATTAAGACTAACCACTGGTGGCTGAGCAGGTGCTGGAGAGCGAATGCAAGTTAATTTCCAAGAGCTTTAACCAGTGAAAAAATAAAATGTACTTTTCCTAACTATTAATTACAAATTCAACGTAACCATTAAACTGGGGTTTTAATAAATATTAAGAACAGTGGGTGAACACATTTTCTAGCTGGCCTCAATATTTTCATCTGGCCTTGTTTTCCTTACAGAATATCAAGAGCGCTTCCCAGTAAAGATATCATTTGTAGCCTTGGCATTGAAGGGAAATGGTAACATTACATTACATTTATATGTGTCTTACTTTTAAATACCCTTCACCCTACCTCTGTGCTCCAAAGCCTACATAGGATGACACTCATTAATATTTGAAAGGCAGGCTTTTCCCCTTAAAAAAGCTTAT
Organism: Lissotriton helveticus; assembly: GCF_964261635.1. Lineage (NCBI taxonomy): Eukaryota > Metazoa > Chordata > Amphibia > Caudata > Salamandridae > Lissotriton > Lissotriton helveticus. The sequence goes on from NC_136070.1 coordinate 307,420,576, forward strand.
TTTTGAAGTTAGAACTTGAGATTTAAACTGCAGCAGTTCTGAGATTCATAGGTCGAACCCTTGGGGTCTCTCTTCACAGCTTAATTAGTGGAAGCAGGCCTCTCCTTGTGAAGTCCTGTCTTGATTAAGCAGGTGCAATCTTTTTTGGTACAGCCCTTCTTTCTGAGGTTCACAGGTTCACCAGGTGCAGTCCTTCTGTTTCTGAGTCCAGTAGTGTTCTGAGGCTGGTACCCTGGAGTGTCATTTTAATGCCAGTTTCGAGTTTGTTGGTGGGATGGACTCCCTAACCAATGAAGGTAAAATTCCAATGGGCAACACTACCCACTTCTACATCACTTCTTAGGGGATTGGCACAAAACATTCACACAGTGCATGTCACAGTGCCCAAATCCAAGATGTCAGAGCCTTCCTTCCTTGGTCAGAGCTATGGGCACACCCCTGAGGTATGTCCAGTATAATGTTCCTAGAATACTGCTTCTGCAACAGGGTTTCTCCCTCTAGAAGAGATACCAGACTGTCTGCCAGTACTATATCTGGTGGTCCCACATGGAAGCTAGCACTTAGTGGGTGAGACAATGTAACCCTCTGTTAGCCAATGGGACTACCAGCCTTTCCACAATGAAAATGACAACAGTGAGTTTTCACTGTCAGGACATGTACAACATAAATTACACATGTACTTAATTTTAATATTCAGCACCCTGCCTTGTGGGCATTTAAGGGGGTGACTTGGGAGTAATAAAAGAAAATTAAGGGGTGACTTCGGAGTATTAAAAAAAGGAAGTATGGACTTGGCAAAAAGGGGTGATTTTGAATTTAATAGCTGCAGTGGCAAGTCTAGAGTAGTATTTTCACTTGGTCACTGCAGTAATGACACAATAACTGTGGCAGGCCACTAGTGACATTTAACTTACAAGCCCTGGGGATAATTTGTGCCATATACTAGGGAATTATTGGTATGTTAAATATACTAAAGAGGTATTAGCCAATTGCACACACATTTTATGGGTTAGGGTGCATGCAGGCCAGAGCACTTCAGAGTCACAAATCCAGAGGCATTAGTCAAAAACATTTGACAGTGTGATCATACAAAAAAGAGGCATTATATGACAGTGATCATAGACTTGTACACCATGTCATGTCAGAATGAAAGTAGTGGTGCTGGTGGAAAATAGTATTAAAGTGCACAGAAAGATAGTGAGCTTGCCCAAAAGTCAAAGGTTAGTTCATATGCATTTGTAAGGTGAGCTTGGAGACCACTATCTTCATCACTTGTGATGGGTGGAGAGAACGCCTTGTCACTCTAGGTGAAATCTTTTATACATCTTTGACTGGCTGGGAACATCCATTCAGAAAATAGCAGAAGTAGCTGCAGCACCAGCCAGGAGACCTATGGCACAACATTTGTACTTAAATCAAGCAGGAAGGACTACAGCAGGTCTATCCAAGTCTAGGTCGATGGAGCTCTTGCAAGTATTGGAGTGAGGTTCTAGCTATTAGTTACAGTCCAGGGCAGTTGATCATCAGCCCACTGACAATCAGCTGGTGTGAATCTTTGCTATTCAACCAGTATAGTAGTACAGGTTATTACTGCTCAGTTAGTAGGCTGGCTTACTGCTGGCAAAATACATTGTGAGTGTTGCTTATGCCAGATAATTGCACTCCCCAAAGATCTCTTTTGTGGCAAGAAGTCACTGGGACGAGAAGATGAACTGCCCGAGCTGTTTCTTTTCGGGGTGCAGATATCCTTCTACTTGCATTAAGAGATGCTTGTGCTCATCTAAAGGTAAACTTTGCAACAGGGGCACCGAAGGGGTTGACAATCATTCTTCCTTCCTACCTATGTTGGATGTTTACCAACAATCTGAATCCTGAAAATGATTGTCTACATTAAACTTCATTAAAAAAGTAATCAAAAACAAGGTGGTCTCGGTTACTAAAAAGTCACTGAAATGCCTTTAAATAGGACCAAGAGTAAACATGACTACTGGGAGCAGCTTCTGCACCCAAAAACTTTGCAACTGCTGCCAGCAGCAAAAAACTAAGGTAAAGGATCACGGAGATTAAGTAATTGAAACAGTTGTAATGGAAATGCAGTTTAGGGCCTTTCTTGTCGAGGGTATATCATGATTGTCCATCGAGAGCACCCAAGTTGAGACATGAGAGTTAACTAGATAAGAGGCACACACATTGAGGACTTATAAAAGATACAGGGGAGCATCAGGGACAAAAGAAAACAAGCATTTGCAATGCAATCGGCCTCGCCTTTGGTACCTTGTAAGTGTTTAGCCAGAGCTGTTGGGTCTGCTAATGCACAAGTGTGGTCAGCTGTCCTACGTGACCCACAATGTGTGTTCCTAGGCAAATCATGTTCTTGTCCTGTGCCTTGTTCCTATTTCTTGTCAAACAATGGGTGTTTTTGAAGATTGTACGGATGCATTCACCTATAGACAGACATACAACGGAATAGACTGAGCACAGATAGAGGCATTGGCAGCTTTCTCCTCATCCACCAACTACAACTGGTTTCAGGTAGGTGGGCTTGAGAAGCACTGTGTGCTTACTAGCATCATCTCCAATTACTAGGAAAGCCTACTGCTGCAGGACCATCAACTTGTGCAGCATGCACTTGGGATCAAATATATCCCACCATTTACTGAGTATCAATAAACCACACATTTGGGTTTCCAGACATGATGAAGGCAAGACACTGGGGCTCTGGAGAGCCAATAGCCAGTATTGCCACAATAACACAGATTGAAAGTATTTTGCCCATGCAATATTAGTCTACTGCTACTAGTACCTGTCAAAGTATAACCTGAGTTGATGGGCCAGTAGGCAGTCTCACTAACAATGGGTATAATTTGGGTCAGAGCCCCACCAAACAGACATTATGTAAGTATCCACCACAACACTTACTCCTTCATATTAGACAACCCATAACTTTAACATTAGTGAAAATGTTCATTACTGATTTAAACATTTTTATGGTCTTGTTGGAAAAATTGCACTTTTCTTTGCCTTCTCAGTGACCATAGACCTCCTCTTCCCCCCTTGGGAGGATCCACGCCCCAGCCCTACAGCTAATTTTACTACTGTGCGAAATATGACCTACTGGCAGAATATGTCTGTTGTCGTACTTTCCATCTGCAACCATAAATAATCCGCTGACCGTGATCCCACAATTGTTGGTCTGAGGGTTACCCCAGCAGGAGGATTTTTGGAACGCCTACATTTCACATAAAAAGCTGAGAGTCGAGTCAGAAGTTGTCCAGCATAAATCTTGACTTCTAACAAGTTCCTCTGAGGTGACATAAGATGTTGGAATATTAGAGGTCATGAAGAATCTACTGCGCACAATACCGCTGCTATCATGAAGAAATGACAGGAGTGAGCACTTGGGAAATTTGCATCTGAAGAAAACTAGAAAAAAGATAGGGACAGAGTTTTGGGTGGGAGGATAGGGGGCGAGCAGGCATGTGGGGGAGAAAGAGTTTAAAGAACAGAGAGAGGCAGAGTTTTGGGGTGGAGGGAAAGACGCAGGGTTTAAAGGGACTGCTTGTGAGATAGAGAAAGTTAGTTTGAGGGGCAAACAGTGAGTTTGAAATATTGTTTAATGGGACGGGGAGCGTTGGACAAAGGGGCAGACATCCGGGGCACAGACAGGCAAAAACATGATTGTATGCCTCTTCCGCTTGCCCCGGTGATGCAGCTCTTACCACTCCTCACCCTGTTCAGCTCCACACCCCTCGGGATATACACTCACACTCACCGGTCTCCAGAGGGGAGAATAGTTCCAGGACAAGTTCTATGCTCCAGGGACGCGGAGGACACCAGCCTTGGTTCAATGCAATGTTTGCAGGGTCAACAGGTCTTGTGCGCCCAATACTTCCTTATTGCCTCTCCTCAGGATCCTCGCTCCTGCCATCTCGCCAGTGTCCGTTGTTGCTTGGTGGCAGATGATGATGATGGAAGAGCCTGGTAGAAGGGAGCGGTACTGGGGAGAGGTGCCAATGGGGGGCAAGCGGGGCACAGAGTGCACGATTTCAGGCCGCACCCAAACCTAATTGCTGCAGAGGTCTCACTCTATCTGCGGGCGCCCACTAATGGCGGCGTTGCTTGCTACTTCCTGATTTACCGATTTCCTGCTGCACTGGATGTAGCAACGAGACATGGGAGCTGCAGCACAATGCCCCCCCACCTGCAGACCGAAAAAGAGTAGTCAGGCGGGTGATCTGTGGGTGAGGAAGAGGGATTGGAACCCACCGCTCTTCACCTTATCCGGCCTCACTGCTTGTGTTGTCTATGCCTCCCGCTGTGAATTTTGGAAATGCCATTGTTTTGTCACGCATGCGTACGATGTAAGGCATCGCGCGCATGCGAGACAAAGAGTGCAAATTCACCCACCAATCAACCGACACACAAGCATTGAAAATGCAATAGGACTTGTATTTACCCAAGACCTATTGCATTTTAAACGGAAGTGCGGGCGTCAAAGAAGGCACAAAGGGGAGGAGGTGGTAGTGATCCAAGAAGGGAGGGAATGGAGAGAGGCAGGGGAGCAAAACTATTTTTAAAGTAAAGGAGCCGATAGCCAAAGACAAAAATGACAACATGGCCGTCAGGAGGCGGGACTAACAAGCCAAAAATCAATCACAATGCAGCATTTAGGATTTAAGCCAATCAAAAGGATGGGTGGTAAGTGAGCGGAGCTTCCCCCGCTATACTGTATACTGCATGCCTCGCAAAGCGGGCAGCGCATGTGCTGCAACGCTAAGCGAGACCCAAAAATGGGGAGAAGACCTTCATCCTCACCCATTATTTGAAAATGGCAATCGTGTTTGTGAAATTCATATATATACACATATCAGCGAATACATATTCATGGGTGTATGTTTTTTTCAAGTGTGAAGGCAATGGGGTGCACTTATGGTTCTACCAGAGACATTTTCATTACCGGGTCTTCCCTTTCCATAAAATCTTGCTCTAATTTTCACCCTGCCTTTCTATTATATTTTGCTTTAATTTTACAGTTCACGCTTTTCTCATATGATCACTGCTAAGTTTACTGAGCAAATGTTCAGAGTAAGTACTCTGTGAGCAAATTGGTATAGTTTAAAAACCATTAAACAAGAGGCAAATTGAAAAATATTTAATGTCATTCAAAATTAACGTGCAGCATCTTTTTTGCTTTCCTTATTTCTCCTTTGCTCTCTACCAATTGCTCTTGCTCTACCAACTCTGGATATGAATTCCTCATAAACTCTTGCTAAACAACTGAAGTTGTTTTTTTTTTTGTACCCTACATAGCAATGTGGATCGATTAATGAGTGAGGAAACTTACCTAGAGCCACATGTAGAATGATGCCACTGCAGGAACTTAGAGGCTGAGAAGAATCCCAAATCACTTTTTCAATACAGATCTATAAACTGTTTTTGCATTTAAGTACAAAGTCATTACACAAAGAATGGCTTCAGTGGGCCCAAAAATGAGATCCTGAATGTCAAGTTATACACCCAAATTAGACCACTGCTATGGGAATACTGTAAGAGGTTGATTTTTTTTATACAGCGCAAACTTGACCAGAGGTCATGAGAACCCTTCACAACATATCCAGGTTGGTTGCACATCTATTTATTTTATACATTCTGTTGCTTTTTTTTACATTTTTTTGCTGCTCGGAAAGTTGATTTGCCCATAATTACAAAATGTTGAGCTGAGAATAATATACAAATCTGGTGACGCTGTTCCAAAGGCTCTTGCTATTAGATAACGTCTTCTCCCATATGTTCACAGCTAAATATTAGGAGAAGGCTTTAGTGCAGGTTGCATATGTAGCATCATATTAGTATAGATGCGACAGGCTTTCTTTATCGGAAAGCCCAACATGGAAAGCCTGTCAGAAACCGACATTGTAATTCTAACGGCAGAAACTCCACCCTCAGTGACTACTGTGGGGCGCCCGACTGGTCTACGGGCTCCTGGAGCCTGTCGGAATCCAGCCCGAATGACCGGGCAGTTTCATTTTCGACCGTCGGCAATGTAATGCGGCGTGCAAAAGTGAAACCAAAGATGTCGTAGGTTTTCTGACCAACATCAAAGTAGGGCCATATATGTTTAGCTACACTAAAGCATAATCGTCTCATGAGGCAGCATACACTAGAGAATAGTGTTTTAAATTCTGTTAAACAAACACCTTTCATCAATTCAGAGTGTTGTGCATGAATTCATGAGAAAGCGACAGACAATATTGTTTTTGCCTAAAAGTGCTACAAAGCAGGGTAAAAGAGCCCTGTTATTTAGCCGGGTGATGATGGTGCTCAGCAGACAGTTTAGGGAACTTTGCGGGGGTCTTTTATTTAGAAGGTAGTAGTGGGATTTTAGGTGGAGATTCAGATAATAAGTGGTCAGTGCTTGATTAGATAGCATGCTGGCTCAATTGCATTAAGTTAAAACCCAGGCAAATATTTTACAGGCATCACCTTTGTGAACTCCGAATGTCATTACATTGGGTAACTGTAACACCTATATTTAGTGGGGGCACATGGGGCTATATTATCAAGAAAGGGCGATACATAATCAGCGCTTTTATCGGCAGAAAACTGCTGCTAAAGTGGCGATAATGGGCTTGATAATATGCCCTTGTGAATTCCCATAGAAGCCCAGGTTCTGGTGTTAACCTGGGCTTCTATGGGAATTCACCAGGGCATATTATGAAGCCCATTATCGCCGCTTTAGCTGCAGTTTCCTGCCGATAAAAGTGCTGATAATGTATCGCTCTTTCTTGATAATATGGCCCATGGTTCTTTCCATTGGGGGGGCAAGAAGAAGCCATTGAAATGCTGGTGAAGGCTCTTAAGTCGTAATTGGGCATTCACAAATCTTTTAAAAGCTTTCATGCAGAATTTGTCACCAACCACTGGTCCAAAAAATGCTAGACTAAATGTGCACCCATGCACACTAAAGTGTATTGCTGCCTAGTTAAAGAGATCGGTGTATCTCAATACATGATTTCCAAATGGTCACAAAAAAAAGTTAGATGCACATATGCTTTATCTCACACTTAAAATGGAGGTGAAAATTTTAATTGCAAAATACCTTTACAGCATGCAATAAAGTGTTAGTGCGTTAGTTAATTAGGAACAACTGGAGTGTTATGATATAAGCACAGCTCATTAATGGCCCATAATTGAAAACGTGTTAATTGTTAATAAGACTAAAAGACTTCCTATTGAAACATGCTGTTGCAAGATTGTTCCGCACCTAGATGTTTTCTAAAAGTAAAACATTTGTTATACCATGCCTCCTTGTTTTACTTGTAATGCATTTAGTTTCCATATTTGAGCTATGGATGATTATGTGACCTTAGTAGAAAAGTGTTCTTTAGTTGGTTAAAATTGCAATTCCCGAGGATAGTTGAAAATATCTTCTCAAGGAAAAAATTGAACAATGTTATTTATGAAGATATGTTCTCACCCAGTAGCCAGAGGGCATATTTTTCAAAATTGGAAATTTTCAGCAAGACTCAATATAGGACGGTTGAGCGGCTGGTGTTATCCAGCAGCATTGGCAATACTTACCTCTAAAATAGGGAATAAAAAATAGCTCAAAAGCTAAAAGGAGGAAAATGAAGAAATATAACCTGTGGAGGTTCCATATGAAGACCACATTTGACCGATTATCAGAAACAAACTAAAGACACACTATAAAACGTTTTGCACACTTTATATTACTTCTCTTCTGCCTTTTTACAAGATGAGTTCATCAGTTAGAAAAGGTAATATAATAATAAAAAAGGAATACTTCAAAAAATAAAAAGAACGCTTCCAATGGCAAATTTAGGTCCGTTTAAGGAAGATAACGGGTTTGGCGATTGTGGTAAACATGTACTGCCCTTCTAAAAAATAAATATGTACATTTATGACTAGTTAAGGGCTAACTGATTTGTCATTTCGTTCTATAATAGAGTGATATTATTTGGAATACTTGGGCACACCTCCACTCGCACAATGGGGAAGAAGTTATTTACATGCATCTGAACTTAATGGGAACAGCATCACAGTAGAAATGTTCAAACGACATACTGATTGAATAAAGTCTTAATGGGTACCCACTTTTTACCAACTTTTTATATAGCCTTCATACCGCCCCATGTAGTATACATCTGCCATGTCTAAGAACTGTACCATTCACTGTTACTAATAATCAATTTAATGCCACACTAATCAATGTAAGAGGGAGAAAGGCTTGCCTTTATTTAACCCCACTATGACAGATCATTAGTGGTCCAATCACATAAAGAGATCAGCAAAAGGAATAGGACACTAGGGAAGGTGTTGGATTTTAAATCCAACACCTTCTGCCCCCTACAGCAAGGCATTGTAACAACAGCGTTGTAATGGCATGCGATGTATTGCATGCATTATAAACGATGATTCCCCAGTGAGAGTGCTAATTTAAGACTGGGATCAGCCATGTTTTTAAGCTGACAGGTGCATTGAATAGCTGAAGAGCAGGGCTGTGGTATTTTACATCTTAGACAGTGGTAAAAGGTAGCTTGTCACTTGAACCCTATTAAAAAAGTGTTGCTTTTTGTAGGAAATGGAGCAGCATTTGTTGGCGCCTCGAAAGTTATTGCAGAACACAACAAAATAAAGTAACACGAAGCAAAATAACAAAAAAACATAAACATAACCGGGCACAACATAATAAACCAGTCAAAAGAGAACACACAACAACAAGCATAGAACATCACAATGCAATAATGTAGTACAGAAATATTACAGTACAAGAAACAACAGAAGTCATCACATATGCAATATATTCATAATATTCTCCTTGCCCATTACCACAGTACACCAAACTGCTTTCATGATATGATGACACTATGTTGGACTTGGCACTTTTTGTAGGATGTCCCAAGACATTTTGCTTTTTGCTTTGTATTTTTGCGGAACTTTGTTTGTTGGCTTTAGGACTCTGGGCACCTTACCACTGCTGATCAGTGCTAAAGTGCATATCCTCTCTGTGTAAATTGCGGCTATGATTGGTTATCCATGATTGATATATTTAATTTACTGGTAAGTCCCTAGTAAAGTACACTGAGGGTGCCAGGGCCTGTAACTCAATTGCTACTTATGGGCCCACAGCACTTGTTGGGCAACCCACCCAAGTAGAATTTTTCAATGTGACTCAGTCCTGTCACTGCAGTGTCTGTGCACAGTTTTAACTGCCATGTCAACCTGGCAAGTGTACCCACTTGCTGGGCCTAACATTTCCCTTCTACTATATGTTAGTCACCCCTAAGGTAGGCCCAAGGTATCCCCATGGGCAGAGTGCAGTGTATGTGAAAGGTAGGGTATGTACTGGTGTGTGTTACATTTCCTGATTGTGAATTACAGTGCATTTAGTTTTTCACTAGTGCAAGGACTAATCTCCCAAAGGCTATCATTGGAGCTTCCTTGTAACATTTTACATGTGTAACTTTGAATTGGGAACAGAAAGAGATTTGGGGCCATATGTAGGTAAATTCCAAATACCGAATTTTACCGATTCTGTATTAAGAATTCGGTATTTCCGATGTACGTAAAAATTTGGTAATATTTACCGAAACCGTAAAAATTGGATAAAAATTACCGAATCCTCAATACCGATCGGTATTTCCGAATCTGTATTACCGAATCAGTAAATATTACCAAATCGGTAAATACCGAATCGGTAAATACCGAATCGGAAATTCAAAACACCAGCAATTGAGGAATCAGCCAATCCTGTGCATCCACCAACCCTCCCAACCAGGAAGTGGCCACACCCATGCAGGTGCACTCAGTCAGAACCTTCTGGAGAAGCTGGGAGTGCAGAGGAGAGCAACTGAGCCACTGGGTGAACTTTACCTGCAAAACTTGCACTGTGGCTAGCCAGGACACAGAAAGAGAAGGAGGTGAACGGAAGAGGAAGCTGAAATTCAGCCAAATGGAGCTGCATGTGCTGGTTGAGGAGGTGGTAAAACAACATACCAAGTTGTTTGGGAAGCAGTCCCTGGAAGTGGCTGATTCAGAAAAAAGGAAGATCTGGCTGCGAATTCAGGCACAGGTGAATGCCATAGGAGTGACCCCCCAGGACATTGAAGTGCTCAAGAAAAGGTGGTATGACATCAGGAGCATCACCAAAAAGAAGATGGCGGAGAACAAAAAACAAGGCAGCTAGACAGGAGGAGGAAGGAACAGGGCACCTGTCCTGACTGCACTTGAGCCGCTTGTGGAGTCCACCATTGAGCCAGAAAGTGTCTGTGGAATCGGGGATGCAGACAGCTCAGCCAGAGCTGCTACCAAACAAGGTAAGAAGCATGCACAGCAATGTGCACCCCACCTTCCCTATCCCAATTCCCCAATTAGGCTGTGTGAATCCCACTCCAGTACAGGTTTTTGTAAAGACCAGCAATGCATTATGGGAGATGAAGTCAGTGAAACACCTATCATGACAGTAATAACACTGAACAACAAGGCATGTGAGACACACATCAGTGATAAGCAAGCAGAGGACATAGAGAAAGTGTGCCAGAAATGTAAATTTATTATAGCTATGCAGGGCTGCCGGACTACTGAGCTAATGTACAATTTCTGTCCACAGGCGAGACATCGCGCAGGTCTGCTCAAGACAAGGCAGGAAGGGCATCTCGGAAGGAAAGAGCAGAGGAGGCCAATGCAAGTGCAGGGCACACCACACCACCACCACCGGCATCACCACCACTGCCAGCCTCGCCACCACTGCCAGCTTCACCACCACTGCCAGCGTCACCACTACTGCTAGCCTCACCACCACTGCCAGCTTCACTACTACTGCTAGCCTCACCAGCAGCAACCCCACCTTCAGTAGTAAGACCCAGGAGGCATGCTGTTGCCACGCTCCAGGAGATGGAGTCGTCCTCAGAAGACACAAGGCCGGGGGAAACATCAACTGTGCCAGTGGATGGCAGTAATGCTGGTTTGCAGTCCACCTCTGAGAGAGCACTCAGAGGTGCCAGACGCCGCAGGGCCCAGGAAAGCAGTCCACCTTTACAGGGTGAGGATCATGGTGGCTTCGCAGGGCTGAAGGCAAACATGGTGAAGGTGCAGCGCCTGCAAGGCAAGGCAATTCAGTCTGTACACTGGCAAATGAAGCACCTCAACAACAACATGGGGAACATTGAGAAGGGCATCAGCACTATGAACTCCATGCTGGCTGAGGGCATGAAGGAGATGGCTGAGGGCATGTGGACATGTCCCAGTCAGTGATGCTGCTGTGCAGCAAACTGGATGAGGACAGGATAGCACAGCGCAGGGAGAGGCAGAGGTTGGAACACCATACAAAGACAGTGAACCGCCTAGCAACTGCCACTTCCCTGCACTTGAAGTGCTGCCGACAAATCAGTCTGCCAGTACTGGTGCTGTGGATGTGGGGGACAGTGAGGAGATGACCAGTCGCAGTAGCATTACCCCCACCTGCAACTGACACCCGGAGGAGCAGCATACGGCATGGGGCTGACACTTGATCCACAGCCAGTGAAGACAGTCAGCTGATGGCATCCAGCAATGTTGTGCGTGGCCGCAGACGCTGATGCAGCCCACACTTTGTGCACTTAATTGGGTGAAGTAGCCCATGACATCCTCTTGGGGTTGTTACAATTTGAATTAGCTGGTTGAGCCCTTTGTGTAGTGGTGTGGTGCCCTATTATTAAAGCTACGTCATTTACATATAACAACTGGCTGTGTCTCCTTACTTACTTAAAAATAGTTGTGTGTGATCTCTGCCTGTCTTTGTCTCCCATCTGGTGCTGGCGTCACTCCTGCTGCGTTGGGCTCTGGCTGTGCAAATTCATCATCATCGTCCCTCAGAGTCAGTTAATTCAACTTCTGTTCCTTTCTTAGTGGCAATGTTGTGAAGCATAGCACAAGTTGCAATGATTTTGCAGCAGATGATGGGTGTGTACTGACGGGCGCCTCTGCTTTTGTGGAGGCAGCGGAACCTGCTTTTCAATAGTCCAAACGTGCACTCAACAACGTTGCGTGTTGATTTGTGTGCCACAATGTATCGTCTCTCACTCGAGGTTGATGGGTTTAGGTAGGGAGTAAGGATAAATGACCGCACGGCATATACGCTATCTCCAAGGTGAGAAAGAGAGTGCCATCAATTACATACACCAAAACACATTCATCTGCAGTATCTATCAGGGTGTGTCACAGTGATTTACCTAGCAGGTATCCTTCTCCAAATTCTCCCGCAGCCAGGCATGTGTAGATCCCACTGTTCTGGAAGATGTATAAGTCGTGGGTGCTCCCAGGAAATTCGGCCACAATGTCGGTGATTATGTTGGCAGCATCGCAGATTACCTGCACATTTATGGAGTGGGTGGACTTTGTGTTCCTGTAGATATACGCAGTGGCTGCAGGTGGGCAGATTGGAATGTGTGTGCCATCAACACACTATGACATGTGAGAACTGTACCATTTGGTAAAAGTCTGTCTTGGTTTTCAGCAGTTCTGCCTGTGTGTTTGGAAAGCTAATGTAGTGATGCATTCTCTGCATCATGGCATCCAGGAACTTCTTAAGGAAACGGGACAGGAAACTCTGTGACACCCCGCCTACCGCAGCTATCAAACCCTGGTAACTGCTAGATGCAAGTAGGTGCAGGCTACAGAGCACCTGCACATGTGGTGGTATGGCATGCGCCCTTGGTGTTGGGTGCTCCAGGAGTGGGTGCAGGTCTCTTATCAAGTCCAGGATGGTGTGGGGGTGTAGCCTGTACCTTTCATGGATCTCAGCCTCAGTCAGTTGGAAGAGTGTGATGCGCTGTCTGTAAATGCGCTCCTCCCGTCTCCAGATCCTTACTCCTGCTGCCTGTAGCTGTAGCCGCCTTGCAATCACATAGAAAGCCGCCATAGTGATCACACTGTTGCATCTTGGGACTGCTTATATACACTGCAGCTGATTACCACTTGCTTTCAGTCAGTGTTAATTACCGACTCCTAAATACTGAATTTAATGAAATTCGGTATTATCGATTTTGCCTATATCTCTTTTATCATTTTTACCGTTTCTTATTTACAGATTCTGTAAACTAGGAATCGGTCATTCAGATCCGTTAATTTAGAAATCGGTAATAGGGAATCGGTATTTACCAATTCCTAATTACCGAATCCTTACCTACATCGCGCATGCCTATTTACAGGTCGGTATTGGTGGAATCTACCGAATTTCACAGTTTCCGTCCAGTATTTCTGCCATCTACATATGGTCCTTGGAGTATAGGCTCTCTGAACTCAGAATTTAATAACTCTTCATTTAATAAAGGTGTTTTTTAAATTGTTTGGTTGAAAATGCCACTTTTAGGAAGTGGCCATTTTCTTGTTTCACCATTCTGTGTACCTCTGCCTATTTGTGCATTCATCGTCTGGAGTGACAGAAGCTGGGGATGTGCATTCACTCTAGACAGTCACCTGCCTTTCCAGGGTGACTCATAGCCAGACTGAATAGACCTTTCTGTATTTAGAGCGGTGGGAGAAGTTTTCAATAGCATTTGAATAGGGTGTGTCTGCTCTCCACCTCCTATAGTGAAGCTGGAGCAAGGCGGACAAAACTGCTATTTACTGAGCTCAGAGACTCTGGAAACAAAGACTACAGAGAGAAACTGGGGTATAAGTATTGGACCTAAAGCCCCAAAACTTAGGATCACTTCTGGAACAATGAGGACCTTGCCAAGAAGAATAGCTGAGGACCTGTCAGGAGGAGTACTGCCCCTTTGCTGTGTGTTGCTTTGTTGGTTTGGCCTGCAGTTGATGCTTCTGTCTGTCAGCAGAGAAAAGGTCTGAAACTTTTGACCTGCTGTGGTATCCTGCCTTAAGAAGATCTCCAAGGGCTTGATATAGAGCTTGCCTCCAGTTCTAAAGTCTCAGGGACACAAAAACTTCACCTGCAGTACCCTTTAACTCCACAGCTTGGATTTCTGACCTGCCTTGTGGTGCCAACTCACATTCTGAGCCCTTGGAGGTTGTTCCTGCAGCAAAGAACTAAAGAAACCTGAGAATTGGTGCATCGCCCGTCCAGTGCCTGTTTTTCCAACACCGCAGCAAAAGAATTGACGCAGCACCTGTCAGCGGCTGAAAAATCCACTGCACTCCAAGTCCAGTGCACCAACCTCCAAAGTCCAAGATCACTGCACTGACTCCAATGCAGGCCTTGCTCTGTGGCTGAAAGAATTGACGCATCATGGGACTGCATCTAAAAGAAATTGACGCAGCTCCTGTTTTGCCGCTGCTGCATCGACCTCCAGCACATCCAGGTTTACAAGCATCGCACCAGGGTGGCAAGTTTTCTGACACCTCAGTCGTAGACCAGAATCATCTTGAAATCAACGCATCACTTACCCTTACAGTCTAGATTTGACGCAATACTTCTCCTGTGTGCAGCAGAACTGATGCATCGCTTCCAGGAGGACTCAGGAACCGACACAGCGCTATGTTTTTCGATGCTACCCTTCTCTGTCGTTGTTTGGCCATGTGAATTGTGATGCATCTGGACCCGGGGGTGCAATGTACGTTTGCTTCCATTTTGCGCGCCCCTGGGCACTATGGTATAACAGAAGGTGCTGCAGGTGCTTGAGCGTCCCCTTCGGTAATACCGATTGCGCTGATGCACATAAAGTGCCAGCGCTGTCTGCAGGGGGCGTTCCCTCATTTGCATGGGGGCGTCTCCCATGGAAATGAGGGAATTCCTTTGCCTTTGCACCCGCGCCGTATTACCCACATGAGCACGGAGGCAAAGAAGCTACAGGAGGTGCACTGTCATTGCGCCTCTGATGGCAGTCCTCTGGAGGGGAGAAAGGGGTTCCCATGGACCTCCCAAACATCCCCTTGCAGGGGGGTTACTGCACTCACCTGTAAGGGGATCTCTAATCCCCTTCAAAAGTGCAGGCGGGTTGCCGTTTGTACAGTGGAAACATGGAACGGCTGTAAAGCAACTGATCCCTTTTTCACAGGAATATGCTGCCACCAGGGTAGCATGAATTTGCAGCTGCCCTGGGGGCAGCGCATTAATTGTAATAGGGTGCACTTTCACTGTTTGTGCCGGTGTACCTTTTTAACTGTGTGCCCTGTGCAAACTGTGAAAAGGAACAATTACCAAAATACGGCCCCTGAAGGTACATTATGTAAAGTCACACATTAATAGATTTCTATAGACCGAATTGCTTGACCGAATTTGTATGGTGCATATTTTTGGATACGCATAGTACTCCTGAGTGGTCATAGCTATTTAGTAAATATCAGATTCATAATTATTTCGTTTTAAGTTTAAAAAAGCATTTATTAAAGTTTCCAGAAATGAAATATTAGGTAATCAACTTCCCACCCTCTTCTAGCATTGCCAGCCACGTGGTTTAACAAATATGATACCAGGACTAAACAATTGGAGCAAGAATTGTGCAAACAAGTAAGAATTGCAGTGGCAAGAACTACAGCTCCTATAATGTCCTCAATGCTATAGCTTCTCTCTGATCAACAGAGGTACAATTCAGCAAGGGGCACCACAATTTTTAGCAGAAGATTGTTCATGAATGTTGGGGGTCAGCTTCTCTATTCGAAAAACATACCATTGTGGACTATACCAAGCATTTTGAGAATGCATGTTGTCCCTGACCTGGCCAAAAGCATATGTTTAGCAGTAAGTAGCACCATATTAGCTAATGGAAATGTTTTACTCTCTTAAGAGAAAACGTATTGGGTCCACAGATATTGTGTATCCAATGTCCTCGATAACAGACAATACTCCCTTCCAATTTCCACGTATAGCATCACATTCCAAGCGAACATGAGTTATCATTCCTTTCACACCAGAGAGATATATGACCTATTGCCATCCACTGTAATCAATCATAGGGGAGTCAAATGTCAAAGTTATTTTAATTACTGATTGTATACTCAGAGTCTGTGTGATCCCATCCAGTAGTTACTCAGTATGTTCCATTTTTCTACTGATAAGGAGACACCTAATTTCTCCTTCCATGCCTTCTTAAATCATTATTTCTGGGCCTCATATACCTCCTGCAGTATTTTGTGTATTTAAATGTGATTATTGACTGTCACATTCTGCATTACTTTCTCAATGGGGTAAAGGCCTTGAATGTCCCAAGCCTGATTGCAGTGTGTATAATCCAATATAGAATGTGTGTATATCTATATTTCTTTCAGTTTATCAAAAATCTTGCTTAATCTCCTTAAAAAAATTCTAGACCCATCTCAACATTGTGAAGTATCATTGCACATTCCTCTGTGATCCTATTTCACAAAACCTCACTATGAAATCTGGGACTACATTTGGGATTTCCCACTAGCTGTGTAAATGGTAGCTTGTTTGTGGGCAGTTTTACATTGTGATGTAGAATTCTTTAAAGAGGTGCGTCTTTAACTATTTCCTATTTTGGAGTACTTTTGGGGTGGAGCTGATGGATATGGGGATGTTGTTTCAAATCCTGAGTGCATACATTTATTCTTTTTTACATTCCTTCTGTTATAGTCTGATTGTGTTCTAGCTATTGGGTTTTGTGCCAAGAATCACCAAAGATAGTGAGATTGTACGTAAAGTAAGCAGGTGTGCAGGTTGTGATAGCTTTGTAAATGATGCAGCTGGTTTTGAAGATACTGCAAGACAATAAGGGGAGCCAATCGAGTCCCATTATAAAAGGGGTATAAAGGGGGTGATGTGATATTTCTTCAGGCCCTGGATTATTTGCGATGTGGATGCTGAATGTCCTTATAGGGTGCAAGCTTGGAGCCTGAGAAGCCATGGAACATAGAATTACCAACATCTATGTGCAAGGGTTGAACTGGAGTACTTTCACTTTAGTTAGAAGAAAGGTTCTCGTTGTATTTTTGCCTATGTATTCCAATAGGATGAGGAAGATGCTCAGGGTGAATTTATGTGAGTTGGCAATCGGTGAAAGTTGTGTTTTTAGTAGTCAAGATTCATGTTAAAGAGCCATGTTTGTACTGTTTCCTGATCTTGGCAAATAACAGGAAATCTGTTTTGGTTCGTTTAAGCTTTAGGTAGGCGCTGGACATCCAGGTCTGGATGATGTGTGTTTGAGTTGTTGGATTTCTGAAACAGAGGACACTGTCAAGTAGAGTTGTGTATCATTGGCATATTGGTGAATCTTGATGCTATAATCTGTGAACAGAGCACCAAGTAGTGCCATAAAGAGATATATGGATGACTTGAGAGAGTATGGACTCTGAAGGTGATAGGGGTGTTTTGGGACCTGACAGTGCCCATGTGAACAACTGATATTGGCTGGAAAGCAGGAGCAGGACCAGTGATGGAGAGCATTGCCATTGAATTCCATTCAAGAATCAGGGGTGTGTAGGAGGGTGGGATGGGCATCTATGTCAAAGGCAGTCAGGAGGCAGGGGTTATCTTAATTTGTGGTCAGAAGAGCATCATCTATGACGTGAATGCTAGCGATCTACGTGATACAATCTGAGCAGACTGAGATTTGTGCAGGAGATTGTTAGTGTTAATGTTGTTTGAAATGGCTATCATTTGTGTGGTATCCCCCAGATATTTGCCTTCATTACCCTATTGTTTTTGCTGAACCCATTTGTGGTGGCTTTAGGACTCTAGGCACTTTATTCTTGCTAACCTGTGGTAAATAGTGTGTGCTCCCCCTTCCAAACATGGTAAAATTGATATTACCAAACTTACACATATTTTTACGTATAATCCCAAAGTAAATGGTACTACATGAGGTCAGGGCCTGTAAATGAAATGCTACACTTGAGCAGCAGCGCTCATTTTGCTACCTACTAAAGTAGGACTGTAAAACATGTCTCCTGCCTGCCACTGCAGCCTGTAGTGCAGTATTAAAACGGGCAAATCGACCTGGAAAAATACACCTTTTTCCAAGTCTAAACCTTTGTTTATAATACTTATAAGTTCCACTAAAGTAGGCCCTAAAGGCTCATGGGGCAGGGTGAATGGTATTAGAAAAGTAAGAAATGTATATTTAAAGTTTTACATGCCCTGGCAGTAAAAAATCTCCAACACTGGGGTACCTTGTTACATTTAATAAGTGATAACTTCAGCTTTAGAAAGGCTCCAAAATACTGTGTCTGTTCATTTTAATTGCAATGTAAAACCATCTTTAATGGTAAAGTCAGATTTGATATTACTATTTTGAAAATACCACTTTTAGAAAGTTGCCATTTTTTCTGCCTAAATCTAATGTGCTTTTCTGCCATTGTCCATGTTCACATGACTGTTAATGGCTCTCATGTGATTTGATGTGTATTCCTTTCAGACAGGGTAACATAGTCTGGGGAAGGCTGTTCCTCTGCTGAGCAGGCTGGCCCAGGGAGTGGTACCCATCCCCCTCCAGATCCTTAAAGGGTAGCCTGAAAGCTGCAACCAGCCTCTTCCCGACTTCAGTGGATGCCTTCCCTGTCACTAGCAAATGCAGCTCACACCTGAGCCTGCTTGCCTTTTGTTTCACTAGACCAGCTGGAGTCAGACCCAGGGGAAAAGGGAAGAACTGAGTCAGTTTATGGTTAGTCAAAGGGAGTGTCCCCCTCCCACCATCTGGCACTAGGCATAAAAGTGGCAACCCCATAACCTCTCTCCTGAACACTCCTGTACCTAAGAATATTCAGAATAAGGGTTACCCTCCTGCCTGAAGAAGGAAGACTGGACCCACTTGCATTGAACCCATGACCCTGGAAGTGACTTCAAGTGTCAGTAGTGATGGAGCGAGATTTTGAAATAAATTTGTTTCAACTCGCAAAGTTACACTTCCATAACGAATAATAATATTAACAAGGTGTGCAGTGAAATGTACTAATCAACCTAGATTTAAACTTACAGATCACAACACGCGGGAAACTAACATGTGTGCTCATATATGTGCATTTTGTGCAAAGTGCTTGCATGTGAGAAATAATTAACTAATCCTGTCTATTGTGATTGTCAGAAACTAAATGCGGCTGTTTATTAATAGCATGTGCTTATTTCTGTGTGCTCACGTTTTGTTTTTCCTGTCTTAAATGTTGCATGAATATTTTTTGTTGCTTTATTTGCTTCTGCTAGGTGGGTGGGTAACAGAACAAATGTCAATTCTTAAATTAATTCATGTTTTATGTTTGTTTAAATAATAGTTCTTCAAATGAAGCTTAGAGTTGGCTGCAGAAAAATAATGCACTTAAAAAGTGACACAAGAAGAAGTGGCGCAGAAAATTGACACTTTCTGAAAAGAGGCCTATTAATAAAAAGCCACAAGAGAAAATTTATTTTGAAAAAGATGAGAAGCCTATGAACTTTTATTTTGAAAGGTTTTAAAAAGAACTTCCAAAGGCACTCTGTGGAGAGGTTTGCTATTGTGCCACGAGAAGTTCAGAACGGACAAGCTCAAGGTTGAAAGGAACAGTCGTGACATTTTTGTACATTACTTGAACATCTTTGCTACAAAATGTAGCAGCTTAAGGAAGTGTCACCAAGACTCTGTGCATGAACAATGGCTTAGTGAAAAAGCCCGGTCATGAGCTAGAAGATGTCACAATTTAATGTGGCATGAGGTGGCTCAGCCAATGGAGAGCCAGAATTCAGCTATTGGAATGTGAAAATAGTTAGTTTAGCTTAGTTTTAGGGTATAAGAATTTGCTCAAAGAGCAGACTTTTGGCTTACGCTTTTTGATTCCAGAGGGTCGTGTTCTGCTGATGGACGAATGCACGTAAGGAAAGGAGTCTTTGATAAAAACTTTGTTTTCAGGCGATGAGGGTAGAGACAGGAAAATAGTTAGGATTTGGAAATGCTTATTTTCACTTATTTCTACTAATGAATAATATTTCTTGAATTAAGCTCTCTTTATAATTGCTGAATAAATATTTCTTTATGACATTTTCTAATGCTTGTTTAAATAAGTTCCAAACCTAAGTTTTCATGAATATGTTTAAATAAACTTACTAAATGACAAGCTGGTCTTGTTTATTGTAGATAGTTTAAACAACATATTTAGATCTAATCGCCTCATGATTCAGTCGCTCTGTTGTTGATATGTGCCTAGTATTGTATGGTAAGTTTGGTAGTAGTAGGTAGAGTCATTTATGCAGAATTTTAGTAGGGGTGCTGGATCAGTAGGCTGACCTCCTGTTTAAGCCACAGAGACAGAGGAAGCTTCCGGAGGCTTCTCCTGCTTTTCAGCTGACCAGACCCACCTGGATCTGGCCTGGTCGTTTCTACTGTCCTCTTTGGCAGTGAGTCCTGATCGCCCCAAGTGCTGTCCTCAAGTTCCTCGACTCTTGGCTGGAATGAAAGTGTTGTCTTTCCTGCTCCATTGATGGTTTTCATTTCTGATGTAGCACAGTGCACAATGACTCAAGTCCTTGCATCGCAGCATCTTGCAGCTCCTAATCAACGCCTCAATGGACCCGGTGGAATGCAGGGCCTTGCGTCGCTGCAAGGTGTACATCCCGCAACAAGGACAAAAGGTACAACTCCCAGTGGATCACACCAGGTCCCATTGCTGATAAATCCTCCATCATAGGCTGGCAGAACTTTAGACTTTGTCCTGGTTCAGTGCGACCAGATTGGTGCTTCATGCCCTTTTAGAGCTATTTTTACCTTAAATTAAACGCTCATAACTCTGGTACTACTGATTTGATTTTAGTTGTTTTTTGTTTTTTATTTATTCAAATATTCTCTTTTGTTCTAATTTTTGGGATTGTTCTTGGGTTGGGGTTTCATTTTATCTCTGTTTGAGTACTGCACACATATTTACACATTGACTCTAAATTAAGCTTGACAATTTTGTGCCAAGCTATTGGACTGTTAAGCACAGGTTTATTTCGTGACTTTTGTAGTTCACCCTAACAACGAGTGAAGTGGGTTGTCAAACCTCTCAACTGTTACTCCAGTTTCTTACAAACCTGATCTTGCAGTTTTTCAATGATACTGTTTATGAAGCTGAAGATGAGGTCATTAACTACCGCATGTATTTTGCCTCATACAGATCATATATGGCAACCTTGAGGTGTATTCCGTCGTTTCCGATTGTGGTAGAGTTCCACCAAAACAGAGGGTGTGTGCTGAGCAATTGCAATTTCTTGAATCCTTATCAGTCTGGCTGCCTCTGTTACACATATTCAATTGACTACCACTTTAAGGGAGTTATGCTCCATTGGCAAACTCTGTTCCCCTGTGTCACTGAATTAAAAATACTCATTAGTCTGTGGGGCTTCCACCTCTTTATTAATCAGGTCTTCTTTCAGCAATTAGTATCATACCTTCATGTTATATATTTTTCATTTGTTCCCACACCCATTGTACTACCCCCACCTTCAGAGATTAGTATATGGTCACACAAATACTCAAATTCTCATCAATAAATATCATATCAAACATAGCATATGATTTTGCTTGCCACTGATTAGTGGGAAATAATGTATTTCTTCTGGAGATAGGGGTCACCCATGAATCCAGCAAGACTGTATCTAAAACTCACTTATTTCCCTCATAGGCCACTATTGTCTTATTCCCTGATACATGCCCTGATTTATCATTGGCTCCATATCCTCCCATATTAAGGAGGCCTATCAATATGGTGCAAACATATCCTGTTGTGTGTTTATGAAAGTAGCTGCAGACTTGACAGAGCGTATACTACTGCAAAGAAGGTTGCTTTAATTTTTAATTCACAATTAGGAGTAAATGACCACTATTTCTTATTGGAAGCAGATGTTGGATAGAAAATCAGGCATGCAAAGCAATAGTTATCCCTACCCTTCTTTCTTTGTCTGTGGCTAAAGCTATAATTTTGGATCAGAGTTTTAATTTTCGGTTGCACTTAGCTTTCCCCTGGTTTTAATCCCGCATTGACACTGCCCGCATTGCCTCACACTAATTGTACCCTCACCGCTACTCTGGCGGGCCGGTCCCTCGCCTTTCAGACTTAGGTGGGCGCCATCTTGGGTGGGGGTTGGGGAAGCGCTGCATTGAACGGCGCTCTAGCAGTCAGGTGGACTGGCTAGAGGCTGTTCCGGGCTCTATTTAAAGAAGGCAGAAGGTAGGCTCTTCCTGCTCAGGCTCTTTGCCGCTCTACTTACGCCTGCACTAGGACGCTCGTGTATTTTAAAATTCCCCGTTTTGGTCCTTTGTTTTAATTTTCGGTTGCACTTAGCTTTCCCCTGGTTTTAATCCCGCATTGACACTGCCCGCATTGCCTCACACTAATTGTACCCTCACCGCTACTCTGGCGGGCCGGTCCCTCGCCTTTCAGACTTAGGTGGGCGCCATCTTGGGTGGGGGTTGGGGAAGCGCTGCATTGAACGGCGCTCTAGCAGTCAGGTGGACTGACTAGAGCCCCACTTAAACCGGGCATTATGGCGCGCAGCATGTGCGCGCTGCGTGTACGCCGCTGCCACGCCGGAGTCACGCCAGAGTCCAGCCCGTCTGCGCCCATCCGCGCTGAGGACGGGCTGGACAGCTGGACGTCCGGTATTGATATCTCTGACTCCCCTCATTATAGATATATCTCTCAGACTCTGCTCGAGTTTAAACCCCTGAGGCGTACATGTTCGCATACCTGCTCTCCTGACGATCTTTTACGCCCTCTATTATGTGGTTGCTGGACATCTAACATGGTAAGCCCCACCCCCCTTCCATCCAGGCATAGGCCCAAACAACTCACTATTCCTGGAGCTAGGGCAGGGAAGGAAGTTTGTATTCTCCTCAATGCCCGCTCGCTCATTAAAAACAACATTTTGTTCAGGGAATTTATATCAGATAGGAAGTCTTCCCTGGTTTTAGTTACTGAAACCTGGGCAAAGGACTCTTCCGGTCCAGATCTCATTGAAGCAATCCCGGATGGATACTGCTTGGCTCGGCAAGATAGACTGGGCCGGGTGGGAGGAGGGCTAGCAATTCTTTATAGGGATCATTTCCACTGCCACACTGCTGCTATTTCTGACCCAAAGGATAGCTTTCAAGCACTTTCCTTTTCCATAAAAAGTGGCCACAGAGTCCTCCTTAATGGAATCTTGGTATACCGCCCTCCTGGCCCACAAACTAATTTTGGCCAACGGCTGCTCCACGTCCTAGAACCCTATTTTGGTCAAAAAGACTTTCCGATTCTAGGAGATTTTAATTTCCATTTAGAGAGGCACGACATCAAGGATACCATCTCCTTGTTGGATGTCATGTTAGCCTGTGGCTTTGACCAGCTGGTCAAAGGGGCCACTCATCGAGCTGGGCATACGCTCGATGGAATCTTTTCCAATGACGAGAGGCTGATGATCAAGGACCCTATTCCTCTGTCATGGTCTGATCATCTGGCCGTCCCATTTGAGCTAATCTGTCCGCTCATCTATGCGCCCATAAATACACCCAGCAAGCAAGAACTTCGTAGGAACTTTAAGGATATCTCAAATAGCTCCTTCTCCCCTTGGGCTCCCAATTTGTGTTTATCTCAAGAAGAAAGTGTTTCTACAGCTGTCATGCACTTTGAAAGAATCATGACTGAAGCACTAGACGAATTAGCCCCGTTTCAGTCCGGCCGCCATGCCAGAAAAAGGCCCTCAGCCCCCTGGTTTTCAGAACACCTTAGACTCCTGAGACAGGAGGTAAGGAGGCGGGAGCGCCTCTGGCACTCTGGATGGGACCTAAAAGATAAGGAAGCTCACAAGATCTTGTTGAGGAAGTATAAGGCTGAAATTATAAAAGCCAAATAAGAGCATTTCACGGCCTTGACAACTTCATTGTCCTCCCCAAGAGAGCTCTTTAGGGTTGTAGATTCACTTATAACCCTCCAAACCCCAGATCCTGTAGTAGCTTCCCAAGAGCTTTGCAACAACATTGCCTCTTTCTTCCAGGCAAAAATATTAGATATCTATTCTGCCTTGGAGCTACAAAAATCTATTATGAGTGGGCCCCCTGCTTTAGGGGCTATGGACCACGCCCCGGCTGAAACTCTTCCTTTGGGAATTTTAGATTCCTTCCCCCCACTTTCCTTAGAGGATCTGGACAGCCTCCTTAATAAAACTAAATCGGGCTCTCCCCTGGATGTGTGCCCCCTCAGGATCCTTAAACAATGCAGGGAAACTCTCCTGCCTCCTCTGGTGGATATTATGAATAGAGCTATGAGAGACGGCCTTTTCCCCCTCCCAATGGAAAAGTGCAGTTGTAAAACCTCTTTTAAAAAGACCTCCCTGGATCCGTCGATTTTAAAAAACTTCCGGCCCATTTCACTACTTCCAGCGCCAGCAAAGATGTTAGAAGCACATCTCAACACGCATTTTGCTGCTTTTGTAGAGAGCTCGGCCTGTCTTGACTCCTCTCAACATGGTTTCAGGAGGGAACACAGTACTGAGTCGGCCCTCACCATAGTGTTGGATAATATCCGTACACGCGTTGATGAGGGCCAGACAACCCTTCTGATCCTGTTGGATCTGACGGCGGCTTTTGATACCCTTTCTCCCTCAGTATTAACATCTCGGCTGAGGGAGATTAGGGTGCAAGATGCAGCTCTAGATCTACTCACTTCTTTCCTCAATCATCAAGTGCAAAGAGTGAAGTTGGGGGAGTACCTATCTCCATCCCTCCCTGTGCAATGTGGGGTCCCTCAGGGGTCGGCTCTTAGCCCGATCCTATTTAACATCTATGTGACCCCACTTGCCAGGCTTATTAGATCTTTTGGGATGGAGATAGTTTCCTATGCGGATGACACCCAGATCCTTGTCTCTCTCTCCCAGCCTAGCGTCCCGACTGCCTCCAATTTTAGATCTTGTATGGAGGCAGTCGGTCAATGGATGATCCTTAATTCGCTGAAATTAAATGGAGAGAAGACGGAGGTAATGGTGTTTGGAGGGAATGATGACGTATGGTCATCCTGCTGGTGGCCAGACTCATTAGGAGCCTATCCCACCCCTACCTCCTCTGCAAAAAATCTTGGGGTCATGATTGATCCTGCCCTTAACATGGGTAAACAGGTCAGCAGAACCATCTCCACCTGTTGGGGCATTGTCCATGTCTTGAGGAGGATCAGGCATTACCTATCCCTTCAAGCAAGGAAACAGCTTGCTGTTGCCCTCATTGGCTCCCGGCTGGACTACTGCAATGCGCTGTATGCAGGAATGAATAAGAGTCTACTGCAGCGCTTGCAGGTAGTCCAGAATGCCGCTGCCAGGTTTGTCCTGGATCTCTCTAAACGGGCCTCAGCTACAGCGGCCAGAAAACGGTTGCATTGGTTTCCTGTTGAGGACCGCATTCACTTTAAGACCCTATGTATTACATACAGGGCTTTAGCTAAAAACAGTCCCACCGGTGTAGGATCCATCCTGTCTCGCTACACTCCTTCCAGGGATCTGCGATCCTCTGGCAGACTTCTCCTATCTGCCCCCCGTTTCAGGAGAGTGAAATGGGGTGGCAGGGCTTTCTCCACTTTTGCGCCCAAGTGGTGGAATGCCCTCCCGCTGAAAATAAGATCTCTACCCACTCTTCAGGCATTCAGAAGTGCTCTGAAAACACATCTCTTTGTGCAAGCGTATCTGTAGTGGTGTTGTGATGACATTTATGATCTGTTTTGTTAGGCGCCTTGATGCCTTCGGGTTATTGTCTGCGCGGTATAAATTTTATTCAATCAATCAATCAATCAGTTTAAGAACAGAGCCACCAAGTGTCTTTTGAGAGCAACTGGGTCTCTTGATGGAAGCAAGAATCCCCCTTGGTGCACTCTATAGCGTGGAATAAAGATATTTTCTCACTGGGGCATTTTGCCTACATATGTCAAAAGAGATGTATGTGAGGTTTCTGCTCAAGTTTAGTCAGCAATGTAATTTTTCTAACACTCATTCCCTCCAGCTTCAGGCAGACGGGATTTATTAGTAGTATTGCCTGTGTTATCTAAGACCATTAGGACCAAGCTTCTGAGGCTGCCAAACCTAACTTCCAAAAAACAGAGGTTAATCTGTGTCCATGGACATAATAATAAGCCACCAATCTATCCCCCCCCCACACTATTCTACCTATATCAATATGACCTAGGAGAAAGCGAACCTAAGCAGAGAGTGCCTGTGTTAGAACACATTTCTAAATCAGTCTTTTTCCACATCTGAGGCCACGGCTCATTGCAGACTCTCTTAAAAAGAGGCACTTCCCGCTTTTCTTAGTTAGTCAATGACTCCATTACGTTCTTTGACAATATGCTACACATTTAGTCTCATGCTTTACCATTTCCTTAAATCATCTATGAAATTCGTTTTAATAATTTAAATGTTTGCTTACCTGCAATCATCCTGATTTCGGTGTTTATCACCCCCCACCCTGCCCCTCCCCCGCCCCGCCTGCCTGCCCCACCTCAACTACCTCCACGGGCTGCGGCTGCTCTTGAAGTTACGAATTAGAATCATTTTCCATGGTCTGCTTTGCCTAGTATAAGATCAATATCTTCATCAATTCTTCCTTGAGTTTGGTTTGAATAAATTACCTTCTGTGGAGATGCATCAGTGAGTCTCCCTCTGTATGTGGTGTTAAACACTGTGAGAAACTCGGGAACCTAGCAGTTGGCTCTTCATTTCTGCAGGGAGACATCTCCGGTGATTTGAAAGAAGCAGACCTTCTTTCCCGCCAGGCAGAAGCCTTTGTTTTTTGTAGCTATCACCACTTTTTCATTTATGTGAAAATGATCAACTCTTGTATGAATGTCCGGGTAGGTTTTTTATGTGAGGCAAAGATTTAGGTTTTTTGGAGCATGTCTAATTTTAAGATGGAATCATTAGCATCTGCTAGTGTCCTGTACCAGCTCTACATCTGTCTCTTTATGTCTTGTTTTTAAATCTATGACATTATGTGTGCAACCAAAGAAAGGATCGAGGCTTGACAATGGGTTTGGCTGAGTGGTATTCTCATTTCTTTGGTCTTTTTCACAGCCTGAGAGGTCTCCCAGGTTGTTCTGCTGCCTCGCGAGTAATTACTCTTCTTTTTTGGGGCCTCTGACCTCCAACTCCCAGTGGTACCTTTCTGCCTGACTTGGCTCTACGGTGCAGAGGCTGTCCAGTTGTGGGATTGGTGCACCTCTCCACCCAGTGATACTTATAAACTCTGCCTAGCAGAGTGACTCTCCTATCCCAACTATGCCCAGACACCCAGTCTTTTCTACTCTTCATGATCTCCACAAGGTAAGCAGATTCTGGAACCCTCTCTTACAAGGAGTTAGAACCCATGTTCACAGGTAGCATAAGTCTCTAGCCCATTCATCTCTTGCTTCTTTGGGAGGTAGGTCCAGTTGGGGTACCCTTTACTTTGGTGGCAGGATTATTCCACCGATCACTAGCATTTTGTCACATCTTGTGTGCTGGAGAGGCTCACAAGGCAGCTAGTCCTCAAGTAAGCCTAGTTGTGTCTTCTCTTCCATCTCGTTTCACCATCTTCAAAATGGTCCTAATCTTCGAGGGGCTTGGGATTGGTACCTCTAGACTGCACCAGCGAACTGTCACTTAGCCCGCAGGTACATATGGCTCTCAAGCATTAGGTTCTGACTTAGTTTAACCAAGAAAGAGGGTTTATGACCAATCATTTCACTTTAAATTACAGTTTGGAATGAGCAATGTTTTATTAACGAATTGAGAATCCCAAAATCCCCAATCCCAAAAAATATTTAGTGTGAACATTGTAGAAAGCATCCTTACAAATCACTTTTCAGTCACACAAACGGCGATATACCTTGAATGCAAATAAATCTTCATACAAAGACATGTGAATTAGAAAGGTAAAATAAAGAAATTACAGGAATGCATGACAAAGTAGAAAAAGGGGGTATCCACAAATTGAATCTCATGTGTCAACCACAATCATCACAAAATAATTCAGGTCAAGTGACCATAGAGATTCATTCACAGTATGACTTGGTACTATAGATACCACAATTTAACAAAATATCTCGGATACAAATATGTACTTGCATCAAAATTGTGTGACTGGAGAAATTAAATCAAAATAAATGGTCAACAACTATCTTCAAAGGGTCTAACTCGCTCCCATGTTTATGTTTACACCACAATAGTCAAATAAAAAAAAAAAAATTGTCAAGTGACCAATAACCAATTCACTTCAAAACGTGCTGTTCTTAGCCCCTTGTTGTCACTAGTCAAATGGCTATTTTGAACATAACAGTATCAAATCAAAATAGAAAAAATGAAATAGATAGTAAAAGCTCATTACATCAAAATATTGTCAAAATACCAAAACATTGTGGGGCATATTACCAACCAATAGAGATAATTTTTGTCTCTAACTTGTTTAGAGACAAAAATTATCGCCGCAAATCGGCGATTTTTATCGCAGATAAACCTTGCTATTAGCAAGGTTTATCGCAAATGCGATAAAAAACAGCCGCAATGCATGAATATCGCTGAAAAGTCCGCGATATTCATGCATTATCGAGCAAATGCTCTTAGCCATGTTATCCACCTCCCATTGGATAACATGGCTAAGAACTGCTCCTGGGCAAGTGTTAGCTTTTGGAGATATTGGCGCTTAGCGCGAATATCTCCAAAAGTTGGTAATAGGAGATAGCGATGTTAGCGACTGTTTTCAGTCGCTAACATCTTGGCACGCCCACTTTGCATGTCATTAGTGATAAATATCACTAACATGCAAAGCGGGGCCCAAGATGGTCACTATCTCCTATTAGCTGTCGCTAACTGGTGTTAGCGACAGCTTGGTAATAGGGAGATAATTTTATCTCCGCTTTCTTGGCTTTTAAAGCCAAAAAAGCGGAGATAAAGCCCCTTGATAATATGCCCCTATGTATCCTCACAATGATTCAATAGCACCCTAGCAGAGGAAGAGACCAGAACAGTCCCTGTCTGAGTACAACCAACATGCTCATTCTTAATACTGCGTATGCAATGTAACTAAGATGTAAGTGGGGGCACTGTGCATGTGTTCGGGAAGGGGATGTAGAAAACGGGGGGTTCACTGCAAACGAAAAGCACAAAAATAAATAATATAAAAAAAATATATAGGCAGTACAGGCCACACGTGATGGACTTCCAATGAATATTTTTACTGGAGGTACTATAACTGGAGAGGAAACAGAGAGTGAGTCCTAACCAAAAAACAGTAAGAGCAGTAAAAAAGCAAGGATCATTTGGAAGGGTCAGGATCAGACAAAGTAATTAGTACTCATCCTATATGGACAAAAAGTTCTTCGTCCTCGTTCAAACTCTGTGGAGATTTGCTGTTGAGGAGAATAATATATTCAGACTTGAAGATCCTCAATGTCAAGGCAATCTA
Organism: Lissotriton helveticus; assembly: GCF_964261635.1. NCBI lineage: Eukaryota > Metazoa > Chordata > Amphibia > Caudata > Salamandridae > Lissotriton > Lissotriton helveticus. The sequence continues at coordinate 307,449,885 of NC_136070.1, forward strand.
GTCAATACCAAAGAAAATCACAGTGTCACAGTGTCAGGATCTGTATCATGAAAATTACTCTAGTGTTTTGCCGTAAAGTAATTAAAATCGCCATTCTTAATAGCCCTCAGATGCTCCAGAATTCTCTTCTTGACCGGAAAGATCGCGCTTCCCATAAACTGCTGACCACAGGGACACAACAAAATGTAAGCACAGTAGTCACTTTACAATAGATACATTCCAGAATGTTACCTGTGTTGCCCATGGGTAACAGGTAAGTGCCTTCCTGTTCTTCCTGTTCTTACTCAACCTACATGCTTTGCAATGCCCACATTTGTAGTAGCCTTGTTGTCCGTGCAACCACCCCTCCTTTCTTTGTTTACCTATGTAGCTCCTTACAAGCATGTCCCTCAAAGATCTACATTTATGGTAAGTCACCAGGGGATGGGGGTAACCTGCCCTCCCTATTACTGGGCCATTTTAGACCAAATACCAGTGTCTATTTAGCATGTGCATAATGGATGAGGACTACGTACTGTAGGTGGTTGTCATGCTCAGTTTGTTGCCCGTAGTTTTGTCCTTTTTCACTTAACCAAGAGGCTGTCCCTGAGGAGGTTAACCACTTTGGTACTGGCTGCTCCAAGAACTTTATTACATGTGGCTCACAGTAGCTCACCAAACAGAATGCTCCACTTCAGTTTTCAGGGGTGGGAGCAGCGACATGTATGGGCAAATGAGAACGAGCACATTACCAAACAGGTAATTTTTTTGACAAGATATATTGATGACCTGTTTGTGATCTGGGAAGGGCCTAAGCAGGAACTGGACAGATTCCTCACACATATATTCCACGAATAATCTCAATGTATGCTTTACCCATAAGACCCATTAGGCAGAGATGGATTTCCTGGACATATGAGTCAGGGTTCAGAACAATTCTATACAAACTTGATTTTACAGAAAGAAGGCTGCAGGTAACAGTATACTGGATGCTCAGAGCCACCAACTGCAAAAACGGAAGTGAAGCATCCCGTTTAGTGAGCTACTGTGAGCCAAACGTAATGATAGCACACAACACAATTGTGGCCTCCAGGGAAACCATCCATGTATAAAAAGTGATATATATCTATATATATATGTATATATATTACCTACTGGCGGTCGCCAGTAGGTAGTTTATAGTTAGGACCTAGTTTCCATAGGAAATCCGCAACATTCTATTGGGAATAACTTTGGCGCCAGTTGATAAATCTTCGCGAATTTCTCGGAGAAGATGGCCAGCTCCGCTCTGCTCCTTCCCTGAAAGTTTTGGGGGGATTCGTCAAGTGGGAGCAGAGAAAAAAGGGGGGCCCAAAACGTGTTTTCCCCATGTTATTTTCCATAGGACGATTAGACACGGCTGCAGCCCGAACTGCTGAATGGAATTACAAGAAATTTGGCAAAATGGTAGAGTCTGATTCGCAGATTACGCGTTTGCTCAAATGGTGTAAATCCCTCCAGTAGTTCCTGAGAAAATCAAAAGAAAAAAAATATATATATCCCGAGCACGAGCTGCATGCTGATTGGCTGTCAACTGTCTGTCAACACTCCTAGCCAGAAATTGTTGGCGTACCTTTTCGAGGTCATTGGCTTTCAACACTCCAAACCAGGAAGTGTTGGCAGCCATCTTGTGCTCGGAAGACCAAGGAACAAGAAAGCAGAAAAATAAACGTGTAGAATGCAAAAAAGGGAGCAGGGTAGAAACACCCTGACCCCCTAGGCCTGCTCAGGGGGTCCCACATGGTCCCAAATTTAAAAAACCCGGTCTGCTTTTTTCAAATTACCCCCCGGGGGACCAAATCCCGGGGGCATAGTGAAAAAGAAGTGTGGGGGGGGCCCAACCCTCCCCCACAGTGCCCCGGGGTCCGCCACCCCCCGGGGCAAAGTAACGCAGCCCCCTGGCGCATACTGGAGGTTCCAAGGGGAATTGGTTCCTCCTCTGCAAACGCGCTAGGGGGCTGCGTTGCAGAGAGGTGTAAAAAGGGGCATGGTCTCATTACACCTCTCTGCAAAGCAGTCCCCTGGCGCCTACTGGAGATTCCTGGTGGGTTAGTTGGCCCCCAGGGACCCCCAGTATGCAAGGGGAATGAGTTCCCCCTCTGCAAACATGCCCTGGGGCTGCGTTGCAGTGAGGTGTAAAAAGGGGCGTGGCCTCATTACACCTCTCCGCAACGTAGCCTCCTGGCAAATACCGGAGGTTCCCGGTGGTCTAGTTGGCCCCCAGGGACCCCCAGTATGTAAGGGGACTTAATCCCCCAACTTAGAACACTCTACAGGGTGCGTTAGCACAGTGGTGAAGGTAGGGGGCGGGGCTTGAGGTGATGTGAGTGCAAACATGCCCTGATGCGCGTTAATTCCTGTTCAATCCAGAGGTCCCCTAGGTGGCAACTAGTCCAACAGGTATCTCCAGTAAGCGCCACGGAGCTGTGTTGCAGAGTGTTGTAAAAAGGGGGCGTGCCCTTTGAACACCTCTCTACAACACAGCTGCCTGGCGCATACTGGAGGTACCTGGTCGGCTAGTTGGCTCACAGGGGACCTCAGGATTGAAGAGGAATTAATTCTCCAATCTAGCTCACTACTATTCCTGAAAAGTACATTTTACTGTACTTACCAGTAACTTGAATTTCCTTCCATAGAATATCATTGCCTGCTATATAAAATATATATAAATTAAAAAAAATACATTAAAATATATATATTACAATTTAAATATCTTTAAAATCATTTTTTTTCAATTTATATTAAAAATAGGTAATGTAATTTAAAAAATAAAATATCTAAAAATAAATAGTTTAAAATAATGTAGTAAATCGGTATAAAAAAATATAACAATTAATACATTTAATAATTATCATTTACAAAACCTTTGAAATTCACTTAAAAAACCATAGGTTTACACATGTTATAGTTAGGAATTAGCATTTAAAAAACCTTGCAAATTCACAGAAAAAAACGTAGGTTTCACACACGTTATAGTTAGGAATTAGCATTTAAAAAACCTTGCAAATTCACTGAAAAAAACATAGGTTTCACACACGTTATAGTTAGGAATTAGCATTTAAAAAACCTTTGAAATTCACTGAAAAAACCATAGGTTTCCCACCAGTTATAGTTAGCTGGACATTTTACTCATACAAAACCATTGAAATTCCCCCGTTATAGTTAGTTGTACTCACTACAACTTGCGCGCCCGCAATCCACTGCTGATGATGTCACATATTACATCATTCATGACATGGTCAGTGACATCACTGATGACATCTGAAATGACATCTCAAACAACCCCCCTTTTTTAGGCATAGGCTGGGGCAGAGGAAGAGGGCTCAGAAGAGGAGGACAGAAGGGCGTACAATGGCAGGACCAGTCCACCACTCCCACAGTGGAAACTCGGAGTGCAACCAGGGGAAAGAAAGCCTAAAGGTCAACCTGTCCGACAGAACCTTGTCTGAAACTGAAAAAACTGTCCTGGAGAAGGGTCTGGGGTTTGTCCCTACTCCCACACCAGATGAATTTACTTAGACCTGTGAACTGAAACAATTCTTCAGAAAGGTTCGTCTCAAAGCATTTTTTCAAGACTCACCAGAATTTGAGAATGATGACACAGGGTTACGAAAACCGTCCACCTTTACACCGACCAACAACATGGTACCACCGGAAATACTGGCATTTGAGGGTGCTGTACTAAAGGGTCTGAATGACAGACCTAGAACCTTCACTTTCCACAACCTGAGCAAAATTGAGAGAGAAGCGATTGACTCACTCTCAAATGACCCCACCATTATCATAAAACAGGCGGATAAGGGGGGAGCTACCGTGATCTAAAGAGTTGTTGATTATGACACTGAATGCAAATGTCAACTTTCCAACACACAGCACTATATGCCCCTCGCTAATGATCCCACTCCCAGAATCAATGCCCTCATCACATCACTAGTGATGGAAGGGGAGACGAATGGATGGATCAGCAAAAATGAGGCTGCATTCTTGGTGTCCGATAAGCCACGGACCCCTTACTTCTACACCTTACCAAAGATCCATAAGGGAACAACACCTGTACCTGGGAGACCTATTGTCTAAGGAATTGGATCTTTGCTCGAACCCTTGTCTAAGTTTGTTGACAAATTCTTACAACCTTTGGTCAAGAAAATTCCATCTTTCCTACAGGACACTAGAGATGTCCTGTGCCTGATTGACAGCATCGAGGGTAGAGAGGGGGTGGACTTGCTTGTCACCCTTGACGTGGAAGCACAGTATACCAGTATCCCTCAACAAGCCACCTTAGAAGCTGTGGAGATGACCCTACGTAAGGAGAACTGGCGCTCTCCGACACCAATCTCTTTCATCATGGAATGCGCTACGATCGCGCTGACTCAAAATTTCTTTGAATACGAAATCCAGATTTACCATTAAATACAGGGTACCTCGATGAGTATCACCTTCGCTCCTAGCCTGGCCTCTATTTACATGGTAGTTTTTGAGGAGTCCATAATCTGGGGCGACCAAAACCCATATAAAGAAAACCTCACCATCTGGCGTAGATACATAGACGATATCCTGATACTGTGGAAGGGGGACGCCACTACATGTCAAGCTTTTTGTAACTGGCTTAATGCACAGAACCCTTTTCTGAGGTTCACCAGTACCATTTCACAAACTGACATCCCATTCCTAGACCTGAGAATCTGGCTTTCGGATAGTGGGTTGAGCACCAACCTATACAGAAAAGAGACGGACAGAAATAGTCTCCTCCTTTACAATAGCCACCACCCACAATCCTTGAGGGATAATTTGCCATTCGGGCAGTTTCTCCGGGTCCGGAGAAACTGTTAGTCCGTGACTGATTACAAGACTGAAGCCAGATCACTCAAGCACAAGCTCCTGGACAGGGGTTATCCTAAGAAACAGATTAACAATTCTTACAAAAGGGCGTTGAACAATCCCAGAGAGGCTCTCTTAGAGACAAGGATTAAGGAACAGTCTGAAATAATCACATGCGTGACTTCATTCACGAGAAATTCAACACATATCAAGAGAACGATAATCAAACATTGGGGTATAATCAATTCTGGGGACCTCTCCATCCCTCGGCCTAGGTTCGCCTTTAAGCGCACCGCTAATCTCAAAGATCGGCCTGATACACACCAGGCCCAGGAATAAAGAGGCAATCACTCAGAGGACCCTCTGGAATCTCCCCCCAGTTATGGGCCATTTTCCCTGTGGTGGATGCGCGATATGCAGTCAGACTAGCCCTAGCAAAGAGCTGAAGCTCACTGAAACCTTCACATGGAAACAAAAGCGCCATACGAACTACAACACTGCCAGATGCATCTACCTTCTCACCTGCCCTTGCGGGAAGAAGTATATTGAGATGACCATGAGGCAGATTACGTTGCGCATTACTGAACACAGGAGTAACATCAGATGCCATAAGACACACATCAGACTGTACAGTCATTTCATGGAAATGAATCACCCAGCAGAAAGTCTAAGGTGGACAATTCTGGAAGCACACCAATAGATTACCCAACAGGCACTGTTTAGGATAGAACAGAGGTGGGTACATCGGTTGGGCACTTATACTAATGGCCTAAACGATTCTATTCCTTGGGGAAGCCTGACTAGGACTTAGACCCCCTACTGTCCTGTCAAAAACCACTCCTTCCACATCCAGCTTATTTTCCAGTGCACCCTTTACCTGTGTTTGACGTTACTTAAGACAGTATGGCCAACTTCCGATATCTCGGCCATACACTAGAAGATGGCTGCCGTAGTAAGGCGAACTTCCCATAGAAGTCCTCTAAGAGTAACACATACGTGAACCATACCCACACGTTAACGCGACCCCTGTGACCCCACCCCCCACGTCACGCGGGTAATTTTGAGACAACCGACACCATGCACTTAAAAGCACCGGTCTCACACACATCGGTGTCCCGGCTTCTCTCTGACCCCGACGTTGTGGGTAGGTGTAACTGCGCGATCCGTTCTACGGACAGGTAAGAGGCTCCACTATGACTGATCTCACTCGAGGGTCTTTTCCAATCGCAGGCTCTCAGCATCCTGGGTGCCTTTCTGAGTGTTTCCATCTACCGGACCTCCTTTGTTCCCTCCATACCGCATGACCAGGGAATCAGCGTCTCTTGTGATGTGCCTGGGGGGCTGTGCGGCTCGCGGTGCACCCGGCGCCGCCGGTTCACTGAACTTTTTAGTTCGGTGAGGATGTGTGGCGCGGGTGCACGGTGGCTGCCCGCGGCTCCCGGGTGCACATGGCGGGCGAGTGACCCATCAGTCTCATGACTAGCGGCTTGTGAAAATAATTGAGCCGCGGTAATGGTCTCACATTTTGTCCCTTGATCCAGGGGCCCTGCTAATTAATGTGTGGACCCCCTTGACTGCTCGTCCTGACTTTGTCTTCCCTTTTACTCCAGCGTATCAACTACTGGTGCCATATCCGCCAGAGAAGACCGGAGAAGCCACTGTCGGTCTCAATAGGGTGAGGCATTGTAACACAGGATGCTTAATTCTAACTTCCATTCTTTTCTGTTTGCACAGTTGCTACATCCTAGTGCACTCTTGTGACACGGTTATCTGTAGTAAGATTCGTTAGCCTCTGCCTTAGTCTCCCATTGTTGTATAGCATTGTTTTTATCAATCCTTTTACTTCTATATATGTCATGGCATAGTTTGGGGTATCCACAAATAAAAAAAACCCTACTTTGATTGATAGATAGTGTATACCAGGCGGTTATGACCTAAGTTTTCCACAAGTGCATTCCTGTGGGTTCACTGCTTCCCCTTTTGTCGCCCTTTTCTTAGGTCCCATTTGGACTGAGCAGGACCATCTGGCCTGTAGTCCCACTTCCAGAGGAAGGTAGTATTCCCCTTCCCTACTGTGTAGAACATCTTTCTAATTTTATTGTAGGTCCTGACGAATTGCTTTAATAGCATGAAACATGTCCATGTCGACCTTTAGGTAAGATAGACACTACTGGATCTTCGCACCAGCGTGTTCCGTCACCTCACTGTTTTTATTAAGGTAGTGTACCACACCAATAAAATTGTCGTGGACTCATCAACCTTTTTTAATCTTGCACCACTTCACGTCCACACCCCACCTAAAGCCCTCTTACACACATGCACCAACTGGCAGGAACAAAAGATTTCCGGTAAAGAGCCCCTTTACGGGTGCCCGTCAGACATTGCAGCGCCAGTCTGACGAGGAGCAGAACCCAGATGATGAAGCATGACACCTAGATTGCTGGGTGTGTGAGGGTTTTAGTTCCGAAAGGGGGATTCCCCCCTTCCCCACTCCTTTTCCGCTTGGTCACTCCGAACTCTCATCCCTCCTGGGGAACAGTGTATCCTTTTTGTTTGTAGCTATGGTCTACGGGCTGATACACTGGACCCCATAAAACATTGCCCTTCGAACTCCCCTTTGTTGTTAATACATCACTGAAGACATCACTGATGACATCATCCATGTGACAATGAAATACACCTCATCACACACTAGTATAATATTTCATCACTCCCTGTAAAATAGAAAGTGCCATATTTCAAACCATTGACACACCAATAGTAATTTCTAAACACCCACTCAGTGATTCATAGATCTATACACACATCTAATCACTCACCTATAGATTCAGAGTTATATGCAGTGAATAGTTAATAGAACACTATCAAATATATTTATACGTCTATTTCAACATTATACACCAGCACACATTGCATTCACTTATAAAGACAACCTTCTGACTTATGCAAACAATTGGTTATACTTACATTTACTCATCTACACACTTATACAAACACCACTTCATCTATTTATATAAATAGTAACTCACACTTAGTGTGTTATAAAATCACTATTACAAGTATACAGTTATCCATATAGTGACTCATACAATTACTAAGTCTTAAGCACACTTAATTAGATATAACTGTCACATACACTGCCTTTTTTTTCAAGTTTAATGGAGATGTACCGTTGAGAGAAATATTTCATCACCACCTCACCCATAAACATATACACTCACTGAAAAAACTGTTATAACATGTAGTCTTAAACTCATATACCTACTGAATGAACTATTCACACATTTTTGAGCAATCACACACCCCCCACCAAACCACTTAGACATTCATTTACCCATACAAATACTCAGTTAAGAAACCAATAACAAATATAGTCTTTAACATAGCAATTAAGACAAAGCAATAAAGACTTTCACACAGTTTGTAACTACACATTATATATAGTGAGACTCTACAAATTAGTCAAGGAAACAATCAATGACACTGTTACTAAATCCCCCATTCACATATTTATATTTATATATCCACTCATTCTTCAATGCAAAGTAGTGTATTTATAATACATATTTAAATATCAAAGCAAACCACATTCACTGGATGATGTCATCAGTGATGTCATTTGAGATGTCATCAGTGATGTCATCAGTGATGTCACTGACCATGCCATGAATGATGTAATATGTGACATCATCAGCAGTGGATTGCGGGCGCGCGACTTATAGTGAGTACAACTAACTATAACGGGGAATTTCAATGATTTTGTATGAGTAAAATGTCCAGCTAACTATAACTGGTGTGAAACCTATGGTTTTTTCAGTGAATGGCAACGTTTTTTTAAATGCTAATTCCTAACTATAACGTGTGTGAAACCTATGGTTTTTTCAGTGAATTTGCAAGGTTTTTTAAATGCTAATTCCTAACTATAACGTTTGTGAAACCTATGAGTGAGAGCAGGTTTCCTGCTCTCGCTTCAACTAAGCAAAGCAGTGTTTGCCAAGGCAGGGCGGGAGTCGTGCTCCCGCCCTACCATAGCAAACAGCAATGTCCCGGGGTAGGCACCCCGGGACATTACAGGAGCTAGCCCTGGGGGTGGCGGTCTCCAGGGCCAAGGAAGGCTCCTGGAGGGGGCCGTGTGTCCCCTCCCAACTCTTTAAAGCCCCGGGGGGGTGGTGGTCCCCAGGGCTCGGGGGTCAACAATGGACACCCGTATTTGCATAATTTATGCACCGGGGGTGATGGTCCTGGGGCAGTGTGGGGGGCTTGAGCCCCCCACACTTTGATTTTAGAAGTCTCTCTGGGGAGGTGGCAGTCCCCAGGGCTGCAGGGGGGGCTGCGTGTATATGGCAAACCTCACACGCCTTCAAACCACGATCAGTATTCCTTGGTACCAAAAGACTCAATTGATTGCTTTACATAGCTAATCGTTCATGATTTGAAATATTTATATGCGAATCAGCAGGCCTAAAGCCTAACACCAGCAGTAGACATAGGGTACAAGAAACTGGTGAAAAAACTACAATCTAGACCAGACATAGTGGTGAAACAGGCAGGCAAGGGAGGCAATATTGTCCTTTGGCCGCTGGCCATGTATCACTCAGAGGCAATGCTGCAACTCAAGGACAGACAATGTTACCAGAGGGTGGATAAAGAAATTCTGGTATCCACCACTGAGAATTGTCCCAATGGAGATCAAAGGGTCTCATTACAAAGGCAGAGTATAAGTTTCTCAAGGTTGATCAGCCAGTGACTCCGGTTTTATATCTCATATCGAAGGTAGACAAAATTACAAATGTCCCTCCTGGGCATCCGTTAATATCTGCAATAGGAAGCTTATTCGAGAACACCTCAAGGTTCTTTGAATTTTTCTTGCAAGAATATGTTAAAACCCTGAATTCATACACCAAGGACACGGAAGACTTCCTCAGAAAGATTTATGGCATCAACTGGGAGGAGGTTTTATTATGTTGACCGTAGACGTCTCCACCCTCCATACTAGAATCTAGCACACTTATGGGATAAGGGCGGTGCAGTACTCTCTGAGCACATGACCAGTTACTTTATATCGACATACAGATATGCTATTAGACATGGTAGGTTGGTGTCTAAAAAACAATATTTTTCTGTTCGGCAAGGACCTGTACCAACAGATCAGGGGGACTGCGATGGGCACCTGCTTCCCCCCCCAGCTATGCTAATTTGCATGGGCTGGTGGGAGGAGCTGGTGCTCAATTCGCAATAAGCCAGGGAAATGTCTGAGAACGTGGTCCTTTGGACCCTATACATTGATGACCTGTTCATCATTTGGTGGGGTGATGTTGCATCTGTAGAGTCGTTTATCAGGAACTTAAACGTAAATGACTTAAATCTGCATTTCACTTCATACATAAGCGAGAAAGAGATCCAATTTTTAGACCTTACAGTGTACATCGACAATGGAGAGATTAACAGTAAAACTTACCGGAAAGAAACTGCTGCTTCCATCCTCCTAAACTAGTGAACAGCATCCCATATGCAGAAAATCTGCACATGAGGAGAAATTGTAGTTATCCAAGACAATTGTTTCAGGCACCGGAGGAGCTCAGTAGATGCTTTGAGCAGAGAGGATATAGTACAACTGTGCTAGATGCAGCTAGAAAAAAGGCCATCCGAAACCTAGAGAACAACTGATCTTTGCCAGTAACTCAATCACAAATACATCCAATGTAAAAACTGAGTCCAAATTCCATTTTATCAGGGGGTACAGCAAACAACATTGATATATTAAAGCCCCAATGCAGAGACACTGGCACGTGTTACGAGGTAACCCCATTCTGAAACAGAAGTCAAGAAATGGGCTTCTAATCACATTTCGTAAGGCGAGATCATTACGACAGGCAAGTCCAATTGGTCGCACACTGCTTGTCCTATCAACGTGTTGCCACAAAGCATTGTGGTCCATGAAGCAAGCATCAGCGGGTGCGCCTCTGCCAAGGTCTTGAGCAAAAAATCACTGTCGCGTTGGCCATCCCTGGACACGTGTTTCGAGGTTGTTACCTCTCGTCAGCAGGGAATAGGCATATATGTAGGGGTGCTGCGTAGGCTGCCAAAAAATATCCTCAGGTCCGGTACCACTCATGGCACGCAGGTGCGTAACCCGGGCTCGTCAGCCCCACCAGCTCAAGGGAGCTTGAATACAAAAGAAAGTCCAATTGGTCGCACACTGCTTGTCCTATCAGCGTGTTGCCCCAAAGCATTGTGGTCCATGAAGTAAGCATCAGCGGGTGCGCCTCTGCCAGGGTCTTGAGCAAAAAATCACTGTTGCGTTGGCCATCCCTGGACACGTGTTTCGAGGTTGTTACCTCTCGTCAGCAGGGAATAGGCATATATGTAGGGGTGCTGCGTAGGTTGCCAAAAAATATCCTCAGGTCCGGTACCACTCATGGCACGCAGGTGCGTAACCCGGGCTCGTCAGCCCCATCAGCTCAAGGGAGCTTAAATACAAAAGAAAGTCCAATTGGTCGCACACTGCTTGTCCTATCAGCGTGTTGCCCCAAAGCATTGTGGTCCATGAAGTAAGCATCAGCGGGTGCACCTCTGCCAGGGTCTTGAGCAAAAAATCACTGTCGTGTTGGCCATCCCTGGACACGTGTTTCGAGGTTGTTACCTCTCGTCAGCAGGGAATAGGCATATATGTAGGGGTGCTGCATAGGCTGCCAAAAAATATCCTCAGGTCCGGTACCACTCATGGCACGCAGGTGCGTAACCCGGGCTCGTCAGCCCCACCAGCTCAAGGGAGCTTGAATACAAAAGAAAGTCCAATTGGTCGCACACTGCTTGTCCTATCAGCGTGTTGCCCCAAAGCATTGAAGTAAGCATCAGCGGGTGCGCCTCTGCCAGAGTCTTGAGCAAAAATCACTGTCGCGTTGGCCATCCCTGGACACGTGTTTCGAGGTTGTTACCTCTCGTCAGCAGGGAATAGGCATATATGTAGGGGTGCTGCGTAGGCTGCCAAAAAATATCCTCAGGTCCGGTACCACTCATGGCACGCAGCTGCGTAACCCCGGCTCGTCAGCCCCACCAGCTCAAGGGAGCTTAAATACAAAAGAAAGTCCAATTGGTCGCACACTGCTTGTTCTATCAGCGTGTTGCCCCAAAGCATTGTGGTCCATGAAGTAAGCATCAGTGGGTGCGCCTCTGCCAAGGTCTTGAGCAAAAAATCACTGTTGCGTTGGCCGTCCCTGTACACGTGTTTCGAGGTTGTTACCTCTCGTCAGCAGGGAATAGGCATATATGTAGGGGTGCTGCGTAGGCTGCCAAAAAATATCCTCAGGTCCGGTACCACTCATGGCACGCAGGTGCGTAACCCGGGCTCGTCAGCCCCACCAGCTCAAGGGAGCTTGAATACAAAAGAAAGTCCAATTGGTCGCACACTGCTTGTCCTATCAGCGTGTTGCCCCAAAGCATTGTGGTCCATGAGGTAAGCATCAGCGGGTGCGCCTCTGCCAGGGTCTTGAGCAAAAAATCACTGTCGCGTTGGCCATCACTGGACACGTGATTCGAGGTTGTTACCTCTCGTCAGCAGGGAATAGGCATATATGTAGGGGTGCTGCGTAGGCTGCCAAAAAATATCCTCAGGTCCGGTACCACTCATGGCACGCAGGTGCGTAACCCGTGCTCGTCAGCCCCACCAGCTCATGGGAGCTTGAATACAACAGAAAGTCCAATTGGTCACACACTGCTTGTCCTATCAGCGTGTTGCCCCAAAGCATTGTGGTCCATGAAGTAAGCATCAGTGGGTGCGCCTCTGCCAGGGTCTTGAGCAAAACATCACTGTCGCGTTGGCCATCTCTGGACACGTGTTTCGAGGTTGTTACCTCTCGTCAGCAGGGAATAGGCATATATGTAGGGGTGCTGCGTAGGCTGCCAAAAAATATCCTCAGGTCCGGTACCACTCATGGCACGCAGGTGCGTAACCTGGGCTCGTCAGCCCCACCAGCTCAAGGGAGCTTGAATACAAAAGAAAGTCCAATTGGTCGCACACTGCTTGTCCTATCAGCGTGTTGCCCCAAAGCATTGAAGTAAGCATCAGCGGGTGCGCCTCTGCCAGAGTCTTGAGCAAAAATCACTGTCGCGTTGGCCATCCGTGGACACGTGTTTCGAGGTTGTTACCTCTCGTCAGCAGGGAATAGGCATATATGTAGGGGTGCTGCGTAGGCTGCCAAAAAATATCCTCAGGTCCGGTACCACTCATGGCACGCAGGTGCGTAACTTGGGCTCGTCAGCCCCACCAGCTCAAGGGAGCTTAAATACAAAAGAAAGTCCAATTGGTCGCACACTGCTTGTCCTATCAGCGTGTTGCCCCAAAGCATTGTGGTCCATGAAGTAAGCATCAGTGGGTGCGCCTCTGCCAGGGTCTTGAGCAAAACATCACTGTCGCGTTGGCCATCCCTGAACACGTGTTTTGAGGTTGTTACCTCTCGTCAGCAGGGAATAGGCATATATGTAGGGGTGCTGCGTAGGCTGCCAAAAAATATCCTCAGGTCCAGTACCACTCATGGCACGCAGGTGCGTAACCCGGGCTCGTCAGCCCCACCAGCTCATGGGAGCTTGAATACAAAAGAAAGTCCAATTGGTCGCACACTGCTTGTCCTATCAGCGTGTTGCCCCAAAGCATTGTGGTCCATGAAGTAAGCATCAGCGGGTGCGCCTCCGCCAGGGTCTTGAGCAAAAAATCACTGTCGCGTTGGCCATCCCTGGACACGTGTTTCGAGGTTGTTACCTTTCATCAGCAGAGAATAGGCATATATGTAGGGGTGCTGCGTAAGCTCTCTTGAGCTGGTGGGGCTGACGAGCCCGGGTTACGCACCTGCATGCCACGAGCGGTACCGGACCTGTGAATATTTTATGCCAGCCTACGCAGCACCCCTACAGATATGCCTATTCCCTGCTGACAAGAGGTCACCACCTCGAAACACGTGTCCAGGGACGGCCAACGCGACAGTGATTTTTGCTCAAGACTCTGGCAGAGGCGCACTCGCTGATGCTTACTTCATGGACCACAATGCTTTGGGGCAACACGCTGGTAGGATAAGCAGTGTGCGACCAATTGGACTTTCTTTTATATTCAAGCTCTTTTGAGCTGGTGGGGCTGACGAGCCCGGGTTACGCACTTGCGTGCCACGAGTGGTACCGGACCTGTGAATATTTTTTGGCAGCCTACGCAGCACCCCTACAGATATGCCTATTCCCTACTGACGAGAGGTAACCACCTCGAAACACGTGTCGAGGGATGGCCAACGCGACAGTGATTTTTGCTCAAGACTCTGGCAGAGGCGCACCCGCTGATGCTTACTTCATGGACCACAATGCTTTGGGGCAACATGCTGGCAGGACAAGCAGTGTGCGACCAATTGGACTTTCTTTTATATTCAAGCTCTCTTGAGCTGGTGGGGCTGACGGGCCCGGGTTACGCACCTGCGTGCCACGAGCGGTACCGGACCTGTGAATATTTTTTGGCAGCCTACGCAGCACCCCTACAGATAAGCCTATTCCCTGCTGACGAGAGGTAACCACCTCGAAACACGTGTCCAGGGATGGCCAACGCGACAGTGATTTTTGCTCAAGACTCTGGCTGAGGCGCACCCGCTGTTGCTTACTTCATGGACCACAATGCTTTGGGGCAACACGCTGGTAGGACAAGCAGTGTGCGACCAATTGGACTTTCTTTTATATTCAAGCTCTCTTGAGCTGGTGGGGCTGACGAGCCCGGGTTGTGCACCTGCGTGCCACGAGCGGTACCGGACCTGTGAATATTTTTTGGCAGCCTACGCAGCACCCCTACAGATATGCCTATTCCCTGCTGACGAGAGGTAACCACCTCGAAACACGGCGACAGTGATTTTTGCTCAAGACTCTGGCAGAGGCGCACCCGCTGATGCTTACTTCATGGACCACAATGCTTTGGGTCAACACGCTGGTAGGACAAGCAGTGTGCGACCAATTGGACTTTCTTTTATATTCAAGCTCTCTTGAGCTGGTGGGGCTGACGAGCCCGGGTTACGCACCTGTGTCCCACAGCGGTACCGGACCTGTGAATATTTTTTGGCAGCCTACGCAGCACCCCTACAGATATGCCTATTCCCTACTGACGAGAGGCAACCACCTCGAAACACGTGTCCAGGGATGGCCAATGAGACAGTGATTTTTGCTCAAGACTCCGGCAGAGGCGCACCCGCTGATGCTTACTTCATGGACCACAATGCTTTGGGGCAACACGCTGGTAGGACAAGCAGTGTGCGACCATTTGCACTTTCTTTTATATACAAGCTCTCTTGAGCTGGTGGGGCTGACGACCCCGGGTTAGGCACCTGCGTGCCACGAGCGGTACCGGACCTGTGAATATTTTTTGGCAGCCTACGCAGCACCTCTACAGATATGCCTATTCCCTGCTGACGAGAGGTAACCACCTCGAAACACGTGTCCAGGGATGGCCAACGCGACAGTGATTTTTGCTCAAGACTCTGGCAGAGGCGCACCCGCTGATGCTTACTTCATGGACCACAATGCTTTGGGGCAACACGCTGGTAGGACAAGCAGTGTGCAACCAATTGGACTTTTTTTTCATTACGACAGGCAGTTGTAACGAATAGTCCAGGTAATAGACAACAGGACACATGGCTTAGTGAAAGTAAGGGATTCAGGAGATGCCAAAAGTCAAGGCCTGTAAATTTGGTGAGAATACGACAGAGTTAACACTACTTTTCACAGACAAACAATGGAAGATTATGAAAGCACTAAACTGTAGGATCCAATATGTGGTATATGGCCTAAGATGAACTTGTTCAAAATTGTATATAGGTAGCACGATTCTACCAGTCCACCAACGCATCTTACAGCACATCCGAGCAATTAACAATAGGGATCAATCATACCCAGCAGCTCGGCATTTCGAGAAATGTCACAATAACAAAGTGGAGTATCTAGTGTACTTTGTATTGGATCAGGTGCCACAAAGATTGAGAGGGGGTAATCGTGAAAGGTGCCTGAGACAATTAGAATCAAGGCATATTATACGCTTCAATTGCAAGATCCCGAATGGACATAACACCGAAGAAGATCTATTTGTGCATTTGTAGCTGAGTTGGAATACTGAACCTTAAATGCACTTTGATGTTGAACCTATTAGAAGTATCTGTGTTTTAAACGGGGATGTGAAGATTGTGAGATAGAACAAGAAAGTAAATGAAATAGAATGTTTTTAAGCACTTCATTGGATATTTAGGAAATCATCAAATACACATATTTTAGATTTTTAAATTCACACAGCACATTAGTTGAATTTGGTTTTATGAAAGTCAACAAATCAAAAACAGAGCTGGCTAATGGACACTGGTCAGACACACCAAGCCCAGGGTAGCGGGATATGCAGCAAAGGCAATGAAGTAGAATGTTATTCCGTTTAAAGTTTGTGAAAGGGAAGACATGCAGGCACATGAACCCTGATCGGGCTCTTTGCACAATGTACAAGTCACTTTAGTTTGTGAAGGATAAAATGCATAGGTCACTTTAAGATTTGAGTACTTGACCTGTGAAGGGTTGTTTACAGTACCAAGTGGCGTCGGGCAGTGGCCCTTGATCAGTAATATTGATGTGATTGAGATGGCACAACTTTTAGCACTATTGCTTGTGATATCTGCTATATTCTTTGAGCGGAAAATGCAATTTTGCACTTCAAAGTGAAGCTGTTTTTGTACATTGCATAAGTCACTCTACCTTCACAGAGAAATCGCACCTGTCACTTTACTTTGGTTAAGAAGCACTGTCACTTTAATGTTCCTGCAACTTTATTGATGTATAAAAACACACAAAGATGGCTGCAGCCTTAGGTTTCACAAAGACCGATTCGCGGTCGAAACGCGTTACCTGGTTGCGTGGTTGCAATAAAAACACTTTAAACAGCGAGCCTGGGCATGCTGGAGTCTGGTTTCATGGGAAGCAAGCATATATATATTTGTATAGTTATATAGATAATTTTTTTATACATGTGTGGTTTCCCTGGGGGCTGATCGCGGCCCAGAGGGAAACCACACAAGTATAAAAAATGCATCCCCACTAGGAGTCAGCTCGTATGTATAAGGGCTAACCCTCTGATAATTTTCAAGTTATTTATCCAATTTTTAAATTATTTGATAGTCCCCTAACGGGCGCGATCATGCCCGCAGGGGAAAAACACACATATATATAGTTTCCCGGATGGGGGGTCAGACTGTTACCAGGTGGGATGACCCCTCCCCCTTAGTGGTGTTCCAGGTGGCTATTGGGGCCTTGTGGGATTCCTGCTCGCGTATCACAGCGTGCCATGATCCAGAGCAGGAATCCATTTGGGAGTGGCATCTCTGCAAAGGGAAGACTCTCCCCTGTCCAACGATGCCTCCTACAAACATGGGGAGGCATCCTAAATGCAAACAGAAACACCAGATGTGGACGCAGCTCTTACCTGCTGCCTTTCTCTCTGCTCCGGTTGGAGTTTGTGACAATAGCATGCCTTGTGGCACGCTGACATCACAGATGGGGTGGAGGGTGGGTGGAGGGTGAGTGGAGGATGACATGGAAGCAATTTCATGTCTCTCCAGCTCTTTCCTTTATAAAAAGGTAACCTCCAGGGCAAGCACCAGGGGATACTAATTACCCCTCCCCGATGTTGGCCAATAGTCATTCCATGCACTGGTAAGGTAGCGAGTGTCGACCATTAGCCAACACACTCACCAAAAGGATTAAGGTGTAGACAGAGAGTAAAGTACTTCAAGGATAGGTGTAAATCATACATCGAGACCTAATATTTAATCTACCTTTTGAGATATGAAGTCCATCATTTAAAATAGGGAAACACAATACGACTTGTTCCAAAGTGCAAAAAGAAGAAACAGGGCTAGATAACCTAACACAAAAGTTGACATAAGTTCAGAAAGGGAAGACTTTCTTATTCTAATAAATGATATCATTACTTACTGGTAAACTTCATTACCCTGAGTTCAGGTGCTCTTCGTCCTAGTCATTACAGAGAGTGTGATGTGCCTGCCACCCCAGTAGCCCCTTTACAAGCATTCTTGCCCTTTTTTTATTTTAGTATAAACAACCTATCCCTCCATGACAGCTGTAGTGAAGAAGGATATCACACTCACGGAACTCATGTAAATAAGGGGTGTTTATTCATACGAACGGAGCTTGAGGGGAGGGGACAGGTGACCGACAGGGTGAGCGGAGGTAACTGTCAGTGCCGGCTGTGGCGCTGACGTCACTTAAATAGTATCAACAGTATACAGCTGCACGAGCCCTGTGGCCAATAGCATGAGGGCAACAGTAAAAGACTAGACCTACAACATCTCCCTTTCTAAAGGAAGTATTAACTCACATCATACTCTTTGTACATACTGGGCAGTTTTGCAATCCTGCCAGACCTGGTACATGTTCCCTGCCAACCTCCGTGTATGCGGACTTCATCAGAAGATCCTGCTGCAACAGAGGGAGGGGCATTACTGACTACATTGTCACTGAAATCAACTTGCTCAATATCTTCTTTGTCACTTACTCGTTCATTGTAAAGATCACACATATCATTGTAACTGTAGGCAATTCTACTTTCACTCTCACGCTGACAGTCACCTCTGGTACTTGAGTTGTATGCATTGGTGGTAGGTATACATTCTTCATTACCAATAAACATATTTAACCATGAGTATTCATCATTGTAGCCTCTTTCATTAACCTGACTACTATGCCACACTTCAGCTTGCTGTTTGTTAATTCTGATCACATCACTTCTATTGCGCCACCCAGAATACTTGAGGCAAACAGCACTTTCTGAGACTTCCACCACTTCTTCAGGGGCAAAGTATCTGGACTCGCCCTTGACTTGATGACCTGGCTTGGTGGCTAACGCGCAATCTCCCTTAAGGAACTCTTTGTTGATAGCCCTATGCACCTTGTCATGATATTGTTTACTTTTCAATTGACACTCAGTTATTCTTTTCTTAACATGCATTTGATCATCATCTATAATGATAGAGGGAGGCAATTCGTTCCCTGACAACAGAAACTTGGGAGTAATGTCGTGGTCACATCTCCTTCCCCTCAACAAAAAGAACGGTGAAAAACCTGTTACAGAGTTGTGTGTAATGTTATAAGTAAACACCCTTTCTCTTATAAAGTCTTTCACTGGTAGGTTTGATGCCAGGGCAAGTTGAATACCTTCCTTGAGGAACCTGTTGACTCGTTCAATTTGTCAATTAGATTTAGGAGAATACAACGGAGTTTTCTCCTGGGTAATCCCATGTGATTTGAAAAAATCTGTAATTTTGCTTGACGTAAGTTGTTTCCCATTGTCTGAAACAATAATACGTGGACTACCTTCTATGTAAAAACACATGCGTAGAAAATCGATGACTGTGTCAGAATCTATAGTGCTAACAAATTTGTGGTATATCCACTTCGAATAGTAGTCACTGGCTGCAATTATGAATTTAGCATCCTGTCCAAGCCGTTGGAACGGTCATGCCATATCAATAGCAATTTTAAACCATGCTGAATTTCGGATGGAAACTAATTGCATCTCATGAGTTCTTAATTTCCAATGTTTGTCCGATTTTGTGCAGGCAGCGCACTTTTCCACAATTAAGTTCACATCAAGGTCCATGCGGGGCTGCCAGTAATGTTCTTTGAGACGTCTTTTAGTCATGGTGGCTCCCAAATGCGTTTTATGCGCCATGTCTATGATCCTGTTCCTAACACTGGTGGGAGGAACAAGCAAATCACCTCTTCTGACACACCCTTTCACAATATTCAATTCATTGGCCACTTCCACAAATGTTCTGAGATCAGATGAAAGATTACATATGGGGGGCCATGAAGGCGACATATATTTCTTGACCTTAGACATAACTACATCCTTACCCATGGCCTCTGCCCACTCTTCGTTCGAAATGGTCATATTGCACTGTTGTATAACATCTACATTAGACACCACACACTCTGTTTCCTCATTTATTTGACTATCTTGACTTTCTGTAGGCAAACGGGAAAGAAAGTCCGCTCTGATGTTGCACCTGCCCGAAATATGTTTAATAGAAAAATTATATTCCTGTAGTCTGGCCAACAATCTCACCAACCTAGAAGATGCTCTCCCATTACCCCTACCGTAACCATCGAACAAATATATGAGGGTTTTGTGGTCTGTGATTAACTCGAATTCCTTGCCCCAAATGTACATTTTTAGCTTCTCAACGGCCCAAACACAGGCTAGCGCCTCTCTCTCTATGGTGCTGTAGTTCCTCTCGGTATCATTTAATCTACGAGATATGAAAGCAACTGTGTGGGTATGCTTACCTACTTTTTGGGTGAATACTGCGCCAATTCCCACTGAACTCGCGTCAACTGTAATGACATTATAACCATGTGAATCAAAAGGTTTCAATGTAGGTGCTTTAACAATCGCTTCTTTTACCTCTTTGAAAGCAACATCATGCTGCTCCTCCCATTTAAAACGTTGCCCTTTGCGTAAAAGTGCCCTTAATGGTTCCACCATTCTAGCATAACTCTCGATGAACCTAGTGTAGTACTCACTAAGTCCTAAGAACGACCTGAGTGCGTCCTTACTATCAGGATTGGGTGCATCAGTTATTGCTTGTACGAGATTAAGCTTTGGTTTGATGCCATCGGCACTGAGTACGTGACCTAAATACTCAATCTGTTTTCAAAAATGTACATTTATCTCTCAAGACTGTCATACCTCTCTCTTGTAACTTGTTTAATACTGTATCCAAGATCTCGTTGTGCTTGCTTTCTGAACATGCGTGAACCAATATGTCGTCCTGGAACTTCTGTACTCCATCAATACCGCCGAACATGTTCTCCATTAGCTTCTGAAAAACACTGGCAGAAGATGCCAATCCAAAAGGTAGACGAACATATCTAAACGCTCCCAGGGGAGTGATGAATGTGGTTAACATTTTGGATTTTTCATCCAGTTTAACCTGGTGGTATGCCAATTTAATTATATAATGATATATTTATAAAAATATATATATAAAAAAAAAAATAGCATTAGGGCAACCGTAAAAGAGTAGACCTACAACAACAGCTTTCTGTCAGTTATCAAGCTAAAGCATATTGGAGGGCGCTAGAGGGCGCTTGACAAGATGGCTGCGCCTTAGTGCAGCTCGGTCCGGCTGGTCGCAAATCCACCAATTATCTGCCCTAAATACACTGCATCTTTGCACTAAGATCCAAGAATCATAACGGCAGAGTATTGGGGTCCAGTGTGGTGTGTTTTGGAGCCTCTCGACGCCGCGGATGAGAGGATTTGAGGAGGCCCGGGCAAACTTGTGCACAAGATGGCAGCTGTCGGATCGCGGTAGTACACTGCTGGTCTCAAATGCTGTCAGAGTCTCTGCGGGAGACGTCGGACGATAACCTGTGAGTGCATTGATACCCTGTGCTGCCTCAACACCTCTGGTGCCCTGTGCGGTGATCTGCCTGGCTGTTGAGTGCCCAAAGCTGGGAGCGCAGCTGAAGAGGCCCCCGGAAGGAGCTGCGGCGCGAGACAGTGAGCAAACCTGACCTATGGTGCTGGATCTGGGCCTGCATAGCGGCGGAGGCCGTCGCGTAGTCTGACTGGTTGTGGTGAGTGGGGGTGCGTCCTCAGTGTGGCCTGCAGCTGTAGCAGCGGGCCAGGCTGTGTGCTGTGACCTGCGAGATGTGGCTGGTGGGTGCGAGTGTGGCGGCCACGGCTCGAGTGTGGTGGTAGCCCGTCAAGACACTATACACTGACCTGAGCAGGTGTGGATAACAAGGACCCCCTGAGAAAAATGATAAAACAATTTCTAGGACAGGGTAAATATACAGTAGAAAATAAACTCCTGGGCAACTGAACAGATATTACAACACTCTATAGTGTTAAACTCAGTGTGACAAATTAGAACATGTGCATTATTATTTCAAATTATTTAATCTTCACATATCAAAGTTCATAATTTCGAATTTATTCAAAACATATCTCTTCATAAAAATACATATAAAAACATGAATGTGGCAGTAGTTAAGTCTTCGGGGTGCGTTTCGGCGTAAAATACGCCTACGTCAGGAAATGCCAGAACTTTCTATTAGGGCGGTGAATAGGCATCCGGAAACTGAGGAGGTTCGGTCGGGTATCTTTTTACCCCCCAATGTTTTAAGATTTATAGAGTCTGAGAGTTTCCTTTTCTCTTCTAATGAGCAGTTTTGGAGGAGATTATTAGCTTTTCCTAATATAGTAATATAGAATGACTGATTTGCTGTGGCTGGTGGGTGCGCATGTGGCAGCTGCGGCTCGTGTTTGGTGGCAGTCTGTCAAGACAGTGTACACTGACCTGAGCAAGGCCTCCCGGTCGGGGGAGGCTGTGATACACTGCTGCCCTTTCTATAACATTGCAGCTTGCACGATGCTGGTGTGAGAAATAAGCATTGGTGCTTTCCACATTAGTCTTCATGCGCAGTGGCCTAGTCTGCACTATATGTGCTGAGGCTTACCAGTGCGGGAGTCACCAACACACTGACGGCTGCCACCTACCTAGCACTGACATCCAGCTGTGCGGACCCCATGGCTGCTGGCTCTGTGTGACCATGCATGCTACTTCTGCGCCTCTGAGGGTGCATTTCATCATCGCCTCTACCCTTCATAACTGTGTGTGGAAGAGCCAGGATCATTGGCATGTGCTTGTTATGCCAAGCTCTGCGGGGGCCAGGTGCTGCTTTTTGGGTTCTTCATGCCTAGTGGTGCGGGCGTGGGTGGAGTGGACTCCCATCTTCAAGCCCACCGATACCTGCTACTGGTGATCTACTGCGGGATAAGTGATTTCCTTTCCTTTCCTTTGTGTTGCAAGCCTGCACATGTACGTGAGCTAGATGCCAATAGCGCATTCCTTCTCAGATTACTCAGAACAACACCTGTAAGTGACATGTGACTTTGACCTCAGTCTGCAGTGTCGTGAGTGTTGTGGGTCAGTCTGGCTGTTATCTCCTGGGACTTGCACTCAATTGCGGTCTGGGACCCTTTGGCCGGGTATAGAAGTGGTATCATTCACTACACCTCCTGCTCTTCCACGTTGTGTGCGAACTTCCATCACTCTGTTCTCAATATGGGTAGAATGGATAAATCACAACCTTGCCTCATGTTTGAGGCCCGCAAATCCAACAAGATCCAGCAAAAGGCGGCCTCGGACTTAGAAGCGGATCCCCCTGGGAGGGCAACTCTACACTGGAATCCGCTCTCCAGGCCCTGCAGTGCAGCCTCCAAGCTATAGAAGGGACAATGGCTGCCTTGAATTAATGATTGGACCACATGTCCACACAACTTAAAAAACAGAATACGAGGGTGGGGGAGGTGGAGCAGCAAGTTTCGGCTATCGAGGATGGACTTACTGAAGTCTCCAGTTAAACACTCAACAAGGAAAAGGTCCTTGAGTTAATCAAGGCAAAGAATGAAGACATTGAGGCCCGGTCTCGCAGAAATAATGTGAGAATTTTACGCCTGACTCGCGAGAAGGGCACTATAGATCACCATAGAACTCTTGTCTTTTTTCCCGTACTTCATAGTAGCTGTCAAGGCAGCCCGCAGGGAGTTTGAGGCTGTCAAGAAATTCCTCCAATCTGAAGGTGTCCCTTATGCTATGCTCTGCCCTGCTCGTTTTCGAATTGGCCAAGAGGGCAACTGTAAGATCTTTACCACTCCGAAAGCATCGATGGAGCATGTGAAGAAACTGAAGAAGAGACGTCGAGAATCATTGGTCGCATCTGAAGATGAAGATCAGTAGACTCCTGGGGGGTAGTGCAATGTTACCTAATCTGTTTCCACTACGGTTCACTTTTTGTCAGTCATGGTAATGTCTTGGGTATGTGCTGCCAATGTCCTGTGATGCATAGCTCTATTTTACATGGCTATTTTCTTGTGCGATTGTAGTTAATGGCTTAGCATTCTATTGTACGTTTCTTAGACCTGACCAGCCACCTCCTGCTCTGCAGGAGGCTAGTAGCACTCTGGCGTTCCCCAAATGGGTGTACCCCACATGTTGCGACTTGTTTGTTATCTCTTTTTGGGGCTCTTCATTCAGGGGAGGAATGGCTTTGGCAGGTTGGAGCTGCTGGCCACTGATTTTGTCGTACTGTTATCTACTCCCATGGCCTGTTTTCAAAATTGTACCTTCTATATTTGCTTCAATTTGATTTTGCCTTTCCCTTGGTGGTGATATAAGGTTCATCACTTGGAACGTGCGTGGCTTAAATAGTCCCAAGAAAATATGGTCTGTTTTGGCACATCTGGATAGGCTGGACAACCAGGTGGCGTTCTTGTAAGAAACACATCTTACTCAAAACTCGCAAAAACAATTAGGCGCCCGTTGGGCTGGGTTCAGGGTGGCTTCCCCTTACTCTTCCTATGCTAGGGGGGTGATGCTTCTGGTTAAAAGAGTGCTACCATTCACTGTAATTACCACCAAAACGTATACACAGGGCAGGTTCGCGCTGATCCACAGTAAGCTTGGTGGAGTGGAAATCCTTATGGTGAATGTCTATGGCCCAAATGCTGACAACTGTTTCTTTTTTGCTGAGGTCTGGCGCCGCATATCGCCCTTTCCTCCTGCAGAACTGATCTGGGGGGTGATTTCAATACCTGCTTGGAAGTTGGAGCTGTACAGACTGGGTAGTGGGGCAGCGCGACACAGACAGTCAACTGATGCTTTGCTAGGTCTACTGGATGTGGGAGCAATTCATGATATTTGGCGCCTGCTACATGACACATCATCTCGCCTGGACTATTGGCTCCTTTCGGCGATGGCATGAACTTGGACCGTGGATGTACGTCACTTGGCCAAAACATTGTCAGACCACTCCCCTGTGATTCTGATGATGCAGGTCCCCGCTTGTGAACGTCCCCTTTTCCATTGGTGGTTGCAGCCATCCTCGCTTACTGACCAGGTTTTCAGGTGCACGGTGGGTGCAGCAATCAGTAATTTCTTTAAATAAAATCAGGGCTCAGTGGATAGTGCAGGGGTCCTATGGGAGGCATTTAAAGTTACTATCAGGGGAGTCTGTATGGGAGCGCAGGCGGGTGTCCTGAAGGATCTACACCACTGCATTAACAAGCTAGCTGGAGATATTGCAACACTAGAGCGTGAATATGCCCAAAACCGGATAAACTCGCCGCTATCCGAAACTTGGTAACCGAACATAATGAAACTGCTGACCAGGAAATGATGCACGGCTCACTACTATGGGAGGGTGGCCAGCCTAGCCGCTCGCTTGCTCAGAAACTGGCTGCTCCCAGAAGCCAGGACTACGTCACAGAGATATTGGATGAGGAAGGGATAGCACACCATGATACCCCTGCAATTAGCAGGGTGGTGCTTGACTTCTACTCCGCACTTTATGGGGACCGTTTGCAGGTGTCGGCCGCAGACATTAACGCATACTTAGACGAAGCTTACGATAGTGGAACACTCCCTCCCATGTTGAAGGAGGCACTCATAGTTATGCTTCTCAAGCCAGATGAAGCTGCCAATCGCTGTGACTCTTACCGGCCTCTCTCAATTATTAATATAGATGCCAAAATCTTGGCGAAAATGATAGCCAGTAGGATCCAACCCCTTATTCCTAATCTGGTTCTCCCGGATCAATCGGGCTTCATACCTGCCGGGACAACGGCACATAACTTACGTACTATATTCTCCACATTACATTATTTTGAGGACGATTTTTAGGCGGTCACTGTGCTGCTCGATGCAGATTCCCTACTCTGGCAATATATGTTCACTGTCCTACTTCACATGGGGCTGCCACCCTTTTTTATGCGATGGAAACAACTATTAAATGAGGCGCCTGCGGCGGGTGTACGGGTAAATGGTTGAGTTTCGGACGCTTTTCCAATTAGACGCTGAAAGCGGAAGTGCTGCCTCCTGTCGCCGATGCTTTTCGCACTTGTGTTGGAGTCTCTGGCCTGTAAGCTTAGACAGCGCCACACGCAGGCTGCATTGCGCTTTCGACAGCGGCCACTGGTGGTCTCGCTGTATGCCTATTATATGCTTTTGTACGTTCGTGAGCCCACAACATTCCTCCCAGAACTACTTCATGAATATGTCAAATTTGAGCATTATTCAGGGCTGGGCATTAACTGGGCGAAGTCAGTGGTGTTTCCACTGACGGCCAGTATGCAGAGAGTTGATCTGGATTTCCCATTGACATGGTCAACCGATCATGTGAAATATTTAGAGGTCTGGCTGCATAGAGATCCTGATGTGGTGATCTCCGAAAATTATGGGCGTGACCTCACCAAGATTACTGACCAGAGAGCGAGATGGGCCAAGCTCCCGCTTTCCTTAGCATATCGTATAGCTGTAGTCAAGATGTTGATTCTGCCCAAACTACTCTATCTCTTTGTTAATATTCCCATCCGTCTTAATCTTGCGTTGTTTAACTCGCATCAGTCAGCACAACTGAACTTTGTGTGGGGGGTAAGAAACCTAGATTTAGCTGGGAGGTGCTGACATTACCATTCGAGAAGGGTGGTTTCAAAGCTCCTGATATGTGGCTCTATTATCTTTGTGCGCAGGCCCAGTTTACCCACTTCTGGTACTTCCCTCAGCGGTTCCAACCACACGTAGCAATTGAGGCGGATGCCGTTCTTCCACGAGCTCTGGCTGCGACCACCTTGTCTGTTGGGGGAGGGGGTCCTAGGACTGAAATCAACCCCGCGCTTTGCACAACATGGGCGTGGAAGATGCTTGCAGCCCATGCACAGTTGCCATATCTGTATACCCCAACGCTTCTGCTTGCTGCACATCCCGATATCTCTGCTATCAAGAGAACCAGCTTCTCTGATGGCGTTGGGTGCGGCTGGCACTACACACTTGGAGGACTTATATAAACACGGTCACTTCAGGTCATTTTCTGACGTTCAGGCTGGACAGAACCAGGGGTTCATGTTGGGGTTCACTTATGTGAGGTTGTGGCAGGTGATTCGTACCATCTACCCAAATTATCCAGCTGAACCCAAGACACTGATGGCACTGCGTGTAGTGCTTGCAGGGGTAGAATGCAAGGGCATGATCGCAAAAATGTACCATGCCTCCCATAGGGAAAGGGAACCTCTTGACTCCACTTCATGTACTAAATTGGTGGCGGTATTGGGAAACACCATGTCGCCGGAGGTGTGGAAGTTCTGCTGTTCCCTGACTGGCGGCTTGACGGCAAACTGTAACCTCCGCATCATCCACTTGAAATGTTTGCACCAGTTATATTACACACCACTACAGCTGAAGGGTTTTGGTCTGCAGGATAATGCCTGTTGTGTGCGATGTGGGCAAGGGGATGCTGATTTTCTGCACCTTTCATGGACCTGTGCGGGAATATACAAATTCAGGACAAAAGATACTGATGTGCTTACAAAGGTTGTATCTGAACCTGTGTTGTGTTCCCCTTATGTCTGTTTATTAGGTTGGGTGAACAATCTTAAACCCTGTAACCGGAGACTAGTGGCTGTCTCCACCTTATTTGCTAAGAGGGCTGTGGCGCAATGCTGGGGGTCTAAATCTACCCCTACACTAAAAATGTGGATCCAGGACTTATTATATTGTAGAAAACAATTGGAGGCTTACGCTGAGGAGCTTCCCAAGTCTTCACGCCCTAAGGATTTCTGGGCCCCTATATCATTGTATCTCTTAAGTAACCCTGATACACAATAATTGATATAAGTTGACTTTTCTGCTGTATTTAATCGTGGGACTAGTTTGCAGTTGTGATCTGCCCGTATTTGAGTATATGTTGCTATGGGGTCAAAGTACTATCTACAGTGCCATGGGGGGATGGCGGGTTGTGGGCGGTGGGAAGTTGAGGGGTGATGCTTTACTGCTTTAAAAACACTTCATGTGCAACTCATGTATACTGATTGTTGTTTAGGTCCCGCACCACGGGGCTTGTCTTTGTATCTTACAAGCTGTTCAATAAACGCATTTAAAAAAAAAGCTAAAGCATATTGTTGGTGCCATCTAGGAGGGAGAATATTATGTGACTTTGTGGAGGAACACATGAACTTGAGGTAATGAAGTTTACCGGAAAGTAATGATATAATTTCCCCCGTATGTTCTCCTCATCACGGTCTTTACAGAGTGAGGATATACCCAACAAAAAAAGTCAGCACCAAAATGCTGCTAAGTCGGAAGTTTATTCAAATGTTCCTATGTTAGCTTATAATTACATCATTATTGCTTTAAGGAAAGCAAGAGCAAAATTAGCAGATTCATCATTACATAAATCCAAACGATAATGAGAAATAAAAGTGTTTGGAGTAGAGCACATAGCAGCTCTCCAAATTTCTTGGACAGACATCCCAACTGCTTGAGCCCATGAGTAAGCCACAATGCTAGTGGAACCTCCCTTAATCCCAACAGGGACATCTGAACCTCCTGAAACATAGGCTTGGGATATAGCCTGCTTGACCCACCTACTAAATAGTTTTACTGTAACTGTTTTACCTCTGTTAAACATTCCATGCAATACAAAACGTGAATTGGTCTCTTTAAAGTCTTTGTTCGCAAAAGATACATTTGTAAGGCCTGTTTCTCATCTAAAGGGAATGTAATCTGTTGAATTCTCATCTCTGATTGTCATAATTATTTCTTGAATCAGATAACATTTATTTGGAACTTTGGCCTAAATTTTGGGTCAGGTCTTAAAACAACTAGATCTGGAAGGACCTTGAGTTGGATGGTAATCAAGCACAAAAGAGAAAAATTCCTCCAACGTACTAGCAAAAATTATCACAATTAGGAATGTTAATTTGGCAGTTTCTAGAGGATCAAGGGGTGATTTTTGCAAGCACTTAAGAAAACTGATAAATCCCATTCTGCTACTGAGGTCACTGGTTTCTTTTATTGAAAACACTTTTAAAGGTTAGTCACCAGTGATCCAACTCCACTTCTCTAAAGGCTCGGATCACTGTTCACTGTGTTGCTAAGGTCGCTGGAACGAAACCCAATAAAGAGCCATCTCTCAGAAACTCAAGAATTTAAATTGGATCGCAGGATAGTGGATTCATATTCTACAAAGACACAGTTTCCTAAAATGAGCCCATTAGTTGGACTATGCCTTAACAGTTCAAACTTTTTTAGAAGTTTGGATGTCATGTGCCACTTCTGTAGAACATTCTCCCTTTCTCAATGCTGCCCTTTCAACTTCCATGCTGTCAGATGCAAACTTGACAGTTGTTTGTGAGATAGGACTGGGAGTTGAAGGGGCAAATGAACCAGCAGGAGTTTGCAAAATGAATGTCCTGCTTGGCCCTTAACAGGGGAAGCCATGGTCTACATGGCCACCAAGGTGCAATTAGAATCCCCTTCACATTCTCTGACTGGTCTTTTTGAAGGACCTTGCCTATCCATGGGATTGGATTGAGTGCATAGAAAAGCCCATTGGGTCATGGAATTGAGAGAGCATCTGATGCCCAAGTCATTGGATCCCAAGTGACCGAACTGTATTGAGGTAGCAGTGCACTAGCTTGGGATGTAGAAATGTCCAACCGTGGAACCGCGTACCATTCCGTACCATACCAATGTGAGAAGTTGGCCTGGTATATGATGCTCAGTAGTTCTAGTGATCACCTTGTACCATGCCAAGCAACCCTTATGGTGCAGGTTGTAAAGTCAACCTTATAGACAAGCTATCCTAGGGGTAGCATAGACTAAGCAGTCTTAGGCTAAACTCTGTAAAGGCATGTGAAGCAAGCTGTTTTACCATACAAAATCCCTTGAATACCAAATGAAAGGACACCACACAGATATATATTGAAAATATATATAGATTTATTTCTACAAATAACCCTGATACTCTTTATGAGCACAGAAGCACATGCGTTAAAACAAAACACAGTTTAAATACACAAAAGTTGCACAATTATGGATGAGCCCTAGGGGCCACCTCAACCATATACTAAAATAGTGGTATAAGCACCACTATGGGGAAAGTGAAGAGGCCTAGGGCCTGGGGAATCGCTGGAGCTGTTCGGGACTAGCAGTGAAGAAGTCGGGAAAGGCCCGCGGGACTCGGGTGCAGTGCGGAAAGTGCACGCTTTACCAATGCAATGTCAATGGTGCGTAAAAGTTACAAAGTTAGTTATTAAGGAACCTTCCGAGTGACCTAGAAGGATGAAACTTTAGACACAGACACTAGAGGTGTGTACCAGTGTGGGAACACCAGCGTTGCTGAGTTACCTCACCCACAGGAAGCGGGTGCACAGGGTCAAAGTAGTGTCGGGTTTCGTCACGCAGGTCGATGGTGCTTGGAGCTGAAGATGCTGCAGGCGGCTCGATGTGAAGAGTTCCGGTGGATCCAAGGGTGGATATGAAGAGGTGAAGACCTGAAAGCAGAGGGGACAATGTTCAAAGTCACTAGCCAGTGACTACCGTGGAACCAGACTGGAAATAGGCGATGTCGGGTGCAAACAGGCGTCGAGGTGTAGCTTCTCTCTGCAGCCACGTAGACACGAGGGGTTGAGGACGTCCAGGAGTCAATCACGAGCTGTTCCACGCAGGCTTCTCGCTGTTGGCGGTGTAGGCAACTTGATTGGAGCAAACAGGCCTTGGCTAATGCAAGCCACACAGGAATCGAAAAAGGCTTGTTACTCGGACCAGCAAGGTCAGAGCAGGTGCTCCCTTTTACAGGAGTGAGGACAAGTCTGGAGCAACCAGACCCGCAGTGTAAGTTGAAGGTTTTGTCACCAAGATGGCCGCTAGCCACGTGGCAAGTGGATGGGATGGCGTGTCGAGTGGCACAGTGCAAAAGGGCCCCACGCAGATCGTGGAGATGGTGGGGGGCTCATCTTCGGTGCAAGGGCTGCTCGAGGTTGGGGCTTCTCAAACCCCAAAGCACAGCGTCGAGGGTGCCTCTGATGCTGCGCAGTCAGCGTTTCAGGGGTCTTCCAAGAGGTCCGGTCCCACGTCTCTCGGTACCTCCACGGGTCCCTTCTTTGCAGGGACTGTGGATCGGGCTGTGAGAAGTCTGGGAGTCTGGGTCTTGTCAGGCTTTGGGCTCGGGCTCCGGCGGGAGGCGGCGGCAAAGCAGACGTCGAGTTGCTGGTTGGTGCCTGTGTTCACAGGGTGGTCACTCCTTGGCCACAAGGGAGATTCTCTTCCATCTTCTGTGCAGCAGAATGTCGAAGTCCAGTCTTCTTCTGTATTTCAAGTTGATTCAGGATGATCTGAAGTCTCAGGACACAGCTCCCACTCTTATTCGAATCTGGGGGGCCGGATCACCTACTAGGTCCCTCCTCTGGGTGGAACCAGGAAGGGGAGTGGTTACACCCCCTTTCCTTTGTCCAGTTTCACGCCAGGACTGGGGCAGGAAAGCCCCAGCACCGGTTTGAACTGGCCTATGCACAGGGACACCTTGTGTGCCCCAGGCATGTCTGATTCTATTCAGCCCTGTCCTACCCAATACACAAAATCCTGTCTGGGGTGGTGCTAGCACCTCCCAAGACAGGAAACCCTTTGTCCAAGCTGCCCTCGCTGGAAGGACTCCCAGCAGCAGGAGGTCAGACTTGTGTCTGTGGTGGCAGCATCTATTTTGTGATGCTGAGGCTCTGTTTAACTTTAACCGGGGTTCAGGCTAGGTACATGTCGTGTCCCTCTAGAAGGGTGGAATGCTACCCCCGTCGCCAGAACTGGTGAGGGGGTAGTATTCCAATTCGTATGACACCTTACTCTACATGTTTTGATAAAGCCAAACCAAAGATAGCATTTAACCGCGAGGTTCATAATGCACTTAAGAGTATATGGTATGGCAGTATCATGAAACAGCTAAAGGACATGGTTCCGAAAGCTGCAGACAGGCTCAGCTCATGCCAGAGCACTATCTCACATATTCCCCAGCACTCTGCCTCCAGGATTGATGAGGCCTTCCATAGGAGTGGCTGATAGGGACATAGGTGTCCATTTTAGGTTAGGTATAGGCATACTACACCTAAGTAAGGGGTGATTACACCGACTTACCCCAGCTGAGTGATCAGCCAGTTGTGTCAAATATGGAGGCCAGGCCAGGGGTGGCACAATACATGCTGCAGCCCCTGGTAGGCCTTGGAAGCACCTATGCCCTGGGTACCTGGGTACACTGTTACAGGGGCCAATAAGGTGAACCAGTTCCAATGTCGTTATGCACCTAAAGTACATGGGTAACAATTTAGAGAGAGAACAGCAGGCTGTGGGTCTGATTAGCAGGCCCACAGCCACATTAAGTCATAAACCAGTGAAGCAAAAAGCAAACATTTGGGGTGACCATAGGATAGCAGACCCTACTCTCCTACACAACCCCCACCCAAACGCAGGGACATTAGACTAACCTTGACCAGTTGTGTCTTCATGTTCTAAGTGGAAGTACCTGGAGAGACCATCTGCATTACCATGGTCAGTCCCTGGGCGGTGCTCCACTGTAAAGTCCATCCCCTGTAGGGAAATGGACCACCTGAGCAGTTTGGGGTTTTCACCCTTCATCTGATTAAGCCATAAGAGGGGCTTATGGTCGGTCTGAATCTTGAAGTGAGTGCCAAACAAGTATGGTCTCAACTTCTTCAGGGCCTACACCACAGCAAAGGCCTCCCTCTCAATGGCTGACCAATTTTTCTCTCTGGGGGTCAGCCTTCTGCTAAAAAAGCAATGGGCTGGTCTTGACCATCTACATTAAGTTGTGAAAGCACAGCTCCCACTCCCAACTCAGAAGCATCTGTTTGGACAATAAACTCTCTTGAGTAGTCAGGACTCTTCAGGATAGGTGCAGAGCACATGGCCTTCTTCAGGTCATCAAATGCCTTTTGACAGTATTCTGTCCACTGAACCTTTTTGGGCATCTTCTTGGATGTCAGATCATTAAGAGGAGTCACAATGGACCCATAGTTCTTAACAAACTTCCTGTAGTACCCAGTCAGGCCCAAGAAAGCTCTGACCTGAGTCTGGGTAGTTGGAGGAGTCCAGTCCTTTATGGTCTGAATCTTACTCTCCAGTGGTTGAACTTGGCCTCCATCCAAAAGGTGGCCCAAGTACACAACCTTACTCTGCCCTATCTGGCACTTGGTTGCCTTGATAGTGAGGCCTGCCTTTTGAAGAGCCTCTAGCACTTCCTTCAGGTGGACCAGGTGATCCTCCCAGGTGGAGCTAAAGACAGCAATATCGTCCAGATATGCTGCACAAAAGTCATCCAACCCAGTAAGGACTTGATTCACCAACCTTTGGAAGGTGGCAGGTGCATTTTTCAAACCAAAGGGCATCACCACAAACTGGTAATGCCCACTGGGGGTAGAAAATGCTGTCTTGGCCTTAGACTCCTCAGCTAGCCTGATTTGCCAGTAGCCAGCTGTCAAGTCAAATGTGCTCAAATACTTGGCAGAAGCCAATTTGTCTATGAACTCATCTGCCCTTGGAATTGGGTGTACATCTGTCCTGGTGACAGCATTGAGTCCTCTGTAATCCACACAGAACCTCATCTCTCTCTTTCCATCTTTGGTGTGAGGTTTGGGGACCAGAACCACTGGGCTAGCCCAGGGGCTCTCTGAAGGCTCAATGACACCTAACTCCAGCATCTTTTGCACCTCAGCCTTGATACAGTCTCTGACATGGTCAGGCTGCCTGTAAATTTTGTTCTTTACAGGAAGACTATCACCAGTGTCCACCACATGGGTACACCAGTTAGTCTGACTGGGTGTCAGGGAGAACATTTGTCGATATGACTGCAAAACCTGTCTACAGTCATGTTGCTGATGTTCAGTGAGGCTGCCATCTAAGGGCACACCATCAACTGAGCCATCCTCAGGATTCTGAGTCAGCAGGTCTGGGAGAGGGTCACTCTCTTCCTCCTGCCCCTCATCTGTAGCCATGAGCAAGCCCATGTCTCTCCTGTCAACATATGCTTTCAGCCTGTTAACATGGAGCACCCTGTGGGGGCTCCTGGGAGTTCCAAGGTCCACCAAGTAGGTAACCGCTCCCTTTTTCTCAAGGATTGTATGGGGTCCAGACCATTTGTCTTGGAGTGCTGCTGGGGCCACTGGTTCCAACACCCATACCATCTGTCCAGGCTGGTACTCAGTCAGGACAGCCTTTTGGTCATGCCAGGCTTTCTGTAATTCCTGGCTAGCCTCAAGGTTTTTGGATGCCTTCTCCATATACTCAGCCATCCTGGAGCGGAGACCAAGTACATAGTCCACTATGTCTTGCTTGGGCTTTTTGAGAGGTAACTCCCATCCTTCCCTCACCAGACATAGGGGTCCTCTTACAGGGTGTCCAAACAACAATTCAAAGGGGCTGAAGCCAACACCTTTTTGTGGGACCTCTCTGTAAGCAAACAGAAGGCAGGGCAGAAGGATATTCCATCTTCGCCTGAGCTTCTCAGGTAATCCTTTGATCATGCCCTTTAGGGTCTTGTTGAATCTCTCAACAAGCCCGTTGCATTGTGGATGATAGGGAGTGGTGAACTTATAGTTGACACCACATTCCTTCCACATAGCTGTCAAGTATCCTGACATGAAGTTTGCACCTCTATCAGATACTACCTCCTTAGGAAACCCCACTCTGGAGAAAACTCCAAGTAAGGCCCTGGCCACAACAGGAGCTGTTCTGGTCCTAAGTGGAATTGCCTCTGGGTACCTGGTGGCATGGTCCACCACCACCAGTATGAATCTGTGCCCAGATGCTGTAGGGGGATCCATTGGTCCAACAATGTCAATCCCCACCCTTTCAAAGGGCACCCCCACCACAGGTAGTGGTATTAGGGGGGCCTTTGTGGTACCACCTGCTTTGCCACTTGCTTGGCAGGTTACACAGGAGCGACAAAACTCCTTTGTATCTTCTGACATGTGAGGCCAGTGAAAGTGACAGACAAGTCTGTCCCATGTTTTGTTCTGGCCTAGGTGTCCTGCTAAGGGAATATCGTGTGCCAAGGTAAGAAGGAAGCCCCTAAATTGCAGAGGTATGACCAACCTCCTGGTTGCACCAGGCTTGGGGTCTCTACCCTCTGAATAAAGGAGCCCATCATCCCAATAAACCTTATGGGTACCTTGATCATTCCCAGCAGCCTCAGCAGCAGCCTGCTGTCTGAGGGGTTCAAGAGAAGGACAGGATAACTGAGCCTGCCCCAAGTCTGCCCTAGAAGGTCCCCCTGTCCCCAGAAACTCAACCTGATCAGGTTCAAGCTCTATAGGGACAGTTCCTTCAGGGGTCTCAGAATCATCTTCCTGTGAAGGCTGATCCTCACTTGTAGGCATTTGGGAAGGCACAGCCTTTACCCTCCTGTTCCTTGTCTTGGAAGGTACTTGGTCCATTGTTCCAGGATCCAAGACCTGAGGTTCAGAGAGGCACTTTTTGGCCTGTGACCTGGTCACAGCAAGGACATATGATGATATCCCTAACATCTCTGCATGAGTCCTGTACTCAACTTCTGACCATAGAGAGCTCTCCAGGTCATTGCCCAACAAACATTCTACTGGGAGATCAGCACTAACCACAACTCTTTTTAGGCCAGTTACCCCTCCCCAGGAAAAGTTAACAATTGCCACACTATGTGTAGTAGTGACATTGCTGGCATTGGTCACCAGGTAATTATCACCTGGTATGTATTGTCCAGGGTCCACAAAGCTAGGCGTCACCATAGTGACACTGGCACATGTGTCCCTGTATGCTTGAGCCACTTTTTCATTAATTAAAGGTGTCTGTCTGTACTTGCCCAAATTATTGGGACTGACAGTAGGGGAAAAATCAATCTCCCCATCACAAATCAGAACAGCCTGTGTGGGGACTCTGACTAGGTCAGAATCTCCATCAGTTCCCAAGGTGATACCCACTACCCCCTTAGTCTGTGGACCAACACTGCCAACTGTACTAGTGGGTGCAGGTGCCTTAGGGGCTGCAGTGTTGGGGGCTCCACCCTTTTTACAATCACTTGTCCAGTGAGTGGTGTTTTTGCAAAAGCTACACCAGGGTTTTCTTTGACCTTCTTTCTTCTTCTTCTTGGAAGTTTGGGACCCACCCCCAGTATTAGTTTGGGGCCCTGTTGAAGACTTCTGGTCTTTAGCTTTCTGCTCCCCACCCTTCTGGTCTGGTTTCTTTTGGTCACCACCCTGGTTCTGGTTCTGGTTCTTTTGCTTAACTCTGGTTCTAACCCATTTGTCTGCCCTCTTTCCCAATTCTTAGGGAGAGTTTAGATCTGAGTCAACCAAATGTTGATGCAACTGCTGGTTCTGACAGTTATTTAAAATCTGTTCTCTCATAAGCAAATTGTACAATCCTTCATAGTCTGTAACCTTACTTCCCAGCAACCATCCCTCCAGAGCCTTAGTGGCACATTCAACAAATTCAGACCAGTCCTGAGTCTGTGTCTTCTGGGTGTCTCTGAACATTAACCTGTACTGTTCAGTGGTTAAGCCTAACCCATCAATCAGAGCACTCTTCAGGACCAGGTAGTTTCTAGAATCCCCATCACTAACTGTGAGGAGTCTGTCTCGGCCTCTACCTTCAAAGGAGAGCCACAAGATTGCTGCCCACTGCTCCTGAGGGGCCTGCTGTACTTTGCAAGCTCTCTCAAGTGCAGTCATCCATTTGTGGATATCATCCCCAACTTTGTAGGGGGGCACAATCTTACTCAGGTTTCTATTGTCATAGGACCTGTCTTTATCCTTAGGGATAGTGCTGCCACCAGTGGATTCTAATCCACTCTCT
Source organism: Lissotriton helveticus (assembly GCF_964261635.1). Lineage (NCBI taxonomy): Eukaryota > Metazoa > Chordata > Amphibia > Caudata > Salamandridae > Lissotriton > Lissotriton helveticus. The sequence goes on from NC_136070.1 coordinate 307,486,472, forward strand.
CTAGGCTGCCTTGCTCTAGCAAGTTTCTCTTTGGCCAAGGCAACCTCTAACTCTTGCCTCTGGATCCTAAGTTCAGCCTCTCTCATTTTGGTCTCATGTTCCCTTCTCTGAGGGCTAGCCAACTCCCTTCTGGAGTTGCCATGAGAACCTCTAGAAACATGGGAAGTATTGGACTCACCTGAGTGATTCCTCCTCCTCCTATGCTCCTGGTTAAGTCCATTTGGGGATCTGAATGGGTTGGACCCACCTTCAGTCCCAAATAAGCTGAGGTTAGCCTGGTTAAGCCTGCTGACTAACACCTGGCTATTTCTCTCATCATCAGACCCACTTTCTTCCTCCTCCTCCTCTTCTTCCTCCTCCTCTGACTGAGTATATCCAGTGACCTGGTCTTCCTCATCTATATGGATAACAGGGGCAGGGGCATCAGTGTTTTCTTCTTCAGAAGGAGAACCTCCATCACCAGTCCCTGAGGGGCCTGGTTTAGAGTTCTTTAGAGCTTCAGACTGGTCTAAAAGCTCTCTGAGGTGTCCTGCTGTAGGAGTAGGACCTGTTTTGATTCCTCTCATGGAACACAGTTGCCTCAGTTCCTTAAATGGAAAGATAGCAAATTTGGATGGTGCCCTTGGAGGGTCACTCTCAACAGAGATGGGTCCAGTGGATCCCTCTGCTCCAGACATTGCTCTAGTGTGGTGGATGTGTTGCAATCTACCTATACTTGTGTTTTCCTACAAAACCTATCTAGTAGTTGTAGTCAGGGTGTGCTACTCCCTATCCTCTACAACAACTAAGTTCAGTTGAATTTAAGTATATCTAGTCTTGTTTTAGTATACCTATCAGGTACCTGTATGATCTTTCAAATGATACTTTCAAAGATTGTAATGGTAAAACAACAGCAAGCTCAAATCCCAATCCGCTGCTCACCAATGTGAGAAGTTGGCCTGGTATATGATGCTCACTAGTTCTAGTGATCACCTTGTACCAGGCCAAGCAACCCTTATGGTGCAGGTTGTAAAGTCAACCTTATAGACAAGCTATCCTAGGGGTAGCATGGACTAAGCAGTCTTAGGCTAAACTCTGTAAAGGCATGTGAAGCAAGCTGTTTTACCATACACAATCCCTTGATTACCAAATGAAAGGACACCACACAGATATATATTGAAAATATATATAGATTTATTTCTACAAATAACCCTGATACTCTTTATGAGCACAGAAGCACATGCGTTAAAACAAAACACAGTTTAAATACACAAAAGTTGCACAATTATGGATGAGCCCTAGGGGCCACTTAAACCATATACTAAAATAGTGGTATAAGAACCACTATGGGGAAAGTGAAGAGGCCTAGGGCCTGGGGAATCGCTGGAGCTGTTCGGGACTAGCAGTGAAGAAGTCGGGAAAGGCCCGCGGGACTCGGGTGCAGTGCGGAAAGTGCACGCTTTACCAATGCAATGTCAATGGTGCGTAAAAGTTACAAAGTTAGTTATTAAGGAACGTTCCGAGTGACCTAGAAGGATGAAACTTTAGACACAGACACTAGAGGTGTGTACCAGTGTGGGAACACCGGCGTTGCTGAGTTACCTCACCCACAGGAAGCGGGTGCACAGGGTCGAAGTAGTGTCGGGTTTCGTCACGCAGGTCGATGGTGCTTGGAGCTGAAGATGCTGAGGCGGCTCGATGTGAAGAGTTCCGGTGGATCCAAGGGTGGATCTGAAGAGGTGAAGACCTGAAAGCAGAGGGGACAATGTTCAAAGTCACTAGCCAGTGACTACCGTGGAACCAGACTGGAACCAGGCGATGTCGGGTACAAACAGGCGTCGAGGTGTAGCTTCTCTCTGCAGCCACGTAGACACGAGGGGTTGAGGACATCCAGGAGTCAATCACGAGCTGTCCTCCGCAGGCTTCTCGCTGTTGGCGGTGTCGGCAACTTGATTGGAGCAAACAGGCCTTGGCTAATGCAAGCCATGCAGGAATCAAAAAAGGCTTGTTACTCTGACCAGCAAGGTAAGAGCAGGTGCTCCCTTTTACAGGAGCGAGGGCAAGTCTGGAGCAACCAGACCCGCAGTGTAAGTTGAAGGTTTAGTCGCCAAGATGGCCGCTAGCCACGTGGCAAGTGGACGGGATGTCGCGTCAAGTGGCACAGTGCAAAAGGGCCCCACGCAGATCGTGGAGATGCTGGGGGGCTGATCTTCGGTGCAAGGGCTGCTCGAGGTTGAGGCTTCTCAAACCCCAAAGCACAGCATCGAGGGTGCCACTGATGCTGCGCAGTCAGCGTTTCGGGGGTCTTCCAAGAGGTCTGGTCCCACGTCTCTTGGTGCCTCCACGGGTCCCTTCTTTGCAGGGACTGTGGATCAGGCTGTGAGAAGTCTGGGAGTCTGGGTCTTGTCAGGCTCTGGGCTCGGGCTCCGGCAGGAGGCAGCGGCAAAGCAGATGTCGAGTTGCTGGTTGGTGCCTGTGTTCACAGGGTGGTCACTCCGTGGCCACAAGGGAGATTCTCTTCCGTCTTCTGTGCAGCAGAATGTCGAAGTCCAGTCTTCTTCTGTATTTCAAGTTGATTCAGGATGATCTGAAGTCTCAGGACACAGCTCCCACTCTTATTCGAATCTGGGGGGCCGGATCACCTACTAGGTCCCTCCTCTGGGTGGAACCAGGAAGGGGAGTGGTTACACCCCCTTTCCTTTGTGCAGTTTTGCACCAGGACTGGGGCAGTAAAGCCCCAGCACCGGTTTGAACTGGCCTATGCACAGGGACACCTTGTGTGCCCCAGGCATGTCTGATTCTATTCAGTCCTGTCCTACCCAATACACAAAATCCTGTCTGGGGTGGTGCTAGCACCTCCCAAGGCAGGAAACCCTTTGTCCAGGCTGCCCTCGCTGGAAGGACTCCCAGCAGTAGGAGATCAGACTTGTGTCTGTGGTGGCAGCATCCATTTTGTGATGCTGAGGCTCTGTTTAACTTTAACCGGGGTTCAGGTTAGGTACATGTCGTGTCCCTCTAGAAGGGTGGAATGCTACCCCCGTCGCCAGAACTGGCGAGGGGGTAGTATTCCAATTCGTATGACACCTTACTCGACATGTTTTGATAAAGCCAAACCAAAGATAGCATTTAACCGCGAGGTTCATAATGCACTTAAGAGTATATGGTATGGCAGTATCATGAAACAGCTAAAGGACATGGTTCCGAAAGCTGCAGACAGGCTCAGCTCATGCCAGAGCACTATCTCACATATTCCCCAGCACTCTGCCTCCAGGATTGATGAGGCCTTCCATAGGAGTGGCTGATAGGGACATAGGTGTCCATTTTAGGTTAGGTATAGGCATACTACACCTCGGTAAGGGGTGATTACACCGACTTACCCCAGCTGAGTGATCAGCCAGTTGTGTCAAATATGGAGGCCAGGCCAGGGGTGGCACAATACATGCTGCAGCCACTGGTAGGCCTTGGAAGCACCTATGCCCTGGGTACCTGGGTACACTGTTACAGGGGCCAATAAGGTGAACCAGTTCCAATGTCGTTATGCACCTAAAGTACATGGGTAACAATTTAGAGAGAGAACAGCAGGCTGTGGGTCTGATTAGCAGGCCCACAGCCACATTAAGTCATAAACCAGTGAAGCAAAAAGCAAAAATTTGGGGTGACCATAGGATAGCAGACCCTACTCTCCTACAACCAACACCACCAAAACAATTTTACAGACTGAGATTAAAGGAAACAGACATTGGAATATTGCGGCTAAAGCAATGGTAGCTTATGTATTAAAGACTTTTGGGTTTGGTCAATTTTCCACAGCTTCAACCATGGGAGCCTCCATCTTCCTATTGTTGCACTCGTTGTAGCTCAGGCCCACAATGAATCGATCATAGTATTTAATTAAAATTGTGCCAACATTTCCATTTTTCATAATAGTTGTGTGAGATAATTTTATTGCTGAAGACAATCAAATAATAATTGATAGTCTTTCAAAAACGTTTGAGCAGCATACGTGCTGGTCTATAAGGAAACGTGCTGAAGCATATTTCCTTTTAAAGGTAGATTCTCCCTTTTTTCCACTGCATCAGGTAAAGATGCTTCCTCGGATGCTAATGAGGGAGATGAAGCCATACTTGCTAGGTTTGAGATCATTTTTTACCTGGAATATCCTTAGAAAGCACGATTGGGGATTATTTAACCTATATGTAATTAACCTCAATACGGTAATCGAAATAAACGGTAAACAGTCATAATATCGATTCCAAAATATAGAATGGACATAATATCGAATGGACACAATATAGTGGTTAAAAATATCGAATTTAAGGTAAGTAATATCGATTTTCAAAATATAGAAGTCAAAATATCGAAGTATACAATATAGGCATTAAATATATCGATTTTTTAATAATATCAATTTTTTTAAAGTGTTTATAGGGGAATAGGGTGGGAAGTAATTTAATTATATTAAATTAAATATTAATTTTTAGCAATTATTATTAACTTTTTATTAAATGTTGCTTTTTAGTTCTGTAGCGGGTTATGGGTTTATAGGGGAATAGGGAGGGAAGTAATTTAATTGTAATTAATTAAATATTTTTATTTATTCATTGGTATTCATTTTGAATTTATTGTTATTTTTTAATTGGTAATTATTTTTTATTAATTGCCAATGAATTTGTATTAATTGATTAATTGTTAATTATGTTAATTTTCTACATTTATTTTCTGTAGCGGGTTGTGGGTTTATAGGGGAATAGGGTGGGAACTAATTTAATTGTAATTAAGTAAATACTTTTTTTCATTTATTGGTATTGATTTTAAATTTATTGTTAATTATTTTTTAATTGGTAATTAATTTCTATTAATTGGCAATTAATTTTTATTAATTGGTAATTATTTCGTAATAATTAAATATTTGATAATTATGATAATTGTATTAATGCATTTTCTGTAGTGGGATGTGGGTTTATAGGGGAATAGGGTGGGAAGTAATGTAATTGTAATTAATTACATATTAAAAATACTTTGTGTGTATTGATAATTAATTTACTGTTAATTTTTAATTGGTATTAATTTTTATTATTAATTCGTTTTTGTTATTGAAAATTAATTAGTTGTTAAATAATTATGAATAGGTTCTTAATTTTAAATAACTAATATGTAGTTGTATTTCTAATTAATTATTACATAATATTAAATTGGTTATTAATTTCAATTAATGTTTTATTGGTATTGATATTTAATTTATTTTTAATAATATATTAAATCATTACTGTGTTGCCCTCCTGCTATCCTACGGTAAAATATTGTACATTTTTTATTAATAACTTAAATTAATTATATCTTAATTTTAAGGTTATTTGAGTATTTTTAAGTATGTTTTAGTTAAATATATTTATTATTTCATTAATTTAAAATTACTTTTAAGACATTTTAAAAAATTCGATATTTTGACTATATTTTTTACAGACTATATTTTGGATTCGATATTTTTGTACTTACCTGTTTGTAGGTAGGAATTCGATATTTTGTCATTCTATATTTTGGTGACTATATTTTGGTAAGTCTATATTTTGTCATTCTATATTATGTCAGTGATCCGAAATAAACTTAACGTTTTTCTCCCATTAACTCTGAATCTTACTCCTCTTTTACCTACCCCACTGCCCATTAACCCTGAACCATATTCCTCTCTTTCCCTCCCCACCCATTTACTCCATGCTGCCCTTCTCATCTCATGCTATGGCTACCCCAGTATGGAACTAGTGTGGTGTCCCCATTCCGGTAGAACCAGGCCTCGGCTCAATTCTAGGTTTGCTACTTTGCAATACCATTTTGTCCTCCCACCCTGCACCATTTTTTGTATAAACAGCGCTCATGTACAGCACAAAGTCCCTCTATAGCTAGATTTGCACCGTATAAATCTTACAGTAAGTACTACATACCTCAGTCTCCTGGCTGGCAGGGAACAGGAGTGGAAAGGCAGGTTTGGGTTGCGGGGGCGGAAAAAACAAATTAAAAAAACACTTACCTTCTCACCTCGTCTCTCCTACATCGTCCCTCATCGTCGCTCCACTGGAACCCGGAAGCACACAGGCTCCCTCCCCTACGCCAATCACAATGATGTAATGCAGCGTTGTGATTGGTCTGAGCGCCATCGCACGTGCTCAGATGGGGAATGGGAGGCTGGCCATGTTCCAAAACAGGTGGTGTATTCCAGCCTGGTGGGGAACATACAAAGTGTGCAGGAATGCTTGGCTAGCCCGAAAGGGCCGGCCAAGCAATCCTGCTCACTTTGGAGTGCAGCAACCACTCCTCCTCCCGAATGTCACGGAAGTCCCAGTCCCGCCCACCCTGGCCGTAAAAATAAAGAAACTGATAATAACAGAAATAACCTCGGTTATTATCCTTTTATTTTTATTTTTTTACACTGCTCCCAGAGCAGTAGGGCGACGCTCCTCCACCTTTGTGGAGGAGCCGCCTCTGGTCTCCCGGTTATCTCCTCTTAAAACTGAAGTCCTTTTATGAATAATCAGACCTATAACTCCAAAATAAAGTGCAACGTTCATGCATAACAACGACTTGCAATACATTTCACTTTTTTCCTTTGAAATCACTCTCTAGCCCGTTTGTGTGTCAGGTGCTAATTATCTTAGAATTTTCTAAAAATAAATGATTTTCATGGGTGTTTCCCAGAAAGATAGAATTACCTACCACACCTTAAAACCTATATTTAATGGCACTGTAATGGTAACACCCGTTTTACTGATTCATATTTTACTGCTTGCTATTTTGACCGTCATGTTCCACATTCTGAGACACCAGTGATTACTACCTGATTAAAAAAAGCTATTTCCTTATTTACCTTCCAAAACAGGTGCGTTAATTACGGTTTTACCTAGAGACGTTTCACAATAGTGGCATATGGTGCAACAAGTTGCTAATTTACATTTAGATGACGGAGAGAAAGCAGGCTTTCATTTTCAATTGACTTGTGAATACAAATGTATTCAATCCTTTAGGCCCTTTCGCTTTTGTCAGAGCCAAATCATGATTGAAAATAAACAGTATCTACAAAAAATATAATTGACCTAATTTCTAATACTTTATTCTGTTGGATAAAAATAAGAACGTTCTTAAACAGTAGAGGCAGACAGTAAACAAAAGATTATTAATATATGATGTAGAGGGTACAAATGACACATTCAAAAGTAGCTGTAACTCACAGGATTGGAAAAGCAGACTATGTGAGTAGAAATCCGTATTTGCTGTGTCAAAAACCGGCAGTGATGTGTCAGCTGGTCCCAAACATGGTCTAGAAAAGAGAAAGGCATTTCCACCCGCCGCTGCTGCACAACGCAAGATTTGCATGGGGATTTGATGGATTCTTATGCTTCTAAAAACTAGTTTTCTGATATCGAGGAACTGACACTGTCTGTGGCTAAATCTAACACAGAAGTGTTGTAGAGTTGTGTGCTGCCCTTATAGTGTCATCAGGTCTCACACCAACATTCAGCACATGAGTTGGACCCAAGCTCAAATAGGTTAAGAATTCCTACTTACACTTTTGGAATGCCTTTGATCTATCAAGAAACTATGCAATGGAAAGTGAGCATTGTTAGTACATTAATTGAAGAACCCATCCTTACATCTTCTGTGAGACAAATCCAATTGAGAGTATAAATAAAGTATTGCGTGTAGTCCCTTAACTGTGTGAAAGTGTATGTGGTTAGAAAGTTCAATGGAAACAGAAGTCTTCTCAGGAACAGATTTTTTTATAGAACATAATGGTGTTAAGACCTTTTTACCAAAAGCTATATCGGACTTTTAAAAACATCACATTAAGGTTTTACTGAAACGTAGAGTTTCAAGGAGAGATCATTTATTCTTTGTGATCGCATATTAAAAGGCATTAGTATTGGAATGCCATTCGACAGACTAGGAGTAAAGTCACAGAACATTTTAGTTGTTTAAGTGTCACTTAGAAGTATGTTGAATTTGCATTTTCATATCCAACATTTTGATGAACTGAGCCAGGATTTGCATACTTTGAGGCCCAGAAATTCCACTTTATGACTGTGGAACAGTTGAACATTCCAGCAGTCATACGTTTGTGGCTGGTAGTAATGTGGAGGTCAGGGGAAATCTGAAGGGTGGCTGAGTGGCAATGCAAGGGATTGGAATACACACAAAGTTAACAATGTGTGGTCAGTCATAGTCATTTTGCATGACCAATCTCACCATGGAAACACATGTATGCTTGCTAGAACAGCTAAGATTACAGATATTTCCAGTGAGATACGGTGAATGAACACCAAGTATTTCCTAAGGGTCTAGTCGCAGAGGCTTCCCTTATTAGACAAATATTTTTCAAGTGGAAAAAAAAATTGAAGTGAAGCTGTATTTTTGCCTTAGACGTAACCTAAAATATTGTCATTTTATTGCAGTGAAAATTGTACAGTTAGGGATTGGCATGAAAGTCTTTTACTTTCATACATTTACGTGTGTAGGTTATACAAATTTTCTGAATATTAATGACTTTACTTTATATAATAGTTCACATCACACATTTCTAAGCGCTGTAAATAAAAGGTGAACATTTACCCAAGTGAAGGCTACCAACCTTTTGCAGGATGGAAGGATGGAACACTAAGTCAGCCTTTCTGGAATTCACGTCTATGAGTTTCAGTTCAGTGCATGTTTCAGGAGAGAGTGTTGAACTCATTGAGCCATCCTGCCAGCTTGAGAAAAGGGTAGTTTACAAAATGAGTAAAACTTTTAAAGTATCTCTTTTCTTTAAACGGCACCCTCAATTTTATGTGATAGGGACTTTGGGAACAGGAAGTTGAGCATGATGGTACAGAAAACACCCATAATGTATAGGAGCTACTGGAACATTGTGACATGGGATCTGGGAATACCAGGACAGGCAGATCCGCCAAGAGTGTAGTTAGCAGAAACAATAACGTTGAATTGTTATTGAGCCAGCTGGATAAGACGTATAATAACCCATAAAAACTTTAAATAACTACATGAATGAACTATTGCTCTACCATTATTTGGTTATCTTCAGAACACCTGAATCAGAACAGCTCTTCTAATAACATCCTATCAGTCTATAAAAATGCATCAAATTAGTACAAGAGTGTAATTGTCATAGTATTTTCTACTGCTTAAAGATGCAAAAAATGGCACACACCAGATGCACAGCTGACATGGCTCAGGTGGAGGATCACAACAAATGAATCCCAATAGCGGTCTATACCATACCTGGACAGAGTTGTCTTTGCCTCCAAACTAACAACCTTCTTTCTCTCAACACATTAACCCCAGACTCAATGCAATACGAAGGGCTAAAGGGCCAAATAATTGCAAGGCTTTCACTACATAAAAGTGTGTAACATTGTGTCATTATGATTCATGTTTCCCCTTTGCTTAATTGCTGACAGTGATTGGAGCAGAGAAGAAAAACTGAGAATGATTTTATTTAAAGTATTGCAAGTACACATAAAATACTTTTTTCCTAAAATATTTGTACGGAAGTTACTCCTAATCTTCATGTGCATTCTGGGGAACGGTGGTATTCTTCCTCAAAAGGCCCAAAGAAGGTCCCCAGAACTACCCTAGACACAGGTCTCATAGTAGAACCACCAAACCATGATCTGATTATGCAGTAAATCCATGAATATACTCAGAATCAGAAGATGGGTAGTCATTTTTCCATATATTTTTTGGGGGGAGAGAGTGCAAGCCACAACTACCCATGCCAGGGTCACTCAGCTTATGAATGATAAAATACCTCCTAAACAAACTTCAAACAGGTACATAACTCAGTTCAGGTTATCACCACCGTTTAAACACTCTCATCACATTACCATCGCGTTTTTAGGCTTTGTACTGGCTTCCTCTCTCTCACTGGCCACATTCAAATACAGTGGATAAGGTTCCCAGCAAAGAACTCAATCTGGCAAGGTTGGTTTGCAAAAAATCCAGATCCACCACCAAGAAATACTCTCTGTCCCAGTATACTCTCTTATTTATTGCAATACCAAACTTCAATAAACCCTGACTGGGAAGTCACTAAGTAGTAATGCCTGTCTAGTGCAGTACAGGGAAAAAATTGATGGATTGGAATACACATCGAGTAATTATTAATTATCAAAGAATGAGTTTGACTGAACCATTTCACCCATCATATATTTTTTTCTAAGTGAGTTGCCCTCAGTGTGATGGGCATGAATAGAAATGGGTCCTCTGCTCACCTTGTCTTCGGATTCAGTTGCACAATACTGATGATGCTTAATAGAGGCATGTTTGGGCTAAAACTTATTGGTGTAGTAAAGACCTCTGCAGCCTCTGTGTGCAGGGGGCTCCCAATCCTTCGGGGGTTGAGAGGGCATTCAGACCATGGCCATTGTGTATCTATGAGATATGTGAGACTCAGGGGTCCCTCATCACATTTTACAGGGGGCGCTCTGATTTTGAGTTACGCCACTGCTAAAAACAATAAACTGGAATGCAACTTAAGTAATTACCAGTGGCTGCACCTAATTAACAACGTCTGCACACATCTTTTTTATTTTTCTAAGTGGGGTTTCATAGCTGCAAAGGTCATCCTGAGATATGTGTTCCTTGCTCACTATGTTACAGGATTCAAGCTACTCCTTACTGATCATGACATGCAAAGCCAAAACCAGTCTGGGTTTTCTTCTGTTCTCTTGTGAATGGGGTCCAGACTGCAGTTCTGCCTGGAATGTTCCCTTGGAACAAGCCCATCCCAGATATACATGTCACTGGGTCCTATTTAGAGTAGCAAAGAAGGCGAAATAATGATAGAGTGGAAAGCGTCCATAAGTAATTACCATGGGCTAAGGTTTATGAAGAATTAAACCATTCATTTTAGTTTTTTCTAGTGTCCAAGGCACTACTATTTGGAAGTCCCACTCCACCCAGATAAGGAAAATTGAAAACCATTCTAGCTTCAGGAAGGCTATAAAAACAAGACAAGAATCTTTTTAGACCATTAAGTGATTTTTTATTTACTTAAAAAACAACAATTATCAGCCACTGAATTATTAGTGTCTGGTGGAAAGGAAAGGTTAGCTTGCACTCTATTTAATGATTTTTCTATAACGTGTTTAAAGATGTATGAAGAGCTATATATCACTTTTTTCATATACTCTAATCATTAAAAACACATTAACTGACACACATTCACCGCAATACTACCAGCCAATGTGTCAGGATCTCACATGTCATTACACAAACCTTTTCATATCAGGCATAATACAACTACACACAACTCTAACCAAACATACAGGTCTGCCTGTAACCACTTTGGGCAGCTGGAGTACACAGTGATGCACCACTGCCATTGGTATGCTATAGAAATACTAGATAGCATAACATAACAACACCATCTTATTCGGATTTAGCTTTTATAAAGGGCATTTATACAATAAAACCAAGAGGCCACTTTGAGTGCTAGAAGCCTTTCTCTGTGGTATAGAAACGCCAAATGAGATTTTAGATTGCAAACCTACTAAGATGGAATACGCCTTTATCTTTCCAGCGCCAACAAAATAAATGCTGTAGAGCTTGGTAGTTGCAACATTTGCTGTTTTCAGGGTATGAAGTCAAAAGACTGATGTAAGTAATACAAAATAAAAATAGATAAAACTATTCTTATAATTATTATTATTATTATTGTTATTATTATTATCATTCTTCTTCTTATTATTATTATTATTGTTATTTTTATCATTATTATTATTATTAGTATTATTGTTGGTGGTGGTGGTGGCTGTGGTGATGCTTGTTGCAGTTTCTGTTAATAATAATATTAGCCGTAACACGTTAATAATTATTGATATTGCTGTCTGTATTTTTTATAACAATAATATCATGGTAAATCTAACAATCATCAAAAGAAGTAAAAGATAATACAAATCAAATATACATTCTTCTTTAACAGAGTATCTGCATGTATAACAGCAGCATAACCTCAATATTAGAATGAAAATAATAAATACTTTGCATTCCAATGTTGTGTACGTCGGGAACTAGTTTCTGTGACAGAAGCGAACAACAAATTGCATTAATAAAACAGAAAATGAAAACCAAATGACTACTCAAATGGATCAAAGCAAAATATAATTATAAGTGGGACACAAACCAATACCATCTGGCGTGAATTAGACAGAAAGGGATTGCTTGTATCGCATAGATTGGCAAGCACCATGATTTCATGGTGCCAGAGGGCAGCTGCGGGTTGTGAAGATTCACTTCCTCCATTGTGCCAGATGGGTATTTCCTCTCTGTTTTACAATATCTTGTTAATATTATAAATGATGAAATGTTAGAGTAAGTAGCAGTCGGTTTCGTACTTTGGGAAATACAGTTTTCCATTACAGACTCAAAAGAAACTACTGTAAGGGCACAAGAGCAAGTGGGCTGGACAGTGGCAAGCCAGCAACACTTATGCACATACACATGTGTGCACATAGACACAAACAAGCAATCTCACTTTTTTTTATTTCAAATGTTTTTATTGGATTATTTCAAGGATACAAGACAAAAGGATGCAATGTGAGTACAATCAACGGGCAGGTATACATACATCTGAACAAAGTCAAGATCAGAATTGTTGAGAACATGGCAAAACAATCGATAAAGCAACTTGGCAGCTGAGATAGGTATTAGCACGTTCAGATGAGTCCGAGTATTATACAAGTACCCCAATTATTAGCACATGGCTATGAGAAGGGGAAGGTCAAGAAAGAGGGAGAAGTAGCAGATACAGAGTAGACAAAGATAGGAGGAAGAAGAAGAGTAAGGAGAAGAGTAAGGAGAAGAGAACTAAGAAGAAGAAAAGAGTGCACCACGTCGCAGCGACTAGAAACACGTTATCCCCACCCATCTTGGGACAACTATGCAGAGTGTGTATGGTCAGGAACCTGGGGCATTCACGGAGGTTTATGAGCGCTGAAGTAGTTATCAAGTGTGTTCCATATCTTCCTTCGTGCGGGGCGCCAAGGTGACTGCTGCAGAGTGATATTGTCTGCCCCTCGGAGGTTAATCACCCAGTTCAACCAACAAGCGAAGTTGGCCTTCTTTGTATCTTTCCAATTGTTAAGGACAACCTTAACAGCCGCTTTGAGTAGGAGGTCTAACAGGGCTCTGTCAGGCTCATTTAGCTGCTCAGCTTTAATGAAGCCAAAAACTAGAAAGGGGAGTTCTTTGGGAGGCTAAACGGTGAATAATTTGTGTATGAAATCAAAAATACTCACCAGTAGGTAGAGACGCACTCACATTGGAGGATGAGATGATCCAAATCCCCTTCCGCACGCTTGCAGTTCCAGCAGGGCTGATTTTGTGTGCATAGAGGCGAGCGGCCGTCCAAAAGACTCTGTGCATGAGCCAGAATTTGGTTTGTGATAGCGTAGGGCTTATTTTATGATACATGCAAGATTTCCACGCTGGGACCAATCCGGTTCAGAGATATTAAAGGAGGCGAGAGAGGACCAAAACTGCGTAGTGTGTTCGTTTAGTCTGAATGGCTGTGGGCCTAGCAATTTATAAATCTTTGAGACTTGGTGACCTATTCTATTTAGTCTGGAGAAATACAATGGCAGAGATGGTGGTGTGGAGGACAGATTCGCTTTAGTAATGGCCTTTTATGTTCAGGAAGGTGTGGAAATCGGAGGCTTTGATCCCAAATTTCGATTGGACTTCTGTAAAAGGAAGAGAGTACGCACCTTCATAAAGTTGTGCGGGAAAAGGATGCCTTTGCCAATCCAAGAGTGGTTGTGAAGTGGTTTGCCTTTATATGTAATCCTAGGGTTATTCCAGATCGGTTCCCATCTAGACCGACGTATTGATGCGGTCAGCAGCTTGTTAATTTTAAATAAGGCCAACTTAGTGTTAATAAATATGGATTTAGAGCATGAGATTTGATTTGTTTTTATTGACAGTGCTGAGAGTGGAGGAATATCCCCCAGGAGGGCCCTTTCTATGTCCAGCCACACAGGTGAGTACCCATCGGGGGGACAGCCAATATGAGCCTTGTTTGGCTAAGAAAGCCGTTTGGTATCTTTTAAAGTCAGGAAGGTTGACACCGCCAATTGATTTGTCCAACCGTAGTTTCCGTAAGCTGATTCTTGCTTTTTTACCTTTCCAAATGAAATTTGAGAGCATCTTATCAAGTTTGTGATGGAACTCGTGGGATAGCGTTAGAGGTAGCATAGAGATTAAATAGTTGATAAGAGGCGCAGTCATCATTTTAATGGTCTCGATTCTACCCCATCAGGTGATAAAACGGGGTGACCAAACGTCTAGTTGTTTTTTTATTTTCTCAAGGGTCGAGTTTTCATTCTGTTGGAGGGTCTCAATCGTGGAGCTACCAAATTCTATACCTAAGTATTTGATGAAGCTACTTTGCCAGCAGAGTCCGGATGTTGGTAAAGATGTTCAGGGGTTTTACTTCGGATTTTTCTCACTTTTTAATTGCTCAATCTTTACAGCAAAAAGAAAGACAAGAGTCATTCTTCTCAGCTGATACCATACATCTGCTGAGCTATTGCAGTGGTCAAAGTGCATTAAATGAAAGTATGGGTACTGTGATGGTCTGTGCAATGGGGGTGGTGTGAGGGAGTGTGGGGCGTGGTCAAAGGCGTGGCTCAAAAAATCTACATTTTCTGTATCTTTTTTCGTCTTTCACCCTCAGGTTACTTACATATAAAATAACGCAGAGCTTATATGAAAATTAAGTGCAAGTAATGTTAGTTGTACATTATGAAACTTCTATTAATGCACTGCACCAGAGAGCTGCAGAATTGAATCCTGATTGGTGCAGTTCAGAATAGTGACATGTGTATGTTACGTGCGACAAGGTCCTAGTCTGTAACGGAAAGCACTGTGAACATGCAAGCATTATTTTAAAATTGCATTACACACAGTATAAGAAAGGCTGCTACAAAATTAGCAAAAAGGATTAACATAAAGGGCTTCCAAAATATAGATTTTAGTAATACCCAGCCTGCATGTGGTGCAATTGATTTTTTACAATAGTCTTTTAAAAGCAAAGTTCACAGCTTAGAATAAATGTCATCAGGAAGCTTCAAGTGATTCCATCCGTTAAATCTAATACAGTCTTCCATGCACCCTTTACATTTGCAGATTGACCAGTTGTGCACATTTTCATTTCTTTTAGGGAAGCAGGCACCCTGGTGAGAAGTCTTGTTTACCCGTAGGTTCCTCTCTGCACAATAGAGACTTCTTCATGTCTGCTTCAGCGGAAGCATTTCAACCATCGGAATTAATCGTCTCGGGACGGTTGTTTTTTCCACACAAGGTAGGGGAACTGTTTTTCTAAAAATAAAAAAGGGATGGACACGTCGTGCCCCTCCGATCCCCCCACTTCGACCACTGGTAATAGGACATTCCTCCATTTGTCCATGCCAATGTCTTCTTCAGTTCTTATCATTGTGCTGCATGCCAATTTTGAAAAGGTGAAGGGTGGTGCAAGTGAGTCATTGTTCAGACATGGGTCCCTGTGCTGCTTTCTGTTGTTCTACTGATGGCTACCTAATATAATGGGATTGGCAATACCCCATCCCTTGGGATGAGTCAACGTCGGTGGCCCCAAGCTCTCGAAGTACAAATACTACCTTCAAAGTTCACATAAAAGAGTGCTCATATGCTTATTTCTGTTTAGGAATTTCACGCCACTTGCTTTCCCCTACCTTTGACTCGATTTCTAGCAGTTTTTCATAAATAGCAGAGTATAATACAGTTAAAAGTTACCATTGAGATAGTAATAGTACCATTTTAAAACGTTCGCAGGAAAGTGAACACAACTATGGAAATATGGAATGGATACACTAACTGCAATTTCAGTACATTTTTGTGGCATACTTTTAAGGGTATCGTCTTAAGATGGAAAGCCACCAAGCCTCTGAAGCCTGCCTATTACATTGCACAAAAAAAATCCGGTGACTTTAATGAGTGCCTAGTTTCATGTTGATTCTCTCTAAGCGCTTCCTATGCTTATGGGAGACTGCTTTCTTAAAGTTCTACTAAATGTTTGCTTGGACAAATGCTACTAGGATGTGTCTCAATAAAATCCCCTCCATTCAGTGAAGGAAAAGTGCTTGGTCACCCAGCTTCCTTTTTTGAAGCAGATCATATTCCTTAAAAGTCCCTACTTTTTACTGCAGTGATGGCAAATACTGCACATTTTCTGTCTTTTTGTAAGCTTGTCTTGCTTCATTACATCATAATCCACTATGTATAAAGCAGAATGAGTGAAGCTTGCTCAGCTTCATTTAGGCCAGTTAGCAGCTCTGTGGGTTCCTGGCATCTTCTTTCTTTAAAACCTGACTAATGGTCATTGAGATGAGATTGTATTCCAGTGTTCTTGCAGTTTGTCACTTTTCTTTCTATGATTTTACTTGGATTAGGTGAGTTTTAGAAGTAGTTCATAATGTTTTATGTATTTCTGTTCCTTTGAGACGGGAGAGTTGATGGCCTGTTTAATCGAGATCAGTACACGTTGTGAAGGAAACATTATTCAAACGTGTGATATTTGCCAGTACCACTTTGAAAGAATTGCTTCAGACTAGATTACATTCAAGATTTAGTTAAGATCTTAGCTGGATTGGTTCTGTTACCAAGCCTTAGATGTCCTGTCACCATGTGAGAAATTGTGGTTCCTGGTTGGCAGAGTATACACCCTGTCCAAGCAGGAGCCATACCTAGTCCGGTAAGTCCGATACACAACCTAAATAACCTGTGCTCACCCGCTGGTAGCTTGGCACAAAGCAGTTAGGCTTAACTTAAGAGGCAATGTGAAAAAGTATTTGTGCACACCTTAATTTCAGTAACACAGTGAAAACACCACAAAAAGACACAATATTGTTGGTTTCAATATTATGTAAGTGATTCGAGGCAGTTATTTATTTTTCTTTCTCTTACTGTTAGGGATTTTGTTAAGTGAATTCTATTGCAATCTTGGTAGTGTGAATGGGAAGACTGTAGGATGTTGTTTCCTTATAATAATATTTAAATATCTATAAATGAACTGCACAAATAATTCAAAATAAATAAACATTTAGGAATCAAAGATTTTAATAGGATCCAAACAAATCAATACACATTACTTGTTGATGTGCAAATGACAGATATTCCCTGAAACTCATTTTCACACGTTATCATTTGTGCACTATATAATTGTGTAAATAAACTGTATGTTTGTGCAGATTAAGAGGTCATTTCAATGGAAAATGTGGTCTGTAAATAACACTGGCTACCACACCATACTTTGGTAACATATTTGTGACGATGTCTGCTCCTAAATGCAATGTCAGTTACATACTACATTCTTACCATTCTCCTGCTGAATTGGTGTGGTTAATTTGTGACACTTTTTTTGCGTGATACTTGTTTTTTCAGAATTCCTTTGGAGTCAGTGATGTAACATTGATGGCAGCACCTCCAGTGTTAGAAATTGGGTCTCTAGTTGGCAGAGGTTTGCACCCTCTCCAAGTCGGGATAATGCATCGGGGTAGTGCCTTGCAGTTGGTGTTGAAGGATCAGCGCTACATCGAAATCCACCCTCGCAGCTGTGCCGTTGGATTGACACTAAGTCGTAGTCGAACCTCGCAGTCAGGACCCATGTCGTCGTCGAATCTGCACTGCGCAGGTGTTGGAGGGGACTGCATCAGTTCTGATCTGCTCAATGCAGTTACTGCATTGATTTTTGTGGAAAACATCTGCAGAACCCACTTCTGAGGCCCAGAACTGGAGGGGGCACCTCAGACAAGCATAGAACTCGCAGATGGCAAAGCTCAGCAGTACCAGCAGAGTAGCAAGAAGTATTTTGTGACACTGAGACTTCAGAGAACAGGAGGCACCCAACAAGCCGTTAGAGAAACTTGAGTTCTAGGAAGTAGAGAAACAGGTTCAGTCCTCACTTCCAGGCAAGAAGCAGTAGGCAGGAAGCAGTAGGTAGCTGGCCAACACTGCTGAGCAGGTAGCAAAGGGGCAGTCCCTCCGACAACACAGCATCTCTTCTTCCAGGAAGAATGTTCTTAGTTCCAGCAAAGTTCAGGTTTGGTGGTGTCAGGGGCCCAGTACTTATAACAAAATGTGCCAATAAAGTTGGGGAGACTTCAAAGAGGCCTTTGAGGACCAAAAGGTTGTTGTCTTTCCTGCCATGGCTTCAGACTTACAAAAGAGGGGTATGCAACTCTTTGTTTGGGGATAGCCCTATTCAGGTGCAAGTTTCACCTCTTCCCTCCCAATCTACCTCAGGAAGACTCTTCAGCCTGGTGATGGGTCATCAGGATGCAAATGTCACAGCCCTTCTCCCTTTGTGTGATTGTCTAGAGGGAAAGCACAAAGCCCAGCTGCCACCCAACCCAGACATGTATTCAGAGACAGGCAAAGGCACAAAATGGTTAAAGTAAGAAAAGGCCAACTTTCTAAAAGTGCAATTTTCAGACTTGCAATTTAAAATCCAACTTCACCATAAGTTGTGATTTTAAATTGTGAGTCCAGAGACACCAAACCCTAAATCTCTCTATCTTTTCCCATAGGCCTTGTAGTAATGAAAAATGAATGTGACAGTTTTTCACTATCAAGACATGTAAAAATGAATGAAGATGAATGACAGTTATAAAAGGGAAGGTTTGGGCCTGGCAAGTAGGTTAGCTTGTCAGGTCAGAATGTCAGTTTACAACTGCACACACAGGCTCTGCAGTGTCAGGCCTGAGCCATGTTTAAAGGGCTACTGAATGGGTGGCACAATCAATGCTGCAGGACAACTAGTAGCCTTTAATTTACAGGTCTTGGGCACATTTAGTGCACTTTACTAGGGACTTATAAGTAAATTAAATATGCCAATTGTGGATATGTCAATGTTACCATGTTTTGAGTGCAGAGCATATGCACTGGTTAGCAGTGGTAAAGAATCCTAAAGCCAGTAAGAAGGAAGTCAGCAAAACCGAAGGCAAAAAATTTGAGCAACCCATGCCAAGGATGCCAGGTCTAACACACCCTTTTGTAAAGGTCACTCATATATGGGGATTACAGAAATAGGCAACAAGAAGAGCGTTAGCGGGTCAGCAAGGTATCATAGACATTTGAGTTTCTTGATTTGAAGAATAGTAGAAGGTTCTAACAGTTCCTGATTAAGATGGTCAGAAATGACTGTAGATGATGAAGAATTCTTTGGTTAAATGGGTGCATTACTGAACAGCAAGGAAGGTATTTTAGCACTTGATGATCTTGTGCAATGGATGGCACTGTGATGATCACTTCTGAGTATTTTAGATTTTACCTACTCTACTTTTAATTGAGACCAGATGTCTTCTCTTTTCCACTTGGGGAACATTTTTTAATTCGATTGTTCATTGTTTTGCCATTTATTAATTATCAACATGCCCGTATGTTTAAGTGAAATAAAGGGGCAGAGGCTTCTCAACAGTGACATACTTTTTCTCTGAAGAAAAAGGAGATAAAAGTTGCAAGAAGGAATTAGGGAAGTGCAATAGACTTCAGAGACAAGTTCATGCAATCCATTACCGATTCTCAAATTGAAAATGCAAGCATAATAGTAGAGAGTGCTTTTCAATATTTAATAATCTAGCACATCTGCGATAGGCAATTTTACAGGTGACCCATCGCTCCTCCATTTCTGTCAGCTGTCTACCACTAAATTTAAAAAGTACTCGTATCTTTCATTCTATTTCTCTACCTACGAAGTAAATTTTCAAATTTCTGCTCAGCGGGAGACAGCCACAAAGAGCTTCATTCCATCGTTTAGCTCTACTTATTAGATTGATATGCTTTCTAATTCTAAAACTATTTATTCTAATTCTCCTCTTGACACTTGCTCTGTCAAAATTGTGACATTTATTGTCCTTATCTTAGTTCTCCCTTCGCAATTTCTCCCTCATCAGACTTTAAACCAGATGAAATTGTTCCTCTTCGAAAACACTCAGCAGATCCTAAAATCTTTTCCAACAACAAGCCAACATGGCTTCTACTTCTCTCTGCCAATATCAACGAGCATTGTAAATCAACTACTCTCCTTCTTTATAGAAGCTGACGATTTCCTAAATCCCCAACAATCTGTTTTCACCCTAGGTTTGACAGTGAAACTGTACTGTCTGCTTATGAGATTTGCCTGATGCTGGATGCCAAAGGAGAGTCAGTCCTCATTCTTTTAGATCTCAATGTTTACTTTGACACACTATCTCATGACATCCCACACTTTGAAAAAATTGTAGTCACTGCCACGGCTTTTGGAATAGTTCCCATCCTTTTCGAATGGCCACTTGCAAGATGTGACTCTGGCCTACTTCTACTCCTCCTTTAGGAATTTCCAGTATGGTATGCCAATTGAATTTGCCCATAACCCCACTTTATATAAAGTTTACATCACTCCACCCACTAGTTTAATTCTCTTGTTTGCTTAGAGGATCTATCCCTATGCAGGTGACACATAACTGATCCTCAAGTTAGACATGGATCTGACCTAATTTCAGTCCCAGTTCAAAGGTTGCATGAACACAGTCACCTAGATGGATAGACTGCACCTCGTTTTGTCAAAAAACTGATAAAAAAATATCATAGTGTTTGGAAAGTCCTCTCCCTGTTCAACTCCTTGGTGCCCCAAGCATCTAGGCCCTCTACCCTTGTCACTTCTGCATGGAACGCAGGTTCCATCTTTAACAGTAAATTCACAGCCCACTCCCAATGATAATCTCAGTTCCACTTATTTTACTAAATGAACTTTATTAAAAGAAAGTCCCAATACTTCCAGACTACTCAACAAGATTTTTTGTTCAAGGCTATTTTTTTCCTCAGCTAGACTATTGGAACTCTCTTTATGCTTGGCTACCTGATTACATCATGGCGGGCCGCTATGCACTCAGAATGTTGCAGTCTGGCTTACATTAGGCATGAGTAGACATTTTAGAATCTCATCTCGTCTCCGATCTGTCCACTGGCTTCCCATACAACAGTGATGCCTCTTTGAGGTTTTACGTGTGAGCATGCCATGCATTCATGTTTCTTCTGAGAACAATACGAGTTGACTGTTTGTTTACTCTGGTCTGCCAAGAGCCATTCGCTGGAGTGAGGCCAATCTCCTAAAGGTTCCTAAGTTCAGAAAAGCATGCATTGGCAGTGGGGCTTTCTTAGTCTTTTCTGCCAAAGCTTGGAGTTCACTTCGTAATGGCATTCATTCCACCCACTGTCAGCACCAGGACACAATATACCAGAGTATTTACATACTTTGCAAATACCAAATCAAATCAGGTTATCATCAAATCGCATGTGACTGATTTATTCATGCATATTTTCTGCTCAGAGACACATCAAGGCAAATGAAAGCTGGGGAGTTGGTGTACTTTGGACGATCTGCAATTTTTTTTAATTTATAGGAAACCTCCTGGTGATGTCTATGGATCCGCTAAAAGTCTGAAATATACTTCAAACATAGCAGAAAATCGAATTGATTTTATTTGCGACTTTTGCATTTTACGCTTAGTCTTTCTAGGTTGCATACTTCTCCACACATCTGGATCGCATTGCCAACTTTTAAAATCCTATTACATTTCTGTGCAATGCACATTCCCATTTGAGGCCTGTGATAAAATGCATCTCAAGCAAATGTTAATTGGACAGGTCGCAACTTATTTTTTTGTGTAATTTACATCTACACATATGTGTACGATACATCTTTAGAAAATTCAGAGACATATATATGAACACCATTTATGAATGCATGACTTGCACAATTACAAATGCATTTTGAAATGTATGGCACTCACAAACAAAACTGGCTTGCATTTAATTCTGTAACACTGCTTAAATAATTTACGCACTCTTTATATTATATGTCTGTACCAATCACATAGTATCACAGTATTTTCATGTAACTACTTATTTCTAATATTAGCAAATGCTAAGTTTTAAATAATACTTCTTCCTAACACAACCATTGATTTTTGCATCGGATAGTGAATGTCACCTTCGTTTTTAGGCCATTTTATATCAAGCCTATTTAAATTACATTTAGATGTTGTTACTTAAGAGCAGTAAACGCATCTGAGAAACACAAAGGTAAAGGTAGCAAAGACTGTACAGCATGGGAGGAGATGCCGTTATCATATATAATGGCCACACCAGATGCCAGACAACCCCGGGAACGTGCAGGAATGACAACAATGGTCGAGTTATCCCCCCTCTTTTAGAGGAGGGTTTGGTAGTGAGTGGAACTGCACCTCTGATATGAAAGTGTCAGGTCACTTTTCATAGTCCTGATCATGGACCCTACCCAGCCTTAGGATTCTGAAAATCAATACCAGGACTCAGGCAGACCGACACCTCATAGTTTACCCAGCTTTTCACTGAGAGTAATGAGTTTAAGGTTTCTGGGAGAGATTGACATGACTCATTTGCAAGATAGCCACATGATCTTTGAAAAGATTAACATTTTAAATGCAAGTTTTCGCTACTAGTCTATTCTAAATTTACAAGGATTTCGATGGAGAGGTAGCCACACGTGTGTATGAGTGGAAACTCAAGAAATATTTTTTAAAAACTGTAAATGCTTCAGGAAACTTTTCCTAATGTCGCCTAATACTATAAACTGTGAGTGTATACGTAAATATAGTTGTATGTCTTTGACCGGCCTCTGTCATTTTTATGCAGGTGCTGCTTTAACTCCCAGCCTTCTAAGCTACAGCTGCCCATATTATGTAATTGCTTCACGTTACTAATGTATAACTAAGTAGTTTCACTATTCACACCTTAATTCAATGCTGCTTGTGTGAACTTTGCATGCTTTGCATATGCATGAATAAATGTTTGCATATGCTCAAGTCCAACATTCGTAGCAAAAAAGGTTTGTGCATAGCAGTGCTTTATTTTGTAATAATATTTGCCTGGCCCTAAACCTTTGCTCAGAAGCTGCTGTAGGTCTTGGTGTTGTACACAAAAGTCGTGTAGTCTTGATTCCACCTCATGTCTCCTTAATCCATCACCTGCCAATTCCCAGCCACGGCCAGTGGTAGGTGTAACTGCAGGGTGGTGCCCGTAGGGAGGGGGAGGGGCAGGGTGGGGGGTTGTAATGTATGGATTACGGGCTTTAACAGGTAAGTAAACATATAAATTACTAAAACAAATTTTGTTGTGTGCACTGCATCACCAAATGCGATGCAGTGTGCGCAACGAAATTTGTTTTTATTTATTTATATGTTTGCTTACCTGTTAAAGTCTGTAATCCATACATTACAACCCCCCACCCTGCCCCTCCCCCTCCCTACGTCACTGCCGTGCAGTTACACCTACCACCGGCCGTGGCTGCCAATTCCTGCCCCTCTCAATCTTACACATTCTTTTTCGTCAATACTTTCCACAGTTGTCTCTGTTTTCTGTCTTTTTCCTCCTCTTTCTTTCCCCGTTTATGTTTCTCTCTCTCTTTTTCTGGGTCAAAGTATGAAGAGGAAAAATAACGGTATATCCCCAAATATAAATGCCGGTGGCTCTCGTCTGCAACCACCATCTCAAATTAAGCACTGATTCCACAGGGCCCTTCCTGATTAAGTCATGTTCATAAATGGAGTGTACGAGGCTGGTGAGAATCCAATATTCTCAGGGCAAATGACAAATCACCCACACATTTTATGCAAGTCAGTAATGATGGGAGAATCCCCAGTGGCCTAGCTAGACCTACTGCTACCCAGAGAGGAATGTAAGTTTGCCACCCGGTTCAGGTAAGAGTGGAGGGGGGGTGGACAGACACGACTTGCTCACCTCTGTCACCCCCAAATAAAGTGCTGTCCAGGGCGGACCGCCGATCTGCCCCCCCTTAGCTATGCCACTGAGTAGTGCAAAGGGATGAACTTTTAAAAAAGCGCATCTTTTTCCTCAAGGATTTTGAAGCTACCAGAGTACATTCAGTGCGCTTTCAGAGACAATAAATACAATTTTATGTCTCAAAGTGATATAGAATCACAGAAAGACAATGCCTCTCTGAAACATCCCATGTTATTATTGCAAAATGTACTTATGATTCATGCATGTTAGTTGTCGTTCACTGGGAACAATTCTCACACTTTAGAGTTTAGTAGGTGTGTCACAGCGGAAAGGATGCAGTTTCCAAAACACCTAATTGAGGATTGTAAAGTGTCACACCTAACTTACTGCTCATGCACTCACAGATAACGTCACACTCTGGCAGCCGTTCAAAGGAACAGAAACCAGCTTCTTCTCAGAGCCAATTTGTATTATTTTTCCATCAGGAAGTCAAGAAGAGTCAATAAAGATTTTAATTTGCTTGTGGTTTTCTAGACAGAGTTGTCTTCAAAGCATCTGTAAGCTCTGAACGCCGCATTCAAGTCAAGAGTAGCAAGTTAGACTGTGTGTACGTATGGTAGACACATAGCTGCTGCTGAAGTGGGGCCCAGATTTGTAAAGATTTTGCATCAGGTTACATAACTTTAGCGCAAAATTCTGTTTGTTTTTTAGAAAGTCATACAAATGTCAATTTGCGTGGGTTTGTAAGAATAAGTAATGCAATGCAGCACATTGTGCTGCTTTGTGTTACTTTGCGTCAGGGTGTGTGGGCATTCCCATGCATCCACCAATGGATTTTGACGCTGTTGTTTTTGAGCACGCACACATAAATGATGCAGCAGGTAACAAGGTTTAAACCCCCACTTGGAAAAAGTTTCCTCAGTCTTCTCTCTCTCTCTTCTTCTTTCCACATGGAGTTTATTGAATCTATTCTATGAGTCCTTTAGGTTTTTGGATTGATCTCTTCAATTTGCAGTGGTCTGCAAATGTTTCTGGTGTTCGGTGTGCTTCTTAGGTGAGCTAATCCTTGAATTCCTGCCGGGAGTCTCCTCTGGTCCTTTCATCATTACCTTGTTTAGTGTTATGCTATAGTCTGAAATGTGATATGTTTCTAATTAGTTGTTTGTCTTAGCCATAGGTGATCATCATTATTCCTTCCCTCTCCAAAACTTGTAAGGGGCAGGTATCATAGGTGGTGTCTGTTTTCTTCATTCGAGGTTGTCTCACTAGCCACCAGTCGCCCGTGTCAATGCTGGAAATTTTGGACCTTCCAAGCTTGTCGGCATGTTGTTTCATTCTTTGTCTTAGTCTCTGTGTAATTTTTTCATGTGTCTGGTGTGTGCTTCTGGCTTGAGCGGTGACTCCAGCTTGGTATTTTGGCTCAGAGTTCTCATCCATACAAGAGTGCGGCCGGGCACTGTCCTGTGGTGCTGCATGGTGTGGAACAGTATCCAGAGTTTGTTGCAGCAGTGTGTGTTCTTGTTCAGCTTGTGCTCATGAAACTCTCCACGATTCCAGTGATTTGTGGTCAAAGTAGAGTGATCTTTTGGTTTTTAAACTCTATATGTGCTGCAAATGCAGCTAAGCCTTGTACATTGAATGGAGGCACATTGTCAGTTTTGACCGTTTTTGGGTTGTCAGCTACCGAAAATATTTTCTCTGGCTTTGGATTCACTGTTTTTGTTCTGGTGGCTGTAATTTCTTTGTCAGAAGAGAATCTGGAGTATTCGTCCAGTCTAACCAGAATGTATTCCTTGGACGCTAGCGGTCCAAAGAAATATACAGCTACAGTGTGTCACACTGCTTTCGGTAGAGCTGACATTTGAAGAGGTGGCAGTCTTGACTTCTCACTTGTTGTTTGTCAGGGGTGGCATCCTCTGAGAGTCTCTTCGATTAGTTGATCATGTCCAGTACAAGAGCTCTGGCTTTTGTCTGAAGTGAGCACAAATGATTATCCGGGTGTCTGTGAGAATTTATTCCCTCCCCTGGGGGGCATGGTTATTTCTTTGTGCACCTGACAAAATGCTGCTAGATCTTTCATGTATGTTCCTTCTTCTTTTGGTGTTTTATACAGATGTCTCCGTTGCCATTGCCAGCTCTGATGCCCCACCTCTCTCAGAGTGGGGTTTGCTCGAGTCTCTTTTTCAATTGTGTTAAGTGACTGCTATGGAGGAACGGTGTGCCTCATCACAAAGTTCAGGTTTTCCTTGGCATGTGATGGTGTGCTTTTCTTGTTCTGAAGAGGGTGACGAGACATGTAGTCTGCCGGGCTGTTGCCCTTTTCAGGTCGATGTCGGATTGAGTAAGAGAATTCTTGCAGGCAGATTTTATTTTCGGTGGCATCTTTGCTCAGGAATTACTGAAGATTGTCACTAGGGCTTGTTGGTCTGTTATTGTTATTATTTTTAAATTCTTTCTAAACATGAAGTTGTGATAGTTCTCACAAGCCCATACTAGAGCTAAGCTGTCCTTTTCCATCTGAGAGTATGATCACTCTACATCAGTTAGGTTTTGACTTACATATGACACTTTGCACTTGTTAGACCTGACAGTCTTAGGGTAGTCTTTCGCAAACCTTTTGCCTGTTTGCCCTACTTTTTTGATGATTTCTTTTTGTAGGCCGTAGGAATCTGAACACTTTAGCACTGCTAAACAGTGCTAAAGTGCATGTGCTTTTCCTCAAAAACATGGTTTAATTGACTTATCCACAATTGTTATATTTAGTGTATCTATATGTTCCCAGTAGAGTGCACTACATGTGCCCAGGTTCTGTAAGATAAATGCTACAATTTGGCCCGTGCACTGACAGTGCCACCCACACAAGTGGCCCTTTAAACATGCCTCAGGTCTAATACTGAAGACGTTGTGTGTGCAGTTTCTATGATGTAAACTTGGCCTTTAAAGCCCCTTGCCAAGCTCTAGACTCCCCTTTTATTACATATAAGTCACCACTAAGGTAGGCCCTGTGTAGCCCAAAGGACAGGTTGCTGTGTAATTAAATGGTAGGACAGGTACCTTTAAGTTTTATAAGTCCTGTCAGTGAAAAACTCCAAATTCCTTTTTCACTACTGCAAGTTCTACACCTCCCATAGGTTAACATTGGGAATTCCCTAAAACCCTGATAAACTGTAATTTCTAATTAAAAAGAAGTAGCTCTATCATGTTTCATATCTTTGGAATTGTAATGATAAATCCTCCTTGCTGACAAAGCTGAAATTATCATCACTATTTTAGAAATGCCACTTTTAGAAAGATATATAGTACACAAAACAATACCTCTAGGACCATAAATTCATCAATTATTCATGCACATGGATTTTCTTTTTAACCACAGCTAGTTCAATTAGTGAACAAGAAAACTTTTCAATTTTTCAACATATAAGGTAGGTACACAGCTATTCAATCCTTTTTCAATAATGAGCAACACAAAACTTACTTTTCTCTTAGATTGTTCTTATTTATCTTATTTATCTTGTACGTTTTTCATAAATCGAAAAAAACATTCAATTGCATTACAAAACATAGTTGTATTACTTTTTGTTATGTTTGTACAACTGATCTTAATACAGAGAAAAAGTTTGTCATTTATAAAGAAATACTAAACCAAAATCAAACAAAAGTGCATTTCATATATACAGTGAATACCACATTTTGGCGTATTTGGTCACAATCCTAGGTCTGCTGTTCACCAGGGCACATCTAAGCAGTGCTCCGAGGGCAGTTTTACTCAATGGTCCTTAAAAAGTTTATAGGCTCAGAGAGTCATTGCAAGAATGTTCGAGGTTTAGACCATTTAAACTTTTTTATGGCTAAACTTATTGAGACCTTTTTAATGCTCCTATTTATTATTGATGCTCTGAGTCCTATGCAAGTGAACGAGTGAGTTGTGTGGGTGTGCCGACACGTTTCGACCTTCGTGCTGGGGACCAGGAGGATTTTGAAGAAGGTTTTTCTCAGGGCTGGGACTTTGTGGTAGGATTATCGTGATCTATAAATTGTAAATAGAGTGATTAAAAAGTCTCTATCAGTACCTTCTTGTGTAACTTGGCTATTTCAATTTTACCGTAAGACTGACGTTGGCATACCTAATGTGATTGGAATGCTGCGATTCAACGTTCTCCATCTCTTCATGTAGGGTTTACATCTTGGGGTGTGGAGGATCTTTGTTTCTAGGGGGTTAAATAACATGTGGTCATTCCCTATCCAGTTTGTCTCTTGGACATATCATTATCTGTTCGGTGGCAGTGTGATGAAATCATATTCACAAAGAACAGATTGTTGGCGATCTCAGCTGTCTAGGAGGATTATAGAATCTAAATCTGGCTCTGAGGTAAAAGGCCATCAATTGATTTAGAGCATTGTGCACTAGAACAAGAGCCCTGAATCTGACACTTTCCCTAATGTGCAGCCAATGTAGTCTCCGTAAATAAGGTGAAATCTGTGTTCTCAGTAGCATATTTAACAGAAGACGGGCCGCCGCATTTTGTATCACGTGGAGTATGTGCAACAGGAACTCCGGTAACCTGAAATATAAGGCATTACTGTAGTCAATTCTGGATGTTATCGGCACCTGAATGACCATTTCTTCGCAGGAAAGGATAGTAGACATTTCTTTTGGCACCTCCTAATGATGAAACAAAAGCCTACCAAAGCTTTTACTTGAGGCTTAAAGGACTTTTTCTTGAGGCTTAAAGGACAGGATAATCAAATATAATCCCCAGGTTTTTGGCTAAATCTTATGGGACATCATCCGGCCAGAAACTTATCCAGAAATCTGGTGGCATCTCACCACAGGAGATAATTGTTTTTTCTTCATTACATTTAAGTTGAACAGTTGCTAGCCAGTGAAAGACAACTGTAAAACAGGTTTCATTCTGTGTGCCCCACAATTCTCCCTTGCCCCAGGAGAATAGCAGTGCGTAAGATCACTTTGACTCTCAAATTTTCTGCTAATTGGATGGGAGGGGTGAGTTATAAGTTAAACAGGGTAGGGATGCAGTTGCGGCCGGTGTTGGGGATGAGTGGCGGGGTGGGCGGGGAGGGTGCATAGGGGTTGGGAGAGAGAGAGAGCCAAAATAAAAAATAAATAATAAAAAATCGTGTCAGGATTGGCCTGAGTGCCCTCAATATGCGCTCCACGACAGCCTGTGAGTCTGTGCCCGCTCTCTCCAACTCAGCTGCATTACTGGGTTGGAGAGTTTCACTGCACATTATGGTTTTGCCGGCCTGAGAGGAACGGCCAAACCATCATGCGTGCTGAAGGGTGTGACAATACCACTCCCCTCTGTGCCTGTCACTCCCAGGTCCCACCCCCACTCGGCAGGATAAAAAATAAATGTAACAAGTGTTTAATATTGTTTTGTTTTTCCTTTCCTGGCATTTTTGGGGGTGTGATGCTCCTCTGCCGAAGAGGAGGGGCGGCCATGGTAGGGCTGAGCACATCCCATTAGTCCATCACATGGGCTGGTGAAGAAAGGCGGAATCCAAACGTGTTTGCTCCTATTAGCTAGAAATGACATTAGCCAGTCCAAGGCCTGCCCTGTTACTCCAATGGCCTTGAGACGGTCCAGCAGCATAGAGTGGGGGACAGTGTTAAATGCTGCCATAGATATAACATAACAATACAGCATTTTCCCCGACTTCAAGAGTTCCTCTAACATATTCTGAGGCCCCCACCAATGCCATCTCAGTAAAATATCGGGCTCTAAAGCCTGACTGGCTGGGGTTAACAGATTGTTAATGTCTGTAAAAACAGAGTGTTCTGGCTTGCTAATAAATCCATTAGTCTTCATCTAGATTTGTACCTAATGACAAACTGGCTTGGATGCTTAAGATCTATGTATTAAAAAAACTAGCTAGCTGTTCACACCACTCTCCTAAGACTTGATGAGAATTGACATGTTGATGGAGACACAAAACTCTTAACAATTGAGAACATTTCTCTAGATTTATTACCTGCCTTTCCAATCTTCTCTTCATAATAAACTTGTTTAGCCGTTCTTATTGAAGCATGGTATTCCCATAATGCTAGTTTGTAAGCCTCTCTGTCCAGTAAATTATAATGTTTCCTCCATTTCTGTTCCAGCTTCTTACAATGTTTTTTCCTTCTTAAGGAATGTCAGAGAGCCAAGGACTTGCAGGCTGCCTACTCAATCAATCAATCAATCAATCAAACATTTGGGGCTGCTAATGCTTGAACAGCCAGGTATTGAGAAGTCTCCTGAAGGTCAGCAGGTACTGGGTCTGTCACAGGTGGATGGGGAGGGTGTTCCATGTCTTGGGAGAATGATCTGCCACCAGTGGTCGACGGTGGATGCGTGGAATGGTAGAGACATCAGCGGAGCGAAGCTGGCGGTTTGTGGTGTAGAAGGTGAGTCGTTTGTTGAGGTACGCGGGTCCGGCGTTGTGGAGTGCTTTGTGGGTGTGGGTGAGGAGCTTGAAGGTGATTCTCTTGTTGATGGGGAGGCAGTGCAGGTCTCTCAGGTGGGAAGTAATGTGGCTGTGGCGGGGGATGTCGAGGACAAGGTGTGCGGGGGCGTTCTGTATGCGTTGAAGTCTTTTCTGGAGTTTGGCCGTGATTCCCGCATAGAGGGTGTTGCCATAGTCCAGCCTGCTGCTGACGAGGGCCTGGGTGACTGTCCTTCTGGTTTCGATGGGGATCCATCTGTAGATCTTGCAAAGCTTGTGGAGGGTGTTGAAGCAGGAGGAGGAGATGGCGTTGACTTGCTGGCTTATTGACAGTGATGAGTCCAGGATGAACCCCAGGTTGCGTGCTTGGTTGGTGGGTGTCAGTGCAGCTCCTAGTGTGGCTGGCCACCAGGAGTCATCCCAGGCAGGGGAGGTGGAGCCTAGGATGAGGACCTCCGTCTTGTCCAAGTTCAGTTTCAGGCAACTGTTCTTCATCCATTCGGCGACGGCCTTCATTCTTTCGGGGAAGTTGGTTTTGGCGATTGCAGGGTCCTCGGTGAGGAGGAGGATCAGCTGGCATGTTAGATATCTTCACATCTAACATGGACTTCGATTGGAATTCCATAGAGCATATTATCAAGCCCATTATTGCCGCTTTATAGGCAGTTTACTGCCGATAGAGCGGCGATAATTTTATCTCCAGTCTTGATAATATGCCCCTTTATGTTTTGAGAGGCTTTCAAATTGAGAGTCAGCCGTGCAGGAGCTAGGTCTAATATTACTGGGACCTGTCAAGAAAATCGAATTCATTAAAGGTTTGACCAGATCAGAGGCTGCAGGTTCTTCACTCGTATAATGATATTGTAGAAGACTTGATCCTGTACGTGGCTGCCCTGGTAGGTCAGCTTCACTAAATATTGATTTAGGCCTGGAGCATCCATGATATCTCTAAGCTCCATGTCCTCAGTGTAAACCAATGTATCCAAATGCAGGTTAAAATCACCTAAAAGCATAAAATGAGAATATTTCTGTGTAAAATCGGTGATTGCTTTTTCTAGAGACTTCAGGAAAGAGCCCAGCGGCCCTGGCGTCATGTAAAATTACAACTCCAGTCACTGAATGCTGGTGCCAGCCACTGTGTTACTGTTTGAAGTGTTGCACAAATACATTACACATTGCCTCTTAAGTTAAGCCTGCCTGCTCTGTGCCAAGCTACCAGAGGGTGAGCACAGGGTAATTTATAGTGTGCATCTCAATTACTCTGACTGGTATTGTTAGTTCCTGCAGTGCAATCCAGATCATTTCATAGACCTTGATGTAATGAGTGCATTGGCTCTCCATTTCTAAGAATGACCTCACATCACCTAAATCTCTAATGATAATGTTTCAATTTAGCGCCTTGACATTGTCTTGATCAGGTTTCATGCTGTGTTTGGAGAAGATTTGCCCATAAAAGTTCAATTGCATTTTGTGGAACTCACAATTGGCCAAATTAAGAGTCAAATTGGCTTTTTGAAGTGCTCAACATGTTTGTTCTAATGCATGGTTGTGTTCTTCTGTTGTCACTCTGAATATTATGATGTCATTACTGTAATTCAGTGTATTTAATACTGGGCTGATTACAGTTCTGATGACCTCTTGAAAGATATTGACTGCTGAGGATACTACAAAACTAGTAATTTGTATCAAAATAATACAAAATGTGTGGTAAACATTGTGATATACCTCAAATCTTCATGCAGTTGCAGTTGGTGGTATCCTTTTTTGAGGTCCAGTTTTGAAAATATGACAGCCCCATCTAGGAGTGCAATCATATTTGGGAGATGAGGTTCACAGTTAAACTGGTTGGACAGATTTTATTTGGACAGAGTTCAATGACAGGAAAGCAGTGTGCATGTTTTGAGATATATTTTAGAGGGGAAGGAGATGGAGTCCATTACTCATATCATATTTGATCATCAGCAAGTACGCTACCTCCAAACAGTGTCTACATACTTAGGGACTGTTTACAAGTTAGGTGGTCAATCGGGCTGCCGAACCCGTGATGGCAGTCCCTGGACCACCAGACAGGTGGTCGCCCACCATATTATGAATACAGCAGTGGGACTGCCACAGGACCGCCACAACCGCCGAGGCCATGGATCCCACGGTGATAGCAGGGCAGTCAGAGGCTTGAAAATGCTTGGCAGGGCTGCTGCGACACTGCCAAGAATATTAGGAGTTTCCTGACAGACTCACTTTCAATGGCAGTGAGGCTGACATTAAAGGTGTAGTGGTGAGGATCCTTAGGGGGCCCTACAGGTCCCCCTGTTGCCTCAGGGCCATGGGATGCATGCATGGGCCACATTTTGTGCCCCCTGTCCACATGCACCCCCTTTCCTGCACGACATGGACTTTATTGTCCATGCCATACAGGAATGGGTATTGGCATTCCCTTTGCGGTGTCTTTTTAATAGGCACCACCATAGGAACACCAAAGGACCACCTGCCAGACCCGGAGAAAACTCCTAATCTGGCGGTTGGTCTGAGTACGAATTTGGCGGTCCTGGAGAGGGGCACTGGCATGGCAGCCTGCTCCTGATCCGCCAAACTTGCAATCAAGCCCTTAGACTTTATGGATCTGTCCTCTACATTTGATCTGTTAGACACGTCAACTGTGGGCAATTTGAAGTTCTCTAGGCATCCCTGTGGGCTTGGACATTATAATTCAAAGTACACACAATGCACTGTTGCTCCTGTCAGGGCATGGGGTTTTGTCAGGCATGAGCTGGACCTTTTCCACTGCACACTCAATATTAATCCTCTAAGGAGGCCTAGCATAGGTCAACTTTGACTCTGCAAGCATAGGCAGAAAGAGGCTGCCACCTCAATTTACACAGATGATGTGATTTTGATTTTAGAGACTATCATTGGATTTGAGCATCTGGTCAGAGATATTTTAAGCATAGGCAAATTAGGCTCTGGCCCACAGCCCCACCTTTTCAAGGGCTCCCTCATTATTCTTTTCTAACAGTTCCAGACTGTACACATATTTAAAATAACCAGGGTGTTTACTTGGTTTCTTTTTTACTGAAAGACAGTGGGAGTTAAAGAAAAATACCTACAACAATATGCTCAGATTCAGCAAGCGTTTAACATTTTAAAATGCAAAAGTCCAGCACACTGCACCAGCCATTTACCTTTATGTAGAATTTGCCACTTACTGTGCAGCAGAAATTGGCATTGTGTGTTCCCTCTGTGACTGCTTCATTCTTTTAGAGCTACTGCCAGACCGGTGTGATCACTGACTAGTTTAATCAATCTCTGCATAACAGTTGCATGCAGCAGAGGTAGAGCAGTAAACAAAAACATCCATCGGCGCTGTATCAGCACTGTATGTTTAAATGTTGATGACTTACTAGCTACACCACACATTGTGGGTAGAAGGCTTAGTCGGACCACTAGCCTTTCTGCTTTTGAGGTGCAGGTCAGTTTGAGAGGGTAGGACACGCATGTGTGTGTGTGTGTGTGTGTGCACTGCAGAGTAGCATTATACGATCCCTTCTTCAGTGCAGCATCCATGTGGAGCTGCTGCTGGGTTGGTCCGATCACAGCATAGTGCCTACTACTCAGCACCCCGGTTCCTCACACAACAGGGAACGGACTTCATGAAACAAAAAAACACCTTTAATATGTACAGGCTCAGAAGATTAGACACCAGTTCACTGCACCACATGCAATGGGCTTGTTAACAGCATTAGTCTTTCTGCGTATCTGGTGCTGGATTGTGCCTCAGACCAAGAATGAGCGACTTCAACGATCCCGCATGGTTGCTGAGGTCGTGAATGAGCTGGAAATGTATAACAAATTCAGAGTTGTTCTGAGAAGGGGTCCCAGTTTATATTTAGCTGGAGGCCCCAAAATCCTTAAAATGTCCCTGCATCTGGTTGCACACTAGGAGGTCCTTATGAGCCCTTATGATGCTCAAAGCAACTTTTGTAAATGAAAGATTGTAGCAGTTGGTCTTAGGCCCTTAAAATTAAGCGGAAACCCAAATGATTTGACTGCACCTGCTCGTGGGCAAATAGAGAACTGCGTGCAGCATTAGTGGTCTCACCCAGGGACACAATTTTTGTCAGATCGTTACGATCTTGTTACAAGAAAGCGACCAGGTTGCGAGCAGATGAGATTTTAAAAGAGCTTTGGGTCAATATTGGCTGTGCTGCTACACTTAATGATGGAAATGGATTTTGGGCGGTCTATTTATGTGCAAATTGTTAATATGGCACTGCTGTCGTTTATTGTGCTTCTTCATACGGGAAACAACCTTTACAATGCAACTTTTACAACGCACTACCATTACAACGAAACTTTTACAACGCAACATCCATTACATCGCATGCCATTACAACGCGACCATTACAACGCATGACACTACAACGCATACCACTACAACCCATATTACCATCCAACACTTACCCTACTGCTGCACCCCCATGAGTTAGAAAAGTAATTTTTACCCCTACACTATCCAATACTTACACTATATGCAATGTAATGTTATGCGTTGTAAAGGTAGTATGCGTTGTAATGGAATGCGTTGTAAAGGTAGTTTTAAAAAATTCCTTGTAATGGCATGCGTTGTAATGGAATGCGTTGTAATGGATGTTGCGTTGTAAAAAATGCGTTGTAAAGGTATGCGTTGTAAAAGTATGCGTTGTAACATCTTACAACCCTTCATACGCTGTATATTGTTGCAATTTTTGCTATCAAATGTATATGTTTTTATCCAGTCATAAGCACCGCGGATTTATATAAGATTTTAAATGCAAATCTATATGAGATTTTTAAATAAGAGCTGTATTTTTTGTTTGGTGGTGATTGAATTGTGCTTTTATGGATATTTGTATCCAAATAAAGACTGAAGTGATTGATTGATTTATATTCCTGGAGTGCAGGATTAAACTTTCACCCCTACTAATATGGTTTTGGTTTTTGCCTAACTCCCACATTTTTCTCACTGGATATATTTTCTCTGGTGTAGTGGCTCCAGAGAGTGCATGTTGCTTTCCCTGGTTTATGTTTACTACCACCATGGTATTGTGGTGAGGGCTAGGCTTTGGTGGAATTTCAATTACGCTGGAGTAATCAGAGTATTTTCTGTAATTTCATGTTACTCTTTGATGTGGAATTACAGATAATAAAGAGATTACTCCAGCTCATATATTTAAGAGTAATTTGGGAGAAAAACCCTAACACAAGTGCGCATTTAACAAGTGGAGGCAGCTGCTCGATCTTGCTATTGGTGTTCTTCTGCATTTAGCGCTATTTCAATTCGCAAAATTAATCCACAGGCTTATTTTGGTGTGAGAGTGCATTTTGTGATAAGAAAATAGTTATAAATGTAGGGGTAACTATGGCTAAAATCCTACCCCAAGAGCACATATAGCGAGTACGAGCAGCTACTCACGCTTCCTATTCGTGTTATGTTGCATGTAGCGATATTTCTATTTCTTAGCGTAAAATACATTGTGCACCCATTTTGAGCGCAAGGGGGAATTTTTGTCCTAAATTAAATGCAGAATTACTCTTCTTGCACAATTATGCGTAATCTCAATGAATTATCACACAATGCCATGTGAATCCGCTAAACTGAATTACGTGAGTTACACCCACCCCTAGTTACTGGATCCTGAAGTAATTTCAACCAGACACAGACCCCAGACAGAGGGCAGATACAAAGTAAGGCTCCATACGATGACAACTGTTTCAGGCATAAAGCCTAATTTACGTTGGGTCTGCAATACTCATAATTGAACTATATTACACGTTTAAGATTGGCCATCATGTTTGGGTGTCTAAACTTTCCGAAAATTGGGGATCTGAGGTTGAAAACACCATTATACCTTTCTGACCATGCTGATGATTAGTCGTGTTTTCATTGTTTTGGTACTTTTATTTTCTAGTCTTATATAAGAAACAATATTTATGCTCCCTCACAATAGCATTAGGAGTAAAAGGCTGCAGAGCAAGTTGCTGCAATTGATTAATACCCCATTCAATTGTGCTTGTATCAGAAACTTTCTGAGGAGCACCCGAAGGACTGTGGAGATCCTTAGCATTTTAAGAATGTCTTAGCAAGTCCCTTTAACCATAATTGTATTCTTCTTTTTTTGTACCTTAAATGTTATTGATTACAGTGTACGTATTGACAGCAATATATTGAGAATTTCTATTAATGTTGATATATAGCAATTGTGCTGTGCTGTGCTTTTACAATTATTATTTTTTAAATTAAAATACTGAATGGTTGACAAGTCAAAACTGCTAACGGTGCTTAGAAACTGTCTGCTGTAATTCCCTGAAATACAATTCCTTGCTTCAGAATCATAAACCAACTTTCCAACTGTCTGTTTCTGTTAAAATGAAAATGACAAAAGTGTATTAGCAAAAAAGTGATCTTTTTTGTGTCTAGAGTTCTCCTCGATTGTAAATTGGGTTCAATAACGTCTAAATAGTTTTGTGGTGGGGGCTCTTATGGATCGAAAGAAGCCTTCATAAGACGGGGGATGATAACAACCGTGAGCTTTGGTCAATTAAATCCCAACAGGGTTCTAGTTAAGGTTACTGAAGCCTTAGACATGGAGTAAGGAAAATTCTAAAGACGGGTTAACCCTGATTTCTCAAATATCATTCGATCACAGGAGTACCAAGGTAGGTTTTGAGCATTGTGGGTGGCAAATTGTCTAGTAGTGGAGCTCTAGAAATTCCCAATAGGGAGTTTGACCAAAATCTGACTCATTCAATAAGGCTTCTCGCTTTTCGAAAGGTTCGATGTTTTGAATGTCCAGATCTATTGGCAGTGGAACCCATGGAGTATTCATTAGTAATCTTAGAAAGATTTTCAAAAAGTGGTTCC
Organism: Lissotriton helveticus; assembly: GCF_964261635.1. NCBI lineage: Eukaryota > Metazoa > Chordata > Amphibia > Caudata > Salamandridae > Lissotriton > Lissotriton helveticus. Next base: position 307,523,619 of record NC_136070.1, read on the forward strand.
TCTCAAGGCCCTGATATCACATTTTGAACATCATTTGCCGCAGAGATAATTGAGACTCAAACAGCTCTCATGATTACTATAGCTTCTAATTCCAATTTCACTTCAGAGGTTTGGCTGTGATTGCTTACAATTTTTCTCTGAAGATTTCACAAAATGCAGTGTAGCATTTTTGCTTGGCTGCTAAATTCATTTCTTTTGTTAAGCCAACTGCTGCTTTTTATTTAATGTGTGCTAATGTCATTGTCTCCTCCCTGCCTTATTTATTTGTGCTTTGTTTTTATATGCAACAGTGTTTCACCACTGATGTTCATTGGATGTGTATTCATTTCTCTACCACCTTTTTTTACTCCTATAGTGCATCTTTTCTTCTTTTCACCCCTTTCTTTTTCTGGTGTTTTTTTTGTTGCAAAACAACAATTTTGTAATTCCTCTGCTGTGCTACAGGCTCATTATTTTTTTTTCAGATGCTCAAGATACTAAAAAATGCAATCATGTTGTGTGATGTATTCTCAATAATGTGTGTTTTTCTGTGTTTTGTAATGACAGCCCTGTGTATCTCTACAGCTAGGCATTTTCTGATGGCACAGACTGTTGCATGGAGCAAATAGGAGAAGAAAGAAAGACAGTTATAAAATGACAAAGGAAAGTTTACAGATGAGGCCATTGAAACAGAAAGAAAGAGTTTTCTCAGAAGTGCCAGGGGAGGCATGGCACGTTAAATTTTGAGAAGATGAGCAATTTTGCAAGCTAGGGGCATAAGGTGTAGAATATAATAGAAGGAGAAGTTGAAGAAGAGGAAAATGGTTGGGGACTGCAAAGCTGTGGGGAAATTGGGTTGGTGAGGGGTGTCTGATGGGGGATCTGGGAGGGTTCGAGTGATTGAGTCTTCACATTTTTCCTGAAGTTTAGAAGGGGTGTGACAGGGCAAATGTGAACTGGGATGGAGTTCCAACCCCTTCGGGCATGGATGTGAAGGGCCTGATATTCCATATTCAGTCATCTTAGCAAACCAGGATGCATTTTGGCATTATGTGATATTATTTAAATTCTTAGTTTGTCAAGTATTTTAGTTGCTTTGTCTTAACTCTATACTGTTTTCTTCGTTTTTGTATTTGGAAACCTAGTTTTAAAAGTTAGACGTTCATAAGTAACAACTGAATTGTCTTGCAGCATATTCTTTTGCCCTGCTGGCTAATATAGAATGTGTTGCTTGACTGGCAGTGTTTTTATGTTCTCAGAAGTGATAACAGTGAAATGCAAACCTCATACATATGCATGCACAGACACTGAAGCCTGAGTTACCTACAGCCATCAATCAATCAATCAATCAATCAATACATTTGTAGAGCGCGCTACTCACCCGTGAGGGTATCAAGGCGCTGAAGGGAGGGGGGGTGCCGCTACTGCTTGAATAGCCAGGTCTTGAGGCGTCTCCTGAAGGTGAGATGGTCCTGGGTCAGTCGTAGGTGTGCGGGTAGGGAGTTCCATGTCTTGGCTGCCAGGTAGGAGAACGATCTTCCTCCGGTGGTGGCTCTGCGAATCCGTTGGACGGTGGCGAGGGCGAGGCTGGTGGAGCGGAGCTGACGGGTGGGGGTGTAGAACGAGAGGCGATAGTTCAGGTATTCGGGGCCCATGTTGTGGAGCGCTTTGTGTGCGTGGGTGAGCAGCCTGAACGTGATTCTCTTGCTGATGGGGAGCCAGTGCAGGTTTCTCAGGTGGGCGGATATGTGGCTGTGGCGAGGGATGTCGAGGATGAGCCGTGCGAAGGAGTTCTGTATGCGCTGAAGGCGTTTCTGAAGTTTGGCTGTGGTTCCTGCGTATAGGGCGTTCCCGTAGTCAAGTCGGCTGGTGACGAGGGCATGGGTGACCATCTTTCTGGTTTCGGTGGGGATCCACCGGAAGATCTTTCGGAGTATGCGCAGGGTGTGGAAGCATGAGGACGAGACTGCGTTGACTTGCTTGGTCATCGTGAGGGAGGAGTCCAGGATGAATCCCAGGTTGCGTGCGTGGTCCGTGGGTGTCGGTGCGGTGCCCAGCGTCGAGGGCCACCAGTAGTCATCTCAGGCGGATGGGGATTGTCCGAGGATGAGGACCTCAGTCTTGTCCAAGTTGAGCTTCAGACGGCTGTGCTTCATCCATTCTGCAACATCTTTCATTCCGTCCTGGAAGTTGATTTTGGCGGTGAGAGGGTCTTTGGTGAGGGGGAGTATCAGTTGGGTGTTGTCGGCGCAGGAGATGATGTTGATGTTGTGTTTGCACGCGATGGTGGCGAGGGGGCTCATGTAGATGTTGAAGTGGGTTGGGCTGAGTGAGGAGCCCTGGGGTACGCCGCAGATGATCTTGGTGGCCTCGGAGCAGAAGGGAACGAGGCGGACACTCTGGGTTCTGTCGGAGAGGAATGATATGATCCAGTCCTGGGCCTTGCCTTGGATCCCAGTGATGTAGAGGCGGGTGTGGTATCTTCCACATATATACTCCCCCGGCGCCTCGCATGTAATGGAGCTGCTCGCGGTGACATCATTTAGAATGTCACCGCGACCAGCATTCCAAGGCGAGCGCCGGGGACTGTGTGCGGCGGCTCTATGAAGCGAGGCTGTGGCTGGGGTCACAGGAGTTGTATCTTGCCATTAAAGACTTTCTTTATTATCACCATACTGAGTCCTGGTCGTGTATTGGTGATTTCCACACTGGCGACGAGGGTAAACCAGATCATCCCGTGACCTCAACACGCCCGGAGAACGAGAAGGAGAACAGCTGACTTAATGTCAAGGAAGCGGGCGTTGCTGAAAATCTCCGATTTCACCGCGGGAAGAAGAGGTGACAGTCCTGAAGCATTTCGTGTTACACGCAGCTGTGAGCTTCACGAGGCGACTGCGAGGCGGAAAATGCCCTGCACATGAAATAAAGTAAGGTGACCACTGCTGGCGAACTGCGCGCATCTGAGCGGTGCCTTCTCGGATTGCCCTAGCTGTCAAGTAGTGTACGTTGGGGTTGAGGAATAGGGCTGCACCTCAGTTTGGCTAGCAGGGAATACCACACGGATCATATCGTAACGTGAGTGTGAGCGTCAGCTGGTGACAGACGGTTACCAGTGTGACTTTGAAGTCTTGCCGCGTCGTCCCTTTAACGCATAACTGTGAAGCGTTGTGAGACAATAGAGCAGGAACGCGTGAATCCACCCCCCCCTCTGACACTTTCACCTCACCACAGTGCGCCTCAGTTCAAGGGAATACGCACAAAGCAGCTTGATGTAAAGACTTGCAGTATGGATAATGACGAGTGCTGACTGCGTTGGTTATCGAAGGTGGGGGTACATCAGGCTGCTGCGAGGTATGACAGGATTGGTGTGCAGCGGGGGAAGCATGAAGCATTCACAGCGGCTGGTGTGATTAAGGGCGGCACGTCGGGAAACACCGAGAAGCGCAACGTGGGAGGCGGTGTGAACAAGAAGCGCGACAGTACAGCGCGTGTGGAGACTATCTCAACAGCGCGGCGTGGGAACAGGAAAAGAACTTAGGAATAGGAGCCATGTAGTGTGGCACAAATTGAAAGCCATAGCGGAGTGATCTCTCTCTCCATCTAGAGTTTGACTGTATATGGACTTTGTACCACAAGAGGAGTTCCGGACTCTTTTGCCTCTCCGCCACAAGCGTAGTTCAAGTCGGTCTGCGCCAGGATAAATGTGGAACGTGGCGTGGTGTTTTAGGAGATAGTAGCAAGGATAGTTAGCACCATCTTACGCTCCAAGCTTCTGTACTGTACTCCTTTTTACTCAAGAGACTGTGCAAGCATTACTTTATCTGTCTGCTCCTATTTTAAAATCGTTTGGGGGACTGGTAGCAAGGAAATTTATGCTTGTATGGTTTATGATAACATACCTTTTCCTTTTCAGTGTAACTGTATAGTGGGTGTGTGCCTTTCTCAGGGTATCAGAGGAACACGCAACACCCAGCATGCAAAGTGTGACCCCTCCACCTTTTTTCCTAACCACCCCAGGGGATCCCAATATCCAGTGGAAGAAATGGAAAAAAGTGTTTTTAAATTACGCCACAGTTTGTGGGCCAAACATGGGTTTAGAAAGGAAGGTTGCATTATTGGCTTATTATCTAGGTGCGGAAGGTGAGGAGGTCCTAGATCATCTCCCAGAGTTAGGGGCACAGGAGGCAAGGGGTCTGAACGAGTTTGAAGTGAGCCTTAAAAAGTTAGATTTACACTACCTTCCCAAGACCAGCACGATCATGGAGAGGTACCACTTCGGGAAAAGAGTACAAAAAGAGGGTGAATCGATAGAAGATTTTGTATCCGACTTGAGGAAGTTAGCCGCCACTTGCAAGTTTGGTGGGGCAAGTGAAGAAAGAATCAGGGACCAATTTGTCTTGGCGTGTAGAATGGAACGAGTGCGTGAAGAGCTATGGCTCAAGGACGACCCGCCACTGCGGGAGGTGCTCATTATAGCCAAGCAGGTGGAGCATATGCTTCAGTGCGTCAAAGAAATAAAGCAAGACGCAGGGGAGAAGAAAAATGATGAAAAGGCCAATGTCAGTGAGGTGGTGACTGAATGTGAAGCAGTGTCAGTAGTCAAAGGCCAGAAGATAGTGAGTAGGGAACACAAAGAAGGCAGGCTAGGGGGAGCGTTTAAAGGCACTTGCTATAGGTGTGGCAAGCAGGGGCATCTAGCTAACGACAGAGAATGCCCTGCTCTCAGATTCACGTGCAACAAGTGTGGGAAGAAAGGACATTTCAAGCAGTACTGCAAGAGTGGGCAGGGAGTCAGCAGGCAGAGTAGAGACAGGACGTATGTAGTGTGCGACGAGATTGTTGTGCAGGTACAAGAGTTACAAGCCCCTAGTCCCAGCAACCCTGTGTGTGCGGAAATAGTGGTGCAGGTCGAGGGAGGACAAGTCAGCAGTCCCAAGGACACCATAAAGGTTGGGGAGGTTGAGGTGGAAGCATTATTTGACTCTTGTTCTAGGATTACCATTATCAATGCTAAAGAGTTCTCACGAGTGTCTAAGGGAACGATAACCTTGAAAAGAATGGATCTTAGGCCAGGAGGGTATGCCGGTCGCCCCATCTCTATGAAGGGGTATTTCCTGGGAAAAGTAGAATACAGCAACAGAACAACGGTCTCAAAGGTATATGTGTCCAGGGTAGGAGACAACATCTTGGGTTGGCAGGCACAGAAAGAGCTAGGGGTCTATTTGAATCCTAACTGTGATCCCCAGATCCTTATACAAGAAATTGGTGAACACAAAGCAGACGTTGTAACAGAGTTCCAAGAGGTGTTCAGGGAAGAATTAGGATGCCTGAAAAACTACTGCCACAAAATAAGACTGAAGGTGAACGCCAGGCCTGTCGTGGCCAAAGTCAGGAAGCTTCCCATTGCTATCCAGGAGGAGGTGAAGTCTGAACTGGAGAAACTGTGCAAGGCCGGAGTCATCGAACCGGTAGAAGCAACCGAATGGTTGGCCCCCATTGTGGCAGCTAAGAAGAAGGATGGGTCGGTCCGGCTCTGCATTGACTTAAGGGCACTAAACAAGGAGGTCGTGGTCGACCGTTATCCCTTACCCAACATCACCCAGATGATGAGCATGCTAGAAGGTGCCAAGGTGTTTTCCACCCTCGACCTCACCTCGGCCTATTTCCAAATAAAACTACACGAGGAGTCTCAGGAGCTCACAGCATTTGTGACACCCATGGGCGCATACAAATTCAAAAGGATGCCGTTCGGGCTAGTCTCGGCGGCCGCCGTGTTTCAGAGAATCATGGGCAACATGTTGAAGGACATCCCAGGCGTCATGTGCTACCAGGATGACGTGCTCATATTTGCCAAGAACCATGAAGAGCACGATGGGAGGTTGAGATGTGTGCTGGAGAGGTTTCAGTCACAAGGCCTCACAGTGAAAAGAGACAAGTGCGTGTTTGGCTGTGCTGAATTGGACTTCCTGGGACACAAGGTGACAACTGAGGGTATATGTCCAAAAGCTGAATTGCAAAACACCATCGTGAACCTGACACCCCCCAAGAGCAAGGACGAGATCAAGTCATTTATGGGGATGTTAGAGTTCTACGGAAAGTTCATAAGGAACCTGGCGGGAAGGACATATGCCATCAGGCTACTGTTGAAGAAGGAGAATGAATTCCGGTGGAGTCAGGAGTGCCAGAGGGAGTTCAAGGACGTAAAGAAGGCACTCGCAGAGGCCCCCAGCTTGAAGTCGTATATACCCAACCGGGCAACCACAGTCACCACCGACGCAAGCGCGAAAGGTTTGGGAGCTGTCCTCACCCAAGTTGGAGAAGAAGGAGAAGAAACCATAGCCTTTGCCTCGAGGTCACTCCAGAAGTCCGAGAACAACTACTCGGTGATCGAGAAAGAGGCTTTGGCAGTATCTTGGGCGTTAGGAAAATTCTGAGACTTCCTCTGGGGAACTCAGTTCACCCTCCGAACTGACCACAAGCCGTTGGTGGAAGTATTCAGTAAGAAGGGATTGGATGCCATCTCCAGCAGGATAAGGCGGTGGGTAGTCGGCCTTCAAGAATACACCTTTGATGTCGAATACGTCCCCGGGACACAGAACCTCGCAGCTGATTGTCTATCTAGGCTCGTCGGTGATGAAGGAGCGAGAGAGAAGCTGGAGAAGGCGGATGAAGAAGAAGAGGACCTTCAGATGGAGGATGTCTGCACCATCCAGAAGGCGTTGGGAGAGGAAACATGGAGAAAGGCGTTAGAAGAGGACAACATTTTGGAGGAGATTTACAAAAGAGTAAGAGGCGGTTGGAAGCACTGTGACAAACAGGATGAAAACCTGCGGCCATACCTGGCCATTAAAGACGAGTTGTCCATAATAGACGGATGTCTATTCAGGGGTACAAGACTTGTACCTCCTGCAACGGTGAGAAACAACCTAGTCGAACTAGCCCACGAAGGACATTTGGGCATCACCAAAACCAAGCAGAGACTCAGGGAGAGCTATTGGTGGCCGAGCATGGATCTGATCACTGAAAGGAGAATCAGAGAGTGCATTCCGTGCAGCAGCAGCGACAAAGTCCTGAGGCAACAGACGCCCCCTATGGTGTGCAGGCCGCCCCCTTCAGGACCGTGGGTTGAGTTGGCATTGGACATCGTGGGCCCCATGTCAGGGGAACAGCGGACACCCTACATTTTGGTGCTAGTGGATTTGTATTCCAGGTGGCCAGAGATAAAGTTTGTCAGCGAAGTCACGACCAAAACTGTCATCAGCTTCCTAGAGGAGGTGTTCATCCGGGAAGGGCTGCCTAGCAACATTCTGACGGATAACGGTGTACAACTATGTTTGAAGGAGATGGAAGACTTCCTGGAGGGAAGAGGCATCAAACACAAGCGTTGCGCCCTTTACCACCCCGAAACCAATGGCATGGTCGAACGTTTTAACAAAACCCTCAAAGAGAGCATCCAATTGGCCAGGGCCAGCGGAATAAGTTGGAAGGAAGAGGCGTGGAGACGGTTAGAAGCATACAGGTTCACGCCACATCAGACGACGGGGGTCACCCCGTTTGAATTGCTCCGCCCCAGGATACCCAACACGAAGCTAACCCCAGGTTGGATGGAGTGGCACAAGGGGTGGTCAGACCGATCTAAAGAAGCAGAAAGCTTGAAGAAGCAAAAGGAAGCCATGGAAAAGAGAAAAGAAGGATATGACCGGCACAAAGCCACACAGGAAGTAGAATTCAAGGTGGGAGACAGCATCAAAATCAGAGCTCCAACAGGGAAGGCAAGTTGGTCAGAGTACACCAACCCTACCAAGATCACCAAACTATTCAAAAATACAGTCAAGACACAAGAAGGAAAAATATGGAACCTTGGGAGGGTCGTAAAGTACCATCCGCCTGAGAATTCAAGGGGACGGGAGGGAGACCCTAGGTGGGACCCTAGTTCCACCACTAGGAGGCAAACCATGATTCCCTGCCCAACCATCAGGCCTAGCAAGAGGGTGACCAGACCTCCTAGACATTTTGATCAGTATGTAATGATGTAACGGGTTACCCTGCCTGTTTTGTCAAGCCTCTTACCTGGCCTAGGAAAAGTTGACTGTCCCACACCCCGTTGGGTGTTTCTGTGCCACCTGATGCGTTCTTCAGTTCTTGTTATGTTTATGCCTTTCTTTCCGCAGGGAAGGGGGATGTGTGGTATCTTCCACATATATACTCCCCCGGCGCCTCGCATGTAATGGAGCTGCTCGCGGTGACATCATTTAGAATGTCACCGCGACCAGCATTCCAAGGCGAGCGCCGGGGACTGTGTGCGGCGGCTCTATGAAGCGAGGCTGTGGCTGGGGTCACAGGAGTTGTATCTTGCCATTAAAGACTTTCTTTATTATCACCATACTGAGTCCTGGTCGTGTATTGGTGATTTCCACAGCGGGTTATTAGGGTGCGGTGGCAGACGGTATCAAAGGCTGCCGAGAGGTCCAGGAGGATGAGAGCGGCTGTCTCTCCATTGTCCACCAGGGTCCTGATGTCATCGGTGACTGTGATGAAGGCGGTCTTGGTGCTGTGGTTGGCTCGAAATCCAGACTGGGATGGGTCGAGCGAGTTGTTTGCTTCGAGGAATGCAGTCAGCTGTTTATTGACGGGCTTCTCGATGACTTTAGCCGGGAAGGGGAGAAGAGATATGGGGCGGAAGTTCTTGAGGTCTTTGGGGTCTGCTGTTGGTTTCTTCAGAAGGGCGTTGATTTTTGCGTGTTGCCAGCTTCCAGGGAAGGTGGCTGATGTGAAGGAGCTGTTAAAGATGTTCCGGAGGTGGGGTGCGATGATGGTGTCGGCTTTGTTGAAGATATGATGAGGGCATGGGTCGGAGGGGGAGCCGGAGTGGATGGTGTTCATGACGCGGGTGGTGTCTTCAGTGCTGATCGGCGTCCATGCGCTGAGGCTGGTGGTGGGGGTCATTGGTTTGGTGGCTGGAGGCGGAGTCTGGGGTCCGAAGCTGTCGTGTATATCTGCGATCTTGCGGTGGAAGAATGTGGCGAGGGAGTTGCAGAGGCCTGCGACGGTGTGATGTCGTTGTTGCTGGCGCTGGGGTTGGAGAGCTCTTTGACGATGCTGAAGAGTTCCTTGCTGTTGTGGGAGTTGTCGTCCAGCCACTCTTTGAACGATGTCCTTTTGGTGGTGCGGATCATCTGGTGATATTTGCGGGTGGCGCTCTTGAGGGCTGTCATGTTTTCTGATGTCCGTTTGTGGCGCCAAGCTTTTTTGAGGGTTCGGCATGATTTCTTTGCTGTATTAAGGGCGTCTGTGAACCATGAGGTTTTTCTGTTGCTTGTCTTGCCTGGGGGTTTCTTCAGTGGAGCAAGGCTGTCGGCGCGGTTGGTGATCCACTGTGCGAGGTTGTCTGCTGCGTCGTTGGTGTCAGGGGTGTCGACAGGTGGGTTCTGGCTCAGCGATGTGGTCAGCTGGTCTGTGGTGACTTTGCGCCAGCATCTGCGGGGGATCTGTAGCGTGTGGTGGTGGGATGTGGTCTTCTTGAAGGTGAAGTGAATGCACCTGTGGTCGGTCCAATGTAGTCTGGTGGAGTGGCTGAAGGAGACGTGGTTACTGGCGGAGAAGATGGGGTCGAGCGTGTGGCCAGCGAGGTGGGTGGGCGTGTCCACCAGCTGCTTGAGTCCGAGGTTGACGAGGTTGTCGAGCAGGGTGGTGGTGTTGTTGTCATTGTTTTTCTCCAGGTGGAAGTTCAGGTCCCCTAGGAGGATGAACTCTGGTGAGGCTAGGGCATGTGGGCTGATGAAGTCGGCGATGGATTTGCTGAATTGTGTCCGAGGGCCCGGGGGCCTGTAGATGTGCGTTCCTCTGAGGGTGGTCTGGGGGTAGGTGTGGACCTGGAAGTGTAGGTGTTCGGTGGCTGTGAGTGTGTCATCTGCGTTGGTCATGATGCTGATAGTGTTCCTGTAGATGATGGCGATTCCTCCTCCGGTTTTGTTGACATGGTCCTTCAGGGTGATTTTGTAGCCGTCCGGGATGGCTATGGCGATGTCGGGGGCCGAGGAGGCGTTCATCCCAGTTTCCATGAGGAAGGTGACGTCTGGTGCCGCTGTATCAAGGAGATCCCAGAGTTTGACGGCGTGTTTGTGGACGGAGCGGGTGTTGAGGAGGATCACTTGAGTTGGCTGTTGTTATTGTTGCTTTGTTCGGTGGGCGGGGTGCAGGTTCAGAGGCAGGTGAATTTGCATGCTTGGCAGGAGAAGAGTCCGTGGGTGCGCCTCGGGGTGGCTCGGTGGGAGGCGTCAGGTCGTCCTGTGATGAGTGCGATGAGGGTGGAGGTGTCGTACCTCAGTCGGGTTCCCTGGCGACGGCGGGGGCCAGGGGTTGTGGCACTGGGCGCGGTCCAGGCGCGGACGGGCGCCATCCGTATGCCTCGAAGTTGAGAGTCATATTATCAGATGCAGCGGTCCAAATCTATTCAAAATAAAAATATTCCCACGAATTTCAGAGTAGAGGTAACAAGTGACATCCAACCTTGCTGTGTTTTACAAAATCGTTGAAGCTGAAATCGAGTTGAGGCTGGCCAGATGTAAGATGAATTACGTCCTTGGGTCTGACAACTACTTTCAGCTAAGGGAAGCTCTTTCTGTTTTGGAACATGCCATAGACATGATTGGAAAGTTCTGAAAAAATGAGATTGGCTACAATTGAAGAGTTTCAATCATTGAGCCTAACTCAAACCCATCAGATCTCACTCATTGGAAGGCAGCTATATACAAGTAAAAGTCCTGGTTAGTGCTCATTCGACAGAAAGTAATCACCAGTAAGACACACACGATGAATGTCACTCTTGGATCGGATACTTAACTCAGTCAATTTATTATTTATATACCTGACTAAGGGGCCCTTTAGGATGGTGGGCGGATTGCCCTCGCCAGGCTGGCGGTAGTCACCGCCGGCCTGGCGGGGGCAATCTGCCCGCCAGCTGCACAGAAATGACCCCCCGCCACTATAGGATGGCTGGGGGGGCCTGCGGCAGATGGAAAGACCGTCCGCCGCTTTTCCACCTCGGTCGCCTTGCGACCGGAGCGGAAAAGGTCTATAATGGTGGTCGGTGTCTATCAGACACCGCCAGCCATATTAGGATGGGCTTTTTGCGGAGACTCCCTGCGGGGGCCCGTTGCTGGCCCCCTGGGACTCCGGGGGGATGGGGCGTGCACATGGGGGGTACCTATGGTACCCTTGCATTTCAAATTGCAACATGGCAGGCACCGCACGGTGCCTGTCATGTTGTGCTTTGAAATACACAACATGCTTTTTTAGCATTGTGGTGGGCGGTGCTTTCAGCACCGCCCACCGCAATGTTAAAAATGCGGGATGCACCCGCCACTGTGGCTGGTGCATCCTAATTCCAAGAACAGGACACCCGCCCTTATGGCGGGCGGTCCTGTTGTCCGACAGGTCCCTTAGTTAGGGGCAGCAAGACTATCTTTAGATGCCATCCATGAGTACAATATTGTGGTGATACTCAGGATGCCATTGGCTACCCACACGTTTACATTATGTCAAATCTTGGGTGACTCCTTCTAATGAGGAAAATGACTTTCTTATCAATGATCAGTAAGATAGATAACAGTTTAGAATACCTCAAAGTCCAGCAAATGGTTGCGATTCTGCACACTATCCAGTACTTAAAAGCAACGATGTTAAAGATCTGGCAAGCAAAATTAAGAGATTTCATAATTGTTTTGCTCTGTCCAGAACACATTTTAAATAAAGAAACTGGACACATGATGATTTTTGGGCAATCATGCACCGATCATCAATGGAGTACGTCCTCAAAAATATGATAATTCATGAAACTTTTCAATTTGGCTGTATTGAGAAATATCTTCATTTCCTCTGTAACTTTTGCTCAATGTATCCTTTTTTTATCTGTCCTATTGTACTTTTGCATTTTACAAACTTTTTTAGGCTTAATAACTGAAGGTTCAATGAAAGGTTCAATCAAAGCAAGGCAGCAATCAAAGTGTCTTGAACGGGAAAGAGCTTACCTGCTCAATATCTACTAATATATGACGCTCTTCAGTTGCCTATCTGGAATGGCGGATTTGAGGATGCATAGCATCAATGCAAGCACCCTTGTGCCATGGTGCAAGGATGCCTGCATTACAAGCAGGGTTGGTTTTGTGCAGGAAGTGATACCTTCCTGCACAAAAACAATCCTAATCCAAGAAGCAATGACCTCTTTCTACAGAATGTATTGCACGTAGAAAGAGGATTTAACATGGACAAATAAAAATATGTCTCCTTGTTAAGCCATGTTCAGGTGGTGTACCATTTTGCTAATTCCGGTAAATCTGGGGTTGCATCAAAATCCATAGATAGATTTACGTGATTGCCCATGTACAATATATTTATATCAGAGAAAATTTTAAATGAAAAAAATACATATAATATATGTTCATCCTTTTTGATAGTAGAAAAATATAAATTTGAAAGAGAATTTGTATGTTTCTCTGTGAGACATATATTTATGAAGTAATGTAAGATGTGATTATTTGATTACGGGTTTATTGTTGTGTATTACGTGATTGCCCATGCTCCACTCATGGAATACCTACTACTGAGATATGCAATGTGATGAAATGAACGCTGCTGTGTTGTGTTAAATATTTTAACAAAGTTGTGAGGCATTGTAAATCTTACTTAGCCCTTTGTGTTGCCTTGTGTCACCTTGCATGACACCATTTCAATGCAAAGGCTAAGTAAATCTGTGCCCTAGCTTTTATCAGAGGCTGGCACTGAGAGTTGAACGCTCTCCATTGAAAGATACAGTCATCAGTGGGTCATTAGTTGAAATCCAAGCACGCCAGCTTACCCTTTCATTTTTCAACGGTAGTTGCATTAAATTCTGCTACAACTGGGTAATAACATCTCTTGGTATTTACAAAACTTAGAAATGGAAAAAGTGTGGTGTTAGGCATTATGTTTTAACAGTTATAATTATGAACATTTTATCATTCAGATCATGAAAGAAGTGCACTTTATGGGCTGCCATTACATCAAAGCTCAAGCCTTCTTCTGATCCTCTTATCATACTCAAAGTTACTGCAAAGGCAAGATACCAGGGAAAAATATTGCAAATTGTGAAAGGCACAGATTCTTCACGACTAGGAAAGGAGAAGTAGCCTTGTGGCTGTTGGTAGTATATATCTCAACAAAATGTTGTTCTATTCATTTTGTTTTGCGATTATTATCTTTCATGTACTTCTCCTACACTGGTATATTTATCCGCTCTAGATTTTAGCACAGGCTACACCATACTCTGACATTATTTTATAAATACAGATGTGCTTCTGGATGTTTTGGAAGTAAATCTGTCATTTTTTAATTAAATTTTTGTTTACATATTTGTTATTTTACCAATCCAAAAGTACATACAAACATAAATAGTTGTTGCAAAGTGCATAATACAATTGGTGTCAGTAACTATAGAATATACGATAAAATGTGCCTACTTCTAGTGTAGAGCGATACAAAAGGGGATGATGGACGGAGCGCTTGAGCAAATCAAACACTCACCCCAGTCAACTGATCTGGGTTTAATCCATCACCATTCTTTAGCCCACTCAGCCACCCCATTTCAGACATGGCTATATGCAAATCAGTCTGACCCTGTGCCTCATGGGAACAGTCCAGCCCGAACTGCCAAGCCATGTCTTCCATGGACCGAAAACAAGCATCCTGGGACCGGTACTTCTAGTGTAGAGCACTTAAGACCAGATACTAAATATTTGCGTGGAGCATTTGAACAAGACCCTAAAAAATACAAAGGGGCAGATTTACAAGCCCCATGCGCCACATTGCGCCCTATTTACAGCATGACACATCAAGGGAGATGCGTCACGCTGTAAAGCCCTGCGCCACATTAAACCTGCGCCAGGTTTCCTGTGGGCGTTCCGTCGCAGGAAAGCCTTGGAAAAGTGCCTGAGTAAAATCTACAAGGTTTCACTCAGTCACTTTTCCAACGCCTCTGCATCAAAACCTTGAGCCTGCTTGAAGCAGGCGTAAGGCTTGACGCACCATGTTGTACATAGGCAAGGTTGGAACAGTGCTGGAGTTGCGTCACGCCCACAACACAACTCCAGCACTGCGCCAACCTTACGCCTTCAGATGCAACACGCATCTGTTTATCCTTGAGCCATGATGCGCCGCATTGTAAATGTGGGACATCTGTGGTGGCACTAGGTAAACTTGCGTCACACATCTTTCCTGACGCATCCTTGCTGATTTGCAGGGTTGCGCCATGAAACGTAAATCTGCCCCAAAGATTATTTACGCTAAACCTGATGAACTATAATGACCAAGGTTTGGGTCTCAACCTACTACCATGTTAGAACAGGCAAATGAAGGTCTAAGCATCATTAACCACAATGGGGCAGACTTATGTTTCCTGGCGCATCCCTGCAAATCATCAGGGATGCCCCAGGAAAGATGTGTGACCCAAGTTTAAACAGATGCGTCTCGCATCTGCCGGCGTAAGGTTGACGCAGTGCTGGAGTTGTGTCATGGGAGCAATTCAACTCCAGCACTATTCCAACCCTGCCTATGTACAACCTGGTGCGTTAAGCCTCACGCCTGCTTCAAGCAGGTGCAAGGTTTTGACGCAGCGGCATCGGAAAAGTGACTACGTGAAATCTTGAAGATTTCACTCAGGCACTTTTCCGAGGCGGTCTTTCGATGGAATGACCCCCCGCGCGCCGGAACGCCCACATGAAACCTGACGCAGGTTTCATGTGGCGCAGGGCTTTGCAACATGACGCATCTCCCTGGATGTGTCATGCATGGTTTACACCGCCGATGCGTCACAGAAGTGACGCAACAGCGGTGCAAATGAGGCACTTGTAAATCTGCCCCATGGAACCTACACATGACGTGTACTGTATGATATTCTGTGGTTGTCTTCGCATATTAAATTGAGCAGAAACTCCTATATTAACTTATGTCTGGATATGCGAATCCATTCCAAAGCAGTTTTCTTTCCTGCACAAGCTATTGCATAAAGTATAGTAAACATCAGACTCTTGTCGGTACAAAAACAATAGTGACACAAAAAATGCTTCTAATATATATTCAACAATCTAACTAGTGCAATCCTCCTCCTCTGTATATATGAATGTGTGACTTTCATGGCCGCTTTTCTTTGAATCTTTTATATAAGTGTGAAACTGGCAGAGAAATCTACCATATCTCTAGGCTTTGTGGTTTTCTGAGTCCTATTAACAGTGATTGGTGTAGGATCGCGCAACTTTCTGATTTGAAATGTGTAATGGGTTTTCAGCAAGGGAGATGTTTTTCAGGTCGCAAGTCCAGGGCTGACAAAATGTTACTTGGGTAAACTCTGTGATTATAGATGTCGGATCTGTTGGGAATCAGCAGTGCAAATACAGCCGATGCTGTGCTCTGCAAAGTGCATGAAGGTGTCAAGGGGAAAGGATCACTTGGAAGCCTTGCTTTGGGAGGCTGTTTTAGGTTCATGCTTTAAATTAGAGCAAACAAAATCAGAGCTAGATCGGGGTGCTTTAATATAGGAATGGATGTGTACATTGCTATGTATATCCTTTGATTTCAACTGCTTGCAAACCTTTCCCTGTTATTCGTTAATGAGGATGATGAGTGTATGAAATTGAACCCTGCCAGTATAGTCATTCATTGTACTGTGATTGTGGGATGTTACTGCACTGGTGGGGACAGCAAGAGAAATTCATAAGTGAGTTCACTGAGCAACGAGAAATCCTTTTCTACCAGGGTGCAAAGATCTTTCGCGGATAACTGTACAGCTACTTTGCAGTGCTGGAAATAGAGAAAAATATCCCTCTGTGAGTAGGCAGCACTGAAGTCTCTATCATGTGATAGCATGTGACGCTCTCTGATGTTCATGTGCATTATTCTTCCATTGCATTGTTTCTGTAGGTTGGAATCAAGGACTTCCAGACCTATCACTGAGTCTTCTGCAGGAATGTGTGATCCTATTTAACAATGAAGTCATCTTTTATGAAATGGCACCGTGATAGTGGAGATAACTGATATACAATAGTAATAAGGAATTCGAGGAGCCAACAGGGGCCAGATTTATGAAGGTTTATAAGACATTAAAATCCCTACAATGAGCACTAGTAAGTATGTGAAAGGAGCTATAGTTGATGGTGTACTACTAATAAATCGTTAACATATCCTATAGTTTGTCAATTTTTCCTTGATGTCATCCTTCTAAAACATATACATCTCGCCATACTCAAACAAACCAAAATTAGCTTCTTTGTTATGGCATCTCATGTTTCTATAAAATAATAGGTTAATTAGTAACAGAGACACTTCCACCAAGGACCAACATGTCTCCCAATCTGACAACTGCAGAACAGCATCCTGTCTGGCTTTTGGTACCACATGAATGACTTCATTTGAACCGCTGAATTGTCTAGATGGTTCACCTTTTGCACTGCTAAACCAAAACTGTATGAGGGGGCTGGATACCTCCTCAACATGTCCTTCTCTGCCACACCTACTACCACTCTGCGCTTTCCAACCATCTTTTTCTAGCCTTTAAGTGTATGCTATTGCTATTGAGAACTATCAATGCGAAACAGTATACTATTCAATCCCCACTAACCCTGCCTGTGCTTTTTCAAGGAGCTTCACATATTCCTTGAGACACAGCCCACCAAAACTGCCCTTTTTTCACTAAAATTCGCTGCAGAAACCTACCTCGTGCAGGCAGGAATTTCACCTAGCCACCATCCTCTCTGCTCCTGACCTCATTAGTAGTCACTTTCTAAACCCCAAACAAAATATTGTGTGACCTCATCTTTCTCTATAATTCCTGGAACACCTAGTTAAATGAGTCCAACATCTCCCACCTGGCCACTCCTAGCTATTAGCCACTCCTTCCATACTTTTTGCTAGTTAAATATTCTCACACTAATTGCCGCATCGGTACCTCAACCATATTGACAAACGTTTGCCTGCCCTCCATGCAATCCCTTACCTTCCCCTCCCTGAATCAAGTTGGTATTGCAGCACATGGCTTGCAATCTAAATTCCCTCTATCAACATACGTTTATCTGATTTTCAAGCCTCCTTTACACATGTCTCCTTCTTTAAAACACACACCTAGGGGCCAGCTCACAAGGGTCTTGTAATGCCTTCATTCTTGCCCTTACTATAAATCTACTTTGCATCCCTCTTTTCTTTGTAAATCTAATAGTCCGAAACATTCCTCTATAACTATTTTAGACGGTCATGTCTGCCTTCATTCACCCTCAAATCGCCGTTTCCATGTTGAATGTGTGTTGGGTTTCAGCTGTAACACTTGCCCCGATTAGCCTGGGGTAACATTTTCCCTGCATATCCTCTGCTGCCTTTTCCTCTTCAAGCATTAAAACTCTGACCAACACCCCCCACCTACCTCTCCCATTCAACCTACTTTGATTATACGTGGCTTATCTTTCATGCTTCAGAACTGCTGTTTACATCAGGATATGAAAGAAAGCTTATCTAACTAACGCTTCACCTCACTCACCCCATTTTTAGGTCTTGGCCTGACCCAGCGCATGCGCTGGCCTCGGCCGAGACATTAAGTATCTCTGAGAAATGCTACTTTGCTGGCGATCAGCTTGCTAGTACGCGCACAAGAGCGCATGCGCGTTATAGCAAACTGATCGCCGGCAAGGTAGCACTTGCGGTATTGTGCGCACAAGCACGTGGGCGACGTGCACAGCACCATTTTCGGCACGTGCGCGTGTGCGCATAATTTGCGTTTTTAAAAAAAAATTATACATTATACTCGCGCCCAATGCTTGTCTAACTTGCCTCTATCTACCTCTCTCGCTAAACTGTATAACCGTGCTCTCTCCAATTCAGCTGGCACTTGATCCCCTCTCTCAACTGTCTCTCCAACATGCGTTTTTTTAAATTATACATTATACTCGCATCCAATGCTTGTTATTAAATGTTTTCACGCGCCTTCTTTTCCAGTGCGTGTCTTGCTCGCCTCCTGGTTCTCCCCTTAAAGCCACCACCCCAAGTACGTGAAGACTATTTCCGGAATGCACCGTCCTTATGCCTACATCCAGAGCATTTAATTGTATGATTTAAAATGCAAGGGCATGGACATTATGTACCCCTCACAGAGGCTGTGCAGAGTGTAGGCCGGCACAACTGTACATGCTGGTGTTAAAAGGACTTAATGTCCTGTTCAAATGAGCGATGGAGCAGATTTGCCATGCACCTGCTCCGCCCATCGTGTACGGTCTAAAACCAAAATGCAGCTGTAATGAGTGCTATGGAGTGCAGTTTAAATGGGCCGTACTGTCGTGGTATCTTTAGTCTAACATAGGGCCCCGCAGCCCATGCGGTGCGGGAGTTCCCTGGACTGAGAGGGCCCCTCCATGTACTTTGCATGGGGGCCCACTCAAGTTCCGTTACGCCACTGATATGTGCGTGGATCATGAACAACTGATGTGGCATGAACAACTGCTGTTGTTGTGCACTCCACTAACATAAAATAATCCGATCAAACCTCTGTGCAAGTGGTAAGTACATCATGTGGTTCAAGCAGAGTGGGTGAAGAAGTACCATATTTCGAGTGGCTCACAAAACCCACCAAGGCCTTGAAGACCTTCTGGGGGGATCGGCAGTTGTTTGAAGCGCCATCAGCTCTCGTGGGGGCTTTCCTTGTACCCCTGGATGCAGGCAGTGCTCTCTGAAACCGACGAGATACTGACTACAAAATGGTTTGATGGGTCCTTTAAATCCTTATTCATTGTGCTGAGAGACAGAATGGGTCCAATTCCCCAAAAATTTGGTTTTAACTAAGTGTGAGGTAATCTTGCAGTGTCACTAGTTTACCAATGGAATTCTGGAATATGTCCTCAGTACTACTAGAGGAAGTCACAGCAAAACCTTTGAGAATCAGTCCCATGGTGTTTGGATTCTTTTCACAATCTGTGATGCAAATGCTGTTCTATAAGAAGTCGGAAAGTAATTCGATTTTATTTTATTATTATTATTCTCCAATTTACAGCGTCACTTACTTGAAAGTGCATGTATACATGGAAGTGATGTCAGTGGAAAAGTTGTAATGAAAACACCCCATTTTGTGACCTAAAACCACACTCTTTTCAATAGAGTTCAGCACCATTTGACCCCAAATCATTGGCGCTTGATTGATTGCTGCTCAGGTTTAACACTGAATAGTGCAGCAAATTTATTTGTGAGACCTGTTTCTCATTTTGCAATGGAGTTTACATATTATTATGTCACATTTTGCAATCTTCAGTCGCATCCTGTCGCTATTTGCAACACCTGTGATTGAATACAAAAACAGGGATGGTGACCTGTAAGTAACAGCAGACCGCAAGTCCTAAGGTTGCATTCCAGCAAAGGAAACGTTTTTGTTTTTTTACAGGAGCCCATGCTCCTTGATGTATCGACTCGTGAGGCATATATTGTGCTTCCATGTTTTGTGCTGGCTAAACGTGAAGCTAAATAAACATGAGAAAAATCCACCATACAGTAGTTGTTAATCTGGCATATTATATTAGCATGTGACAGACAACTGAATGACCGGCATCCCCTGCTCATTACAGTTACTTGGGCGGCAAGTGGTGACTGGGTGCAGGGGTCAAGCGGTCAGCTGAGGAGTGATTGGAGTAGCTGGAGGAGGAGCGATACTCTCGAGCCTGGAGCCGCGACTGGAGAAGGAATCACCAGCACAGCAGCTTCGGCAAGCAAACGCCTTCGGCTCGCGTATTCTGTGGGAAAAAGAGCTTCCCGCACACGGAGAGGAACGGAGCTGAGCAGAGAGCGGGTAGACGCCAGAGCTTGAGCGGGACTAGCCATCGCCATTGGCAAACGCCCACTCATTCGCCTACCACCACCCCCGCCTGCCAGTCCGCTGCCTGTTGCCTGCATCAGCTGCCTTAGCAGATGGCGACAGTTGTGGGGGGACGAGCTCCAGGACTAACCACACAGTACCATTCTCACAGGCTCAAGAGGTGGAGGGAGTGAGGAGCAGTGAGCGGGGAGCGACAGCTGCTGCCGACAGTGGCAGGCACCACACCGCGGGTTCCTCCGGCGGTGAGATGGAGCGCTCGTGGCCACCCACCCAGGCAGGCTGCTGACCGGCTGATTGAGTCCAGCAGCAGAGGCACCAGCAGAGGCACGCCAAGGCGGCAGGCAAAGGGACCTACGCAACAAGCTCCCAAGTACTCTTCCACCAGCAAGCAAGTGCACTGTTCTCTGTGCATTTGGAGCATCGGGACAATCACGTGAGACTTTCGGCGTGAATAACAGTGCTACAGTGGAATAGCGGAGATTGATCCGAAGCCAAAAGACGTGCCCAAGTTGAGGAGTATTGCGGCCGGGGGTGAGTCAAGAGTCAGGAGCGTGCAGCTGCGGGTGCCGCAAGGTAGTGCTGCCCACAAGCATTTTCTCCCCCATCTTCGAGGCGGCGGGGGGAGCTGTGAGGCGCACCTCTCCCTCTACATAGTGGGTAGAGCGGAGGCGGGAGTTGTGAGGAGCACCTCCCCCCACAGTGAGCTGTGCGGTGGAGGAAGCCGCAAGGAGCACACAGGTCTCATTGATAAGCTGATTATCTCCACAGAAGAATGACAAAAAAAAGAGAAAGAAAAAACCACTCAGCACCAATAAAACAACCACGCAAAGCCACTACTACAGTCTAAAGTATCACCCAGAATTTTAAGGAGTGAAAGGATCGCAGTACACGACATAAAGTCCTTTTTAAAGTCGCCACCGGTCGGCCTCATAACCCAATTCTTATATAAACTTCCGCCCAATACAGAGAGCACTTCAGCCATGTTAGATCAACCAAGAGCCAAGATCAGCAATGGGTTGGATCACAGTTCAGGGAGCCAGTCCTACCACAAGCTCCCTGCTACACAAGCACAAAGTGCAAACATAGGAAGCACATGCATTGAAAGACGACGTTCTCAATCCTGCTCGGGGCCGGGATGCTCATCTGGAAAGAAACACAGACATACAAGCGACCCAGTAGGTGAAAGCACTGCTTTTTTTTTTTTGCAGAGTTTTATATAGCGCAAACTAGACCCGAACTGAATCAGGTATCAGAGCGCTTTACAAAGCACCAGTTACGTTACATGGGGACACGCATTCATTTTAGGCACAGGGAGATTAAGTGATTTGCCCAGAATCACAGGAGGTTTCTGCATTAACTCGCAGAAACCCAGAGCAAGTAGTGACTTCCCAAATACACTGCCAGGAACAACCTAATCTTCTCTCTCCCGTGCAGACAACATCGCGGGTACTTATAGGATCCGGTCTAACAAAAACAGGTGTGTCAGAGAGGCTGCAAAACTCGGGTTACCTATCACCTACATTCCTCCTAAACTTGGAATCAAGATACAAAGCACACTGGAGCTGACCCCAAATCTCTTCAGAAGCTCTAACGACAACCGGCGCACTCCTTCCCCCACACCAAGCTCTCAAAGTCAGAATCTTTACGAGAATAGCGCCATTCATGATCTAGGAGCATCCCCATCCGGGGAAACAGTTCAAAACATGGCCAGGTCACTGCTCTGGCAATGGAAGAAAATGGAGTTACAAATTGATGTTTTATCCACCATTGCGCAACGACTAGTGGAGCCGAACAACAAGGTGCACTTTTTAGAGAACAAGCTTAGCGAGATCCAGAATAACAGCATCGGCACCTGTTCGTGCGCAGCCCTCATGGACACATGGGCAACACTGCCAGAAATCCTTAAACGTTTGGTAGACTCATTAAAAATTCAAACAGGAAGCAAGATGGGCCCAAGGAAAAAGAGCAGCTCTTCACCTGCTTTAAACACAGAAAGCCCTCTGGGTATCGCTGCTGGAGGCAACACGGGTAACCCAACAACAAAACCCGAGACACAAGAACCTTTGGTATCTACCAAACCTTTCAGTAGTCCATCCAGCTGTAATTCCAGCATTAGAATCCCTTCCTCAGGGAGGCAAATTGAGGGTAACAACTCCAAATAGAAAAGGAAGGAGGAACCTCTTTCATGGAGGGCTAAGAAAAAATTAAAGAAACAGGAAAAAAAAGCCAAAGCATCAAAAAAACGTGCTCTCCTATCACTAACACACACTCAAAATACACAAATCATTATAGAGAAAAGAGGTCTCTTCCCGATTTTCACAAAAAATCGTGTTTCAAATAACTGAACATGCATAGCACCAGCCGCTTCGGACACCACAAAAGAGAGGGATAGCCCCACACAGCCAAACTCCCACATTGAGGTCTATCATAGTCCAACAGGCCCGGCAACAACAGCACAACCACCACACGTACTAAACATCAAGAAGGCAGAGCAAAGAAAACCAGTGGGTTCAGTTAAAGATCAAGGACCCGATATCAGGGTCAACATACTTAAGGACACATAGCCCCAGGCTGGCAGAAAATCAGTGATCAAGCAGCGCAGCCATTCCAAAGTCCAGCCCAGCAATCAGAACCATGCCAACGGACTCCTGGCTCTAGTCATAACACAAGTATTCTGGAAGGAGACCAAAATAACCAGCATAAAGCAAATCAAGTTAGCAAAACACCGCACAAGGTGATTCTCACCCCCAGATATTTCATCATAGGTCAACACGATATTTTAAACAGGGGCAATTTACTCAGATTCTTTAAGCACATCCCGTCCCCCACGGAAATACAGTCAAACGACCTAGTCTGGGTTAAGTTTCTAAGCCTAACCAGTGACTCTCATGGTGAATCAACCTCGATAGGGTTGGGTCGCCATGCCCAGGTGGGTCTCACAACAGATGAAATAGCAAAAATGGTTGATCGGGGCATCGACATAGCATTCCCCATACCCGAGAAATACCCACATGTATTAGCAGTAACTTCACCAACAAAGTAGGTTTATTCAGTGTTAGGGAGACTGCAGGCAACCAGGGAAAAGCTCAGCCATGAAACCAAGACTTTACAACGCCTAAAAGTTAATAAGCTCACTTGAGCAAAGGGCAGACTACTACACTGAACCAAAGCACATCGCAATGCAAAGCACGCTGACCGGTCCTGGCGGCTTGTTCCCTCGACGGCACTTCTAATAGTAAAAATGCAGCTAGCTACCCGAACATGAATAGAAGAGCGGGAAGATACACTCATCTGTCCATCATATCGTGAAACGTTGCAGGGTTAAAAAGACTGCTTAGCTGCAAAATAGCATGCACGTATCTCCGAGCAAATGACATTCTGTGCCTACAAGTGACATGGGCCCCCGAACCCCTAATTCTCCCAGGCTTTTATGAGATTCACACCGCAGCAATAAAAAGCAACATCTTCGGGAGAGCAGCAGGCGGGCTCTCAAGTTTTATCAATCATCCCCGTAAAATAGAGGTAAAATCACTAGCAACTAATTCCCCCAACCTGCAAGCAGCACTGATCGGCGGATTTAAAAGCAACAATATCTCAATCCGACTGTTGATAATTAATTGTTATATAAACCCTGCCACACGGCAAAAAAAGCAAGCACTAAAAGCATTAACTATAAAAATGGACCATATTATAAATAAATATGCCTCACATCTTCCAATCATCGTAGGGGATATGAATATCAGGGACTTGGGATATGGTACAAGGGAACCTCCAAACACAACAGAATCGGCGCCTCTACAACAGCTTCTTTTTGAGCATAATATGGTTTCCGCCCACTCCTCCATGAAAGCAGTGGACCCTCTTTGGCTTCCCTGCCCACCTTCAGGGACAAGTCAACAATCGATTACATCTTTATCTCCGAAAACTTGCGAACACACTTTAATGACTTCGATGTCGGAAACAGGGACAAGATTGATCACAGGCCACTCAGGGTCACCCTTGATATAAATGGGAAATCCGCAAAACCCTTGGGAGCATTGGGTACCTCAACAGGTGAAGAGCACCATGAAGTATTGAATAGAATAAAATGGTCCACAAAATTAAGTCCAGTTCTCTTGGAGTGGGTCACACACAAAGAGGAGTGCCAAACAGATAAAAGGTTGGCATCCCCCTTGTAGCTCTGGAAGGAACTACTTGAGGATCTAAAAACCGCGCTTGGACAGGACACTGGCAGCCCCAAAGCTCAGGTCTTCCATCCGCAAAACCTCTCATTACAACCAAACTCTAGGGCCCTAGACCAAACTAAGCGGAGTCTCTCAAAGGCCTTGAAGGCGATAAGAAAAGGAGCCACAAATCACCACACATTGGAAATTAAAGCGCTTCGCAGGGAACACAGGAAGAAAATATGGGAAATTCGAACAAAAAAAATTGAGGCAGAGTGGCTGAAAATATTTAACCTTCTCAAAGAAAAGGGTCACATCCGACTTTGGAGACATAACAGACAACTGAGCCACACCGGTCACAGAAAAGAAAACGGGGTGGCAACCTCCGAGTGGGTTAAATATGTAAAGCTACTGTATACAACAGACCAGCATAAGACGGATACCCAAGAACAACAAATCACTCCAGCAACCGAGGAAGAGGACAAAACACCAGTTATCACCACGGTAGAGATAACCAACCTGATTAAGAAAATTAGATCAGGCGGCGCACCGGGTCCCAATGGAGTGCCAGCGGCAGTGTTCAAAGTGTCACATGGATTCTGGGTGGATCAGCTAACCCCACTCTTTAAGTATGCCTTTGAAACTTCCAGCGTTCCATCATCGTGGAAATGCTCAATACTTTTCCCGATTCATAAAAAAGGGGACCGCACAAAACCCGAAAATTATCGGCTTGTGGCTCTTCTAGATATAGAAGCAAAGGCATACGCCAGAGTGTTGCTGAAGGAACTAGAAACTTGGGCAAAGGATCACAACATTCTCCGATTCTTCCAAACTGGATTTAGACCTCATTGATCCACCATCCTAGCACTGGGTCATCTGTCCCTACGCGCAAATCAGTCCTCTCAACCACCTTTGTTTTGCTGCTTCGTAGATTATAGCGCAGCTTTTGACCGAGTGGATCGTGGCAAGTTATGGAGAAAACTTACCAACTGGGGCATGCCTCAAAAGTTGTTAAAGGCTATAACTGCTCTATACAGAGGGACCTGGGTGCGTATTAAAACCAGCCAAACGTCGATAACAACTAAGGTCCCAACTAATAACGGCCTCAAACAAGGGTGCGTCCTTGCCCCTTTACTTTTTAACATCTACACATCCGACTTGGGACAAGCCCTGGAGGGGGCAAATCTAGTCATTCCAAAGTTGGGGAATGTGCGGCTCCAAATCCTCCAATATACAGACGATCTTGTAATCTTGGACCTCACTAGGACAGGCCTACAGAAAGCCTTAGAAGCGCTACACAGATTCAATCAAAAGAATAATCTACTGGTAAATCAGGAGAAGACCAAGATACTTATCTTTGGGAAGTACCATCGAAAGAAGACAGCTCAATGCAGCCTAGGTGACCTGCAAATGAGATCTTGTAAAAGCTATAATTATTAGAGTCTCAGGCTAACGGAAGCTCATTTGAAATATTTAAGAAGCAAGGGGGTCAGAATCATCTGTAGCCTGAGAAGTCTCAACCGAAGACCACACAGTCCGTCCACTGAACCCATCTTGAAAGTCCTAAAAGCAAAAGTAGTGCCCTCAGTCAATTACGGCCACTTAACCTTTCCTGGCATCCTTATTAACTTTTTCATGAGCCACCAAATCTCGGTATACAAGAAAGTATTAGGCATCTCACGACAGGCCAGGAGAGCTAGAGTATGGCTGGAGCTGGGTCTAATTCGCCCAGACATTACCTGTCTTGGGGACACTCTAAAATACTATATTAGTACCCTGCGAGCTCCAGCAACAGCCTTGAAAGCGCAAATTAAAACAATTTTTGAAGAAAGTGGATCCCCATGGCATGCGCAATTGACAGTGGCCCCAAAATTGTTAGAAATTGAGGTGCAAAACCTGGACAATTCAAACATTCCAGTAGCTGCATGGAAAAGAGCTGTGAACAGACAGGTCAAGAATATATCACACGCAAGAGACCTGGAAATCTTACACCACTAACTAAATCTCTCTTGACTGGATGCCTCCTACATGGTGGGAAAACCACAGCCTTATCTCGGGCAAGCACTAACTGTCCAAACCCAAAAAATATCCCTTACCTGAGGCTTCTCGCATTGCCCATCGTGGAATTTAACCAAAGCTGGGCCCGTCTGGATAATTTAGCTGTATGCAGACTCTGTAATTACCATCAGGAATCCTGGTTTCTTCTGCTGTGCTGCTGTCCAAAGTTAGCTAGTGAGAGGCATCGTTTGGTCACTCCAATCTGCAGAGCGCAGGGCCTAATACGATGCAGCGAAGTCTCGGACTTGTGTTTTTCTTCGAACTCAACTCAAACAGTTGCACGGTTGGGGAAATTCATAGAATTAATTTGAGCCGCACTATCCCCAAAAATAGAGCCTCATAAAGAAAACAGTAGGCTCAGAATTACGGGAGCCGTGGACATACCTCCCGTTTAAAAGTAATGCGCTTTGCACTCAAACTGTATACCCAGAATGTGATACTGTTTTTAAGGTTTTATGCCTTAGTTACTAGGTCGTAGTAACAAACAGGGAATTTTAACTTTTTTTATATTTCATTTATATTGCTAGTATATTGTAATGATTTTAAGTGATCAACAATAAAAGGCTTTTTCATATTAGTATGTGCCAACTTAAAAAATAAGTAGAGACCAATTCCCTGTTATATCCTTTGTTGGTAGAGTGTCTCCCTTAATAGAGGCTGTACGTGTCTCAGTTTTGGACAAGATGTGCATTACTGTCCTTAGTGCTGTTGGTACCCTGAATTTGCTCGATCTGTCAACCACAATGCCCTTAAAATTAAAGGAATCCTTCCTTGCTGAAAGTTATTAAGTGGTGATTTTAGAATTCCTTCTGAAAGAACCCAGCCTTCTTCCACGAAGGTGCCCTTTGAAACATTTCCCTTTAATCTTTATTGTTTTCCCGTTTGTGAATTTTCCTTTGCTTGCACACAGATCATATGCAATTTATTTTAAACATCCAAGCTATGAAATTGCTGAGTACTCCACGCTGTTCAATAAAAGACAACTGCTTAAAACGGAATCCCTCTAAATACCAGATGTTTCTGGTAAAGAATGAAGTTAATTATTTGTATTTCACGTTTGGCTCTAAACATTATATAGATCCATCTTGCCCAGTGTCCAGGCTGCCTTTGGGCTAAAAAAATTAGATTTGTTTCCTCCAAAATTATATCTCTGCGCTAGGTGCCTAGTAAAAATAGGTTCGATTTAAGACACTTTGGGGCATATTATCAAGGACGGGCGATACATTATCGCCGCTTTTATCGGCAGGAAACTGCCGATAAAGCGGCGATAATGGGCTTGATAATATGCTCTATGAATTCCTATCGAAGCCCATGTTAGATGTGAAGACATCTAACATGGGCTTCGATAGGAATTTCATAGAGCATATTATCAAGCCCATTATCGCCGCTTTATCGGCAGTTTCCTGCCGATAAAAGCGGCGATAATGTATCGCCCGTCCTTGATAATATGCCCCTTTGTGTATCAGATATTTCGACTTTCCTTTCTTCTTGGCATAAAGAATTTGTCATTCTTTTTTCACTGAAATGGCAAGATACTTTTAATTATCCGACCCGCTAGGCATTTTAGATGATGGCATTATTGCCCTCTCGGTTTACAGCGCAATTTTCTCCCTCTCCAGCCGAAAAATAAGCTGAATTTGTTAGCATTCAATAAATGTTTGAACACCTGGCTGTTTGATAACGAATACCTAAATGCAAACCAACTACAGCTGCTGCAGGAAATGTATCGATACTTTGTTCATATTCTATAAAGACATGAGGCCTGCAATACAGGATGAGCGTCTAACTAGTATGAATGGTCAAAATAGATAGGTCATGGCGGTTTGTGCTATTTCTGCACTTTTTTGACAACCAATAAGGCCAATAATGTGCCTCAGTCCCCATGGACTTCTTTATTACTGTTACTACCCTACACCCCAGTTCAAATGACAGGATTGCCTTCGTTCTGTGTGAAAATACCCAAAGACACAATGTAAATGTAATTGAGCTTATATAGCGCACAGCTACCCGCAGTGGGTTTCCCGGCGCTTGCTTAGGGAACCCTTCCTGGTATTCCCCTGTGAGATAGCAGGGTATCCACAAGGTGAAAGTCAGGTATCCCGCCGCGAGGGGCCGTTGTGGAGATTAAGCAAGCTATTGCCCAGAGTGTGAACCCGTGAGTTGAGGAGGCACCGGGGCGAGAATTATCGAGTCCGTGGAATTTTTAGCCTCAAGACCCCACCAAGGTGGGGAATTGAACCCTGGTCCAGGACCGATCTCAGCTTCCGGGTCTGCTGCCTCTAACCCCTGAGCCACAACAGCTCTAACTAGTCCCAACACTTACTTCTGCAACCATCACCCGCTAAAAACTTTGGTGTAATATTTAGAGAACAAGTGAGAATTTGGCAAGAGACTTTCTAGTGTGAAGAGGTCGGTAATAACGGCTGCTGAGATAGGTGCACTGATGTTAGACCCAAGTGAGCAAATCGAAAATGTGGAGATGTGGATGGCTACAAAAAAACAAGCATTGGCATAGCCAATAGGTCTCGCTTCTGGGACCGTATATGTGTTTAGTCATGCAACACTTGTTTTTATTGTTTGAAATGCTGACTTCAAAGAACCAAGTAATACCTTTCCACTAACCCTCCGCTTTATTCCCAGCAAGTGCGGTCCAAGAACAGACATACCCTGTGTCTCCATTTCTTTAACTTCTGCCTAACAAAACCATCACTCTTCCAACCTGCTGCCCATCAAACTGCCCATTTATTTTCTACAGTGAGTAAAATGACATACGCATTAGAATATTCATGTTTAGGTGTGTCTGGTGAGGTGGCACTTTTCAAACACTCATCCTATATTCTTCCATTCTTATATGTGTTTACCACTAGCAATTTACATTTTTCCATTGAAAAGATTTGAGCCTGCCTGATCATTACATTCAGCATCTAACACATTGGCAGATCATGTCAAGCACTGTCAACAAGCACTTTTTTAATAGTAGCCATCTTTGGGCACCAGATCCCTTGTGCTTGCTGACTACATTTAAGACGGCACATTCCCTGATCCATTGCTCTTAATCAAAGCAAATATGTCCAATATGCCCAGCTGTCTTGTGTTCCTTTCCAGCAATGTATGGATAAGTGCATGTAAGTCCCAGCCTTGAAGCTGAAATCTTCCAGAGCTGACACCTGTAAAGTCACTGAACTATTTCAATTGTTTAGTCACTTAACTCTGTCACTGTGATACACCCGTCCTTTGAGATAATTAAGACACAAACATCTGCTGGGCAAAAATAATGTTATTGTGTTGGTAATTATAAGTAACTCATAAGCATTCTTGTTGGTCATATTTGAAGGCGTGATTGGGATGTGAGGATTTTCAGACCGAAATTCGTAGGTAATTAAAGTCTGGTGAATACAAATAATTGTCAGTTCTGAGAATTAAGCTTTAATTAGTTGGAGCAGTGCCTCACCACATCCTGCTGAATTCCCTTCTCAGTCCAATTAAACATGCAGACAGCAGGGAATTCAAACTGCTCTGAAAACTTAAATTTAGAGCTGGATTTTTTCCTGTTAGTAGTGTAACTGTGTGTTCTATTCTTAGTTCAGTTTCTTATCATGTTGCTTGGAAGGAGTCATAAAATATGTGGCTTAAAATTTACAATGGCTTGCTGGATGGGTAAAACAGAATGAACAGGACGAGGTAGAAAAGCAATAAACAAGTGGGAAGGGGAGCACAGGGAAAAGTACGTAGTGGTGGGGATTTGAGAGGTGAAGCAGCACACAGAAGGAGACAGCAAGTGCACTTCCATGAAAGGCTGGACCAAAATAATACAAGTAGGACCCTGATGTCATCTGTGGAAGAATACAAGTGATCCAATCAAAAGGATATGTAAAGAGGCTATGCTCCAAGGGAGGGAATACACACAAAGAGAAAGAAATCCACCAAATAAGAAGCCTTGACAAGAAAGCTAACCAATAATAAGAAGTGGGCTGACTGAATACCTTTTGTATTTATTGGTATTATACACAGTTGATATTTCTATAACAGACAGCTAAAAGTTGTCTAAAGGTGAGACCTACAATGGGAAACATCCATTACAACGCAGTCGTTACACCAACCTACCTTCACAACACAACTGTTACAACACAACTGCCTTTACATTGCATGCCATTACAATGCATACCATTACAACACATGCCATTACAACACATTATAAGGTAAGTAATGGAGATTTGTTTAGTATTGGGTTGGGTATGGGTTTTGGGGTACATGTGAATAGTAATTTTTATCCCTACACTATCCAACACTTTCCCTACTGTTGCACTGACTCGAGTGGCAATAGTTATTTTTACACCTACACTATCTAACACTTAGTAAGTTTTACCACTACACTAGCCAACACTTACCCCACTGTTGCACTCACTGAAGTGAGAATAGTCATTTTTACCCCTAAACTATCCAACACTTACCCTACTGTTGCCCTAAAAGTATTATGTGTTGTAATGGTATGCGTTGTAATTGTAGTTTTTAAAAATGCTCTGTAATGGCATGCATTGTAAAATCATGCAATGTAATGGTAGTTGCGATGAAAAGACTGCGTTGTAAAAACTTGCGTTGTAATTGCATGTGTTTTAACAACATACATTCCCTACAATAGAGTCATTTGCAGCATATAACCCATTTGCAGATGTAAGTGTCCCAATGTTGGACGTTTGCCACTGTGTTTGCTTTAAATGCCTCTGCTACCGTTAGTGGCATTTATAATCAAATGGAAAAAGATAAGAAGCATTTATTATCATAAAGTGTGCTAAAAGGAAGTGCATATACAAACCACTGTTAGAGATTCTCAGACAAGGCTGATGCATAGTGACAGCTCAGGTAGCAGCAGGTGGCAATCATTAACTAGCAGGCAACAGGATGGTCAGATTTGAACGTCAAAGGGATCTCCATGATGCTCATATTTTAAAACGAGAGCTATGTTAAATGATTCAATAAACATGTACAAAGTTTCTGAGTTTTTCTTCTGAATTCTGGTTGGGAAGTTCTTGGATTGAATCTTAAGACAATGGGTTATAGCAGGGAGTGCAACTGATTGGTATAAAGTACGAATAGGATGTTGTGTGCTTTCTTTTCTGTAACAGGCACAATTACAGTGGATTGTAATACTCCTCCATGTCCTTCATCCAACAAAAGGCCAGAGATAAACACTTCACATTCAACCAAAATTTAAAATGGGCCCATATACTCATTCAAGTTTCCTGGCTAATTTGCTGGGGGTCTAGATTGTAATTCACTTTGATCTTGATTAGTTAACTCACTGTACACTCAAATTTATTACTGAGAATTTGTATTCAATGTCTAGCTAATCTTCACAGATCAACACTCTTCCTTTGGTCGATGGACCATTAGTTGAGTAGTTGATGGTGATATTAACAATTAACTACCTATCTTACAGATCTTAGTAAAATAACCACAGGCTCTGGATAAGATTCCATTACATTTATCGAAATTTCAGTCAGAAATGAACGCTCTTTTAGTACAAATTCACAGTGCAAACTTCATCAGCTTTCATGGGAGAGAAAATTCATTTAGCAATACCTTCACTTCACAGAATCATTCAACAAATCAATGCATTAAGAGAGGATAGATGAGGAGACAAAAGGCATAATAAATCATTAATTTGAAAAGATATGCAAATTTAAGACAGAATAATTGTTACCCAAGGTGATAATGGGTAATCTAGCCCTCTGGCCAAAGGACTGGTGGAGGTCCCCTGATTAAGAATCAGGAGACAAAGACTATAGGACAGGATAATACATACTAAACTTCTCCAGGGCATATCCCTCTCTTACACTCCCTCCCTCCTCGATATTCTTCCGGAATCTTCAATCAAATCAGATTGTCATTCAGTTATGAATCTTCCCAGTCTGTTATCTCCTTTTCATCACCAGCAACTCTCTCCTCTCTCTCTCTCAGCAATGTCTCGCTCAGCGAAGTTAACTAATATTTAAGTCACCCTAGTTATAGTCTTCATTTCTGCATGTCCCACCCTCAAAAGTTTCTAATATTGATGGAATACGGACTGTGATTTGGCCGGGACAGGGGAGTTGTCATCGCCTCATACTGACATAATCAATTATTAAATAAACATTTTTGTCTAACAAACCCATCCCCTTTAGCTCATTTATTATTCTGTCTTATTTCCTTTCTCATGTATTTAATGTTACAAATCAAAACACATTTCAATACAGTTCCACAGTCGAGAAGAGGTTTCGCACGGTGGTTGTCCTTGGCTCTTGACAGCCTGTCAGTGACACAGTCAGCGGGTCACATCACTATTACACTAAGCATGTCTAGCTCACCTCCATTTTCATTGCGATCTTTTTCTCTTGTATGTCACCCCAGGCTCAAACGTACACTATTAATAAAGGAATCATAAACAGATGCTAATTTCTCAAATCCGTGGTTTTCACTGTTCACCGCCCAATTTTGGTCTATTCCATGTTATTTTCTCTTTCTTTAAGCGAAAGGATTAGCAGCAACAGCTCTCTTTAAATTCAGGCAAGCATATGCCAAGTATGCTGTGTCACACAACCTAATGTTAGTCATTCCTGCGCATGCGCAAGAGTTTTCCCTCTCAAATGGGTTAGTCATGTTGATGTCTACGTCATTCTGGTTTGCACATGTGGAAAAGCATTTTCCAGTTCAAAGCGGGTTTTAGTGGCGTCGCATTTTGTTTTTCATTGACCAAGCATGCATAACGCTCTTTTCCCCATATGTAAATGTTGTGTGTATGTTAATTTTGTTTTTCTATACTTTTTTTTACTGATTAGTACTGTTAATGAGAGATTGCTCTGAGCAAGTTTCGTTTTCTTGAATCCTTGCTCTATCAATCCCCCCTCTGATGGCATCTTATAATACCCATCATTACCAAGTGTCAACTTTATTATTTAATCTTGGTATCTACGTTGTTCTCTACACATTCTTTATTTTACTCTTTCATGTTCAGTTCTTTTATTTTTCCATATAGATTTTCTTTCCCTTCCTCTAACTCGAGTTCCTCCCTTTTTTTCTTTCTTCCCATCCTTTTATTCTTGATTTCAATCATCGATCCAGTTCTCATTTTTCCCTTGCAACATTTATAAGTCATTGTTATCATCAAAATTACTAATGCTACTGAGATTACAGGAATTAATATTTTCTCTAATAAGCTACTCCCAAAAGTGGAAAACCAGCTACCTATATTGAAAATACCTTTACTGAGTCTTTCCCAAACACCGTCACCCTCCAGTCGGGTCAAGTCTTTATGAACCTTTGTAATATTCTTGATATATCCCTCAATACCTTTACTTTTGTCTGGGATATATGTACAACAGTCTTGCACTTTCAACATGCCACAGACTCCACCCTCTTTTGTTGATAAACGATCAACTACTGTTGATAATTGACCTATCTTATGTGAGTTCAATACGACTCCAACTGACGGTATCATTGCACCAAATATGTCACCTTCTATTTCAGAAAAACTTGCTCTTTTACTTAAGGTAAGTCCTTTACTTATTACATCCATTTCATTGTTCTTAGTTATGCGGTATGCCTTCGGGAATACAATGCCAAAATAACAACTACCATAGCATTGTGCAGACAAACTATAATAGGCATTTTTACTGCACACGTAATAAATACCTGGGAAAACAGGATCAGTTCCCCCTTTCAGTCCCCATCCCCCCATTATTAGGAAGGTATGTTCCCCATCACTAGTACCAATGAAAATACTGTTATACTCTGTTTTTAGTCTATGTAGACAGAATTTCCCCAATTTTGACAAGTCTAGGGACAGCATGAGTCTAATCTTTCTTATAGTCTCCCTCTAAAGTAGCCCATGGATGTACATGTAACTTCTGCTCAACAGCCTTCTTTTGGAAATCCTGCCTTCTTTCTTGTACTAAGTTTAGAAAATCTTTTTCTTAATCATGCAAAAGGCATGTTAAGTTATTTCTATGAGCATGTGTTATATCCATGGGATTCGCTGTTAGGAAAAATTCACCCATAAATCCTGCATTTCTGCTACTAAGCACAGGATTTAAGTTTCTACTAATAGGGATTTCTGAAAAGACTAAATCCATATTAGAGTAGTAGTATTGCAGCTTGCCGGTGACATAGAACGAACTAGACACAGCACTACAAGACACACCATAAGTTAATGGAAGATGGTGATATGTCACACCTTCTGAGACAGAAGTAGGTAGTTTTATGCAGACATAACAGTCACTAACATCCATAGTTTCTACATATTGGTAAAGGAGTTTTAGTAAATACATTTAGTTACGAATCACTATTCGAGTTCTCATGATAATACATGCTCTTATCCATTTGTTCTAAATCTGTAGTAGTAGTTTTCTTAGTGACTGCAGTCATTCTTTCACTAGTATTTGTGTTATTTTGATTATTAGTCACCACTAGAACAGGTATCACAACAGTTAACATTAACCACATCAACATTGGTATTGTAATACTACATAAAAAACACATAACACATATCCGTTTTAAACTAGATTTTGGATGTTCAGTCACTTTAACTTCTGCCATTTTTAGTATCTAAAATTATTCTAAAATGTATTTTCTTTCTAAAAAAAAATAAAAAAAATGTAAAAATCTTTGTGTGATCCCACATTTCAAAAGCTCTCAGCTTTAGTTAACCCCCCTTTTTTTGTATCTTTTCTTCTCTTTGTTTGATAATTTTCTCGATAAATTCACCTTTTGTTCAAAAAGTCTTTTCTTTAAGGTGATCTCAATTCCCTTTCATCAGATCCTTCAACAGTGTTACTTTCTCGTTCTTCATTTAGATCAAGACTTTCAAAATCTTCAAGGATGATGTACGTCCTCTCTGGAGCCTTATATTTTCTACTTGGAACCCTCCCTCTTTTTGACAACCTTAATGATCTTATTCTTGATTGTTCTTGCTCAACCTGACTTGACACCTCATTTTCTTGTTCGAATTCTTTCCCTGTTCACCTTCCTTATAAAGCATCTCAGTCTTTTTTACTCCACTCGACCCGTGATCTTCCTTTCTCACCCCTTTTGTCTGTACTGCCTTTTTACCTGCTTCACCTATTCCAAGTGTCCTTTTATTTTCTCTTTCTTTTGGTTGGACTTATTCTGAATTCTCTGCTTTTTCTTTTTATGTTTTTTGTATTTGTTCTTGAGCGTTTGGTCTTTTCTTTTCATCTCCTGACTGAGCTTGATCTGGATTTTCTTTAGTTGATTCTTCTATTCTTTGCTCATTTTGTTCTGGTTTTCAAGCTCTGGCTCTCTCTCAGCCTCTACATCAGTTTTTTCAGTCCCAGTAACTGGTGCCCACTCTACTTGACTTGTACTTGGTTGTTCATCATCAATGCATTCTTCAGAGTCTGTTTCACTGATTTATTCGACTTCACAACTTCAGCTTCTTGTTCTTTTCTTTGTTCTACCAGTTGCTGCTCTTGTAATTCAGGTGGACTTGGGACTTTCAGGATATGACTGGCATGGATCCAATTTGGCAAGCCAACACACTTCACTGCTGTTGTCATGACCAATATGATTTGATGTGATCCTTTCCACTGGGTTCCAAACACAATTTCCTCCTGTGCTTCTTCACTGTGACCCAGACACAAATCATGAGCTTGGTTAGGCTGTGCTGTGGTTGCATCTTCTTCAACCTAGTGAGAAACAGAACGTCCCAGATCAGTTAGTCCTTTACAATAGGTCAACACTAGGTCATCAGTTATATTCAACATTTTGGTTTCAGGTACAAATGCTTATCTTATGGCTCTTCCCATGAGGATCTCGTGTGGACTTAATCCTGTTCTTCGGTCAGGAATGCTTCTAAGGCTCATCCATACCAGAGGCAAAGCATCAGGCTATTTCAGTGAAGTGGATGCACACACTTTTCCTAACCTGGATTTTTTTGTGCTGTTGAGCTGCTCAACCACTCCTGAGGACTCTGGTCGATAGGCACAATGTCATTTCTGCTCAATTTTGGAAGCTGTACAAATCAATTTGATTACCTCATTATTAAAATGAGGTCCTCTATCTGATTCCAAAGTGACTGGAAATCCAAATCGTAGAATAAGCTCTCTCAACAGTAGTTTGGCAACTGTGAGATTGTCAATCCTCCTCGTGGGATAGGCTTCTACCCATCCAGAATACAGACATACAATGACAAGGACATACTTCAAACCATTGCAGGGTGGTAACTCAATGAAGTCCAGTTGCAATCTTGTGAATGTTGCCTCTGCTTTTCCAATTTTTCCCCAACTGACTACTGTCTTTCTACCTGGGTTTTGCTGTTGGCAGGTCAAGCATCGTTGACAGAGACTCTCTGCAATTACCCTAAACTTTGGATTATACCATGTTTGCCTGAAATCTCTAATCATGGCGTCCCTCCCAATGTGTGTAGTTCCATGATACAATACAATACAATAAAGACTTTATTTCGTTTTTTTGCGTAAACCATAAAAGTACATATACATAAATAAACAATTTAAAAACACATTAATTGTAAACACATATCAGATAAAGTGCCAGAAGTGCAAAAGTACGGTATCATCTTTAAAATGGGAAGAAAAGGACTGATGCATTCATCACAAAAAAAAAGAAAAATAAACCATTACTTGTCCATACAATTTCTCAACCTAACAGTCAATTTTAAAAATTCAGTAATATGGAGAATACTGTCATTGTGCAAAAGTTGTTAATACATTAAAGCCGGTCTGATCTGAGTAAAATTAAGTTTTTTTAAAAGAGTTTCCAGAAAGCGCTTGCGTGGGTATTCATAAAATCTACATAAAAATATAAAATGCAGCATATCCTGCGGAGATTTTCCATCGCAGCCGCAGGGTGCTGCCAGTTTATTAAAAACATCAGTTTCTGGCCTAATCAGCAGATGATGAAAGAGATTTAACCTAAACCTTGTTAACAGGAACTTTTCATGAGAGGTCAGTGAGCCCAACAGGTACGGCTCTGCAGTTTCACATGTTTTCAGCATGACAAATTTTCTCACACTTTGTTTCTGGAGCTCCACTTCTTCCCTCTGGGTCTTCCTATCCAAAAGGAAGTCCCGTTTAATTACCTCCAGATCCCCCTTTACAATCTGACTTGGGTGTTCAAACAGTTCCAAACGACCAAGCCTAGCAAAGCTAGATTTCACATATTTTATCCAAGGGGAGTCCATTGCCTTATCCTGGATCATATAGTCCCTCACAATCAGATGTGTCAATGGTATATCCTGGTTCAACCACAGTTTTAACCAACAGGTCAACGGGCGTACGGGGAAAATGTCACTTAGGTATTGCGTCCCTAATTCTTCGTGTACCGCAAAATTGGGCGTACCTGTAGGGACGCACAGAATAAGCTTCAAGAAAAAGTTTTCAGCAATCTGTAGCTGCTCACCGGCAACATACCCCCAAATTTCACTGCCATATGTAGCAGTTGCCACTGATTTTGCATTATAAAGTTTCAACATGGCACTGGTGGGTTTTTTCCCAGTTTTGCTGCAAAATTAAAAATGGAGGCATTAACCCTGTCCAATTCCCCCTTCTTTTCTGCAAGATGAGGACCCCAGTTGAGTTTAGAATCAAAAAGGACCCCAAGATACAAGAATGTTTTTGATATGGGGATTACTACATCATCAATTTTAAATAGAAAGTTCCTTCTTGGTTGTTGACCAACTTGCATAACAAAAGATTTCGAATTATTGACCATAAGGTCTCTGTCTGTCATGAACAGTTTAAATGCATGTAATAAAGCTTGCAGACCCCTCTCAGATCTAGAAATTCACACCGCATCATCTGCGTATAAAAGTACAGGAATTCCCCGCCTGCTGACTCTAGGGCAATCAGCCGGTACGTTCTGCAACACACTATCTAGGTCATTGATGTAAAAATTAAAAAGGAAGGGGGCCAAGATGCAGCCTTGGCGAACACCCTTTCTGATGTCAGAATTATTTGTTGTGCTCAGATTTTGGGAATATCTCACATTATCTCTAGTGTTACTATGTAAATCAACAAGAAAATTGACAATTCCACTATCTACACCCTTCACCCTTCACCCTCATGGACTGCCAGAGCTTTCCCCTGTTTACACAGTCGAAAGCTGAGGACAAGTCCATGAAGGCGAGGTGGATGGTACCCCTTTGAGCCACAGTGTATTTGCTTAATATTAGAAAAAGGTTAAGACACTGCGTTACTGTTGAACGGCCACTGCAAAAACCATACTGCGAGATGGACATAATATTATTTACCAGCGCCCAATCAGAAAGTCTCTGTAATAAGATTCTTCCTACGATTTTAACCATGGAGTCTATTAATGAAATAGGCCTATAACAGTGTGGGCTGCCTTTGTCCCCCTTCTTAAAGACCGGGACAATCGTAGCGACACCCCATGATTGTGGACAGCCATATTTCACCGCAGCGTTAAAAAACAGACTCTAATATGGGTGCCCAGAAACTTGGTTCAGACTTGAATAAGTCTGGAGGGATTCCATCGGGACCGGGCGCTGTCCCAGCTGTTAGTCCCTAAATACCCTCAATGACCTCCCTTCTATCAAAACTAATAATTTGTCCATTATTACAAGGGGCAGGGTGGGCATGTCATACATCAAGCAGCAATATAATTGCTTAAAGTGTACTTCCCACTCCTCCTTTGATATGTAGCATTCCAGACCGTCACCCGGTACCTGGACCTGGAAAGGTTTCTTCATTACCGCCCAGAATCTGGAGCTACACCGCAAAGTAGTAGGATCAAGATTCTCTCTCCATGCCTCCTCTCTTAGGAATTCCTTATGTTTAGC
Organism: Lissotriton helveticus; assembly: GCF_964261635.1. Taxonomy (NCBI): domain Eukaryota; kingdom Metazoa; phylum Chordata; class Amphibia; order Caudata; family Salamandridae; genus Lissotriton; species Lissotriton helveticus. The sequence continues at coordinate 307,562,503 of NC_136070.1, forward strand.
AATGCTAGATTTGTAATCTTTACGGCACAATTGAACTGTCGCCTTTAGTCTAGGTTTGGCTGCTAGTGCCAACCTTAGATTTCTAGCTGCTTTAGAGGAATCTCGGTTAAACCACTTTGGTCCCACAGTCTCTAAATTCTTTGCTGGAACCGACAACAGCTGTGTCACCTTGTCCGATAAACTTTGGAAGGCTTTAAGAACCTTCCTCGGCTGTGTCCCTTCTTGCATGCAAACCATGATTTCATCTGCGCAAATGGCTTTAATGTCTTTATACAACAAGTCTGGGATGACCTTAGACCATTTGAGACGACGTCTGTATGTATTGCGATTTATATAGCGCATGTATCACCTGTAGGCATCAAGGCGCTTGCCTTGGGAACCCGTCCTGGTATTCCCCTGTGAGATAGCCCCAGCAGGGTATCCACAAGGTGAAAGCCAGGCATCCCGCCGCGAGGGGCCGTACTGGAGATTAAGCAAGCTATTGCCCAGAGTCGCAGAGTGTAAACCCGTGAGTCGAGTAGGCACCGGAACGAGAATTATCGAGTCCATGGAATTTTTGAGCCCAAGACCCGGCGAGGCGGGGAATTGAACCCTGGTCCAGGACCGATCTCAGCTTCCGGGTCTGCCGCCTCTAACCCCTGAGCCACACTTCTCCCGTCAGTTGTGCCCACCGTACCGGAAATAAGATTTGGGCCTTCATTAGCTATCCAGGGACCCCTAAAATCAACAGTGAGCGGATTGTGATCACTGAATTCACTGTCTTCGATAGCGAAAGAATCCACAAAGGACTGCATTGAGGATGTTAATAATACATAATCAATAAAAGTACCCCTTCCATGCCCCTTGAAAGTCGGGATCTCAAAACACTTGGTAGGATCCATCAGTGCCATGGTCAGCGAGAGATCCAAATCATTCAATAGGTCATTAAACAGTTCCCCCTCTGTTGTGTGTTCCAAATGCATACCCTAGGAACGTGAACAATGCAAATCCGAAATACTTTTCAGAAGGGGATCACCACAAGGGTGAACATTAAAATCACCCATGATCATAAGATTATGGATGCAATCCCTCAATGAATTACTAATGAAATCATTCAGTGCTGATATCTGACTGATAACTGTGCAAGAGTTGACAGCATTATAAAAATTGACCATACCAGCCGTACAGTTTTCTCCTGTTAAAATTAAACCAATAATACCAGAATTGCTACTTAGGACTCTATGAATTTTACAAGATAACGCAACAGAAATGAACATAACCATTCCCCCCTTTGGTCTTCCCCTAGTTGTTGCTATTGCAGGGACATAAAATGCCTTGTACCCTTCAAGAAAATAGTCACATTCAACTGACCAAGTCTCCTGCAGACAGATAATCTGAAACTGCTTGATATACCTGGTCCAATTGCAATCCTCCATCTTAGCACCCAGTCCAGCAATGTTCCAGGAAATTACATTGTTTCCACTCAGTTTTACTAGTGTGATTTCCGTATGTCCAACTTCAGCCAATGTCTCTATTTCCCGTCCCTCAGATTCCTTGCGTCAATCACACGCCTCCAGGCCTGAGAGTAAATCAAATCTATTCTGTGTTACAACATTGTACCCATTCATACAATGGCTATCAACATTATACAGATATGCTGCTTCGGGAACCGGAGGCTGAATTGGAATAAATGGTCTAATTGTCCTAGGATTAGGAGGGGCTTTAATTAAATGGGTATAAAAGTAACCAAGTGGGCGTACACATACACTGTTCACATTGTAAACTAAGGAGGCTGCTCTTAATAAAACTGTTGCCACGTGTTGGGGATGTTTAAAGTTGACAATAATACAATCCCCACTAGATGTTTTCCTAGACGGGCCAATCCAGTTCACCCTTCTTGTTGACAAAATTTGATCAGAGTATGTGATTGGAAAACCACATTTGTTATTCAACCATGATACCGTTTTGTTTTTCAATGATTCATGGGATTCCTCGTGAGGCTGAGCAGATTCACATTCAATGGGCGGAACATTTATTAGGACAGCCACATAAGGTGCACAGTCAGGAGGAAGATTGATGTAGCGACTTTTCTTTACTTGTCTAATATCCGGGTTACCCTCTGAAACTACTATAGCCTGTTTATTCTGACTGATTGGAGATGCAAGATCAAGTGGGGCAGGTTCAATTACAGTTATTTGCTGGCTAGTTTGCTGTGAGTTCATTCTACCAGTACCCTGCCCATCTCCATTATGGCCCTTGTCCACAGCCTTAAGTCTTACGGCTGAGACCGAGGCCAGGTGTGTTGCTATCAGACCACCTAGTCTGTTAAAATCTAGGGCCACAGTATCCAATTTAGATGTCAGGGGTTTCATTAACTCTTCAATCTTTGCCTCTATTTTTGCTTCAAAGGTGCTAATCAATAGGGCAAATTGCTCTGGATTTATATTTATGGCAACTGCATTTTTACCTTCCTGTAAATCAGTTCCACTAGCATGGCTATTTGGGACTGATTGCGCTATTTCTACTGTTTTTTTGCCATACTTCCTCCCGCGTTTGGTCTGTGGCTTTCTGCAGGATCTCACTGGTCTAGGGGTAGGCAATGGCTGTTCTAATGCCTCAATAGATATATCGAGTACATTTTCCTGGAACTCGGCATGGACCTGCACTTCAGCCGCTATGACAGCCCTATTGCCCACATCAGGGATATCAGCTACAGTTGAAACTACAACTGGGGACGGCATATCCTCGTCTAGCACCAGATGACTCCCTCGGCCTAGCGAGGCCCTACGTTTGCTGTTAATTTTATTCACCTTTTTTACCAGATAATTATCCATAGTGCCCAGCCCGGATGCGGTCTTATCAATTTTGGGTTTAGACATGGTCCATATTTGGGAAAAGACAATAGGCTTCAAATGCACTTTATCCTGTTCACAACAATGAAAGTCTCACTTGGGTGTATAGTTCCTTGGATACAGGTCCAGGGTCCGTTGCCCAGCCCAGCCTCCTCTGGCCTCTGAGGGCCTAAGAGGGCCCGCCCTTTGACCGGGATTCGTCCGGCGTCCCGCGATGCGGGGGCCGCGCTGTTTAAATATGTCTCCTGGCGCTGAAACGGGGTCAGAGGATGCGCTGCCGCTTGGCCTGCCGGGAAGTGTAGTCCCGGGGCGGCGGCGCGAGTAGTTCTGCCAAAGGTGACTCTTGGCGGTGTCGGCCTTCTCTCCTGCTGCCCCAGAGATGCTGCTGCTGAGCCCGGTGTCTGTCTGCAAAACCAGGTAAGAGGCCCCCCGCTCTGCCGGGGCCGCACTGTTTAAATGCGCCTCCTGGCACTGGACCGGTTCAGAGGACGCGCCGCCGCTTAGCCTGCCAGGAAGTGTAGTCCCGGGGCGGCGGCGCGAGTAGTTCTGCCACCAGTGACTCTTGGCGGTGTCGGCCTTCTCTCCTGCTGCCCCAGAGATGCTGCTGCTGAGCCCGGTGTCTGTCTGCAAAACCAGGTAAGAGTTCCATAATATATCCCCAGCCATTTGTGACAACAAGCTATCTGGCATTATTGGTCTACCATCTGTACACACCCACACTTCATCGTCCGCTCTTCTTGTGCAACCTGATTTGATCCAGTGTTCCTTCTCTATTGCGTCTGCCTCATCCTGTAACTGCCTAACTTCGTCCCATGTTTTAAAAGCAGAGAAAAACATTAGTTGGCAATTGATAACTTCTTTTTCCACCCCTTTGTTCAAAGACATTGTATTTTGAGCACAGAATTGTGCAACTTGTTCAGCGTACCAATTACCCAGTGTCACAGAATCATTTCCTGACTTATGTGCGGAACATTTGACCACTGCAATCTCCATTAGCAATTACAATGCTTCCAATAGTTCTTTAACATCTTTGCCATTTCAAATGGGAGATCCTGAAGAAGTAAGAAATCCTCTCTGTAGCCACAATTGGCCAAAGTCACGCACAACCCCAAAACCATATTGAGTATCCGTAAATATGGTTACACTCAATTTCCTCCCAAGTTTGCATGCTTTGGTTAATGCAAACAATTCGGCTATTTGTGCAGACTTGGCTCCTCTTATACAGGAAGCTTCTATGATACGTGAGAACATACTGCATAACCAAACATCAATTCTCCCTTCTCAAACATGACCCATCAACAAACAGTACAAAGTCTGACTCTTCCAGAGGAACATCAAGGAGATGAGGTCTGGGCTTTGTACACATATCTGTCACATCCAAACAATCATGATCAACTTCCTCTTCCACTTCTTCACAATAGGAATCGGGCAACAAGGTTGCTGGATTCATCATGGTGCATCTTGTCACACTTACATTCTCACCAACCCGATATTACTCTTTCATACTTAGTCAGCTGACTATGGGATCAAATGTTGAGTACAAGTCCTTGTTAAAAGAATCTCGACAGAATATGGCACATAGACCTTTATAGAATGTCCCATCACAATTGATTCACTCTGTTCCATACTCACACAAGTAGGAGCTACTGCTTTTAAGCAGCCAGGTAATGCCACAGCCACTGGATTCAGAGTAGCAGAAAAGTATGCTAATGGACGTCGGAACAATCCATGTCCGCGTGTTAACACTGAAAGTGCACAACCTTCCCTTTCACAACAGAACAAAGCAAACTCTTTCGTATAATCTGGCATTCCCAATGCTGGTGTTTGACACACGCAACTTCTCAATTTTATGAATGCTTCTTCACTTTCATCAGCCCACTCAATCGAATCCATTACATCTTTTTGTGTCAACCTTATTAAAGGTTTTGCAAGCAGTGAGAATCCTCTGATCCATTGTAACAGTATCCAACCCCTCCTAAAAACATTCACACCCTCCACATACTCCGCCAGATCTATAGATGGATCCCGACAGGTACAAGAAAGACAGTCACCCAGGTCCTCGTCAGCAGCAGACTCGACTACGGAAACGCCCTCTACCAAGTTTATCAAACGACTACAACGCATCCTAAACGCCTCGGCACGACTGATCCTCAAACTACCATGCCACGACCACATCACCCCCCACCTGAGAAACCTGCACTGGCTCCCCGTCAACAAGAAGATATCCTTCAAGCTCCTCACCCACGCACACAAGGCACTCCACAAGACCGGCCCAACCTACCTCAACAGACAGATCTCCTTCTACATCCCCAACCGCCAGCTATGCTCCTCCGATCTCTCACTCGCCACCGTCCCGCACATCCGAAGAACAACCACCGGTGGGAGATCCTTCTCCCACCTCGCTGCCAAGACATGGAACATCCTCTGACTGAGCCTACAACAGACCCAAGACCTGCTGACCTCCAGGAGGATACTCAAAGCTGTTTGATCATTAGTGTCCCCCCCACCCAGCACCTTGAGACTCTCACGGGTATGTAGTGCGCTTTACAAATGATTGATTGATTGATTGATTGATTTCTTAGTTGTGGGCAAACTCATTTGTCGAATCACTTTTATTCTTTCTGGTGTCACCTTTCTGACTCCTCTTTCTATCTTGTGTCATAAATATTGAACTTCTTGTTTGCAAAACTGTAATTTTTCTGGAGAAACCTTGTGTCCTCCTTCTGCCAAAACGTTCAGTAAAGCTTTTGTGTCCATGACACAAGCTTCTCATGTCTTTGATGCCACCAATAGGTCATCAATGTACTGAACCAAGACTGAATTTCCTGGCATAACCAAAGTCTCCAAACATTTTTTCAGAATCTGATTGAAAATCGATGGACTCTATGTGTACCCTTGAGGAACTCGGCACCATGCCAAAACACGGGCTCCGAACCGGAATGCAAATAAATATTGACTATCCGGATGCAATGTAATCGAAAAGAATGCTTGGCACAAATCATTCACAGTGCACCAATGAGCATCCCACGGTATTTGTTAAAGAATCACTGCCCAGTTTGGTACACCTGGACAACAGGGTAATACTATTTTATTAATTTTCCTCAAATCTTGCACTATTGTATATTTTCTACTAGGGATTTAAAGTCCCATGGATGGTGAATTACAAGGACTGCTCAATATTTCTTTTAGAATACCTTGTTCAATTATTTGATCAATTACTGGGGCAACTCCTTCTTTTACTTCAGAAATCATTCTGTATTGTGGTGTGTTTGGATATAATGCACCTTCTTTTAACACGATTTTAATTGGATCTGCCTTTGCCACTAGACCAATTTCTTTTCCTGTAAAATCCCACACATCTGACCTCACTATGGTTCTCACTTCACCAGGCAAATTGCTTTCAGTAAGAAGTGAAAACATCTCATCCACTTCTGTTCCTTGCTTCGCTAACATCATCTTGAAAGTGACATCTTCATCAGGTGTACAGAAGATGAAACACTTCATCTTACACAATAAATCCCTAGCTAACAGGCTTACTGGACATGAGTCGCATACTATAAACCAATGCATGTCTCTGAAATTTCCAATATTCACTTCTATTGTTTTTGTAACTGGGGTCCTTATTTGCCTATTTGAGACTCCTACGACTTGGATAGTTTCTCCTGAGAGGGGTAGGTTTGGAATTTCTGCTGCTCTCACAGTAGAACGGGTCGCGCCAGTATCCACTAGAAAAGTGATGTCATTTCCTTCGACCTTTCCATCAATAAATGGACCTGAATGATCTACCACCAAAGATGCGCCAAGCACACACTCTTCCTCCCCCCTCAGGCACCGTCATTGGGACAATTCTGAATTACTCTCATTACTTTGCATCCAATATTGTTGAACCGTCTATGTATTCTTACCACTTTTTCCACGAAATCCAGTGTTTACACTGTGTCTCTGCACCTGAGCGTTCACATTGTTGGGCAAAGGGGCTTGTGGCACCTGCAACTGAGGAGTAACTACCTGTTGTTGTTGTTATTGTTGTTGGTTCACAACCACCTCACTCTGAATCTGCAGATTTAAAATTTGATTTACCCTATTATTCTGTTGAATATATCTACACTCATTATTACAATATCCAAGCTTTCCGCATCAATGACAAGGATATTTCTTTTTTGCTTTAACTCTACTCATTCACCCTTTTCCCTTATTTCCATTTGATACCTGATTATTATGATTTTGCTAATTCATCTGGTTATCATTTTGAGAACCAGAAGCTGGCTCATGGTGTTCTGCCAAATGCACTTGTGCCCGCATCATTTTCTCTTTTAACCTTTTATGCTTTGCATCAATGCCATCACTGCAATACTTTGCAAACATCAAAATATAAGCGATCAGCTTACTCTGCCAGCAAAGCATATGCTGCTAAATCATCTGACTAATTCTGGTCTTAATCCATATACAAACCTAGAGACAAAATGTGCCATATCTTTATCACCAATGTTCTTAAATCCATGTACTGCTTAAACACCTGAAGCAACTTTTCATAGTATGCATGCACTGACTCCTTTGATTCTTGAGTTGTTCTATCTATTTTAACCCAATCTGTTTCCTTAGAAGGAATTTTCCCTTTCAGAAAAGTAATCACTTGATTATATTTCTTCATTACTTCTTCTGAAGGTGCACCTGTCTTTGCATTCCTAGGAAATTCGGTACCATTATATCAAACAAGCCATCCAAATCTTTCAACAAAACCTTTGAAACCTTTACAAATCTCTCTACTTGCTTATACCATTCAATTGGTTTCTCTCTCAATCTATGGAAGTCATTCGTAAAAGACAGAATATCCCGTCTACTCCATGGCACATGAACATATCCACCACCAGGAACTTCTCTCATCGGACACATCCTTTCAATCTTGTCTTTTTCCCTCAACGGAAATGCAGATACTTCTTTTGTAGCTGGTTCATCTCTTTTTTGTCCATCTACTTCTCCATCGATCTACATCTCCCCATTTCATTAAAATGTGCATCAGTTCCTTTATTTGCCATCTCTTTCCAGATGCATTCAAACCCTCTAAGTCCTTCTCAGTAAATTCTGATCTATAGGGTTTTTTAATATTTAGATTTTTCCACATCTACTCCACATTCTAAAGCTGCTTCCATTATATTCTCATGCAGATTCTTTGTTCTCCAAGTTATACTTTTGCATGAAAACAACAATTCTCCATCTCCATAGGAACCTAATCTGTCTGGATTTATCGCACCAATAATAATTTCCTCCGAATATACTCTCAACTTGCTTACATTGATAGTTTTTGGTTGAGGTGTCTTCTTCTCTAATTCTTTTGCCCGTTCTTCTAGATTTTCTGGTGAAAATCCAGTTGAATTTCCTGCCACTGGGGTAATAGTTGTTCTTTCCTCCTCGTATCTATGGGTGAAATTCTCTTTGGGGGTTTCAGGTACAGTCTCAAGATTTGGGAGATCTACTAATGACACATTCGATTCACTGTCACTAGTTTGATCTTCTAACATCACTATTTCTTTTCTAACACCATTCTGTGAGACTGTCACATCTTGCTGTTTTGGTGTACCTAGTGTGTCACCATGCAATGGAATAACAGGACCAATAGTTACTGGTACTGTAATTGCTTCAGCATTTAAATCTAACTGATTTATTTTCTGAATTATCTCTTCTTTCGTTTTGTTCAACGCATCTCTTTCCTTTTCTTGTGGTACTGGGATGACTGTTGGATCATATAGAACTTGTGGAACCAATGGTGTTCCCATCATAGGGCCACTTGGAGTTGTATCTCTAGTAATTTCTTGATAAGGCGGAGGTCTTTTTACTAGAATATCTCCCAACAACTCCTCATCTGATTCATCACACCCTATTTCAATCACATCAATGTGTTTTGTTTTTTCCTTACATTTCTTCCCTTCTTGATCTTCAGCCATTATCACTGGATATAAACCCTTTGCCACTACAGCCCTTCTCTATCTTTTCATTTGATCTCCTCGAGTGTCAAATAGGTATCTGGGTAAAAATCCTCCATTAAGTCTCATGCCTCCTTTGTATTTCTCTTGTTCAAATGCCTCAACTTCCCATTCCTCCAAAGCCTCATACTGTGTTAACCTTGGATTTGGTTCTAATGAATTCATCCTGTTTCTCAAATTCTGAGGAATCCCCACATTAAATGTACCATGGTCCGGAAAAGCTAGAACACCATCACCTTTCTTACTCTCTGCCCAATTTTCCAACCATACACATGTATGATATCCACTTTCCATGATCATATGAGTTGCAGGCATGTTAGGAGGTGGCATAAGAATTCCCTCCTGAGTTCCTATACGCTTGTCCTTCTTAAAGAAATTTGTGATATTATTAATCAGTTTCATTCTTCTGATTCTTGTAACTAACTAATTCAGTCGATAAAATCACCCAAAAAACTCTTCCGTATTTTCACGAACCCTGTTCGTTAACACTCGTCCTATACCAGCGAGCCTCACACAAACAGTCCAATCAGGGCTCACTACATATTCTTCTCTTCAACCAATACCAGCACGGTATTTGCCTTCTGACCTATCAGAGTTTACAACACACCCACTCGTCTGACCAATGCCAGTGCGGCTCTTTGTGACGTCAGTATTGCTCCTGCTACTGACCCTCCCTTTACAATCTGCAGTTTTCTCATGCCTGCTGTTTCAACCAATGGAAGCGCGGCTCTCTGTGACTTCAATATGGCTCCTGCTACTGACCCTACATTCACAAGGTATTATAAAAATGCGTTTTCTAACTTTTTTTTATAAAGTTCTTGTTAGTAACAACATAAAAACAATGCTACTCTGTCTGCTCTGCTACACCAAAGATAGTTTCTTCACTCGCTTCAAAGAGAAAATACTTAAAAGTTTCTCAGGTGAGCCCTCTGCTGTCACTCACACTCTACTCTTATACAATATAGTCCATAATATAACACCTACAGCTCTGCATAGCTTTTAGGTATTATGACAACTGACAAGTAACCTTCTGCAGTGCGATTTCCTTACCACACTCTTCTAAATTCCGCTACCGGGATTCCCAGGTATCTCTGTACCTGTACTTCTGGACAACATAGAACGCTAACTTTTAGTGTTAAACATATAGTCAATAATCAAGAATTAATTATTAATAATCAATAATCGCCAAACTAATAAATAATAACCATCGCTCTGCTACCAGAAAAACTGATCCAGCGGAAGGCCACGGATAAACACTTCACAGTCATCAAAAATTTTACATGGGCCCATATAAACATTCAAGTTTCCTGGCTGTTTCGCTGGGGGTCAGTTTTTGTAATTCACTTTGATCTTGATTAGTTAACTCACTGTAGACTCAAATTCATTACTGAGAATTTGTATTCAATGTCTAGCTAATCTTCACAGATCAACACTCTTCCTTTGGTCGATGGACCATTAGTTGAGTAGTTGATGGTGATATTAACAATTAACTAACTAACTTAAAGATCTTCTTGAAATAACCACAGACTCTGGGTAAGATTCAATGAAATGTATCTAAATCTCAGTCATAAAAGAAAACTCATTTAGTACAACCTCACAGTGCAAACTCCATCAACTTTCATGGGAGAGAAAATTAATTTAGCAATACATTCAATTCACATAATTATTCAGCTGTTCAATGCATTAAGAGTGGATAGATGAAGAGACAAAGGGCATAATAAATCATTCATTTGCAAAAGATAGGCACATTTAAGACAGAATAATAGTTAACCAAGGTAATAACGGGAAACCCAGCCCTCTGGCCAAGGGAGTGGTGGAGGTCCCCTGATTAAGAATGAGGAGACAAAGACTGTAGGACAGGTTCAGGTCAGGGCAATACTTACGAAACTTCTCCATAGACCCGACGCACCAGGGCATATCCCTCTCTTACACTCTCTCCCTCCTCAATATTCTTACGGAATCTTCAATCTAATCAGGTTGTCATTCAGGTATGAATCTTCCCAGACTGTTCTCTCCTTCTCATCAGCAGCAGCTCTCGCCTCTCTCTCTCAGCAATGTCTCGCTCAATGAAGTTGACTAATAATTTAAGTTACTCTTCATTTCTGTATGTCCCACCCTCAAATGTTTCTAATATCGATGGATTACGGACTTTGATTGGGCAGGGAGAGGGGAGTTGTCGTCGCCTCATGCTGACATACTTACTTTTTAATAAACTCTTTTGTCTAACAAACCCATCCCCTTTAGCTCATTCACTATTCTGTCTTATTTATTCTCTCATGTATTTAATGTTACAAATCAAAACACATTTTAATACAGTTCCCCATCGAGAAGAGGTTTCGCACAGTGGTTATCCTTGGTTTTTGGCAGCCTGTCTGTGACATGGTCAGCGAGTCCCATCACTATTACACTGTGCATGTCTAGCTTACCTCCATTTTCGTCGCTATCTTTTTCGCTTGTATGCCACTTAAGGCCCAAATGTACACTATTAATAAAGGAATCATAAACAGATGTTAATTTCTCATAAATGTGATTTTCACTGTTCACCACCCACTTCTACACTACCTCATGTTATTTTCTTTCTTTAGGCAAAAGCATTAACAGTAATGGCTCTCTTTAAATACAGGCAAACATATGCCAGGCATGTGATGTCTCACGACCTAATGTTAGTAATTCCTGCGCATGCACAATAGTTTTCCCTCTCAAACGGGTTAGTCACGTTGATGTTTAAGTTATTCTGGTTTGCACATGCGCAAAAGTAGTTTTCCAGTTTAAAGTCGGATTTAGTCGCGTTGCACTTTATTCTTCATTAATTAAGCGTGCATAAAGCTCTTTTGCACATATGTAAATGTTGTGCATATGTTAATTTTGTTTTTCTATACTATTTTTACTGATTAGTACTGTTAATGAGAGATTGCTCTGAGCAAGTTTTGTTTTCTTGAATCCTTGTTCCATTAATCCCCCCTCTGGTGGCATTTTAGAGCCGTCATAGAATAGGATATTGTGTGTATTCTTTTCTGTAACAGGCAGAATTACAGTGGATTGTAATACTCCATCATCTCCTCACATGGAGTAATGCACTGATTTCCCATTTCTGAGTAAACCTTCTGCTCTGAACGTTGTCAGGCAGAAACTAATGAGCCATGAACTAGTTAACAGTTTTATTTTTATATTATTGAGAAAAAAGTGAATGACATTAAAAGAGAAAGCATCAATTATATTTCAATCAATACAGTTTGCATACAATGGTTTGGGAATTTTATTTTTTTAAAGCATTCACAATTTTCAGATATTCACACAATCCTCGTGCACTTTGAACCTTGATTCAGAGACATAATAGTTAAGATGATACTTTGTTTGCAAAATGTCTAAGGGGCTTCTGCTTCCCTGTTTGAAGATCTCCCATAAAATTTAGAAATCCCCACTCCCGTGAGTGATCTTTGGCCTCCAGTGGAGCTGCAGCACTTGCAGAAACATGGTAGATTGAGGAAAAGGCTCAGCGGGTGCCATTTTGTGTTGATCTCCACTTCGCTTTCCTATTTGTTCTTCAAATCCGAACTCCCAAAGCAGGAAGAATGCTGCTCCAGTCTTGGTTTCTTTTGAGATGGCACTTGGTTCTATTCTTTGGGGAACAGTGTCTGCTTTCTGCACTGCACTGCACATTGAACCCTCAAATCATCCCAGTAACACTGCATGAGCAAAACTGGTTTTGGTGTCTGTGTAAAGCCAAGCCCTTTTTTCTACTCAGGATATCTGTGCTGTGGCCTCCAATACACATGCCAATGGCATTTGATTGTCTGCCCTCCCTCGAGTAAGGGAGCCTTGAAAACAATGTCACAAATATTCTCCCTGTTCTGGTTAGTTGGATTTTGCAGGCAACAGGCCTCATGATTTGGACTTGGCTTTCAGGGAATGCCCTAGTTTTCTTAGTTTGTGGCATCTGGATAAAATATCACATATTCATTTGAACACTACAAATAAGTGTTTTAGCCTCACCTGAGTGAATAGATATGTCAGAAGTAGAACTCCCTGTTGGTTCTTACCAATAGCTGGGACTACGCTTGGGAAGAGAGATTAAGCCCAAATTTGATGCTCCTATTTGGAATATGGAGAATTACTGACTAGATTTGGGGGATATTCACAAGGACTTATCTCTGATTCATCCCCACCTTAACGCATCAAAAGGGGAGATAGAATTAACACCCCATTCACAAGCTGGTGCAAACTGCAAACATCGCCTGTATTCCCGCGATTACTGTCCCAAAATGTATTTCCACAGTGGGCACCACCTACTAACCCCAATGAGATGCAGAGTAGGTGTTCCCGTGCAAAAGCACACGAAAAAAACACAACGCCACTTTCCCAACGAACTGCCAGATCTGTGATGCGAAACAAAAACAGTCGATAAGCCACAGTAGCACCAGAGATTTAACACCTGTCTTCTGCTGGCGCTAAGCAGGACAACTACCCACAGCACGAAAGGGAGCCCAGCCAAGAGCCACACCTGCAGACCCACAGATGCCTTGGAGACAATGCTCATGCAGCTCAGATACCCATCAGGGCCACAACATCCTCCGCCACCACCCCCAGCTCCCTCCCCGGACATACACATACTGTGCATGACAGAAGAGCCACAACAAATGCATGATGACGCACAGTGCCAAAATAAATACACCCATGTGTGGCCAGAAGAACGAGAAACAGTCACACAGCACTGAAGTAACAACCAAAAACTTTATTGAAACACAACACAAAACAGCAATGCGGAAGACTCCTGTTGGGTCCGTCAGGGACAATCTCAGCCTCACAGCCTAGAAAAGAAAGCACAAAATCAGGACGTGTGTCATGCGCACATCAAAGGAGCGAGACACAGAGAAACAGAGAAGGAAAGTGAGCCAGAGAGAGAAAGAGAGGTAAGGAATAGAAGGGAGAGAGAGTGAGAGAGAGAGAGGGGGAAGGGAGAGAGAGTGAGAGAGAGAGAGAGAGAGTGGGAAGGGAGAGAGAGTGAGAGTGAGAGGGAAGAGAGAGAGTGAGAGAGAGAAGGAAAGGAAGAGAGGGAGAGAGACACCGCCGCCCCTGTGAACACAGGCCCCACTGTTCACCTGCTGCCACCGGTATGTCCATCAGTAGGCACACCATGTGCCCGTGCGAGCTCCAGGACCTGGTCATGCCACCATGGCATGGTCCACATTATGCGGGCCCGCACCGTGGCCCCGCAGGTCCCACACATGAGGCTGAGTCCTGAGTCATCTATGGTGTAGACCACATCAGGGCACACGTCATCATCGCAGGCTGCACACCCGCTCAGCAAGTATGTGTGCCACTAACCCTGTGCAATGCCAGTCAGCGCCACATGGTGGTAGGCCCGTGTCGGCCACAAGGCCACGGGTGCCGCTAACCCTGTGCACCGCCAGTCAGCACCATGTGGTGGTAGGCCCGTGACGGCCGTAAGGCCTCAGGTGCCACCAACCCTGTGCGCAGCAACTCATGGGCCCTTTATGATTGAGCACCGTGGAGCATCTGTCATCCAGTCACAACCGGCAGAGGGGAATGTGACGTTGTCAGGCCCTTATATTTGTGGGGTCACATGGCCTGTGATGCCTGTGCCGGATGGGTGTGGTGTGTGTGCAGACCTGCCCTAAGGGAGTGACGGTGACATGCTGACAACTAGACCGGTGACCTGCACACCACCAGCGAATACGCCTGCGACAGGTAGCTATGTGGGCCCCCCTCAGAGATTAAGCGGAGTGGTCTGGCCTGGCGTACACCGGACCAGCGCAGGGCTTGCAACAATGACTCGGGTCTCTGGACGTGGTTCAGTCCATGTCCGGAAAAGGAAGTGACTAATGCATGTTAGTTACCCTGTTGTAGTGTCCAAGGTACCCAAAACACAATAGGCAATGTAGCACATGGTGACTGACATCCCACTAGATGAGCATCATTAACGTAAGGGAAATCACTGTCCCTACTTCCATCCATACATTCATACATGAATGATGAAAGACATGACACAGCAGTGCGTTACTGGATGTTTATTGCACATCCAGTGGAGTTTTGCAGCTGGAGCGGTACAGGGCCAGGCCAAGCATACCACACAATATGGGCCTGTGTAGGGCCAGCCAGAGTCCATCTGGATGTCAGGTACTGCAGAAGAGGAAGGGAACAGTCCGCAGTCTGGTCGCCGTGTCATTGGTCATCAAACAGGATATGGCAGTCCATGTTGCGGTCCAAGGTGAGTGCAGCGGAGTGTATCAGGGATCAGTTGGAGGTCATGAGGCCATGAGCGGCACCAAGCAGAAACAGGCCAGGTAGCGGAAATGATTGCTAGTGCCTCCTTCTGACAACAATAGCATCCACGTCCTCATCCTTGTATGTGTGCTCTGCCCATCCTGTGGGTGTTGCAGTACCAGCTGCATCACTGTGTGCCACTGACAAATCAGGGGCCAGAGGAGGATTGTCAGCTGCACCGTGTGGCAGTGACACACCAGGGGGCGAAGATGTGGACGGTGTGGGGGCAGCGATTCAGAAAAGGGGGTGGTGATGAACAGAGTGCCTGAATTAAGCAGACCACTCTTACCCAGTCCAAAGATCAGGGCTTGATCCATCACCGTTTTTTAGCTCACTGCACCATCCCAGCTCAGAACTTGGCTATATGCAAATTAGTCTGTTCCTGTCCCAGTGCATGATGGGAACAGGGCAAACCAAACTACCAAGCCAATTCTTATACTGGGAAGGAAACAAGCTACCGGGGACCGGTTTCTGGCATTTCAGCCTCGTCGGCCCAGCTTGCTTGAATCCTGATGGTGCAATGAGCAAGGGACTCACATCTGAGTATACCCTTCCACGCTTATGGTGGACAAAATGATTCAGAAAAGGGGGTGGTGATGAACAGAGTGCCTGAATTAAGCAGACCACTCTTACCCAGTCCAAAGATCAGGGCTTGATCCATCACCGTTTTTTAGCTCACTGCACCATCCCAGCTCAGAACTTGGCTATATGCAAATTAGTCTGTTCCTGTCCCAGTGCATGATGGGAACAGGGCAAACCAAACTACCAAGCCAATTCTTATACTGGGAAGGAAACAAGCTACCGGGGACCGGTTTCTGGCATTTCAGCCTCGTCGGCCCGGCTTGCTTGAATCCTGATGGTGCAATGAGCAAGGGACTCACATCTGAGTATACCCTTCCACGCTTATGGTGGACAAAATGATTCAGAAAAGGGGGTGGTGATGAACAGAGTGCCTGAATTAAGCAGACCACTCTTACCCAGTCCAAAGATCAGGGCTTGATCCATCACCGTTTTTTAGCTCACTGCACCATCCCAGCTCAGAACTTGGCTATATGCAAATTAGTCTGTTCCTGTCCCAGTGCATGATGGGAACAGGGCAAACCAAACTACCAAGCCAATTCTTATACTGGGAAGGAAACAAGCTACCGGGGACCGGTTTCTGGCATTTCAGCCTCGTCGGCCCGGCTTGCTTGAATCCTGATGGTGCAATGAGCAAGGGACTGACATCTGAGTATACCCTTCCACGCTTATGGTGGACAAAATGATTCAGAAAAGGGGGTGGTGATGAACAGAGTGCCTGAATTAAGCAGACCACTCTTACCCAGTCCAAAGATCAGGGCTTGATCCATCACCGTTTTTTAGCTCACTGCACCATCCCAGCTCAGAACTTGGCTATATGCAAATTAGTCTGTTCCTGTCCCAGTGCATGATGGGAACAGGGCAAACCAAACTACCAAGCCAATTCTTATACTGGGAAGGAAACAAGCTACCGGGGACCGGTTTCTGGCATTTCAGCCTCGTCGGCCCGGCTTGCTTGAATCCTGATGGTGCAATGAGCAAGGGACTCACATCTGAGTATACCCTTCCACGCTTATGGTGGACAAAATGATTCAGAAAAGGGTGTGGGGGCAGCAGCATTCATCAGCACCACGCACCACACCTAGTGGCAGCAATGCCATGATGAGGATCTGCAGGGCATGGGAGATCGCAGCTACGTTTTGCTGATGTGTAGCGCTGGCTACCATCCTTTCGACCTCCATCCGCACCATGTCCTCCATTAGCCTCCAACTGTGTGCCAGCTCGCAGCTGGAATCGCTGGAGCCAGTCTGAGTGAAAAGGTGTTCTTCTCTCCACATCATGACTCCAGCGATGTCAGTCAGGGCTCGTTGGAGACCATGGAGCGGTCCGTGGGTGTCCGTTAGGGACTGGAGCTGATGGGACCTAGACACCTATGGATGGTGTCCAGTTTGGTAGCCATGAGGCCGAACCCCACCCGCACCTGCTCAGCCGTCTCCCTCTGGCCCTCTAGCATACAGCATTGGAAGGCCATGGTTTCTTCCTGGGGGTCTTTGGAGACAGCCGGGGCTGTGGGTGCCTCCTGCTGGGTTGTTTGGGTAGTGGGTGGGGTCTCCTCAATGCAGCTGGGCTGCCCTGATCCTGGAGGTGAGTTGCGGATGATGTCCATAATGTGTTGGAGGGCTTAGGTGCCAATGCTGGCGGTGCCTCCCTCGTCATCAGTGAAGAGTGGCTGGGACTGCTGTGCAGGAGGTGTTGAAGGTGCCTCTGCAATGTGAAGGGTAGATGGTGTATTACAGTGTGTCCACACGTATGTAGCCGCATGGTACATGTTGACATTCAGACAGCATGGCATTGTACATTGTGACAGTGTGTAGATCAGGGCCATGACCCAGAGTCATTGTGGGTGTACATTGTGCTCTGCTTAATTGTGCATGTGTGCCACTGTGGCCCTCTCCACCCATCCCCCCAGTACCTGGTGGTGACTAACTGTGTTGCGGTTGTGGTGTGTCCTGTCAAGCAGTGTCCGTTCCCCCGACTCCAGCCACAGTCTCCACACTGATGACTGTCGACACCAGCTCCTCCATGTCATCCAGCACAAGCTGTGGCAGTCTGCATTGCTGCCTTCTGGTTAGCTGCAAGTTTCTCCTTGGTCTTTCGCTTGATGTCAATGCCTCCTTGCCTCGTACATTGACCTCTTGTGCTCTCCGATGGCATTAACGTTGTCCACGATGTTCCGCCATATCCCATTTTTGGTTCCCAATGACACGTTGGAGGTGACAAACAGTTACTGATGGTGTTCCATCACCTCCGTAATCAGGATCCTGTTTTCCTGCGGACTGAACTTCATCTTCCTCTTCTTCTTCTTCTTGTCCTTGCCCTTCCCTGTCTCCGAGGTCCGAGACTGGTCGTCCGGGGTACTTGTGGGGTTGCGCTCATCCTCTGCGCCTGCTCCGGCTGCCTCCATGGTGCATGGGTGTTGGTCAGTTTGTGTTTGGGTGTTTTTTCTACTTTTATAGTGAATTTTCCCAACTGCCATGTGTGTATTGCAGGCCTGGCGCTGCTTATCGCTGATTTCCTCTTCGCGCTTTGGCCCAGTTTGTGTTTGGGTGTTTCTTCTACTTTTATAGTGATTTTTCCCGCCTGCCATGTGTGTATTGCAGGCCTGGCACTGCTTATCACTAATTTCCTCATCGCGCTTTGGCCCACTGCATGTTTTTTCGCATTGAGGTTTGTGTTCTTATCTCCGTCGAGGTGGTTGTATCACGGACATTGGCCTTGGTTTCGGCAGACTATCGCATGCTACCGCCTTGTTGTGAATTCCACGTTAACATGGGGTTATTTTCCCCCAATTGGCTGCGATGGGTAAAGGTGCATTAGCATTTTTTATTGATGTTTACCACACGTTCTTGTGAATATACCCCTTGGAGCAGAGCTGCTCTGCACAAAGGTTACAGAGCTGTGGCCCGGCTGAAAGAGAGCTATGTGGAAGATCAACTCAAGAAGCAAGCCTACATAGAAGCCACAAACATGAAGTACAAATGATCCAGATCCATACAGAGTGCGCAAAGTATGATAATGTGCTTCCCAGTATGCTAAGGACATGCAGGAGGTGTCTGCTGATGAACTTGCACTTCTCCCCTGATCTGTCCTCTTAACACCTGCTACAAAATCCACTGGTGTATGTCTGCCTCCTTGATCTAAAGGCACACAGGCAGTGTGGCCTAGAAAGGTCACTACGCCTCTTTTGTGGAGAAAAAACGGTTTCATTAAATCCAGGATCAAAAATGACTTTTATTTGAATTGCAGGACCCTTCTTTCTACAACCCACAGTTCTTCATTTGTAGAGTGACTGCTCTTTAACTCGTACAGCTCATGTGCTTGCTGCCGAGTTTGAAAAATAGTTTAGCATGTTTGTATTCGTATTTGCAAGGATTCAGTGCGGAGATTTCGGAAAGTATCAGCCAATCCGCGCACCCGCAATTTCTGCATGAAGTTCGGAATTACTCATGATCATGGCCTAGGTGGTTGCTGAAATGAATGGTGTTCTCCTGAGATTGATTCTGTTATTTCCTACAGCATACCCAAATATGAATGACATCTGTGCTGCATAGGCAAACTCTACACATCAATGTAGTGAAAGAACAAGGAGGGAAACATCTCAAAATCAGCTCCAAAGAACAATAAAGTTCAAAAGTGTCCAGGCACATAATGAGCGAGCTGCAACGTTTAACTCACATGAAATGGAGTGGATGATGGTTTGCTGCAGTGTTGGCTTTTGTTTTCAATGGCGAGCTGGGTGAAGACATCTTCTGAAGGCATTTGCACAGCTGGTGGAAGGCATGTTGTTAAGCCTGAGGTAGTTTGGGGCTTTAAAATACGGGGACATGCTTGACCTGCAGTGTGCAGGCTTGGAGATGTTATTTCTGTAATAGGCAGAATTCTCTTTACATTTAAATATGCCAGAGGATATTAACAAAATAAGCACAGTTGGATAAAAAGAAGTGTAGGATAACATTTGAAAATCTAAACTGAACTATGTGGCTTCAGAAATATGGTAAAGAACGCCTTTGCATTACCCTTGGAGTTAATTTGGGTCTAACCTTGGAGCCGAGATGTCTAAAGAAAAAAATAATATATATACACACACACACAAACGCAACGACACACACACCCACACTCATATACAATATGTTCTATCCCACACGAACATGCCACTGAAAGGTGTTATTCGTTTTTAAACTGACATTACTTACCATTCGGCCATTAGAAACAAATTTGAATGCTTCTGTTTTTTTACCTTGCAGCCAGAAGATTGTAAAGAAGAAAAAATACACAACGTTTCAACTTGGGTCCTGCTCAGATAAAGAAAACGTCTGTCATAGTTGCCTGCTCAGCTGAGAATGCTACTTTTAAAAACATCACCGCCCATGATTCCAATAGAATGCAGAATCTATGTAACCTTGGTTTCGGTTCAGATTTGCTTGTACCAGGAACCGCTGTGAGTGAGAGTCAGTCCCTTTAAAGGTAATGTTGTGAATCCAAGACTTTTTACATCTCTTTAATAGTTCATTTGCAAAGACCGATTCCACGGGCAAATTAATTATACCCGATAGTGATGGTGTAGACTTATAAAAACGGCTGAATTTAGAAAGGTTATATTTCTCATTAATAACATCTGACATCTGAACAGTTTCTTTTTTTGTGTTTGATCAGCTATATTGAAAAATAACAATCACCAAAGAGAATAAATAAATAAATGTATGTAATAAAACAAACATTATTCTAAAATGTGAATTAGAAAAGAAGCTGTTTAGCTTCTGTGGGATGTTAGGGGGGATGTTAGGGGAAAAAAGAGAGGAAAGAAGGAGCAAGAGAATATTAAAACGGAAGATTAGGTTGTAACAGTGATATTCAATATTAAGTACAAATGTTCAAAAGGAATGTTTAGACAACTCACTGCAGTTAACTCTTTGATGCCTGGTTGGTGTCTCGGGAAGCAGCTGACCTACCCTGAGATAAGCCGAAGACCTTGGTTAATACTTGCCTACTTTAACTGCTTGTTCATAGTGCCCCAATAACCCTCACTGCATAGTTTGCCAGAAATCCACATCTCCAATCCCAGGTAACAGCAGCCAAGGTAACATTATGGCACTCATTATAAGACTGACAGAATGGTTGTGATTTTGTCCACAGAACCGGTAATAACCATTGTAAAAGGAGGTTGTATTTCTGCTTCTGCGCAGTTTTTCACCTTACTGATAACATCTACTAATACTGGCCAGATTTAATGTGTAACTGTTATCCAGAATCATTCATTGTGGTCCAACTATCACCCTAGCATCAATCCAAAAGTTCAGTACTGTAAGTAAGCAGGTTTTTTGCTGGGTTAACCCCATACACAATTTTTGCCCTCATTTGGACTATTAGCTGCTGGTTTTTCTCCCCTGAAAGTGCACTGAGGCCTGCTATCCAGGCCTCAGTGCCAGTGTTCTGCCCTTATTGAAAAGTATGTTAAATTGGAGGTTGTACGACGGTACATTGCATGCAATTACTTCACATGGCTTTTACACGCATTTGTTAGCGCACATGTTTTTACTGCGAAAATGCATTTTTAAATGCATGCCAATACCACACATTGTTTTTATATTTAAAAACAATGTATTTGTGGAGGGAGGCCCCCAACCCCATAACTTCACTTAAATGCATTGTATTGGCATGCATTTTAAATGCATATTCGCGGGAAAAGTATTTGCGCTAAAAAATGCGTTGTAAAGGCTTAACAAGGTAAAAACCTTGTTTTAAAGGCTGTTTTCTAAATTGGATACACCCAATTGACAAGCACTGACTTACTTATAAGTCCCTAGTATATGGTACCCCAGGTACCCAGAGTATGTAAGACTGTGTGTTCACCCAGGGCTGCAGCACTCTTTGTGCCACCCTGTTTATGACAGAGACAAAATGGAGCACAGTTTTCCACTGCAAACTGAAATTAAGTATTACACTGCTAGTATGACTTTGCCATAACACCTAAGACGACCAACACCAGCCAGCACCAGCAACCTCCTGGGAAGCATGACCAACACCAGCTTCACCCAACTGGTCACCAAACCCACACTCAATGCAGGACACATGCTGGACCCGCTCTTCACATCCAGCGACAGAGTCAAGTACAGTCAAGTAACTGAACTCTTCTTGGCCGACCACTCAATAGTCCACTGACCATCACAGGTAACCCGGACACCACCACCAGGACCCCAAGCTCCTCCCAGTTGTAACAAAGTTATGGCAACCCAGTGGACGGATGCCCTCAAAACCACCAAGGCTGACACTACAGCCTACCTGGAACAGACAATACAGAATTTCTCTGATTGGATCACCAACTGCACACAGGGAGTTGCCCCCATTAAGCCAGACAAAACCAGCACACCCACAAGACAAGCCAACTGGTACACACCAGAACTCCAGACCATCAAACGCAACCGCAAATGACTAGAAAGGCGATGACCTAAGGGCATAAATTTCACAATTGTAGGGATGCATTATAGGGCAAATGCATTAGGTTCACCCTCTAATATGTATTTTTTTAAACTTACAACTGTATGTGAACATAATTTGGTAATCCTTAGATGCCAGCACTCATACTCCAAACCCTGAGTAAGGGTAGAGGCACTCTTTTTAACTTCTCTTTCGGTCCTGATGACATGCCAAGGATCCCTCCTGGACCCTTGAGGCATGAAACATGTCGACTTACACGGCCCACACTACCTGCACTCATCACTGAATTGTTTCTCCTAATCATTGGGAGCTAACAATTTATACATTGCTTTTATCCTTACCAGGGGGGCCCCGGAGTAAATAATTCTTTGGGTACTCCTATTGTGTTTTTATCTCACTATTTCACATGTCTCACACACCGGCACTCACCATCACAGCTTTTTGTGCAAAATATCTCCGCTAAAGAGTCCTCTCACGGGACCGTGGGGTATTGCAGTTCCGACCTCCACTAGGAGCAAACACCCAATGATGAAGCATGATACCCTTACAGGTGTGTGAGGGCGCTACTTCCTAAATAGGAAGGTCCCTTCCCATATACCATTTATCCACAAGAAAACACACTCTATTAGGAATGGTGACCCTACCTTTATTTGCATCACCACAGACCCCAGAGACTGAACTGCCTTTAAGTCAGCCCTCAACAAATAACCCCAATGCATCAAAGACACAAAAAGAGACACCCTGGCAGATTGCATCGATGCAAGTGCCAACCACCATAAGAAACTCTTGAAAAGCTTCAGAGAGTTCTCCTGCCCATCAGCCTCTGAGAACATGGTCCCCCTTCCCTGGAACTCTGTGACACACTGTTGAACTACTTCCACAACAAGATATCCACCATCAACAACAATTTCGAACCCCAACCAACTGACTTCAACTTTAAAAACCTCCTCTCTCCAATGTACACCAGCTACCCACTCACAGCATGGAATCCACTCATCACACAGAACACTGCAGCCATCATGACATGCATCCACTCCGGAGTACCCACGGACCCTTGCTCTCACCACTTTTTCAACCTCAGAAATTAGTAAATCAGCGTGGAACTCACCTCCATCCTCAATGCATCCATCACCATGGCTGCCTTCAACGACAGATGTAAACACGTAGAGGTCAGGCCCCTCCTGAAGAAACCATCTGCTGACCCCAGACACCCCAAATACTACCGCCCCATCTCGTTGCTTTCATTCCACACCAAAGTCCTTGAGAAGGCCATCAACCACCAGCTCACTGAACAGCTAGAAAAACACAACCTGCTCGGCACCTCCCAATCTAGCTTTGTGCCAACCACACCACTGTGACTGCCCTAATCACTGCCACCAATGACATCAGAATCCTCCTCGACTTCTCAGCAGCATTTGATACCATGTCACACCACAGTCTCATCAGAAGAATCCACCAAGTCTGCATCCTGGGAGACACTCTCAAATGGATGGCATCTTTCCTCTCATGGCGAACACAGAGAATCTGCCTACCACCCTTCACCTTGGAACGCAAGAACATCATCAGTGTACCCCAAGAATCATCTCTTAGCCCCACTCTGTTCAACACCCACATGACAACCATTGCTGACATCATCAGAACCCACAGACTCAACATCATATCCTACGCAGACGATTCCCAACTCATCCACTCTCTTACAGGAGACCTGTCCCACAGCCGGAACTAACTTTGGTAACACCATGAGAAGTGTCGCCAACTGGATAAGGACCAACAGCCTGAAGCTCAACATGGACAAGATGGAAGTGCTGATTTTTGGGAAGAACATTTCCCCCTTTGCTGACACCTGGTAGGCCCCCAAAACTTGGACTCACACCCACATCTACTGACCACACCTGCAACCTCGTAATCATCCTGTATAGCAAACTCACCATGAAGCGCCAGATCATCGCACTCTCCTCCACCTACTTCCACACCCTCCCCATGCTCTGGAAAATCTTATGATGGATCACCGTCACCACCAGAAAGACTGTCACTCAAGCCCTTGTCCCCAGTCGGCAGGACTACAGAAACCTGCTCTATGCTGGAATAACTGCCCAACTCCTCAAGAGACTCCAGAGTCCACAGAACGCAGCAGACAGACTCATCCTCATCCTCTCCAAGCCAGCCCACACCCCTCCCCTCCTCAGGAACCTCCACTGGCTGTCTGTCCAGAAGAGATGCCAGTTCAAGTTGCTGACACACGCCTGCAAGGCCCTACATGACCAGGGACCAGCATATATCAACCACCTCCTAAACTTTCACCAACCCACCAGACACCTGCACTCTACCTCCCTAGCCCTCGCACAAGCCCCCCGCATTTGCCAAAGGCACAGTGGAGGTCGTTTCTTCTCCTGCCTCACTGCTAAGGACTGAACCAACCTAAACCTCCTCCTGCGAACAGCGCCCTCTCTGATGAAATATAGAAGGGGACACAAGACCTGGCTTTTCGACTAAGATCAGGGAGACCTTTGCGCCCCAATACCCTCTGGGGCTCTATAAATACTGATTGACTGACCTATGGCAAAGTCACCTCTTCCCTTGAGGATATATGTAAGTCTCCCCTAATAAAAGCCTATGAAGCCCTATCGCATGCAGTTATATACTATTAAGTAGGATATATAGTTTTCAATATATCTTAGCACCAACACTTCCAAATTGTTGTTTTGCTGTGGAATGTTTAGTAGACTCATTGGCTAACAAAGGGTTACTGGCTAGCATCCCACCCTGGCTAACTGTGTTATGGGTCTACCTAACAATGTCAAGTCAGAAACAAATTAATTGTGGCATTAAACCTGACCTGCTACCTAGCACAGATTTAAAGTCACTAATAAAGCTAAGCAACTTTTAGAAAGTTGCTCTTCTGCACTTTAGCTAGTTCAGTGGCCTCACAAAGGCCCTGACACACAGACCCATTTCTGATTGTCTGGGGATACATGTGAGTGACTCCCAGGCCCAAGAGCAAATGTTGACTGAGGTGTTACCTACTCTGCCAAGAAGGCCACTCAGGGTGTTTGCCCAAAAGGCAAGCCTCAAAGGTGAAGGCGCCATTGATGGGCCCCTTGTGACAACATACCTGAATAGGATACATTTTGTTCCTGCATCCAATTAGGAGGCAGAGCCAAGGAAGGGAAACCTTTGCCCAAACCAGTTTTCCTGTAGACGTGTAGCCCCCAGTTAGCAATACCTCTAGGGCGCGCTACCCAGCCCCTGAGGACCTAGGAAGGGTCGCGCGTGAGAAAGGGCCCTCTTTCTGCATGGTGGCCCCACTTTTTGCTGAACTGCTGATGTACTTTGACTGAGTATGCCCTGGGCTCCTGCCAAACAGGTACCCAGGGCCTATGTTCTTTCCCTAGAACTGCATTGAAGACCAAACCCAATCGGCACTCTCTTGCCACAGGTCAGTCCCTGGTAAATGGTACCACAGGTACCCAGGGCACTGATACCAGGGAAGGCCACTTAGGGCTACAGCACTTATTATGCCAACCTTAGAGGCCCTGTACCTTTACACTCACACACTGTGATTGCAGGCTGCTTGTTTTGGTGCAGAACAAAGTGAAGAGTCGACATGACACACACCCCTGTGTGCCATGCCTATAACCCACTGCCCTGGCATTGATCAGCCACCCCTCTAGCTGGGTGCACTATACCAGTGGTGAGGGTAAAGGTGCATGAGTCCTCTACCCCTACAGTGTCTAAGCCAATTCTTAGACATTGCAACTGCAAAAATGTCATTAAGAGTATATGGTGCTGGGAGTTTGTCATTATGAACTCCACAGTACCATAATGGCTTTACTAGTATCAAACTTTTAGCACATTAAATCCACAGCAATGGCAGTGTGGGATTTAATGAAAAATGCACACAGGGGGAATATTAGAGATGCCCCTTGAAAAATGACCTAATGTCCTGGCTGAGTGGCAGCCCCCCATCTGCCACCGCCAGACATGTTTCTGGACCCCTGGGTCGAGAGCCTGCTGCTTACGGGGGTCTGAAACAATGCACATCCTGGGACGAGGTGCCAACCGTCCTCCCCCAGGATGGGCAGGGTCCACGAAGGGGACGCTTCAAAGGCTTCCCACCTTTGTGAGCTTCCCCAGGCCTTTTGCTACCTCCAGCAACTGGTCACCACCGGTTCTGACCCCCACTTTGGGTGGGATAACCAGTGGGAAAACCAAATGTGGAAAGGAGGTGTGCTCACCTCTGCCAAACCGACCCCTCAGGTGGGGTAGGTGAGGTGAAGTACAACTTTCAGTCCCCCACCATCTTGAAGATGGGGGACCCAGCCAACCAGAGTGAGGCATATTCCCCCCCCCCACTGCAGGTGGTGTAATAGGGGGTGTACCCACCCCAAGGAAGGGATCTACTGGTCTCACCCTTTTACTTACCTGTAACACCCCTAAAATCTAGAATTTAGTGGCACCCCTGAACCTTGCCTCCTCAGACAAGAAAAGAAGAAGGAGGACTGAACAGCCGTGCTGAAGCTAAAAAGGGGAGGACGCCCACTGACTTGGCCCCAGCCCTACCAGCCTGTCCCCACCTCGAACCTTCAGAAGAGAAGGACCTGCCCTGCCTTCCAAAGAAAAGACTTTGTCTCCCGTGAACACCAGATTTGTTCACCAACAGACTCCAGCTCCGGCTAAATCCGTGAGTCTGAACTACTCTGCACCCGACACCCACGGCCTGAGTTCAAGTGGCCCAACAACATGAGAAGGTCTCTCTGGTGATCCTAATTCAAGATCCAGTGATCCCTTACCTGCCTCAAGCCTCCAGCTGATGCCTGCAGCCTCAATCCGGAAGGTCCCCCCAACCGCGACCAGGAGCTGGTAAGAAAATACGACCCTACAAGACCCCCCTGCACCCGATGCCCCATGGCCTTGGGTGGCACAACTCATGGTGTCTAGCCAGCCCCCAGCATCCCAACTTACCTCTCCAAGTGGTGGTCGCACCCAGACGACCTTCGTCCCCGAGCCTACAGTGTGTTGGCAAACCGGAGATTCCACATTGAAAGTAACCAGGCACCCAACGACAAACCAGCACCCTGCACCTGGTTGACCTAGTGCCGCTGAGGGTGCACTTTTGGTGCTAACCTTAACCCTCATTTGCCCTGAGCTTAAGTCCAGAAGCTTTGCTCCCATAAGCTTGTGGCCTGCCCATAAGTAGCCACCAACCAGAGCCTCCCTACCCCCATTGGATAACATTAGGCCTCAACACTGCACCTGGCCGCCCTAGTGCCACTGAGGGTGTAAAAAGAGTGCGTCCCTGACCATGGGGGACCCTGAGTCTATTCCCAGAACCCCAACTCCCACAACAAAGTACTTACCTGTCAACCTGTAACACTATTTCCTCCCACAGGATAACATTGACTGTTTTTCTATGAAAACATTTCTAAGTGTGGAGTTGGAAAATCTATAAAAGTCTCTAAAACTGTAACCAAATAACCAAAACGCTTTTACTTACCTGTTTACAGGAAATGTCCCAGTGCAGTATCCAGGTATACTACACTATGTAAGAAAAGTAATCTGTAAAGTAGACTACTTGACATCCCATTGAAATGTCAATGCAAAGTATATGTACAATATTTCAAAGCATTGCATTGCTAGTGATTCTACTGTAATCAAACCAAAGTATATATACAACTGCAATTCAAACTTTATTATTACCGCAAAGTATAAATCACTTACCTGTGCCAGGCGTGCTTGGTTCTAGAAAAATGAAATAACTAAAAGAATATTTTTCTAGAAACAAAATTGGTCTGAGTTCAGTCTTTGAGTGTGTGACAATCATTTGCTGATTGTGTGTGTACAACAAATGCTTAAGACTACCCTCTGATAAAGCCTTACTGCTCGCCCACACTACCACAAATAGACCACAAATAGAGAGTTAGGTGTTACCTACTTTTATCTCTGCCTAACTTTGGGGTTCAACTGCACACTATACCTCGCTTTGGTATAGTACATGGGTACTCACAAACTTTCTCTCGGGGGCCAAATTTACATTGTGGTTTGTGTCCGAGGGCCGTACCGGTGGGGGCGGGGTCAGTGGGGGAGGGGGCGGGGCTAGAGCAACAAAAACAAACTGTGACCATGAGGTTGGACACAGGTCCCTCACCCCCTTCCCTCACTCCCCTTCCCTCACCCTCACTCCCCTTCCCTCCCTCCCTCTCTCCCTCACTCCCCTTCCCTTACTCCCTTACTCCCTCCCCTTCCCTCACTCCCCTTCCCTCACTCTCTCCCCTTCCCTCACTCCCTTGTGGTAAATAAATAAATAATACCTCTATTTTTGACTGGACATAACAATAACAGATAGCTCAATAAATAAGAGTCAAGATTCGAGGTAGCTGGAGTTTGCAGGTTTAATACAGCATAAAGGACAGGAACAGGACAACCTGCACGGGCAAGATCTGGGATGGCTAGCAACTTTTAATAACAGTGCACAAGCATATATAGTTAAACAAAATACATTACAGTACATACAGTAGGCGTAACAGTGGGTGGGGCCTGTAACAGTCGCGAGAGATAAGGCAGAAAGGAGGTGTAACAAGAGGCGTGAACAGGGCGTATACATAGACATGTGATGTAAACGTAACGGAATATGTCACAAATGGGGCGGAAACATGGAGGGGGCTACCTAAGGAGCCGGGACCTCTAACCTAGTGGTGCGCGTAAGCTGGCAATGACGTGTTACTAGGGAGAAGCTGGGGGCTATGACTTCTGAGCTAGAAGGAGAGACGAAAGTCTGGAGAGTCAGAGCGACATGTACCTAAACACTCTGATGTTTAGAGAACATGTTGATAGAATCCAAAAGTTATCAGGGCAAAGGCTAACAGACACTAAGACTGGTGCATGCATTATTCTACATGTAGTGTGTGTTGAGGAATATTAAATGACCATAAATACAGTATTTCTCTTACATGGAGACGTAAAGGCTAGACGATGACTGAAACTATTGATGCGATTCAGTAGCTTAGGAATGCAGAGAAGGAGAGCTGGACTGATAACTGGAATCATAACATACTCTTGGCAGACTGGCAGGCAGAGCCAGGCCGAGCCGGGCACTGTGAGGCAGGAAGTAAGTGAAGGGTCAGGGATACAGGTGGGGGCTGTATCGCTCCTCAGCGAGGGTTCAGGAGACAGGAGCTGAATCTGAGTCCGGGCCCTTTTGAGGCCTAGAAACGGGGATAATTCAATGAATTAACGTGCACACTGTGAAACGTGGCAACGTAACTTTACATAGGCCTAATACTCGTAGCTTTCATGAGAACTGGAAACTGGCATACTAGAGATGGACACAACTGTAATTGCGTCTTTAATCGATCATGGGGAATACATATGCATATTAATCATGCACACATAACATAAGATGGGGAACACGTAGGGACACAGAACATGGCAAAATTTACTTTTCCACATTCCCTCCTTGTCACTACGTTTCCATCAGGAAACATCAATATTCATGATACCATCTATCATTTCATACAGTATCATTTGCTCGTCTCGAAATTTCTTGGAACGGGATCTAGGACGGGACTTGGGACTAGGAATACAAGAGGTAGCACAAATGCCGCAAATCGCAGGGCCACATTGTATACAGAGGCAGCAACTGAATATGATCGCTACTGCAATACCTAGAAATGACAATACTTTCCATCCCCAGGTAGAAATTATACTCCAGAACCAACCGGACCATGTCCAGGTGCCTGGATTCTGGTGTAACTGATGGGCAATTTTATGAAGTCTGGTTATAGCTGAATAAACAGACGGCGCGTTATTAGGAATGAAAATGCAGCAACAAGATCCGATGACTCTACATGCTCCTCCTCTATCGGCCAGTATGACGTCAAGAACGAGACGATTTTGGAGCATGACAAATCTCATAGCAGATTGCTCTTCGGTTAAGTTACCTAGGGCAGAAGTAGTCTCATTCACTACTGCTTCAAGGGTTCTTGTTAACCTACGGATTAACTTACTATTCTGGATAGGTCCTATAAAAAAGAAGAAACCTTTATTAAAATCTTGATACTGTTCTAGAGTAGTTTCAGTTTGATCGACAATTGGGGACTCAATCTCCCTTCTATGTCTGACGTGTACTAGATGTGTGTTTCTATGATAATCAGATGGGGCTAGGAAAACTGGTGGCAGTAGGAAGGCAATGTAACATGTTCCATCCCAATCAAGGGGCAGACGAACATATGCGGTCTGACCACACACAAAATAAGAATGACGTGAGGCTTTGAAAATAGATTTCCCACTGTCACTATATTCGACAGTAGTAGTACAATCACTATGTCCTACATGTGCGGAACCATTATTTCTGACACATAATTCGCCTTTGACTGGTAATACTGAAATAGCAGGTAAGTCTGGAGTAGGATCAGACTGAACATTCAGGACCATAAAATTCGAAGAATAATTACCTAAATTATAAACTTCATTTTCTAGATCTAACCCTGTTCTGTGGGGAAGACCTTGCTTGTCTGGAAAACATGTACTGTTCAGAAGGGACATATCAGTTGAGGATGACGTTAACATGGACCAGGCTCCACATGAGCCATTATGTGAGAACGGATAAGGAAACAGTGGCAGAACTCCCTTTGGTGTCTGGAAAGGGGGGAGTCGACCACACACCCAACAATTTGTGGCAATGCTGGTCTGGTGTGAATAATGTAACATACGGATAAATGAATTGTTGCGCATAGCAAGACGATAGGATAGTTCGTGAGGAGGTAGATCACTAAACGTGTGCTCTACTGTAGCATTAGAAGACTTATTTACATGAGAAATTGGAAAACATAAATGAAATGCATAACCCGTGCAGGTAACCATCAAACTTAGAAACAATAGAAAACTTAGAAAAACGATACATCTGATAGAGTTTCGACTAACTCTCTCACTATGGGGGTCTATCTCATACATGTCAGATACCTGTCTAACCGTTTCACCCGAGGGGGACTTAGACAATTAAACTGGCTGACTTATTTTACTAGACCGGAGCTTCTTTTTATACTCCTGCTGCGGAGTTTCCTCTAACAGGGGAGGCTTGATTTCAAAGTCAGTAGCGGGACAGTCCTTGAAAATAGGGCAGTCTTTAGAATTCTGGCAGTCCAATGTTTTTATGTGACATCCATGGAATTTCTTGACGTGGGACAGGTGCACCCAGCCTTCCAACTTCACAAGTACAAAACATCCTGGAACGATTTCATGCGGTTTCACCTCGGTATTGTCTGGAAATGCGGCGGCAACCTGTGAACGACAAGAGTGTAGGGCAGACATCAAGGAAGCTAGGTAATCTGTCAGCATATTACTTGAAACATCTGTAATACTGCGGGGTCTAGGTGTTCCCCACATGTTTGGGGGGTGGCCGAATACGACCTCATAAGGAGACAGACCTGATCTGGAGTGTGCAACCATTCGCATGAAGAATAAAGCAACTGGCAGGGCAACTAGCCAGTCTACACCTTTCTCTTTACATGTCTTAGCAATACGGATTTTCAGGGTCTGATTATGTCTCTCTACGAGACCGGCTGCTTCAGGATGGCGCACACAATGGAACTTCTACTGGTACCCTAACAAGAGGGAAACATGTTTCATGAGCTCAGATGAGAATGGCTGGCCGTTGTCTGAATACACGACCCTAGGGAGTCCATAACGAGGGAAAAATTCACGAACCAACTGCTTGGCAGTGGTCGCGGCTGTGTAATCTGGAACTGGATATGCCTCTGTCCACCTGGACAAAGCGCATACAACTACGAGGACATACTTGAAACCTCGACATCGCTCCATCTGAATATAATCCATCTGGAGGACTTCAAAAGGGTGGTCAGGAGGCTGGAATCCACCTTGTTCCACCGGGACACTTTTACCTGGATTGAACTGGCAACATATCATACAGGTACGGACTTTTTGCTTGGCTGCAGCTCGTAAGTGCTTGTTGAACCAAAGGTTCTGTATACTGTCTAACATGGCTTTTTCTCCTAAATGTGCTGGACTATGTGCGGTATTGATAATGACTTGAACCATGGAGTCGGGGAGAAACCATGTGGCTTTTTCCTTCGTCACCCATCCCTGATCTGTCTGGACCCCTCCTTGTTCGGACCATTTCTTGATTTCCTCAGGAGTAGCATGTAACTGTATGTCTATGACATCTTGTGTAGGGTCCTTAACTGTCATACATGTAGTCTGTTCTGGAATGAATGTTGGTGTCTTGTTAACTGGAATGTCTGGTGTCTGGGCTGTAAGCTTGGCTGTTCGATCTGCTAGATCATTACCTTGGGAAATAATGTCTGTAACTTTCGTATGTGCTTTGCACTTCATGATAGCGATAGCTGTCGGTAAATGTATTGCATCTAACAGAGCTTGAATGAGGAGACCATGCTGAATCTTGGTTCCATGAGAAGTCATGAAACCTCTCTCCTGCCAGAGCACTCCGAAGTCGTGTACAACTCCGAATGCGTAACGTGAATCTGTATATATGTTTACTTTCAGGTTCTTGGCACGTATGCAGGCTTGGGTCAGAGCGACTAGCTCTGCTGCTTGAGCAGACAGGGTGTCAATACGATGTGTTTCAATAACTTCAGTTTCAGTAGTCACTGCATACGCGGCTACTAGTTCTCCTGTACTGGTTCTCATACATGAACCATCCACATAAAGTGTCAGGTCGGGATCAGGTAATGCAATGTCTGTCAGGTCTTGTCTTGGCTTTGTCATGGTATTAATAACTTCCACACAGTCATGTGTGGCAGGATTTGAAGTAACTGACGGTAACAGTGTAGCAGGATTTAGAATGTTGCAGCGTCTGATTTCTATGTGTGGCTGGAACAGTGTCAGTTCATAACCTGTTAAACGTGCAATGGTCAAATGCTGTGTCTGTGTTCGGTTTAAAAGAACTTCCACGGAGTGTGGAACTTGTACTGTCAGGGAGTGTCCTAATACTATGGAATCACTTTGTCTAATAGCTAGAGCTGTGGCTGCAACTGACTTGAGGCACGCAGGCAGAGCCTGGGCTACTGGATCTAATGTGCTCGAAAAATAAGCACAGGGCTTGTACTGTCCTGCTTGATCTTGTGTGAGAACAGATAATGCAGTACCATCACGTTCTGTGACAAAAAGCGTAAAAGGCTTACTGTAGTTCAGTGTAGCTAGAACAGGTGCTTGGCATAAGGCTTTCTTTAATTCATTAAAACTAAGTGTATGTTCAGATGTCCAAGGGAGGACAGTCGATACGGCTGCCTCCTGTGTCGTTAACTGTATCAGTGGCTTGGCTAGAAATGCATACTGAGGAATCCATTGTCTGCAGTAAGAAGTGAGGCCAAATAAAAGCTCGTACCTCCTTCTGTGTCTTAGGCTGTGGAAGACTCGCTATTAACTGGATACGGTCTGGTGTCAACTGCCTACCCCACTTGGACAGTAAGTGGCCTAAGTAGATCACTTGCTGGACACAGAATTGAAGCTTCGAAGGGGACACCTTGTGCCCCATCTCGGCTAGGAAATACAGAACGGTAAGTGATGCTCGCTCGCAGTCACGCTCAGAACGGGCTGTGATCAGTAAATCATCGACATACTGGAGCAGGGCAGTGTCTGTTGGCATGTGAATATTGTCTAGTTGTCTTTTAAGTGCTTGACTGTAAATGCTAGGACTTTCTGTGAAACCTTGAGGAGCTCGTGTGAATTTATAGCTCCTTCCATTTAAACAAAAACCAAAAAGATACTGGCTGTCTGGATGAATGGGGACACTGAAAAATGCATTCTTGAGGTCTATTACTGTAAAAAATATTGCCTCAGAATCAATGGCTGTCAATAGGGATGAGATATCTGGAACAACTGGATACTGGGGAATGATACATTTATTGAGTTCTCGAAGATCAATCACTAATCGATATACTGGGGGTGCATTTGGATCAGTACGTTTCATGACTGGAATGATAGGAGAATTACATACATTGGAGTCAGTTTCTACAACTACTCCTTGAGCAATGAGCTCGTCAATAATTTTGGATAAGGCTGCTACAGCCTCAGGTGGCAATCTGTACTGTCTGATTCGTGGCAAGACTATACCTTGCTTGAGAGTCACACGATGAGGTGTGATTTGCATGAAACCAACATCAGTTGGACCTTGCGCCCATAGATGCTGCGGAACATTAGACAATCTCGGATCAAAATCTCGTAAAACATAGTGACCCTTGAAGTCACGTAAAAACAAACGTATTCCCTCTGGGGAACAGCAAATAACTGCACCTAATTCTTTCAGTGTCTTAATGCCTAACAAATTTTCTGGACATGACTTCGTAAGCAGTAGATCAGTAGTTCGGGACAATGGACCTACTTCAAGAGTAACTGGCTTTGATATCTCGTTTACAATAGGCTTTCCTGAAAATCCAAGGGAAACATTTCTAGAGCCTGAGAGCGGAGCCCCTGGAACCTCGTCGTGACTAATGGTAGTCCTACTTGCCCCTGTATCAATCAGAAACTTTCTGTCTTTCCCTAATACTTGACTGTGAACATAGGGACCTTCTTGATCTACAGGAATCTCGATGAGAGGCAAGCCTACCTCCCTCTCTAAGCTGTTTCATGAATACGCTTGATACTCTGGATACTCTGTCTGTGCATACTGGTACATCTGCTGTGTAACATGCTGTGTTGCAGCGATAGGCTGCGGTGCTGGAACTGTCTGTTGTGCATTCTGTGGCTGAGAAGTCTGTGAAACTTGTTCTTGTCTAGGCGGACGTGGTCTTTCTTTAGTTTTACCAGTGGCTATGTTGTGTTTCAGAACTGCACACTCGTTTATAAAATGACCTGGCTGTTTACAATAATTGCATGTCCCTTTAACGGGAGTTGCAGGATGACTGGCTTGATTCGGACCCCTCTTCTGACTGTCTTGAGGAACAGATTGTGCAACTAGTACTTTCATTTTCGTGTCTTTCATACGTCTTCTCTCGTGTTCTTGCTCTTCTCTGATTCTATTCTGGTGATACTGGAGCATCTGGAGCATTTGGGACGGGGTACTAGCTTGCCAAGTACTTTCGACTTTCAAAACTCGATTTTTAACTTGTGGACTTGAATTCTCGACTAATTTAGTAACAAAAAGATGAGGGTATGACTCGCTACTCGTCTTCAAACCACTGTTTATTATAAAACATTTCTCAAATCTGGAATAAAAATCACTAGTGTCTTCGTCTTGTTTCTGTTTACAGGCTGAGATTGCATCCCAGTCTTCCTTTTTAGTGGCCAATAATCTAGGCAAAACTTGTATTAATAATTCTGGTAATTCTTTACATTTGTCTCCAAGACCGGTACCTGGTACACGTATCTTATTTTCAGCTTCTAGAGCTGTCCAATCGATCTTTTTCTCTCCCACCTCCCAATCCTTTTCCTTGAGTTTTTCATATATGCCCGCAGGCAACAGGACTTTTAACATTTTAATAATATCTGGATACGTGTATTCTCCCATACGGAGCATGTCTTTTAATTCTCGGTGGAACCCTGCTGGATCTTTGTCGTGACAGGGAGTTAATTTCTTCATCTCTAAGAGTTCCATCTTGGTAACTGGGGTGTAAACAAATACTCGTTGCATTTCACCATCTGGTGTCCTAACTGGGTGTACTTCTCGTAACGGATGCTGTCTATCTATGTAAAACGGTTTACTTTCTGGAGGTGAGACATGAACAAAATGTGGGTTCAGAAACGTTCTATATTTGTGGCGCTGTTCTAGAATGACACTAATTAAATCAGTACCTAAACCTTTCCATCTATACTAGAGTAACTCGTTCAGGACATCATGTAACGGACCTGGATCAGAATGTTGACCCTCATACAGCGTAATGAGGTGCTGGATCATATACATACCCACCAGTCGCTGCTCGGCTGGGGGCAGTTTCAGAAACATTTGTGCCACTATTTCGTCTGGAAAAGTGGTAGAATCAGTAATCCATCGGACTGCTGATCGGGCTAGTTCTTGTTCATGCATAGTACTTAATTCACTATAACCGATTCGTGATTTCAGAATTTGATCGGTAGCTTGAAATACTTGTTCTAGAGAACCTTGTTCTGGTGCTGGAAGATGAAAGACTTTCTTGTGTTCTAGGCGTAAATGTCGGTCTGGAAGTCTAGATTTACCTACATACGCTATTCTGGCGGTAGTCTCGTCGTCTACCTCTTCAGTAGAAGAGTCATTTTCTTTCTCGCTTACTTGTGCTTCTTTGCGTTGTTCGTGTAACCTTATTATTTCTTTACGTATTTTCTTGTACATACTCTCTATACTATTGAGTGTCTTGTGCTTACCCTCGGCTATATTATCACTCCACTTTGTCAGAATTCTCATTTCGGTCGGATCTTTAGTCGGGGAATCTTGTTCCCGTATTAAACAATTGATCAGAAACTTTAATAACATGAACTGGATCTCAGCTTTCCTGAGAGACATGACTTCACCAATACTTTCTGGATCGTCTCCTGTACGAATGAAACGATACATTCTGTCTAGATCTTCTTTCATATTCGGTAGGGTGACCAAATACTCGGACACCTGTCTTATACGTACGGAATATATAACCATACCATCCTCGCCTGGGACTGGATCATAACAGCATTCAGTAAGAAGTCACCTGATTTCTGCAATGGACTTATATTTGGGCGTACGCTGTAACGCACGTTCATGTAACTCGACTGCTCCTAAACGTCTATTTGGCGGCGGGGTACCAGGAGGACCTCCTCCCGCGGCCCCTAAACTGGAATCGTCGACTGATACTCTTCGAGCTGGCAGAGTGACTGAAGTAGCGGGAATTTGTACTACGGGCTGGACCGGGGGTACCGTAACAGGTACTGCAACAGGTGCCCCGGTGACTGGAGGAGCAGGATTTACATTATTTACAGGAGCTGGCAGAACAGGATTTGCATATTCTGGGACTGTGTCGTCCAAATAGGACGAGAGAAAAATATCAGCTGCGGTCGGTTTGTGACGTAGCTTGGTCGGAACTAAGGGTGGCGGAAAATTACATGGTGCTTCCGGGGTTGCTTTTGGCAAGCCCTCGGCAAGAAGAGGATACATACCCTTAATGAGGGCATTCCTCTGTCTGTCTGACTGTTCGGTTTTAACTCGTTCACCTATTTCGATTAGTTCCCTTTCTTGGGCTCTTTCTAAGGATTCTCTACTTAATTCTGACTTTCTGATTTCTTTTTCGGTTCTTTTATGAGATTCTTTGCGCCATAACTCGATGGCATCTTTCTGTGACTGTCTGGCTTTCTTTTTCCATAATACTTCTTCTACTCGCATGATGCACTCGGCATCCCATGTACCCGATACGGGCCATCTATACTTTTCTTCTAACTGTTTGGTGTACTCCACCCACAAATCTAGATACAATATGGCACTTATGCCATGCTTTTGATACATAAAATGACCTGGACTGTCCCTAGGCGGGACAGGAACTGCTTCTTCTAACAGACCTTTTCTAGTTTTTAACTGACGTAACTTGGAAAACAATGGCATGACTGGGCTGGAGTCTAGACACAATACAATACACAATGAACACGATGATTACCAAACAACACATTCATACCACGACATTGAAATACATGAATGACATTTAGGATAACAGTTCGGACAAAACACTACCTGGAATACTGAAAACAGAATACATGAATTTCTCGAGAACAGAACGGACTAGAACAGAAACTAGATGCACTGCTAAAACAGTACGAAACTTACCGGTCTCATAAAGAGACATGTCAGGACCCGCATCCACCTAAGTGGACACTTCGTGTTGGATCTGCGTACCCAAACCCACGGACCAGAGACAATGTAATTGACCCTGTCTAGATACTACCCCAGCAATGGTACTCACCGGGCAGCAAGAACGGAAGGCCTCGGACTGGACTGGACTGCTACGATGACGGATGGACGAACTTCGGACTTCTGTTACGGGTGGGTCTCCGGATACCTCGGACCTTGGACTCTCGGCTTGGGCTCTGGTCGGGACTCGCCGCGTTCCTCCACCGCCTCGTCTGGATGCTGGACCGCAACCTCCGTCTCCTCCGTGGGCCTGAGGGATACTTGAAGCAGAAATATCTGCACGTGCACGGTATGGTTCCGTCACGGCTGCAGAGGATCAGGGGGCTCGCGTGGCTTCTCCGGCGCGTGGGGAAAGGGCAAGTTCCTGTTCGGGCGCCATTATGTGGTAAATAAATAAATAATACCTCTATTTTTGACTGGACATAACAATAACAGATAGCTCAATAAATAAGAGTCAAGATTCGAGGTAGCTGGAGTTTGCAGGTTTAATACAGCATAAAGGACAGGAACAGGACAACCTGCACGGGCAAGATCTGGGATGGCTAGCAACTTTTAATAACAGTGCACAAGCATATATAGTTAAACAAAATACATTACAGTACATACAGTAGGCGTAACAGTGGGTGGGGCCTGTAACAGTCGCGAGAGATAAGGCAGAAAGGAGGTGTAACAAGAGGCGTGAACAGGGCGTATACATAGACATGTGATGTAAACGTAACGGAATATGTCACAAATGGGGCGGAAACATGGAGGGGGCTACCTAAGGAGCCGGGACCTCTAACCTAGTGGTGCGCGTAAGCTGGCAATGACGTGTTACTAGGGAGAAGCTGGGGGCTATGACTTCTGAGCTAGAAGGAGAGACGAAAGTCTGGAGAGTCAGAGCGACATGTACCTAAACACTATCTAGTATCTGATGTTTAGAGAACATGTTGATAGAATCCAAAAGTTATCAGGGCAAAGGCTAACAGACACTAAGACTGGTGCATGCATTATTCTACATGTAGTGTGTGTTGAGGAATATTAAATGACCATAAATACAGTATTTCTCTTACATGGAGACGTAAAGGCTAGACGATGACTGAAACTATTGATGCGATTCAGTAGCTTAGGAATGCAGAGAAGGAGAGCTGGACTGATAACTGGAATCATAACATACTCTTGGCAGACTGGCAGGCAGAGCCAGGCCGAGCCGGGCACTGTGAGGCAGGAAGTAAGTGAAGGGTCAGGGATACAGGTGGGGGCTGTATCGCTCCTCAGCGAGGGTTCAGGAGACAGGAGCTGAATCTGAGTCAGGGCCCTTTTGAGGCCTAGAAACGGGGATAATTCAATGAATTAACGTGCACACTGTGAAACGTGGCAACGTAACTTTACATAGGCCTAATACTCGTAGCTTTCATGAGAACTGGAAACTGGCATACTAGAGATGGACACAACTGTAATTGCGTCTTTAATCGATCATGGGGAATACATATGCATATTAATCATGCACACATAACATAAGATGGGGAACACATAGGGACACAGAACATGGCAAAATTTACTTTTCCACACCCTCCCTCACTCCCCTACCCCGCTCCCCCTTCCCTCTCTCCCTCCCCCACTCCCCTACACTCTCTCTCTTCCTCCCCCACTCCCTTTCTTTCCTCACTCCCTCCTCTTCCCTCCCTCCCTCCCTCACTCCCCGTCCCTCTCCCTCCCTCCCTGAACCTTCCTCCCTCCCTCCCTCCCGCTCCCTCTGTCTCCCTCCCTTTCCCTTCCTCTCCCTCCCTTTCCCTTCCTCTCCCTCCATCCCTCTACCTCCCTCTGTCACCCTCTGTCATTTATTTATTTATTTGTTTGTTTATGCATTTTATAAATTAGTTCTGAAAGTGTCTTTGGAATAGAAGAGATTTGAGGTGCGCTTTGAAGATCCGGGTGGAAATGGTGACACGGAGCGATGGAGGAAGCAAGTTCCAGATTCCAGATTCAGATGCCTAGAGGGTGCAAAAAGCAAGTGAAAAATACCCACTGTGTGCCCATGGGACTTGAATAACCCAATTTCTGTTCTCAATTATACACAACCACCATAAGTCTCTAAAAACGGTATTAGATGTCATCAATACCTCCCACAACAAAGGATACCGAGCTGGGCCTCAGGAATCAGTAGATTTGAATGCTAGAAACAAAACAATTCCTTCCAATAATGGCAAAACAGAAGCAAATCATTCATTTTTTATTTTGTTGGAGATGAAAATCTTAGGGCTGGCAGGGTGCACACAAACGTGTTTTTGGTTGATGGGAACAAAACGCTGTAAACGTTTAATTTCTAAAACAGAGTGATTATGGTAGGCCTCTGTGTTTAAATGTGCTGACCAAAATAATACAAAACAAGACTACTTTTACAACGTCCTCATTTCAAGAAGGATTGCCAGAAGAGACAGGCTTGCAGACAAAAGAATACAAAAACAGCTAACCCCTTATAAAATAAATCATCTGTTACAAACCAAAAACAACAATACACCGACCTATCCTGTCCATAAGAGGTAAACTATCTTTGCACATTTCTCATCCCTTCACTGCATTTTTCATTCCTCTAAATGTGGTCACAGAACTGCTTCCATATTGGTTTTGATACAGAGCGAATGCTTCTGTTTTTACACTTACCCCTCTTCTGCACCCAGCCTTCCTTGACAATTGTAATGTCAGTCATGGTAGCTCCCCTCTGTGCCCCCAACTTGAGGAATTTCTTGCTGCTGACTTCGGAGATTTGGAGCTGCAGTCCTTTTCACTCTGCTAGACTGATGCTGCGAGCCCTAGGTTCAGCGATGAGTCAGCATGCGACAGGAATGGCATCTCACCCTGTGTGTCGGACCGGCTGAGACAGCTTCCGGGCACACACACACACAAAGCTGCACCCGAGCACTTAACAGGTCTTTAAAAGACCATTTGCATTTTAATGGGGCTTTATTGTATTTCACCTCCTAGGCCCCTGCAGCCCCCTCTGCCTATCACCTGAATGAATCACCCGACCGACCCCCACAGAGCAGCAGAGTCTC
This sequence comes from Lissotriton helveticus, assembly GCF_964261635.1. Lineage (NCBI taxonomy): Eukaryota > Metazoa > Chordata > Amphibia > Caudata > Salamandridae > Lissotriton > Lissotriton helveticus. The sequence continues at coordinate 307,603,466 of NC_136070.1, forward strand.
GCTCCGGTTGCAGACACTTAGAAATGTGTTTTTAAAACACTGGTATGATGTCTGCCAGGTCCGCGGGCCGCCAGGGAAGGCTTACCGGGCCGCTGGCGGCCCGCGGGCTATACTATGAGTACCCGTGGTATAGTATATACAGAGTTAGCTTCCTACATTGTGCCCTTTAAAACAAGCATTTGCAATGCAATAGGTCTCGCATTATTAAAGTTTATGCTATTGGTGTTGCATTATTTAGCAATGCCAATAAAACAAACTTTAATAATGCGAGACCTATTGCATTGCAAATGCTGCTGAGCACCGGCATGACCCCGCCCACCTGGTTCAACATGCTGTGATTCTGGGCAAGTCACTTAATCTCACCGTGCCTAAAAAAATGAAACCAAATGGATTTGCCTCTTGGGTAGTGTAACTGGTGCTCTTTTAAAGTGCTCCAATAAGCAATTTGTGCTATATAAAACTGCAAAAAAAAGAAAAACAAAGTTCTTGGGTAATGCCAGACTCATCAGAGGTTGGGAGATGCACGGATATCTTCTCATTCCTTTGAAAAGAAATATAGAAAAAGTTCGGACACCCAACATATTTTTATCAGTCCTGAAAATGGAAACCAAAAGTTCTTAACGGGTCTACGGGTGTCTGTCAACAGAACAAACGGAAAATCTATGTACAAAAATACCACGTACGTAAACCGTACAGTGTACGTGGATTTAATGTAATATTATCAGACAGAGTTACAGCGAAACCGAAAGCAGCTCTCAGGACTGGGCATCGACTGAGGGCGGGGGCTGCCCGCGCATGCGCGCTTTTTGCTGGAGAGGGAGCCCCGGCGCTAAGGCAGCTGAAGTCCCGGGTCCCGTCCCGAGTGACCACCAGCGCTGTGGAGCTCCCACGGCGAGACACACCAAATGGCTGCCGAGGGAGAGAGGGACACGGACGAGACAGAAAGAGCACGGTGAGTGGGAGGGGGGGGTTGTATCTGTGTGTGTGTGTGTGTGTGTGCGCGCCCGTGAGTGGTGGGGGTGCGTGCGTGGCTGTGTGTGTGGGGGGGGTTTGCGGGGGGGTGCATGTGCGTGTGTGGCTGTGTGTGCGTGCGCTTGTATGTGCCTGCGTCTGTGTGTGTGCCTGCCTGCGTGTGTGCCTGACTGCGTGTTTAGGTGAGAATCACAGGCAGGGGATGTGCACGGCGACGTGCGCGCCCTCGAGGGCAAATCGGAGACGGCAGAGGCTCGTGCTTGTACACCGTCTCACATTCCCCCAGACACGCCAGCAAAAGATCTTTCGCAGACAAAAGCATGCTTCGCATGCTTCGCATAATAAAAATGAACTTTTACATGCTGCAATCGCCTGCTCTAAGGCTTCAAAGAATTCCTTGTAAGTTTACGCGTCTTAAGTCTCCTTCCTATTCATTCACTCAAAGCTAGGGTGCATCAATATGTTATTCACCGCAAAGACGTGAGGACAGGAACTTTGACAAGTTTACATTGTAGTAGAAAAAATGTGTTCACCCTTCAAAGCTCAAACGAAATCTATTTAGGTCTATTTAAATAAACCTATCTGCTGGTTGCATACTGAACAATTGCACAGCGTGCACTGAATTTCAACATTTTTCAGTACTTTGACAGTGGTGAACGTAGAAGTGTGACAGCAGCATTCAGTTGTTCAGTCGTTCACTTTGGCTGCAGCTCAGGATAGAGCTGTGTAATAACTTGGCCAAGAAGTGGTTTGACTGTGCAGATTATGGATTGCTCCAGGGGTGATGGACTGTCGAATTCTTCATACGCTGTAACTCATTTGCTGTTGTAAATTCCGCTGTTATCTGGTCAATCGCAACAAGGCCACTAACCCATCGAGACATTTGCCCCGAAGGCTGCAAACACAAAGCTTACAGGCAAAAACCCCGCGGACGGAATTATTGCCCATTTATGCGGAAGTCAACGTGGGCCCAGCTGGGCCGCCCGTCTCTGAACAGCATTGCCTTCAGCACGAGCGACATTGTTCCGCCACAGGACATGTACATTTGTTCTGACATCTAGCATGTCAAGCCCTTGCCATGTTGTTGTAGCATTTCGCTTTGAACTCAACATTGCAAGAAGGAGGGAAGGGTTTCAAGCGAGGCCTGTAGCATTGCTGTTCGTTTCGGTTTGACGTGCCCTGGTAATGCGTGGCGGCAACTTCCTCTTCCCGCCTCCTAAGGGCGTCACTGACGTGCCCGGCGCAGCGCGGCATGCACCCCCCGCTCGCCTGATCTGCCTGTAATGGCTGTCAATATTATCAGACAGAGTTACAGCGAAACCGAAAGCAGCTCTCAGGACTGGGCTGCGACTGAGGGCGGGGGCTGCCCGCGCATGCGCGCTTTTTGCTGGAGAGGGAGCCCCGGCGCTAAGGCAGCTGAAGTCCCGGGTCCCGTCCCGAGTGACCACCAGCGCTGTGGAGCTCCCACGCCGAGACACACCCAATGGCTGCCGAGGGAGAGAGGGACACGGACGAGGCAGAAAGAGCACGGTGAGTGGGAGGGGGGGTTGTATCTGTGTGTGTGTGTGCGCGCCCGTGAGTGGTGGGGGTGCATACGTGGCTGTGTGTGTGGGGGGGTGGGGGGTGCATGTGCGTGTGCGTGTGTGGCTGTGTGCGCGTGCGCTTGTATGTGCCTGCGTCTGTGTGTGAGCCTGACTGCGTGTGTGCCTGACTGCGTGTTTAGGTGAGAATCACAGGCAGGGGATGTGCACGGCGACGTGCGCGCCCTCGAGGGCAAATCAGAGACGGCAGAGGCTCGTGCTTGTACACTGTCTCACATTCCCCCAGACACGCCAGCAAAAGATCTTTCGCAGACAAAAGCATGCTTCGCATGCTTTTTAGGTCTGCTCGACCTAAAAAGGGCAAGGATGGGGCACTTTGGGATAGCTAGATACCACATATCATAGGAAGCTCATCATTAGGTAGGAGGGGACCCAGTAGCCCATTGGCTAGTGACCTCGTGGTCCCCTCTGGGCTTTTTCCCAGGATAAATATGGCACCCTGCCCCTTAGTTCACACTGGAGAAGAAGAGAGGACTGAAGAATGATTGCTCTGCTGCCCTTGACTCGCATATAGGCTGCACTATCGAGAGACCTGCACCTGCTGCACTTCTGGGCTAGTGAGACTGGTACTGTGCCTATGGCTCATTATGCAGGGGAAAATAGATTTCCCACCTTCACCCAAAGCAGTGACTCCAAAGGTCAGTCAGCTAATACCCTGGAACCAGATCCAGGGATACAAGAGCTGAAAGTGCCCAAATTAACAAGTTGAAAGCCACTGCAGAAGTGTTGCTGCTTCCAGTCGCCAGGCAAGACAAGAAGCAAACCATAGATAGCCAAAACTTACACTTCTATCTGCCAGACCCAGGAGTGCTATCAAAATCTGTGTGTGTTGCACTTAAGGGACACCAGCCCCACCAACGCGTTTGCATTCAACCTTGGTGCCACAAGATCAGTGGTGCAGCGTCGGCTGTGCAACTACTGCAATGTAGAGGACTGCGAGGGACCTTGATTACCATGGCCAAAGTCGCCCCATCCCATATCACCTGTGGATCGAGGAACCACCACAGAGATGCCCCTATTGACTGCACCACAACCAGAGCATCCTTTGAGCATCCTTTTGCCTATATCCTCAGAATCAGGACCACTCAATTGAAGTCTATGGCCGTTGTCCTGTAAAGTTTGGAGTTTACTTTAAAAAAGCTCTGTTGACCAGTTAACTGTCCAAAGTATCCTTTCTGGCCCCCCAGACATTTTCCCTGTAAGATTTGGTCTCCCAACCCAGTGCCAGAGTACCCGTACTAACTCTTTCAAACGTTTGAAAAGTTTACAAACTTTTTTTGATCAATGCTTGTTTGCAGTTGCATTTAAAAGTGATAACAACTTCTAAAATCTGTATCTCTGGAACCCTCTTGTGGATTTTGATGATTAAGGTCTCTAAAAATGTATAAACATATGCTCCATGTTTATAAATTGATGTAGTGTCTGTTTATTTGTGTTTGATTTTCTTATTTTGTTGTTTGTTGCTGTTAAATGCTTCACGCTAAGGGGCATCAAGCCCTTTATCGCCGCATTATTGGCACTTTTCTGCTGCTAACACGGCGATATCAATAACACAGTATTACCAAGCTGCAGCAACACTTCCCACAATGCCCTTCCATGACGCAAGTAATGACAGATACTTCAGGAATTCTGACGTATCTGCCTGTGCTAAAGTCATGCATTGCTGCAGTTGTGTCACAACCATGATGCAACTCCAGCAATGCATGGGGACAGCCTATCCCCCGTGGCAGTGCCTCACCCTCACGCCTGCCATCAGGCAGGTGGAAGGTACTGACGCAGTGCTGTTCATGAAGGGTGCCCAAATGTTGGCGCTATCGGATATCCATCGGTGGCGGTTGCATGCTGCGGTGTCATCGTTTGGAAGCATTGGTGGAGTGTTGGTGCGGAGCGAGTTGACGAGATGTCCTTCGGTGGCCTTGATCCAGCTACGAGGGGGTGCGCTGATGGCGGTGGCATCTGGTGGGCAAGGTAAAGACATGATGTTACCAATGATGGTCGGTCCAGGAGAGTACGGTGTTGTGGCTGCAGTTAAAGTCCATGCTGGTGGAGGTGATGTGCTCGACCATGTGTCCTGCTATGTGGCTTGTTGCGGTGACTTGCTGCTTGCGTCTGATGTAGGGGACCTTGCCCGTAAGGGGGGGTGTCCTGGTCATTGGGGTTGTCCAGGTGGAACTTGAGTTCACTGAGTGGGATGTCGCCGGTGGAATGGAGACCCTGGGGTGCAATGAGGTCTACAGTTGTATTGGAGAATAGGGAGCCATGTCCCGGGGGGCCTGCACATGAGGGTGCTGCAGAGAATGTCCTTGGGCCTGTTCCGGATCTTGGAGTTGACTGAGTCCATGGTTACCCTTGAGTCATTAAAGTGCATGGTCAGTCGGAGTGTGCTTCTGTAGGTTATGACAATGCCTCTTCCCTGATGGTTGGGGTTCTCCATGCGGGTGATACTGCAGCTGTCAGTGATGGCGATGTCCGGTCCGGAGCAGAGGCTGGTCCTGGCAGGGGAGATGGTATCCATGGTTGATGGTGAGGAGGCTGCTAGCGTTGTATCGTTGGAGTGTCCAAGAGGAATGCTCCTTGGTGCTGAGCCCAGTCAATGGGCAGAAGGGCGCAACTGGTGTAACCTATGGTTGCCTTTGGCACGGGAGACGACCATTACAACGCAGGTAGTACATCGTTAACAATGCCACTTTGACAACGCAGGTGCCATAACATCGCATTTGAATACAATGCATTGTGAGGTCAGTAATGGGGTAATTTAAAGTTATTTGGGAGGGTATGGGTTTCGATGTATAAATTCAAAATTGGGGTGTGTTCTTGGGTAAAATATGAAAATTGGGGTGTGTTTTGGGGTAAAATATGAAAAATGGGGTGTGTTTTGGGTTAAACTATGAAAAATGGGTTGTGTTTTGGGGTAAAATATAGGGTATGTTTTGGGTAAAATATGAGAAATGGGTTGTGTTTTGGGGTATAATATGAAAAACCGGTTGTCTTTTGTGGTAAAATATGAAAAATAGGGTGTGTTTTGGGGTACAATATCAAAAATGGGGTGTGCATTTGTCTCAAGTGAGATTTTTGGGTGTGTAGTGGGGCCCAAAAAGGAATTTCAGGCTTCACGGTTGGGTTTGTGGTGCAAAGGTAAGTTTTGGTTTGCACTCACTGAAGTGGGAACAGTGATCTCGATGTCTCCACTATGCAACACCTACTCTACTGTTGCAATTTGCTTAGTATTAGTATGCATTGGAATGGGATGTTATGGCATACCACTACGTATGTGCCTTTGGCACACAAGTGGTATGTCCGCTGTGCATGGGCGCACAGCAGCCACCATTGAGAAGTGTGAGGGGCTGTACAGCTGTGAGGTGGTAAATGGCAGAAAGAACACTGGATGGTGCGTGGACGCGGGGATGTGTGTGTGAGTGGGTGTTGCTAAAAATGTATTGAGGGAAGTCTTAGCTCGCAGCTGTGTCCCATGTCTTCGTAGCTCCTGCTCTCTTGTGTCTGCTTTCAGGAAAAGAAAGTAGGAAGCTAGGCTCCCTCCTCTTAGTCAATCACAACGCTGAGATGTGGCGGTGGAATTGGTAATTTGCAATAAGAAAAGTCATGCAGCCAGGGGTCGGCGGGGTGGGCATGTTCTCCATGCAGGCTATAATACAGCCTGCATTGCGAACAGGGAAGTGCGCATGACTGCTTTGGACATCCTGAGTGGGCCAACCAAACAGTCATTGCGCCCTTGAGTGGGCATGACAATTCGCCCATGCCCTGCTTCATGTTTGGAGCAGTCCTACCCACCTTACCACCCCCTGAGGATACATAGCATGATCACATCAGTTAGTTATCCCTTGTTAGGTCTCGCTTACACAGCGTGCATGCGCTGCATAATAGGAGATCTCTTGAAATCGATTAGCTTTTTAAGCCAAAAAACGAGCATGCATTGCATTCCTTACAATGGCAACACGTGCACATTTGGCAATTCCCTTGCGGGAGTTAGCAGCGCCATCTGTTAGCAATTATTGCGCTCGCTCCCGCAAGGTAGACGCTGCGTGTCCTTGCTCTCGGCTAACTTTCGTGGCCTCGTGGCCGCGCTGGTCTTTCAGCGCTTGTTCTTTCTGGTTTCTATTCACTTTGTCCCCTTTATATATTTCAATATATGGGAACACCTACAAAACTCTTGTGACCCTAGGATGCATTCATTAGTGTGGGCATTAGAAAGCGCTGCATGCCTCGCCAAAGGTCCTTCATAGTGCTTCAAAACCGGCTTACAGGAGGAGGATGATAATTAATAACAATCACTTTGTCCCCTTTATACATTTCAATATATGGGAACACCTACAAAACTCCTGTGACCCTAGGATGCATTCATTAATGTGGGGGTTTCATAGTACTTCGAAACCGGCTTACAGGAGGAGGATGATAATTAGTAACAAATCTGATTGGAAAAAGGGGAGTCTCCTAATAAAAGAGTGCTGTGTTTGAGCTACTTGGCACACTTTATCTGGCTCTCATGTTCTCTCTTTTCCCTGATCTTAGCTCTTGCCCCGTATCAGCCGTCAGCCTCCTCTTCTTCCAAAGAAGGCTTCCTCTTCTACTGCAACCCCCACCTGTCTGCCTCCTCTCCTCTCGCCCCCTAGACTACTAAACTTGCCCCCTCCTCACGGTTGTTCCACACCTTACCCTGGCTCCACCCTCGCAGTGCCCTAGCCACAGGCAGCAGGATGTAGAACAGGATACTCCTGATCATCCTCCTAGCTCGTGCTGCAACCTTTCCACCACGTGCTTCCGGTACAACAACAACAACCTCCCCTTCCTCATTCAATGGCAGTCGGAACTGGAAAAAGGCATCTCCGTGGCAACCAGCAATCAATCATGACAATTGTATACCGCGCTACTCACCCGGAAGGGTCTCAAGGCCCTGGGGGGGGGGGGATACGTTACTGCATGAACAGCCAGGTCTTGAGTTGCTTCCTGAAGGAAAGGGGGTCCTGGGTCAGCTGAAGGTGGATGGGGAGGGAGTTCCAGGTCTTGGCTGCCAGGTAGGAGAAGGATCTTCCTCCGGCGGTGGCTTTGCGGATGCGTGGAACGGCGGCGAGTGCGAAGCTGGTCGATCGTAGCTGGCGGGTGGGCGTGTAGAAGGTCAGGCGGTCGTTGAGGTATTTGGGGCCCAGGTCGTGGAGAGCCTTGTGTGCGTGGGTGAGGAGCCTGAACGTGATCCTCTTGCGGAGGGGAAGCCAGTGCAGGTCTCTCAGGTGGCCGGAGATGTGGCTGTGTCGGGGTATGTCCAGGAGGCGTTCTGGATGCGTTGGAGTCTTTTTTGCAGTTTGGCTGTGGTTCCGGCATAGAGGGTGTTCCATAGTCCAGTCGGCTGGTGACGATTGCCTGGGTGACGGTCTTCCTGGTTTCGGTGGGGATCCATCGGAAGATCTTGCAGAGCATGCGCAGGGTGTTGAAGCACGATGAGGAGACGGCATTGACTTGTCTGGTCATCGAGAGGGAGGAGTCCAGGATGAAGCCCAGGTTGCGTGTGTGGTCCGTTGGCTTGGGAGTGGAGCCCAGGGCAGGGGGCCACCAGGAATCGTCCCAGGCGGAGGGTGATGATCCCAGGATGAGGACTTCCGTCTTGTCTGAGTTCAGTTTCAGGCGGCTGTTCTTCATCCATACGGCGACGTCTTTCATCCCTTCGTAGAGGCTGGTTCTGGCGGTGGCGGGGTCATTGGTGAGGGAGAGGATCAGCTGCGTGTCGTCAGCATAGGAGAGGATGTTGAGGTTGTGTTGGCGTGCGATGGCTGCGAGAGGGCTCATGTAGACGTTGAAGTGTGTTGGGCTGAGTGATGATCCTTGTGGTACGCCACAAATTACTTCCGTGGCCTCGGATCTGAACGGGGGAGGCGGACTCTCTGGGTTCTTCCGGCAGCACTACTCCTAGCCTTCATGGGTACAAAAGAAGGACTGCTGCTGAGTTGCAGATGTGGACACATGAGAAGGGCCCGAGAGAAGTTTCTTTCAGCGGAAAAGAAACAGCACTTCAGCAAATGGCTCATTTTGAGGTCTGGCTTTACAGGTACTGCGACCTTATGTATTTAGTATTACCTAAAAAGAGCATTCACTGAGAGCTGCTTAAGTGGGAGTGCATGTTTTGATTAGGCAGCAGTTGTGTGCTCTCTTAGTCACTTTCATTTTTTAAGATCTGGTAAGTGACAGCTTTAACTGTTCATATCCTCATGTAATAATAAACAAGCATTGGCATAGCCAATAGATCTCGCCTTTGGGACCAGCTGCATAACTTAATACTTATAAGGTGGTTATAAGGTGGTCCCAAAGACGAGACCTATTAGCTATGCCAATGCTTGTTTTTTAATGTTATGTCTCTTAAATAGAGATAGTAAGGAGTCTTTAGTATTAATTGGTAGTGAGGTGTTTTTGTAGTTTAGAGATGGATTTTCAGGTTTGGTGGATGGGTAGAGTTAAGGGGTACCACAAGGATGTCTGTACCATGCCTCCTTATGCTTTTTTTGGGAAACATTTTTAGGATGCAAGGACTGCTGTAATGGCTGCATCAACATTTTCTTCAGCGGTTGCTGCTGGCCAATAAAATATTATGTGTATTTGTATAGTGCCCAAGTCACCTGGGAGGGTATACAGACATTGAAGCAGGAGCTTTAGGAACGATGTAGGCTCAGGCATGACTGCTGGATCTGATTTTTTCCCTTTTCAATCTGTTGTTTTGGCTTCTCTGAGCCCGCACTTCCAGCTTCCCGCCGTTGCTGCCCCTGCAGCCCGCACCCCTGCCCTCACCCATTCCCGCATCCCAGATGATCATTCCCCTACCTAATGGCAGCCGCTGTGCGGCCGTTTTCGGCCGCTAGGCGGCGATAATTCTATCGCTCTATTAGCAAGCTGTCGCTAACTGATGTTAGCGACAGCTTTTAGGCGATAGCGAGCGGTTTGGGGCCTGCTTTGCATGTCAGTGATATTTATCGCTAATGACATGCAAAGTGGGCGTACCCAACCTGTTAGCGACTGAAAGCAGTCGCTAACGTCGCTATCGCCTATTAGCAAGGCAGGCGTAGCGATGGAAATATTCCCGCTATCGCCAAAAAACAACGCCTGCTCAGACCAGTTCTTAGCCATGTTATCCGATGGGAGGTGGATAACCTGGCTAAGAGCATTTCGTCGCTAATGCGTGAATATCACTGTATTCTCAGCGATATTCACGCATTTCGCCTGATTTTAATCGCTTTTGAGATAAACCTTGCTAATATCAAGTTATCTCAGCAATAAAAACTGGTGATGCGCGGCGATAAAAATATTGTCGCTAGCCCTATTTAGCGATAACTATCGCTATTTGTTGGTAATATGTCCCTCAATTTCCTTTTGCAGGTCATTGTTCACCACTTCCTATTTGAGAATGGGTTTTCCTTTCAGTGCATCACAATCTTGCTTATTCCAGCTTGATGCTTGTTCTGGAGTGCACCAACTTTGTTTCTTTGCTCCAGCTTCATTGTATAGCTTTTTCATGGATCTTCTGTATCTTCTGTGCCTTTGTGGGATTTTTCTCGCAATCCTTTTTCTTTCCCCTGTTGTCAAAAAATGCATCACTTTTTTTCATCATTTACTTTGGAAATGAGCGAGCTGGTGGCCTATATAGAGTATGGTTAAGTGCATGTAGCCAGTCACAATGGCTGCAATTGGAAAATATTTAACTTCAGCTTTCAAAGTGGGTTTGAAAGTCCTCCCTCACGGAATGTCAATTACGGTACTGGTGAATGGTGCACACTGCTGCACTTGCCTAAAGAACGCCCTGTAGGGTTGCAGTCTCCCAGTATCTTCATCAAGCGCAGTGGTGATCTATTAGTGACTGCACTACACAGCGATGTGGTCTACGCACCGCAGCACTGATCATGATGAGCCTGCACGGCCAGGATTCTGCTGCTGTCTTCTGCACTACACTGCACTTTATGAATGGATTTGCCAAACACTGCATTCGGTCTGTGATTTGCTTGAAGACTGAGGAAGTTAGTGACATAGGGAGCATTCTAAATGTCATCACAATGGCCAGTATTTGGACCGATTTTAGGATCTCTTTTACTGGGGCTTGGAAGATTCCACCAAGGTAGTATTTGAGAATGCAGCTGGCAAACGGTGCGCTGTACTGAACTTTAACAGTAGTGCATTCTAGTCTTGATGTCCCCCAGGGGACCATGGTCCTGTATTTGCTTACATACACAATACATCACCCGGGCGCGGTTTGTGCTCGCAGTCAGGGCTCTGTTAAAGAGTTCCACGCGGTACTGCACTGTATTAATCATTCGCCCAAAGTTAGCACAGTGCCCTCTTTGTGACTTTTGCACACAGTGCGTGCTGTGCTATATTTGTGATAACACCACAAAGATGCACTCTCATCAGATTTCCCACATATTGCTGCCACGAGTTTTCTGGCAGCACTGTTCCCGGTAAGTGATTTTTCCACACATCGCAGCAGGATTCCACAGCACTGAGGTCTATTTGTATCTCTCCACACGGTTCTGCCCTCCATTCCTTATTCTCCTACACTGTGAAGTTGTTTTGTATATTTTCCCATGCTGTTCAATTCAGTTTAACATATGTTGTTTGAATGCTTTGCCGTCCCATTTGACCCATGTGGTGTCGCGGGACGAGGGAGGGATTCCAGGACATCTTAATCAAACTGTTATCATTATGGGTGATTGTTGGACCTAGAGTTGTCAGGTCACCCAGGGTAGCCTGGCCTAGGGTAAGACAGTATCAATAGAGGCACATGTGTAAAGGTTGCAAACCACCCAGCAGTAACTTAATGAAATATCACTCAAAAATGACACTACACCAAGGTTTGTGTAAAAATAAGAGCTGGTTTATAAAAATAAACTTTGGTCTTGTTGACTTTCTTTTTTACGCGATTTCAATGCATCACAGAATCTTACAAATCATTACTACTTTTACTCTCATTAGTCAAACTAATAACAGTCACTTTAAGTTGAGCTTATTCAGTTCTAATAGACTTTCCTTCATACATGTAAGGTAGGTTAAATTACAGTATTTAGCCAGCACTTTTCACTGTTCTGTATTGCGTTCATTCAACAGAGTTACAACACTTTCAATGACTCATGGGATATGTAAATTGATCTCTCTCAAAGTGTTAGCCTCCCAACCCTTCTTCTTCCTGTCCCAGCAAACCGGGGTTATTGCCAATACTGATCGGGGACAGTCCCCACACAAGCCCAAATCGATATCCCGTTTACAAGGGAAAATCCAGTCAGAGGGACTACCAGGACTCCTAAAGAGATTCACAGAGGAACTGGATTTAGTGAAGACTTGTAGCCGGATTTCCAGTTCCCAATCCTCTGTTCACCCGGGTTGACTCTCACAAGGATTATCCCCTGCTGGTGCGTGGGGTTTCAAGGACTTTCCCTGTCTTCACCTCACCTCTCCCTTCAGCTTCAGTCAGTGGGGGCTCAGGGGATACCCTGGTTGGCTTCTCCCCAAACCTCCCTGTGGGCCCAGCTTACTTGGTGGGTGCGCGAGTGAAACACCCTTCTCCTACCGCTGGGACCTCAATTTACTCACAGACCTCCGGGGTGTAGGAAGGCAGCAAGACGTCTTCCAGCCCTCCGCTTGCAATCCGCTCCGACCGGGGGTTGACTTGAGCCTCCCACTGCCCGGCGGAGAGTCTTGGTCTCCGCGTAGATCGCGCAGGGGGAGACTGACTGATTCCGCCCTCACTCCGGAAGCGCCGCTGAAGAGACGCTACCTTCGCGCCTCACTCCCTGGGCATGCGCGGGAGTAAATCCGCATCGGAGACGGCACCGCCCACAGCCGGGGAAGAACTCTGCTCAGGCTTCCTGGCCTGCGCACACGGGGAGACGCTATTCCGACCCCTTCTCCTCACCAGCCAGATGCCAGGAAACCACCGGACACTCCCAGACGGTGGGGGCTTCAACTCCCTCAGCAGGGGAGCCGCCTCAGTGCACCACAACGGACGGAGGGGGCCCCTCCTGGCTGAATGAACGACGAGGGGGAGTAAGGTAGGGGAACGCTTCGGTCTCCTTTCCTCCTCCTACTCTTCGCGGCCAGGTCCGATGAAAGCGCTCACTGTGATGGTTTTTCCTGCTGCTCTGAACTGGTAGTTCTACCGCATGGGGGATTCCCTCAGTTGGGCCTGATCCACTGGAAGGGAGGCAGATACGCAGACTGGGCAGCAGTTCAATAAGGGCTGACAACCCTGACAGGATCTCCCTTCTCCTTCTCACAGTAATCGATGCTCCAACCAGACCTCAGAGTTTCTCTTCCACCAAGCACCAACAAACCACTATTACTCTTCCCAGCACTCCTCAAAATGGCCGCTCTGGTTCTGGCCTTATATAGGCTGACCCTCAGAGGTCCAGAGGGGTCCAGAAGGTTCTGGAATGCCCTACTCTATCCTATGGGGCAGGTTCCAGGTATGTCAGTTGTGACAGTTGGTAGCCACCATTTTGTGACTCCAAGGGAATTCCTATCAGGAAAGGCCTCTAGGCCTGAGGTAAAAAACTATGAGGGCGAAAGAGCACCTATCCCCCAGACCAACACCATAAAAATTCTAGTGGACACAAAAATAAATAAAGGCATGAGGGGCAAAAAGGGGACAAAATAAATAATAAATTGGAGGGACTACGCAAAAGGCCAGACAGGTCTAACACACGTCCCCCCCAGCTGAAAGTGGGGAGAACTACCCAACCCTTTGGGAGTCCTCATCACTAAGGCGGAAATACCTGGAGAGACCGTCTGCATTGGCGTGGTCCACTCCAGGCCGGTGTTCCACCCGGAAGTCCATTCCCTGTAGGGAGATGGACCATCTCAACAGCTTGGGATTTTCCCCCTTCATCTGCATCAGCCAACGAAGGGGGCGGTGGTCAGTCTGAACCAGGAAGTGCGAGCCAAACAGGTATGGCCGCAACTTCTTCAGAGCCCACACCACCGCAAAAGCCTCACGCTCAATTGCACTCCACTTCTGTTCCCGGGGAAGTAGTCTCCTGGATAGGAAAACTACAGGCTGATCCAGACCCTCTTCATTGAGTTGCGATAACACTGCCCCAATGCCATGTTCTGATGCGTCTGTCTGGACAATGAACTCTTTGGAGAAGTCTGGGGCCCTCAGGACCGGTGCTGCACACATTGCCTGCTGACAAGCCTCCGTCCAAACTACCCGTCGAGGTTGTTTCCTTGAGGTAAGCTCTGTGAGGGACGCTACAATAGTGCCATACCCCTTCACAAAGCGACGGTAGTAGCCTGTGAGGCCCAGGAAAGCTCGGACCTCAGTCTGTGTCTTGGGGGGTTCCCAGGCTGTGATTGCCTCAATCTTTGCCTGCAGGGGCTGCACTGTCCCCCTTCCCACCAAGTGTCCAAGGTACACAACCGACCCCTGCCCAATCTGACATTTGCTGGCCTTGATTGTCAGTCCAGCTTGTTTCAGGGCCTGGAGAACTGCTTGCAAATGTTGCAAATGGTCCTCCCAACTGCTACTGAAGACAGCAATGTCATCCAGATAAGCAGCGGAGAAACCCTCCATTCCGGAGAGGACCTGGTTCACCAGCCGCTGAAAAGTGGCAGGGGCGTTCTTGAGCCCAAAGGGCATCACGCAGAACTGAAAGTGTCCCTCAGGCGTGGAGAAAGCTGACCTTTCTTTTGCTCCGTCTGTAAGGGAGATCTGCCAGTACCCTGAAGTGAGGTCGAAGGTACTCAGATATTGGGCAGCTCCCAGCCGGTCAATCAATTCATCCGCCCTAAGGATCGGATGAGCATCAGTCTTGGTGACTGAGTTCAGTCCCCGGTAATCCACACAGAACCTCAGTTCTGGAGTGGTGCCTGGTGGAGCTGCCTTTGGCACTAGAACCACCGGACTGGACCAGGGGCTGCTGGAAGGTTCAATTACTCCTAGCTCCAGCATCTTGGCAACCTCACCATGGATGCTAGCCTTCACCTTGTCGGACAGCCGGTAGGTCTTTGACTTCACTGGTGGGTTGTCCCCTGTGTCCACATCATGGGTACACAGGTGAGTCCTTCCCGGGACAAGGGAGAACAGCGTAGAATACTGCTCCAGTATCTGGCGGCAGTCCTACCGCTGTTCAGGAGTTAGGGATGGGGAGAGAATCACTCCCTCCACCGACCCATCCTTTTCCTGAGACGAGAACAGGTCTGGGAGAGGTTCGCTTTCCGCTTCCTCTCCTCCATCAGTCACCATCATTAAGATGACCTCGGGCCTCTCATGGTGGGGTTTGAGTCGGTTAGCATGTAGCACCCGTAGGGGCTGTCGAGGGGTCTTAAGGTCCACCAGGTATGTGGCCTTACCCTTCTTTTCTAACACCTCAAAGGGGCCTGTCCAGCGATCCTGGAGGGCACTTACCTCTCCAGGCTCCATCACCCACACTTTCAGGCCAGGCTCCAACTCCACCGGGTGAGCGTTGTGGTCATACCACTCCTTCATCACCGCCTGGCTGGCCTCCAAGTTGTCAGAAGCTTGCTTCCACAACTTCGCCATTTGGCTCCTGAAGGCCAGCATGTAGCTCACCACATCCTGGGGGGGTTTCCTGGGAGACTTTTCCCATCCATCCTTCACCAGGCTGAGAGGACCGCGTACAGGGTGCCCATACAGAAGCTCAAAGGGGCTGAAGCCCACTCCCTTCTGTGGCACTTCCCTGTAGGAGAATAGCAGACAGGGTAGGAGGACGTCCCACTTCCTCCGCAGGCTTTCAGGCAGACTTCTGATCATGCCCTTCAAGGTCTTGTTGAACCTTTCTACCAGTCCATTGGACTGGGGGTGATAGGGAGTGGTGAACCGGTAGGTCACTCCACACTCCTTCCACATTGCCCGCATGTATGCTGACATAAAGTTGGTCCCCCTGTCGGACACAACTTCCTTGGGGAATCCCACTCGGGTAAAGATCCCCATCAGGGCCCTAGCCACCACAGGTGCAGTGACAGTCCTCAGAGGTATTGCCTCTGGGTACCGTGTGGCATGATCCACCAGAACCAGGATAAACCTGTGACCAGCTGTTCTTGGTGGATCCAATGGCCCTACAATGTCGATGCCCACCCTTTCAAAGGGGGTGCTAACGACAGGAAGTGGTTCCAGGGGAGCTTTCAGCTTCACCCCTGTTTTCCCACTGGCTTGGCAGGTTTCACACATCCGACAGTAGGTGTTAGACGCCACTTTCATCTGAGGCCAGTAAAAGTGGGGGACAAGCCGAGCAAAGGTCTTGTCCTGACCTAAGTGTCCTGCCAAGGGAATTTCATGAGCCAATTCCAGCAGAAAGGCTCGGTACCGTTGCGGGACTACCAAGGCCCTTGATGAACCAGGTAAGGGTACCTTGGGTTCACTGTAGAGGAGTCCATCCTCCCAGTAAATGTGGTAGTGTCCCGCAACGTCCCCTGCTGCCTGGGCTTCAGCCTGTCGCCTCAGTCCCTCAAGGGTAGGGCACTCCTTCTGGCCCTTACAGAACTCCTCTCTGGTAGGCCCTCCCTCCGCATGCCACTTAGCAGGGATGGGCAGGTCCTCCAGAGAATCTACTTTCCCCTTCATGGACTCCTGGTCCACCACCGCAGGTGGCCGATCTGTCACATGAGGTGTGGAAGCCGAAGCAGGCTTCTCCTGTCTTCGGGTCTGTCCCTTTTTGGCAGCGGGTTGGGCCATTGTTCCAGGCTCCAACCCAGGTGAACTCCCTCTCCGGGCAGTCGCAGACCTTGTGCTCACACAGGCCCAGTCAGGTGTACCTAGCATCGCTGAATGCGTCCGGTATTCCACCTCTCTCCAAGCATTATGCTCCATGTCATTCCCCAGCAGACAATCAACTGGCACGGCAGGGCTTACGGCAACTCGAAGTGAACCTGCAACCCCTTCCCACTCAAAGGGAACCTCAGCCACGGGATAGTGGCCCATTCTGCCGTCAGCCATCGCGGCGGGGTGGAGTACATTGGGAACCACCTGCTCTGGAGACACCAGTTGACTTCTCACCATAGTCATACTGGCTCCTGTATCTCTCAGAGCCTCCCCTCTCTGGCCATTGATGGTGATCCATTGCCCATACTTAACAGTATTTGGGGGCACCTGGATCTTAGGAACCATCTCCCGTTCTCCCAGGGACACTAAGGTGACACCCGTCCACTCACCCCCCTTATCTAAGGGCAACTCCTCCCCGAGCGCTACACTAGCTACTCCCGGGGCTTTTCCTCCGGTGGGAGGGGGTGGTCTCTTTGGGCATCTGACATCTCCCTTTTAATGTCCAACACCACCACACTCAAAACAGTGGACAACCCTTGGCTGCTGGCTTTGGCCAGGATGAGGGTTTCTGGGCGGGTTAGCCTTAGGGGTGAAACCTGTTCCCTTTCCCTGGAAACTGTTTTGGGGACCTTTAGAGAACTCCCGTTTTTTATCTCCCCCCTCCTTCTTCTGAGGGGCGCCCTGTCCGGCCTTTTGGGAATCCCCTCCAGTCCCCTTTGAGGACACCCGAGTACTTGCCCAGATGTCCACATCCTCTGCAAGCTTCCGGGGGTTGGTCAGCTTGCTGTCCACCAGGTGCTGGCGCAGCTCGGGAAAACATTTCTCGAGTAGATGCTCTTTCAAAAAAAGATTATACAACCCCTCATAATCTTTCACCTCAATGCCCTGTACCCAGCCCTCCAATGCCTTCCTCGCATAATCCAGGAAATCCACCCAGTTCTGGGTGCTTAACTTATGGCTCCCCCTGAACTTCTGGCGATACTTTTCTGGGGTTAGCCCAAACTTCCTGATCAATGCTAGGTTCATGGGGGGTAGTTAGTCTGCTCCTCTGGCTCTAAAGCTAACAAGGTGTCTCGACCAGTGGGAGGCATATACTTATACAACCCACCCCCCCAGTGTTTTTCCTGGATCCCATGGGCTCTTAAGGAGACCTCATAGGCAGCCAGCCATTTGGCTATATCATCCCCCTGACTATAGCTGGCAATTATATCCTTAGGCAGGTAGGGTCTGGACTCCCTGGTTGGTTCTCTGGTTTCGCTGCCACCATTTGGAGTAGGAGAGGGTCCCCGTTGCAGGGCCTGGAGTTCTAACTCCTTTAGTTTGAATTCAAGAGCCATCCTCCGCTCTTCCCTCTCCTGTTCTAACTTGGCCATCTCCCATTTCAGTTGCCTCTTTTCCCTCCTGTCTGTGAGTTCCGCTTCGGTCAAGCTTCCCCCGGAGACACTACTGCCCCCCCTAGAGGAGGTCATTGGTCCTGGGAGTAGGTTTCCCACCTCAGGGTGGAATAATCCCTCTACCTCTATGACCGTGTCCCGGTCTGTCCCCTCATCCTCCTCCTTCCCTTCCCTGCGCGCTTCCACCCAAGCCCTCAAACTGGTCTGGAGTTCCCCCTTCTTGGCACCACGCTTAAAGAACACTCCCATTTGTTGACAGAAATCTTTTAGCTGGGCCAATGGATAAGTGTCCAGTTTTTCCAGTGCAAATTCCATTTTGCAAAAGGCAATTCAAGGTCAAGCACACAAAAAGGATAGAGTTGCAAGGGCAACCTGAAGCTACCTCCACCCCACCACCAGGAATAAATTTGGAAAAAGCAAAAGTAAAAATTAGGAAGGCCGCCAGGAGAAAACTCCAGGTGTAGGTTAGTGGATAAAAATCAGTTACTGCAGAGTAGTCGCAACCACAGTCAGCATCCCACCGCTAGACACCAATATGTTGGACCTAGAGTTGTCAGGTCACCCAGGGTAGCCTGGCCTAGGGTAAGACAGTATCAATAGAGGCACATGTGTAAAGGTTGCAAACCACCCAGCAGTAACTTAATGAAATATCACTCAAAAATGACACTACACCAAGGTTTGTGTAAAAATAAGAGCTGGTTTATAAAAATAAACTTTGGTCTTGTTGACTTTCTTTTTTTACGCGATTTCAATGCATCACAGAATCTTACAAATCATTACTACTTTTACTCTCATTAGTCAAACTAATAACAGTCACTTTAAGTTGAGCTTATTCAGTTCTAATAGACTTTCCTTCATACATGTAAGGTAGGTTAAATTACAGTATTTAGCCAGCACTTTTCACTGTTCTGTATTGCGTTCATTCAACAGAGTTACAACACTTTCAATGACTCATGGGATATGT
The DNA here is from genome assembly GCF_964261635.1 of Lissotriton helveticus. Classification (NCBI taxonomy): domain Eukaryota; kingdom Metazoa; phylum Chordata; class Amphibia; order Caudata; family Salamandridae; genus Lissotriton; species Lissotriton helveticus. Next base: position 307,622,159 of record NC_136070.1, read on the forward strand.
AAATTGATCTCTCTCAAAGTGTTAGCCTCCCAACCCTTCTTCTTCCTGTCCCAGCAAACCGGGGTTATTGCCAATACTGATCGGGGACAGTCCCCACACAAGCCCAAATCGATATCCCGTTTACAAGGGAAAATCCAGTCAGAGGGACTACCAGGACTCCTAAAGAGATTCACAGAGGAACTGGATTTAGTGAAGACTTGTAGCCGGATTTCCAGTTCCAAATCCTCTGTTCACCCGGGTTGACTCTCACAAGGATTATCCCCTGCTGCTGCGTGGGGTTTCAAGGACTTTCCCTGTCTTCACCTCACCTCTCCCTTCAGCTTCAGTCAGTGGGGGCTCAGGGGATACCCTGGTTGGCTTCTCCCCAAACCTCCCTGTGGGTCCAGCTTACTTGGTGGGTGCGCGAGTGAAACACCCTTCTCCTACCGCTGGGACCTCAATTTACTCACAGACCTCCGGGGTGTAGGAAGGCAGCAAGACGTCTTCCAGCCCTCCACTTGCAATCCGCTCCGACCGGGGGTTGACTTGAGCCTCCCACTGCCCGGCAGAGAGTCTTGGTCTCCACGTAGATTGCGCAGGGGGAGACTGACTGATTCCGCCCTCACTCCGGAAGCGCCGCTGAAGAGACGCTACCTTCGCGCCTCACTCCCTGGGCATGCGCGGGAGTAAATCCGCTTCGGAGACGGCACCGCCCACAGCCGGGGAAGAACTCTGCTCAGGCTTCCTGGCCTGCGCACACGGGGAGACGCTATTCCGACCCCTTCTCCTCACCAGCCAGATGCCAGGAAACCACCGGACACTCCCAGACGGTGGGGGCTTCAACTCCCTCAGCAGGGGAGCCGCCTCAGTGCACCACAACGGACGGAGGGGGGCCCCTCCTGGCTGAATGAACGACGAGGGGGAGTAAGGTAGGGGAACGCTTCGGTCTCCTTTCCTCCTCCTACTCTTCGCGGCCAGGTCCGATGAAAGCGCTCACTGTGATGGTTTTTCCTGCTGCTCTGAACTGGTAGTTCTACCGCATGGGGGATTCCCTCAGTTGGGCCTGATCCACTGGAAGGGAGGCAGATACGCAGACTGGGCAGCAGTTCAATAAGGGCTGACAACCCTGACAGGATCTCCCTTCTCCTTCTCACAGTAATCGATGCTCCAACCAGACCTCAGAGTTTCTCTTCCACCAAGCACCAACAAACCACTATCACTCTTCCCAACACTCCTCAAAATGGCCGCTCTGGTTCTGGCCTTATATAGGCTGACCCTCAGAGGTCCAGAGGGGTCCAGAAGGTTCTGGAATGCCCTACTCTATCCTATGGTGCAGGTTCCAGGTATGTCAGTTGTGACAGTTGGTAGCCACCATTTTGTGACTCCAAGGGAATTCCTATCATGAAAGGCCTCTAGGCCTGAGGTAAAAAACTATGAGGGCGAAAGAGAACCTATCCCCCAGACCAACACCATAAAAATTCTAGTGGACACAAAAATAAATAAAGGCATGAGGGGCAAAAAGGGGACAAAATAAATAATAAATTGGAGGGACTACGCAAAAGGCCAGACAGGTCTAACAGTGATGGTCTAACTCTAGGGAGACATGCTTACTGTACAGTGGCAGTAACATTGACCTCACACGCCCATTAGCTGCCATGCCAGCTGCTATGACGATGCAGGTTTTCAGAAGGAATTTCTCTGTGGAGAAGAGGCCCAAGTGTGCCTTCCAGGGAACAGGGAAAGAACTACCTAACATGAGCATGCAAAACAAAGGGGCATGTTATCGAGCCCATTATCGCCGCTTTAGCAGGACCTTTCCTGCCGCTAATGTCGCGATCGCAAGGTATCGCCCACTACCGCCTAAATCACTATCGCCATCGAGCAGAAGTTAGTGGGAGTTTTCACCGCCGTTCCCTGAAACTATCGCCTGTTATCGACATGTTGGTAATACGTCGCTATCAAGGCGATAAATTTCAGGGATAGGAGGCGATAAAAAACTCCCGCTAACTGACGTTGGTGATAGTTGTTGCCAGGCATTGATAATATGCCCCTTTGTTCATTTGCCAGGACTAACTTCTTGCAGCTACAACTACCCGGAGTTGCGGTAAGGTTAAGTAATCGATACTGACTTGCCCCAAGATGGTATCTGTGAGTGTTCTCCACAATAAGGCTCCACAGCCATATCATATAATACACCCAGATCCTCACAAGTACCTAATCATTTATTAGCTCCATTACACCCTGTCTTTTAAGGATTTTTTTCTGAAAGATATTAAGATAGCTGTACACACTGTCAGGTAGCATTAAATAACAGGACCCATTTCTTGTAATGATGACCAAAGTTGTGGAGTCATTGGCTTCAGATCTTTTCCAAGATAAATTAAATAGTCTACAATAACAGTGCATTTCTCTGCTGGGAGACTTCTTGCTGAGGCCTGGGTGGAGTTCGCAGAGTTGCCCAAAAAAACTCTGCTGTGATACGCGGAGCTCTGCAAGCGGCGGAGTGCATTAGGTTGTGCCATTTGTGTTGATGAAAATCAGCGCAAACAGCACCATGCACAGTGCAAGAGGGTACTTCCTCTTTCTGCCACTCGAGTATATTTTCTACTTGAGCAGCAGCTTCCTACATGCGAACTGATGGTTTCTCATCGTGAACGATCACAACCATCCGTGACTGCCCACGCTGAGAAATCTCACTGGGAGGTGGTCTAGTGTTGGTTTTTCTTCGTTTGTGCTCACCCACTTAACTTTCACAATAAATGAAAAAATTCCGCTCCTCAGAACTCTGCGTGCTCCGCTGAGTGTGGAAAACTTATCAAACTCCATGAATAGAGCAGAGTTCACCACCCAGGCCTATTCTTGTTATTACAACTTCAGAACAGAGCAAATAGTCAGGCAGATTTTTTTATGGGGTCACTAGTTGTTAGAGTAGTGTTTTAACACAAATGGAGTTGTATTAGAATTCCCTTGCCCTATTTTTGTCAGCAAACATGAAAACTAGCATGAAGCCATGTATTATAAACTGGGGGCGAGAAAGGAAAATTTGATGCAAGGTAGGGATTGCTTTTTTAAAAATTATGAGGTCTAGTATGAAATGTGGAGCACAGGTAATAGGCAATATTTGTAAATTGCCATTTGTTTATTTTTTATTGCAATTTTATTATCATGCTTTTTCTACTTTTCTAAAAAAAATGATTTGTTTAAATATCTAATATAGTAAGTTGATCTAAAATACTGGCAAGCATGTAGACTTAGGTCCTGACTTAGATCTTGGTGGACGAGTTACCCAGTGGTGATGGATGTACCGTCCTCCAAAATATAAGTGCCAGAGGATTTAATGGGATTTATATTTCGGCAGACGGCATATCCGTCGCTGTTGTAATGGAGTAACTCATCGGCCAATAAATAAATCAAGCGCTAAATTCTTTATTACATACCGGCTATCATAGTTTTGCCACCAATAGACCAGCATTAATAATACGAGGTGCTATACCTAAAAATTAAATCACTTTATTTCTAAGTGTTAGTGCCATCTCAAATGAACAATTAGCCGTTGTTAGACCTGGCATCCCTGGTGCAGATCCCTCTAACTTTTTGCCTTCAGCCCTCCTGTTTTTAACTACTTTATTTTAGCTGGCTTATGCACACTTTACCACTACTAACCAGTGCTCTTGTGCTTCTGCTCTGCCCATAAAATGTGGTAATATTGGCTTATCCCAAATTGTCATATTTAATTTACGTATAAGTCCCTAATAATGTATACAACCTGTGCTCATGGCCTGTAAATTAAATGCTACTAATGGACCTGAAGTACTCATTGTGCCACTGTTGGATTTGCTGGATTTATGACTCAAGAAGTACAATACAGTTTCAAGGAATGCGCTTTAATTCTACAGTTATTGTATTGAGGTTTTAGAATTGCCAGGAAATCTTCTGTTATTCTTTCTTTAGGGATGAAGAAACCAAGACCACCATGCTGACATATTCCCTTGAAAGAAGAAATGCCACGGGTAAGTGCGCAAAATATGACTGGTATTGTTTTATGGAAGGGTTCGTGAGGAATGTCATCTGATTCGTGTATCGATCTCTGAGTCCGTCACAAAGTTCCAACAGTTGAAAAAATGCTTTCTGAATAACGTGAACCTAGTTAGTCTCACTAGGTGACTCCGGTGATTACAACACACCATCAAATCCCAAACTGAAATCAGGGGAGCTATCAGGGATCAAAAACCCCAAAGCAGGTAGAAACTATATGTGACTACACTGCAGAGGAAGAGCTTGAACTCAGCGTCCCCACCACAACCCTGGCTTTGCACTCCCACCTCCCATAATTCCCCAGTAGACAAGTTAGTACCTGAGCTAGCCACACTCCTCCAGGAGCATGGTGGGTTGCCTTGTTTTGCATGTGGCCTCTTGGTGTTCTCCCGGCCTCGTCCCTTTGAGCTGCCTCCCTTTGCTTGGTTGGGCTTCTTCCCTTCTAGCAGTTTCAGTCTCTGGAGTGATCTTTTCCTCTTCTCCTGCACAAACAGCAGAGTTGATCAGAGAGGAGATGGCGGGCACATGCCATGGAAAGTCCTCCACCTCATCCTCCCCCCTCAGATACGGAGACATGTCAACCCGACAGACACCAACTTGAATAGCCCTGTAAACATGTCTCAGGCCTGCCATTGCAGAAACAGTGTGTATTCTTTTAAACTGACATGTCGACCTGGCAAGTTAAACCTCTTGCCAGGCACAAACCTCCCTTTTTAACCCGTTTACCGTGGTGATTATTTCCCCGCAGTGCGGGCTTTCCACAGAGTGAGCGGGGCCACGTCGGCCGTTCGCAGCACCAGCGAGGTAGTGATTGCGATGGCCAACGGGAGCACGGAAGGGGTTAATGCATATAGGTCAGCCTTATGGTGGGCCCTGGACAGCCCAGAGGGCAGGCTACAATGTATTTAAAAAGCCGCCCTCGCATACAATAATTATATGCATGCCTGCATGACACCTCATTGCACGCTCGCGCACTTATGCCTTTCAGTTTTGCCTGGTGACGCCTCTTCGATTTTCTGCTGTATTTTCAGGTGTTCTTAAAATTTGTACATGTTTTTACAATTTTATAGACCTTTTATAATTAGATGTATGTTTATGATGTAACACACACTGTATTTCTAAATGGTTTTAGGTAATCATACAATAAAGAATATATCAATGTATTTAAAAAGCAGGATATTTACTTTTAAGTTTTACATGTCCTGGTAGTGAAAAACTACCCAAAACTTTTTCACTGCTGCAAGGCCTATATGTCACGTAGGATAACATTGGGATTACCTTATTACATTCTATAGGTGCAAATTTTCCAAATGGGAAGATATACCTGCTTCAAGTTTGCTGTTGCTAGAATCCTAATTTAAAATGCTAACTTATGGTGAAGTCAGGTTTTAAATTGAAATTCTGAAAATGACACATTTAGAAAGTGGACATTTTCTTGCTGTAGCCTTGTGGTGCCTGCAGTCTGTCTCTGATCATATGAATGAGAAGGGTGACAGCTGGACATTGTGTTTTCCAACTAGAGAGCCACACGCAATGGGAGCTTAGGTGTGACCTAATGGACCATCCTGACAAGATGGGAGTGTGGAGCTCGATAACACCTGAATAGGGTGAATAGGGTGTGTCCTGTCCACACACAAAGGGCTGCATACACCCTGCAGTGAATCTGAAGCCAAGACTGGAAGGGAGGGTATGTGTGCAATTCAAACGCATTTCTTTGAAGTAGCCCCACTTCAAAGGCACCACTGGTTAAAAAACTGGCTCTCTGCCACCACCATTTCAGTACAGTTCTGGACCTGTGGATACTATGCCAGGAAGAAGGACTGCCATGCTGCTGAAAGGACTGTCACTCTGCTGGACTGCTACTCTGATGGACTCCTGATTCACTGTGCTGACATGGTACCTTCTGCCCTCTTGCCTGTGTGAGGAAAGCTGGGCCTACATCCTTTGAAACCAGAACCCAGAGTGCCTACAGGGGCTAGTTGGCTGTCCTCCTGATCTAAAGCCTCAGAAACATAACAGGCTCCCAACAACATTCCCCCTTCATCTGAACTCTGCCATCTGTAAGTCTAGACCCCTGGAAATGGACCCAAGGTGCGTACCAGTGGAACCGGCACATCTTTTCTGCTGAGATGCAAAACCTCCAGCCGAACCGACACATCTCCTTGACTGGGTGGTGCATTCTTGAGCAAAACCGACGCATCGCTGTTGTTGTGTGGATTGGACCCGGTACAGAATGTCCGCATTGCCTGTGTATCTTTGGAATCGTCGTCACGGTGTAACTCCAACCCAGATCCATGCATCCCTCATCAATGGCAGCTCGACGTTGAGAAGGGGCCCCAGATTGCAGCTTCGCAAATACTCTGAACCAACGCATCGCCTCAGCTTCGCACCCCATCCTCAGCACCTAGACTTCACATCACAAAGCCCTGTCAATGGGAGCCTCGCTGACTATGCACGGGACCTCGTACCGCAGCGCACAACATTTCTAAACAGACATATTGCTTCAACTGCATGCCGCTTCTTGCCTCAGATTCATGCAATGCTCCGCAACCAGGATTTAAGGTACTTTGGTTCAGTGGGCCTAACTGGCACAACCAGTTATCTCAAATAGAGCTTTTTGCTTCTAGGTGCTATTTTTACCTAAAAACTTTGAAATTCAATATCTCAAGTTTTACTTATTGGATTTTTGTCATTCTGGTTTTTAAAATACAAACAATGTTTCTAAATCTGGTGTGGGACCTTATGTGTGGTGTTTTCACTGTTTTACTGTTTGAAGTGTTGCACAAATACTTTACACATTGCCTCATAGTTAAGCCTGTCTGCTCTGTGCCTAGCTAACAGAGGGTGAGTGCAGGTTAATTTGGGGTGCCTTACCCTGACTAAGACTCTGGTTGCTTCTTGACCAGAACTCACCCCAGTCTAACCAACAACCCAATTTCTAAAAGCAATTGATTTACGGAAATATTTAGATGGGACAAGTAATCACTATTTAAAGGCATTACTAGACACTGATTAATCTTTACATCTTCTGTACTGAATTTTTACTTGTTTACCTTAGGTACATGTTTTATAAGCAGTAATTAGATCTCCAAGACTGTTGTATAAATTGAAGATTATACCATTTAGTAATACAGAGTTGATGCAGTATTATACCTAAAGATAATAGAAATAAAATAAGCTGTTTTGAATATTGTGAATATTTTGAATCCATAAAAAATGTTCACGAATGAGCATCAATATGAAGCAAATGGAGGGATTGCATGTCGAAGGTGAATGTGCCCCTTTATTTTCATTACTCCATCTGCTTTAAAATATTTTAGGTTAAACTGTTCATTGTATATCAATTGGTTAATGAATACAAAAAAACTACTGACATCATTAACTTGTGAACTTTACACAGATTTGGCTTTTGGTTTCATTACCATAGAACATAATTATTGGTTTCATGCATGATGTACTTCTATTATGGCTGGAAATTAAGCAGACTCTCAGAATGTAAAAAGAAATGTCTTAGTTTTGCACCAAGAACTAGACATCCAGCCCTCTCGCTGCTACTGTCTGTAATTAGTAGTTTACAATATGAAGAAAGCTGGTCTCATTTAATCACCTATAGGTAATTTAAATTGTTCTAAACAGTTTTTTTAAGTATCTACATATGAGACAGGCATTTAATAAAATAAAATGTTATTAAACATGTTGAATCCCACACAAAATATTAGATGCATTTACAGAGAATATATTTGTTTATTTAATATAGAGAAATATGATAGAGTAAGGGAATTTTCATAACTCCAGGCGGCACCATTTTGCGAAAACTGGAAAGTAGAATTAAACTGTGATATTACTGTTAAAGTCAGAAGAGTTGAGGCTTCATAATACTTATTATAATTGTTTATATTGAAGCACCCCCTTTTCACCGTCCTGATGAAGACCCGCATGCAAAGGGGGAAACAGCCATAACAACGCATGCCTTACATCGCATGCCTTTACAACGTGGTTGGTACAATGACCATGTTGTTACAACGCGAACCATTACATCGCAAGTCATTTCTATGACTTGCTGTAGGAGGCGCACTGGTGGTGGATTTACAATCCAACCCCTTCCCTGCTGTTCCACAAACTGGAGTAGGAATAGTAGTTTATACTATTCCTAAGTCCAGCGCGCCCCCTACAGCAAGTCGTTGAAATGACTTGCGATGTAATAGTTTGCATTGTAACAACGCAGTCGTTGTAACGAACACGTTGTAAAGGCATGTAAAGTAAAGGTATATATTCATGCATAGGTTAATGCAGCAGCCGGGTTTAAACATCGACAACAATAATCTTCTAAGCCTGGATCGAGCATGTATATGCCTATGTGTGATGTGTTTGGATTTAGTTACTACCCCTTCAAATAAGGATCATTAATATTCAATAAACCTCTCAGACAGGCTTTTGACTTTGGCTAATTCAAATTTCTCATAGACATTTATGTTAATTAGTGAATTCAGTGAGAACTACAGTTATTTTATTTTCTCTTTCTGATCACTATGCACATAAGCACCTCTACAAACACGTCTTTTTGCACTTTTTTTAGAGCAACAATGATGATAGAAACTCCATGAAAAATGTGTATGCTATAAATGATTTTGAAATATAAAATTTGTTTTACTATTTGAAACAGAGTTAAGTGTCATCTGTCCAAAGTGCTTTCTTACTCGCCCACATTGCAAATTAAATATTGCAATTCTTCTGGAGCAATTGCCAGCAGGACCATATTGTTAGATGTACTATATGCTACCCAAGTCCTATGGCCTTTGTGGATTGCCCCATTAGTTTGTAATGGGTGGCTGAAGATGAATGAGATGGACTGCTGCACCAGTCAACATGTGCAATTCTACCCACGTGCATTTCCTACCATTGTAAAATGTTTGATTTTGCACAGGGGAACTGTACAACTTGCCCCGACTATTGCTTGTCATAGGCCATTGGCACCATGGAAGTCGGATGACTGCCTAACTAGGGCTGCATTACATGCTAATGGCGCTAATGTTCGCGTTTGTTCATTGCATTCTCTCTACTTGCAATATGGAACACCCAATCCTTCATTTTAAGCCCAGCCAACATCCATCTCCTATTGAAACCATTGTTGAATATGCACGCCTTCAATGTTTAAATTCTTTGGGAGGCTTTAACTATTTTCCCTGGAATGTCATCTCTAACCAACTTAGAAATAGGGGTGTACAAAGTTCCAAGGTCTTCTGATGCTTGAATAAGCATTTTTTTAAAACAATTTCAGCACAAGTAGAGCTGTCCTAGCATTAGCCACAGCAGCTCCTGTCCCCAGTGCACCCAGTCTCAAGGAAGCCTTGGCTGTCTGGGAGCCCACAACCCCTCTATGGAGAGACATACATGGCTGCCCATTGGCCCCCACCCCACCAGATGCACTGAAGCACTTTACTCCTGCCTGTGGACCCAGCTCCCCACATACCCTGAGTTTTTCCACCTGCTCTATCCCTTACCCAGATCCAGCAGAATCCCTATGGTGAAGGGTAGAGCGCCACTTGCGTCTTCAACCCCAGACTGTTTGCTTCACTCTCCCTCCACCTAGTACATAAGCAGGAAGGGGTGCTGCATGGCCACGATTCATTTTTATGTTTCAGAATGTCCTGCCAGCTCCATACCTTGATAAACTGGAACCATGTTTACTTAGTCCTATGCAAATACAGCAAAACCTGACCACTGTGAAGCCAGAATGATGATCCTCTGACTTGAATATATGTATGATCCAGCGGCACAAAATAATGCCTTGCAGAGGACATACCATGCGTAGTTACTTTACTCCATTTCAATTCATATGACGACCGACACTTCATTTGACCTTGCCAATGCTAAGGGGCACATTAGGATGGCAGGTGGGCTTTGCCCGCCCGCCACCCTATTGGAAAACGGGACCGCCCGCCTTAAGGGCGGGGGTTCCGGGGGTGTCATTAGGATGTGCCCGCCACAGTGACGGGCATATCCTGTATTTTCAGCATTGTGGCGGGCGGTGCTCTCTGCACCGCCCGCCACAATGCTGAAAATGCATTGCAGCATTTGCATAATGAAAGCGGCAGGCACCGCGCGGTGCCTGCCACTTTCATTATGCAAATGCAGGGGGGTACCATAGGTACCCCCCCGTGTGCACCCCCTAAGGTCCTTCACTCTGGGGGCCACAGGGGGCCCCCAGAGTACACCGCCACCATGTTATCCTTTTTCCGCCCCGGCCGCAAGGCGACCGGGGCGGAAAACAGGCGGGCGGTGTTTCCCACCGCTGCGGTCCCCTCCGCCATCGTAATATGGCGGGAGGGAATACAGGGAAGGATGGCAGGCGGATTGCCCCCGCCAGGCCATATTATAATGGTAATTTTTCAATGCCTTTCCCGCCATCCTAATATACCCCAAAGCTTTTGTTTTCCCTTTGCTCGATGCTCATTTAGAAATACATACTTCCTGCTACGATTTAAGACACTTTTCAAATATGATCCTTCTCACAATCTCGAATCATGACGTGTAACAACTCATGGAGGAGTGTGGCTCACTGATTAGAGCGGCAGACCCTGATGCAGAGGTCTGGCCTGGGACCAGGGTTCAATTCCCGACGAGGCAGGGTCCTGACACCAAAATGTCCACGGACTCGATAATTCTCGCCTCGGTGCCTATTCTAATCATGGGGTCCCATGCTGCAACTCTGGGCAATAGTTGCTTAATCTCCACTACGGCGGCCCACCCCGCTGTGGGATGCCTGGCCTTCACCCTGGGGATACCCAGTAGGGGTTATCTCACAGGGAAAAAGCCAGGACGGGTTCCCAAGGCAAGCACCTTGATGCCTTCGGGTTATACGTGCGCTATATAAGTCGCAATACATACATGTTCATTGTTTCCCCATCTTAGCTATCAAAGAGGCAAAGATGAGAATGCTAGTTTTCCTTGCTTGCCTTCCTCTCTCTATGAAAGAGCATCGGCTTGTCCTCCAACGTAAACCCCATGACAGATGTCGACAATAGTTAAGTCTTAAATCAAAGTAGGTGGTGTATACTTAAGTCTGGGACAATAAATTACAAATATCACTGTTGCAATAATTATGTGAATGTCTAACCAGAGTAGCACACTTTTGTAAACGCATACAACTTTATTAATATCACAAAATATTTAAACATGCTTTCTGGACAATTGATGAAAATATATAAAAAATATAATTCATAATAAAAATATGAATGCGCTTCTATACAGAGGAAAACTAGAGCCCCCATGAAGTTTGCAGTAACTTCCTGAGCAGTGGGACAATTCTAAAATTGATAAATGCAAAAGATCAAAGCAGTTACTAAAATATTCTGATAGGTCAAACAATATTCACAAACATGTAACGTTTGTGGTTGCTACTTGATCACCAGAGCAACAGTCTAAATTTGGGGATCACAATTCTTTCCACCAACAACAGAGTTATTTTATTGTGGTTTGCAACCTTTACCATTCATATAACCAGGGATCAAAAATACTAAACGCTGATTGAAAAACGTTGGCAATGACAAACAGTAAAACAGCACTCCCCAAAATGAAGCTACAAGTTTTAGAGTTTGAGGAGCAAAAAAACGTGTCTGGGAAGTGAAGCCTATATCCTTTTGCAGGATTGCATGCTGTTGGTCTTTAAAGGGAAGATATCTAATGACCTAGGCACTAGAGGCAATAGATGAGTGGTGGTACGTTCAGAGTGGGCAGTCTAACTCACAAGGGCAATGGTGTAGGAGTCCAACTGGGCACAGGGGTCACACTGGCAGAGTCAGGCTTTTCTTGATCAAACCAGTGTGCAGGACTGTGGAGAGCTGGGCCTCTGCAAACAAAATTGAAGCAGAGTGTGACGTGACAAAAGTAATAAAATGTGGTTCACAGAGAGAGTAGATTCAGTACTTTACTCACATGCGCTTGTAAAAGTTGTTTTGTGAGGCAAGTCTCCAGTAAGTGTTGAAATGTGATTACATGTGTTCTTTCAACACCTTCTGCCTCTTTGGAATGGCTGTGGGCTTCCACATTGCAATGGTTGGGAAGAAGCAGAACAGCAGGGCCTTTCAGTTTGAAACCAACGGTAAGGGCTGTGCCAGGTATGCACTGGTGATATTTACAAAAATAGTTCCAAGTTAGATGTAATGATTCGGGCGCTCTTCTTCCAATGGTCTACCGTCAAGGCCAAACTGTTCCATAAATATGAAGATGAGTGGAAGGAGTGTCAAGTTCACAATAAAATCATCAATCCAATACTGTAGTCCATGATTTTTATTATTTCAAAATCTTATTCCAAACTTCAAAAATTACCAACAGAAAAATGTCCAATCCAATGTGAATTACAAGAAATATTCCATCCAAATAAATGTTTCCTTGTCCACGAATAATCACAACTCAAAAACAGCCTACGCGTTTCATCCTCCTAGGACATCATCAGGGCTGTGAAATAATGAAACAAAAATCATAATCCAGTTCTAAGTATACAAAATCTGGTTAATACATGTTCAAGTACTATATTCGTTTATATAAACAGCAGTAACAATGGCATTAATTTGCTCATATTACAAAAAGAATATTAATTACAGTCCCTGACTCATAGTCTCACCTTGCCAAGCGCGTCAGTATATTAAGTCCAAAGTTCCAGACCGGCGACAGTAGGTCATGATAATTCTGCTGTGTAACGCTTTCTCAACCACTCTAACTTTTTATACTGTCATGCACCATTCACAATTCAGCGTGTTCCTTCCTAATTAACACCCCAAGTTGTGCTCTTCACGCTCCGCTCTACCCTCATCCAATCAGGCAAGGGCATTTACTCCACTGCCCGCCAAGTCGCATCAGCCAATCACTACACTCCATTTTTTCTCAACATCAGTCCCCTATCAGGTCCGCTACATAACACCAACTATTTCCTTCAAATCTGGAAATAGTTCGTTGACCAATCAGCAATCAGGGATATCCATAAGCCTGTAAGTATTTATCAGAATTCAACCAGCAACGTCTCTGTGTTTTCATGAGGAAGCGAGCACGCTAATGTTATTCCTCCCCTTGCACGTAATACCTATGGGAATTCGGTATACCCGAAGGTTGTTGTTCAAATATAAACCTCCGTGTTTCTCTGCTCCATAAAGAGAAGAGCCTGATAAGATTTCTCTGAAATAAATACAACGTAATGTCATTCTCGACTAAGCGGTAATTCTAATAACTCATAGTTATTTCCCAATACTGTTGTCCGCCCGTAATGCAATCAAAATCTGACTGATTACGGCGACGAGCTGAATCTATCATCACACTGCAAAAAGAAAACCACACTTTATCTTCAAGGACAAGCACTATTATTAATCTCCTAATTAATTGGTCATTACTGAGGCTCTTCACACATTTTTGAAGTTTGGAATAAGATTTTGAAATAATAAAAATCATGGACTTGTTAACGCAGGATTTCTGGTCTATTGTTATAGATCTAGATCCCAACTCAGGTCGACTGAACCGTTGGTACCTGTCATAGAGTAAAAGGCAATCCACTACTAGGTCAATCAGTTAAGGACTTACACCACTCTAAAGAACCACTTACTCTTAATAAGTTTAAAAGTTTATTACAAAGCCAAAGTTAACTGGAGATACAAACATCTCAAAATCAGGTTCAAAAGATATACGGGTATCAATACAAACATGAATTTTCTAAATGCTCTTAGTCGGCAGAAGAATATTACCAAAACCAATTCAAGAATCACCAAAGTTGCAAGAATGGACACAAGCTGTAGCTTGTGAGTCATTTACAGAAAGGAAAAATTCAGATTAGACTATCCCTACACTGGACTAAGTGACATCCCTACTTAACAAGATCTTAACCTAAAAAGGTGTCAGCAGTGGTGACTTCCAAAGAAGATCACACACTTCCCTTAGTCTTTGTTGCAAAAGCGATGTCTCGCAGTTCCCTATCTGCCTACCCATCCGCTCTCTTAGGTTCCTCAGACCATCTGCCTTAACTCCACCCCGGGGTGCTGTCCCTAATACAAAATCACATTTACAATAGAAACGCCCTTTAGAGACGCCCCTCACGTGGTGTTAGTTCTGGTATTTTCCATGCCGATACTCCTCTGGGCCTATCGTTAAAGTTGACCTTGCTTCCCAGGCTCCTCTCCGGCAGGACGGTACCCTCCAGGAAATTCCTGAAGACTCCTCCAGACCTGTGCCTGGCTCTCTTGAACAAAAGTCTATTCATCACTCTCTTGATTGGAACCTCCTCGCACCTGCAAACAGACACTTGTACTGTGGGCCCCATATTCCGACCTCCACCATATCTTCTAAGTCGTAAACCATCGAGCAGGCTCCACAGTTTGTGTCTAACACGACCTTTCTCTAACGAGCACATGTAGATCAAAGAAACGACTTTTGTCTATTCAGGCTTATTAGAATTACATGAAACGGACCTATGCATTCTGCAAACCTTTAATTTCTTAGTTTAAACAGTATTCTAACTTATTTCACACAATGATTATATAAACATCTATAAAACATATATTTCAGTTCTATGATCAGTAATACTTTGAATTATAACAACATTAAATCCACCATCGCATGAGAGTGTAACAGCATCTTGTACTCTATGTGAACTGCCATGTGGCCTACACATTTCTACATTTAGCAGAATTACCTTTTCCCCTACAACAGCCACATAACATGGGATTTCAACGTCATTTTAACATCTCTACAAACGTCTACATTAGTTCTTCACACTTGATATAAGTAGTCTACTTTAATTAAACACTCTTATATAATTTCTCTCTATAATTTCGACACTCTTATATAATGTTTACTAAACTAATACAACATACTTGTAAATATGGTGCACTTCTATATTTTCTTAATTTGCGCTCTCTCAATCCCCCCTTTGATGACTTTTAGTAGTCATCATCATCACAACACCCTCCACGAGGTATGAATTGAGTCAAACTGAAGTCGTTGCAGTACCCCCTCGTTTCATCCCCTCTAGAGCCTTCAGACTCCTGTACTGATTATCCTGTATCGCAGTTAATCTCCTCTCCTGCTTTCTCAGGGATCTCTGCAACCTGTTTGATCTATACCATGGGTACAGCCGCACCAATCCCCACAAGGTGATTATACAAACCACTATTATGATAATAGGTTTCAGTATGTACCAAAGGAAACTTTTTCCTAGGTTGGCAAACCAACCTCCAACTTTACCCATTCCTTGACCTACTTTCTCCCAAACATTTACCTTTGTCAAATCCTCAATCTCCTGATGTATTTCAGTAATGTTTCGTATGTACTTCTCTAAAGGTTTTGAATTGTCTGGAATATAAGTGCAACATTCCTGGACCTTCAAAGCCTTACAGACTCCTCCCTCTTTGGCTAACAGAACGTCTAGAGCAAGTCGGTTCTGAAGAACCATCGCCCTTATCGATTGCATTTCTCCTTCCACCAGCATTAGTGATCTAGCAGTACTGGCGGACAACCTATCTACAACTGTTGCCAGTCTTCTAATCTTGATGTCATTCAGTATTACCCCCAAAAGAGGAAATGCAGCGCCAAATATGTCTCCAACTACCTCCTCATTGCTTACATCTCTTCTTCCTCTAGCTTGTTTTCCTCCCTCTATGATTTCTAAATCTTTAGCATGGTATATTTTGGGGAAGACAATTGCCAAATAACATGATCCATACCAATTATCTGGTAGTTTCACATATGCATTCCTTCCACAAACAAAATATACATTTGGGATCACCTGCATTTCCTTCAAGAAGTCCTTAGAGTAATATTCTAGTTGGAAAGCATGTTCACAACTTACTTCTCCCACAAACACATTCTCGTAATAGGTTTCGCCCCTATGTATGCACAGTTTCCCCTTTTTCTCTCGGTCTAGTGCTATTGGACCATTACTACCCTTTCTTTGGTGTGACCTTTCTTCCTCGGTCCAATCAGTTTTCCATTGACCTGAAGCTTTTAAAATCTTCTGTCTCCTGTATCGATCATCCACCTGCCCTACAAACCTTTTCTCTATTTCTGACACTTTACAAGTCAAATTATTTCTTCGGGCATGTGAAGTATCTAATGTTTTCCAGGGAAGGAAACATTTCTGTAATCTGTCTTCACTCTTATAATAATCCCACCTATTTAAATGCTTGTAGTTTGGCACTTCTGGTAATACTGCATCAAAGTTTGAAAAATAGTACTCAAAACCGTCGCGTTCATAAAATATGCTCAGCAACAAACTACATGTGATTCCATAAGTCAATCGAAGATGATGATATCTAATACCTTCGTCTACAGAGGCTGGCAATTTCATGCACACATAACAATCCTTAGCCTCCATAGCATCGATGTATTCATAAAGCAATTTAGCATATGCATTTGATTTAAAATTTCCTTGTGATTCATCTACATGTAACCTACGAGTCTCAGCTGCTAGTAAAGCTTTGTCTTTCTCTATATTGTTCCCCTTTTGACTAGTAGTAGTAGGTTTCTGTATCGATGCAATCTCCACTTCTTTTGTTGTTTTCCCTTCATTTTCATGTCCCACTACATAAGATATAGTAACTACTAAAACTATAAGAAAAATCACTCCCACTAAAAGTGTGCCTACTATACATTTTGTCCTGCGGTTCGGGTTGCCAACCTCCATGATCTCAAACAGTGCAGTTCCGGTTTTCTTTCACTGCACAATGTCTCTTTCGAACCACACCTGGAAGCTGATAATCCCTTCTGCAGGATTAGTCTTTGAATTCCATAGTAATAGACAACCCTAGTTCTTCTCCGTCCACTATATGGAAGTCCCTAAATCTCTTCTTCCACTCGGCGCTAGGTTATCTCTCCATCTGTTTATTTACAAAGTCTTTTAGCAATCCAGAATTATACGTGATCCGACAACTCTAGTCACGCATTCTAATATTTCCAAACGAAGAAGGATCTCCCCAAGTATTGACCTCCTTGGACAACAAGTCGGGAAATCTAGTCTGTTAAAAATCATATCTCTTATTCCGCTCAGGTAAGGAGGATAGGGGATATTGAGTGTCAGCAACCCTTCAACCTCCACTCCTGGTATCAACAACACAATTTCCACTGTTATGATGGGGTCAGTACTGGTCAGGGTCACTTCCCTCACCCTCCCAGATCCCTGTACACTGGACATCCGCAGCGAGGTAGGTCTACTCAGAAGTAGCGTATCTTCCGCAAGGCACTCGCACCCTCCTCGATCTTCTCGGACCTTCCTGTTCCTGTCCTTGTGCACTTTCGTCCAGATCCGAGCCTTCAGATATAGGAGCAAGAGTTCTCTCTGGAGTTAAGTTCAAGCTCAGCCTCTTTCTTCCTTCAGGCCAACTAGCTTCTCCACGCCTTGTTCTCCTGTATCTTGTTCTCTCACTCAGTTCTTGATCACTCTGGACTCGATCTGAGTCTGAGCCGTATTCACAGCAACTTTCTCCTTCTGTAGCAATTTCAGTTTCACTGTCGTCCTGTCTTTCTTCTTCTGGATCAGTAGCGCTCCCAACTTCCTCAGACACCCCCACAGTCTGACTGATCCTCTCTAGTGGTTCACAATCCACAGCAGAATTTTCATCTGCGAGAGGAGCTGTTTCTTCCAGGGGTGCTGGAACTCTTCGAGTATGAGAAGCGTGGATCCAGTTTGGCATCCCTCCACACTTCACAGCGCTATTCGTTGTCAATATGACCTGGTAGGGCCCCTTCCAACGCACGTCTAGGCAGTTTTTCCGGACGTGCTTCTTCAGTAGGATCCAGTCACCTGGGCACAAGTCGTGACACAGATCTCTTGAAGATGGAACTTCAGCAGCCTGCACCTGAAGAGACACAGAATGAATGGCGTCAGACAGACCCTTGCAGTAATCCATCTGTAATATTCAACAAAGCTGTAGTTGGTACAGACGGAAGTCTCATTGCCCTCCCCATTAAAACTTTGTGTGGAGAGAGACCTGTCCTCCTGTCTGGTGTGCTACGCATACTCATGAGTACCAAGGGCAGAGCATCAGGCCAACTTAAGGAAGTCGATGAACATACTTTGGCTATTCGGGACTTCAAAGTGCCATTGATCTGCTCCACGATACCCGAAGCCTCTGGTCGATAGCTACAGTGCAACTTCTGATCAATGTTCAATGCAGAGCAAAGCATCTTCACAACTTCACTGTTGAAATGAGTTCCTCGATCTGATTCCAGGGAGGTCGGCACCCCGAAGCGCGGGATCAGCTCTCTAAGCAACAACTTTGCTACTGTGAGTGTAACGCACCTGCATGTAGGGTATGCTTCGACCCATCTGAAAAATATGCATACAACCACCAGAACATATCTGAGGCGGTTGCTTTTTGGCATCTCAATAAAATCTAATTGCATTCTGTTGAAAGGCCCCCCAGACCTCCCAATGTGACTCATTGTAACTGGTGTTCTCTTTCCTACGTTCAGCTGCTGACAAGTAACGCATCTCTTACACACTGCTTCTGCTGCAATC
The DNA here is from genome assembly GCF_964261635.1 of Lissotriton helveticus. NCBI lineage: Eukaryota > Metazoa > Chordata > Amphibia > Caudata > Salamandridae > Lissotriton > Lissotriton helveticus. The sequence continues at coordinate 307,640,670 of NC_136070.1, forward strand.
CTAAATTTAGGACAATACCAAGTCTGCCTAAATACCCTCAGCATGGCATCTCTTCCTAAGTGTACTGGACCATGTATCTGTCGTGCCATTGGACTCACTAATTCCTCAGGTAATACTGCCCTTCCATCTGCTGAAACCCAGAAATCCATTTCACTTTTCACACAACCTGCTGTTTCCCAGGCCTTTTTCTCCGACTCAGGTGCATTCTCTTGCATGTTTTTCAAATCCTCCCAAGTATCAACTGTTTCTAGCATCATGTTTAACTGTCTTTTCCTGAGCCCCACCTACTTCCACCTCCATGAAAGAATATCCGTGCTCCGCACAATAGCGGGCAACTTCGTCTGCGTATCTATTACCTTGTGACACAAAATCTGTATTTTTGGTGTGGGCTACGCATTTAACAATAGCAATTGCAGCTGGACCTTGTAATGCTTCTAGCAGCAGTCGCACAAATTCCCCATTTCGAATAGGCGAACCAGAGGAGGTCATGTAACCTCTCTGAGACCACAATTGACCAAAATCTTGAAATACACCGAAACCATATTGGCTATCGATATAAATGGTGACTCTAATTTTGCTACCTGCTAAACAGGCACGTGTCAATGCAATGATTTCGGCTACCTGAGCGGAGTGTACTCCTTCCAGGCAAGCGGCTTCCACAACTCCAGTAATGGTGCAAACAGCATAAGCTGCTCTCAACCGACCAGTATCGTCTCTTAAACATGAGCCATCAACAAAGAAAATTTCATCAGGGTCAGTCAACGGCTCATCCACAATATCTGGTCTTGGCTTGGTGCATAGTTCAGTCACATCAAGGCAATCGTGATCTTCACATTCTTCGCCTTCTATATCATTAGGAAGTGGCATCAATGTAGCAGGATTCAAAACAGAGCACCTCTTAATGGTCACGTTCTCCGCAGCAAGAATAACTTGCTCGTAGCGCGTGAGCCTATTATTGGTTAAGTGCTGTGTCTTGGTCCTGGTCATTAACAGTTCTACAGAATGAGGTACATACACCACTAATTGGTGTCCCATAACTATATTTTCACACCTTTCAATGCTGACACCTGTTGCAGCAACGGATTTGAGACATCCGGGCAACGCTGCGGCTACCGGATCTAAAGTAGCCGAAAAGTATGCAACTGGTCTACGGGCATTTCCATGAGTTTGTACTAAGACTGACAAAGCACAACCCTCTCTTTCGCAGCAGTAAAGTGAAAATGGTTTTTCGTAATCAGGCATCCCCAAAGCTGGAGCACGGCACAAGTCCTCTCTCAGCTGTAGGAACGACATCAAACAATCCTTGTCCCATGGTACCGGATCACTCACCTCCTTGTGCGTCAGTTTTTGTAAGGGTTTTGCCTTCAGGGAAAAGTTAGCTATCCACTGTCGGCAATAACCAACCATTCCTAGGAACATCCTGACTTCTCTCTGTGTCGTAGGCGCATTCATCTTCATTATCGCCTCTATCCTATCTGGTGACACCTTGCGCTTTCCTTTTTCTATCCGGTGACCCAAGTACTGTACTTCTGTCAGACAGTACTGCAATTTGCTCGGAGATACCTTATGCCCATTTTCAGCTAAATGGTTCAACAAGGCGATGGTATCTATCTTACAAGCTTCTTCCGTTCCTGACGCAACAAGCAGGTCGTCTATGTACTGGACCAGAACCGAGTTCTGTGGCAGTACTAGACTTTCAAGATTTTTCTTCAATAGCTGGTTGAAAATTGATGGGCTTTCTGTATACCCTTGTGGGATACGACACCATGTTAAGACACGATTCTCCAGCTTAAAAGCGAAAAGATACTGGCTTTCCTCATCTAATGGAATTGAAAAATAAGCCTGACAAAGATCCATCACGGTGAACCACTCAGCTTGGAATGGTATCTGAAACAATATCACTGATGGATTCGGTACCACTGGACAACATGAAACAACTATGTTATTAATCTTTTGAAGATCTTGCACTATTCTAAATTTCCCACTAGGTTTCTGCAAACCCATAATCGGGGAGTTGCATGGACTACCCACGATTTCTTTTAGTATTCCCTGTTGAATCATAGAGTCGATTACGGGTTTTATTCCTGCAATCGTCTCCGGGGTCAATTTGTATTGAGGCATTCTGGGATATTCAACATTTGGTTTTACCATGATCTTCACTGGTTCTACTCCTTTGATCAATCCTATCTCTTCTCCAGTAAAATCCCATACCTCTGATGACACTGTATCTCGTAAGTCCCGAGGAAGGTCCTCCACAGTCAGGGTAGGATACAGTTCTACGCATACTCTCGAATTTGCAACTTTAAAGGTAGCATCATTGTCTGTAGTCTGTACTTCCACTCCCTGAGGTGTGCAGTATATTGTGCAGTTCAGTTTGCACAATAAGTCTCTTCCTAACAGACACACAGGACTAGAATCACATACTACAAACTGATGTTCATCGGTGTAGTTTCCTATTCTCACTAGCACTGGTTCCGTCAAAGGGTTAGTCATTCTCCTATTTGCGACTCCTACCACTTGAATTGTTTCCCCCGACATTGGTAGATCTGGAACCACTGCTGATCTCAAAGTTGATCGAGTAGCTCCGGTATCTACTAAGAATGTCGTAGGACACCCTGCCACTTCAGCCTCAACAAACGGTCCTCTTTGATCCACCTCTAGAACTGCCCCGAGGGTACAGTCCTCGTCTCTACTTACACGTCGTCCCGTCAATGGATCAACGTAGTAACACTCTTCTTCGTCTATAAAAAGAGGCATTTGTCTATAGACCTTTCCTCCTGTCGAAATCTTTGGTGGCTGTGGGAACTGAGCTCGTGGAGCTGAAATCCCCCCTTTGGCCACCTTACCCTTTGTCACGGTCACCCTTTGGACTGGAACTTCCTGTACTTCCTCCTCTAGAGCTTCTAGTTCTCCGTTTTCAGGGTTATAGGGACACTCGCGTCTCCAATGTCCCACCTGGTGACACTGGTGGCACTTTGTTGTTTTTTCATCGTAGCAAAGTCTATTCTAGGTTTCGAGTTTTCCTCGCTGTCCTTATTTTGACTATTTGATTTCCGTCCCATTGTTCCCTGTTGCTGTCCTCCCTTTCCAGCTGACTGCATCTGTACCATCATCAGCTTCTCTTTTAGTTTCTTTGCTTTGGAATCTATTTCATCACTGCAATACCTTGTGTATCTCAAAATTTCATCCAATGGTTTGTTTTGCCAACAAATTAAATGTTGCTGAATCATCAAACAAATATCAGGTCTCAACCCCAAAACGAACTTCGATACAAACTGTCCTATATCCTTGGGATCCATTACATCTAGTCCACTATATTGTTTGAACGTTTTCAGCAATCGTTCATAATACTCATGAACTGTCTCCTTGGGTTCCTGTCTTGTTCGGTCTATTTTTACCCAATCTATATCTTGCGGAGGCACCTTATCCTTCAGCCATGTCATCACCTTTTCATAATTTACCATTACACTTTCTGACGGTCCATTAGTACGAGTATCCCTTTCTGGTTCCGCAGTTGGCCATTCGACACTAACCTTGCATGCTAGCCACAAGTCTCCTGAGACCACAATATCAAACAAGGTGTTCAAATCAATCCACAATACTTTTGAGATCTTGACAAACCTCTCTACCTGCTTGTACCATTCTACAGGATTTTCCCTTAACTTCGGAAATGAGTTTGTAAATGCAGCCAAATCTCCCCTGCTCCAGGGTACGTGCACATAACTTCCATTCGCTATTTCTCGCAAAGGGAATGCCTCCATCTGCATTAGCCTTCCCTCCGGAGACATCACATTCGCGCTCCGCCTAACAGTTCCCTTTTTGGACCACCTCTCTTCCCATTTGTCCAGATCTCTCCAAGCTCTTATTCCTGTGATTAGTTCCCTTATGTGTGTTTTTAATCCAGTTGTCCTCCTCTCATCTAGGTCCTGATCTGAATAATGCAACCTATGATTACCCTGTAATGCCTTGGTTCTGGACAGATCTACCATATACTTGTCTGCCAGTTCAGACAGTTTCTCATGAGTTGCTCTGGCCTTTCTAGTGATGTCCTTTGCTATAAACAGCAACTCATCTTGTTCGTATATCTCAATCCTTTCTATAGGCAACGTACCCTCTATTATGTCGTCCAGGTCAGATCTTAAGCTAGTCACATCGAGTCTTTTAGCTTTTATTGCAGCTTTCAGTATGCCATCTCTAGAGAGTCTATTTACATCTCTCCCATCACAGCTCTGAGTCCTTCGTCTGGGCTCAGGCGAGTTATGGGGAGTCCTCCCATGCTTCCATCTCTCCAGGTCCCATGCAGTTCCATCTTCTCTGGGTGTATGGTGAAACACTCCTCTGATTCCCATAGTCCCACATTTCCCAATCCGCCTGGTTTCTCTAGGTGCATGGTAAGACATTCTGTTATTCCCCTTTTCTTCACCATTTGCCGGTGGTCTCTGATCACTCGACACCTGGCAAGATCCTTCACTGTTCCCAGTGTTCCCACGATTCCAGTGCTGTACGTTATCATTAGGTGCGTGGTGAGTGCACCTAAACCCTTCCCTGTATTCTCGGGTCCTTTGGTCTCCCTCACTTTGTATGAAACGAGATGTCTCCCCACACTCCGTACTTCTGCCTCTTTGCTCCTGCCCATTTCCTCCGTCAATATGACATGTAACTCCTCTACTCTCCTGACTTTTACCGTCCCACTCCTGACTGCTTTCGCTAGCCCCGCAGTGAGATAATGTCCTTTTTCCTCGACTTCCCCATTCACCTTCTGCTCTTGACCTGTTGCTCGTTGCTTCTGTGGACCTATCCCATTCTCTCAAGTCAGCCCTCAACTCTTTATAGGATTTCGGCCGTGGTCCCCTCAGGTCCATCGGTCCTCTCTGACCTCCTTGCTCTGTTACGGGACCCACTGCTGAATCCAATGGTGTGCTCCACGTTATCGGTCCTGGTAATTGTCTCCAGGCATTTGTCGTGTTATTCCTCCTTTCCATCTCAACTCTCTCTCTCTCTAGCCGTACCTGTTCTTCCTCTCTCCCTTTCTCTGGGTTATAAACAGACACTATAGGACCTATGGTAACGGGTACTTGAAGAGCGTCTGGCAATCCATAAGACTCAACCCTCTCTGTTGCTGGCATCTTCTGCACCACCACCTTTCCGACTACTCTTTGTACAGGGCTATGTTGAGGTATCTCCTCACCTTTGATAGGTACCCAATCCGCAATAGGGAGTGGCCTATTTTCTCCCATATCAACCCTATCTCCCCTTGGGAGTTCAGTACCTTCTATCTCCCTATAGTCCGGAGGCGGTCTATCTATCAATAACCTATTTATGAGGCCATCCTCCGACTCGCTCTCTTCATCCTCTTCCATGGATTTCTTTCCTGTAACCGCTCTCATTGGATACAACTTATCCACTTCAATCGTCTGTACCCTCCATTTCTTGGCTTCCGCATCCCATTTGGCATCTTACACTGCCCTTACTGATCGCCGTACCCTTTCCTGGCGTCTGTTCTGACTCCTGTCGTGCGCCGCCCTAATCCACGCCTTAAGGGCCTCAAACTGTGTTGGTCTAGGCAAAGGTCTCAATGAGGACATAACTGCTTTCAGCTGATGCAACACTTCTAGTCTAACGTTCCGTATTTCGGAAAAGTCAGTTCCTCATTCCCCTCTGTAATCTTACTCCAAGCATCAAGCCACAGTATAGTATGCAACCCAACATTCGTTGCCATATAGTGAGCTGGTGTACCCTCCGGCGGTGCCTCTTCCCCGTAATAAGATTCTCTTCTTTTTCTCTTAAAAATCCCTCTCAAACATTTAAAACACTTCATGTTCAAAATCTACAAAATTTCTATTTTCTCCGCGTTCGTTTACTTCCTGATGACAATCCACCAATCTCAATGCGGTTTTCGCTAACTGGCCTATCACTGCGCGGCTCTTTGCCGACGTCACACCAACCGACCTATCACAGCGCGGCTTCACACCAACCGCCCTATCACAGCGCTGCTCTCGCTGACGTCACTCGTCTCCCCTTCGCAGCAGTTCCCCTCCTTTCTCCGCTCGTCTCCCGGTCATGCATGCGTCCCATTCATACTCTGAAAAATAATTACTTCCGACCAAGCGATCACTTTCCTTGACTGTACGTCCACAGTCTAACTGTAATTGTCACCTTAACTGACGAAATGTCTTTCCGTGTACGTCCAGACAATCGCCTTCTCTGATAGGTTACTTGCACATGGTAACGTTCGACCTGCGTCCGTTACCCACACACTCACTCTTGCATTACCCCTATCTCGGTCCTGCGGGCGATCAATGGTACCTCATGACCCCCTTTTCTCTGGTCGACAACTACTCTGGATGTTCGATACACCCGAACCACTTAAGCTCTTCCCCGAACTTAAGATTTTGCCAGGTTGCGCGCGCTCACAACCCTCTCTCATTCACACTACAGGCATTCAACTCCGCATGACATTACAATACAGATACAACACAAAACACCGCAATCTGTCCATGCATGACCCTTGTTATACTCACTCTCGTCCGATTCTGCTGCTTTTCTCTCGCGCCGTCAGCACCCTCTTCGGCAGGCCACCTCTCGATCTCTAGGGACCTTGGGGTAAACATAAACCTAGTCTAGATCACCTTCCTCAAGAAGGTAACCATCCTCACTCTGCTACCAACTGTTAACGCGGGATTTCTGGTCTATTGTTATAGATCTAGATCCCAACTCAGGTCGACTGAACCGTTGGTACCTGTCATAGAGTAAAAGGCAATCCACTACTAGGTCAATCAGTTAAGGACTTACACCACTCTAAAGAACCACTTACTCTTAATAAGTTTAAAAGTTTATTACAAAGCCAAAGTTAACTGGAGATACAAACATCTCAAAATCAGGTTCAAAAGATATACGGGTATCAATACAAACATGAATTTTCTAAATGCTCTTAGTCGACAGAAGAATATTACCAAAACCAATTCAAGAATCACCAAAGTTGCAAGAATGGACACAAGCTGTAGCTTGTGAGTCATTTACAGAAAGGAAAAATTCAGATTAGACTATCCCTACACTGGACTAAGTGACATCCCTACTTAACAAGATCTTAACCTAAAAAGGTGTCAGCAGTGGTGACTTCCAAAGAAGATCACACACTTCCCTTAGTCTTTGTTGCAAAAGCGATGTCTCGCAGTTCCCTATCTGCCCACCCATCCGCTCTCTTAGGTTCCTCAGACCATCTGCCTTAACTCCACCCCGGGGTGCTGTCCCTAATACAAAATCACATTTACAATAGAAACGCCCTTTAGAGACGCCCCTCACGTGGTGTTAGTTCTGGTATTTTCCATGCCGATACTCCTCTGGGCCTATCGTTAAAGTTGACCTTGCTTCCCAGGCTCCTCTCCGGCAGGACGGTACCCTCCAGGAAATTCCTGAAGACTCCTCCAGACCTGTGCCTGGCTCTCTTGAACAAAAGTCTATTCATCACTCTCTTGATTGGAACCTCCTCGCACCTGCAAACAGACACTTGTACTGTGGGCCCCAAATTCCGACCTCCACCATATCTTCTAAGTCGTAAACCATCGAGCAGGCTCCACAGTTTGTGTCTAACACGACCTTTCTCTAACGAGCACATGTAGATCAAAGAAACGACTTTTGTCTATTCAGGCTTATTAGAATTACATGAAACGGACCTATGCATTCTGCAAACCTTTAATTTCTTAGTTTAAACAGTATTCTAACTGATTTCACACAATGATTATATAAACGTCTATAAAACATATATTTCAGTTCTATGATCAATAATACTTTGAATTATAACAACATTAAATCCACCATCGCATGAGAGTGTAACAGCATCTTGTACTCTATGTGAACTGCCATGTGGCCTACACATTTCTACATTTAGCAGAATTACCTTTTCCCCTACAACAGCCACATAACATGGGATTTCAACGTCATTTTAACATCTCTACAAACGTCTACATTAGTTCTTCACACTTGATATAAGTAGTCTATTTTAATTAAACACTCTTATATAATTTCTCTCTATAAATTCGACACTCTTATATAATGTTTACTAAACTAATACAACATACTTGTAAATATGGTGCACTTCTATATTTTCTTAATTTGCGCTCTCTCAGACTACAGTATTGGACTGATGATTTTATTGTGAACTTGACGCTCCTTTCACTCATCTTCATCCTTACAGTTTGACCTCAGCCAAGAGAAAATGGCCATCGCTAAGATATTCATTCTGAAGCACCACCACTTCAGGGTCAGTGAAGTTCTGTTTCCAAGAAAGTATTCAGCTCTCCTCCAGAATATATTTTCAGATGCAGGCAGGCAGACATTGCTAATCAAAATGAGGGCATTCTTTACGGTTAGACTATCCAACCAACCAGGTTGGGGCAGAGTTTCACTCTCTGAGGGGTTTCAATGAACTGCACGCAGAATGCACTGTGATGTCCACTGACTATGAACAGCTCTGCAAAGGTGATTGCTTTGTGGGAAACATTGTGTATTCCTCCTAGACAGGTCTTTGACTCAAAGGAATGAGTAAGGAAGGCAACAGGAGGAATGGGTTGTCCGTTTTGCCCTCTGTCGATTGCATCCACCCTCCATCATGCAAAGACCTTTCTCATAAATATAAACAAAAACGATAGGTGTGCCACTAGAGATAAACTGTTATCTCCCATGCACATTCATTCTGATGGCTGTCATCAATATTGTCAAAACCACGCACATAATTGTGTCAAACATCTCCAGTTCTACAAAAATGAAATACAAATCTCTGCTGCTGGCCACTGGACTTAATTTAGATGATGAACCCATACACCGTCACCAGTGAGTGCATCTACTGTATCTATATATGGTTTCATCAGCCAGGCCCGCTCAATAATCATTTGAGGGGACTACTCCCTCAAGGACATAACTAGCAAAGATCATACATGTATTCAACTCAGAAGATCCTCATCTTAGCTTCACAGTGGCCGTGTTAAGCTCTATTTGCACAGGACTGAGCATGGTTTCAGTTTATCCAGATGTGGAGCAGGTGACAGGTAGATCAAAAAAGGCAACAGATTCAACATTTGAGCAGCAGACAAACAAAAGACAGTCAGGTGAATACTGACAGACTCTGCTCACCTCTTACTACTTTTGAACGGCAGCCGGCATGCAGAATACGAACCCCCCCCTTTCTCCTCACCTTTTGTCAATCTGAAAGGAACCGAACTGATAGAACTAGTAATTTAGACATTGTCACGTTTATATTGTTACAAAGCATTTTTATACGCACCACCACAATAAAATGTATAAGTTAGCAAAAGATGTTGTTTCATGTATTATCTAACAGCGAAAGCACACTAAAAAAAAACACATCGCACATTACTAAAGAAATATCTAAATCTAGAACTTACGGGTCCTCCTACCTTGTAAAACAAAGGGGCACCCACACCTGGAAGAAAAAAAAACATGATGCACGAGTAAATATATTTATTTATGTATTTGCTGGATTTGTATTATATTTCGTTATGGTAACGGTATAGCACAAGACAAGGCACACCGTTTGCATAGTAAAACAACCGTTTACATGATACAGTGCACAGATAGTAAGTGGTGAATGCTTGCTTGGAGAACAGTTCCTAGGTTTGCCATGCAATGGTGTATTTGCCGTTCATAGCAAACCTCGTACAAAATGCATAGAGAGGTGCAATAGGAAAGTCTGCTCAGCCTTTGCTTGCGGTATGTGCTAGTTACATACTTATTAGCTCACATTCATCATCTATTGCTTGACGGCGCTGCCAACATGCCATATGGCATTTAGCTTACCTTGACAGAAACTGATACAAATGTTATATGACCCAACAGTAGAACAACAATGTGAAGAAGTTCATCAATGCCTCTCACTGTAGTTCTTCCCTGCTGCACTAGTTGTCGCTTAAACTATAGTTCTACTACAGGACACAGGTACTGCATCTTGACAGGTGGCAACAGAGTTGGTGATGAGCACCCACCTACCCCCTGTAATACACAAGCTGGCCATGATCCCCTCTTCACTGCTAACTGCAAGGCATGAGTGCCCTCCTTTTGCTTATGCACATGTGTGTCTTTAAGCACATCTTTCACTGCCTGCTCCTAAGGAGATCTAATGTGCTATGTGTGATAAGCCTCATCTGGTGTCAAGGGCCTCCATCATGCTTGTGACTCCACCTATAGCCTAGCCCTGTTTTTTGCTGATCTATCTCACTTAGCCTATGTACTACCAGAAGTGCCTTGCACAGCGACTAGCTAGATTAAGACCCAGCAGCCAGGACACACATTGAGATCCCAGAGTAAAAATGGTCTCAAGGGTCCTACTTTTTTAAGGAAATCCCTCGGGGGGGTGTTTGCGACTTGTGACTGGAATAAAAAGGTGTTAAGATTTGACACTGGAATTGAGGAGGTTAACAATCTGGATGTGTTTAGAAGTCATCTAAAACATCGATTTTCTTTTCACTTACTTTGTTTTCTCTTGGCTTGTGTTGCAACCACATTCTCCGGTGTTTCTGGCACCTTCTAAATGATCAGGACTTGGCTTGTGACATGCTGGTAGTTTAACCCATTCTGTGACATTTGGCCTTGTCTCTATCCCTCCTCCTACTGCCTTTGCCCCCCCCCGTTTTTTTTTTAATTTGATCTGTCTGCATATTTTTCCTGCCTTGCACCATCCCTTTAACAAAGTCTCCACTTTGCCTGCATATGTCTCCGTGGTACCATGGACAGTGTGTATCTTTTATGCTATCTGGCCTTCGCCCTGGCTTTGAACCCTGATCCACAACAGGATAAACGGTCAATACTAGGGCTGATAGTTGTTACATAGGTGTCAGATGTGGATCAGAATGTAGATGTAATAAACTTGACTAATGGTGGTCTTAAGGACATGGTTGGTATGGGCTCATTTGTGTGGGGATAGTTGGGTCACCCTAACTGTTGGGTTGTAATACAGTGACATTATAATTCGAAAGAGAGACTCATTCAATAATCTTTATTTCAGCACATTATGGCCATAAAAGATGCATAAAAACAAGGGAATACATGTCATAATAGAGGAATAAATAGTTTACATAATGTCGGATGGGGTTTGCAGAGATACAATAAAATCCATAATTCAATTAAGAAGGCATATATAAAACTTTTGCTTTAAACAATTTGTACATATCCCATAGCTTAAAATCCCAAGAGCAATTCATGAATATACAACCAATAAGTAATCAGAACACCCTTATCCAGAACAATATAAATAAAAATAAATACACACAGGACTAGCAATTTATAAGTCCAGACCCAAGTATAGCATGCTGACAACAGAAACCTGCTGACACACAAGACAACCACTTGTCTGGAGTCTGTTTTAATAATCCTATATGCTTTGACATAGGAGCGTATGCCCATGGCATTGCACAGTGGCTTAATTCATCTTTTTCTTGCTGATAGATATGCAGCACAAAGGAACAGTATATGGTTATCATCCTCTATAGGTCTGGACTGACAGCACATACACTTCTCACTTTTTGGAGGCTCCACCGTCGTGGACCATCTTGTTAACATTACATTAGTTTTGAGTATTCCATATCTAAATTTCAGGCATAGACTTTTTGCCAGAGGTGGTTGAACCTCGTCCAGAAAGTCCTCAAAATATGGGGAGTCCTTGAATGCCAAAAAGCTACTTGTAATCGTACCACCTGAGTGACTATTTTGGAGATTACATACTATATAAGCCCAAAATGTTGTTTTCACAAGTTTCTTACAGCTGTGTGTCAGAGATAGAGGATCCTCCCAAAAATGAGACAACCCAATTCTATAGAGCCAAATTTTGACATGTTTCAGCCAAGGGTTCGAATTGTATAGGTCCAGACTCTTTAATTCTAGGAGGCCATGTCTATAATCTCCGAGTTCCTGTGTACACCAGAGTCTCACCCAGTAGGAAAGTGGATGTAAAATTGCTAAGTGGTCTGTACGTTTCGTGCTTAAATCTAATAATAACGGTAAAAGTGGGGTACGCTTAGGTAGTCTTAAAATACTTCTCTAGAAGTTGTTTTCACTTTTTATAAAAAGATTTCCAGCTTTTGGGCCCCAAATTTCTGCGCCATATAGTGCCGCAGACTGGGTCTTAAATTTAAATACTTCTAGTGCTGGTGATATTGCTTTACTAAGACTCGCCCCGTGTTTCTTTAAAATTGGTGGGGAATTCTGGGTTAGAATAGTTTTACTTTTTTCAATTTGGGGTTTCCATGAGTTCTTTGAGTCTAGGGAAACACCCAGATAAGTAAAATTAGACACAAGTTCCAGTTTTTGGTTGTTTAAGAAAAAATTCCCCTGAATGATTTGTGAGGATTTAGGGCCATACATTTAGTTTTTTTTCGTATTTATCTCCAGGCCTTTCTTGTTACAATAAAGTTGGAATGTGCTTAGGAGGGTTTGTAAACCATTGGGCGTCTGTGAGATCAGGATAGTATCGTCCGCAAAGAAAAGTGCTGGGACCCTTACTCCATTCAACTTAGGTGAATCATTGTTACATTCTTCTAAGTGAGCTGGGATATCGTTGACAAATAATGAGAAAAGCGTTGGGGCCAGCACACACCCTTGGCGGACTCCTCGCTTTATTAGGACAGGTTTTGACAATTACCCATTTTGTCCCCAGCGTACTTTAGCATAATTATTATCATGGAGTCTTATAATCTGTTTAAGCAAACAGACAGGCAATCCAACATGAGCAAACAATCCCATAGACAATCACGTAAAACTAAATCAAAAGCTGCCCTAAGGTCAACAAATGCTACATAAATGTGCCCCTTACGTAAAAAAACATACTTCCAACAAAGACAACAAAATCTGAACACTTGGTCAACCGTACTTATGTTGTTACTGAAGCCAGCTTGGAACTTGGTAAGGATAGCATTCTCATCTATTCAATAATTCATACGTGTTAAAATATGCCTGGCAAATAACTTTTGTAAAATGTCCATTAAACTAATAGGGCGATAGTTAGACGGTTCATTTCTATCGCCCTTTTTAAAAATTAAAAACAATCTCTGCACCCTTTCAGCTATCAGGTAAATCTACACCATTGACTAAAATATTAAAAAGCCGATTAATAAAAGGTGCCCAGACTTTAATCTCATGTTTATACAGATCGCCTGGTATTTTATCTAAACCTGGTGCTTTATAATTTTTGACTGAGTTAATAGCTAACTCAGTTTCCTCTAGAGTGAACACTAAAGTCCGGTACAAGCTATGTACCGGGGGTGCTCCATTACATTTACCTCAATGTGTTCTGGAACTTCATATAAATGGGTAAAATTGTTCACCCACGTCTGTTCATCAATGAACACGTCATGGGCCAATCGACCTACATGATTCCCATTTGCTACTAATCTCCAAAATCCCTCATTATCCTTGGACTTTGCTGCCAATAACATGTTCCCCCAACATTCCTCATCCCAGTTAGATCTTGCTATCGCCTGGATCCTCTTATATTCCTTCCTTGATGCCCTGATCGCTTCAGGTACTTTATTTTTTATTGCCTCTATAAGTAATGCCTTGCCTGAGCGACAATCTTTGTTGTACCAAGGTTGAGTACCTATTGAACTAGTATTCCTTTGACACTTTTTTTAGGCATTTTAGACACATAGGGTAATAATGATGTGAAAAACCCATTATGCAGATCAATGAAGTCATTATCCCCTACCGGTTGATTTGGGACATCAAGGTTAACTTTTTTAAAACCACTCTTAAATAACTCAAGTCAACTTTATCAAATGCTTTTTCTTCTTCGAGCCTAATTGCAACTTTTGGGGATTTTATAAGGCACATGCATCAAAGCTTTTTGCGATCGCAAACGGTGCGAATTGCAAAAATCGGCAGTTTGTGATCGCAAAATCAGCTTTTGGGATGCATGAAGGGTGAAGGCCCTCGCAATTTGAGAATTCACAAATATTCGCGAATTCTCAAATTGGGATTGCATTTAAGGAATCACATTTTGCGATTCCTTAAATGCGATGCATGAAAGTTTAAAAAATAGCGATTTCGCAATTAGGGGTAGCAAATTACTATGAGGTTGAACCTCATGTTAATTTGCGAAAACTTTGAAAAATGCACTTTTGTGCATTTTTTCAAAGTTTCATGTTGTGCACACACATGCCCTTAGGGCAGGGGTCTTCAAACTGTGGGGCGCGACCCCCAGGGGGGCTGTGGAGTGATGCAAAGGGGGTCACGCCTTCACAGTATCACTTCTGCCCTGGCCTCCAGAGCTTCAGCCCCCCTCCTCCCCCATCCTGTGTCTCAGCCAGGGCTGCTGCAGTGCAGCTCGCGCTCCTGGGGCCTCGGCTGGGCAATGTCTGGAGTCTTCTCTCCGGTCCGAGTTTTTCACAGGTCTTTAAAGACCATTAGCATATTTACATGCCTTTGTTAACTGATTACCAAAGCTTAGTTTTTTTTGTGGTTCCAGTACCCCCTGGGCCCCCACTCTGCCTATTCCTTACATTTGTATTTTTACACTTACTGCTGTAGTGTGAGAATGCATTTAATGGACTCAAGCAACTGGTGACCACCCCCACCCACCTCGCCGGACACACACTCGACGCCGTCTTCTCATCCAGCAAAGACGTCACCTTCAGCCACGCAACAGGACTCCACTGGACAGACCACAGCTGCGTCCACTTCACCTTCAAAAGATCAATGATCCACCACCAGCAACAGGTTGCCCGAAGAAGCTGGAACAAGATCACAGCCGACCAGCTCACCGCTTCCCTGAGCCAGCACCCTCCCGCCAGCTCAGCGAACCCCAGCCAGGCCGCCGACAACCTCACGAAGTGGATCAACAACTGCGCGGACGAACTCGCCCCTCTGAGAACGCCACCCAGCAGACCCTGCAGCAGAAAAACACCATGGTTCACCGACGAACTCAAGAGCTCCAAGAAGAACTGTCGAGCCCTCGAGAAAGTCTGGAGAAGGGAGCCAACCACGGACAACATGACCACCCTCAAGATCGCCACCCGTAAACACCACCAACTGATCCGCGCCACCAAGAAAAATACATTTAAGGACCGGCTGGACAACAACGCACACAACTCCAAGGAACTCTTCAACATCGTGAAAGAGCTCTCCAACCCCAACGCCGGAAACAAGGACATCACCCCGTCGCAAGTCCTCTGCAACTCCCTCGCCTCCTACTTCCACAACAAGATCGCGGACATACACAACAGCTTCAGCAACCAACCAACGCAAGCCACAACCACAACAACGCCACCCACCACCACCCTCCGCACCTGGACTCCGATCAGCACCGAAGACACCATCCAAACAATGAACTCCATCCATTCCGGATCTCCGACTGACCCCTGCCCTCACCACGTCTTCAACAAGGCCGACGCTGTCATCGCACCCCACCTGCGGGACATCATCAACACTTCCTTCGACACCGCCACCTTCCCTGAGAGCTGGAAGCACGCCGAACTCAGCGCTCTACTAAAGAAACCCACAGCAGACCCCACCGACCTCAAGAACTACCGTCCCATCTCGCTCCTCCCGTTCCCGGCCAAAGTCATCGAGAAGACCGTCAACAAACAGCTGGCCGCCTTCCTCGAGACAAATGGATCCCTCGACCCCTCACAGTCTGGCTTCCGAGCGAACCACAGCACCGAGACCGCCCTCATCGCCGCCACCGATGACATACGAACTCTGATGGACAACGGAGAAACAGCGGCCCTCATCCTCCTGGACCTCTCCGCGGCCTTCGACACTGTCTGCCACCGCACCCTAGTACAGCGCCTTGGCAACATCGGAATCCAGGACAAGGCATTGGAATGGATCACCTCCTTCCTCGACGGAAGAACACAGAGAGTCCGCCTACCACCGTACAAGTCAGAGGCCACCAAAGTCATCTGCGGCGTCCCTCAAGGATCCTCCCTGAGCCCCACCCTCTTCAACGTCTACATGAGCCCCCTCGCGGCCATCGCACGCCAACACAACCTCAACATAATCTCCTACGCCGACGACACCCAGCTAATCCTCTCCCTGACCAACGACCCCGCCACCGCCAGAGCCAACCTGCACGAAGGGATGAGAGAGGTAGCCGAATGGATGACGACCAGCCGCCTGAAACTGAACACGGACAAGACGGAGGTCCTCATCCTGGGCTCCTCGCCCTCCGCCTGGGACGACTCCTGGTGGCCCCCCGCCCTGGGCACCGCACCCAAACCGACGGACCACGCACGCAACCTGGGCTTCATCCTGGACTCCTCCCTCTCCATGACCAGACAAGTAAACGCCGTCTCCTCGTCTTGCTTCAACATCCTGCGCATGCTACGGAAGATCTTCCGGTGGATCCCCACCGAGACGAGGAAGACGGTCACCCAGGCCCTCGTCACCAGCCGACTGGACTACGGCAACGCCCTTTACGCCGGAACCACCGCCAAGCTCCAGAAGAGACTCCAGCGGATCCAGAACGCCTCGGCCAGACTCATCCTCGACATCCCCCGACGCAGCCACATCTCCGGACAACTGAGAGATCTGCATTGGCTCCCGGTCAACAAGAGAATCACCTTCCGTCTCCTCACCCACGCGCACAAAGCCATACACGACCAAGGCCCGAGCTACCTCAACAACCGGATCAACTTCTACACTCCCAAGCGCCTCCTCAGATCAACCAGCCACGCCCTCGCCGCCGTCCCCCGCATCCGAAGAGCGACAACAGGAGGAAGGTCCTTCTCCTACCTGGCCGCCAAGACCTGGAACTCACTCCCGACCGACCTACGCCTGACCCAAGACCACCTCTCCTTCAGGAGGAAGCTCAAGACCTGGCTGTTCGAGCAGTAACGGCACCCCCCCCCCCCCAACCCAGCGCCTTGAGACCCTACGGGTGAGTAGTGCGCTCTACAAATGACCTGATTGATTGATTGATTGAATGAAAAGAAATATAAAGTTGGGTTGCCAAAAGAAACATGATTGCTATGTGTTGTTTAAAGATCCTGCAGAGACCTGCTCTTGACACTAAATTGAGTTATAAATAAAAAAGTATTTAATAATTAGTTATGTGACTTTTCTGTCTTTATTCTCTTTAATTATTAATCATGGATCATTGAGGCATCCTTAGAACACAATTAAAAGTGCTTTCTATTTATATTTGCTGTTTTAAGTATTCACAGACATATGTGCACAGATTGATTTCAGGGGTGCACCCTTGAAATCGCATTCTCAATTTGCGCTTCGCGAATTGCTATTCGCAAATTGAGAATACCTCCCCATTCATTCCTATGGGTCTTTAGGCCCATAGGAATGAATGGGGAGGTATTCCTTAATTGCGAGTCGCAATTTGCGAGTCGCAATTAAGGAATGTTTAGAAATCGCAACATTTTCAGCGATTTCTTCATGCATAGGCTTTTGGGATTTCTTAATTACGATTTCTTAAAAATCGCAATTAAGAAATCGCAAAGCCAACAATGATACATGTGCTTGTAAGAGCTTTGATTTTGTATGATATGGCAAAATATATGTGTATTATCAGTAATGCCTTGCCTGAGCGACAATCTTTGTTGTACCAAGGTTGAGTACCTACTGAACTAGTATTCCTTTGACACTTTTTTTTAGGCATTTTAGACACATAGGGTAATAATGATGTGAAAAACCCATTATGCAGAACAATGAAGTCATTATCCCCTACCGGTTGATTTGGTTGGGACACCAAGGTTAACTTCTTTAGAGCCACTCTTAAATAACTCAAGTCAACTTTATCAAATGCTTTTTCTTCTTCGAGCCTAATTGCAACTTTTAGGGATTTTATCAGGCACATGCATCAAAGCTTTTTGCGATCGCAAACGGTGCGAATTGCAAAAATCGTCAGTTTGTGATCGCAAAATCAGCTTTTGGGATGCATGAAGGGTGAAGGCCCTCGCAATTTGAGAATTCACAAATATTTGCGAATTCTCAAATTGGGATTGGATTTAAGGAATCGCATTTTGCGATTCCTTAAATGCGATGCATGAAAGTTTAAAAAATAGCGATTTCGCAATTAGGGGTAGCAAATTACCATGAGGTTTAACCTTATGTCAATTTGTGAAAACTTTGAAAAATGCACTTCTGTGCATTTTTTCAAAGTTTCATGTTGTGTACACACATGCCCTTAGGGCAGGGGTCTTCAAACTGTGGGGCGCGACCCCCAGGGGGGCCGTGGAGCGATGCAAAGGGGGTCACGCCTTCACAGTATCACTTCTGCCCTGGCCTCCAGGGTTTCAGCCCCCCTCCTCCCCCATCCTGTGTCTCAGCCAGGGCTGCTGCAGTGCAGCTCGCGCTCCTGGGGCCTCGGCTGGGCAGTGTCTGGAGTCTTCTCTCCGGTCCGAGTTTTTCACAGGTCTTTAAAGACCATTAGCTTATTTACATGCCTTTGTTAACTGATTACCAAAGCTTAGTTTTTTTTTGTGGTTCCAGTACCCCCTGGGCCCCCACTCTGCCTATTCCTTACATTTGTATTTTTACACTTACTGCTGTAGTGTGAGAATGCATTTAATGAAAAGAAATATAAAGTTGGGTTGCCAAAAGAAACATGATTGCTATGTGTTGTTTAAAGATCCTGCAGAGACCTGCTCTTGACACTAAATTGAGTTATAAATAAAAAAGTATTTAATAATTAGTTATGTGACTTTTCTGTCTTTATTCTCTTTAGTTATTAATCATGGATCATTGAAGCATCCTTAGAACACAATTAAAAGTGCTTTCTATTTATATTTGCTGTTTTAAGTATTCACAGAGAAGTGCAAAAAATACAGCTGTAGGTGACTGCTTATTTCTGGGCCATCAAAATAATGAGCTGGTAACCCTAATCATTAGACTGGAAGTTTGTTGCAGGATCAACACATTATTTATTTCCTTCACCCTCGAACCCGGATTAATGCCATTATAGCAATAGTTTAACTTACATCTGAAACCCTACGCTTCAAGTTTCTGGGAATGCACCCTACTTTCAGACTACTCACTTCTCATTCTCGCCTTCACTTTCAAGTTCACCCTGAACTCCCAGCGATCACAATGCACTCACACTGATCACCATACACTCATAGTGATCACCATTCACTCATAGCGATCACAATGCACTCACACTGATCACCCTGCACTCACACTGATCACCATGCACTCACACTGATCACCATGCACTCACACTGATCACCATGCACTCACACTATTCACCCGCTCACCCTGCACTCACACTGATCACCCTGCACTCACACTGATCACCATGTACTCACACTGATCACCATGCACACACACCATTCACCCGCTTACCCTGCACTCAGTGATCACAATACACTCACACTGATCACAGTGCACTCACACTGATCGCCATGCACTCACAACTTCACCCACTCACCCTGCACTCCCAGTGATCACAATGCACTCACACTGATCACAATGCACTCACATCATTCACCCGCTCACCCTGCACTCACACCAATCACCATGCCCACACACCATTCACCCGCTCACCCTGCACTCACAGTGATCACAATGCACTCACACTAATCACAATGCACTCACACTGATCACGATGCACTCACACTGATCACCATGCACTCACAACATTCACCCGCTCACCCTGCTCTCACAGTGATCACACTGCACTAAAATTTGCTTGCATTTTTCACTCTGTACCTCACCCTGCAGTCACACGAGCACTCTTCTCACCCTGCACTCATGTGACACTTCACTCACCTGTCTCCCCCTTACTGCTCAATCTGTAGCTCACTCAAACAAGGCCATCACTAACCATGCACTAATTCTTCCCACTCTGCACTTACAGTCGAACCCAAATTCATATGGTCACCTCACTCACCCTGCAGTCACTCCTTTTACCATACTCTCACACTGTTGCATTGCTCACCGTGCAGTCACATGGGCACTCTTGCAACCCACACAGTGCAGAAGGTTAAAGTGCCTGGTACAAAGAAGATGTACCATGCACATCACAGAACTGAGTGTGAGTAAACTATGAGTAGCCCTATAAAAAAATGACATGTTTGTCAGACAGGTGCTATAGAGAGATGAGGTGTATTGTTGGTGAGTGGTAGTGAGGGAATTCATGGAGAAGGTGGAAAGACTGTTGCACCGTGTGCGACCAGTGCTTGGACAAGCCCTGGCTTGGAGTGTTAACACCCCCCCCGAACTTCGGGTCTAGTGGATCCCCTGCTTCTGCCTATTATTTACATTTGTAGTGCGCTACTGTTACCAAAAAGTGTCCTGGGGCTAATAACCATCTGCCTGCAAGGTGAGAGAGGGATCCGGGGTTGGGAGAGGAGAGAAGAGAGGGATGGAAGGAAGGGGGTGAGAGGAAAGTGGCATGGGTAAACTGCTTAACTCTGCACAAGACCGCCACGGTTTGAATGCACCCTTGCTGCTCCCGGCCATGGCCAGGTGAGCTTCTAATGTGGCAGCGCGTATTCCTGTGGATTGGGAGGCCCTTCACAGAGGTTGACTAGACATCTTTCTGATGTTAATTGCTGTATTTTGGTTATAAACTGGTACTGATGGGGTGAAATATTTCCTCAGTATTACTGTGTTTAAAAAAATTCTAAATAATAAAGCAATGCTACCCCAAAATACGCAGCATCACAGAACGTTACTTACATTTTCTACTCACACAATTTAGTCAAGCCTGTCGCATAATTTGGTCCTCACCTTCCTCATAACCTAGCGGTTTCGAATTTTTTGTCAGGAGGGGGTCCTTATGCTTGAAAATGTTGATAGGGGTATCTCGGCATCCAAAAGTTTGAAGATCTCTGCCTTAGGGCTTGTGTGTGCACAACATATGTGCACAGATTGATTTCAGGGGTGCAACAGGGTGTCCTCTGGACACCCCTGCACCCTTGAAATCGCATTCTCAATTTGCGATTCGCTAATTGCTAATCGCAAATTGAGAATACCTCCCCATTCATTCCTATGGGCCTTTAGGAAGTGGATAAAGAGGTTTTTCAGAGTTGGAGTAATTAATCAAGAGATTGTTTTAAAGTACTGGATGGTTTACCCATCTGGGCCAGGAGCCTTGCCCGATTTTAGTTTTCTAATATAGTTGGCTATTTCTTCTTTGGTGATGGCCCATTTATTGCTTTTAATTCCTCATCCATAAGTTTGGGTAGGTTAGAGTTCTTAAGGTAGTCTATCCGTTTCTTGTGATCAAGACAGGTGTTTCCTTTGTATAGGGTCTGGGTGGATTCTCCATGCATCAGTAAGGCCGAATCTCACGCATAGGTTTTTCAGTGCTTCATGGGAACTGTGAGTTTCTGTCTATTGCAGGGACCATGGGCAGATTAAAGTCACCTGCAAAGATGATGGATTAGGAGACTGGGATCAGTTTTAGATGAGATGCAAGGTCATTCCAAAAGGACGGATCATCTGCTGTTAGGGCATGTACATTAACCTCAAAGAACTCGTTATTTTCGGAAACTTTGGTTTCCGAAAATCCATCTTCCTTGTTTGTTGAATTGGAGATCATATTTATACTGGAGTTCCCGGTTATGAGAGTCAAGACATCATTTTTCTTCTCCACACCATCTGAGCATTCTACGTCATTAAAGTTGTGTTTTTGCATTGAGGTGACGTGTGAAGAATCGATTTTGGTTTCTTGAAGGAGAACTACATCTCCTTCGAGTTTGTATATGTAGTCAATGATTTTCTTTTTTTGATCAGATCACTGATCCCTTTCACATTTAATGAAATTATCTTGATATTATGCGTTACATTGAGAATGGTTAATTTTTAACAATCGTATGGTTCCTGCTAAGGAAATCGTGATTTATTTGGAAGGTTGTGACTGAAAGACTGGGAGAAATTAAATATTAGATCCCACTTATCTGTTTTGTAGGATGAAGAAGCTGTTGGGGAAATAGAAAGAGAGGTATTGAGCAGACCTTCTTGCTCACATCTACAGATTGACAATGCATCCTGATTCAAGAGCAAGTGCCATTGTGACTGTACCACAATACATCAACTTGAGTGACAGTACCATATTTTCCTAGTATTGGCATAAATAAAGAGAAAGGATAAGAAGGAAAGTACAAAACAATAAGGTAGCTCCCAAATGAGAAATGTAAACAAACATACCCATCCTAGTTGGACACCCTGCTACCCAACTCCTTAAGTAGCTAACGAAATGGCGAGAGTAGAAAACGCTCCTCCACAGCAACGGTATTGACCATTAGGTGAAATATACATGAGCATAAAACTAAACACGGTTAGCTATTTATTCATAATGTGAATGCAAAAACTACGGTTAAGTATTCAGTTAGTCGAGATAACCTAAATGGAGAACAAAAACACAATTATAACTCAATTAGATTAATTGAGCATATCAGGAATATTATTCTATCACCATATTGAGATGCAAAGACGACTGGTGCTTCCTGAGTGGAACAATATTAAACAGCCATAATCCAGAATTAGGAACCGTAGCCTGTGTAGAGTCTGTCGGTCAGATTATTGAAAGCACTTTCAGAGATTATCAAACCATTGTACGATCCCATTAAGTGTGGAAGTGTCACAAATAATGAGTCAACAATGGTCTCTTACTTTCAGGCAGTAAATGTAGTACATACAGTTAAGTGGAATACATAGCTTAGTTTCGTGTGGTATGCGATTATTAAGCATGTGAAATCTGTATTAGCAGTAGCCTGTTCAATAGTCCTGTTCATGAGGGACATATGGGAGAGACGTTTAGGTATCTGGATACCACATGGATTTTAGTTCTTGGTACAGAGAGCGTTCCAGTGTTTGATTCTAGGGGGGCCAGCCTTATTTGTTGAAGTATCCATAATTGAATCTTCTTTGTTGCCCAGGAATTCTGAAAGGATGAGATGTTAGTTAAAGAGTGTTTCGAGCCTTGTATAGTTACACAGTATTTTGTTGAGACCGCAAAAGAGAATTGAGAGTTCATAGCTTTCAGTCTGGGTTGCAGAGCCAGGAAACTCTTGCTGGTCTCAACCGTGCATTTTGATGTCCTAAGACACAAAGATCTTGTTTCCCTACCATTGTATGTGGTTATGTTGCCTCATAACTGCAACAGTTTTCTCCAAATGTTGAAAGCAGAGTGATTTACATACAATTGGGCTTGGGTAGAACTGGTTGGGAGGTTTCCTTGTGGGTACACGGTGTGCTCTTTCGAACTCCAGATCTTGCTCAAATGTTAGGTTGATATTTTGTATGAACTGTTTTTTAAGGAATAGTATACAGGAACCGCTGTGTCCTACTCTCCCTCGAGCATGCTGAAAATGCAGATGCTCCCGCTTTAGTTTCTGTCCTCTAGTACTGCCAGTTCTCTTGTTAGAGATTGGGTCATGCTATTGAGGGACTGGATATTTTTGCGTGACTATGGGCCAGATTCATCAAGCCTAAATCCGCTTGCAAAGGGCCAGATTCTGAGAATTTGGCCCTTTGCGAGCGGTATTTTTGCATTTGGGATGCATCATCCTAAATGCAAAAATAGCTAATTAAGAATTCGCTAAATTGCAATTCTTTGCATTTAAGGAATCTCAAATTGAGGAATCTCAAATTGAGATTCCTTAAATGCAATGCATTAAAGTGAAAAAAATAGCGAATTCGCTATTAGGGCACGCAAATTACCATGAAGTACAACTTCGTAGTAATTTGCAAAAACGTTGAAAATGCACTAAAGTGCATTTTTCAAAGTTTCATGCTGCGCACACACATGCCCTAAGGGCATGTGTGTGCGCAACATATGTGCACACATCAATTTCAGGGGTGCAACAGGGTGTCCTTTGGACACCCCTGCACCCTTGAAATCTCAATCTCAATTTGCGAATCGCTAATTGCGATTAGCAAATTGAGATTGTCTTACCATTCATTCCTATGGGCCTCTA
Organism: Lissotriton helveticus; assembly: GCF_964261635.1. NCBI lineage: Eukaryota > Metazoa > Chordata > Amphibia > Caudata > Salamandridae > Lissotriton > Lissotriton helveticus. The sequence continues at coordinate 307,664,552 of NC_136070.1, forward strand.
GGCCCATAGGAATGAATGGGGAGATATTCCTTAATTGCGACTCGCAATTTGCGAGTCGCAATTAAGGAATTATTAGAAATCGCTATTTTTGTCGTGATTTCTTGATGCATAGCATTTTGCTATTCCTTAATAGCGAATCGGTATTTTTCGCTATTAACCCCTTCCATGCTCATGACGAGCTCAGCTCGTCATGCAGTACACTGTTTGTGTGCTTATGACGAGCTGAGCTCGTCATGAACAATGGGATTTTATGACTTTCAGCACAGAGGGTAAATTCATGCAGCACTGATGTGGTTAAGGAATAGCAAAATGTGTTCTTGATGAATCTGGGGGTATGTCTTGGAATCTTCTAGGTTGCTGATTCTACTTTCCGTCTCTGTAATCCTTGTGTTGATTTGTTTGATTTCTAAGCGGATGGCACATATCTCATTTTGCATTGCGTGAGTGGTGTCCTTTGTGGATTTGGCGAGATCCTGACCGTGTACCAGTTTCTTTAAAATCATCTCCATCTTGGATCTAATGTCATTGTTTGACTTGACCGGTGAGCTAAGGTTTGGCAGGTTAGCCTTAACTCTCTTCAGGCTGGATTTAGATTATTTTTCTGCCATTTTGTTTCACAGTAGTACTATTGGCTTTGGTGGGTTTGTTGTAGCTTGGTAATTTGTCAAGTTAAACAGTTCTGCACCACTACTGACTGTCGGCTTGTATGAATTTGTATTCTGTATTAATGGATGAGTATTCACTTGATGAGCCATGGAAGACTTTGGCGATATAAATATAGGCACTTACAGGATTTGCTTTAGATTACTCAAATGTTAGGTTGATATTTTGTATGAACTGTTTTTTAAGGAATAGTACACAGGAACCGCTTTGTCCTCCTCTCCCTCGAGCATGCTGAAAATGCAGATGCTCCCGCTTTTGTTTCTGTCCGCTAGTACTGCCAGTTCTCTTGTTAGAGATTGGGTCATGCTATTGAGGGACTGGATATTTTTGCGTGACTATGGGCCAGATTCATCAAGCCTAAATCCGCTCGCAAAGGGCCAGATTCTCATCTGTTTGGCCCTTTGCGAGCGGTATTTTTGCATTTGGGATGCATCATCCTAAATGCAAAAATCGCTAATTAAGAATTCGCTAAATTGCGATTCTTTGCATTTAAGGAATCTCAAATTGAGGAATCTCAAATTGAGGAATCTCAAATTGAGATTCCTTAAATGCAATGCATGAAAGTGAAAAAAATAGCGAATTCGCTATTAGGGCACGCAAATTACCATGAAGTACAACTTCATAGTAATTTGCAAAAACGTTGAAAAATGCACTAAAGTGCATTTTTCAAAGTTTCATGTTGCGCACACACATGCCCTAAGGGCATGTGTGTGCGCAACATATGTGCACACATCAATTTCAGGGGTGCAACAGGGTGTCCTTTGGACACGCCTGCACCCTTGAAATCGCAATCTCAATTTGCAAATCGCTAATTGCGATTAGCAAATTGAGAATGTCTTCCCATTCATTCCTATGGGCCTCTAGGCCCATAGGAATGAATGGGGAGATATTCCTTAATTGCGACTCGCAATTTGCGAGTCGCAATTAAGGAATTATTAGAAATCGCTATTTTTGTAGTGATTTCTTGATGCATAGCATTTTGCTATTCCTTAATAGCGAATCAGTATTTTTCGCTATTAACCCCTTCCATGCTCATGACGAGCTCAGCTCGTCATGCAGTACACTGCTCGTGTGCTTATGACGAGCTGAGCTCGTCATGAACAATGGGATTTTATGACTTTCAGCACAGAGGGTAAATTCATGCAGCACTGATGTGGTTAAGGAACAGCAAAATGTGTTCTTGATGAATCTGGGGGTATGTCTTGGAATCTTCTAGGTTGCTGATTCTACTTTCCGTCTCTGTAATCCTTGTGTTGATTTGTTTGATTTCTAAGTGGATGGCACATATCTCACTTTGCATTGCGTGAGTGGTGTCCTTTGTGGATTTGGCGAGATCCTGACCGTGTACCAGTTTCTTTAAAATCATCTCCATCTTGGAGCTAATGTCATTGCTTGACTTGACCGGTGAGCTAAGGTTTGGCGAGTTAGCCTTAACTCTCTTCAGGCTGGATTTAGATTATTTTTTTGCCATTTTGTTTCACAGTAGTACTATTGGCTTTGGTGGGTTTGTTGTAGCTTGGTAATTTGTCAAGTTAAACAGTTCTGCACCACTACTGACTGTCGGCTTGTATGAATTTGTATTCTGTATTAATGGATGAGTATTCACTTGATGAGCCATGGAAGACTTTGGCGGTATAAATATAGGCACTTACAAGATTTGTTTTAGATTACTCAATATTCCATATTGCTGATAGAGCACTTTGTTGTTGGAATGCTGTCACATGGATATAGCGCTTCATGAGGAAGATATAGAGTAATAACAGTGCACAGCACTAACAGCTACTAACAGCGTTTTGTCATTGGAATGCTGTCGCATGGATGAAAGGTTGTACCTAGACTTAAGATGTAGGGGATATGGTCATGTCATGGTGCACCCATCACCCCATCACTCAATGGTGCTTTTTATGTATGATATTGCTCAATGTGATGCCTATTTTCAGGGTGCTAATATCAGGTGGTGTTGTGTACAATCAGATGAAGGGATTCCCTTTAGCCATAGTTAGCAGTTTGTGTTTATATCATAAAGTTGATAGATGTCATAGGAGCCAGCCTAAACTGCAAGTGTACAGACAGTATACTGCGCTGGAGCCACCATTTTAAATATCCCTTGATGTACATCTACTTTTACAAGATTTCTTAGTGATGGGAGTGTCAAGCTTTGGTAGGGCTGATAAGGAGTAGTGTAAGTCTTATGATGATTTCTTTTTGTCGCCTTCTTTGAGGGATCATGAAAGGGAGATTACTCTCAGCTTGGGCATAAGAACGTGAGTCTTTGGTTCCAGATTGCAGATTCCATCACTAACGAATTCAAAGTTGTATTTTCAGGTGAGATTCCGGATGCCACAGCTAGCATTTCTTTAGGCAATACAACCGTTGACTTGCAATCAGCGGGACACCCCACTAAGTTAACGCTATTACTTATGGTGTTCGCCAAGTGCATTGAAGAAACCTGCATGATTGCGAGCAAGGAGACTGGCATTTTGGATCGTTGTTATCTGCTACTTGATTCTCACAGCCCTATAGTGTGATGTTTAAAAGTACAGGTACAGGCCATATTCGATCAGCGCTGGGCGAGAGAAGATATCTTATTGACATTGTGCCGATAGATAATTTAGTCAGACACTTCAACGATACCTGGACCAGTCTGTTAACTCCCCACGCAGCACTTCAGTGCGTCATCTTTTTGAGCAGAGTGCCATCTCTGAAAGTGCGGTGGCTCTTTGTTAGCCTTTCAAAGTCATTTATATTTGCAGCGCTAGTCATTGAGGAAGCATTACTTGTTTTGAGGCAAGAATTACTTGGGAGCGATGGGTGTTGTTCCAGAAGATGGGAGGTCTTGTGTCCACCCTCAGATATTGGCATCTGTCTCGTGCAGTGTCATTTTATGTCAGAGAATCATCGGGCCAACCTCGTGGTTGACACCGGGGTGGCCATAGAAGCTGGTGCCGAAATTATGGTATCTCCTGAGTCAAGTTCACATCACACTAGTATTGACATTAATAGATGCCATTCCTGCAACGTGTAGGCATTATTTTGTCAGGGTTTTCGCCATTGTGGAGTGGAGCTGCAGGCTCTGTCGTGTCTTTACACAGGGCCGGACTGGGAACCCAAAGCAGCCCTGGCAATGTTGACGGACCAGCCCCCCTGCTGCTTTTGTTACTGGTGGCCGATATAGAAGCACTGCCACAAAACCAGCCCACAGTATAAAAAAAATGGCCCTCACCATGGCAAAATCGGCCCCCAGCCTTCCTTGCAGGGAAATGCCCGATGCCCTGCTGTGTACTACTAATTTTCAAAGCCCTCCCACTGGCTCGTTTCATCTCTGCTGTCTTAACACGAGGTTCACGAGCATCAAGAGCACTTTCCCTTAAAACAACATCAACAGCAAAAACAATCCCACCCAAACCCCCACCTCCGGGCAGAGTATGCAGAACTCCTTCCAGCTCAACTATTGGTTAGAAGGGTACTGGTCACCGTACACCTCTCTCCCTCCTCTCCTCCTACTCCTCAGCTAAAGTGGTAACTAGGTAAAGTACAGGTTGAGGATCTATGTCCCTACCGATCCGCAAGACCGACATGGGGTACTCTGCAGAACGTAAGAGGACTGGCCCTCTGCCATCTCCAGCCACAGAGCAGTACATTGCCTCATTCATCATACATTTAATATCAATTTGCATCAAGGTTGGCACCCCTAGCTGCCTTGCCAACCCTCATAGAGCAGCAAGTAGAATTTCATGCAGCAACAAATTTGAAACAGTCATGCAAACAGTGTTTTAACATTACAGTTTCTGACCAGATCCCCATCTTTCTTTAATCCTCCCCGGGACATCTTGACCTTCCGGGCGTTGGCATCACACCACAGGCATATACTTGCAGGAGAGTCCTCTACCTTGACTTCCCCAAGCCATGGTGCAAATCTCCAAGTCAAAGCTCTTCAGTGCCCTGCCTGGTGCCATCCCAAACCTGCAGAGCCTACCCAGCATCTGTGTTATTACTCAGTGTGTCAGGGACCAGTCTGATATGTGAAAGAGCACTGTGTTCCAGCAAACCCGGAATCTCCGACCTCAGGGTGCAATCCAAGTACACCAGAATGTGATCACCAGTAGGGGTTCTGACATATCCAAATTCCAGTCCACTACAGAACCTCATGCAGGGACTCATAGAAATGAACACAGTCATCATATTCTACACACAATTTGACAGGGAATAACAGGTTGTGTTTGATGTTGCAGCCTCTCAGTTTCCTTTTTACAGGTAAAATGTTATTGCGCAAATTCTGGACTCTGTAATCAGGGTAGACAAATATTTACTTATCTTTACTTATCTTCATATCTGGAAGGGGGCTGCGTGTGACACATGCTGACAAATAGAATTGCGGTAATTAAAAAGACTAGCTATCAAGGGGGAGGGGGCGCTCCCAAGCACTGCACCTCTGCCAGTGCTCTATGTGCCCTCTCAATAAAAGAAATTGGATAGTTCCTGGGTCAGAGGGTTTTTGTGACTCAGTTCTCCAGGAAGAGTTCCACTGAGGGGCCCACTGCATACTCCGGTAAGCAACCCAAGCATTTATGTCGCCACAACAGGCCTTCAGCATCCTCCAGGCATTCTTCCACATGCGTGGCACTGCATTTTAATTCTTCCTCCATGGCTCTCAATGACTTACCTTCCTGTTTCAGAGTGTCCACAGTCCACATCATCTTCGATCGCCGTGTTACAATCTGCAACTTTCCGTAGATCCAGTCGCAGATGTTTAATCTCAATGGTCATATAGTCCATTTTCCCTTCCAACGCGACAGCCCTGAATTGCAACTGGGAGTTCCACAGTGGTAGGCCCCTGATCAGGTGTTCCTGTGGGTTGTTCACAGTCTTGGTTTACATGAAGTGCCTCTGGCCTCGTCACTGTGTATTGCTCAATTTTATTGGATTCAGCCAGTTTCTCCCTTTTCTCTTTTCCCCTTTTAAGCATCTGCTAAGTCCAGCGTGCCCCTCCTGTGGTATTAGCTCCAGGTGCTGGAGTCCCAGGATGGTCCCCTCTCAGGATGTGTGGGAGAATTTGCCTGCTGAGTATGATCCAGGCAACCTCCACAATTCACAGACTGTCAGTCCCCCCAGGCTCCATTCGCGTTTCTAGGGCCCCACCTGGTCACAGCCAGTCAGACCAGGACTCGAGCTCCTCCTTCCCTTACCATCCAGCTTCACTTCACCCCTCAATACCACCTGCAGGGCCCTATTCCGGAAGTATCCATCGCCCCACTCATTGGGCCAGCCCACCGTTGCTCAGCTGTCAGCCAGGCAACACAAATCTACAATGCTCAGCTGGGGCCCAGTGCCTCTGTGTCGAGAGCCCGGCCTAGGCCGCATTCAATGCCAGCACTGGTTTGCACTTTCTGGGTGTCACTCGGGTGCATCAGTGATAACCCCTGGGCAATGGGCCCTCGCATCATGTGGGCGTGCTCCTCCTCCTGCCCCCTCTTCAGCCTCTCTCTGCCTACACAATTTCATCCCAGGGGCACCAGCAGTCCCGCAGTGCCCATTCCAGCACTGCTGTCCATGCAGCAGTATCAGGGCTGCCGGTCAGCCAGTCCTGTACAAGAATTGCCAAGTCCCATTTACAGCCAGCTGAGCCTCATACACTGAACAAGCAGAAAATGGCTTTGTTAGACATCTTTTTAAAAAGTCCATATACATTGGTTATCTGGCATGCTCTCACTGGACCTCCACATTTAGTGTCAGCACCTGAGGATGTATCTATCAGTGAATTGCTGCCCTAATCTGTCCCTGCATACGTGGGGCAGAAGTGCGATGCAATGTGGCCACATTGTGTTCCTGAATATGTGGGAACTATTCTGCGGTGTGAACACGATCTTTCTCACCATCCGCAGGGACAGTAGTGTGTTGTGGCCCCAATCTGTCCCAGCATTTAAGAGACAGTAATGCTTTAAAGCCAGAATGTGACCCACCATCTACTGGACCAGTAGCCTCAGCCGAAGTGAAATTCTTTGTGGTTCGGGATGTTGCTTGGAGTGCACCCAGAGATGACTTTCTTTACTCCATCCTTCCCTGACCCTGGCTTTTGACATCTGTCATCCTACACCATCACTGAATACTTACTGATCTGCCCGTTCCTGCCTTTGGCGCTATTTCATTATTTAAAACCAAAGGTTGCAAATAACTTCGAATTTCTCAGGGTGTAAAATAACATATATTTCATAGACCTAAAATATTAATTTCATGGTGTGAACTTTTCAACCAACACCCATACTTTTCTGTTGCGCACTCCACATGATTCCCACATTACTGCAGCAGTTAACCCCACAGGATCACAGTAAACTCGGGCTGGGGGTGGCACTCCTCTCTCCAGCCCCCGCTCCCTCTCCGGCCCCTCTCACCGTGCCACTACAGAGCTGCCACCGTGTGGTGGGTGCCAGCTAAAGACCCGCTCACCAGGGCCCACTGGCTCTGGTTTCTTGTCCACAGACCACAGACCACAGTTTCACAGTTACAGGCCTTCGCGGGGCACTATGCTGGCCCCTCTCGTCTGTGCGGCCTCCCGTTAGGCCTCTGCCTTGCTCCTTCAACATGTACACAGAGCTGTACATATACGGATTCTCCAGGCCACCACCACTGCGCGAGGCACGCCAACTGTTTGTGCCACTAGGACGAATCATTAATTGATTTGGTGCTGGAAAATTAAACGTACTCATCTACTGTTGGTGGCAGACACAGGGGGGCTTCGTCGGCGGGCTAGCCTAGGATAGAGTAATTAAATTATGGAAGCCCGCAAGCTCCGGTCAATAAGTGCACAACTCAGCTCGTCTTCACTCATGATCCTGCAAGCAGTCACCCACAGTTTTAATCGCGCGAGGCCCAGTGGTGCGCATGCAGGAATTATATCAGCCGCACCCAGAGAGGCGCGCAGACGAGGCGGAGGAGGAGACAGTGCACCATTCTGCGCGCTGCGCACAGGCACCTCCCCCTCCTCCTGAAAAGTTTGGTTGCACTTGCACACTGCACGGGTCAATCAGGCTTGCTGCTGCTGTTTTCAGAGAGTGGACTCGGTCGGTGTAGTATTATTGCTTGGAAGTCTGACTGACTGACTGACTGTCTGTCTGAGTCTCAGACAGTCAGACTGACTTCTCTCTCAAGTGACTCATGTGTCACATCACCTCACTCACGGTCGAACTGAAAATCGGCCCCCCAGCCATAAAACCGGCCCCCTATCAGAAAACCGGCCCCACCTCACCCAGCCTACCGGGGGATTGCCCAGTGCCCGAAAGCACCAGTCCGGCCCTGTCTTTACATCAGAGAGGGACAGGAGACAGGAAGTGATTGCCATTCCTTTATTTATTACATATCGTTTCACCCATGCCCACATACATCTGCCCACGCTAATAGTCTAGGCCAGAATGCCCTTCCCCACACCCCTGACAGGATGTGGTGTCCGGTTCACTCCGTGTCCACTCCATGACCTGCAGGGTCCTAGTGCCCTGTCATCCAGTCACTACAGGCTCAAGCCGACATCTTTCTCCTCGTCTAAGCAACGCTCCCCCATCTGCATGTACTCTTAATATCACATTGCTCACCCCTATCCTCATACCACTCTGATCCCTGTCCCACCATCTTTGATATCTATATCACATCCCCATACAGCTCTGTTCCCATAACAACATGAATCATGCCTGTACTATCTCCCTACCTCGATACAATTCTGGTCCATGAACAACTTCTCTTCCAGTGGGGCCAATTTCCCCAAACATAGCATCTCACTCCCCGAACCATCCCCCATCCAACATGGACAAACATCCTGCTTTCCAAGACCCAAATTGCAGTGATTCCTGTGCCACAAAAATCTCTGTGCCACCCTCCTTCCTCCATGTCACTCTGCTCCCTGTATCATTATAACTTTTTTCCTGGTCACAGCTGGACCAGCTGTATGGGATTTCATACAAAAACAAATTCATTATACACCATTTATGAGACAACATTCCATTGAATTGTTGAAACAAAGTGGTCTAAGTGTACGGACTACTCCTCAGTGTATTATCCACCATTCCGTACCAACTTCCATTTACTCTATATACAGCCCTGCTGTCTGTATTGCTCTCCTACTTGTCAGTTTTTCCCTTCTTCCACTCATCTCTCTGCATCACCATTCCTTTTAAATGACTGTCCCACTCTTGTTCCTCTGCCTATTTACTGTTTTCTATCTTGCCTTATTCCTTTTGACCCCTGAAACTGTCTCTTTGTTAAGTTGATGGACACTGGTATGTCTATGAAAACCTGTGTATGCTTCAATTTAACATGCAATGTGTGCATTTGTTTAACTCTGTACTTAATTATCTCCCTAAAGAATTAAACACAAAACATTGTTGTTTGGTGTTACATGGGAGAGGGAATGTGTAAACAGGAAATCTGGGTTCAATTGCCAGCTGCACCGCATTCTGTGATCCTATTCAATTACTTTACTTCAGTGCTTCTTGTTACTGGGTCATCACGTTTAACAGTGCTTTGAAGTAATAGAGTTCAGGATGTGTGCCATAGAAACACCTCTCTTGTACATGGTTTAATAGACTACATTGTTATGTCTACATAAAAAATGTAGGACATAATTCAAGGTTACTTGATAATTTACTTGTCTATGTTTACTAAGTACATTGTCGTCAGTGTGGGGGAGGTTAATTAATGTTTCTAAGTTCATATTTCAAAACTATCCCTTCTAATAAATATCACTCAGTGCAGCAATACAATGTAATATCCTAATGAGATATGCTTCCAAATGTTAATATCTACACTTTGTTTTTAATTTTAAAGACATTATCACTTTTTTATGATGTTTGTTTCATGATTTACATGTTAAATAGTTTGATGCTAATTCTTCCCTCGTAGGGTGAAGCCAGAACTTTTGCACAGCTCTCCATCGTCATTTTCAATTAATTTGCTGGCTTACCCACCTCTAAAAATGAGTACCAGCAAATTGTGTGTTAACACCTATTTTGGTGTTAACCTCAGAGCATGTTAAAAATCTGACTAATTCTGGAAGACTAACATTTCAAGCATATTGCATTTGTAAATACAGTTTCTTCTCTGTTTTTCCAGTATACGAGGATGCCATTGTGCGCAACAAAGCATGAATCCTGTTCTTTTTAGGTTGACTTTGGCTCCATCCAGAACAGTATTACTCACTCGCTCCTGCAATTTGAAGTTTTGTGTATCACTCCACCTCTTATGGAGGGCTTTTACTGCAATGCATTAGCAACTATTTGCATCTGAAGAACTGGGTTGTTCTGGGAACCAAAAGCAGCCCTAACAAAAATGGCAAATGTCAAAAGTGTCAAACCATGCCTGTTTTCTGTTTATCTAGTTATCTATCTAGCTCTCTATCTATCTCTGTCTCCCTCTAGTTCCATACATTCACTTTCTCTACTTGTTTTCTGTTTTTTGTCTCTAGTCTCGTTTAATCCTTGTTGTCTCTTTCTTTTCATTCTTGTTCCCTCTAACTCTGTTTCTGTCACATGCTGTGAATTTTGCAGTAAACCACATGGAGCAGGAAAGAGTGACAGTGGCAGCTGTGAGTCTTTGAAAACCAGCCCCCTCGTGTAATACATAATTAGATAAATAGCCTGTTCGGCTCTGTGGAAAATGATATCAAATCACATATTCATTTATTTATTTCTTACATGCACTGTACACAGACATTTATAATTTTCCAAATATGTTTACTACAGCAGAATAGTTTTCAATGCTTTGTCAGGACTCAAGTACATGCTGTTATAACCACAAACTTAAGTACTGCCTACACTACCACAGCCATTGCCATTACCATTACCATTACAATTATATTCACTTTCAAGGCCCCCATTACTACCATCACCATAACAACCATTATCATTACCATCACCGGCATTTCCACCACCATTATCACCAACACCATTTCAAACACCATAACCAATACTGCCATACCCATTACCACTGTTAACATTATCACTAAAACATGAGTGCATGGCTGTGTTTGCAAGCTTCACCACATTAATGCCACATAAATTGGTTTTCCCAATGTTTTCTAAAGTGGGTTTCATTTCCTTGGTCCCCACCCTTTTGGTGTCACTTAGTGATTTAGATGAAAATTCCCACAGATCATTGAAAACACACAGCAATTATTGAACAAATGGAATAAATAAATAAGTGTGTTGTAATTGCATTTATATAGCACTTCCTACCTTTGACGGGGCATGGATGTGCTTTATGGTGGTAGGCTACTCTGTAACCTAAAGTTAGTAGTTGATACAGAGGTTATTGATTATTGTTGTACATTTTCTTTTATTATTGTGCTCTGAGGAAATGAAACCATTTCTTCCAGTTTTCAGTGCTGTATTAGGCTAATGTGAGTTAGGTGGAATTATATGAATTCATAGTGAGAAAAAAATAGGATATGTAAATTGGGTGGATGAGATTAGATATTGTGAGATTGCAAGAAGAGGTTACAAAGAAGAGTGGAATGAGTGAATGGGTTAGAAACTATTTATTTAATGCTGGGATTGTTACTCAGAAGGACAGTTACTTTTTTTGAGTAGGGACTTGGATGATTTACTGAATTATAGTAGAGAGTACGTCAGCAGGCATATGAAAGAGTAGGGTACACATGGTGGTATGAAGGCAAGCAGACAATGAAGTGTAATGAAAGCATCATTCAGATAGAAACGTGGAAAAGATAATTCACCCTATTTATAAATCATGTTCATTTTCATGCAGAGTTTTTTTGGAATAATGAAGAGAGTAGGGAAGGTATAAAGACTAGAAATGGAAGGCTGAAAGTTGGTTATCTGTGTGCAGGTGATATAAGTTGTTGCATCTTAAGATGTTATGTTTTCCAATTTTTTAAAATTGATATTAAAACATTATTAAAATTGTTTCACTTTGTACTTGATTTTTTTAGTATGGGGTACTGACTAATGTGGCTGGTTAGCTGGTTGTTTATGTTTGCCCTAAGTGATTTTTGAGGAGTGAACACCCACTGGCATTTGCATTGATTATTTTGTTATATATTTCGTTGAAACAGATGTGTGGGCAGTACATTTCTAGAGGGATGTCGTTCTCTTTGATAGTAAGGGTTGTTTTTAAAGTAATTCGACTTATCTAGTACGTCCTTGATCTCAGAGAGCCAGGGAGAGTAACTGTTGCCAGACAGAAAATTAGAATGAGTGAATTAATTATTTTTTGGGGAATAACCAGGTCCTAACAATTCTTCTGATCGTTGAAAGCAATGAATTCCATACATTTGGGGGCTTGAACAGAGAAAAATGGTGCCACCAATGGTGTTCTTCCTGTTAGCAGAAATTATTAAGCATTGTGCCAGTCCTTAAGGTACGTTGCTGGGGTGGTATTAATCAGTGTGCTACAAAAATAAAGCGCAAATTAAAAAAAAAAAGTTGTGAAGAAAACTAAAGTATTCCTGAAAACATTTCTGCTACCAATGAATAATTTAAAAACAAAATAGTGATATGCTGTTAAAAATTCGAAATCTGAAAGAAAACTCCAGATTTATGTTGCGTGTATAATGTAGAGCAACAGATTTGAAATATAGTTGGGTACTTATTTTAATGTACAGCCACAAACACAGTTATCTGCCCTGAACCTCAATGAATAACAGGGGGGCATATTATCAAGAAACAGCGTTAAAAGGCTCTGAGGAATACAGTGTTGCCTCTAGCTTTTTTACTGCAAACACTTGTGTGACTGGGAAATATAAAATGTAGCCTTTGGTAAGTTATTTGAATTCATTATATCAAATAAGGATGCCCCCTAGTTCTTTGAGTGTACTTCTTATTACAAAGTATTTTCACCTTTTAAAACATCCTTATGTGATATAATGAATTCAAATGAATCCAAATTGAAGGAGATTCTGTCCAATTGGTCCAGAAGCGTAGTGGTATAGGTCTACTATAGCCAAAGAAACATCCTGATAAGTTCATACCCATGATGCTCTAAACCAAGAGTTGGAGGGTTGGCAAGAAAGCGGAGTTTTGGTGCATGTTTACTTCGGTAAACAACTGTTCCCACAGGGATAAAACTCCAGTTGGTCCTGAAGCATGGTGGCAGATATCTGATCTGGCCAAGAAGGATCCAGGTGATTACATGGATTTCCTATTATACATTTGCACAGGAAGTGATATCACTGGTTTCCTGCTAAAAATGTATGTGAACCAGGAAGCCAAACAAGTGGACTAATTTCCCATCATCCATTTGCAAAGCAATTGCATTACTGGATTTCCCTTTATCCAATTGCATAGGAAAAGACATCACTGGTTTCCCACCAAAACGCTTGTCACTTAATGGAGGCTGCAGGGCAGGAGAAACAGCCTTTACAATGCAGGTATTACCAAGCAATGTATTTGCCATGCATCATTTATCACACATTGCCTTTACAATTCAAGGCCTTAATCACACATGTCTTTACCATGCATTTACCTTTACCACACATGCTTTTACAACACAAGGTAAGTGTATTGAAGGAAAGTGTGTGTATGTGTGTATATGGGTCAGTAAGGTTATAGGGTGGTAAGGGTGCTTCAAGTGTTTAGTGGTGCATAGGAGTTTAGGGATAGGGGTATTTTAGTGTTTAGGGGTGGGTAATGGTATTCAGTGGTAAGTGATTATGGCAAAAATTGCAGCTTTAAACAAAACATGTTGGCCCTAGAGGCGGTCTTTTTGGGTCACCCCAGGGTATCCCTATTCTGCCCCCTAATATCACCTTTTTTTTTTAAAGTTCAGCACAGAGGACTAAGTCCCCGAGTCCTGCAATGACTGCCAGCATTACTGGTAGCCAATCAGAGAGCTTGCACCGAGGACTTCTGCAGAGCGAATTAGCCCAAGGGAAAAAAGCTCCCTGAGCCAATCAGAGTGCTACATTTTTAAATTGCTGCTCCCGCTAGACTCTATTGAGCCTATCTTAAGAAACTATAACTTGTACCTTAATGTAACTATAACACGTGCCCCTGCTATGCACAGTATTATCAACAATAATGGCATTTCAGATGTGATTAGGGGTGTTATAAATGTAGTCAATGCATGAGTGATTTAATATGCGTGGGTACAAGCAGTGCATGATGAAAGTGCAAGTTATAATTACTTTAGGGTACGAGATATACAGCCTGATTCATGTACATGCCGTTTTGCGTGTCCCTAATAGCGAATCATAGCGATTCGCTATTGAGGACACGCAAAACGGCATTCATGTAGGAATTGCTACTTAAATAGCGATTCCTACATGTTCTTTATTTGCGAGTAGCAATTTGCTACTCGCAAATACTCCCCATTCATTCCTATGGGCCAAGAGGCCCATAGGATTGAATGGGGATTTGCGAGTAGCAATTTGCTACTCGCAACTGAGATAGCGATTTTAAGGGTGCCAGGGGTGTCCAAAGGACGCCCTGTAGCACCCCTAAAATGCACTTTTGGACAGGTGTTGCGCACACACATGTCCAAAGGACATGTGTGTGTGCGACATGCAACTTTGAAAAATGCTTTTAAAAGCATTTTTCTGAGTTTTTGCTATTTACCGACAGGTCTGACCTGTCGGTAAATAGCGGCCCCAAAAGTCCAAAATCGCTATTTTGTTTTGTGTCATGAATAGCATTTGAGGAATCTCTATTAGAGATTCCTTAAATGCCATTCCACGCAAATATGCGAATTCTTACATAGCGATTTTTGCATTTGGTATCATGAATACCAAATGCAAAAATCGCACTCGCAAAGGGCCAGATTCTCAGAATCTGGCCCTTTGCGAGTGCTATTTACCTACATGAATCAGGCTGTTAGTTACTTGAGATAACTATAACTGGCAAATTCTGTGATTTGTCAGTTTCAAATGGTGCGTTTATCATGAAATGTTCACTAACTATAACATCCCTTTAACCTTTGTTTATTTTCGTGAATTCCTAAGGTTTTTTTTATGTAAAGTCAGATTTTCAAACAATTCTTAGCTATAAAGTCACATTAACCTCTGTTTTTTGCATTGAATTTCTAGTTTTTTTTTAAAGTAAAGTAAGTTGCCATCGTAATCAGTAACTGCTCTGCTTTTATTCTGCTTTGTTTTACTCTCTTGCACCAAATTGCTTTTATAGCTGCATCTGCATATTTACTTACTCTCTGATCCACCACTGTCTATACTGTTGGAGTGGAGAGACTTCATAAACACCTACTTTCTGTTGATATTACTTCCAAGGGTGGTTAGAAGTCTAGTCACTGTACTTGGCCCTCTACTTGAAAAGAGGCTAGCACCGATGCGCAGCGGAAGTGCGCAGTGGGTGCTCCGATGGCGCAGCGAAGGCAAGCCCATCTGTGTCCCTCAAAGCCAGGTCGTTGCCAGGATCCAGGAACCCTGCTCCTTTTGAGTCTGAAGATAAGTAGGGTGGTAGATTTATTTATTTGGCAAAAGACTTACACAAAACTAACAGTAAGCATTTGATATTCTGCCCAAGTAGTACTTGTGTAATGTCCTATTTTATTATCCACCAGAAAGTCCTGTATGCAAATTTCAATGTTCTCATAAATGGCTCAGGAAAGGGCTTGACGCAGTTGTGGTACCTGTTAATGATATAGCTGATCCTCTGGAACTGTAGACTCTATTGGCCGCTTTCCCTTGCCATTGCACTCTCAGACTACCCTTAATATTTTGGGTCTTTTATGCGACATCAGATCTGTTCCTAAACATGCGGTGGAAACATGAGATCTGCTATCCTCTCTTTCGCCAGATATTGTTTTTTAACCGAAACCTGTTTGAACTCCCACACGGTACCTACTAACATTGTGGCATTAGCCATTATATTAAAAGAAATACTTAATGGCTCTCTCTTAGACATGTTACTAGCAGATTAAGCGAGATATTTGCCTTTTTTAAAGTTGAAGTCTTGCAGGAGAGGTGCCCTTGTTTATTACCCTTCAGGATCTAAAAGAGACTTTCGTCATCTCCTTACTGAGTTTATTGCCTTACATGTTCTTACAGCCCAACATATTCTTCTGCTGGGCCATTTTAACTTTCATGGTGAAGATTCTTCGAACATAAAGGTAGCACAACTAATCACCGACTTAACCATGCTAGGTCTTGTGAGAAGCTAGCCTGGTATATATGTCCACTAATGTAAGTAGGGGAAAGAGAAACAGCTGTTGTTGCACTCAGATTATTAACACTAAACAAGTGAACCAAAGAATCTGTAAACATGAATATTTAGTATGCATCCTCTGTGGCGGTACTACCCCCCACCAATATAAAATCAGTGAACCTACTAGGATGAAAAGTCTTAAACAGAGTCTGCACTACTCGTGCATTTAATTACTGCGTCATCAAAATAAACCACTGTATTAGTAATGGATAATACAAAAACACATAATCAAACAACATTCATGTAACTCATGTAGACAAATTAATCAAACAACTGAGCATTATATCGATGATTCATTCCTTCATGAATCCTTGTTTTATTTGTTTCTTTTGCTGGAATTTTCTTTTTCTCAACAAAGTATCTTGCATTTGAGCACCATAAATGCTTGGTGTGAATCACTCTATCCCGATGCATTTCGGATGCTGATTACACCCTTCCTCAGGGGTATCTATAGACAAACAATACCTCAAATCAATATAAATAATCATACAATTCAATAAAAGCATCCAAACTTAGTGAAGGCCTGAATAAACATGAGGTATAAAATGGACAATTAGAACGTATATGTAATGCGTATCCTAGATGCACTACACTGATATCTGAACTCCAAAAATATATTTTGGGTGAATGAAGAATCGATGCGGACAACATATGTTAAAAGATACTCCACTTTATTGACCATGTGACCCTCATCATGCAATCCCAACATGATACCTCTCAAGGTTGCATTCAAGCTATAGGAAGGTACTAGCTGATGTGCTGCCAGTGCTTGTGTATGAAAGGGCGTAATATGCATGCCGGTTGGTAAAATCCTATGCCAAAATACATGTAATATAGCAAGGGACTCGAAGTACCTTTACTTGTTTTTGCGCATAGTGGATTTGGAGTCTGATTATTTGGGAGAACCCTCACTGTTTCCTTTCAAGCTGGATGACATACAAACATAAGGGCGTGAAGGTACGAATACATTGCTATACTACATGTATTTTGCATCCTGTCCGGGAGCTGGTCATACCTCCCTGTGACAGGATGCCTATTGTTCCACCTTCCTCTGCTCGAGCTTGGCTCAGCAATAGGAGGGCAGAAATGTGTTTCTGGTCGGCAGCAACCATTTTGTGCTTTCCGGGTCTAGAAGACTGGTTTCAGGAACACAGAGAGCTTAACAGAGGGCTCTTCCAGTGCTTGGAATCATACCTTCGACACAGTTTACGGTGTGGGTGTATGATTCCAACATGTTTGATACCAAACATGATAGGATTCATTGCAGCCGTTTTCGAGATGGTCATCACGTGATTACGCGGTGCTCCTCTATATAGCATATGGCTGCTTCACTTGCAACCCAGGAAAATTGACTCTGTAGGCTGCAGGGGTGTCCTGCTCATGCAGGGGCACCCTCTCACTTAGAACCAAGCACCCTGCCTTCAGGATTGCAAAGGCCTGCTATAGGGGTGACTTATAGGTTTTAAGTGCAGTGACTCTTAGATATAGTAAACCTATATCTTAAGTAAGTGGTGCAAGCACCATTTTACACAGGCTGCAATGGCAGGCCTGTAGATCCATTTTGCATGGTCGCCCATGGGTAGCACAATGTATGCTTCAGCCCATGGGAGACCTCTGGGGAACCTATGCCCTGGTACCTTAGGACCATATACTAGGGACTGAGAAGGGTACCTGAATATCCAATCTGGAGTGTACTCAATACAACAATTTAGGGAGAAAGCAGACAGACTGGGGTCCTGATTAGCTGGATCCCAGTCAGACTAGTCAGAATACCGCTTATCACCAGGCAAAAAGGTAACCACAGAAGTAGATCCTACTTTTCTACACAACTCCTCCCCCCCCCCAAAACATAAAGAGATGAGGCTAACCTTACCCAGTTGAGTCTTCATTTTCTAAGTGGAAATATCTGGAAAGTTCATCTGCATTGGCATGGTTACTCCCAGGTATATGTTCCACTGTACAGTCTATCCCCTGTAGGGTAATGGACAACCTCAAACATTTGGGGTGTTCCCCCTTCATCTGTTTAAGCCATTAGAGGGACTTATGGTCTGTCCGAACAATGGAGTGAGTGCCAAACAGTGATGGCCTCAACTTCTTCAGGGCCAGACCACAGCAAAAGCCTCCCTCTCTATTGCTGACCAACGTTTCTCTCTGGGGGTCAATCTTCAGCTGATAAAAGCTACTGGTTGATCATGTCCCTCTGCATTAAATTGTGACAACACAGCCCCTACTCCCCATTCAGATGCATCTGTTTGGACAATTAATTTTTTAGAGTAGTCAGGGCTTTGCAGAATGGGAGCAGTGCACATGGCCTGCTTAAGGTCATCAAATGCCTTCTGACAGCTAACTGTCCACTGAACATTTTTGGGCATTTTCTTTGATGTAAGGTCATTCAAGGGAGTCACTATGGACCCATATACTTTGAAAAAATCTTCTGTAATACCCAGTCAGGCCCATGAAAGATCTGACCTGAGTCTGGGTAGTTGGAGCAACCTATTCCATTATGGTCTGGATTTTGCTCTGAAGTGGATGAACCTGGCATCCAACCACAGGGTGGCCCAGGTACACAACTTTACTCTGCCCTATCTGGCACTTAGTAGCCTTGATAGTGAGGCCTGCTTTTTGCAGAGCCTCCAAAATATTCTTCAGGTGGACCAGGTGATCTACCCAGGTGGAGCTAAAGATAGCTATATCATCAAGATATGCTGCACTATAGGCTTCCAGGCCTGTGAGAACTTTATTCATCAGACTTTGGAATGTGGTAGTTGCATTCTTCAATAAATTGATAATGGCCACTAGGGGTCGAACATGCTATTTTTGGTTTGGCATCCACAGCTAGTCTGATTTACCTATAGCCAGCAGTAAGGTCAAATGTACTTAAGAACTTGGCTGAGGTCAAAGTGACAATAAGCTCATCTGCCCTTGGAATTGGATGAGCATCAGCCCTAGTGACTGCATTTAGTTCCCTGTAGTCCACACAAAACCTCCTCTCTCTTTTTCCACCCTTGGTTTGGGGTTTCGGTACCAGGACTACTGGACTAGCCCAAGGGCTATCTGAAGGATCAATTACTCCCAATTCAAGCATCTTTTGGACCTCTGTCCTGATGCAATCTCTGACATGGTCAGGCTACCTGTAAAGCTTATTGTTAACAGGTAGACTCTCACCTGTGTCCACTTCATGTGTACACCAGGTGGTTTGACAGGGTGTCAAAGAAAACATATGCCTATATTGATTGAGAACCTTCCTGCACTCAATCTGTTGTTGGTCAGTGAGGCTGCCTGCCAAGGCTACACCATCTACCTAACCACCATCAGGGTTTTGTGAGAGGAGATCAGGGAGAGGGTCTCTCTCTTCCTCCTGTCCCTCATCAGTTGCCATGAGCAAGCCCATGTAAGCCCTGTCCACAAAAGGTTTTAGCCTGTTCACATGGGTGCTTCAGGGAGTGCTTCAGGGAGTGCCAAGGTCCACAAGGTAGGTGACTTCACCCTTTTGCTCAATGTTGGTGTGGGGTCCACTCCACTTGTCCTGGAGAGCTGCTGGAACCACAGGTTCCAACACCCACACTTTCTGGCCTGACTGATAAACAGCCAGGACAGCCTTTTGGTCTTGCCAAGCATTTCAAGCAATTCTTCTACATGTACTCAGCCATCCTGGAGTGGAGACCAAGTACACAATCCACTATGTCCTGTTTAGGAGAATTGAGAGGTAAATCCCCTCCATCCTTCATCAGACACAAGGGACTGGATGCCCAAACAGACGTTCAAAAGGGCTGTAGCCAACATGCTTCTGAGGGACCTCACTGTAGGCAAAGAGAAGGCAGGGCAGAAGGACATCCCATTATCACCTAAGCTTTTCTTGGAGGCCCATGATCATACCCTTTAGTTTTTTTTTTAATCTTTCAACTTACCCGTTGCATCGAGGATGGTAGGGTGAGGTGAATTTGTAATTCACTCCACAATCTTTCCACATTGCAATAATATAACTTAACATGAAGTTTGTACCTCTGTCAGTTAAGACCGCCTTAAGGAAGCCCACTTTAACAAAAATTCCTATGAGGACCCTGGCCACCACAGGAGCTGTAGTGGTCCTAAGGGGAATGGCCTCTGGGTATCTAGTGGCATGGTCCACCACCACTAGTATGTAACTGTGCCCAGATATTTATTTATATTTGTATATTTTTGTGTATTTCTAAAGCGCGAACAATCGCTCCAAAAGGAGCATCTTGGCGCTAGGGTGGTTCATGGGACCAATGCTATAAATCCCAACCCTCTGAAAGGCAACCTCAACCACTGGAAGTGGGATTAAGGGGGCCTTTGTTATGCCACCCTTGCCACTGGCTTGGCAGGTGGCACAGTAGCGACAAAACTCCTTTGTGTCCTCAGACATGTGGGGCCAGTGAAAGTGAGGGATAAGCCTGTTCCAATTCTTGCGTTGCCCTAAGTGTCCTGCTAGGAGAATTCCATGTGCAAGGGTGAGTAAGAAACCTCTAAACTTGTGGGGTATAACCAAACTACTGGTTGCACCAGACTTGGGGTCTCTACCCTCTGAGTACAGAAGGCATTCCTCTAAGCACATCAAATGGAACCCATTGACATTCCCTGCAGCCTCATCAGCAGCTTTCTGTCTGAGGGGTTCAAGAGAGGGGCAGGTCTGCTGTTCCAAACTCAGATTTACTCTGGAAGGGCCCCCTGCCCTCAAGAACTCAAACTGATCAGGTTCAAGTTTATCTGGGGCAGTTCCTTCACAGTGCCCAAGATCATCTCCCTCAAGAGACTGCTCCTCACTCTGAGTCTGGGGGGTAGCCCAGCCTTTCCCCTACTGCTCTTCTTCTTGGAAGGCACTCGGTCCATTGTTCCAGGATCCAGGGCATGTTCAGTGGACAGCTGTTTTACTTGTGACCTGGTCATAGCAAAAAACAGCTCGTAGAGATGCCCAGCATTTCTGCACGAGTCCTTAGCTCCACTTCAGCCAAGGCTGAAGTTTCCAAATCATTGCCCAACAAACAATCCACAGGGAGGTCTGAAGATACCACCACCTTTTTAGGGCCAGTTACCCCTCCCCAGCTGAAATTAACAAACACCAAGGAATGCTCAGTCCTGACATTGCTAGCATTGGTCACTTGGTACATTTGTCCAAGTATGATCTGGTCAGGAGACACAATTATCTCTGTCACCATTATGACACTGACCCCTGTGTCTCCATAGGCCATGGCCTCGTGTTCATTGATCAAAGGCTGGTGTCTGTACTTGCCCAGGTTACTGGGACTGACAAGTAAGGTGGCAAGATCTAACCCACAATCACAGACTAGAACAGCCTGACCTGGAGTTCAGACTAAGTCAGTACTCACTTCAGAACCCAAGGTTAACCCTATGCATCCCTTGGTTGCTGTACAACCATGTGTACTGGAGCTAGGAGGTGCAGTGGCCTTAGGGGCTATGGTAGTAGTAGTTTTCTTCACCTTTGGACAATCAGCATCTCTTGTCCAATTGGTCTTCTGTTTACAGAGATAACACCAAGGTTTCTTTCTACCGTTCTTATTGGATTTTGACTCCCGCCCAGATGCAGGTTTTTGGGACCCTTGAGAATACCCTTTCTTGTCTTTGCCCTTTTCCCCACCCTTATCTTGAGTTTTTGAAGAATCTTGCTTCTTCTGGTCACCGCTATTGTGCTGTTTTTTCTGCTTCACCCTGGTTCTGACCCACTTATCTGCCTTCTTTTCCAATTCTTGGGGAGAAGCTAGATCTGAATCCCATAGGTACTGATGAAAGAGCTGGTTTTGACAATTATTAAGGATCTTCTCCCTCATAATCAAATTATACAATCCTTGGCAGTCATGCACATTGCTGCCAAGCAACCAACCTTCCAGAGCCTTAATAGCACAACGCACAAAGTCTACCCAGTCCTGGGTCTGTGCTTTCTGGGTGTTTCTCAACTTAATCCTGTATTTTTCAGTGGTTCAGCCAAACTCATCAATGAGAGCACTTTTCTAAAACTAAGTAATTATCAGCATCCTCTTCTCTTACAATGAGGCGCTTATCTCTACCTTTGTCAGAAAAGGAGAGACTAAGATAGCTGCCTACTGCTCTCGAGGGACCTCCTGAACTTTACAGGCCCTCTCCAAAGCAGTTATCCATTTGTGGATGTCATTCCCAACATGGTAGGGAGGGACACTCTTGTTCAGGTTCCTATGTTCACATGTTCCTTAACTCTAGGGACACTGTTGCTACCACCATTGGAATCTAGTCCCAACTTTTTCCTAGCTCTCTGGACTTCTAGGGACTCTCTGTCAAGGACCAACTGCTGTTCCCTGAGCCTAATCCTTGCTATCTCAAGATCAAGAAGTAGTTACTCCCTATGAAAAGAGTTCCCCCTTTTATCAGAAATGGCGATCCCTACTGACTGTCCTGAGCCTTTACATTCTGCAGAGGAGTATCAAGACCTCCTTGGTCTACTCTGCACTTTCCCAGGTGGATGATCAAAGTGGGCCTCCTCTAAGCCCTCTGTGTTCTCCTCTGGGAGGTCTGAATTGTCCAGGTGGGAGTCATCAAGCTCCACCTGGTCAAGGTTAGATTCTAGGTCAAAGAGGGTTGCCCCTCCTGGCCTATCTTCATGTATAGAGACTGGAAAGCTCTAGGAAGGCTGAAAACTACTGGTGCCGTGTTTCCAGTGGAAGACAGTTTCTCCCCCCACAACCCAGTAGTAGACAACTACGAGGTTTTCTGCACTAAGATATCCTCAATTACTGATTCCCTTGTTCCCTTAAAAAGTTGCAAAACTAAGGGCAGAGCATCAGCCCCTTGGTTTGATGATTCCCTGAAAGCCCTTAAATTAGCCTGCAAACAGGCTGAGAGGAAATGGAGGCAAGGATATTCCGACACTAACAAGCTGATCTGGAAAAACAAACTCCTGGAATATAAAGCTGCAATTATTAAATGTAAATCCACCTACTATTGCTCCACTACAGCTACAGCCGCCAACAGTTCCAATAGCATCTTTCAGATCCTTAACAACCTCACCCACCCCAACTCTGCCAAAAAAACTATCCCTCCCACACAAGCACTCTGTGACAATCTCGCACAGTTCTTCAAGGACAAAATCGGGACGATCATCCATAACCTGAGCACTAGCCCTGGAGCTGACTCTATTGACTACAAAAAGATAAGCCCAGGGTGTTCTCCTACTATATGCCTGCGGGATTTTCCCCCATCTCGGAGGTGGATTTCGATAGTTTGGCTCGTGGGATTTCTTCGGGTTCCCCTCTTGACCCTCTGCCCCCTAACATCTGGAAAGCTTTCGGAGTGGAACTCTTCTGTACCCTTTGTAGAATCTGCAATCAATCCCTGCGTTGCGGGGTTGTTCCGGCTCCTTGGAAGCAGGCTCTCATCACTCCACTACTGAAGAAACCCTCCTTGAACCCCGAATGTTTGCTGAACTATCGGCCTATCTCCCTATTACCTTTCCCGGCGAAAATCGTCGAGCGCTGGGTGAGCTCCTGTCTTTCCAAACACCTGGAGCAGAATAACATCCTGGACGCAATTCAATTTGGGTTTCGTCCGGCCCATGGCACTGAAACAGCTGTTCTCACTGCCATGGAGGACCTTCGTATGCGCGCAGACAGGGGCCAGGCAGCAGCCCTGGTCCTGCTGGACCTGTCTGCCGCATTCGATACGGTCAATCATGTGACTCTGCTGGAAAGACTGAGGGAGGCAGGGGTTGATGGCACCGCCCTGCTCTGGTTTCACTCCTTCCTGCAGGATAGGAAGCAGGCTGTGTCCCTCCCCCGTTTCAATCTGCCTTCTCACCAGTTCCCCATGGGGTGCCCCAGGGCTCGTCTATCAGCCCTATTTTATTTAATGTCTACCTCAAACCTTTGATCACGCTAATAAAATCCCATAATCTAAAAGCCATAAACTATGCTGATGACACTCAGTTTATTCTCTCTTGAGAGGGGGCAGAATCAATCCCCCTGGAATCATTTCACAACTGTCTGAGAGACACAGCTGGTTGGTTGCACAAAAATTCCCTGCAATTCAACTCCTCTAGAACCGAGGTTCTGTACTGTGCCGGATGTCGGATCCCTCGCTTATTCCCAGCCGATTTCTGGCCCCCTGAAGCCCTGGTAAAGCCTCAACCGGTCACCACCGTTCGCAATCTGGGTGTCATGATGAACGACAAACTTAGCATGGAAACTCAGGTTGCGAAAACAGTGTCCACTTGCTCGGCCCTCTTGCGCACCCTACGCAAGATCATGCCACTTCTCCCTTTACAAGCCCGGGCGCTAATAGTCAGGTGTACTATTCTTAGTCGCCTTGACTATTGCAACGCAATGCTGTTAGAGGCTCCAGTTGTATTGCTTGACCGACTCCAAAGAGCTCAATCTGCCGCTGCCAAACTAGCCCTTGGCTGGTCAAGGAGATCCTCGGCCACTGCGGCTTTGGCCGAGCTGCACTGGCTTCCTATGAGGCAGCGAGTGGCTTTTAAATCACTCTGTCTTGTCTTTAAGGCATTACACGGTGTTGGGCCCAAACCCCTGCGATCCATGTTCACGTGGTGCATCCCAACCAGAGCCCTCCGCTCCTCCACAGCCTGTCTTGTCTCAATACCAAGATTCTACAAGGTCAGGACGGGGGGTAGATCCTTCAGAGCTGCTGCCGCTAAGCTTTAGAACAGCCTACCCCTCGACATTCGCCAAATCACTGAACTCCTCCCTTTCAGAAAGCGGATTAAAACCTGGCTCTTTCCCTAAACGTTAAACTTTGGCTTTTCCTTATCTGTTGCTCCCACTGCTCTCCATCTCAGGAGCTATACTGTTTACAGCGCCAGGATACCTGCAAGGTGACAGCTGCGCTATATAAGTGTTATAAATAAATAAATCTTCTAACCCTGCCCCACCCACTCTTTCCTGTTTATCTTACCCTGAGGTTTTCCTGATGTCATCTACCAGTAACACCTCTAAGAGGCGTTGAATAGTGGCTCCTTTCCTGTATTCACCTTTCTAGAGGCACACAGTGCTTTCAGTTCTTGGAACAAAAGTTCAATGTATCTAGCTGTCAGAGAGCCACTGGCATCTCCTTTGGAAGACATGCAAAGTGTGGTGTGGTTTTGCACCTACCTAACTTAGTAGGAACTAAACTCTCTTAGGTTGTAGAAAGGGTGTGATAGACCCTTGACTTACCTAACCCCAAGTTGAGTAGAACTTACTTATTCTAAGCATATATTATATGTGCCTAGTAGTGGTGATGGCTTTTCAATTAATCAATACAAAGATTTATCTGGTAAAACAATGCAATCTTGAATCCCACCGCTGCCTCCGATGTGAGAAGCTGGCCTTGCATATGATATTCACTAATGTAAGTGGGCACTTTGCACCAGTCCAGAAAACCCTTTTGGTGATTAAAGAAGTTTTAGACAGCCTAACAAAGCTTTCTAAGTGGTAGGTTAGAGAGCAGCCTGGGGCTTAGTCCAGAAGGAGTGTAAAGGATCTTGTTTCACCAGAAGGCAATCTTATAGCATAGATTAAGTGAAAAGAAGCACACCAAGTATTTATAAAAATATATATTTATTATATAATACTCTCTAGTATGTTCCAATATCTCCAACATGGAGATAAACACAATGCACACAATACTTTAGCAAAGAAACACAGTAAATAGCACAAAATACACAGTGGCCCCAGGGTGGGACCAAACCATATACTAAGAAAGTGGTATAAAACCCCCAACTCGAGTCAAATCAGTGTCGAGAGATGTAGAAGTACTGGGACCCCAGGGAACAACCCACAGTGAGTAGATAGGGACCCCACAGAGAGCGTGTGCAGTGTGGAAACACTACCGCTTGCTCCGCACAATTCAATGTGCAAGTCGGGGTTCGATTTTTAAAGATTAAGGACCCTGAAGAAACCCTCTGGAAGACAAAAGGCTGGAGAGCCACCCCACCCATGGATACCCTAGTACTCACGTTACCTATACCAGGAAAGCCGGGTGCATACATGAGAAATGGTGTCGGAAACCGCTGTCAACCCTAATGGAGGACTTCAGGAAAGTGTTGCTGCTGGAAGAGGAGAAAGCGTCAGTGGGAATCCAAACATGGATTATTGAAGAGGAGTACCTGAAAGCAGAGGGGACAGAGTCTATGCCACTCAGGAGTAACCAGTAGACTTGGAAGACGAATGCCCTCCGATGTCGGGTGCTTCCGGGAAGATGACGATGACCTTGACTCTGAGACTGTGAGGACCAGACAATGCTGAGGAAGACCAGGAGCTGGTATGAGCTGTCCTACAAGGGATGTCGACGGCTGAGACACCGGTGTCCGGCGGGAGCACCATCAAGCCTTGGTAAAGGCATGCTATGTAGAAATCAAAGAAGGAGCAACGTCAGGACCAGCAAGGTCCAGGGGACTCACCAAAGGCAGGGAAGTTAGGGCAGGCCCTGAGTAATCAGGGGAACCCAAAAGTAACATGTGTGATTCTCAAGTGAACCCACAGGCCGGAGGCACTAGAGCCGTGAGAGGACCTCAAGCAGCTCACCAAAAGATGCAGGCCATGATGCACAAGATGTGGTGTGGCTGAAGATTCTGGTCACTGGATGTGCTCGAGGATGGGGATATTTGGAGCCAGAAGACCTTCTTGTAAAGAAGACAACAAGCCTTTGCAACTGCAAGTTGGACGTGGTGCCCAGGGGTTCGGTTATTGCAACCGCCACGAGAGATACTTGCCTCAAACTTGGAAAGAGGGCAGGGCAGGCTTCAGGAGCTGTAGAAATCCTCCACCTGTGTTGTAGAGCCCATGGTGTCCGGAGGAGCTCAGGATCAGCAGACTGGTCAACTTATTTGCAGTGGCTGCAAATGTAGGGGAGTGACTCCTTCACTCCAGGGGAGATTACTTCAGGTGTCTCTGATGCTTCACAGGCCTTTATTTATTTATTTCGTTGTTTATTTATTTAAAGTTCTATAATGCGCTTGAATCACCCCCGGAGGAGTATCTCAGCGCAAATGACAAGGCAGGCTAAGCTGAAAGACCAATGGCTAGAAAATAAAGGTTTTGAGAAGCTTTCTAAAGCAAAGGTAATCGGAGCATTGTCAAATGTGTATGGGAAGCTTATTCCAATAGGTCCGCCCAGCTACATGTGAAGGGCCTTTGTTGTGTTTGACAAAGTCTAATGTCGCCAGGGCCGCTAAACTAGTGCACCCTTCCAACTCAGCCGAGGGTGTAAATCTAAGATTCTATATTCGCCTTACAAGGTTGTTTGAGAATAGTGACTTTAATTCCCTCCTTTTAGATAATAGCTAGCCTACCCCCTACTTTGGATGATCTGTCCTGCCTAATAATTCTATAGCCTTCTGAGAGAGCAAGAGCTATAGCAAGGGTGGCACAAGGCTTGAGCCAGGTTTCTGTAAGGAAACCTACCTCAGGGGAGTCAGAGGATACCAGATCCCAAATCTCTGTTGCGTGCTTTGGGAGGGATCGGACATTACATAGAATGCCTTTCCACCCCACATTGGGATGTACAGATGGCAATTCAACATTTATACTCTGGGTGTATGGAGGCTTTTTACAGAGGAGAAAGTCAGCAAATGGGACGCAACTATTCATTTCTGTGACCACATTTGACCTTTGAAACTTTTCACTTAACCCTAATCCTCACAAACCACTTACCTACCCCACCTCTTCCCACACCTTTCTCTGGCACATTGTTTATCTATATATATATTGAATACGCTTTTACATAATATGTACTTGGATGAGGATGTGAATAAATAACATCACTCATGAAAATCGTGTAATTAGTTTTACATAGAACAGCTTAAAGTATTTCTGTGTTCATTAAGAAGCGCACTTACTGTGACCCCTTTCCCTGTAACATTGAATACCCAGGTCCCAGTACCATTGGGTTAACCCTTCTATGTAATGAATCCTAATGTGAATCGGGCAATTGGTATGCCTGGGGTTCGGCGTGCCCGGACTCTCCCCTGGTGGGCCGGGAGACGAGGTGACGCTGCGTGGCTAGGCCAGGAGTGCGCACTGGTGATGGACTGGCTGCAGAGTGAAGCAACTCCTGGGGGTGTTCCTGCCATCATTTCCCCCACCGCTGCACACCTTGCTACCTGCGGCCTTCCTGGTGAGATAAGTGAGGGCTGACAGACTGTGACCCTCGGCAATCTGGAGCGTGCCGGCGGTGAACCAGAGGCCGTGACATACCTGACTGGGAACCTTCAGAATTGGGGGCTACACAACCGCCTGCTCTGCTACATACAATGGGGCGCATGTGTGTTTGACCTGAGCGTGGTCTGCCACAGCACCGCACAGTGATGATCCAGGGGCCGCAATAAGTACGCAGTTCTGTCCTGACTTGTGGTGACATTGCCGGGCCCGCAGGCCTACACCCTAGAGACAGCATCACCAGAGAGGTGGATGGCAGACTGTTTCTCTGCCTGTCAGGCCAGTGAGCATGATCGGGGCATACCCCTGGACCTTTTTGATGGCCTGACAGGGCTTGACGTGGTAGTGCTACAAGCGTGGTGGGGAGCGGAGATATCTCCCCTTAAAGAAGTGGTGGTGGCTTAGCCTGGGTGGGGCACACGGCTGCCGACTGCCCGCAACTTGGCTACCACGGCAAAAGACAAGGAGCCAAAGAAATCTAAACAGGGGAAATTGGACCAATACGCCCACAGTAGCGGATGGAGGTTCAGCCCCTCGCCCGATATGAATGCAATACTACAGGCAATCCATGCGTCACGAGAAAGCCTGAAAGGCAAGCTGGTGGAGGTGCAGAGGGAAGTTTCCTTTCTGCGATAAGATCTGCAAAAGGTCTCTGAAAGAGTGACCGAATTGGAAAAGCGTTTCTCAGAACTGGAAGACACTTCCCGGACCACAAGTACAGAGGTAGCGGGACTTGTGGCAACATTAAAAGACGTGGTCTGGAGAGTCGATGATGCTGAAAACAGAGCTCGTAGGAACAACCTGAGATTTGTAGGGTTTCCAGAGAATGCAGCATGCTCAGACCGGGGACACTTCCTATTTGCATTTCTCAAAAATGCCCTCCCAGGGACACAATTCTCATCATGCTTCGTCATAGAATGAGCACACAGGATGCCTGGTGTCCGACCGCAGCCAGGGCTCCCCCTCAGCTGCTGATAGCTCGATTCTTGAACTTTCAGGACAGAGATCTAATTCTCAGAGAAGTACAGAAGAAGGGAGAGCTCAAATACGAGAACACAAGAGTGATGGTGTTCCCAGACTACTCGCGAGATGTTCAAAAACTGCTGCGTACTTTTGACCCCATAACAGTAAAACTCCGTGCTCTTGGGATTCAATACATGCTGATGTTCCCAGCTAAACTTAAAGTTATCTTTCAGGGCACTGCACAGTTCTTCCAGACACCAGTAGAGGCATTTTCATGGATTGAGGCACGGCCTTGACTGCTGCTTGGGTCACCTTCTACTGCACTCCCGTCTATCGACAAATAGCCGAGCTCCAGTTACGAACGGCTTAAAGAACTGTGATGGAAATGAGTGCTAAAACACCGGACCTACATCAGGGCTACTCCGGAGGTCCCTGAGGCGTAGGGAACAGAAGCCTAACATATCGGACACGGACGACGACACCACCCTGGAATGTACATCACAAACATCGCAGAGATAAAGTCGCAATGGAGATTCTAACCAGTCAGAGAACCACGAGGCCCAGACTGCGGACAGTAGACATCCTCTCTTGGAACGCATTCAACAGATGGAGGCTTCGGGCCAGAACCCTCTGGGTGAGGCTTCTCTACCGCTGCGGCCTCTCAGCAGTTGTGAGAAGGAATGATGGTTTGGGGCCAGACGCCCATCTAGAAACGCTGTTAGATTCCCAAAGAGTAGCAGACACTTGGAACCTTTGCACGATAAGGGGAAGTATACAGTGGGTTGATGTTTTGGTATTGTAATATCGTTCAGTCAGTAGGTAAATGAGTGGGCTACAGGCCTCTGGGTGGTTCACCTGCACCAGTGTTGTCACGTTGACAAAATTGTGGTGGGGGTGCCTGTAGAGTGTGGGGAGGGGGTCGCAATGGACACTGTTAAATGTTTTGGATTTGGTTCTGTGGGAAGAGAGGAGGGTAGTTCTGTTTGGACAATTTGCATGAATATTGACACTATGACGAACTGGCATGGTATGGGTGGTGCTAGGGGGCTTGGGTGGGAGTGGGACATTCTAGTCTTTTACAATGCAATGGCTATTGGTGGGTACTCGGTGTTGACATGGAACGTCAATGGACTAGGGAAAAAAATCAAGAAAGGGTTTTATTCTCAAACTATCTTAAAAGTCTCAAATTGGATATCACTACTACAGGAAACACATCTTATGAGGCCACACTGTTCTTTCCTGAGCAGGGGGCTATACATAACCCTGGCACAGCCAGGTTTTACCCGAGGTTCACAGGGAGTTGCAATCCTCATTAAAAAATCACCCCCCTTCTGAGTCACTCGGTGATGGGAGTACCCCGACGGCACGTACGTGGTGGTCCAGGGTATCTGGAATCACACTCCCTGGTTCATTATAAGTGTTTATGCTCCCCCACATGTTCAGCAACTTACGCTGGATAAATTGTCTGACATTCTGTTGCAATCGGGGCCCGCTATACACCTTATGGGAGGCGACTTCAATGATGTGTGTGACCCTCCTTGGATGGTACACTGACGCGACGGAGGCCATGCAAACCTACCACGCTGGATCGGTTTCAGGAAGCCTTAGGGCTCAGAGACCTCTGGAGGCGACATCATCCATCGGCACATGCATACTTTCTGGGGCGCACAGGGTGTTCTCAAGAATGGACTACCTCTTTGCCCCAGCTGGTGAGATTGACCAGGTTGAGGAGACAGAATACCTGGCTTGTGGAATCTCGAACCACTCGCCAATTTATCTCCGAGTGGGTGGGAGACAGAAAAGTCAGGGCACAACATGGAGATGGAACGCATGGGCACTGAAGGATGAAATGGTGGCTAAGGAAATTAGGGTATACACCAAACTTTATTTTAAAGAAAATGAAGGCTCGGTGCAGTCGGTGCTCACCATTTGGGAAGCTTTCAAGACGGTGGTATGCGACAGAGCCCAAAACATTATCGCCCACAAAAAACGACAGGAGCTTCAAGCGATCCTGGCGCTGGAGCACAATCTGGTAGACCTTGAAAATGAGGGTGCTCCCATATTAAGTGAGCACACGCTTCGCCAAATTGAAATTACTAAAACAGAATACCAGGCACTGGTTACCAAAGAGGCACAGGCGTACCAGCTCACAGTCCAACATAGACTGTATGAGACCGGGTACCGAGCGGGCAAACTGCTAGCGTGTCTGGGCAGGAAGGAACAAGAGTCGAGGTGATTCGCGTCTATCAGGGAAAAAGGCAAGATTTATACGGCATCGCAGGATATTGTGGGGGGCTTTGCCCGATACTATTCTACATTTTATGCAGCCCAGCCCCATGGAAGTGAGGTACAAATAACCCAATATCTTGAAGGGGTCGGGCTTCTTTGCCTGGGCCCAAATGAGCGGGACTGGCTAGATGAAGATATCACTCTGGAGGAGGTCATAGAAGCCATTGGTGGGCTAAAAACAGGGACAACCCTGGGTCTGAATAGACTCCCAGAGGAATTCTTTAATGCAAATGGGGGCCTGTTGGCCCCACATTTGCTTAAGATGTTCACGGCCTCCAAAGAGGACTGGATACTCCCGGCAGATCTCAGACTAGCAACAGTGGTAGTGATTCATAAAGCGGGGAAACCCCCGGATGCGTGTGGGTCTTATCACCCCATCTCACTGCTAAATGTAGAAACCAAGATCCTGGCAACCATTCAGGCGACACGTCTGTTATCTGTTATTACCTCGCTGGTTCACGAAGACCAACCAGGCTCCATGCCGAAAAGAGCCACACACTGCAATTTACGGGGCGTGGCCAACTGGATGGATGTGGTTAGAGACTGAAAGGAGGCTCATCTCCTACTTTCTTTGGACGCTGAAAAAGCGTTTGACATCATCCACTGGCCCTTTATGAGACACACTCTAGAGAAATTTGGATTTGGCCCGGGGTTCCGGGACGGGGTGGCGCTACTGTATAATGCACCAGCGGCCAGGGTCAGGGTCAATGGAACTCTTTCCGGGACCTGTCCTGTCTAGTGGGGGACTAGGCAGGGATGCCCACTCTCCCACTTATTGTTTGCCCTTATTTTGGAGCCCCTGGCTAGTGTCCTCAGGGCCTTCTCAGGGTTGGGTGGTTTTGTAGACGATTCCCGACTATTAGACGAAGAACGCATATTTTTATATGCGAACGACATTTTACTATATGTGACAAACCCGACGGAGACATTCCCTCAAATCCTATGGCTCGTTGAAGACTATGGGCACCATGCGGAGTATAGGATTAACTAGACTAAATCTACCCTATACCTGGTTAGGGAGATGGTGGTGCCTCAAGGGATTCCTAGCTGCTGCATTGGTCAACGGAGGGATTTACTTATCTTGGTCTCTATATTACTACGGATGCGGCAACTAGCCTAGTTCGCAACATTAGGCGGGTCTTCTTAAACTTTCAAGAGGACGTTAAGAGATGGAGGAGACTTCCCTTGACCATAATGGGAAGGGCTGCCATGTATAAAATGGTAACGCTCCCGCAGTTGCTCTATGTACTACAAAACACCTACGTTAAGATTCCAGACACAATGTTTAACAGCATTGATAGTGAATTACGCCTACTCCTATGGGACGGGGCTCATCCGTGCATCGCACTCCCAACACTTCAGAGGAATCCATACAATGGGGGTTTGGCTTTTCCAGACATTAGAGTGTATTATCGAATGGACCTTCTTATCGCAATTAACAATTGGATCCACGCACCCAGGGATCACCTGACTTATAGGCTTGAAAGGCTACAGTTTAGAGACCGTACTTATCTTCATTATAGCTACGGTGGTAAGGGGTGTAGTAGATTGCTCCAAGTGAACCAAAGGACGCTGGAGGCCTGGAAGAGAGCCGATCGATAAATGAAGTGGGGTCACAAATGTACCAGAGAAACCCCCTTGTGGGAAGGAACTAGGCTGAAAGAGATTAGAAAACTGCATGATTTTAGGCAGTGGGACCTGATAGTTATTTATAAAATAGGTGATGTCCTGGATCATGGTGTGTTGGCATCTTTCAGTACCCTCCAAGCCAGATATCAACTTCAAGACACTCAGACATATGCATCCCTCCGTTTGAAGCATGAATGGGTTGCGGGGAGGCTTGATGGGGAGGCACTACCGGAATATGCCCCGCTGGAGGGTCACCTCCTTCAGCAGGAAATACCGGCTAAGGCTATTTCAGTTACCTACAGAACACTACTTAATAATATGCCCTATAAAGTAGGCCCACTACGAGCAAAATGGGAAAGGACTGTTGGGGTGCTGGATGATATAGGTTGGCCGACCTCATGCATCCACGAGAAGTGGCAATCAAATTGAGGTTGCGTCTCATTCAATACAAAATATTACACCACACCTATATTGATAGAGCTAAATTGAATAGAATAGGGAGAGCTGAGAGCCCAGAATGTCTTTGCTGCCACACAGAACATGGGACGTTCATACATACCCTTTGGGAGTGCAATGAGATACAGGTATATTGGGGAAAGATTGTGGGGAGCTCAATAGTATACTGGAGGTCCAAATAGAATTGGAGCCAAGGTTTCTTCTGTTGGGAGTTCCGACAGCTGTAGTCATCCTGAGGCGCAAACTTGAACTAGGCAACTTGGGCTGGTAGTAGCTAAACTGGATATTGCTGAATACTGTGGGGACCACAAATACCCAGCCTTAATGAATGGAGGACAACTCTTGACTTGTACATGGTTGCGGAACAAGTGACATATAAGGCCTGGGGCTGTCCCAGGAAGTTCCGGACAATATGGGCCCCCTGGATTAGATACTATGGTCTGGAGGTGAAGGGAGTCACAGAGGGTAGGAGTCCGCTGTCCGGAAGACCAGGGCTAGAGCCTTGAACGATGTATAGTTGGTTTTCTATTGTTTACAACCATGAGAAATGTAACTGTGATCTTGGTTCTCTTTACTACGAGGCTGCTTCAACCCAGTTATAGACTCATCCAGACAGATGGTTCGTGTTTGTAACTGCCCTACGCTGCCAGTATTGAATGCCCTATACTGTGTATTGTGTATTCATACTTCGTTTGATGTTTTGTTTTATTATGCAAAACAAAATCAAAATATTCATAAAAATATTTTTTTCGGTATTCTGACTCACTGGAACATACCAATCTCGTGGGCTTCTTCAACTATTGTCTGGAGATTTAAGAAGGGGGACCAGTCCTGCCAGGGTGCTATCGGCC
Organism: Lissotriton helveticus; assembly: GCF_964261635.1. Taxonomy (NCBI): domain Eukaryota; kingdom Metazoa; phylum Chordata; class Amphibia; order Caudata; family Salamandridae; genus Lissotriton; species Lissotriton helveticus. The sequence goes on from NC_136070.1 coordinate 307,698,719, forward strand.
AGTGGCGCTAATCAATATTCCAGCAAATATCTTGGGCTGGGTTATATACAATAGTGTGCTGGAATGGGCAGAACATAATACAATCCTAAATCCTTGTCAATATGGTATTAGAAGACGTGTAGGCACTATTGAGCAGTTAAATTTAAATCTAATTTTGGGAACATATTCAGTGACAAAACAACCCCCTCTGTTTATTGCTTTTATGGACTTGTCCATGGCCTTCAACTGTGTAAATTGGTCAAGGCTGTGGCAAGTCCTATTGGCTATGGGCCTGGACACAACATTGAAGCACTTGCTAGCAACCTTGCACCTTAACACGAAGGCCAGGCTTAGATTTGGCCACAATGGGGAACTGTCCAATGAAACAGACATCAAACGGGGGGGTCATCATGTGTGTGTACTCACACCCCTGCTCTTTATTCTGTATATAAACAATCTCACACCTGCACTTGTTGCCTGCAGGCAGGATGTGCCCATGATAAAAAAGCGTCCCCTTCCCAGAATTGATGTCTGCGGATGAAGCAGTTTCTATTACTAGTATCCGAGTGCCATGTGCCTTTTAGTACGTTCATTTGCACATTTTATGTGTAGTCTTGAACTTTTAACAAATTTTAGTAAGTCATTTACTTGTGAAGCCCAAGGTGCCTGACCCTTACTGGCATCTCAGTGGGCACTAATCGTCTTTTAAGCACCCGCACTTTTTCATACCTATGGGTAGCTTTTAGCGCAACAGCCTCTTGGTCCCAAACATAGCACAGCATAAGGAATAGCTATCACAGGCAGTTAGATCACTACTCAGTGTCCAGCACCACAGGGAGGTAGGCCTTTGGCCTCAGTGAAAAAGATATACACCTCCCAGTGTGTATCAGTGGCTTCTTACGGGGCAGAATGTTTGGGTATAGTGTGCAGCTATCCAAATAGGAGAAAAAACATTTTTGTAGGAAGATGCTGTGTTTTCCCCACACATTTTATTTGCCACAATGAACTGGGCCTAGAATATATGACCGACAGACTTCGTATCTGCCAGCCTCTGCTTTGGCTGTCCGTAAGGAAAAAGGAGGAATCAGTGACTGCCTATCATGCAACAAAGACTTGTCCATACCCTGGCTAGCATATGTAAAGAATGCTTTTGAGGAAATTGGCTTAAGCGATGCCTTTTTGATAGCGCACTTCATACTTTACCCGAGAAAATGCAAATCCAAGACTCGAGACAGAATCTCAAAAGCCCACTGTGGTAAGCTATCTACGATTGTGCCTACAGAAGCCCCTTATTAGTTATATGTGGAATGTTGGTGGAAGATGTGATACAGCTCTATTATTTCAGTTTAGGGCTGACACAGTTAAATATTTGCTGTATTTCCCTTTAGGTTTTTAGTACAAGCTCGAGCTCCAACTGTGCCCTTGTCATGATCTCTGTGGTCATTCTATGCTGCACTTTATTTTCTTTTGTGGTTATTATATTAGATTTACTAAGCAATATCTGGTCCCCCTATTGAAGTCCAGAAATTACAGACATTGCAGGTTAGCATATCAATATCTAATGAAGTTACCAGATGTTGATGCTGAAACCTGTTTCTGTGTTAGTTCATTCTTGCGTGCTGCGTTTCACTCGAGGGGCACAATGCATTTTAATTCATTTTACTCTTTTTACAATGTTTCATATTATTTTATAATTTTGGAGGGACATGAATTTTTTCTCCAATGCTTTTATTTGCAATTTGACTTCATAATGAATTGTTACGCACTGATTGTTTGTTTTTAACAAGACATTTTATTGTGTACTGCTAATTTTATGGCTATGTTCGTGGCCGAATAAAGTTTTATGATTCTAATTCTGATTCATAGCCCTCTCTTGTCTATATCCAGCTCCTACATCTTCCTTCTACCCTCCATTGTCTTTTGTGCACGGTCCTCCCTCTTCCATCTTGCCCACCATGGCCATTGTGCTGCCACTAACCTTCCCACTTGCCATGCATGTTTTGTTTATGCTTCCACTCTCCCTCCTATTTGTCCTGTGTGGTCAGCTTGCTGCCCCTCCAGCTTCTTCTCTGTTGCCCTCCTTAGTGTGTTGTGCTTCCTGTGCCAATCCTGCCTGCCCTGCATAGTCAACTTGCTTCTCTTGCCCTGCCCCCCTGCCCTCTGTTTTCCATGTGCAAGCCCCTATACCCTCCCTCCTGCCTTCCATTGTTCATTGACATGGCCCTGCCCCTTCCTTCCTGCCTCTCTTGTCTGTCCAATATGGTCAGCTTGCTGCCCTTGTCTCTTACCCTCTGCTCTCGATTGTCCATGCTTTGACCTTGTCCACTCCCTATTGCTTTCCATGGTATGTTGTGCTGCACTGCCTTCCTTCTTCCCCAGTGTGGTGTATTGTGCTGCTGCAAAGCCTTGTGCCTGTCATGTAAGGTCAGTTTGGTGCCCCCGCCCTCCTTTCTAATGCCTTCTTTTGTTTGAGTCCATGTCCTTACTCCATTGCTTGTGCCCTCCATGGTCCAATGAACCATACATTGCAATATTTTAAACTTGGTAAGAGGGAGAATTTGAAATTAAAATCTGGGGAATTGATTTTCCTCATTGACTTACATTGAAAAAGAGGAGGTTTTAAGCAGGAGACGGCTAAAATAAAGCCCTTTTGTGCTTAAAAAATTCTCTTGTCGAATCGGGTTGGTTGGCATATATGGTTGTACTGCCTCTCATTTCTGCCCACAATGGTCTGTTGTATTTCCACAGCCTCTCTTCCCTGTGCTGCATAGTTGGTGTGTTGCCAATGTCCCCCTTTACACTGCCTTCCATGGCCAATGTGCTGCCACTGGCTCTCCCGCTTGGCCAGCATGGTCTACCTTCTGCCTCTGCCCCCTCCTCTATGCCCTCTAGTGTCAAAGCCCATGCCCCTAACCTCTGCCTCCCCACAGTGTTCTCATGATCAACTATATTGCCAGCATTCTATATTTATTACAAAAGTGTGGCATGCCTTAAGTCATCTTGATGTAATCAAAACCGTAATACTTAAAGCATTTCCTATAGAAATTATAACCATGTGAGGGTCTTTGTCCCATAGAAATTATGGTTAATGCTCTAAAAAATGAAAATGATGAGACATTGTGAGCTCTAAATAGCGACAAAGCATTATTTAATTATTTGCTTTATTAATATTTTTTTATCCAGTTGATCGCTTGATTATTTGTTGCACTTAGGGAAGAGGATGTGGCGCTACAGACAGAGTTGACAACTTTGCAACTGGGGAACTAAGTTGGAGTTTTCCCATCGGCTCAACATCCTGTGATTTTGGTCAAATCACTTAATCTGCCCAAGTCTAAAACCAAAATGAATTTGTCCATGTGTAATGCAACTGATGCTCATGTAAAGTAACCCTGGGCGTAGTTCACATAGTAGAGCTACGCATAGCTACGCGAAGAGCACTTCGCACTATGCAAGCTACGTGTAGCTAAGCGAACTGCGTAGTGCGGTAGGGAAAATGCTGTTCGCGCTGATTGCACAGTGCCGTATGCTTGTCCACAAAGTGCAATCATTGCAAACGGCATCTTGCACAGTGCAAGCGATCGTTTTCTGCCGCTCGAGTAGATTTGTACTCGAGCAGCAGTTTTCTCAACGTGGACTGGTAGTTTCCCATTGAGAGTGGTCATGAGCATACGCGACCACTCACAATTAGAAACCTGCCCTCCCCGCATTGAGAATCTCAACAGGAGGTTTATTTTCCACACTCGTGATCAGCAACTTGATGTTGCTGATCGCGAACGAGAAAAAAGTCTTGCCGGGATGTAATTTTGCTCACTTGCGGTCACCAACTTGACGTTGAGGACCGCGAGGAAGCAAAAAAATTGCCCGCTACGTTTTTTTGCACTGTGCTACGTGCAATTCGCGTAATGGGTAGTTGCGCAAAGAATGCAAACTACGTGAGCGTAGCGGAGTCCTACACCTAGGGTTAATGTAAAGCACTCCAAATACCTTTGGATTCATTCTGAGCTATATAAAACTGCACAAAACAAGAATTTTTGTTTTGTACTTGAGCTACATTTGGGTGCTATTCGTGCTACATTTGGGCACTTTTTTCTCTGGTGTTCATTTTGTGAGTCTTGTTGTTATGAAGCTCCCTAATTTCCCTTATTTATTGCAGCTTCCTCAGAAGAAAATATGTTCAGTTTCCACTGAAAATCCATCAAGGTGGCTTTCAGATGTGCCACACTTTTGGCATAAAATCAGGATGTTAGCACTCTTGCTGCTCTTTAGTACACCATGGAATATCTACAGTTGATCACCAAGGAGTTAACTGGCAGTCTGCTGCTGGTGTTGAAAGTGCATGTTTCATTCTGCATATCAGAATGTTTTAATGAAATAGAAGAGGAAGATATTTGACAACACATTTAAAATGTGTCCTAATTGTTTTCTACTGCACTAACCATAATTTCTATGACAAAATGAACCCCTCGTTGTTTCTTTTCTAAGTGAAATGTTTTAGGTTTTACCAGTTTAATTCCATCAAAATGGCTTTAGGAGTGCCACACTTTTGCCACAAGTAAGACTGTTAGCACTCTAGTTGTTATATAGAACACTCTGGGAGAGTGCCGTAGAACACACAGGAATCAACTGACAGGCTGCTGCTCCTGTTGGAAGTATATATTTTACTGAGAATGTCAGACTTTATTCTCATTTAAAGTAACAGGAAATATGCTCTCATTTTAGCTTCTAGAGCACCTTCCTTAACCTCTATGAGTAAATCATGAGAAAACAGTTTTTACTCAAACATGCCAGCATTTTTCACAGGGTTAAATCACCTTAGACACACTCAATTCCTACAATTAGTATGGTAAAATCAACTAATGATTTATATTTTAACTAAAATCTGTTGTCACAGTTAATGCATGGTCCTTTTTGTGAATCTCAAAACCTGCCATTCACTACAATGCATTTCTATGGTGTCCATGTCCCATAGTCTGATAACGGCTGCTATGACATATTCTCTATGTTTTGGGCAGTCAATAAAGGGGCGTAGATCCAATTGTGACCCCTCCATGCCCTTTAGGGTCTGTGTGGGCTCACCCTGCCCCCTTAACGTATTTTTCTTTAATTAATTTACAGGACACAGGCACCAAGTCCCTAAGTCCTGGTACGGCTGTCAAAACACATTGTTCAGGTTGAAACCAGTCAGAATTAACTAGTCTCCTTTAGATTTGCCAATTAGAACATATCTGGACACCAACTGTCCAGATATACAATTATTTTTCTAATCTTAATTTCTAAAAAAATGCTGAACTATTTACACCAAATCACAAAACATCACAATTCTGCAAACCAAGCTCTAGCTTTCTGGCAAATTTGGTGTAAATTTGTTCAGCAGTTTTTGCTGTCGCCCATCTTAAAGAGCTCTATGGAAAATACATGGGGATTTTTTCTGGACCCGGCTTGACAGATCACCCTAAACCTTTCCAGGAAGGAGCCGAGGTGGATGAATTCTGGAGGAAAAGTCTTGTGCCAAAGTTATTAGCAAAACAAAAAAGGTTATTTCTCTAGAAAGGCAGACATAACTATAACTGCTTACTGGCAATCACCATCAGGTTACATGTGTATATATTTGACATGTCATGAGTGATGTCACTGACCATGTCATGAGTGATGTAATATGTGATATCATCAGCAGTGGATTGAGGGGGCGTGAGTTATAGTTAGCTCAACTAACTATAACTGATATATTTCTCTGGTGAAATGTCTAACTAACTATAACGTCCCTGAAACCTGTGTTTTTTCAGTGAATTTCTATGGGTTTTTTAAATGCTAATTTCTAACTATAACGTCCCTGAAACATGTTTTTTCTGTGAATTTCTATAGTTTTTTAAATGATAATTTCTATCTATAACGTCCCTGAAACCTATGTTTTTTTCAGAGAATATCGAAGGTTTTTTAAATGCTAATTTCTAACAATGCCTACATAGGTAGGACATACAACAGAAGTGCAGAACGAAGCAAGAGAAGTGCAGAAAGAAGCAACAGAGGTGTAAAAAGAGGCAGGAAAGGTGCAGAAAGAGGAAAAAGGGGTACAGAAAGAGGCAAGAGGGGTAAAGAAAGAAGCAAGAGGGGTACAGAAAGAAGCAACAGAGGTACATAAAGAAGCAAGAGAAGTGGGGAAAGAGACAAGAGTGTTGCAGAAACAGTCAAAAGAAGTGCAGAAAGAGGCAAGAGAAGTGCTGAAAGAAGCAACAGGGGTGCCGAAAGAAGCAAGAGAAGTGATAAAACAGACAAAAGAATTGCAGAAAGAAACAAGAAAGGCGCAGAAAAAAGGAAGAGAAGTGCAGAAAGAGGCATGAGGGGTTCCGAAAGAGGGAAGAGAAGTACAGAAAGAAGCAACAGAGATCCAAAAAGAGGCACAAGAAGTACAGAAAGACGATAAAGGGTGCAGAAAGAGGCAAGACGGGTGCAGAAAGAAGCAAGAGAAGTGATGAAAGAGACAAGAGCATTGCAGAAAAAGTCAAAAGAAGTGCTGAAAGAAGCAACAGAGGTACAACAAGAAGCAAGAGAAGTGATAAAACAGACAAGAGAGTTGGAGAAAGAAACCAGAAAGGGACAGAAAAAAGGAAGAGAAGTACACTCCACAACGCCGGACCAGCCTACCTGAATAGCCGACTCAACTTCCACACCCCCACCCGCCAGCTCTGCTCCGCCAGCCTCGCCCTCGCCACCGTCCCCCACATCCAACGAACTACCTCTGGCGGCAGATCCTTCTCCTACCTCACCGCCAAGACCTGGAACACCCTTCCTACCCACCTACGTCAGACCGAAGACCTACTTGTCTTCAGAAAACTCCTCAAGACCTGGCTCTTCGAACAGTAGCGTCGCCCCCCCCCCCCCTCAGCGCCTTGAGACCCTCACGGGTAAGTAGCGCGCTTTACAAATCCCCTGATTGATTGATTGAATGTAGCAACAGAGGTGCAGAAAGAGGCAAGAGGGGTGCTGAAAGAGGCAAGAGAAGTACAGAAAGAAGCAACAGAGATGCAAAAAGAGGCAAGAGAGGTGTAGAAATAGGGAAGAGGGGTATAGAAAGAGGCAAGAGGGATTCAGGCAGAAGCAACAGAATTGTAAAAAGAAGCAACAGAGGTGCAGAAAGAAGCAGGAGGGGTGCAGAAAGAGGCATGAGAAGTACAGAAAGAAGCAACTGAGGTACAAAAAGAGGCAAGGGAGGTGCAGAAAGAAGGAAGAGGGGTGCAGAAAGAGGCACAAGAGATAAAGAAAGAAGCAAGAGGGGTGTAGAAAGGCAAGAGGCATGCAGAAAGAAGGAACAGAGATGCAGAAAGAAGCAAGAGAAGTGATGAAAGAGACAAGAGTGTTGCAGAAAGAAAAAAGAAAGAGAAGAACAGAAAGAGGCAAGACAGGTGCAGAAAGAGGCAAGAGAAGTACAGAAATAAGCAACAGACGTTCAAAAAGAGGCAAGAGATGTTCCGAAAGAGGAAAGAGGGGTGCAGAAAGAGGCAAGAGGGGTGCAGAAAGAGATAAGAGGGGTGCAGAAAGAAGCAAGAGGGGTACAGAATGAGGAAAGAGGGATGCAGAAAAAAACAACAGAGTTGCAGAAAGAAGCAAGAGAAGTGATGAAAGAGACAAGAGAATTGCAGAAGCAGGCAACAAAGTGCAGAAAGAAGCAAGAGAAGTGATAAAACAGAGAAGAGAATTGCACAGAGAAACAAGAAAGGTGCCAAAAAAAGAAGAGAAGTGCAGAAAGAGGTAAGACAGGTGCAGAAAGAGGCAGGAGAGATGCAGAAACAGGCGAGAAGTACAGAAAGAGGCAAGAGAAATGCAGAAAGAGATAAGAGGTACAACAAGAGGGAAGAGTAGTGCAGAAAGAGGGAAGAGGGGTGCAAAAAGGGATAAAAGGGGTAGAGAAAGAAGTGCAAGGTGCAGAAAGAAAGAAAAGAAGTGCAGAATGAAGTAACACAGGTGGATAAAGAGGCAGGAAGGGTGCGGGAAGAAGGGGGTGTAAAAGGCATGAGGGGTGCAGAAAGAAGCAAGAGAGGTGCAGAAAGAGGAAAGGGGGTTGAGAAAGAGACAAGAGAGGTGCAGAAAGAAGCAAGAGAGGTACAGAAAGATGCAAAATAAGTGCAGAATAACAACAGAGGTGCAGAAAGAGGAAAGGGGTGGAGAAAGAGACAGGAGAGGTGCAGAAAGAAGCAAGAGAGATACAGAAAGATGCAAAATGAGTGCAGAATGAAGCAACAGAGATGCAGAAAGTGAAAAGAGGGGTGGAGAAAGAGGCAAGAGAAGTACAGAAAGAAACAAAAGACATGCAGAAAGGGTGAAGAGGGTGGGGAAAGAGGCAAGAGGTGTGCAGAAAGATGCAAGAGTGGTGCAGAAAGAAAAAAAAGAAGCACAGAAAGAAGGGAAAGAGGTGTGAAAGAGGCAAGAAGGGTGTGGGAAGAGGGGGGTGTAAAAGGTACGAGGGGTACAGAAAGGGGAAAGAAAGGTGCAGAAAGAGGCAAGAGGGATGCACAAAGAATCAAGTGAGGTACAGAAAGAGTCAACAGAGGTGCAGAAAGAGGCAAAATAGGTGCAGAACGTAGAAGAGATGTGCAGAAAGAGGCAAGAGAAGTGCAGAAAAAGAAAGAAAGGTGCAGAAAAAAGCAACAGTAATGGAGAAAGAGGCAAGAGAAGTGCAGAAAGAAGCAAGAGTGGCCTGAACACCATTAGTACCAATTTAACACCCATATTTAGCAATAATTAACAGGTGACCAGTCTAGGCTTACAAAGGACCTTCCACCATGCTGTAACACTTATCACTGCATTTTTTGTAACGTTTGAGCTGTTTAAGCTAGAAACAAAGCTATTTTTTTTCAAATCTGCAGATTAGGCAGATGATGCATTATATGGCTGATGCGGAAAATGTATAATTGTGCGAAAGTTGGTGCAGCCGAACAGTCGCATAATTCCAGTGGCCCTGCTCATACCTCTGACTAGGTCCAGAAGTGCTACTCAGGGATTCCTTCTTTTTTTGTCTCATTGAGTTCATAGTTTACCTTCTATGGAAATGAGGAAGACTAATCGTGAAAATACCACTCCACAACACAGACTACCATACCACATATTTACTCTCCATAACACATAATCCCAAACTACATAATTCCTATACACTAAATACTAATTACTTTCTATCCACATGATTTCACTGCACAACATGTCACATAACATGTCACATAATTCCTCTGCACACAACGTGCATCCACTCCACTCCACTCCAAAATAAATTAGTAAATAACTTTTACATTTACAATGCCAATTGCTCTAACTCTCGCAAATGCAAAACCTACTACATTGCAAATGTTTCTTTAATTAGTAGTCGTGTTTGCAGAGTGGTGGAGAAAGAGTGCTGGGCTTCCGACCAGCGCTCTGGAATTCCACTGCATAGGACTTACATAGGTACAAGGAGGGCTCCTTGGCCCCCACAGCCCCTCAGGAGTAAAGTGGACTTCATCTACCAACCCGCAGTGTGCCAGGAGGCACATTTACACAACAGAGTGGTGGAGAAAGGGGGCATGGCCTCTGAAGACCTTTTAGTAATCCCACTGTGTGGGACTTACTGGAGGTAACAGGAGGGGTAGTTGGCCCTGAAGTACATCTTTGGGAGGCAACTACCCCTCCTATTATCTCCAGTGAGTCTCACAGAACAGGATTGCTAAGGTCTCATAGCAGGCCACGCCCCCTTTGCCCACCACTCTGCAAATGCACCTCCTGGCACGCTCTTGTTTGGGAGAAGAAGTCCCCTTGCCTCCTGAGGGTCCCTGGGGGCCAAGTTGCCCTCCTGTTAGCTCTAGTAAGCTCCACACAGCTGGATTGCTGAGAGTGGTCTGAGGCCACACACCCTTTTTACACCACTCTGCAAACACGCCTCCTGGTGCACTGCTACTCTGGGATCAAGTCAACTTTAGTCCTGAGGTACTCAAGACACAAGAGGACCTCATCGCCCTGCCAGCAGTGCACCAAGAGGCATGTTTGCAGAGTGTTGTAAAAATGGACATGGCCTCGTACCACCTCTCAGAAATCCCAATCTATGGGGATTTCTGGGGCTACCTAGTGGTTTAGTTGGCCTCTAAGGACCCTTAGGATTGAAGGGGACTTAATCCCCCAATTCAGAACGTGCCAGGAGATGCATTTGCACAGTGGTGCAGAGAGGGGGCGGGGCCTCCGGTGAGATCAGCTTTTTTGGGGGGGATTTTGGAAGGGGGTCTATGTAGCCACCCTTCCCTTAATAATTTTTGGGCCCTGGGGACCCAATCCCCCAGGGCCTGAGCATTTTTTTTAACAGGAACGGGGCCACATGGCCTCCCTTCCCAGGGCCACTATTGGCCCTAGGACCCCATCCCCGTGGCCTTTTCTCGCTCAAAAAAGAATGTTTTACAATATTTTCGGGAGTGGGCACGTAGCCACCCTCACCTGGGCCACTTCTGGCCCCGGGGACCCCATCCCCCGGGGCCTGGTCTTGTTTTTTGGGGGGGTTTTGACAGCCAATCATAATGAAGCCCTGCTCAGGATTGTTCGCAAGTCCTCCTCGGCCACTAGACATCGATACTTTTATTTTTTTCATTTCTCAGAAACTCCTGAACGTATTTACAACATTTAAAAAAAGCACGCTTTCTGCACCAAGAGCTACCATTTTGCCAAAGTTGGTGTAATTCCATTCAGCAGTTTGGGCTGTAGCTTTGTCTAAAGTTTCCTATGGAAATTAACATGGAGAAATTGTGTTTTGGGAGCGCTCTTTTTTCCTGGCCCCCACTTGATAAATCACCCCGAAACTTTCAAGACAGGAGCTGACCAGAGCACCCCATTAGTTTTGAAAATGTAATAAAAAATGTATCAAACGGCGCCAAAGATACTGGCAAATCAAAAAACGCTTTTCCTATGGAAACATGGTCCTAACTATAACTACCTACTGGAGACTGCCAGTAGGTAATATATATATATGAATATATATATATATATATATATATATATATATATATATATATATATATATATATATATATATATATATATATATATATATATATATATATATATATATATATATATATGTATAACTGGTGTGAAACCTATGGTTTTTTCAGTGAATTTAATAGGTATTTTAAATGCTAATTCCTAACTATAACTGGTGTGAAACCTATGGTTTTTTCAGTGAATTTCAATGGTTTTTTAATAGCAAATCTTTATAGGTATAGAAAGTGAAAAATTTTAAAAAGAATTTTATATTGTATAAATATGTAAAAAAAAAAAATATATATATATTTTTAACCCGGGGGCGCTCCCGGGGCGCGTACCGGTGAACGCACGGGTAAGCGCAATATTACGGCGCGCCCTGGGGCGCGTACCGGGGAGCGTCCCGGGAGCGCTATTGCCGCGAACGAAAACAACATCGTGACGTATCGCGTACACGCATGATGCGTCATATGACGCACAGCGTAATCGCAACCGAAAGCACGCGATCGCATACGATCGCGAAACGTCCTGATGCGCTTACGCTACGCACCCGCGGGCGTGCCCCGGAGCGCGACTACGGGCGCGCCACGGAGCGCGACTACGGGTGCGCTTCGGGGCGCGTAGCGTAAGCGCGTCGGGTCATGTGACTTGTAAATAACACATTCTATTGGTGCAGAACAGTTTTGCTTTCTAAATGAGTAATGCCTGGGTCTTGTGACCAGCCTGGGTCTTGTGACCTAAAATAACACTTTCTATTAGTGCAGAACAGTTTTGGTTTCCAAATGAGTAAAGCCTTGGTCTTGTGACCTGAAAATAACACTTCTGATTGGTTCAGCACAGTTTTTTTTTCCAAATGATAAAAAAAAACACCTTTCTTCCTTACTCTGACTTTGTCCTTTGACTGAGGAAGACCTGTTTCATCTACAGAGACAATTCTTTTCTACTTTGAAATGGCTACTGTAGCAGCAACAGCTGGAGCATCTGTACCACCACCACCACCAAGAGGACCACCACAACAATACATTGGTGGTGAAGAAGAGGAGGAGGAGGAAGATGAAGATGAGGAGGGGAGCAGATGGCTGCCTCAAGAAAATAACCCATACAAGCCAAAAGAACACATTGTATGGGAGTTTTTTTTCACTTCCAGAGGGGAAGAAAAAAGTTAATGCAGCCAAGGTAACATGTCGAATCTGTGGTGCAGAACTCTCAAGGGGCAATCCAGATAAAAAATATTAATTTGGCAATCATACCATGATTCGGCATATGACCCGGAAACATCCTGCTAACTATTCTCGTGCAGAGATCAGGGAACTGGCCAGTCACCTCCCCCAGTGTTCAAGGACCAGCTCCAAAAGAAAGGAACCCAGTCAATCAGGACCTGAAACATTAGAGATGATGCCTTGTATCCAGGAACGATTTGGTGATTTTAAAGTCACTTGTACTGGATGTGGCAAGCTTATGTCCTATGGGGAAAAGAGTATGAAGCTCATTGTCCTTGCTGGTGACAATCACGATTGCCCCAAAAAAAAGAAGTAATTTTTTCAGTTTTTTGTTTTTTGCTCCAGTTGAGCCATTTTCAATTCCCTTTCTCTTTGTTTCTTCCCATAAAAAATACAAAAAAAATATAAAACTGTTTTGAAAAGCCGAAAAAGTACAAAATGTACAAAAAACAATAAAAAAATATAAAACAACAAAAAGAAGAAAAAAAACAGTTCTTTTTAGAACTACCTTTCATATATAAAATTAAACTTATATTTTTAATGAATCTCTGTCAATTTTTCTTTCTTAGGGTACGCGTACCGGGGCGCGCCCCCACAAAAATAGAAAACAAAAATTAATGAAGGAGTTAGCATTAGGGAAGAACACAAAGAGAGTAATGTTAAGAGAAAGAGAGCTACAGGATGAACACAGAGTAATTGTTTATTACATAGTAAACAATAGAGAAGGTGTAATTGGGTGAAAGTGAGAAAAGTAAAATGACTAAAGGAGCGAAAGAAAGGAAGAGAGAGGAAGAACACTAAAGTAGAGATAGTGGGAGAATGTGACTGGCTGTTGAAAAAAAAAGAAAGGACAGTAAAAAAATGGGTAATGAAGGGTAGTGGCGGAACCGGGATAAATGAAGAACGATGAGGGAAAGTGAGAAAAGACCAGGTAGTATAAGGAAAGAGGGGTGAAAGAGGGGGAAAAATTGAATTAGGATAAGACATGGGGAGTAAGAAAGAGAAAGGACAAAGAGAGTAAAGGAAACAGTACCTGAATGGGCTTGAGTGAAGCAGCTAAGAAAGATAAGTAATGCAGTGTGTGTGACTTATAGGGAGTCAGTGGGTGTAGGTCGGGCTGTGGGTGTGTAAGGTGTGTCTGTGGGTGAGGCTGTGTGGGGTGTTTCGGTGTGGGTGGAGGTGAGGGTGTGTGAAATATGTGTGAGGAGTGTATGAGTGTGGGGTGTATATGTGTTCGATGTGTGTGTGTGTATGGAATGTGTGTGTGTGTTTGAGGTGTGTGTGTGGGAAGATTTTTTGTGTGTATGAGGTGTGGGTGTGGTGTGTGTATGGGGTGTATGTTAGAGGTGTGTGTATGTGTTGGGAGGAGGATGAGGTGTATGTGTAGGAGTAAGGTAAATAATTAAGAAAAAGAGAATGAGTGAAGAAGCAAATGAAGGGAACAGAGGGTAAGTGAAGTAAAGAATATGGATTGAAAGAAGTTGAATATGAGAGGGAAAATAGGGAAAGGGGAGTAAACATGTAGAATAAGAATAAGTAAGGGAAGCACAGTAAAGACACAGGAGTGAGGTTGATTGAGAAAATGTTAGTGAGCTTAAAGCAAAGGGTGATGACAAACTACATTTTTTTAGTTATACTTACCATATAATAAATGTAACTTTAATTAATTTTTTTACTACACTTTGTATCTGTGAAAGAGAGAAGAAAAAATAAGTTATATTAGTAAAATGTGTATTTTAAATTAAAATATACAAATGAAGAGGTTAAAAATCAGTGTATCTAGAAACAGTGTATCTAGAAATAAAGTAAGAGTGAAGGACACAGAAAGGGAAATAAAGTAAGGTAGATGGATAAAAAGAGAAAAAAGAAATAGAATGAGAGCAAATTACTAAAAGTAAGGCATATAGATTCACTGACACAGAGGAAGAGAAGAACAGAGAAATGAACTAAAGGTAAGAAAGATACTAAAACAATGTGAGTTAGCAAAACTAAATCTGGAACAGTAGTAAGTAAAAAGATAATGACTGAGACAGAAAACAGTCTAATTAAGGATGCATTGAGAAGAATGAGGAATAGAAGATAACTATGAGTAAGTGAAGAACAGTCATAGAGTGAAAGGATGAAGGAAGAGAGGATAATATACAACGATTGAGGGAAATGGACTGAGGAAGTTAGTAGATAGACACACTAAGAGAAAAACTGAGTGAGATGGAGTACAATGAGTGAGAAAAGGAAATGAGTAAGGCAGCAAAAAAAGGAAAGAGCGGAGAAGACTGAGGAAAATCAGAAAAATGGTCAAGCGATTTAGTCGATGTTTCTTAAGTAATTTTGCCCGGCGTTAAACGCCTCTAATACCATACGAAGTTTATCAAATAAAGAGGCAGGCGCTGGAGACAGGAAGACAGGAAACAAGTTTTATTCCGACGGAGCAGAACACATCAGATCGGACAACAAGGTATCGTCTCGAGGTGCTCTCTAACAGCCTCTCTAAGGCCTGGCCTTTTATACACTGGTTTACGACATGTAACCGCTCTTTATTACAATAAAGACATTGTGAAGTAATGAAAAAAGACATCCCCGGTACCCCCCAGTTCCGGCTCATTCCAACACGTGGCTACAGTAGAGGTCCTCACCCCCCATACAATAGGAGGGGGCTATCACGCAGCTGAGTGTTCCGCCGATTACTTTGGAATGTGTGCGCCTGATCGAATCTCAGGGGGTGGGGAGGTCATGATCAATAGTAGCTCCTTTGAAGAGGGGCGAGTGCATACAGTAGTGGGCAATAAACTGTATCCTCAGGCTAAGGGATGACCAGCGGTCCGTGCAGACAATCGGGCTCAGAGGAAGGGGTCATCAAAGGAGAGATATTCATGAAAGGAAGGATCGGTGTGGACAATCGAGCGTAGAGGAAGGGTTTATCAAAAGAGGGGTATTCATGGAAGGAAAGGAGGTGTTGGTCAGGCGCGGGGTGTGATGCCCAGAGACAGAGTCATGCGGAAGGGGGGGGTTCATGACTTGTGCATGTGAGAGCGGGGGCAGCCAGGGTGCATGGGGGATGCTTGCAGGGTCAGGGAAGTGCGCTGATGATCGATCGTGAACAGGGAGACCATGGTACCTAAAATGGCTGTCGTGTATGTTCATACGTGAGTCTGAGGAATGGGCAAGATGGTGCAGATGATGTTCAGTTCACAAACTAAAATTCCACAGTCCTCCCTTTTAACATGTCTCGCCAGCTTGTCAATTTGGATCTATCCCCATAAGACCACGTATTTCTATCTCATAGAGGGGACTCATGTGCTCAGTTCTAAAGTCCAAAGTCTTAGGGCACATACAGTTAGAAATGAGTGAACACAAAGGTGGCAAACATTGAATACCTAAGCAACACCCACACAGTACCACGACTGGTATCAGTATAAATGTAAACAACCTCCATCCCCAGTCCTTCAAAGTGTCCCAAAACCAGCTTCCAAGCGACCATCCTTCTTGCTCCTGGTGAACCTCTGAGGATAGTCTGTGGAAGTGTTCGATTGCTTTGTAGACTGAAGGCGAGTTATCTGGCACGTAGGTGCAACAGCTGGAGCCGATGATGCGGCATGCTCCTCCACGGTCGGCCAGAACCACATCTAGAACAAGGCGGTTTTGAAGAGCCACCAGGCGGACTGCCTGAAGCTCAGCCGTGTTGTTAGCGAGGATGCCAGCCGTGATGTTAATGGTTGTTTCTACTGCCTGAGTCAGGTGTTGGATAGCGCGGCTATTTGCCATTGGGCCCCACAGAGGAACAAGTCCCTTCACCGCATCCAGGAACTGTGCTCCGGTGGAGTCGGCTTGTCCAATGTCTCCGGCGCGCTTTTGCCGGTGATGGTAGGCTGGGGCCACATACGTGGGGGGAAGAATGAAGGTGATGTAGCACGTACCCCTCCAACCTTTCGGGAGCCAAGTGTAAGCTTTGATGCCACAAACAAAGTACATATTCGGAGAAGCAACAAAGGAGGGGGGGTCAACTGAGACCAATGTTCGGGTGATGTGGCAGGAACTGTGACCCACCAGCTGTGTTCCCTGGCCTTCGAGGCACACGAGACCTGTGACATTGATGACAGACAGGGCCACAGTCAGAGTGGCAGCCGTTCGCTTCCGCAGGTAGGAGAAGGTGGGTCTAGCTGGATTGTGGAGCACTTGCATTTCAACTCGTTCTTTGGCAGGGATGTTCATATGGAAGGCGGAACCTGAGGTCACAGGACAAAAGGGGGCAGACGTCCTTCCTGTTTTGTTCAGCCAGAACCCATAGTAGAAGTGTGACACTGTTTGACCAGAAGCGGCGTTGTCCTTGTGGCTTTCCTGCAAGAGGATCAACCAGGCGAGGCAGGAGCCGTGAACTGAGAAAGGAGAAGGGATGAAGGGGATGGAGTGTCCAGTGGCATGCGGGAGCAACCCGCAGACCCAGCAGTTCGTGGCATTTGCAGCAAGGTTGTGCTGGTGCAATAATTGCACGAAGGAATTGTTCCAGAACTCCTTACACCTTTCTCGGAGCTGAGGCGAAAGGGAGATCAGGTGATGCTCTTTCATGGTGGTTGGCTGTGCAGTGGTCGGCAATATCTGATGAGCGGGTGTGCTTTCCTCCAAGATCCAGAAGGAAGTCATGAGGAGGAGGCAAAGGAGGAAGAGAATGAAGAAGGCGATTGTCTTTGATTTGTGCAAATTGTCAGCCTTTGGGTTCCTGTAGTGGGTATTTCCGGTTGCTTCCATCATCTTCTTATCTGGCGCTTCCATCATCTTCTTATCTGGCGCTTCCATCATCTTCAAGGTGTTCGGTAATGGGCAGAACCACAGACTTTGTTTAGCTTCTCTCCGGGTAACCCTTGGTTGTTTTAGGCCACCGTTCTGAGATTTTAACTTAGTCCGTGGTCTACTTAGCCGAAGCTCCCTCCTTTTTGACGCAGGAAATACCCTTCCCGGGATGGCACAGTGGGATCAGAGAATTATGCAAGTTCAAGTGCCTCGGTATCAGGATAGCAGTTCAGTGATGGACGGTCTTTGTTCAGGAGCTCTTCTTGGGTGTCGACGTTTTCTGTCGTGGCCAGGGTCGAGGAGACCTTCTTGCAGTGGTGTGCGTGCAGCCAGTGCCTTTTCCCCTCTACTCGAAGAGCCGTCCGAGTGGTGATCAGTACTTGCCAGGGGCCCAACCACCGGGGTTCCAGACTCTTTGCCCGTTGAAAATTCCGGACTAAAACATAATCTCCCGGTTGGATATCGTGACTGGGACCCCTGGAAGCATCGGGGATGGCCTGCTGCACCTGTTGATGAATGACAGACAACGTTTTAGTTAATTTGTATAAATAATCTGACAGCAGGACGTCGGGGACGTCGTGAATGGAGGTTGGTTTGGGGGCAGTCCAGAGGTTCATTGGTCGCCCAAACACAACCTCGTAGGGGGTCAAGTGGTGCTTAGTGGGAGTGGAGCGCATCGATAGCAATGCCAGTGGGAGGGCATCTGGCCACTTAAGTCCTGTGGTGGCCACTATTTTTGACAGTTTCAGTTTCAGTGTAGCATTGTGTCGCTCAACTAGGCCAGCGGATTGGGGGTGGAAGACCGCATGAAACCTCTGCTTTACCCCCAGCCCCTTCAAGATTAGTTGGATAACTTCAGCTATGAAGTGGGGGCCATTGTCGCTCCATAAAATTCGACAAAGGCCGTAGCGAGGGAAAAACTCTTTCAGTAGTACTTTGGCAGTAGTCATGGCAGTGTTATCACGGGTTGGATAGGCTTCCACCCATTTGCTGAAGGCGCATACAATGACTAATATGTACTTCAAGCCTTGGCATCTCTCCAGCTGGATGTAATCCATCTGGAGGACCTCAAAGGGGTGGTCGGGGATCCCAAACCCTCCCCGGGGTACCACAGTTCCTTTCCCGGGGTTGTGTTGTAGGCAGATAAGGCACTGCTGGACCAGGCGTTTGGCTGAGTCGGGGATTTTGTTGTTGTGCCAGACTTTGGAAATGAGTTCAATCATGGGGGCAGAACCTATGTGTGCAGGGAAGTGTGCCATAGTCAGTATGGGAATCAAGTATGAGTCAGGCAGCAACCATTTGTTCGTGTCTTTTGTCCGCCAGTAGCCTTCATCGTCCTTTAGACCCACCCGTGCGGTGTGCTGGCCGACTGGATGTCCCTAATCGTTTCCCTAGCGTCAGTCCATTTTTCTGCTTGTGACCTGGTCACATATATGCGTGTCGTCGTCCTATTCTCAGCTGTGGTTCGGGCAGTGATGTCGGCCAGTGCGTTTCCCTGTCCAACTAAGTCCGTCACCTTCTTGTGTGCCTGGCATTTGATCACTGCTAATCGTTTGGGGAGGAGAACTGCTTCAATCAGGGCGGAGACTAGATCTCCGTGAAGGATGGGCGTCCCGTGGGACGTCAGGAATCCCCTTTCCCTTCGCCAAGAGCCCAAAATGATGAACCACCCCGAAGCCATACTGGCTGTCCGTGTAAATGTTCGCCGTGGTTCCTGCTGCTATGATACATGCTCGTGTGAGGGCAATTAGCTCTGCCGCCTGTGCGGATCGTTGCGTGATGCGGGCTGTTTCAACTACTGTTCGGGCTGTCGTCACCGCATAGGCAGCTGAAGTGGTGCCGTCTGGGAGTTTGATACAAGAGCCGTCTACCCATAGTTCTCCATCAGGGTCTGTAAAAGCAATGTCTCGGAGGTCAATTCTACTCCTGGTCTGTTCATCCGTGAGGGTCACACAGTCGTGTATAGGGGGCACATCGGGGTCATTTTCAGGCAAGGGCAACAGTGTAGCAGGATTCAAAGTTGTGCATCTCTTCAGAGTGATGTGGGGTGCAAGTAGAGTCAATTCGTACCCCGTCAGTCGTGCACTAGTCAGGTGTTGAGTCTTGGTCTGGTTCAAAAGGGTGTCAACTGCGTGGGGTACTAACACCGTGAGAGAGTTTGAAAGTACAATTCCCTCACTCTGACGGATAGAGACAGCAGCGGCGGCTACTGCTCGAAGGCAGGCAGGTAAAGCTCTGGTGACTGGGTCAAGAGTGGCAGAGAAGTAGGCACAAGGGCGTTGTTTGGAGCCGATGGGCTGAGTTAGAACAGACAATGCGCATCCCTCCCTTTCGTGAGTGAAGAGGGAGAAGGGCTTGGAGTAATCTGGTGTTCCTAAGACGGGTGCCGAGCAAAGGGCATCCCGAAACTCCTTAAAGGACGCTTGGCATTCGGGGGTCCAAGGGAGTGGGAAGGGAACATCTTTGGCCAACAGGGAAAGTAGGGGCTTTATAATGAGACTGAAATTTGGTAACCATTGTCGGCAAAAAGAGGTAAGGCCCACCAATGAACGGACTTGCTTCTGTGTTTTTGGGATGGGGGTGTCTAGGATGGTTTGGATTCGGTTGGGCGTAAGTTTCCTCCCTTCTTTGGACAGGAGATGGCCTAGGTATGTCACTTGAGGCTGGCAGAACTGCAGTTTCTTTTTGGAGACTTTGTGGCCATTCTCCGCAAGAAAGTGCAAGAGTTGGATAGTGGCCGTGATTGCAAGTGGAGTGGTGTCGGCCGCCAAAAGGATATCATCGACATATTGGATCAACACCACTCCATCTGGTAGCTGGACGGCGTCCAGCTGTCTTTTGAGGGCCTGGCTGTAAATGCTGGGACTTTCAGTGTAGCCCTGGGGAGCTCTACAAAATCGGTACGAACGGTTTTTAAGGTGAAGCCGAAGAGATAACGGCTGTCTGGATGGATGGGGATAGAGAAAAATGCATTCTTGAGATCAATAACGGTGAAGGTGGTGGCAGTGGACGGGATGAGGGTCAGAATGGTGGTGATGTCTGAGACTACGGGGTACTGTGGCACCACCACTTTGTTGACTTCTCGCAGGTCGATGATGAAGCGGTACGCTTTCTCATCTCCCTCACCTTGCTTCTTAACAATGGGTAGGATAGGGCTGTTGCAGACATTACTAACCACTTCCTCTACCACTCCTGCATCTACCAGGGACTGAATAATCGCTACCAATGCCTTCTCGCCTTCGGGCGATATCCGGTACTGTGGGAGTTTCGGGAGTATTGCGTCTGGTCGAACAGTTATGTGCACAGGGTCGATCATCATTCGTCCTACATCCGAGTCGTTTCTGGCCCATAGGTACAGGGGTAGGGTGTCGAGCAAGGATGGGTCAGCATCAGTTATAGAGTACATATGTCGTGCGGGGCGGGATCTGGACATGCTCGGGTTGTCGTACAGGATGACTCGGACTCCATCTGGGGAACACCTAATAGTAGCTCGGAAATGTTTTAGTAAATCAATACCCATAATGGCGTCAGGGGAGTTGGAGGAGAGCAGAAATGTTGTGTCAGTGGGGTTGTTTCCTAGGTCAAAGGAGATAGGTACAGACAGGGGATTAGTGGAGGGCGTTCCATCGAAACCTATCGATGTAATGTGTGAGCCAGACAAGGGTGCCCTTGGAATCAGTCGCTTTGATAATACACTACGTGTCGCTCCAGTGTCTACCAAGAATGGAGACTTTGTACCCAGGACCTTAGCGGTGACGTAAGGACCTTGCTGGTCAACACAGAGCTCGACTGGATCCCTCCCTTGCCCCTGGCAGTCCTATGCGAAGTCGGGAGTGTTCTCACTGTCAGATAGTTGGTACTGGTTCTGTCGGGGACGGTCAAATGTGTTCGATCTTCCTGGTCTGTCGCTGTTGGTGTCGTTTGTGTACCCCCGCCCCTGCCCTCTAGTCCTGGGGCCATTTGTCATGTCCCTCGTTTCTTTATTTTTAATTAGTTCCAGAAGAACGGGACATTGAGACTTCCAAAATGCACACTGATTATCTTCTATGTCCCTACGTCCAGAGTAGGGAGTGGGTGTGCGGTCCTTTGGGGGTGGATTTCTAGGGGCGATTGATTGGTAGCTCCCCCTGTGTAGTTCTTTCCTGACTGACACCCCTTGTATCTGGGCTATCATCACCCTTTCTTTCAAATATTTCTTCTTTCTCTCGATTGCCCTATCATTCTCATTCTTTTGGTGTTCGTAGTACTGAGCCATTTGGAGGATAGCGGCGGGTTTGGAGGCCCCCCAACTACTCTCGCTCGTTTGTAACTTTTGGGAAACCTCTCGTGACAGACCCTTTACGTAGTTTTGCACAAATAGGTGTTGTCCGGTTGCGGTGGTCATGTCTTGGCCACTGTAGTCGGAGAACACCGTTTCAAATCGGGAGAAGTATTCTGATACGTCTTCCTGGGGTTTCTGACGGCAAGCCGTGACTATTGACCAATCTACCTTTTTCTCTGGGATCAAGGTTTTTAGCTTCTGAACTATTTTGTCCGGAAGTTCCAGTATGTCTTTTATCGGTTTCCTTCCGGGCTCTCGTCGTCTATCTAGCTCACTGAGTTGATTCCAGGTATGTCCGAACAGATCTGTGTGATCGGCTTTCCGGATTTGCTTCCACACGTCAGCCGGCAGACATAACCCAAAAACAAATCAATGTCTGCTAGAGTCATTATCGTTGAACCCAAGGCTGTGCCTAATTCGGTGTAAAATGCTGTCGGGTTCTTCCTTAAATCAGGCAGGGTTTGCCTAAAGGTTAAAATATCTTGTCGATCCCATGGTTGGTAAACCCAATTGTACACAACCCTCCCTTTTGCATCTGCGTGGTTGATATCGTTGTTTGTTCCCTGACCTCTTGGGGGAACCCAGTAGGGGGCGGCTTCTCTGATAGGCATCATAGTGTTGGCTACTTCTAATGGGGACTCAGCCGTTTCAGGGACTGTGATCTTAACCTCTGGTTTCTGTTCCGTGAGGTGGCGGATGACTTCAAGCGTTTGCATGAAGAGGTCCGTCACATCGCGCTCAGTCCCATCTCCAACATCGACCTTTCTATATAGAGCCGTCAGCTTAGCAGGACCCTTATTTTGATACCTATCCTCATATGCGTTCAGGGTGTGGTAGCTGAACCGTAAAATGAAATGCCGTCTGTGGCTACCGGCATGTGAATTGTGCATATCCATCGTATATTCTTCGCTCTCCTTCCGTTCTACCAGTGTCTTTGCTATCTTGTCAATCCCATCCCGCTCGTCTTTGCTCAACCTATTTGGTCTGGCTGTTGGCTGCTTGCTAGTCTCGAGTTCATCTGATGTTGTTACCAATGTGGCCGGTGCGAAGGCCGTAAGAGCCGGGGCACTAGCGCTAGGGTCACCCTCGCCCGCACTCAGAACTGGTAGGTGCTGTGCTAGAGGCTGGCAGGGGGCATAAGGAGGGGGCATGTAGATAATCGGAGGACCTAGCAGTAACTCATCGTTTGCCCGTTGTTTGGAGGGCATCTCCGGGTAGAGCGTAGAGGGGGTCCTAACAGGGCATTGGCCTGCCGACCCTGATTCTTGCGTTTGTCTAACTTCCTCTCTCCTTCTTATTTCTTCATCTAGTTCCTTAGCGGCCAGGTGGGCTGCCTTTCGTAACTCTTTCCCTATTTTTGCTTCTTCTCTTTTCCTTCGTTGCTCTGCTTCTTTGCGCCACATGCCGATACTATCGAGCATGATGGGCGTTGCCTTATTTGTTCTAACAGCTGCTTCTAACGTTTTTATTTTATGATCATCAAAGGAACCTATCAGTGGCCACTGACTTTCGGGGTCCTTTTTTGTATATTTATGCCATAACTTACTATAAGCTATAGCGACTAGTCCTTGCTTAGTGAACATGTCCTTATTAGGGGTGCCTTCCAATGGAGCTGGATGGTTCATCTCTAATAAGCGGTCCGGGTTGTACCAACTACCAATCAGTGGGGAGAAGACAGGCATGACAGATTACAACGGGGGACAAAGGTCCGCACTACCTATCTTTCATTATTTGCAAAGACTAGACAGAATATTGCTATTCTACGTTATTTGCAAGCAGAGAACCTCAAAAGAACTATACTCCAAACAATCTATGTTCGGACAATCAATCAGTGGGGAGAAAAATAGGTACGGCAGATTACAATGGGGGACAAAAGTCCGCGTTACCTACCCTTCACTATCCGCAAAGGGAGATAGAATATTCCTATTCCTCCCCGTTTGCAGGCAGCGAATATCTCAAAGAGCGACAAAGCAAATACTAGTATTTCAATCAATCAAACAATTAATCAATTCGCAATTCGTCGTGTGTCACGACCTTACCCGGACCGCATGGACAGTTTCTCGTCTTCCGCTTCCAGCGCCCGATCGTCCTCTACTCTCTGTTGCTACCGCGGCACTCCTGATGGTTCCCAGTCAGGACCGTAGATCACTCGGGAGAGGTCTGCTCGGAACCAGTGAAGTTCGGATGATCGGCTGTCAGACGAGGGTCTATCGGACAGGAGCTCTCCCGATCGTTGCAGTCGTTCACTCTGTCGTCGGGACCTCTCCCACTGGATCCACGTGTCGCTGAGGAAGGGGTCATCAAAGGAGAGATATTCATGAAAGGAAGGATCGGTGTGGACAATCGAGCGTAGAGGAAGTGTTTATCAAAAGAGGGGTATTCATGGAAGGAAAGGAGGTGTTGGTCAGGCGCGGGGTGTGATTCCCAGAGACAGAGTCATGCGGAAGGGGGGGGTTCATGACTTGTGCATGTGAGAGCGGGGGCAGCCAGGGTGCATGGGGGATGCTTGCAGGGTCAGGGAAGTGCGCTGATGATCGATCGTGAACAGGGAGACCATGGTACCTAAAATGGCTGTCGTGTATGTTCATACGTGAGTCTGAGGAATGGGCAAGATGGCGCAGATGATGTTCAGTTCACGAACTAAAATTCCACAAAGACGACTAAAACAGTGGTACTGAGAGAAAATAATTTGGTGATGAAAGTAAAGAGAAGGACATTGAAAGAAAGAAAATTAGGGATAGTAATAGAACCACAGTAAAAGAAATGGGATGAAGAACGATGAGAGAGTAGTAGTGAAGTTGTTGTAAAAGAAATGATAGAAGGTAGATAAACACAAGTGAACATAAGACAAGGAGAGTGAGGCACTGAGGACATAGAAGTAGTGAACTAAAAATAGAGTTAAGAGGTCAAAAGTAAGGAGCAAACAAAGATAAGCAAGGGAGAGTGGGTGATTTATAGCGATAGAGTGCAATAATACTGCTGAGTGAGTAAACAGAAATTACTAAATGAGCAAAGGAGGAAAATACGGAAAAGGGAAGTAAAGCAGAGAGACTGAAAGCTGAAAAGTTATGCAAGGGAGAGAGGGGATGCAGACAGTTGAAATGAGAATGAAGGGTTGTCAAAGAAGTAGAGTAAAGGAACGGGGGTTACAGAGAGTGAGAGAAAGACATTATAAGTGATTAAAAAGAGCTGAAAGAGGATGGAAAAAGGAAAGTGAGTGTCAGAGAATGGGAATTCAATTTCATTTACACAATCCAAAGTATAGAATAACTTCTACAACATGTTACATAGTTTATGTTTGCTGTTCTCAGAATATATTGAATTTCACTTAAAACAGTGAGTTCAAATTACTCATCATATCACAGCGGGAAAAAAAAACACAATCTAAAAGATTGTGTTTTAAAAAAAACCTTAGATACTGACAAATGACAAATGTACGCTAATCTTTGATTGACTTACTTTTCCTTGAGGCCAAATAGTATATCATGGAGGTCCTTTTCTCGTTGCAAAGTACTTTGCTGTTCACTTAAAAATCCATTTCATCGACTTTCTAAAAGAAAAGCTCCAAGAACATCTGGAATATTTTCAATATTTTCATATACTACTTTTTTCAGTCATGACTCTTTACTCATTCCTGCACCTTTCCATTTGGCCAAATAGTGTCAGATGTATAAGTATATTTTCAAATTAATTCTCAGACACTCTGAAATTACCTTTTTCTCGACGTTCTGAAATAAAGCACTACAACATTTTCACAATATTTAAGTATTTCTAAAACCATCTCTGACTCACTCATGTTCATCATTTTGTATAATACTAATATTAATAACTATGAGATCCAGTTACAGTACCTATATGACAAGTCAATTTTTTATATTGCCTGGATCACTTTTACTCAGAATATATTTTTAAACAGCAAAATAACCTTTATTAACTACTCCCGTCTTCATAGGCCAATTACCTTTACCTAAATTTTGGCTGTAAAAACACTAGGTATGAATTTATAAAGCCAAAAGGCAAACGTTGTTTGAAAGTCAAATGAGTGTCGTTACATTGGGTCCAACCTTTAGAAGTTTTTAAATAGCATGTGTAATGCCCTGATGTTGTAGAAGGACCGTCATGAAAAATAATAGCTACAGTTGTAAAGGTTCTTCCTGATATCAATAACTGAGAAGCCACGAAATTTTTAATAGAAGTTGTCAATTTAGTTCCATCAGGTCTACATCGTTGGAACATTAAAATGACATAGTGACCATAATTTTGTAGGAATAATTTGGACAGCATTGCAGACTTACATTGGATACACACCATATTGTGATCCGCTGCTTTAACTAGATTATTAAAAGGCACTGATTTGCAGTCTGGTAAAGTCAAATATATGAATCTTTCAGAGTCTATTCTAGTAGTACTTGATGAAGCACAGTTATCACAGTCATGTTGCCATTGATAAGAAAGGTTAAAAAGATTTTTTATATCTACTCCTTCATCTTGCAATACATCAAACATATACATTAAAAATTCCTGACAATCCTGCTGAATATTCAGTGAAAATTGATTTTGACCTGAACATATGTCTAGAAGATTTCTAATTTCTGAAACACTTTCTATTTTTGCTCTATCACTACTACATTTCTCTAACACGGAATTCAATAAACAACACAATGTTTGTTCCCGATTTTCGACAATCTGTTTTTGTAAATTTTGAAGAAAAAAAACAACAATAACTACTACATTAGCATAGCAGTTGACACCAGAACTGTTTTCAAACTGAAATCCAACAACATCTTCAACAGAATCTTTTTTCTTTCTCTTTACAATTACACTTTTATCTACTTTATGCCTTTTTGCTGATACCTCACTGCAATTACTCTCATTTCTTCTTTTTCGGCCTAGCACACGTTTTTCAATCAGAGGATATTGAGGCAAATGTGGAGCATACTCTCTTCTTAACCTATTGTATTCTTTAACACAATCTAAATCTGCACAAATTTTTGTTTCATCACACTCAATCAAGTACAATCCTGATAAAGTTCTGACTCGTGATAATGCCACATATGCCATACCCTCTTTAAACACAGAACTTCCAATGTTCACCAAAGCGCTATCTACACTTAAACCTTGAGACTTATGAATTGTCACCGCATATACCAAACAAATAGGAAACTGTTTTCGGCGAACATATAAGTCTTTCACGAGCAAAAATCTAGCTGAACAACGACAAATTTGTTCTATTTCATCAATGCCATCAAATTTAATTTTTAAAATTTCAATTCCATCTCTATTTTTGTAATTCACAAAACCAACAACATGACCCATTGCTCCATTTACCAGACCTCTTTTAACATTTAAATTCCTTCTCAAAATGATACGACAATTTAAACACACATTCAGAGTCTTTTCAAAACCAGCAGTTTTAGATATAGTCTTCTCTAATGAATCCAATTTTGATTTCAAATTTTCAGACAAAATAATTGTTGCTCCCATATGCTCTATTTTATCTGTAGCTTCCAGTTTCACTATCTCTTCATTTTCTAACTGTAACAATTTGTTGTTGAACATGGAACATTCTTTCAGAGTTGGCATCAAACATATGCCAGATTTCTTCTCGTTAATTTTCTTAAAAATATTCTCTGGAACAATGTTTTCATTTGGGTACAAATTTGAAATTAATCGTCCATGTAAAGCTTCTTTCCCTTGCTGACTTACTTTTCCGATTCTTACATCTTGTAAAATATTTTTATAATCTTCATCCTTTGCCTGCCGCATATTTTGAAGCAGTTCTGCATATTTGAAGTTTAACCATATATTAACATTTCCAATGCTTCCTAAGCACTTCCTGGTATCTTCATGCATGAGCATTTTGAACACAGGTTGTCCTTTCACTGGAGTCAACTGCAGAAGATCTCCAAAAACAATAATATGTTTTCCTCCAAATAAGACATCATAGTCTGTTCTAAGAATTTCTTGCATTCTCAAATGCACAAAAGCAAGCATTATATTTGACACCATGCTTACTTCATCAATGATAAGAAGTTTCATTTTCTTCAGGACTCTCGAAACTTCGGAACACGCATCTCCAGATAGCTTGTGATACTCCAATTTGTTATCATGCTCCACTGGCAGCATCAGTAAACGATGTAAAGTAATCCCTTTAATGTTATGTGCTGCCAGCCCAGTTGGAGCGGAAACAACACAAGACAGCGATGATTCAGTCCTTTTCTGCAGATAATTTGCAATTGCTTTAATCAGAAAACTTTTTCCAGTTCCCGCTTCTCCACTCACGTACAGTTGGACAGGTTTAAATGATGTACATGAGCACTCTTTTTTCTCATGACTGAATCCATGTTCAATCTGTTCTGTGACTTCGTCATATATCTGTTTCTGCTCAAGGTTTAGTTGTTTCACCAAATCTTCTAAGTTAACATCATTATCTTGAGCTTGTTCCATAGCTCTTTCCACCTCATCCATGGCAGTGGCAGCTTCATTTTGGATAATTGGTCCTCCAAGTGGATCCTGACTCAATGAAGCAGAACTCTGGCTGTCTTGAGAACTGTCTCTAGCAATCTCTGGAGCAATTGTGGCTTCTTGCTCTATTTCTTCGTTCAACATTTGCAGATAATTTGGAAAAACAGGACATTCTATGGTATCCTTGGTTGCATTAAAAGAATCTTCGCAACAGAGAAAATCTCCAAGTAGTTCCTCTTCTGTACGCCATGGCTTAAAGAGTTGCAAAAGAGCTAAATAGTAAAATTCCCTTTTCTCTGGATTTTCGCAACTCAATTTTCGATGATTAATCAAATGGCCTTTTTTTCTGTCTCACTAGACATCCTTCACACCCAATGATAGCATATATTCCATTGTTAATATCTTCTCTGATGGTTCTCTTATAAATATAGTTTTGCAGAACTTCATACAAACAACTGTTCTCAAGATGACTACTTCTATTTGGATAGTATGTATCCAACATGTTGGTCTACAAAATATCTGTACTTTCTGGTTCTTCATCCGCCAAATACTCTATTTCTTGTACAGATTTCAAAACTCGATTTCGTGTTGCAGCAAGACCTAGACTCACCCAAATGATGGTTCTGGATTTGGCATATAGACTTGCTGATGACAATCGATCAGAATATTCATATGCTCCAATTTCTCGATGCGACAACATCTTCAGACTGTAACTGTATAATTTCTTGCTTAGACTCTTTTCATGTGAAATGTCCTCCCACATTTCCTTCAGTTCTGTCTTTTCTTTTTTTGTGATGTAAGACGTCACATATCGAGCCACAGCAATAGAGTTGTCAGCAACGAACTGAATATCCATGTTAGCATTCCACATGGACAAAATCACTGGGTTATAGTCGTTGATGTACTTGGACTCTTCGTTTCTTTTTAAATTGTATGTATTTTTTGGTGACTTCCTCGTCACAGTATGTCGCAGAGAAGACATCAAATTATTTACTCTTCCTTTAGAAATCACTGGTCGTGGAAAGCTGAAACGACATTTTGTGTAGAACTTGTCCTTGTTTCTGAATTTTCGACGACAGTACTTTCCACAACGATGGGATTGAAAGCGTAAAACTTGTTGCCTTAAACTGTTTTCTTCAGTAGTTTTCGGAACAGCACATGTTGAATACTCTTCAATGAACCTCATCGCTGTCTCATCCGAATCTGTTCCAAATTTGGCTGCATCTTTAATCCACAACAACATATGTATATGAGGAGCACCTCTCGCTTGATACTCCTTTCTCCAAAAGAAATCCAAAACCTCTCCAAGGGGAGGATTTTTTTTGTTGGTAATAAAAGACATCATAGCTTCAAATCTATGATTGAAATGTCTGCATACATTCACTGGATCCAAAGAACACAGCTCTCCAGGTGTTTTGAATTCTATATTTTGTATATTTGCATTTGCCTCTCGTAGAAATTGAAGTAAGTCATCCCATGCATACTCGGCAGAGCTAAGAGTGAGGAACCATGTAGGAGTTCCTAAGTTTCTTAGCATACATTTCAATTCCCCATGACGACGGTACCAATACTCATTTGTACCACGCTGACATGCCATGAGATTGATTAGATGAGATTCTAAAATATTATCTTGCCGATTCACTTTCTCCATAAAGTCCCTCGCCGAAACATTTTGCAGATGTGCTCCACTTTTCAGTATATGGTTTACTGCATAAGAAAGCCCAGACAAGTCACTTTCATACAGTAGATGAAACAAATAGGGAATGCATTGACGAAACCTTGGATCTTCATCATATAATCTTACAGTTCGATATTCAGATGCAGGAATTTGAAGTGGACGATCGTCATATCGTCCACCTCGACCTGTTGGAAATAGCTGTGGAAAACAACGAGCTTCCAAACTTTCTTCCCGTACACTAATGGGAATTCCTTTTGCTGCTTTCATTTGAAACAATTCAATTGCATTCCCCATTACTTCTTTGGAATGCAAAGGATGTACAATATAATGTTCATATATTTCTTCACTTCTAGACACATCAACTTTTTCAATTTCGCCGCCTGAACAATCACTGTCTTCATCTGCAGCTGTTTCCTCTGCTGTAACACATACATCTTTGTAATACTCATTGTTTTTGACTAAATACAACGTTGCCTTTTTGACGTTCCTGACATCCACTAAATCTTGCCAGATTTTCTTACTTTTTGTCGGAACCCCATTAACTAGAATAACTAAAGGTTCCTCTTCTACTTTTTCTTTACCAATTGTATCAATATTTTTTTTAAAATCAACAGGCAAATAAACAACTCTTCCCTTTAATCCTCTCTGCAAATCTGTAGGAGGCAATGTTCCTATCTTAGGCTCCATGCGAACAATTGCCTGAAAAGGGTGGACACATTGAATCAAAATAGACTCATATGTATTTAAATCCATCAATTCACGGGGAATGTCTACCAAATCCAGATTATTATGAACAGCTCTAGCAGGCATTCTGTTTTGATTTAATTTATCATAACAATATTTACAAATACGCTGATCAGAACTCAAATCAAAACAATTCTCCACCCACAAATAAGTTGCAAAATCCTTCCACTCATAATTATTCATCTTTTCACTTTTTACGTATAAATCAACTAATCTAGTTTGATGCTTATAATGACTTCATCGACAACACATACAAGTAAAATTCGGCCTTTCACTTGATTTCTCCTTAAACCTGGTAATTTCCTGCTCAAACTTTTCTGTACTTGAAATCTGTACATTGTCTTCCACATTACCTTGAATTGCTGTGTCAATTTCTACACTATCCTCTTTTTCACCAAAATAACAAATCTCAAATTCTTCACAAATCTTCTTCACATCTATTTCAGTTCCATGCAAAAGAGCACTGTTTAATTGTTTAAGCTTAAGTGTTGGACTTTTTGCATAATACAACATTCTCACTAATTTCCTCATTTTGGTATGATGCACTGCTAACATCCTAAAATGATGAAAAACACTCTGACACACTTTTCTAGAAAGACAAGCCTGTGAATGGCCTTGCAAACCTGTGTTTTCTCTCACTCTGCAAGGATCTAAGTCTTGCAACAACTTCACTTTCTGCTTTAGACTTTTCTTACTATATGTACGTAAGAAATTACAAAACAAATCAATTGATTCCTGTCGCACACTACAGATACGACTACACTTCCAAGTGTACACTGGACTCTTAGTACGTCTCCCTAAAACTTCATCAGTTAACACCTCTTCTGGTTCTCTAGGCACAAGTTTCTCTTTTTCAATCGGACAACCGTCTTTCACTTCATACGCTCGACCACTGGTGTCAACTGCATGCACTAAATCATTCTCCTGGAAGTAACTCTCCTCATTAAAAAATGGCTCACAACTTGAACTGTGCATCCATTCTCCAGAAAAAAATTTACAAAAATTAGTCCGATTAATTACTCTTTTCCATCTACTGTTTGATTTGAAAACATCAATTGTCTTGTTAAGTGTCCTAATTCTATTGATTATTAAAATAAATAATTTTTTCTTAACTTCAAAAGCCTGATCAACAATCTTCTCTACACTTTTCTTTTTCTTATAAAAAGCAGCTCTCTGTTTACCTTTCCTAATGTTTTTTAACAAATTTAAAACCACCCTATTGCGAAACATTCGTTTACGAATGTCTCTAAACTGATTCTGCCTTCTATTCCTATACATATTATTCTCTCCTGCTCCAGTTGTAGGATTCTTTGAAGTACATATGTTCCGTATAAAAGACTTGGTTGTCTTACCAGGAGCTTGGTTCCTGTTTTTTGAAGTATTTGTTGTGGAAGAGTGCTGTAATTCCGTTGCTGTTTTTGATTTTTGTCGGTTACGTTGTTTTCTTGTCCTTTCCCTTGTGGGCATGTTTGCTTACTCTTGAAATCTTGATTTCAATCTGTGTTAAACAAAAAAATAGCACATTATAGACCACTATTACCAAACAACAAAGCAATGACAAAAAGCAAACGATCTATTCAGGGTTACAGATCAGGTGAGGATTCTCCAGGGGTGCACAAAAGGTGAGGCCTGCATTGAAGAGTATAGTGGAATACAGCTCTGTCCACAGGTACAAAGAAGATGAGACCTGTGTCTAAGTCCACTGCACTCTTATACACAGGCTTCACCACCTATGCTTCCCGGGAAAGCCCTCTCTCCCACTACAGTCTTAATCATAAACCTCACCTCCACTGTCCCTCTGGACATGTCTCACCTCATCTGCACAATCTACTTCCTAATCTCAGGTAACACAGATGACATAATTGATCCTCATTTATAAAGCCATGCGTCAGTTTTGTGCAACTGATGCGTCACTTTTTGTGACGCATTGGCATCATAAAACATGTGCCTTGTTGCACCATATTTAAAAAGTGACGCATGTAGGTAGATGCGTCATTTTTTAAACCTTTTGCACCACATTATACCTCTGTCAAGTGTAAAGTACAGAGAGGGGTCATTTCTCTGCAAAAAGCCTCATAATAATGACACAGTGAAATCTATGAAATTTCACTGCGTCACTTTTAGGACACTGTTATGTCAAAATCTTGCACCTGCCTCACAGCAGGGATAAGACTGAGACAAACGCTTTCACATGGAGCTTTCCCCATGTGATAGGATTCTGACACCTAAGCAGGAGTGCAGATGAGATGAAGACTGTCCAGGGGAGCACAAAAGGTGAGGCTTGTGTCCAAGAGTGCAGTGGAGAGGACTAAACTGGAGTAGTGTGCAAAAAAAAAGAACCTCATTTATGAGGCCCTGCGTCAGTTTTGCACTGCTGATGCGTCACTTTTTGTGACGCATCGGCAGCATAAAACATGTACCTTTTTGCACCATATTTAAAAAGTGACGCATGTAGGTAGATGCGTCACTTTTTAAACCTCTGCGCCACATTATACTCAAAAATGTAAAAGCCATTCATTTTCCCCAAAATCGTTTTTGACATCACATTTAGGAAACACAGTACAGTTCCTATGTACAAGCATTCCATGTCATTACTGAAACCTCACTATTTTACAAAATACAATTCCTCTATGCAAACAAACTCAATATGCTTCCTACACTGGGTTAACACAGGTAACATCATTGCAAAGAGTCAAATTTATTTATTTAAACATGCACACATTCTTTATTCCTTTTAAAAAATGTAAAAGCCATTAATTTTTCCCAAAATCGTTTTTGACATCACATTTAAAAAACACAGCACAGGTCCTATGTACAAGCATTCCATGTCACTACTAAAACTTCACAATTTTACAAAATACAATTCCTCTATGCAGTAAAAACTTTTTACCAAGCATTATCAAAAAGCATGACACAAAGCAACATTAAAAAACCACAATTTGCTTCCAAATCTTCTCCATAGAGTATACAAGTCTCTATGTGTATTAAATGAATCATAACTCACCTTTACAAATGCTTTAGGAGATTCACAACAGTGTCAGATACACACACCAATATTTCTTTAGCAGAGCCAAAGGTATGTTCTCCAGGCACTGCAAACCTTAATGGCACAGAAAACCTCTAATTCTACACACATATTGCTCATGGTAACCAATCAAAACTCTTCCCTCTGTATTTTCAAACCAACACCCTTCCCCCCCTCAGCCCTTTCTACCTGTTACCATAGCAACTCCCTCCTCACTGAGCTCTCAGGTTTAAAAGTTTATTCTACAATGTTGCAAATCACCTCAGCAAGGATGTTTGACCTGCGAATACACCAGCTTAACTGGTGCAATGTTTCTTTAAATGACTTTTTTTAACCATTCAAATTACTTCTTACACAGAACACAACCATGCACCCTAACTTTCAGTTTTCAACTATCTCAATCTACCAATCATTGCTTGTGATTCAAGAGCACTGAAAGTCTACAGTTTTTATTTGCAAACTCCTATTGTTCCAACTGCCATTTCTTTCCCACACTTCATCTGACTGCACCAGAATCTCCTCTCACCATGTATTCTGTCTGGATTATTGGACATAGCTATATCCACTGGGCTCAAAGGTATGCAGCTACCAGAAATTTTCACAACCTTGATTTACAAAATGTGAACATTAAATGGATTGGCCAGAGAGGATTGAGATGTCACCAATTGATTCCATTGGTGAAAACCTTTTTGCATTTGCCACACCCTAACCTCATAATTCTGCACTGTGGTGGAAATGACTTAGACACTTTGACTGGGGTAGGTCTGGAAATGCTTTTAAAGGACACCTTTGGGCAATTGATGGAACTTTTTCCTCAAACTGCCTTGGTATTTTCCAATATATGCCAAAGACAGAAATGGAACTGGTCCAACCAATTTTGTCCACACTTTGAGAAAGCACGGAAACATGTGAATAAATCTGTTTCTGCTTACATGAGAGACTATGGAATGGGTTCAATATACAACAACAACTTGCGTTACAACATGCAAGATATCTACAGAGGAGATGGTGTGCACTTCTCAGATGAGGGGAATAGAATATTCCTCCTGAATTTAAGACTGTGCATTGGTACCTACTTGTAGGTACCTAAATCAGCCACAGAACCCAAAAGCTCTTTTCAGAGCTACCCTACCTCTGATCACTCCAAATGATTATCTTTTTCTAACTTTTTTCACTATTTTTCACCAAAGTACGCTCCCCGGTACGCTCCCCGGTGCGCGTACCGGGCGCTCCCCCCGCAATACTTTAAAAAAAAAATGTTTTGGGGGGGCCTATATGGGCCTCCTAAGACCCCCTCAGAAAACCTAGAGGGTCAGGGAGTGCCTACCGTGCCCCCTTATACCCATTCCCAACGTTGTTTGTCCGCCATTTTCTGACTCAAATCTACCGAAACACAAAATGGAGGACTCCCGTAGCGCTGCCGGTACGCGTACCGGGGCGCGCACCGGGAAGCGCTCCCAAAAATTTTAAAAGTTAATTTACATAAAAACCACTGGAGACACTTTCACCAAATATAGAATAGGCTATACTACATACCAGTCCCTACCATTTTCCCAAATTTGGTGGAATTCCATTGAGCCATTTGAGCTGTAGCACTGTCTAAATATCCTGAGGTAAATTACATGACAAAAACACATCTCAAGTGTTAGAATTTACAACCAATTAAAATGTTACTTTCCTTTTCTACTTTTTTTTCCTGACATTTGATTGGTTATGTACATGAATATAAATGAAAAATGAGAGGGAAACACGGCCATTTTGACTACAACTACCTGAGGTACATCTTAAAAGGATTTTCGCATTTTTTCTTCTCCACCTCTCTGTAAAGTAAATTGATAATTTGTAAGGGGCACTTTAAGTTAATTTGTAAAAACATTTTCTGATAATTATTTACTGTCCCTCTGCTACAGTTATAGATAGAGATAGGCTCCTCTGTTATATTTATTGATTGACTTAGGCTTCTCTGCTATAATTATGAATTGACTTACGCTTATTCACAGGCACTTTTTTCTATTTCTACTTCCTGACTGTTACCATACACTACCCAAAGTTAACTTAACTGTTAAAAAAACAGAACTACCTGTCTGAACTTAAACCCAACAGATCTATCTACTGATATAGTTATTTTTTATGCAATTTACAGCAAAACCCCCACACCCACACACTCCCCACACACACCTCACACACGCAAACCTCCACCCACACCTAAACACCCCACACCCCCACACCGACACCTTACACTTCCACACCCACACCCACACATTCCACACACCCACACTCATACACACACCTCCTACCGAGACACAAGATGGTGGCCGCTGCGGACTGTTTGGAATGTTTACAGACACCCGAGAGCCAATCAGCTTTCCGTGCGCAAGTCGCGTGGCGCGCCCGGAGCGCTCCCCGGTGCGCGTACCGGGGCGCGGCCATAGATATATAATTTTTTTTTAACCTAAATTACTCAAAATCCTCTGGAGCACATATCTTGAGACATAGCAAAGGCACATCGGGCTACCAGTCCCTACAATTTTGCCAAGTTTCGTGGGAATCCATTCAGCCGTTCGAGCTAAAAGTGCGACCGACCGCCCTATGGAAATTAACATGGGGAAAACACGTTTTAGGACCCCCCTTTTATCTCGGCCCCCGCTTGACGAATCCCCCCCAAACTTTCAGGGAAGGAGCGGAGCGCCGCGAGGCAAAGTTGCTGAAAAATTCAGGCAGATTCCTCAACCGGCGCCAAAGTTATTCCCAATAGAATGTTACGATTTCCCTATGGAAATCAATCCTAACTATAACTACCTACTGGCGACCGCCAGTAGGTAATATATATATATATATATATATATATATTCACTGAAAAACTCGTTATAGTTAGGAATTAGCTTTTAAAAAACCTTTCAAATTCACTGAAAAAACCATAGGTTTCACACCAGTTATAGTTAGCTGAACATTTTACTCATACAAAACCATTGAAATTCCCACGTTATAGTTAGTTGGACTCACTATAACTCGCGCGCCCGCAATCCACTGCTGATGATGTCACATATTACATCATTCATGACATGGTCAGTGACATATCTGATGACATCACTGATGACATCTCAAATTACATCACTGATGACAGCTCAAATGACATCACTGATGACATCATCCAGTGAATGTCTGTTTCTGAAAAGTTTAAATATGTTTTATATATTGAAGAATGAGTGTATGTATGAGTGTCTGGATGAAGGATTTAGTAGGTGCGTGACTGACTGTATGAATGAGTGATTAAATGTGTCTTACTGAATGCATTGGTTAGTAACTAAACTGTCTGATCATGTGCATCAGTATGTCTGTTGTTGTGTAAGCTGCTGCATATGTTGATCAGTAGCTATATGAGTGGCTATATGGGTTATTGATTGGTTGTCCAAATATTTGTATGTGAGAGTGAGTGTGTGTGTGGGTGGCTGGGAGGTGTGTGACTCTGTATAGGTGTGTGAGCAGTTGATTCACTAGGTGTATGAGTTCAAGAGTGCATGTGGAAAGAGCTGTATGGGGGGTTGAATGTCTACATGGATGTGTTGGTGAGTGAATGGCTATCTCAGTGCTCCATGTCCAAGGAAGTACATATGTAAAACACAGTGCTTGTGAGAGTTGGCATATATAAATGACTATACATGAGAGCCTGTGATTGCGTAAGTGACTGTATAGATCAATGTGTACTTGTATCAGTGATTGTAAAAGAGAGCAAGTATGTGTTACTATATGTTTGAATAAGTAAGGTTTAGTGTGTATAACTGTGTAGTTGAGGAAATGGGAGTGTGATTGATTTTTTGCATAACTGACTAGGTGTTTGAGTAACTGTGTGGATGAGTGTCAGTGTGTAAGTGTCTGTATAGGTGTATGACTGGATATGATAGTGTTCTATTGATGAGTGACCGTATGTATGAGTGATTGTATGGGTGAATGAGTGGATGTGTCTGTAGACTTAGAAATCAGTGAGTGCGTATGTAGTTACTCGTATTGGTGTGTCAATAATTTCAGGAATGGTAGTTTGTATTTAACACTGGGTGTATCAAAGGTTAGATTAGAGTGTGAGGAGGTGCATCGTATTATCACATGGATGATGTCATCAGTGATGTCATCAGTGATGTCATTTGAGATGACATCAGTGATGTCATCAGTGATGTCATTTGAGATGTCATCAGTGATGTCATCAGGGATGTCATTTGAGATGTCATCAGTGATGTCATCAGTGATGTCACTGACCATGTCATGAATGATGTAATATGTGACATCATCAGCAGTGGATTGCGGTCGCTCGAGTTATAGTGAGTCCAACTAACTATAACGTGGGAATTTCAATGGTTTTGTATGAGTAAAATGTTCAGCAAACTATAACTGGTGTGAAACCTATGGTTTTTTCAGAGAATTTGAAAGGTTTTTTAAAAGCTAATTCCTAACCATAACGAGTGTGAAACCTATGGTTTTTTCAGTGAATTTCAAAGGTTTTTTAAATGCTAATTCCTAACTATAACGATTGTGAAACCTATGTTTTTTTTAGTGAATTTCAAAGGTTTTTTAAAAGCTAATTCCTAACTATAACGTTTGTGAAACCTATGGTTTTCTCAGGGAATTTCATAGTTTTTTTAAAAGCTAATTCCTTTGTATATCGACTTTGTAACCTACTATTTTTTTTTGATTAGCTGCTTTTTATAACTATTAATTATTTATATATTTTTAAATAAAGTTATTTGTTCAATGTATATTTTTTTTAATTATTTTTTCCTGGTGCACTCAGGGTGCGCGCACCGGTAAGCTCTCCCGAGAGCGTACCGAGAGCGCTATTTCTGCGTTCATAAAAAAAAATATGTATGAAAAGTAAATAATAATGCAAGACATTCAGTACTATACTTATAAAAGCAGTATTTTTGATTTACGAAATGAAAATGATTTTGCATTTCCGTAAAGCTACCAAAACGTCACTGAGGCGCGCCGCGTGAGCGCCCCCGGAAGCGCCTACGTTCGCGCCCCGCATGCACCTCCGGAAGCGCTCCGGTGCGCGTAGCGTAAGCGCGTCAAGTCATGTGACCTTAAAATAACACTTTTCATTGGTTGCTAACAGTTTTTTTTACAAAGAATGAAATCCACACCCATTTCCTTCACTTCTTCTTTCACTTTTTTGACTGCAAGACCTGTCTTTTTGCTGCTTAATCTTTGGTGGATTACCATGGCTGCCAGACCATCCAGCAGCAGTGATGACACAGATGGCTTTATAGATGAAGAGGTTCCTCAGCCTAGAGTTAAGGAACATTTTATCTGGAAATTTTTGACATACCTGAGGGACGGAAGAAAGTAAATGCTCCAAAGGAAGAATGTAAGATCTGCCATACTGTGCTTTCCAGAGGAGACCCCACAAGGAAGTACAGTTTTGGTAATTCTACCAT
Source organism: Lissotriton helveticus (assembly GCF_964261635.1). Lineage (NCBI taxonomy): Eukaryota > Metazoa > Chordata > Amphibia > Caudata > Salamandridae > Lissotriton > Lissotriton helveticus. The sequence continues at coordinate 307,737,351 of NC_136070.1, forward strand.
GATTCGCCACGTGCAGAGAAGGCATCCCCAGAACTATGCCCGGGAGAGTGTTGGGGTTCTGGCACGAGAGGCTACCAGGGATGGTGCCTCTACTTCAACCGGAGGACCAACTACATCGGTGAGGGGGTGATCAGAAGAGCTGATCCCTAATATTCAGCCTGCTTTTAATAAAGGCGTAATTAAATGCAGAGAATGTGATCAGCTACTTTGTTATGGGGAACAAAGTGTTCTGCTCATGGTTCGAGCATTAGACAACCACCGCTGCCGTCCCCAGCCCTAATTTTTTTTTTTTTTTTTTTGCTCCTGTTTAGCAGTTTCCCATTCCCTGTTTTTGTTTTTGTTCAAAAAAAAGGAAAAAAGAAGAAAAAAAAAGTTCATTTCAGAACTAACTACAATTCTCATCAAAGAGCTGTATTCTTAAAAAAATGAAAAAGAGTAAGTGAAGTGGAGTGCAGTGAGAGAGGAGAGGAAAATGAGTGAGAAAGCAAAGAAAGGGACAAGAGGGGAAGGGAAGTGAAGTAGAGGGACTGAAAGAAGGTGAGTGTGGGGAAGAAGAGTGAGGAGAAGGAGAGTGAACATGGGGAATGTGGATAAGTGAAGAAAATGTAGTAAAGGAACGGGGGTGTGGAAGGGTAAGAAAAGAGCAGTGATGTTTAGGAAAGAGTGGAGATACAGACTGGATAAAGACAAGTGAGTGTGAGACCAGGTAAGTAAGGCAGTGAAGAAACGGAGAAAGTGAAAGAAAAAGTAAGAGTAGAAGACTGAAGGCCTCTTTTATTAGGCCATGCGTCACTTTTACGCCACTGGTGCGTCACTTTTTGTGACGCACCAGTGGTGTAAAAATTGCTCCTTGTTGAGTCATATTTACAATGTGACACATCTAGGTAGATGCGTCACTTTGTAAACCCCTGCGCCACATTATACCTGTGCCAGGTGTAATGTATGCAAAGGGGACGTATTGACGCAAGGAAGGGTCGTAGAAGTGACGCAGTGAAATCTATGAGATTTCACTGCGTCACTTTTAGGACACCATTGTGTCAAAATCTTGCCCCTGCCTCACAGCAGGCGTAAGACTGATGCAGGCCTTTTTACATGAGGCTTGCCCCATGTGAGAGGATGCACTGCTAGAAATTATTTTTTTACTACAATTTTTTACACTGTTTTTCCCTGTGATGCACTTCAGGGCCTCATTTATAAGGGCATGCGTCACTTTGTGGAAAAGGCAGCCCATAACGCACCTGATGCCCAGGCTGCTGGCGCAGGACGCCTCTTAGTTCCCATCTTGAACAATTACCAAATAAAGAGACGGGCGCTGGAAGCAGGAAACAAGAACAGAGTTTTATTTCTCATGAGGAGAGCCTGTCATTTCGGACACTCGCATAGTGTCTTCAGGAGGTGCTCTAACAAGTTTCTATGAGGCTTCATCTTTTATACACATGTTTATGATGCACAAACATTCCTTATTGCAATAAAGACGCTTTGAAGTAGGAAAAAGCATGCTTGGAATCCCAGCTTCAGGCCTATTCCCATACCAGTCGCTCAGATGTCATCCTCCCCTCCTAAATGTAACAAGAGATTGTGATCTCTCAGCCGGACATTCCTACAGGACACGAGGGCAGGAGGGGATGATCAGATCAAAGGTTGGGCAGGCGATAAGATCGGCCACCTCGGTTGGTGTATCACGGTTTTGTCATGCTGGGCAGGAAGGGGGGGGGGTACATCCACGAGGCTTGGTCTTAGGACTTGGGGCCGGGTCGAAAGGCCAAGTGCAGCTGGGGGGTGGGGGGGGCTCGTCAGCTGAGGGGAAGGGTGTTCTTGGGAGGAAATGGGGGTGTGGGTCGAGCAGGAGGGTTACTTCTAGAGCAAGGTCACGCAGAGGGAGAGGGCTTTATGGCCGATGCATGAGCAGTGTGCGCGGGGAGGGGTGCCGGGGGTTTAACAAACGGGCAAAGAGGCCATGGTGCCTAAAATGGCTGTCGTGTACGTGTGTGCATGGGTCTATGCTGGCGGGATAACACAGTCGGTGTTTCGCGATATCCGTTCTACAAGGGGTACAGTGAACACAAATGAACGCCGCTTATGTGCATATACATTGCCATTTTCAACAGTCGCCGCTTTTTAACATAAGCTTAGTTCATTTCTATACAGTCGATACGATTGGCGGAATGCGGTACATATGAATTTACATTTGTTGGGTTATTCATATAAGTCTAGAGATCGGCATAATACTTAGTCGGGGTCAATCAAGAAAAAGGTTCCGACACATTATAGAATCAGGTTCTGACTTTCTCTCCGGTGATATCAACATACAGTAAAAAGTGCTCTGATACCTTCGGGTCTTGTCAGTGCTATAAGAGACTTTTGGAAAACTAAATACATGAGTGACCGATGAAACATTTTTGAAAGCAATACAAAAATGGTTGAGAGAGGAATTCAGTTCGATACAAGCAATTAGTCAAGGGGTGGGTAGAAAGTTCAGGAAGGGTTTTTTTTGTCACAATGTCTTTTTAACAGAGTCCGTCTTCTTTCGTTGGCGCTGTTGAGCACCGGCGGTGGAGCTATAGGTCCAGCTCAGATTCATCCTTACGCGTTGCAGGGTGCGATCAGTCCTCTGCTGTTAGATCACAGTCCTGTTTCCTAACTGATCTTCTTAGGGGTGCCTCATGCTGGGCACCTGTGTGTCTTTCTTCTTCCGTGGCAAAACCTTATTCTATCTAAATGCTGCTCTTCTTTTCTGAGTCAAAAGTTATGCGAAAAGGGTGATGTTTGTTGAATAATCGAGGGAAGAGAGGGCGGAGTGGGATCAGATCTTTGAACACACCAAGGGACCAAAGGAGCAAAGGACGACGAGCAGGCAGGCCCATCAGTCGGGCTCAAAAGGGACGGGGACTTCAGGCACGAGTGGGTCAGCAAATCGAGGGCTTCAAGGCAGCCCTTCATTCCTTCTTCTGCCGAGTTTGATAGTGGTGCCTCGTCCCGCGTCTCGTTGCTCTGCGACTCCACCTTTGGTTGAGGTCACACGTGCGTCATGATCTGTGGCCAGGCTGTGCGTCACGTCCAGCTCCTCTCCTCCGGTGATTGTATCTTTGAATGGGTACAAAACAAGTTTTAGAAAAACTGGCAGGAGAAGACATTTATACATCCTAATTCCGTCCCCAATCCTAAGTGTTTAGGGAGGATAGGTTCATCGGTCACAGTCAGAAGTCATCACTTATGGAGTATGTAGGAGGGCATTTCCACTGAATTCGTAAGCCTATTTGGCATTCATTCGTGACGTACGTGGAGAGAAATCGGGCTCCCATCGACAGGGTATTCTATCAAACTCGAAATCGAGTCCTTAGGTAGAGACTCGCCCTTTTTTAACCCAAGTACTGACAATCTTACATTTCCCTTCGGGGTCGGCTAACTCTTGCAAGAAGGGGGGTTATCATCATGAGAGGGGGGCAGATGTTAAACATGCTTTTCTTGGGGAGCGACGGTTAATCAAGGTCATCAATTACGCTTCGGGGATAGCTGATATGGAGCTGGGGTCAATCGAGAGAAGCGAGGACGCTTTGGACAGGGAGCTGGGGTCAATCGGGAGAAGCGAGGACGCTTTGGACAGGGAGCTGGGGTCAATCGGGAGAAGCGAGGATGCTTTGGACAGGGAGCTGGGGTCAATCGGGCGAGCAGGAGGACGCTTTGGACATCCGCACTTAAGTGCAGAGGGGTGAGGCAATCTGGGCATTGGGGATTGCATTTCTAACGAACTGAAAAACAGAAGACCATTGACGTTATAGTCCCCCTATAAAAAAGGCCAGATTAGGGGACATCAGTCGTCTTACCTGTCCTTTCTTTCATTACCAACTCGGGTTCTATCGTTTTGCAGAAAGGAGAGGTAGTAATATGGCAAGTTACAATCGTTTTAGTTTCTGTCAATTTTGCCGAACACCTTTGTGTTTGAAGAGACCCAATTAGGTTTGTGCCGGTGGGGCACAACGTTACCACACAAGGGAGGAGGGAACAGGGGGACCCTCAGAGAGAGAGAGAGAGTCGTCCGCACTCTAAACGAACCATTCGGTACACGTATGACATGGAGAGAGAGAGAGAGAGAGAGAGAGAGAGAGAGAGAGAGAGAAACGTGTACAATAATAGGCCATTTAGTGTGCACACAACACAGAACAGCAGGGGTCAAGTAATACGGAGACACAGGCAGAGGGACGACATAGATCCATACATTACGTACACACGAACTCAGGCGGGGGAGACAGTACATGTATTACATACAAAAATCCAAGACAGAACATAGAACAGTTATTGGTATTATATACAAAAATCCAAGACAAAACATAGAACAGTTATTGGCCAAAATGATCTCTTCCTGTTGCTATACATCCTTAGCATCCTAAGCTCTTTTTACCTTTTTCTTCTCTTTTATCGTCGGCTGCCTTCACTGGTGGCTTTGGTTGCACACACTTACGCCTTTGGCAATTGGTCAAGAACTAACGTGGTCGGGCTAATGCTCAATGGGGCAGCTTTGAGTTTCATGTCTATGAGGGTGCGAAAAGGAGGTAGTAGATCTTAAACACTGGCAACATTACTAGTCCTCCAAGTGGAGGGTACTTGGGTAAACCTCACCTCAGAATATTCCTTAAACTTTCCCTATTTAGTTAAACGTAGGAATTTATTCATTAGTGCACGTCATTCTTGGTTGTATTATTCGGGGTGCCGAGCGAAGTCATATTTTGTAGTTTCTGCTTCAGGCTGTCCTCCCAAGCGCTAAGTTCAGGGAGAGAATTAGTCATTGTTTGAGAATCATGTGTAGGCACCATAATCGAACCCCTTTTTCCCATCTCTTCGTCCGCTAGATCACCATTTTTTTTTTTTCGTACTTTAATCGACGTTCCGATGTGGCCTGCAGAAAGAGGGAAAAAAGAAGGGGGGGGCGAGGGCAGCATTTAAAAACACATTAGCGCGCATAAACCCAAAAAGGCTTTTACTTACTACATACTCGGCCTATCTCCACGGGATGCAGTCCCTGCCAACTTGGCATTTAAGCCCAGGTGGACCGTTTAGTGTGGGAGAGATGATTATTGGAAGCCTGTGGATAGCATAGGTCGCCCAAGTGTGGTATTACGGATCGTGTGCAGGGGGGAGGGTCAGAACAAAGGGCAGTCGGTGCAAAGTGGGGGGTGAGCTCGTGCTCTCCTTTGAGGAAAAGGGATAACCTACAGTAGTACGGGGTCGTTGTTGTTCGCACTAGGGGGGTCAGGTGGCACTCCTTCAGGGCGACTTAGGGGCATTTTAAAACGACTTTCCTGATACAGGTAGCATATAAAGTATAGGCGAAATACCAGGATCTTTAGCGGTTGCTTTAGGCTGTACAAAAATGAAAAACACATACAACAAGAACCTGGACCGTTCATATTTGCAATATTTCTGCGTACTATACTTTTTAACCCTTAACTAATCGAGCTGAGCCATTTCACCTGTATTTTAGTTATATCGGAAACAGTGGTCATTTATTCGAAACTTACCAATCTACGCGTGACAACTACGTTTGCTTTTTCCCAAAAATCTTTAATAAGAATGTCGATGCACAAATACGGGCCTATAACCCCGTGGGCCGGCCACGGAGCAGGCTGGAACTGTACATATGGGGATACTTATTAGTGGAAAATCTAATGGAGTCGGTGGTCGTTGATTTCATAATAAAAAGTGCGACAAGTGCAATAAAATCATATCGAAACTTCAGTGTGAGCGAGTATCATAAGTGTTGAAATTCGAACTTTCAATAATCATGATGCGCCAAAACTTAACAACAATTCATTGTCCGAATGTTCAATCAGTACCTATCTCATGTCAATTCATTGTCCGAACACATAATCAGTACCCATCCCATATCAATTCATTGTTTAAAAAAACTGCATACATATCTCATGACACCAAGGCTGAGCAATCGGGGTACAACAAGGAGTTGAAAGTTTCATTTGTACCAGCGCCATTTTGGGTGCAGCCAGACAGATCCAGGCATAGTCAAAATCTCCACCAACTCGTGGTTGGCCCAGAGCCTCTTTCGGCAGTCCAAAAGTTCCATTAAAGGGCAACAGAAAGGATCGGCGGTATGAACCATCAGTCAAAGGGGGAGGGAGGCAACAATTATTTTCTACCGGGTCATACTGGGTTTTCACCGGAACTGATCCGAACTGTAGTCTGCAGGATTTTAGTCATTCAAACTGAGGCTGGCGTCAGCATGGGAGCGCCGACGTCTCGCGGCTACATTTTCATCGTTCCGCGGGCAATCATGGCAGTCATTCCCCATTGGGGGTGTCTGCGGGGGTCGGGGGCCCCTGTGGCTCTTATAGAATCTTCAAAGTCGAGGAGAACACTTCTGATTGTCGGACTCATTTCTTAATTAACAAGCAACCGGGCCATCCCTTCACGCCGGGCCCGCTCCTGCAGGGTCGACCGCCATTTTACGAGTTCCAGCAGTCACTGCATCACAAGAGTGGACGAACCCTTGTCGGGTGAGTGGAGCGTTGGTGAGTGCCACTGGGGGCTTCCACCTGGGGAGGTGGGAGAGGCTCGTTCGCTCCGCCTCTCCCTCCCAGCGCACCCCACGCCGTTTTTCTCGGCGTTAACATTCATGATGGCCGGACCAGGCGATGAGAGGGGGGGGGGTCGGAGGCATAGGCAAGACATCCCCCCCGTGTTGTCGCAGCCATTATTGAAGAAAGAAGAGGAGGGGACGCCCGGATCCCGTCGGCCTCGGCTCCTCTTCTGGCCCACCTTATGCGACGACCTCCCCGGCCGACGGCTGGCAGCAGGACCCGCCCTACACGTGCCGAAGATCTCGTCTTCCGGATGGGCGTAGCCGCGGACCTGTTGCACTTCGGGAGTTTCCAGAATGGGGGTAGGTATCTGCTGACTTGTATCTTTCTCATGTTACCGTTATTGGGGCGCGGCAGGCGGTGGGACAGACATGTTTGGAGCAGTGAGGGGGTGGCGAAGCCTAGTTGCCTCGTGGCCGTCGCGATGTCAAGCTTGGCTTCTCTCACCATTTTCATGTTTCTTATTACGGACTTATTTCTAACGTTTCTTATTTCTAGCGAAATCATGTGTTTTATCGTGAGCTATTTCTAACGTTTTCCTATTTGTAGCGAAATCAAAAAACTCATCAGTGGCCTACTGATTTTGCTTTCTTATTTCTTTCTCTTTTTCTTTTTTCTTTCCTTTCTAGCGTGTTTCATGCTAAAGTTTCTGTTAACAGGATACGGTGATTACTTCGTTATTGTTGCATATGTCCTTTTTATTAGGGGTGCCCTCCGGTCGAGCCAGATGACCTACCTCTAATAAATGGTCCGGGTGGAACTAGTTTACCAATCAGTGGGGAGTAGATAGGCACGAGAGATTACAACGGGGGACAAAGGTCCACATTACCTACCCTTCACTACTTGCAAAGATTAGACAGAATATTTCTTTTCTACGTTATTTGCAAACAGGGAATGCCTTGAACGAACTATTCCTTGAACAATAAAATGTCCAAGTAATCAATCAATCAGTGGGGAGAAAAATGGGCATGACGGATTACAATAGGGGACAAAAATCTGCATTACCTATCCTTCACTATCTGCAAAGGGGGGCAGAATATTTCTATTCTTCCCTGTTTGTAGACAGGGAATATCTCCAAGAGCAATAATCGATAAAAATCGATAACAAACAATCAGTGGGGAGAAAGATAGGCATGACGGATTACAATGGGGGACAAACGTCTGCATTACCTATCCTTTACTATTTGCAAAGAGAGAGGAACGTTCCTATTCATCGCTGTTTGCAAATAGAAAATGTCTCAAAAAGAACCAATACTTCAAGTACAATCAATCAATCAATCAGATGGATAAAGCCATCCTACTAATCGGACGTAAAGACGTCCTACTTAACCTTACCCGGACCGGACCGTGTGGGCAATTCTTCGCCTTCCCTTTTCCAGCGCCCAATCGTTCTCTTTCTCCATGTTTTTACCGCAGCATTCCTGTGGGATTCCAGTCAGGACAGTAGGTCACTTGAGAGAGGTCCGTTCGGAATCGGTGAAGTTCATTCAATCGGCAGCCAGACGAGGGCCCTCTCAAGGCAGGTATACTCCAATCGTTTAGATGTTCACCCCATCGTCTGGACCTCTCTTACCGGACCTTATGTCGCTGATGGGCCCCGCGTTGGGACGCCAATTGTGGAAAAGTCAGCCCATAACGCACCTGATGCCCAGGCTGCTGGCGCAGGACGCCTCTTAGTTCCCATCTTGAACAATTACCAAATAAAGAGACGGGCGCTGGAAGCAGGAAACAAGAACAGAGTTTTATTTCTCATGAGGAGAGCCTGTCATTTCGGACACTCGCATAGTGTCTTCAGGAGGTGCTCTAACAAGTTTCTCTGAGGCTTCGTCTTTTATACACATGTTTATGATGCACAAACATTCCTTATTGCAATAAAGACGCTTTGAAGTAGGAAAAAGCATGCTTGGAATCCCAGCTTCAGGCCTATTCCCATACCAGTCGCTCAGATGTCATCCTCCCCTCCTAAATGTAACAAGAGATTGTGATCTCTCAGCCGGACATTCCTACAGGACACGAGGGCAGGAGGGGATGATCAGATCAAAGGTTGGGCAGGCGATAAGATCGGGCACTTCGGTTGGTGTATCACAGTTTTGTCATGCTGGGCAGGAAAAGGGGGGGGGTGTACATCCACGAGGCTTGGTCTTAGGACTTGGGGCCGGGTCGAAAGGCCAAGTGCAGCTGGGGGGGGGGGCTCGTCAGCTGAGGGGAAGGGTGTTCTTGGGAGGAAATGGGGGGTGTGGGTCGAGCAGGAGGGTTACTTCTAGAGCAAGGTCACGCAGAGGGAGAGGGCTTTATGGCCGATGCATGAGCAGTGTGCGCGGGGAGGGGTGCCGGGGGTTTAACAAACGGGCAAAGAGGCCATGGTGCCTAAAATGGCTGTCGTGTACGTGTGTGCATGGGTCTATGCTGGCGGGATAACACAGTCGGTGTTTCGCGATATCCGTTCTACAAGGGGTACAGTGAACACAAATGAACGCCGCTTATGTGCATATACATTGCCATTTTCAACAACTTTTACGCCGCTGGTGCGTCACTTGTTGTGACGCACCAGTGGTGTAAAAATTGCACCTTGTTGAGTCATATTTACAAAGTGTCGCATCTAGGTAGATGCGTCACTTTGTAAACCTCTGTGCCACATTATACCTGCGCCAGGTATAATGTATGCAAAGGGGGCGTATGAGATTTCACTGCGTCACTTTTAGGACACCGTTGCGTCAAAATCTTGCGCCTGCCTCACAGCAGGCGTAAGACTGACGCAGACCCTTTCACATGGGGCTTGTCCCATGTGAAAGGATGTATTGCTGAAAATTATTTTTTTCACTCACATTTTTTACACTGTTTTTCCCCGTGGTGCGCTCAGGGTGCGCGTACCGGAGCGCGCACCTGGGAGCGCATCCAGCGCTTACCCCGCGAAATTTGAAAAAAAACCTCTGCCCCCTTTTAATTATATCCCCCTTTCTTTTTTCACCTCTTGTGTCTCGATTCTACCGAGACACAAGATGGCGGACTCTCCGGACTGTTTAGAATGTTGACAGACACCCGATAGCCAATCAGCTTTCCGCTCGCGCACTCCCATATCGCGCCGGGTGCGCTCCCCGGTACGCGTACCGGAGAGCGGGAGGAGCGCGCCTATAGATATATATGTGTTTTTGAAGTAAATTTTCAATAAAACCACTGTAACAATTTTCAGCAAATATAGCAAAGGCACATCTGCATACCAGTCCCTACAATGTTGCCAAGTTTGGCGTAATTCCGTTCAGTGGTTCGGGCTGTAGACTTGTCAGACCGTCCTATAGAAATTAACATGGGGAAAACACATTTTGGGACCCCCCTTTTTTCTCAGCCCCCACTTCACGAATCCCCCCGAAACTTTCAGGGAAGGAGCGCAGCAGAGCTGGCCAAAATTTTGGAAAATTACACACAAATTCCTCAACCAGCGCCAGAGTTATTCCCAATAGAATGTTGCGGATTTCCTATGGTAGCCAATCCTAACTATAACTACCTACTGGCGACCGCCAGTAGGTTATATATATATATATATCCAAAACCAAACCTCCTCCCAAGACAGTAGGAGCCGACACATGCTCGGTGCTTAACAGGAGACTTTAATTTGCCAAATTCATCTGCTTGCAGCAAAGTTCGTTACATCAGTGAAACGCTGGGCAGACGCGTTTCAGGCCTTCGCCTTTCTTCAGGGCCGGTCTCACTTCTGCGCTGACATCGCATCTGGGGGCCAGATTAAATACACGGCAGTCCACTCCTACTGGAGTTAGTCATCATGCCCATTACCCTTGATTGCAGAAGGCGCAGGTCCCAATCCCTGTCCTCTCCGGGTTTTGTAAGAGCCGCTGCTGGGTCCTTAATGCAGTGATTAGGTCCCCGAACACCTTGTGGTGCCCCACCTTACTAGCCACGGAAACAAAACACTTCGGACAGTCTTTTTGGGAGGCAATGATGGTAAGTCTCTTTGAAAACACACCTTTCCCCATTTGGTACGGGTACCTCTCTCCCCAACAGTAGTGAAGATCGCAGTCGATGTTTGTGCCTGTTGGGGGGGCGTCGCGCTGTATTTTCAATACCACACCAAACTTTTCACAAGCTGGCGCGAAGCTCCAGAACGAGAGGGCGTGTCGGTAACTCGGGGCTTGCAACCCGAGACATACATCCAAAACCAAACCTCCTTCCAAGACAGAAGGAGCCGACACATGCTCGGTGCTTAACAGGAGACTATATATATGTGTATATATATATATATATATATATTCACTGAAAAAAACATAGGTTTCAGGCCTTATATAGTTAGGAATCAGCATTTAAAAACCTTTGAAATTCACTGAAAAAACCATAGGTTTCAGGCCTTATATAGTTAGGAATTAGCATTTAAAAAAACCTTTGAAATTCACTGAAAAAAACATAGGTTTCAGGAGTTATATAGTTAGGATTTCATTTTTAAAAAACCTTTGAAATTCACTCAAAAAACTATAAGTTTAAGTGGTGTTATAGTTAGCTGAGCGATACAAAAGGGGATGATGGGCGGAGCATTTGTACAAATCAAACACTCACCCCCAGTCAACTGATCTGGGTTTAATCCATCACCATTCTTTAGTTCACTCAGCCACCCCAGTTCAGACATGGCTATATGCAAATCAGTCTGACCCTGTGCCTTCTGGGAACAGTCCAGCCCGAACTGCCAAGCCATGTCTTCCCTGGACCGGAAACAAGCATCCTGGGACCGGTTTCGGATTCATAATCCTCATCAGCCAGGCTATCTTGAATCCAGTGGCCAAGTGAACAAGGGACTCACGTCTGAGCATACCCTGCCACACTTAGGGCGAACAAAGCGATACAAAAGGGGATGATGGACGGAGCATTTGTACAAATCAAACACTCACCCCCAGTCAACTGATCTGGGTTTAATCCATCACCATTCTTTAGTTCCCTCAGCCACCCCAGTTCAGACATGGCTATATGCAAATCAGTCTGACCCTGTGCCTTCTGGGAACAGTCCAGCCCGAACTGCCAAGCCATGTCTTCCCTGGACCGGAAACAAGCATCCTGGGACCGGTTTCGGATTCATAATCCTCATCAGCCAGGCTATCTTGAATCCAGTGGCCAAGTGAACAAGGGACTCACGTCTGAGCATACCCTGCCACACTTAGGGCGAACAAAGCGATACAAATGGGGATGATGGACGGAGCATTTGTACAAATCAAACACTCACCCCCAGTCAACTGATCTGGGTTTAATCCATCACCATTCTTTAGTTCACTCAGCCACCCCAGTTCAGACATGGCTATATGCAAATCAGTCTGACCCTGTGCCTTCTGGGAACAGTCCAGCCCGAACTGCCAAGCCATGTCTTCCCTGGACCGGAAACAAGCATCCTGGGACCGGTTTCGGATTCATAATCCTCATCAGCCAGGCTATCTTGAATCCAGTGGCCAAGTGAACAAGGGACTCACGTCTGAGCATACCCTGCCACACTTAGGGCGAACAAAGCGATACAAAAGGGGATGATGGACGGAGCATTTGTACAAATCAAACACTCACCCCCAGTCAACTGATCTGGGTTTAATCCATCACCATTCTTTAGTTCACTCAGCCACCCCAGTTCAGACATGGCTATATGCAAATCAGTCTGACCCTGTGCCTTCTGGGAACAGTCCAGCCCGAACTGCCAAGCCATGTCTTCCCTGGACCGGAAACAAGCATCCTGGGACCGGTTTCGGATTCATAATCCTCATCAGCCAGGCTATCTTGAATCCAGTGGCCAAGTGAACAAGGGACTCACGTCTGAGCATACCCTGCCACACTTAGGGCGAACAAAGCGATACAAAAGGGGATGATGGACGGAGCATTTGTACAAATCAAACACTCACCCCCAGTCAACTGATCTGGGTTTAATCCATCACCATTCTTTAGTTCACAAAGCCACCCCAGTTCAGACATGGCTATATGCAAATCAGTCTGACCCTGTGCCTTCTGGGAACAGTCCAGCCCGAACTGCCAAGCCATGTCTTCCCTGGACCGGAAACAAGCATCCTGGGACCGGTTTCGGATTCATAATCCTCATCAGCCAGGCTATCTTGAATCCAGTGGCCAAGTGAACAAGGGACTCACGTCTGAGCATACCCTGCCACACTTAGGGCGAACAAAGCGATACAAAAGGGGATGATGGACGGAGCATTTGTACAAATCAAACACTCACCCCCAGTCAACTGATCTGGGTTTAATCCATCACCATTCTTTAGTTCACTCAGCCACCCCAGTTCAGACATGGCTATATGCAAATCAGTCTGACCCTGTGCCTTCTGGGAACAGTCCAGCCCGAACTGCCAAGCCATGTCTTCCCTGGACCGGAAACAAGCATCCTGGGACCGGTTTCGGATTCATAATCCTCATCAGCCAGGCTATCTTGAATCCAGTGGCCAAGTGAACAAGGGACTCACGTCTGAGCATACCCTGCCACACTTAGGGCGAACAAAGCGATACAAAAGGGGATGATGGACGGAGCATTTGTACAAATCAAACACTCACCCCCAGTCAACTGATCTGGGTTTAATCCATCACCATTCTTTAGTTCACTCAGCCACCCCAGTTCAGACATGGCTATATGCAAATCAGTCTGACCCTGTGCCTTCTGGGAACAGTCCAGCCCAAACTGCCAAGCCATGTCTTCCCTGGACCGGAAACAAGCATCCTGGGACCGGTTTCGGATTCATAATCCTCATCAGCCAGGCTATCTTGAATCCAGTGGCCAAGTGAACAAGGGACTCACGTCTGAGCATACCCTGCCACACTTAGGGCGAACAAAGCGATACAAAAGGGGATGATGGACGGAGCATTTGTACAAATCAAACACTCACCCCCAGTCAACTGATCTGGGTTTAATCCATCACCATTCTTTAGTTCCCTCAGCCACCCCAGTTCAGACATGGCTATATGCAAATCAGTCTGACCCTGTGCCTTCTGGGAACAGTCCAGCCCGAACTGCCAAGCCATGTCTTCCCTGGACCGGAAACAAGCATCCTGGGACCGGTTTCGGATTCATAATCCTCATCAGCCAGGCTATCTTGAATCCAGTGGCCAAGTGAACAAGGGACTCACGTCTGAGCATACCCTGCCACACTTAGGGCGAACAAAGCGATACAAATGGGGATGATGGACGGAGCATTTGTACAAATCAAACACTCACCCCCAGTCAACTGATCTGGGTTTAATCCATCACCATTCTTTAGTTCACTCAGCCACCCCAGTTCAGACATGGCTATATGCAAATCAGTCTGACCCTGTGCCTTCTGGGAACAGTCCAGCCCGAACTGCCAAGCCATGTCTTCCCTGGACCGGAAACAAGCATCCTGGGACCGGTTTCGGATTCATAATCCTCATCAGCCAGGCTATCTTGAATCCAGTGGCCAAGTGAACAAGGGACTCACGTCTGAGCATACCCTGCCACACTTAGGGCGAACAAAGCGATACAAAAGGGGATGATGGACGGAGCATTTGTACAAATCAAACACTCACCCCCAGTCAACTGATCTGGGTTTAATCCATCACCATTCTTTAGTTCACTCAGCCACCCCAGTTCAGACATGGCTATATGCAAATCAGTCTGACCCTGTGCCTTCTGGGAACAGTCCAGCCCGAACTGCCAAGCCATGTCTTCCCTGGACCGGAAACAAGCATCCTGGGACCGGTTTCGGATTCATAATCCTCATCAGCCAGGCTATCTTGAATCCAGTGGCCAAGTGAACAAGGGACTCACGTCTGAGCATACCCTGCCACACTTAGGGCGAACAAAGCGATACAAAAGGGGATGATGGACGGAGCATTTGTACAAATCAAACACTCACCCCCAGTCAACTGATCTGGGTTTAATCCATCACCATTCTTTAGTTCACAAAGCCACCCCAGTTCAGACATGGCTATATGCAAATCAGTCTGACCCTGTGCCTTCTGGGAACAGTCCAGCCCGAACTGCCAAGCCATGTCTTCCCTGGACCGGAAACAAGCATCCTGGGACCGGTTTCGGATTCATAATCCTCATCAGCCAGGCTATCTTGAATCCAGTGGCCAAGTGAACAAGGGACTCACGTCTGAGCATACCCTGCCACACTTAGGGCGAACAAAGCGATACAAAAGGGGATGATGGACGGAGCATTTGTACAAATCAAACACTCACCCCCAGTCAACTGATCTGGGTTTAATCCATCACCATTCTTTAGTTCACTCAGCCACCCCAGTTCAGACATGGCTATATGCAAATCAGTCTGACCCTGTGCCTTCTGGGAACAGTCCAGCCCGAACTGCCAAGCCATGTCTTCCCTGGACCGGAAACAAGCATCCTGGGACCGGTTTCGGATTCATAATCCTCATCAGCCAGGCTATCTTGAATCCAGTGGCCAAGTGAACAAGGGACTCACGTCTGAGCATACCCTGCCACACTTAGGGCGAACAAAGCGATACAAAAGGGGATGATGGACGGAGCATTTGTACAAATCAAACACTCACCCCCAGTCAACTGATCTGGGTTTAATCCATCACCATTCTTTAGTTCACTCAGCCACACCAGTTCAGACATGGCTATATGCAAATCAGTCTGACCCTGTGCCTTCTGGGAACAGTCCAGCCCGAACTGCCAAGCCATGTCTTCCCTGGACCGGAAACAAGCATCCTGGGACCGGTTTCGGATTCATAATCCTCATCAGCCAGGCTATCTTGAATCCAGTGGCCAAGTGAACAAGGGACTCACGTCTGAGCATACCCTACCACACTTAAGGCGAACAAAGCGATACAAAAGGGGATGATGGACGGAGCATTTGTACAAATCAAACACTCACCCCCAGTCAACTGATCTGGGTTTAATCCATCACCATTCTTTAGTTCACTCAGCCACCCCAGTTCAGACATGGCTATATGCAAATCAGTCTGACCCTGTGCCTTCTGGGAACAGTCCAGCCCAAACTGCCAAGCCATGTTATAGTTAGCTGGACATTTTACTCATACAAAACCAATGAAATTGCTCCTATATAGTTAGTTGTACTAACTATATTTCGCGAACCCGCAATCCACTGCTGATGATGTCACATATTAGATCATTCATGACATGGTCAGTGATATCACTGATGACATCTCAAATGACATCACTGCATGAGTGATGTAATATGTGACGTCATCAGCAGTGCATTGCAGACGTGTAAGTTATAGTGAGTCCAACTAACTATAACGTGGGAATTTCAATGGTTTTATGCGAGTAAAATTTCCAGCTAACTATAACTGGTGTGAAACCTATGGTTTTTTCAGTGAATTTCAAAGGTTTTTTAAATGCTAATTCCTAACTATAACTGGTGTGTAACCTATGTTTTTTTCAGTGAATATATATATATATAAAATTTCTATGGCAAAATGAAACCCCTCATTTTGTGCCTTTTCAAATTAAATGTATTAAGTCTTACCACTTTATTCCAATCAAGATGACTTCAGGTGTGCCATACTTTTGTCATAAGTAAGACTGTTAGCGTTCTAGTTGTTCTTTAGCACACTCTGGGACATTCTGTCATTGGGCTATAGTTGGGCTACATCTGGCTGATATTTGGGCTACATTTGGGCTCTTTTGTCTCTGGTGGCCATCTTGGGAGACTGCATATCAGAATTTTTTTAATGAAATATAAGAGAATTTGAGAAGTCACTCAAAATGTGCCCTAATTTTTCTTTCTTCAGCACTAATCATAATTTCTATGGCAAAATGAACCCCCTCATTTTGTTCCTTTGCAAATTAAATGTTTTAAGTGTTAACACTTTATTCCAATCAAGATGACTTCAGGTGTGCCATACTTTTGTCATAAGTAAGATTGTTAGCGCTCTAGTTGTTCTTTAGAACACTCTGGGACATTCTGTCATTGGGCTATAGTTGGGCTACATCTGGCTGATATTTGGGCTACATTTGTTTTTTTTGTCTCTGGTGGCCATTTTGGGCTACATTGGGCTACATTGGGCTACATTGGGCTACATTTAGGCTCTAACATATACATAGCCCAATGTAGCCCAATATATATTTTTTCAAAGTTAATTTTCATAAAAACCACTGGAGCACATATCTTGAGACATAGCAAAGGCACATCGGGCTACCAGTCCCTACAATTTTGCCAAGTTTGGTGGAAAACCATTCAGCCGTTCGGGCTAAAAGTGAGTCCAACCGCCCTATGGAAATTAACATGGGGAAAACACGTTTTGGGACACCCCTTTTATCTCGGCCCCCGCTTGACGAATCCCCCCCAAACTTTCGGGGAAGGAGCGGAGCACCGCGAGGCAAAGTTAAGGAAAATATCAGGAAGATTCCTCAACCGGCGCCAAAGTTATTCCCAATAGAATGTTGCGATTTCCCTATGGAAAACAATCCTAACTATATATACCTACTGGCTATCGCCAGTAGGTGATATATATATATATATATATATATTCACTGAAAAAACGATAGGTTTCAGGCACGTTATAGTTATGAATTAGCATTTAAAAAACCTTAGAAATTCACTGAAAAAATCATAGGTTCAAACAATCAATCATGCCATTTGTAGAGCGCACTACTCACCCGGGAGGGTCTCAAGGCGCTTGGGGGGAGAGGTATGCTACTGCTCGAACAGCCAGGTCTTGAGTTGTTTCCTGAAGGCGAGATGGTCCTGGGTCAGCCGAAGGTGGATGGGGAGGGAGTTCCAAGTCTTGGCAGCCAGGTGAGAGAAGGATCTTCCTCCGCCGGTGGCTCTTCGGATGCGTGATACGGCTGCGAGGGCGAGGCTGGTGGACCGTAGCTGGCGGGTGGGCGTTTAGAAGGTCAGGCGGTCGTTGAGGTACTTCGGGCCCAGGTCGTGGAGAGACTTGTGTGCGTGGGTGAGGAGCCGGAACGTGATCCTCTTGTCGACGGGGAGCCAGTGCAGGTTCCTCAGGTGGCTGGAGATGTGGCTGCGTCGGGGGACATCCAGGATGAGTCGGGCGGAGTCGTTCTGGATGCGCTGGAGTCTTTTCTGTAGCTTGGCTGTGGTTCCGGCATAGAGGGCGTTTCCGTAGTCCAGTCGGCTGGTGACGAGTGCCTGGGTGACAGTCTTCCTGGTCTCGGTCGGGATCCAGCGGAAGATCTTGCGAAGCATACGCAGGGTGTTGAAGCACGATGAGGAGACGGCGTTGACTTGTCTGGCCATCGAGAGGGAGGGGTCCAGGATGAAGCCCAGGTTGCGTGCGTGGTCGGTTGGCTTGGGTGCGGTGCCCAGGGCTGGGGGCCACCAGGAGTCGTCCCAGGCGGAGGGCGAAGATCCCAGGATGAGGACTTCCGTCTTGTCCGAGTTCAGTTTCAGGCGGCTGTCCTTCATCCACTAGTCACACAGGTTTCACACATGTTATAGTTAGCTGGACATTTCACTCATACAAAACCATTGAAATTCCCCCGTTATAGTTAGTTCAGCTAACTATAACTTGATTGCCCGCAATGCACTGCTGATGACGTCACATATTACATCACTCATGACATGGTCGGTGTCATCATTAATGACATCACTGATGACATCTCAAATGACATCTCAAATGACAACGCAACTTAAGCAATGCGCCGCCTTCACGGCACAGATACATCACATATCTGTACCGTTTTTGCCCCATAGTGCACCACATTCTATATACGGCACACCCATAGTGATGATGTCACAGTGTACAATAACTACATCTACCCATTAGTGTTTTAATATAGTGAATGGATTAGTACACACTGATCAATGAGTCACTACAAAACTATAACAGGAGTGACAGAGTGTTTGCTGGAAGTGTAAGGATAGAGACTGGGGAATTGAACATATAAAAGGCAAGTTTGCAGGTGCATAGAAGACTGCAAGCATAGTCTATAAGAGTTTAAAACAGTCCATGGCCTAAGGCCTACATTGCTCCATGACTACTTAGATACTGACTGGATGATTACAGTTGTCCAAGGAGAGTGTCGAGCTGAATGTATAACTGCTTAACTTTTAAAACAGTGTATAGATAAACACATACTGCTGTATGGCTCACTACAATACTAAAATAGCAGTAGCAGAATGTTTGGAGGAAGTGTAAAGACACAGACTGGGCAATTGAAAGTTTAAAAGCCAGGTTTGCAGGTGCATACAAAAAGTCATTTATTATTTATTAATCTTCCCAATGCCCGAAGCGCCAGCACACCTTTCCGAGGGTAGGTTTACAATTTACAAATGCTAACATTTTTTAAATTAAAAACCATAATAATAATAATAAATATTAATCCTTTTTTTTTCTTCTAATGATAACGATATTTTGTTTATATCTTCTATTTACATGTTTTAATCATGAAAATGCAAAGAACACATTTTACCGAGTAACACTTTTTAAACTCTCCAACGTATGTAGATAATAATACCTTATAAGTGTTACGATCGAAATCGAAACCTTTACAGCTTCACAGTTTGTAACTTTTCTGAACACGTGCAGAACAAAAACAGTTAAAACGTGAGCACGTGTAAACTGCAAAATGTGCCATCTAAATAGGCGGACCCACAGCTTCCTTCCGTAGACTACTAAACAACTGAAAACTATATAAACCACACCTACTGTGCAATTAGTTACGTTTTCTCGAGTTATTTCTGAGTCGCCAATCTATGTTCCCGGTTCCGTTTTCTAACATCGGATTCTTTTTTTCCGTCAACAAACATATTCGGGAGTTGTAAGTTGTTTCAATATTGCATAGGCTTAGTACTTAGTTATAATTTGTGGCTATTTATCAATATTTAAACATTTATATGTAGAAAAAATTTTTATTGCATGTTTTTCGCTTATTCGCTGTAACGTCAGCAGCTTGTTTTTAGAAACAGATGGATTATAACAAACATTGCTCCTTTTCTGGCTCCTTTCACCTTATATATAGTGAGTTTTTATATTATAATATTGACACTGTACTTTGCTTTAGAGGTGTTGGTGACCCGTCGATGCAAACCCTAAACATTTACAATCAACGTCACCATCTTCCACTTATTATTGTGTTTTCCCCTAGAGATCACATACTGTTAATATGTATATTATAACATTAATAGTCTTGGTGATCTTAGTGGACTTCACGATCCGTCGTCACAAAGAGTAACGATAAGTAAGCAACGATACCGGCTTACGGTTTTCAGTCTATTTTCCCCTTGTGATCATGTGCTGTGAGAATATATACATATTATTATTCTCACCCGTCTCCACGAAGATCAAACTTTTTCCCCACCCGGAGAAAAGAAGTTCAGTAATAATTACCGCTCGAAAGTATTTCATCATGGAGGTTCTGTTAAATACATAACTTTATTTTCCTTTTCTTTTTACTGTAACAATGGGATCAATCGTTACATTACAATAGATTGTCCTATTGCAACAGAAGAGGAATGGGAGATTTTTCAGCGCCATCTGTAATATAGCTTTAAAATATTAAAAAGTACTTGATCAGATATTTTTTTCAAGAACCATATTTTATAAAACAGCAGAACAAATAAATATAGCTATCATGCATACTTTGTTACTTTAAATATTTAATAAACCCTACATTTCTGAATGTTATTTTCTAATTTCTATTCTTATTTGCGGTTCCTATTCACCATCTCCCAAAAGAATATATAGGACCTGTACTTTATATTATAAGAGTACCATCCTATATATTCTATAGTGAGTATGTGATTTATTAGCGGAACAGTCTGCAACCTCTAAACACTACAACAGCACGTTCCTGAATTGTACAGAATACAAATTTGAAAAATAAAAATGCATGCATTTCTATGTAATATGAAATCATTTGTATTTAACTGTTTTTTACTTGTTCTCTTGATCTGAGATAATGTAGTGTGGGAGTGTTTGTTGTAGCACTTCTATTCTACTTTATCTAAAAGTAACTGATGCCCTCTTACATCATCAAGAATGTGGGGCAACACTTTTACAAACTGTAGCACAAAAAAGAAGTATATAGCCACGCTTAACTGATATTTTATGAAATTCCTTTTTTCATTGTCACCCCTTTCATATATACAGTGACAGGTTCTGAAGAAAGTTTATTTGTATTTGCTTCATAAAAACTGTTTCAAACCTAGACTGATTTTTTTGCTGCGAAACCACATCTCCCCATCAGGAAAGTAAACACTACATTATAAGTAAATAGTACTCCTAAGAAGTATGTCACCTACAAACTTGATCAAAAAAAACAGTGCAAGACACTGTAATTTTTCCACCGTGATTTATACACCACACGGCAATTATATAAATGGCCCTTGAAACATATAAAAAAAATTGTTTCCCTCTTAATTCCTCTCCACCACCTTATGGTCACTGTACAGAGTTAATAGTGTTCCTAACCTGCCCTCTACTACTTTCTTTCCCCATACTCCTTTGGAAAATGGATCACAATATCACTGACAACAGTGAACTGTTCCCACCCAATAAGGAGCAAACTTGTGCTCAGAACACTTTAGCCAATAAAATGTCCATGTTGTTCCACAGACGAGCAAGGAATGACTGCCAAACCTTCTACTTTTAATACTTCACAGCCAATTAACATTAAGCTTCGTAAAGTCCCGCTTGGAGCACGTTACCCTAATACTCCCCGAACAGGAAGGAATCGCTTACAAAACTTTTCCACTGACTTCTTCTACGGCTAACGGTTCCTATGAAAAAAATATATATAAATCTCCAGCACAGTAACTATTTCAATTAGCAACATATTGTGGTGAACTTCTAGCCTCTGTACTCACGCAAGTGATCCATGAACTGTTACTATGGTAACAGGCAGAAAGGTACTGGCTGTACCAAAAACTGTTATATTTACACTGGATCCTCTACAAGACAGAAAGGAAAGCAAAATACCACATTTACAACCCCCTTGCACAGTTTTTTTTATAAAAAGAGGCCCGGGGGGAGGCGGTCCCCGGAACTACGGTGGGCCATGAGCCCCCCGCATACATATAGTATAGCCCCGGGGGTAGCGATCCCCACGCAGGGGGGACCCTCTGGGCCCCCATTATGAAAAAAAAATTGCCCCCGGGATTTGCCCCCCTCTAATTAGCCCCTAGGCTAATTAACAATAAAGCGGGCTTCGCGTTTTTTTTTCTTTTACGGCCAAAACGCGTACCCCGCGTTTTTTTTTTTTAATCCCGCGTGACGTCATGTACGGCGCGAAAGATTCTAATTGTTCAAAAACATATATTTATGTATTTAATGTACATATTAAGGGAAGACATTATCTGGGATAATCATGAAAATAGTTTTTTTAATCTTTAAATAAGCGTATATTACTTTTAAAAGCAATTACGGAAATAGCGGCCATATAAGAGCAAAGATGGTTTGAAGAGTTATACATTTTATAAAACAATATAGTACTGCACGCTAAAGGAGAAAAGTCAGCACAATTATTGACCCCTCTCCAAACATTTAAAAGCCCCTGGGAGAGGTGCTAAATTAATCGAGATTGAATACGTTAGTACAGCCTGCTGTGCTTACGCTACCAGGAAAACACAACAACAGTACAAGGCCCAGATTTCCATTGTAGTGATTTCTTAGTTGCAGGTCTAGTTGTCAGATCGACACACACACTCTGTCATGGCTGGTATACACCCACACCACACCCATCCAGCACATTCGGCACTACACACGTGACCCTATGTATAAAAAAGACGGAACGCACGTGTTGTATGCCATTTTATAGTTCTTCCAAAAGTACTGAACAAAGGGCCCACTACAACATACGTGGCCTCTTTGGTCACTGAGTTAGTGGTGCCCGAAACACTGAGCGGGTGAAGAACCTGCGATGATGATGATGGGAGCAGGAGTATGTCGTTAGCCATAGAGATATCAAGACTCAGCACCATATATGAGACTTCTTTGTTGGAGATCGGGACTACATAATGCAGAAGCTGTCTTATCCGCGAAAAGGTGAGCAGTGAGGATTGAGTACGCATCCGAGGGAGTCAGGGTTGTAGCAGACTAGATACAAAAACGCAACTTAGTATTTTAGACGAACGCACTCCTATATAGTGTATTAATTTACATGTATACATTTTTTGTCCCAATAGCAGGAAAGTTTTTATAATAGCTGAAATATCCAGAATATTACCAATACAAACAGTTTGTAGAAATGTGAGAAGGAACGTGTATAAAAGCTCGATGTCATCTAACTCTAAATTAATATAGTAACAATTACCAATCATAACATCTTTCTTTTAATATCTTTTAGATGTAGAGCGTCACGATGGATTATGTAACAAGGACGACAGCAATGGCACAAGGTGAGCAAAGAAGCTTGTTTCCGAAAGAACGAAAAGTTATCTGTGAAACGAGAGAATGTGTACTATGCAGCAGGAGCGCAAAACACACATTGGGCTAACGGGGCTTCAGCTAGGATCAGATAGCTTCCTGGGCCCACACACAGTCGCACACGAGTACTTCACAGGTAAGCACAGCGGCCTAGATATACAATGCCTCCATTGCAATGCATTAGAAATAAGTAGGCGTATGTACAATCCCGTTGTGCCACTTTTGTGTCAGTAACGCAGTAAGCACTTCCATATAGACACCACTTGAACGCGGGACTATAACAGAAGTGGATTGTACTAGGCACACTGCACACGTAAAATCGTAGTGTTACCTTCACTTGTAATGCTTCACCTTATTTAGTCACACCTACATAACTTTAAACTTTTTTTTCTTTTTTGTTTTGCAGATTACCTACCCAACGTCTTTTGGAGTCCACATCACAATTTGTTTATAATGCTGTTTTATTAAAGTTATTTTTCTAGCTGTTTATTACATTATCTTTAAGTTACGTTTACAGCTATTGTTGTTTTAATAAAAGTTAATAAAAAAAACGACATACTTGGTTTTTTTGGGGGGGGATGGTCCACAACAAAAAGAATATTTATAATTTGAAATACTATAGTAAGATGTTTGACAGTAGGGTTGAAAAGTACTGGCTGTACAATGAGTTATATTTTCTCTGGATGGCTAACAACATAGAAAGGAAATCAAAGTAAAACAATGTGTACCACATTTACAAATCTCTTGCGACATTTTTGCGTGCAAACCTACCCCCCTACAAAATTAACTGCGTAGGCCTCAATGACGCCCCTCAAACCACGAAAACGACTACCCCCGGAGATTTCTATATAGTGTGACGGAGGCTGCGTGGCCCACCGCCTGATGCTCTGGAGTCTGCCACACCCAGACCCGGTTCCTACAGTGTCCTGGGGGAAAACAGCCATTACAACGCGGTCATAACCACGTGTGATCGTCACCACGAATTCATTAGCACGCATATGGCTTTACCACGCATGACTTTACCATGCATGCTTTTACAACTGGTATACAATTCAACGGAGAGGGCATCCGTGGGTGTCTTGAGGCTGTTTTCGAATGGTTTCAGCGAAGCAGCCTCAAATGTAACCCTGGAAAATCAGAGGTGCTTTTCTTCGGGTGTCAGGCTAACCCAAAGTGGCAGGACTGGTGGCCTGTGAACATGTCCCCGCCCACGTCCTCCTCTCTGGCTGCTAGGAATCTGGGGGTCAAAATTGATAACTGCCTGTCACTTAAGTCCCAGATCCTTGGTCTGACGGGCACTTGCTATGGTCTCCTTAAAATGTTGCGCAAGTTTCTTCCCCTGCTCCCGCTGGCGCACAGGAAGACTTCTGTCCAGGCTCTTATCTGTTCTAGGCTGGACTACTCAAATGTTTTGTATTTGGGTCTACCTGACTATCTATTACAAAAACTCCAGGTGGTCCAGAACTCGGCAGCTCGGGCAGTCTTTGGCCTGCCTCGTCGCGCGAGAGCCTCGGACCTTTTACATTCCCTACATTGTCTCCCTATTCGTAAGCGGATTGTTTTTAAAACACTTACGCTGGAGCATAAGGCACTCCATGCTGTGGGAGCTGAATATATTCAGAAACGCCTTGCTTTCTACAAGCCAGCTAGATCCCTGAGATCGGAATCTCTTGGTCTGGCCACTGTTCCTTCTGTTAGGAAAGCAAGGGTGGGGGGGCGTTCTTTTAAACACCTGGCTCCCAAGCTGTGGAATGCCCTCCCTTTGTCCCTCCGCGGTACCTCGAATTTACTGGCCTTCAGAAAAGGTCTGAAGACGTGGCTCTATGGACAATGAGCTGATGTTTCTTTTCTTTCTTCTTCTGCCTTCTGTTAGTTTGCTGTGGGTTTGAAAGCGCCGGGACACTCCTCGGAGTAGCCGAGCGCTATATAAGACACCCATAACATTAACATTAACATTAACATTTACCACGCATGACAAAGGCATAAGCATGATAATGGCTTTGTGGTGATGGACACGCGTTGTAATGGCTGTGGCTTACGTGCTTCAAATGAGTTTTTAGGTATGCGGGTGAACAAGTCTGATAACATCAGAGGCCAAGGACAAACACCCTGGTGCCTGTGGCAGGAAATCTCATCGATCACAGAGAAGATAGGTGAAGGGTAAAATGAAAGTAACAGGTATAATAAAAATAATGGAGGAAAACTACTAAAATGGCGGTGGACGGGGTATGTAATCAACGTTTGGCGCCTCGGCAATATGTTTCAAATAAATATAGATAGAATATGATTAATAATATATTACAAAAGTATAGCAGCGGATGTCACACAGGGCCCGGCAAAAGAAAGCGGCAAATTTAATACCTGAAATGAGGACAGCTTTGCTTGGCGAACTTGAAGAAAAAGAAAGAAACATTTGCTTGGGAACGAGGCTGCGCATGCATACAAATGGTGCACAAAAAAACCCGGAAAGTTTTACATACTATCATGGAAATATAGCTCTTTTTTTGACCAGTAAAGTTAGTTCTCAAAAAGAACTGTTTTTTTTAAGCCCCAATGCCCCACGATCCCTGACGGCTCCCGCGTCCTTCGAGAGCCCGCATTGCTTTGTCAGAGAGAGCAGCTTACATGCTGCTCTCGCTGACGAAAAACAATCTGCTTTCCTACTTGAAAGAGAAAGCAGATTAACTTGCTCTCTTTCAAATAGGAAAGCGGTTTGCTGTGGTAAAGTGGGAGCCGCGACGGCCCTGCCCTACCATAGCAAACAGCAGTGTCCCGGGGGTAGGCACCCCAAGACGCTGCAAGAGCCGACCCTGGAGGTGGTGGTCCCCAGGGCCATCAAGGGTTCCAGGAGGGGGGGCGCGTGACCCCCTCCCAACATTAAAAAGCCCCAGGGCGTGCAGGTCCCCGGGGCTGGAAGGTCATTTTACATATTACTGACCCAGGAAGGTGGCGGTCCCCGGGACGTGTACGGGGGGAGAGATGAAAACGTACTTTAAAAAAATATTTATTTTAAAAAAAGACCCAAGGGGGTGGAGGTCCCCGGGGCTGCGGGGGGAAGGGGGACCGTGAGCCCCCCGTATACTTCAAAATAAAACCCCGGGGGTGGCTTTCCCCGGGTCTCGTAGGGCCTTACAAGCCCCCCATTATGGAAAAAAATGCCCCTGGGATTTGGCCCCCCCGGGGCTAATTAAGAATAAAATGGACTTCTAGTTTTTTTTTCCTTTTCCACCGTGTACGCGTACGTTATGCGTACCCCGCCATTTTTTTACATTATTTATTACACCACAAAACTCTTCCTTCATAAGAAATCCTCAGCAGACCCGAAGACGCTAGCCAACTACCTGCCTATCTCCCTGCTGCCCTATCCAGCAAATGTAATGGAAAGAATTATAAACAAACACCTAACCCTCAACCTCACTGGCAACCCCCTCCTCGACACCACTCAATCCTTATCCTGAATGACTCAATCATCACAAACACCTATGTGGAAACCTGGAAACACACCACAGTACACTACCTCCTCGAGAAACCTCCTCAAGAAACCCTCAGAAGACCTGAAGATGCTAGCCAACTACTGGCCTATGTCCCGGCAACCCTACCAGAAAAAGTAATGGAAAAAATGATAAATGAACCTGAAACTTAAAACGCCGAGGAGACCCTACCCGAGGAGACCCTACCAGGGACGTTGCTGCTGTTCTCCTTTCTGCTTTCGCCTCTACGACTTGCAGCACCCGCTTCGCGGGTGCCGCCGGCGCGGCTTGCTGTTCGCCGCCTTGGGACCTTGCTGGCTGTGCCTGGGGCAGGAGGTTACATTGTACCAGGGGTGGTGTGCTGCAGGGACTCCATTTCCCAGGAGTCCCTGCCTGACCTGGGTCATCTGGTCTGCGCCCCCTGGTAGCCCCGCCCCCTGGACGGCACATCCTACAAATCTCCCTGCACTTCCTGAAGCAGGCGGGAACCTGAAACTTAAAACGCCGAGGAGACCCTACCCGAGGAGACCCTACCTGGGACGTTGCTGCTGTTCTCCTTTCTGCTTTCGCCTCTACGACTTGCAGCACCTGCTTCGCGGGTGCCGCTGCGCGGCTTGCTGTTCGCCGCCTTGAGACCTTGCTGGCTGTGCCTGGGGCAGGAGGTTACATCGTACCAGGGGTGGTGTGCTGCAGGGACTCCATTTCCCAGGAGCCCCTGCCTGACCTGGGTCATCTGGTCTGCGCCCCCTGGTAGCCCCGCCCCCAGGTCGCCTTAAGTGAACAATTATAAAAGGTCAAACTACACGCTGCGCGGGAGCGCCGGGCGAAGCCCGGGCAAAGGGCGGGCCCTCTACGGCCCTCCAAGGCCAGAAGAGGCCGGGCTGGGCCACCCCCCTAACGACTGCTGTACATCACTGTTGAAGGTACTTATTATACCAAAATACTATTGGAAACCTTGGCCTTACCCATTTAGTCTGTGTGTGCGTTTTCCCACTAGTGATTAACCCTTTGGCTTGTCCCTTTCCAGTGCATTATGAGAAAAACTGCCAAACTAAGCAGGATGCCTACTTTAAGGTCAAGCACTAAGCAGAAGATGGTCGCCCCCCAACCGGTTCCAACACTCACTGCGATTGACAAAATGTTGCAACAGACTATAGGGGTGGTGGCAACTGCTATTGCTAATACAGAAAGAAGGATGTCGCTACCACCTACAATATTTCTACATGATTCGCAAGGTGTAGTTATAGACCCCCTGGTTACCACTACTGACCCTACTGTTGACTTAGATCTCAGTTTGTGCGTGACTTCCTCCTTTGCTGATCTTCCATGCGCTCAAGCTCCAACTGAGCCTCTAAGGGCAACTGAATCCCCTCAGAGTAATTTGACTAACCCTCGAGGTGGAGGAAAGCTAACTCCAAGTAAACAAGAGTTAAAAAAGAATAGTGTTTGCCCGGTACACAATAAAAAGAAAAAGAAAAAGGGTCAGAGTACCACACAAAATCATAATCTTGTCGCCCCGATTCCTAATTCTACACCAGGAATACCTTGCTGGGTAACAAACATGGTAGCTGACCTTAAGGCTGATCTCGAAGACTCTATTAGTGCCCACATGAAACCTCTAATGTCAAAGATTGACAGGCTGAAGTCCCTAATAAACAATAAAGGGATGGGCCCCATTAGGCAATCGGTAAAGGACAATACACCACCTAAGGAGGGGGCAAAAGGGGGCTCTATTATTATCAATAATAAAAACACCCCGAATCCCAAGGTTACTATAGCCAAACAACCCTTAGCTTCAACAATGGATACAACTCAAAGTAAGGCTCTGTCTGGGAAGAAAGCTCCCGCCTCTCTGAAGCCTAGTGCACCTCTTATTAACACACATGTTTCACCAAAGAAAGGGCATGGATCGGGTGGGGCTCCTTTTTTGGCAGGAAAAACTGACCAACATCGTGTAGAGGGAATAAGCAAAGATATTGAACAGCCAAAAACACAAGTAGAAAAGACGAGATTGTCACGCTTTAGGACAATTAATCTCCCCCCAGAATCTTTACCCTTTGTGGTCGTACTAGCTGGGGTACCATCACTGAAGGAGGGAAAAAGGGAAACGCAAATTGAACTAAAGAACAAATGTGCACAATGGTTGCATGTAAATAGACCCTTACCCCCCAATATTTCTGGAGAAATACTAGCGGTTAGACGAGGTGAATGGATAGGAAGAAATATTAAAACCATAGCAGGGGATATTATAACTATAAACTTTAGGGACATGGCTGCGGTAGACTACATACGTAGCACTCCAACATGTGTCTCTAACACACAGATCTATCCCCTACCTCTTTCATACTTCTATCCATTAATCCATCCAAGGCAAATCCCAAGAAATAGATTTCCTACGAACAGGGCATTCCAAAAAGTCCCTCAGCTAAGTTTTCTGCAAAGACAACCCTCCTGGCAGGATACCCCTAATTTTGACCCATTCCTATCACAATATTCACACTGGAACAGGTTTTGTGTATTAGATCAGGTGGATTGACTTGATATTGAGGAAACAAATACTCTACCACTAGACATACGTCTAAATGAGGAAGGGAATATCCCAGTGGAAACTATGAATCCTAGCTCCAGTCCTATTCCTCTACAAATGGCTGGTCACGCTGTGTTAACACCCTTATCTGTGACTATGCCTTTAAATAAAGCTTCGGATCCTGGAAAGAGTAATGTTTATGACCAAAAGGGTCCCTTAACTATTCTTAGTTGGAATTTAGCGGGTATACACCGCAAATTAGCATCACCTGAATGGAACTCTCTAGTGGAGGCACATAAGATCTGCCTGTTCCAGGAGACCTGGAGCTTAGAACCACTTCATAGAGTTGGTTACGTAACATATTTTGTGCCTGCAGAGAGACATATAAATGGGAAGGGACGCCCTTCAGGTGGCTTGCTTACCTGGATTAATATCTCTCTCAATTGCCACGTAAAAATCGAGCAAATTAATAACCCGGACATCTTAGGACTCTCTTTAAATGGTCCTCGCAGGGGGTTCACATTGGATCTGTATAATATCTATGTTAGAGGCACCAAATATGGGTCTATGTCCCCTATCGTAACCGCACTCGAAGTGGAATTAAGAGAAAAAACTGAGGGTGCAAAAATCATAGTTGCGGGTGACTTCAACTGTACTTATGAGCCACTCTCCTCTAATGATATTTTGGACTTGTGGGAGGATGATACTAGAAGGGGCATTCCGCTCCTTAATATTCCCCCGATCAAGAAATCGTCGCATAGTGCGATCCAACTAAACGCCCTGACAGTAGAATTTGGCCTAAGAGCTGTGAACGGCCGTACACTATCTGACCCCTTGGGTGCTGCCACATATAACAGAGTCAACCATACTTCCAGGATCGACTACATATTGCTAGATGTAATGCTATGGGATCGAGTCACGGACATGGTAGTCCTCTCTACTGTGGAAAGCGATCATAATCCGCTTTCTCTTTCTGTATCAAATCCCTGGTCTATCAAACGAACTGAGAAACCTCCTAACGATGCCCACAAAACCTCTTTATCTGCCTGTGGGAAACGTTTAAAATGGAACCAAATTGCCACTGACTAGACTAAGCTTAAAAATATAAGAGAATTACTTGTGTCCTCACAATCGGAACTAGACACCACTAACGCACTCTTGGCAATAGATGGGGTGACAGCAATCTTTGAAGACACCCGTAGGTCTATAGGCGAAATATTCCTGAAAAAGGGGTGTGGGAAAGGAAATATGGCATCCCGGAAGCCTATGGGTAAGCGTGATTGGTATAATTCTGCATGTCGACATGCAAAATCCCTTTTAATTGAAAGTGTTAAAGGTAAAATACAATCCCAGATACAAGAAGCTAGGAAAAGGTACAGACGTACACTGGAAATAGCTAAAAAGGAGTGGGATGAGGGCTTCTGGCGCACCTTGAAAGAGGCTAGTGCAAGGAAAGATTCAAGGTGCTTTTGGGATATCATTAGAATAAGAAGCAGACCAGATAGTGACCTCATAACATGCAACATTACCAGCCAAGAGTGGGTTAACCATTTCTCTAGGCTATACACTCGCCAATCTAATCATAATACCTTAGACACATCTAAGAAAGATCAGGTACGAGAAGTGGTACAATTAGAACTCAAAAGGATTGGGAAGTAGACCCAATAGATCTAGATTTCTCTATAAAAGAGGTTGATTATGCCATCAGTACCATCAAGCCCCAAAAAGCACCTGGGCCTGATGGCATTCCTGGGGATTTGCTGCGCTCTGATATTACGACATTGGGGAAATTTATCCACAGTTTACTGATTGCCATCTGTAGGGGCGCCCCAGTCCCTACATCCTGGAAGGGGGCGGAGGTCATCCCAATTTTTAAAAAAGGCGCCAGGGATGACCCGTCCAATTACAGGCCTATTAGTCTGTTAGATATAAGCCAAAAGGTAGTTGACAAGGTACTATTGACCAGAATATTGGAATGGATCAATGAAAATAATGTTCTTTCTGACTTCCAGGCAGGGTTTAGAACAGGCACTGGCACAATAGAACAAGCCTTCAGACTGATGCTAGTGTACTGGAAGGTGGTGGTCATAGGCAAAGGCAGTCTTTATCTCGCATTCATCGATTTAAAGACTGCCTTTGACCTTGTACCCAGGGAGACCCTCTGGAGAGTCCTTAGTGATATGGGGATACCAAATTACATTCTATCACTACTTGTAAGGCTCCACGATAATAGTTTTGCCCAGATTAGATGGGGCTCAGGGGGAGAAAAAACTACCAGTATTCCAGTAGAGAGAGGAGTTCGCCAGGGATGTGTTCTGGCTCCCACTCTTTTTTCTTTGTACATCAATGGAGTGGTTGAGCACCTGCTTAAAGACCCTTCAGATGAACCATCCCTGGCCGGGACACGTATCCCTACTCTTCTCTTTGCTGATGATACGCTCCTCCTGTCTAAATCCCCAATGGGTCTCCAAAAACTGCTTAACAACTTCCAGACCTTTTGCATGGAGCGGGGCCTTGTAATCAATACCGACAAAACAAAATATCTTGTAATGAATCCGCCCAAAAAACCTGTACGCCCTCCTAAGTTGAACGGCGTACCTTTGGGGAGGGTAGACGTATTTGATTACTTTGGAATCCGCCTGTCACACAACATGCAGTGGGCCCCTCACTTAGACAAAATGCTATTAGCCCACAAGAGGGTAACGGGGGCCCTTCTAAAGGAACAACGCTCTTGCGCTATAAGACCCATAGCTCCAGTTATTGACATCTATGTAGCAAAGGGAGTTAGCTCTGCTTTGTATGGGGCAGAATTATGGGGTTCATGCAAAATCAATGAACTGGCAAGCTCTGAAAGGAAGTTTTGTAGGGCAATCATGTCACTTCCACAAGGTACTCCCACAACTCCATTAATGCTTGACCTTGGCTGTCGACCTATTGAAGATCTGGCAAGGTTAAGACCTTTACTTCTATGGGCCCGGTTGTGGCGAGTTCCGGAGCTCGCGTCCTATGCGAAAGGGCTCTCTGAAATAATGTCTTTGTCTGGATGGCATAAAATTAAATGGTTAAAGGACATGAAATCCCTTTTGTGCAACCTGGGTATAAGTGAAGCCTGGACTAACAAATCATCTCCGCCAAAGGCAGTACTTAAGAACTTGTATTGGAGTTGGATTCTGAACAAGAGGAGCACTGATTCCACAATGGGCAGATTGACAGAGGACTTTCTGTGTTTCAAGGACTTACCAATTCGGGAACTCTATTTAGACATTATTGAGAAACCATTTGATAGGTCCTTAACTGGAACACTACCTCTGCATTCTTTTACCTGTCAGTGGAAAAAGCCAACTCTGACCACAGATCTCTGCCCTGCGTGTCCACACAGACAGGAGACAGTGGCACACTTTTTGTTTGAGTGTCAAGAATATACCAAACCAAGAAGTAAATGGCTTAAGAACTTGTGTCGTATGCTGGGGACTAGACACCATGTTGAGGCACTTCGTATTTTAAAGTCAGACTCACGTTCACTCTATGTTTGCACTTTGTCAAAATTCCTATCGTGGGCCTGGCGCATTAGGAGCAAAAGGCTAAAAGAAAAAGTCTAATCCTTTTTTTAACCTAAATCTTTTTATGTAATGCTTCTTTTAATGAAAAAACAAGGTTTTTAAATTTCAATGTAATTAATTTGTTGTACTTTTTCTAAATGAACTTGTGTATATTTTTTATTATGAAGCTTTTATGATAATTTTTATCGAAATAAAGCCTTTTGACTTGACTTGACTTGATAAATTAATGCCTACCCATCAACTTCACTGATGACTACCTCCTTGACACCACTCAATCTGGATTCAGGTCCAACCACTGTACAGAGAGAGCCCTCATTGCCTCCACAGATAACATCCAGGTGATCATGGAAAGATGTTACACAACAGCTTTCATCCTATTAGATATTTCTTTAAGCTTCGACACAGCCTCCCACTCCATACTTTTCCAATGACTGCATGAAGACGGCATCCAATGTCCCGCACTCCGTGGGACTTGCTTCTTCCTGACAGGCCACACCCACTTGGCCAATAGTGAATTGAGGGCCTAAATGGCCCCTGTACTGGAACAACAACTTTCCTGCTGTTTTTTGCAGAGCAGGGAGGTATAGTTGCTCACCATTTTTGCCTGTTGCTCCATTATCCGTCTCTTTTTCCTGCTTCTGGAAGTCCCAGGGTGCGTCTTTTGGCAGTAGGGTAAGTGGATGAAGAGGTAGACATTGTATTTACTGACACTGGAAACTTTATCTACAGGAAACGCTCAGGTGACAGCAGGAAAGGAGAAACTCCTGTAATCTGAAGCCCCATCCATGTTGGCTAGGTTATCCAGCTGCAGGGATGGGTGAGAAGAAAAAAACTAAGCCAGACACTAGCAAATTCACTTACCTTTGTACTTCTTCACAAAGTGCAAACATGTCTGTATTCACAGGAGTACTCAAAAGAAATTAAACATACACCCACTCCTATTTAAAATGCATAAATGGACACAGAAGGTGTGCCATTCTAGTGAGGATGAATGCTGTCCCTCCTGCCCTGTAAGCCACATAACTGGCTTCACCCCCTCACGGACATTTCACAGATGGTAAAGCAGCATGGTGTAAACACGGTGTAACATACATTTAACACATTCAGCATAATTTTCACACGAACACGTTTGCCCTATCAATTAGCTCATTTGCGATGATTTCTAGTTTTTCAAGTACTTGCAAGTGCTTTTGTCTTGGACATTCTATGGAGTCAGGTCCCGAGTGTACAGATGAATCTAGGTCTGGATCCATTAGTAGTAACCCTTCATTACGTTCCACACTATCTGCTGAAACATGCAGTGATCTGCAGGTCAGAATGTTGAGGCTAAGCGAGCCATATCAGTCTATCCTACTTCCAAAGGTCAGTCACTGAACACCATTAAATTGGGCAATGAAAGTACTTATTTTCAGTGGTTTGGAACGGCAGAATTGCTTCTTGTAGCTCTGTATAAATACAACCTACTAAGGAATGTGGCGTGAGGGCTGCAATATAAATCTAGTGAGAATGATTGTGCTGTAATCTCTGCTATCCGTCCAATTGTATGTTTTCTAAAGCTGCCCACGGGTTACAAATGCAACCTGCTCTAATAATATTGCACTGCACAGTGCACCTCTAACAAAACAGTATTGACCCAATATCGTTTTTTCTTGCATTGTGAACTGCTAGTTCATAATTTTGTGCCCGCGAGGCATTTGGACACAAACAATGTTTCTTCTTATTTTGTGAAATCTCGGCCTCCCAAACCCCCTTCGCCCGGGGCGTTGGTACGTTCCATCCTTCTCCCAGACTCCGGGGTCTCTGGACTTACTGTCACGGGCGATTAGAAAGCAGCAGCAGTGTGCTTCTCTTCTCTCCTATTTCAGTTCACGTCTTTTACTGCCGTGTAAAGCACTTTTTTGTGTGAAATGCAACATCGCTTTGCAGAAAGATAAGAAAAAAAAATCTGTTTAATGTTTAAACAGTTTGTCCCGACCCAAAGGGCTAATTCAGAGAAATAAATCACCCCGAGTGAACAATAGCTTAACAGCTGGTCGGTATATTCCCGTTTAATGGCTGCTTGGAAGTTTGTTAAGCAGCGCATGGCTTGATCCAGGGGCTAGACTGGTGCTATACTGCCACCTTGGCAGCTCGAGGGGAGGTGCAGGCTAGGATTCCACAGCAGCCCGGAAAGAGAGGGAAAAATACTCGGCTCTCCAGTCTGAGCTGCAGGGCAGGCTATGGAACCAGAAACAGCCCTTCTCCTTTCATCTCTTTGCATAATGTGTCTCTCAATCCATCCATTCTCTCTCCTCTCAATTATCCCCCTCTTCTTCCAACCCGATCACTTTCTCTCTCTAACTCTCTCTCACTTCTGAAGCCGCTCCTGCTTGTTATAATTAACCTCATAAGCCGGGGGATACTGGCAGGAGCGCAGGGAGTGGCCCTGGGCTCTCAAACCCAGCCTTTCAAGGCTCCGGCCCACCGGGGTATTACCCAGAGGACAAAAAGGCCCGTCCAGCCTTACTGAGCTGGTCACCGTCCTCGAGTGCAGTGGGGCTCCGTGTGAAGGACCATTAGCAAATCATCTCAGCAAATCGACAACACTGGTGAACCATATGCAGTGCGAGGAGAAGTCCACTGCCAACTTGATGCACATGTGACAGCGTCTCTTCTGCAGACCAGGCCTTTGCCCCTTGATGGCTTCATGACAGCACACAGAGACCAAAGGCACCAAGCCCAGAGGCATGGAAACTGGGAGGTGGGTGTGACAGCTCCCATAAAATAAACATACAGAGATTTTTTTTAGAAAGGTATAGCTAAGTTTTTTTATGTGAAATATTCATATCTGACTGTGCCACCGTATAATGTAACAGCGAAGAATGCATGTGGGTCTGTATTTACAATCCTGTGCTGTTTTTTATGTTAGGTATTATTAATAATATTTTATGCAGCGCTTGCTAGCACAGATTTTGAATTTCAAAGCAGAAATTAAAGGGGATACCAATTGAATGGTGCGCAAAGTATCAACCTCGGAAGGATGTAAGGCTGAATGCTCCATGCCTGAATTGAAATCTTTCCAATGTGGATCGCGTACAAATCACAACAGTGAGCACTTAACTAATTGAACTATTAAAATGACTACTTAAACGTAACTGACATTCTTGCATTCAGTAATGAACCCCTTTTAGTTGTAGAAATGTAGCACTTCATGCGGGCGTTCTTATAAATTAGACGTCTGTGAGCTGAATGCTGGCAAACATAAAATAACATGTTTTCAATGACAATTCTTAGAAAAACTATATGAAGTGATCAGTCCCGGATAGATTTTCGGAATTTGCCTTAATTCATAAAAATACTGCAGAAGAAACCACTGTCATAATTTGTCCATTCTGAAAGGTCTCCATTTTCACCGAAAATTTAGAACACGTTTCCATAATTGTGTTCATATTTTTGATCTTTTAGGTCTGCATCCGTAATGTTCCAATACAATTCGACTATGCAGTTTTGTATAAGGGACCCTATTGATAATTGAGTTGTACTATCTGACGTGTCCTCCAAGAGACATACAGTTTGTGCCTAATGAGATGCATGTGTTCTGTTTGGGGCAATTCCTCAATGCAGTCGTGATTTCCCTCACTCCAGGGCTCGAGTGGGGGTACACGCGGGTGGACGGCGTCCCCCCACTCTTTTCACAGGGTGGACGCCGTCCCCTTGCCAAGAAGCTGGGCCCCACAGAAATAAGCTGAACGTGTCCCGGTGTAATTTTCAGACACCGGGACACATTCAGCACGTGACGTCATGAGGTCATCTGCATATTGTCAGTCCCCCTACTTCTTTTTATAGGACTTGTGCCCTGCCTCACTCCAAAGTCTTTCTATGTTGCATAGGCAATGTTATGACTCTCTAATAAGAAAATGAAAACTAAATGAAAAAAGTAAGTTAATGAAGAAAAATCGAAATACATAGCTAGAACAAAAAGGGGAAAAAAGAAAGTCTAAAAGTGTTGAATGGTTATTCAAAAAAGCGGGTCTCTAATCAATACCATCATTGGACTCCAAAAGTAGTTTATCATTGAACTTAGATAGTGATTTAGAATCAAAATTGAGATTACAAGCCATTCCATCAAACTTTCTGAATGTGTCACATCAAAATGGATGCATTTTCTACA
Source organism: Lissotriton helveticus (assembly GCF_964261635.1). NCBI lineage: Eukaryota > Metazoa > Chordata > Amphibia > Caudata > Salamandridae > Lissotriton > Lissotriton helveticus. The sequence continues at coordinate 307,773,968 of NC_136070.1, forward strand.
TGGCTCTATACGAGTACGGTTAGTTCACATTTCAAAACACGTGAAGGTTCTATCCAGGCTTTGATGTCCTGACTGCCCTAACTCTCCCTCACGCTCAGATTTAGGTACTGTGAAAAGAGCTTCCCTACTAGACAGCACAGATCTAGTTGGTTGAGACAGAAGCAATCTAGTCCATCAGGTATTTGAGGTGCTTTCCATGCAGGGCTTGGTGAGTAATTGTTGTCAACAATTTAACTCTGACTCAAGCCTTGGCATGAAGCCAGTGCAGGCCTCTTATCCCCCCCCCCTCCCGCTCATCATTATCCTCGTACACAAAAGTGAATGTCACACTCAGTACATACCGTGAAACTGAGGCGGTCAGGGGGGTCCCATACCTCTTCCTAGTTCAGAAACACTCATTTTAGGACCTCCAGCTTTAAGAAAAAAAAGAACACACACTACTGTGTGCGCACACTGCTTTTTAGAGTAGCACAAGATGAGCCTGGAATTCATTACCCCTGAGTCTATGCACGACCACCTTTAAAAACACAGCTAAAGATTCTTCTCTTCCAAAGATACTCCAGTCTACTTTAAAGTAAACTTGTTACTGCAATGTCCTTACTCTTCCTTGTCATGTTTCTGGTGTCTGCTCTTCCCTTTTCCACGTCTTCTCATCTCCAGCCCACTCTGAGGTGTTATTAGATTGATGAACCATATTTGTTTTCTGTTATTGTATATATCCATTTGATTTTAACTTGATATTTAACGTATTGTTTTGTTTACCCTCCAAACTTATTGGTGAGTTCTGCTTATGAAATCTTGAACCTATGAGCATGTCCTTGTAAAGCACCTTAACTCTTTTGGGCAATGTTCGTTCTATATGAAACTGTATAAAAGAAATAAGGAAATACAGTCATACACATTTTAGAGTTAAACAGTCGAAAGAGAAAAAAAAATACCGCAGCTATTTTTTAATTCTAACTACAGTTTTGTAACAGCAGAAGGAAGGACACTGTCTGCCCAGAACCCATAATTCCTAAGAGAAGATCTAAAATGCATAGGTTAGGTCCATCCATTGCTTCATCATGCATGAAAAGATGATTTTTTGCCACTGACAATCATCCTCCCAGCTCCTCACTACTGCAGGTTTTGCTACCTTTGAACGGACTTCCCAAAAATATCTGTTAATATAAAGGGCTGGACAGGCCTTTTATTCCAGCGGGCATTTCCCCGGGGGCTGGAGACCGTGGAGGCCGGCTTTGGAAGCCCAGGGCCCTGACTGGAGCCTCTGTCACTTTCGTCAGTTCCCAGAGGTTGATTGAAAGAGGCAGAAGGAAGCTTCAGAAGAGAAAGAGAGAGAGGAAGGGGCAAGATAGAGAGTAAGAGATAGAAAGAGCGGGAGGGAGGGGCAAGGTAGAAAGTAAAAGATAGAGAGGGAGGGAGGGGCAAGGTAGAGAGTAAGAGATAGAAAGAGAGGGAGAGAAGGGCAGGGTAGAGAGTAAGAGATAGAAAGAGAGGGAGAGAAGGGCAGGGTAGAGAGAAAGAGGAGAAAGAGAGGGAGAGAAGGGCAAGGTAGAGAGTAAGAGATAGAAAGAGAGGGAGAGAAGGGCAGGGTAGAGAGTAAGAGATAGAAAGAGAGGGAGAGAAGGGCAGGGTAGAGAGTAAGAAATAGAAAGAGAGGGAGAGAAGGGCAGGGTAGAGAGTAAGAGATAGAAAGAGAGGGAGAGAAGGGCAGGGTAGAGAGTAAGAGGAGAAAGAGAGGGAGAGAAGGGCAAGGTAAAGAGTAAGAGATAGAAAGAGAGGGAGAGAAGGGCAAGGTAGAGAGTAAGAGATAGAAAGAGAGGGAGGTGTAGTGTCCTACCACCCAGGAACTCACACAGGACACGATGTGCATCTTGCAGGTATTCTTTTATTCGTTGGTTTACATCATGCTTGGATCATGACCTCCTGCCTCGAGGTCTAGCATCAGAGTGCCGTTCCTCTCCACCCCCTGACCGGATGTGGTGTCCGGTGTCCCCTCGCCCTTGCGCTGTCCCAGGGTCCTAGTGCCCATGTCCTGGACACGATATCTCCCCCCTTGTTGCAAAACAAACGAAGAAAGAAAGAAAGAAAAGAAAGAAAGCGAGAGAGGGAGAGAGAGAGAGAGAGAGAGAGAGAGAGAGAGAGAGAGAGAGTACTTGTCATTCTACATTTCTTCATGAATCTAGTGTCTCCATCGCTTCCTTATCCTCTATCTTTCACCGTCCACGTGGCTGCCGTTGTCGCTGCCATTTCTTCTTCCTCCGCCTTCTTTGTCCTTGAAATGATATCTGTTTCTTGTTATTCGTTGTTGTTCGTGGGCAGCCGTTATCATCGATCCTTTCACTTTCGTCACCGCCAGTGACTCTTTGGAAAACTTGTTGTCTTATCATCTATATTCAACCTTCGGTCCTGGCCCTATACTCAACACCTTTGGTCCTGGCCCTGAGGTGCCTCTTGCCTTTATTTCCTTTGTGTCGCTTGTCCGCTTTGCTCATTGCATGTCTTTGTCCTTTCTTTTTTTTGCTGCTCTTTCTCCTGCGGTATGTCTTTCCGTGTTGCTCCTTTTTACCCCTTTTTTTTTAGGCTCTCCTTGTCCTTTTAGCCTTTTCTAGGCTCTCCTTGTCCTTTTCTCTTGTGTCCCTTTTGTGTCCTTTTTTTCTTCTTCTGTTATTCTCCTTTTCTTTTAGCCTTTTCTAGGCTCTCCTTGTCCTTTTCTCTTGCGTCCCTTTTGTGTCCTTTTTTCTTCTTCTTCTTCTGTTATTCTCCTTGTCCTTTTAGCCTTTTCTAGGCTCTCCTTGTCCTTTTAGCCTTTTCTAGGCTCTCCTTGTCTTTTTCCCTTGTGTCCCTTTTGTGTCCTTTTTTTCTTCTTCTTCTTCTGTTATTCTCCTTGTCCTTTTAGCCTTTTCTAGGCTCTCCTTGTCCTTTTAGCCTTTTCTAGGCTCTCCTTGTCCTTTTAGCCTTTTCTAGGCTCTCCTTGTCCTTTTAGCCTTTTCTAGGCTCTCCTTGTCCTTTTCTCTTGTGTCCCTTTTGTGTCCTTTTTTTTTCTTCTTCTTCTTCTGTTATTCTCCTTGTCCTTTTAGCCTTTTCTAGGCTCCCCTTTTCTTTTTCCTTTTTTTCTTTGGTCCCTTCTTTCCTCGTTATTTTACTCCTCTTTGTTATTTTACTCCTCTTTCTTCTTTCTTCTTTTCTTTACTGCCTTGTAACTTCTCCTTTGCTCTTTCTTTGTCCTTGTGCAATCTTTGTCCTTTTCTTTCTCTTTGTTGTTCTGCTTTCTTTCCTTTTCTTTTCTTTTCTTTTCCTTGTTGTGTCTCTTTTTCTGTCTTTTATTTAGCCTTCTCTGTCTTCTTCCACTCTCTTGTTCTTCTTTCTTATATGTGTATATATTCTTTCCTTCTTTCTCTTTCTCTATTTGTCCTTTTGTTATTCTCTGGTAATCTCTTTTCTTATTGCACCATCATCTTCCTTTGCCTTATTGCTCTTTTGCCTTTTATTTATCCTTCTTTTTCCTGGTATGCACTTGTATTATTTCTTTGTCTCTTTCTTTTATTTCTTTGTCTTCTCCTTTTCTCTTTATTTCTCTTTTTTTTTTTGGTGCGCCTTTTCTGGCACTTTATCTTTATTATAGACTTGCATGCATTCGCTGGCCTGCGTTATCCCCGACCTCCTGCTCCGAGGTCCTGATCCTTATTTTCTTCCTTTTTTTGTCCTTTTAGGTCACTTCTGTGACTTATTTCCCTTTAACTTCACTTTAAATTACCCTTTTTGACACTCCTTTTGCACTTTTCTTTTATCACCACTTGTTGTTCTTGTGTTCTTTCTTTTCCACTTCTTTTGTCCCTTTAAGTTACTACTGTTGCTTGTTTTCCTTTAATTTGCTTTAAATCACCCTTTTTGTCACTTCTTTTGCACTTTTCATCCTTTCTCGCGCTTTGCCTGGCCTCAAAATGGCCGCCGCGCTGTTCCTCGCTTCCTATTGGCTCTCGCGCCTGACTTACAAATGGCCGCCGTTGTTCTCGCGTTGTTTCCCATCCAATCGGGACTCTGCCTGGCTTTAAAATGGCCGCCCGTCTGTTCGCTGTTCCTATTGGCTCTCACGCCTGTTTCTAAGATGGCCGCCGAGACTCTCGCGAGAGCTCGCGCCTATTCTTTCAAGTCTTCGCGCTTTGCCTCGGCGCTTACCGCTTCACTTGGTCTTCTTTCTGCAGCGCTTGGGGTGGGCTCCCACGTCGCTGCACGTCTTCTTCCAGCACTTCCTTCTTCTTCTTCGCTGCACTGTGATCCAGGGTGGGCTCCTTGTTTAAATCACGATCTTTTCCACGTCGCTGCTGGCCTCCTGATGATGCCTCGCCTCTACCTCTTCTTGCGCTGGATACCGCATCCCACTCTTCGTCGCCAGTTGTCGTGTCCTACCACCCAGGAACTCACACAGGACACGATGTGCATCTTGCAGGTATTCTTTTATTTGTTGGTTTACATCATGCTTGGATCATGACCTCCTGCCTCGAGGTCTAGCATCAGAGTGCCGTTCCTCTCCACCCCCTGACCGGATGTGGTGTCCGGTGTCCCCTCGCCCTTGCGCTGTCCCAGGGTCCTAGTGCCCATGTCCTGGACACAATAGGAGGGAGGGGCAAGATAGAGAGTAAGAGATAGAAAGCAAGGGAGGGTGGGGCAAGGTAGAGAGTAAGAGATAGGGAGGGAGGGGCAAGGTAGAGAGAAAAATATACAAATAGGGGGAGGGAGAGGCAAGTAAGAGATAGAAAGAGATGGAGGGAGGGGGAAGGTAGAGAGTAAAAGATAGAAAGAGGGAAAGAGGGGCAAGGTAGAGAGTAAAAGATAGAAAGAGAGGGAGGGAGGGGCAAGGTAGAGAGTAAGAGATTTGAAACGGGGGAGAAAAGGAGCGAGAAAATATGGAAGGAAATAGAGGCCACAAGGGGACGAGGTGAGTTGGGGCTGGTTTGAGCATTTTTGTCATATGTGCTTTAATTTCCCCAGTCTGGCCATGTTAAAATGGCGCAGTTCCTAAGTTTGCAAAGCCACAGAGATGTCGTTCTCAGAAGCCATGCATCAATCACTTTGTTTTCTGCTAATAGCTTTTCCCAAACAGGCCTGGAACTCTCGGATTCAGCCTGTTCAGATGGCCCTCATGACTGGGTGCTTTGTAAACACAGGTGCGCGACCTTTGCCACCTCAGAGCCTCACCAGTGAGGAATGCTGTCCCGTGGACAGGGACGGGCCCTTCCTCCTGGCGCGAGCCTGCCGGACGGTGGCCTTGCCAAGGCAATTAATCCCGTGCCTGGGATAAATGATTAACTTGAGCTCTGCGGCTGCAAAGATTAATGCAGCGCCGTCCCTCAGCTCTTCAAAATGTGAGCCGTGGCCAGCCCGAGGAACGCCGAATCAATCACTGAAACGCACTAATGCATCCCTTTCCAAGCACGTCACAAATATATGAGATTCAAAATGGCGTTATTAATAGAGTGTGTCTGAGGGGGCGGGTGCAACAGGTGTGCAGGCAATCATGGGATGCTGCACTCCGACCAGTACTACATGTACTTGAACTCTGAATATTGCACAAACTATTTCCAGAAGTGGCGTTTCCAGGGTTTTTAGTTTCTGTCTGAAGACAAGTATCTCCCTGCCAATGTCTGGTTTAGCTGGTTTATGGTCTCGCTCGCATGTTCTTTATGAAGTGCATAGTTTTGTGCGCCTCATCTCGGATTTCAAGGTTGGGGAATACGCTCACACACTAATCCTTTATGGGTTCCAGAGTAGCGTGCCACATGCCAATAAAGTGTTTCAACACCCCATCAGGGTTACAAGCACTATATAAATGCAAACCTTTTTCCCCTTTTCCATTTTCTACCCTCCCCAACCCTTTTCAATCCAAACAATTGACTAACATATCCACCACCCAAATTACTTTCATGTTTCACCATACTAGTTCAAAACTAATCTTTATGGGTGCCAGCGTAGTGTGCTACTCCCCAAAAAAGCACTTCAAACCCCCATCAGGGGTAGCAAACGCTATATATATATATACAAACCTCTTTACCTCTTCTATCCCGCCACCTACCCTTCGCTATTCAAATAACAGAATAACATATCCACCACTCAAATTACTTCATATTTCACTATACTAATTTTCAACACTAATCATTTATGGGTTCCGGAGTAGCGTGCTACTCACCAGAAAAGCGCTTCAACACCCATCAGGGATAAAGGTGCTATATGAATGCAAACCTTTCTTCTCCGTCTATCCCTCCGCTATCCCTCTCACTCCAAATAACTGTCTAATATCCACCACTCAAATTACTTTCCTATTTCACCATACTAATTCACCACTAATCCTTTATGTGTTTCCGGAGTATCGTGCTACTCGCCAAAAAAACAACTCTTCAACTCCCCGTCAGGGCTAACAAGCGCTATATAAATACAAACCTTTTTTCCTCTTCTATCCTTCTGCTATCCTTCGGAACTCAAATAACTGACCAACCTATCCACCACTTAAAATTACTTTCATGTTTCACTATACTAATTCAACACTAATCCTCTATGGGTCCCGGAGTAGCGTGCTACTCGCCGAAAAGCGCTTTGACACCTCGTCAGGGGTAGGAAGCGCTATATAAATGCAATTACAATACATACAGAGGGTGGCCAGACCAGGCAGACTTGAGCCTTGTTTGAGGCAAAGGCATGACTCTGGCTCGGCCCTGGGGCCGAGTTGAATGGGGAGCCACAGTCTAGTCATCACACATCCCTCTTCTCCCCTCCCTTTGAGTTGGTACAAGAAAACAACACATGTACCATCCGTCATACTGAGCTTGACAAAAATGTGTATTTTATCCCCTTGTACAGAACTTGCAGTTTAAATCAAAGCAGAACAATAAATTAAAAATAGGCTTTGCAGATCCAAGCGATCTGTGGATGGCTTGACACGTGGTTTGGACTTTGGGCCAAGCCAGACCCCAGGCTTTGGGCCGGTTTTCTCTCTGACTTCGCCCATCAAAACATACTTTCTTATTCATTACATGGTTTTCAAATTTTAAATGGGTCTCAGGTGTTAGTAGGATCAGTCAATAGACCTTAAAAGTCAATGCATTATCGAGTAAACCAATGTGCGAAATTTCATGCAGCAAACTTTGTGAAGTTTTTTTTTGTTTTTAAAACTTTGTAAGTATTGCTAACCTCAAGAAGGTTGCAAGGTTTTAGAAAAGTGTGGGGAAACACAGACTGCAAAAGCAGCTTTCACATTAAGCAAATCCATCACAAAATGCAGCGCTTATTGAGAGAATGTCCTCATAAATAGAATTTTGCTTGAAAATGATTTTGCAAAAACTTTACCTGAAAGAAATTCCCCCCACAGAAATCTTTATAAGAATTTGAAAAATAAACCTTTGCATAATTTGTAGACTTTGCAAAACTTAAAGGCTAAAATGCTTGTGATTGAATGGGTCCCACAAAGCAAGGAGGATGAACCACCTGTAATCCTCTCACATTTTAATCGCCCAGCAATGTATTGTAAAATACATGAATAAATGTTCAGATACAAGGTGCTTCGACCCATACATATTTCTTCTTTTAAGTTGTGTGACCCTTTAGCGCCGCCTTTCTAAAAGTCCATGCAAGAATAAAATAGGTTAGGAAGGCAGACTGATGGTATGAGACAACTCTAACTTGAATCGTCAAGAAATTGGAGGACCAGAAAAAATTCTGGTGTGTTGAGTTTCATTTGATTCACCCAGGGCAGTTTTGTGGGTCACCATTTTTGTGATTTTAACACCCTCCTTCTAGATTTTTACATGTAGGGAGTGTGTACATGCCCTGCAGTGCAGAGTTACCTGGTGTTATTCAGTTTGTTTTGTAGAAGTTAAGTGTAGGGAGTTAGACATGATTTATAAAGAAAGATCCATTGTTTCATCAAGGGTGTCCATTTTATGTCCAAAAGGGCCAAGTGCACGCCAGATTTATACAGTACAGCATACGGTAAATGTACTTGTATATAGTCTGGGTGTAAATAATTTATTTTCTGGTGCACAGGAGTTTCCGCGAGAGATCATATTCCTTTACCCCTCCCCCACATGTAGTGTTTAATATACTAAAGCTAATAAATAATAGTCAAGTAGTGTTCATGGGCTAGGTTGTAGTTTTCTGCAACCCACGCCCTCCCACTTCCTCCTATCCCACATGGGTGCCTTTCAATATTCACTTTCTTTCCTATTGTCGCCTTCCCAGGGATGAGATGTGATTTCTTATCTTACATGCTTTATCCCACGCTTAGCCCCACTTGAAGTGTGTGATCCTGGGCACACATAACATATTTCCTTGAACCTCTGTTCTGTTATATAGTATAGAGTTAAAAAATAAACGTGAATTTGGTTTATAAAGACAGTTATCGTGAATATTGATGTCCGCTATAGCCTTTTTGTCTTTGACGTGTTGTTTGTAGGGTATACAGGTCAAAAACAAGCAGTAAAAAGTAAATAAAAAGTTTTTACCCGATCACCATTCAAAACTAAAAACGTGCATGTTCCTTGCTAGCAGTGTTGAACCTTCCAGAGAGACGGCCTCGGCCTGCTTCTCCTGGGGTGCGTTGTTGTTGGGGAGCCGTGAGGAAGGTCAAGGAGAAACCTGAAAGCAGATGTCAGCTGTCATTGCCGTGACAGAGTAATGTGTTTCACCCTCAGGCTGCAACGAGCCGAGCTGCCTGTCTGTCAAGGGGCTGGCCCAGGCCTCTGATAAGGATCTGAAAAGCACCCTCGGCCTTCTGGGCCCTGCCTCTGCCTCCAAGAAAGTGAGCTAGTGAGTTACTCGGTTTGTTATAAAATAAAGTACATGCAGGGCCTATGATTTTCTTGGGAACTCGCCCTCGGCAGTGCATTCGTGGTTGCCGAATACAAAGGCGGCCTATGCTTAATTCTAAACAAATGCCTCCATTTCCTCTTCATCTCACTCTTTAAATGCATTTTCACCCCTGCTTTCAAGCATTCTTCACTGGTTTCCTTTTTATCACTTTCTTTTTCTTTGCCCTCTTTTCTGCTTTTCACGCTCTCTAACTCTAGGTGAAAAATAACTCTTAATCCATAAAAATAAATACCGTCACAAATTAAGCACTGATGATAAAGAACTCACTGTTAACACCAGTGCTTAATTTGTGACGGTATTTATTTTTGGGACATTTAGTTATGAAATAGTTACCAGGCACCTTAAAAGGCGAATTTCCTAACAGCAAAAGTAGAAAGGCAGTGATCTGAGTGCAGCTTGTTTTGGTCAAACTGTCCCTCACACTCAGGAAACACACTGCAGAGGCAATCGTGACGTCATGGAACAACAGTGGTAAAAAAAAATTAAAAATTAAAAACAAAATCCCAGCATTCTACTTTTTGTTACCAACTTGAGGACTTGGCAATTTGTGAGTGTGTCCTGAAAGTCTGACACTCTCACCACCCCACACAAAGCTGTGTTTTACTCTGTGCTTGCCAAACAGACAATGTCAAGTCAAGTCAAAGTTTATTGTATGATTAATTAAAATCGTTACAAATATCCCCAGAAAAAAACACAAAAATAAATAAAATATCCTTACATTCGCTGTTAAAACCAGACAACATTGATAATGTCCCAATGGTAAAAAGAGTGTGTGCTTAACCGACACATAAAATGTTATGAATGCAATAAATGAAATAAAATCCAACTTCCATGATCCTACTGACTAGATTAATACTTGATATGTTTTACTTTCAGTCCATTTATTACGCAGCTGGCTCCGCTGGGCCCATGCCCGGATGATCACACCTCTCTGTTCTCCTCCAAGTCGGCTTGCCTTAAAAGTTTTCTTACCTTTGCCATGTATTTTACTCCCTGGCAGGCCAGAATTATGGAGGAGCCGTCCAGCCAGCGTTTTACCGCTTGCCTACACGAGACAATGATGTCAGGCCAATTCAGAAAGATGTTTCTGTGAAAAGGTGTCCCTGGTTCATGCATTTTCTCCAAGGAAAAAAAATATAGCTCTGTTAACTGCCCCCAAAGTGTGCAAAGTACAGAAGTAATTCAGAGTGTTGCCAGACTACCCCATATCCTATATCCAGTCATGGCCATTCCTTTTACTCATCATTTTCATGGGGTGTGTAGGGCCAATTGGTTCAACTGAAGCATAAACACTAGATCCCCTCACGTGAAAGAGTGGAAGAAGCTAAAGGGAAACAGATCTGAGTGAGGAACGCCCGGTTTTAGCTGATTGGGCTACAATTAAAAGGTTAGCTTGATGTCACTTTGAACAAGTTTTTGTCTTTCAGAGACAGGTGGTTCGAGGTGAGTTCTGTCTTGGAGTTCCTCGGTGTGATGTCGTTTTCAGGCTTTCTGCTAATACAGCGAGGGGGAGGCAGAAACTGCAAACACTGAACACAGCAGGCAAACACAGATGAGACAATACCCAGTGCGCGAGGCCCTGCTGTCTCGTACTCGGGGAACGTGTGGGCAAGATCCTAACAAGACCTCTTGATTCCTTCATCTCTAGCTGCGCCGCCAGTCCCCATGTGCTCCTCCTCAGAGTCCCCCCATCAGTACGAGTTTCTAGGTTGTTGAACAAGCGCGGCGTATACTTTGCCTCCCGTAGCCTTTATAAAAGCGGGTCTTGTATTCAATGGCTATATCAAGCGTCGGTGCTGCCGCCTGGATGTTTTGTGGGGACCTTATTCTCTTCCTCCTCTTGAATGAATGCGCACACTGCACGGGGAGCTCGAGCCCGCCACACAATATGTCAGAAAATCTAGACACACTGCTCGACTGACCGGAGCCTGCGCATACCCCAGCGGGGCGGCCTTGCGCCTCCTGCGCCGCGCATGCATCTGAAATGTCCTGGGGGCTACACAAGATGTCAGTGGGTCACCACCCTCCCTGCAGAAAGCGTCGAGCAGCCTTCCAAACACCGTCTCATGGAAGCAGCTCCTGGTCGCAAGCGTTGGTCTCTAGAGTGGGGGTGAAGGGGGGAAGGGGGGTAGAGAGTGACGGGCGTTGATTCAAACATTTCAGGTGACTATATATGAGTGCAGCTCACGTTTTTTAGGGTTAGTGAGTCACAACTGAGTGGAAATGAATGTCACGCACAAACTTTACTGCCCTCTCTGGCGATTGTGCTAATCGTCCCTTCATTGTGCCTTTGGGCTTTAACAGTGATTAGCTGCCCTTTCTCTTTAGTGTGCTTTGGAGGGATCAACACTTGTTAAGTTACCAACTACCCACTCCCCACCCTCCATGTTAATTTGCCTTCAGTAGGAGCTCATAATTGCAGGGTCATTAACGGTCGCTGTCAGTTTTTAACAGACCTGCTCCGACCATATCATATCTTCATCACTCATTGAAGACACCAGTCCTCGAGCAAGCCTGCCCCTTGCCCCCTGCTCTGCACTTCCAGTGATCTCAGAAGACAGGCAAACAACAGGGGCTTACGGCACCCCGAGCCATCTGATGGGCTTAGCCAGTCTAGGCGCTTGATGGAGGGTGGAAATGACAAACAGATAAACACGAATCACTCTTAGTTCTAACGCACGTGGCTGTTTGTCTAACCACGGGCCTCACAGATTTTCACTAATTGTGAAACGGTGCCTACAAAGAAGCGCACACATATGTTTATAGGATATATACTTCACTGGTACACGCAGCAATCCCTAAAACGTATTATCGCCTCACCCCCAAATCAAAGTACACCACCCTCCCTTTATTCTAGTCAAGGTGAGAGTGGGTGTTTAGAGGCTGTAAGCATTGCCCAGTGGCTCTCCACCAATGGATAGGAACAAATGGCCACTTACTTACTGGTAAAAACGTGGTCAGCAAAGGAGAGGAACACGGCTGTTTGATGCCCGAGTCCAGGCGCTACAGATAGCGGAAACCATTCCTCGGCAGTACCTAACTCCGAGTATGGCTGCCCCAGGGTCACTCAGTGCGGCAGGGGCTGTTCGGATCTCTTTGAGGTGAGAGGTGGTGGTGCATGTTTCAGTCACAGTTACATTGCAGCTTGTCAAAGAGTTAAATTTAAATCAAACTCACCGGACAGTACCAGAGACTAGAACAAATACAACTCTGGAAACGACGACGGCGCCCTCCCCCGCGCCCAAACAGCCACATGGTGGTTCAGTTTAATGAGGCACAGTCAGAAGGGTAAAAGTGAGCGCCGCCGCTTCTTGCTTCGAGACGCCGGGTTGTGAGAGTCCACGGGTCCGCCGAGGTTGATTTCCGCTCCAGGGCAGTGGGCGCTCGTGCCTGCCTGGACCCTTCTAGGCGAGCACCGGCAGTCTCTCAGCCCGAAGCGGTCACGGTATGAATGTACCAGCGAGACAAGGAGTGCTGCGATTAGACTGAGAGAGAGCTATAGAAAGAAAGAGCGAGAGAGCGTGAAAGAAGGGAAGAGAAAGCAACGGAGATGAAGGCGGTGGATAGAGATGGAGAGAGAAAAATAAATAGAGACAGAGCGATAGAAAACGAGAGAGAAAATCACATGAAGACGGAAGAGAGGGAGATGAAGGGAGAGAGCGGGAGAGAGATGACGACAGGAGAAGAAGGTGGGAGAGAGCGCAGTAGACAGAGTGAGGTGAATACTGAAAGAAGGAAAACAGAAGAGTGGGGATGAGAAACAGAACGGCAGGAAGGCAGGAGTGCGAGGCGTGTGGGGAGAGACAGAGCAGGGGGAGAGACAGAGGGTTCAGAGTCGAGACAGGGAGTCAGCGAAGATGGTGGAAGAGAGACAGGAATGAAAGAAAGTCTGATAGATTGCGTTCGAGAGAAGGACATTGAGGATGTGGAGGAGAAGAGGGTGGACAGAAAGAGTGAGAGGTTGGGGGGGGGGCAGACATAGAGACAAGGGTCCGAGAGGTGATGGGTCAGAAATAGAGAGGGAAAGGGAAACTATGGAAAGAGAAAGAAAGATTTTCTTGAGAGGAGAGAGCACGCGGAGACGGGGATTGGGGATGAGACTGGCGCGTTCATGGAGAGGGGTGGGACAAACAGAGAGATACAAAGGGATCGTGGAGTGAGAGAGACAGGGAAGAAATACAGATATTTAGGTGTGTGGGAGAGGGGAGACAGAGACTGAGGGAGTAGTATATGTTAGACAAACAGATAGATAGATAGATAGATAGATAGATAGATAGATAGATAGATAGATAGATAGATAGATAGATAGATAGATAGATAGATAGATAGATAACCAGCGAAAGAGACTGTAAGAAAGAAACAGACGCCCGCAAGTTGGAGGAGCAGAAGTTCATTCAAAACCACGCCCATTTCTGAATGAAATTATGAAAATAAGAAACACCTTTTATTGTGTTTTGGGTGATACTGTTTCTGGGGCCAGCGCCTGCCTATTAGAATACAAGGGCATGTACAGATGTGAGAGGTGCTGGAGAGAAAGTGTCCCGCCAGTGAGGGGTTAAAGAGACTGCCTGCCTGGCCTCCTCGCACTCCATACGCTGCAGATTGAGACAGAGCGAGAACGGGGACACGAAGGGGACTCTCATTCGAATGGATGTCCATAAGGGTCTTTCGGGAGAGCGGTGGTCGGGACAAGGACGGAGGTAGAAGGTGAAGAGACATGTTGGCGTATGAGGGATAAACAGGAGGGTGAGGGGAGAAAGAGCGAGTGAGGAGCTGAAACTAAGAGAAACAAAAGAGGGCGAGAGAGAGAGAGGGGCGGCTAAGCGAGAGAGAGAAAAGGAGAGTGTGGGGTGAGAAGAGAAGAGGACAGGGATCCTGAGGGAAGGGTGAGGAGAAAGAGGTGAACGAGGAAGAAGAAAGGCAAGCAGGTGGAAACAGAGAGCGTTAAAGACGAAGGAGATAGGGGAAGTAGGACAGATGATGTGCATGAGAGAGAAAGAGAGAGAAAGGTGAAGGGAAAGAGAAGCAAATTGAATTAGATGAAGAAACGAATGGGGAAAGGGAAGGCATGAATAGAACGCGCAAAGCGAGAGAGGTGTGTAGTTTGTGTGGCAAGAGAGAAATAAAAAAGAGGGGGAAAGACGGGTGTGTGAAGAGGAAAAGAAAGGAGACGGAAAGAGAGGGGTAGAGAAAGAGGGGCCCATCACGTGAAATCGTTTCTCTAAACATCTTCCCGGGGCGTCAGGCAGGGGGAGGGAGCGGCGCAGGCATAACTCACATTAGCAGGCAGCAGTCGGATCGTGTGAAGATCAGAGTGAATGAGGCGCGGGAGCCGGAGAGACAGGGGCGGGGAGTGAGACAGCCCACAGTCTGCCCAGGTTGCTGATACACAGCGCTCTCATTCCTCAGCCGACCACAGGAGGACGAGGAGGCAAGAGCTGCTGCTTCCGCCGGGACAGTCCCTGGGAGCCCGAGGCCACCCCGCGCCCACCAGCACCGTCCCCCGGGAGGGGGGGCAGAGGGAGACCGGAGAGCCGCGGTGGGATGCCAGAGCCCTGGGCGGACCGCAGAGGGAGGCGCAGGGGGCGAGCATGATGCCTTGCCTGCTGCCGACTGCCAGGAGGAGCAGGGGAGAGGAGGAAGGCGGCGGCGGAGGAGGAAGAAGAGGTGGAGTGGAAGGGCTCGCCGGGCTGGGGAACCAGCGGCTTAGGCAGCTTCAGCCTGCAGGGCTCGCGGGAGGACGGGCAGCCCGGAGAGCGCTGAGCCCGCCCCGCGCTTCATAGCGCCTGGATCTGTGCACTGGGAACCTCGAGGCGCTGGTCCGTCGCCAGACTCGGAGATACATGATATTTATTCGTTTTTGTTTTTTGTTGGAAGATAAGAGTGAGGATTGTGTTGTGACCTGCGCTGCAAACAAGGACTCCAGATCCCTACAGGTACGTGTTATACTGACAACTCTTGCGTGCACCGTGCCTGGAGCTGAACGAACCTGTTTCATTGCTCCAGGATCACTTAGGCTGTTCATTCTCCAAACCAGGGCCTTTTTTGGGGAGGGATAGGGGCCTAATGGCCACAGCTGCCGACTTTAAAAGTGGGGAAAGGACATTCGAGTCCCGGCGCCGGTTCACCCTCCTGTGATTATGTGCAAATCAATTCATCTTCTCATATCTTAAAAAGGGATACTTTGTGCTTGCCTAAATTGGACCAAGTTCATGCTATATAGAACTGCAAGCATATATAACAGTAATAAAAACATGTTTTATAAAGCCGAAACCAAACGCCTCTGTGTGCCTACCTAAATCTCCATGGGTGTGTTCACTAGCTCACTGAGCCGGTCACTGCGTCCAACCCAGGGAATAGTTATGAATTCATAGAAAAAAAAAAACTCTGTGTGTACAGGTCGCCCAACCTGCCCGTTGCCTCACGCCCAGGGCAGATTCCTGTGTGCCTGGAAACCAGGCAGCACCTTTCACTGTCTCGGTACCGAGCCTTTTCACTACTGAAGACTGGCCAGGCATGTCCCAGTCTCCAACCCAGTGGGTAGCCCTGTGTGCCGGAAACCACTGGGCGCTACTTCCCTAAAATAACTCCCTGCGGCTGCTCACTGCCACCGTGCATGACACTGCCTCGCACCTAGTGAATCTTTATTTAACTGACACAAACTGTCTTCCTCACTGCCTGTGACTCAGTGAGCCTGCTCACTGCCTAAAACCGAGACTATTCCCTTCACACAAACTCACTGAATCTAGCCGCCGAGTGGTGACACACTGCGCGATTCAGCTCTTTGAATCTCACTGGGTGTAAGGTGCGGCTTGAATTTCAAGCAATCGTGTTCACTGTCAGACTGTCGCTTATCAGCCCCAGTGACTCAGTGTCACTAAGTCTTCCAAATTGCCAGGAACTGACTAACTCATTTTCACTGCAATAAACGCAGACGCCTATTCCACTGCATGAAACTCGGAATGCCTCCTCGTATCTCACTGAATCTGCCTCATTGGATAATAAAACTCGCTGAATGGGAGCATTATTTCGCAGAAACTCAACGGCCTTATTTGAATATCCAGAACTCAACACATCTTTTTCATTGATTAGAAGGCACTGAATCGGTGTCACTGTTCTTAATTCAAAGGAAGCCTCTCCCTGACAGTAGCGCCCTAGATGTCTCTGAAGTTGCAGTGATAATTCTGATGGCTGACACGAACTTTAATTCGGTTACTGCCCAAGGCTGATTAATCTATTCTCTCTCTGAAACCGGTCTTGCTAAAAATACAGCTGTGTGACAGCGCTTCTAAAGGCAACTGTGGCACAGTGACAGCCCTCTCCAGTTACCACCAGTGTGCTGCACACACCTACCTCCACCCGTCTATAGGGCTGTGCTGGTTAACCCGGGAAGGGAATATTAGCCCCTGGAGCGTAGGGGTGGGGGGCATTGTGTGTGTGTGTGTGTGGGGGGGGGGGGGGTAAATGCGAGGGGGAAGCAACGGTGCTGAGCACTTAGCGTGATAGGATGAGGGGCTAGGTTCATCAGTAAGATTCGTTTATGAGTTTTCTCGGGGGGGGGTAGCTATTTTTTCACAATGCACAAACGAGAGGGCATCGCAGAAGATCTGTCGGTACGTCAAATGGTGCCTTTAGTGGGTACGTGACGTTGCACTCTGCACCGAGGCAAGGTGACACAGACGGACGCCACATCTATCACGCAGTGTCTCTCCCGCCACCCTCGGAGCCCCCTTCACCTCTCTCCACAGTGGCGCAGCACAAATTGACGCGCTCCCTCGCGGAAGGTTACGGAGGGCCACCGGGTCTCTCACTATATGCTTTGGTCTTGGGCTGGGGGTCCCTCTGAAGGGCTGAGGGCCGTCCTGCGCCGCAGGGACCTGCATTACGCCCCTGTCTGTCTCTCAATGTATCCCTGGCTGACCACATCGCTCTGAGTCTCTGTCCCTCTCACAGCCCCTCCTACACTTCCCTCTCTGTCTCGCTCAACTGCTCTCTGACGTTCTCTCTTCACCCCCTCGGGTTCTCTCCTTACCCAGCTCGCGGCACCCTCCTCCACAAGAGCTCTCCCGCCCGTTCCCTCATCTCTCGTCTCACCCACAAAAGCTTTATTTTGGAATATTCCCCAGCGACGCTCCATCCAGCCTCCAGCAAAGGGCGGCAAGAGACTAAAGCGCGCCATTAGGTCTTAAGAGGTGTCAACTACACCTCCTAATATCCATCGACAATATGATAAACAAGCAATAAGCGTCCTTTATAAATTGCATTCGAGACGTCAGAATCCACTTTCTGCTCTTTAAATGTGATTTAATCTGCCACAAATCTGCTGGTAGTCTGTTATTAGCCCAGGCTGCTGCTTTTTCAATGTATGCAAATCCCAAACTTCGCTCTAGCAGGCATGCGGTGAGGCGGAGGAAAGGGGGGGCTGTATCTGTAATAAAAATAAGACATTAAATCCCAGCGGCGGACCCCGCCCCATGAGTGATTACACCGCGGCACCTCTCGGGTCCCGGGAGAGGATCCGGCGAGCTGTCACTGCTGAGAGGCCGGCTCGCCCGGTCTGCAGTGCAGCCTGAGGGATTACATGTCACTTCCAGCCGGACCATCTGCTGGTCACAGACCACCCCCGCCCTCAAGGACGCTGCGTGCGAGCCAGAGCAGGGGCCCCGAGGTGGGGAACAGGGAACACATGTAATGCAGGGAAACGGGTTAGGGAGCAGGGCACATATCCCCCCTGTAATCTCTTGGGGGGTGGGGGGGGGGTTCGATGAAGCAAACAGGGAACGTGTCCCCGAGGTAATGAGGAATTCATTCGGGTTAGGGGTCAGGGCAACTTTCCTCACCGTAATCCGGATGAGGACCCGGGGAGGGGGCTCCGGTGAAGTGATCAGTTCACATGCCCCCCCCCCCTGTAATCCGGTCTAGGGACGCGGAGCAGGGCAGGGGTTATGCCTGTAATCCCGGTTGGGCATTCGAGGAGAGAAGCAGGCACACAGATGTGCTGTAACCATGGACTGGGACTCTGTGTGGTGAGCAGGGCAAACGGATGCGCTGTAATCCTGGATTGGAACTCTGTGCGGGGAGCAGGGCACACAGATGCGCTGTAATCATGGTCTGGGTCTCTGTGTGGGGAGCAGGGCAGGGCTCTGTAATCCCAGATAGGCATTCGAGGAGACAAACGGGCACACATCCGCGCTGTAACCATGGACTGGGGACTCTGTGTGGGGAGCAGGGCACACAGACGCGCTGTAATTATGGCCTGGGACTCTCTGTGGGGAGCAGGGCACAAAGATGCGCTGCAATCATCATGGACTGGGTCGCCCTGTGGGGAGCAGGGCAGGGCTGTTGCCTGTAATCCCGGATAGGCATTCGATGAGACAAACGGGCACACATCCGCGCAGTAATTATGGATAGGGCCTCTGTGTGGGGAGCAGGGCACACAGACGCGCTGTAGCCGGTATAGGGGGTCCATGGAGCGGGGCTGTGAGTAGATACCTTTTGTAATCCTGGATGGCGGCCGCCGGAGGGCAGGATTGATTATATCCTTGCTGTAATCCGGGATAAGGCTCCTGGGTGAGGATTAGTGACCATATAACCCTGTAATCCCGAATAGAGCGTACAAGGTGGGCAGCAGGTCACGTGTCCTGGCTGTAAACGCGGAGTGGGGCGCGGGGCAGGTAGCAGGGCAGAGACCCTGACTAGAGTCTCGTATGAGGGCTTGAGGTGGGAAACAAGACGCATACCTGCGCTGTAATCACGGACTGGGACTCTGTGTGGGGAGCAGGGCACACATCCGCGCTGTAGCCGGTTCAGGGGCCTGCGGAGCCGAGCAGTGAATGCCACCCCTTTGAAGACTGGATAAGAGCCAGCAGAGGGCGGCAGTGGAATTATCCTGGCTATATTCTGCGATAGGGTTACCTAGGAGGGGAATAGATGTTATATCCCCCTTTAATCTGGGACAGAGTATTCAAGGTGTGTGGGAGGTCACATATTCCTGTCTGTAAACCAGGAATGGGACGTGGGATGGGCAGCAGGGCACATATGCTGCCTCGAGTCCTGGGTAGGGACCCTAAACTAGGAACGTATCTGCGCAGTGATTATGGAGGGGCACAGAACTGGGGGCAGAGCAATAACCAGATATAATCCCGGGTTAGGAGTCCCTAGAAAGGCAGCACTGAACACACCTCTGCTGTAATCCAGGATAGGGGCTCTAGAAAGGGAACACTGGACGCATTACTGCTATAATCCAGGATAGGGGCCTTAGAAAGGGAACACTGAACGCATCTCTGCTCCAATCCAGGATAGGGGCCCTAGAAAGAGAACACTGGACGCATTACTGCTATAATCCAGGATAGGGGCCCTAGAAAGAGAACACTGAACGCATCTCTGCTGTAATCCAGGATATGGGCCCTAGAAAGGCAACACTGAACGCACCTCTGCTGTAATCCAGGATAGGGGCCCTAGAAAGAGAACACTGAACGCATCTCTGCTATAATCCATGATAAAGGCCCTAGGCGGAGTATTGGTCAACATATTCGAGCTGTAATCCGACTGGGGTCCCTGGGTGGGGTGCATATTCGCAAAGTAATCCGTGTCAGGTCCCTGCTGTGTGGATAAAGGCCCCCTGCCACCGCCTTTATGGATAAAGTGCCCCTGAAGGGTAATCCATGACAGGCATCCAGAGTGAGGGGAAGGCACCGACCCCCGCAGTAATGTGATCCTGGTGCCTCTGGGTGGGTTAAGGACTCTTGACTCCACGCAGTCAGGGATTTGGGGTGGTGAACGTGGGACCGATGTGACGATCTTTATGGTAATGCAGGATAGGGGCTGAGAACAGTGAACCATGGACCGTCGCTGTGTTCCAGGAAAGGGCCCTGGGGTCTAGATCCAGCACCGCGCAGGTAAGAAGTGCAGCTGCAATTAGTGCAGCAGGTGCAGTGATACCGAGGCCCGCTGCTCCCCAATTATATTTTTTAACCAACAAAACTTTAGATCACGCGGCATTTTCCTCGCTCGTCTTGGGGTTTATGGAGCCTTTGCTGCGCCTCAGGCACGCGCCGGCCTATTAGCGCGTTTGACCCCGTGGCCCCTTCACACCCCAGTGATCAACAACCCTTCTGCATCGATAAATGCAAATGTGTGTCCCGATAGGACTCTGTTTTTTGTGGTGGTGTGTGTGTGTGTGTGTGGGGAAGGGGGGGGGGTACTCGGCTGCTGTATGCATGTCACATTTGACAACAGGGACGTTGTTGTATGCATGTCACTTTTGACAGCAGGGACGTATACTGCAGAGACTGTCATGGGGTATATGGCACAGGGGGTGGATGGGGGTGGGGCAGACTTAGCTTAGAGAAGAGGGCCGCGGGTCTCGAGGGTCTCAAGGATTCACCGACACAGTCTTGTATTGAACGATTAGCCGAGCTCCTTAACCCTTTGACAGCCTTGCCGCTTCAGGGTGATTTCCTTCCCCGATTTGGCGCGGGTAGGTGGCGTTCTGGGGCGCCAGTGCGTGCCTCACCTCATCCCTCCCCGCGCTCACTACACTCAGGAACCAAGACTGGGGGTGCAAACTTCACAATATGAAATCAGAGTTTCGCCTCCGTCGCTTGCCGAGGGTTAGGGCGGCTCTCCTGTCAGAGTACACGTTCCTGCCTGTGCCGGGGAGAGCTGGACGGCCATAATTCACCAAGCCGCCGTCAATGCACTCTGAAAGGAGGCCGCGCTGAGAGCCGGGGGGACATTTTATGGGGCAACAGAAAACACCACCGACCTCAGCACAAACGGCAAAACTGCGCTGATCGCAATACGATAAATACATTGGCGCCTTCCCATTAAGCAACTCTATTCACCTTCTCACAAAACGACACACACACAACACACGCACACAAACTGGCACGCATCTAGAAGCGAACACTGTCAAACACACAGACGTACACAGGTGCAGAAACGCAACACAAACACGAGCACAATCAGACAGAGTGAGACTCAGACAATTCCAGCCACTTAGAGGACACACAAGTACGTCATATAGTATAAAACAGACACAAGCACGCTAAACGCATATAGAGACACAGCCACCCTTGGACAGACGCACTCAGGAAAAAGACACACAAGCATACACATCAGCAAACATACCCACGCATATTACAGCCACATGCTAACAGGCACACAGGCGTAAAAGCACGCACACACAGAAGCACACACATACATACATTCACACACACACCTAAAACACATTCTAACCCAAATACACACAAACAAGCAGACTCACCAGAAAACAACCACACAAAACGTCTCTCTCTCACGCACACACGTGGACGCACACACTACTGTACCCAGTTTATTATAGATACAGGTGCCTGCAATGTCAGGACGTGCATATTTTTCCTGTTAAATAATGCGCAGTACCGAGCACCTGCCTGGTTGCGTAGAAAAGCACAGTGGGGGCGAGGCGTTATATGTTTAATGCTCCCTGAATGCCATTTCAAGTGGCCACAACTTGCAGCTGAAATCCACCGATATTGGTAGCTGCAGGGAGCATTTGTTTTAATGTGTCACCCAAATGTATCACGTGACAGCTGTTTATCCGAAAAATCTCGACTCGGCAAAACCTGACAGCGAATTGATGGGGAAAATTGGGTTGTGGGGTTTTCTGTAACCGTAAATACACTCTGACCCATTTTCGTGGTCTGCCTGAGCACAGTCCGCCCGGATCGCTCGCGAGCTTGAGGTTTCAAACCACACAGTTCCAGACTCGGCGCATCAGTGACCCCTGCCTGCCACTGCCAGCCACATGCAGACACCACTTCACTGCCCACCCCACTGCACCGAGAGGTCCCGGCCGCGCTGCCCTCAGCTGCCGAGGGTCAGGAACACCCACAGTACCCTGGAAAATGTCCGGGCCTACAGTGTGAGACAATAGCGGGGCACAGCAGTGGTGGCACGGGCCTGTTGCAAGCAAGTCAAATATGCTCTCCTCCTCTGGCTGAGAAGCTAAATTCAGCAGTCACCTGGGTGAACCTGGCTCCCTAACACCTACGTGCCACGGTGCCACTGCACCTGCTGCACTATTAATAGATACAACCTAGACAACACGTCAATAGAGCACAAGTGTAGACCTTGAAGGTTGGTTCCACACACGGTCTCCTCTATAAAAGTGTCTCCCGCACACGCATCGGCACGTCTCAATTACACCTTACACTGTGCGAGAAAAGATGGCCCTTTTTTTTTATAGCTGGACTGTGTTAATTTACTATTTGCCTCTAGTACAGGCACGTCTGGGTAAGTTCCAGATCGCAGAAGTCTGAAAATGCGATGGGAATATTTTAGTTATCCTGAGATTACTGCAATGGGCACAGTTGTGTGTCACTTTCGTATTCTAGTCAGCACCCTAGAAATCCCTGTAGAATGTTATGCCGTCAGCGGTACGTAAAACACAAAAGTCATAATAATGTTAGTGTTGGCTGAACAGATGCTGGTAGACAGCTCTTACAATTCCACAACCTAGATCCACCCACATACACACCTTTCAGCGTACAATGGGTGAGTGCATTTAATACATACTATTTTGGACGACCAAATACCCTGTCCATTATGACCAACACATCACAAAAGTAAACTCATGTGAAATAACAAATTCAGACCAGACGTCTGTCGCAAGAACCACTTGACACTAGTGACTGTTCATTGCAAAGCTCACAGAGGCAGCTTCTAACTACAGCTTAACTGGGGCATGATTTGTCGAGGTGTGCCCTGTATCAAAGTGCTTGTATGTAAACTGGGTGGCTGAGATCTATGGAGCGGAGCAATGAAGATAACCCTGGAGTACCAAGCCCTTACGGTTTGTCTCACCTCCACAACTTGAACAATAATCCAAGTCAATCTTTCTACATGTGCTCTAGTTTAGCTGCCTTACTGCCAAAGTGTGAAAAGTTGATAGTATATAATCACACTATGTAAACTCACATTGAGTGCTTAGGCATGCTAGAAGTGCTTCAGTTTATGGTGTTTTTTTAAACACTTCTCCTTAGTTACCTGTGGAGCAAATGGCGAGGCCCGAGTGACGTAGAAGGCCACAACGACTTCTAGGAAAGACAGTCACACACATCTGGTTCTTGGCCTATCTTTAAGTAGCTGTTAGAAAAGACTGCTGACAGCTAGTGGCCAGTACAGAAACCCCATGAGGCTCTGCTGGGCCTAATCCACTCTTTTAATGAGACAACAAGCGCATTATATATTACTGTACCATCATTGGCTTAGAGATATCGGTACAATAATTCACCAGTTTCAACAAGAACCGTAACTTGTGCATCATATCCACACATATCCGCACGCTGGGTTTTTATATATTTTTAAATCACATTTGAAGAGAAGTTCTACAGTGAACCCTGGCCGTAGGGCAGTAAACCGTATACAGTATATTGATGACAATTTTTGTTGGTGCTGTAAGCCTGGCCTGCTATTATATTCACCTTCTCCACGAAAGATAGAGTGAAGAACTAAGGCATGGCATGTAGCATTACTGTGGTAAATCGGTCCATTGTGGGATTCTTTTAGTTTCGTATTCACACAGTGAGGAAGATGTGCTACACTTTTAGGGCTGCAGCACAATTAAGTTAAGAGTCCTTTCAGGGCATGGTTTCTAAAACTGGTCATGGAAGTGACCCACTGCTCACGACTATCATGTCGCGACTCCACTGCTTAAAATGTTAACACACAGAAGTCTGTTATAGCCTTACGGCACCATTGCAGCCTTCTGCCAAGCATGACCTAAGTGGCACCAAAGCCCTACTTGGCTCGTGCCCCATAGGGTTCAAAAGCCCTGATGTTAGGGCACATGATGTAAAGACAGTAGACATCATATATAGGGCAAATGCTTGACACCATTTAGCGCTTTAGGATATTGAAATGCTTTAAATAACAAAATACCAGTCTGAGATGGAAACATGTTCTCATATCCACCCATCTATATATATATATACATATATATATATATATATATATATATATATATATATGCAATTTTGCATTTCGCTGCTCTAGGGAAGGTGCGTAATCAACCCGCGTTCTCCGGCAGGACTACAGTGGAGCTGTCGTTCAAGGCATTTTAGATAGCATCCAACACAATGAATGCAGACTGTGTCAACGCATATTTCGACTTCAGTGTTGGTGTGTTTGCTTTATATCTGTTTTCTGGCTTCAAGTTAGTATAACACTACCGAACATTGCAAATGACTGCTTAGGAAATTATGGGCTATGGCTCATTTGACTTTTCAGGAAACTCTGTTACCCTTGCAATCAGTCGGTGTTTATTGTCAAAGAAAAAGCAAAGTCCATATTTACCTGATTCTGTTTAGGTTAATGTTACAACCCCTTCCTATTTGTCAGACATTAGAGGCAGCAAGCTAACACTAGAGTGTTGGGATTAATTAATAATGGCCTGTAATTCAAACGCAGATGAAAGCATGGCTTTGAAACTTAATTCAACAAGCCAACGCTTTGTAAAATTAACGTGTATAAAACTGAAAGAAATCATTGATCCCGGTGATCAACCCAGAAAAAATTAAACAGACTGATACTTCAAATTAAATTAGTATAGGTTCACAGTTGAGGCGACTTTAAAGAGAGGAGTCTCAAATAAAATGAATTGAGGTGGACAATGGGTTCTGTGGCAAGTGTTAATGATAGATGAATGGATGCACTGTCATTGTGTGTGTTTCTGTGTGTGTATCAACATGCGAGTCCATGCATGTGTACCTTGATAGGTTTGTGTGTCTCCTTTTAAGTATTTGTATATGTATATGTGTATTGCGAGTGCATATTTGTGTCTGTGTGTGCTCCTATGTTTGTAGCAATGACTATGTATGTATGGGAGTATTCATGTGTTTGTCTCTGTTTGTAGGCATGTGTTCCAAATATTTGTAAATGCATGTTTGCGTCCATGGTGACTGGTTGTAAAAATAAATCTAGTGTGGAAAAGAATCTATTTCATGTGGCCAGTAAAACAGCACAGTGTATTAATGTGCCTGTACAGACATCCACGTTCCCCCGCGTATCATATGAACTCTGCAAGTCACAGGTTCAAGCCCCACTATCTTTTACTCAGCCGTTTCAAATAAAAAACATATTTTAGATTTCTTGTTTTTAGTGCTAGAAAGTACGAAGAGTGCACCCATCAAAGATATGTGAAGATTCCCATTCAGTATAATGACACCATAAGTAGTATTTGATTGGGTGGGCATAGGGCCTGCTATTAATACTCCACTGACTCTTAAGTGGAGTGGTCAGATGTTCTAGAGCATGACAGAGTATTGTGGAAACCAGTGATATCTCTGGTGGGGCATCGGAATTTGAGAATGTCTCATACTCTATGACGTATTGATAGGAGCTATCAAATATTTATTTCTCTTATGTGACAAAAAAACGTTTTTTTTATTATTATCCAGTATCAATGCCAGTGAGTTTCTGCATTTAGTATCTCTAGCTAGGCTGAATGAAGCAATTCCAAAGAAACACTTTGTGGGCCTTAAAGTCAATGAGTATTGGCGCTACTTTTGATACCTTTTTATGCACAATTAATACCTTATAAACTAGCTTATTAACACATTTACATTTCATACATAACTTTTTTTTAGATCCCAACAAGTGGTTTTAACCAAATCGTAATGAATCCCGAGGGAAAAGCTTCACATTAGTACTGATGTGAAGGATATGCACATATCTGTTCAAGTCTGAAATGCCATGTTGAGCTTCTATTCTTCTCCGATGCAGTATTTGATCCATTCAAAGGACCTATAAACTCCAAGAAGGACCACTGCATCATTCATAAAGCGTCCTAACGTCAGACACTTCACCATCTTAAAGCGAAAGCCATTCAGACATTTGTGCCCACAACCAACTAGACAAACTCTTGAAATGGATCTGACGTCCAAAAGTCAGCCACTGGCCTTTATGCCCAATGGTATTTTCTCAATTTAAGGCCTTCACTTCTGAAACTGCCTTACTGAGAAAATTCTAACTGCATTTCTGAAAGGTCTGCCAACTTTCAAAACGTTTTTTTAGTAGCTACTTTTCTGAATGTAGAGTGGTTGAAGTAAAAAATAAATAAACTGGTTTAATTTGATTTTATATCCTGCTACCTGCCTCGTATCTATTCAAGCAAAGGTAAAATCAGACAGTTGCTGAGTTCATTTGGAATCTAAATAAAAGTCAACATGTCACCAGAGTGGACTCACCGACAACATAATATGTATTGACATTTTAAGACCCTGCTTTAAATGTCCTTCATTTTAATGGCTGTTACCTTCCATTCCATTGTTACTTTCTTTTTAAAACGTAACTTTTAATACTTAACCATTAGTAATATTTTGCTTAACTTCTACATGTATCATCCTTTTCAATTACATTGCACATCTGGTCTGTAGTTTTACCCGGGAGACAGGCGATTACAGCAGTCATATCAAATCAATTTTTTTTTATTGCATCACTAGAAAAATTTCAATTATAAGTTGAATTACAATTATTTTTTAATCATACAAAATCCTTGTAGTTTTGCAATGGTGGCTACCTAGATTACCTCTTCATGTTTTCTTTAATCATGTTAACACTTCTTTTAGCTATTTAGCTTTCAAGAATGTTCCATTTGAACATGTGCATTATGACTAATAATTTTTTTAGGTAATTGTATTGATTTTACCTTTTTAGACACATGTGACCTACTGATATCAGATAGACTTCCCATCTCATTTCTACTAAGAAGTTACCATGGTAAATTTAACCTTGCTAGAAGCATCTGCTTCTTACTAGAGTTAAAGTCGCATTTCCGAGAAGGAGTTTAAGACCGTTGGAGAGTATGGACTTATTCTAATCTATTCTTTCTTTCTTTCTTTCTTTCTTTCTTTCTTTCTTTCTTTCTTTCTTTCTTTCTTTCTTTCTTTCTCTCTTTCTTTCTTTCTTTCTTCCTTTCTTTCTTTCTTTCTTTCCAGTTCTTTTAGGTGTTGATGAATTAGAAGCATACTTTCCATCTATATTTTCATGGTGCATTTTCGGACAAAAAGTTTAATGTTGCAGCCTTAAAGAAATCTAATCAGCTAGTGACTGAGGACATTAAACTTTGGTTCTGTAATTTGTTTGTACTGCTGGAAGTGTAGCATACACAAGATAATGTTTTGGGAATATTGAAATAATAATTTTAGTTTTTGAGCTATCCTTTTTTTGTAACTGTTATGAAAATAGATAAAACAGAAAATATTTTTTTTATGCTGACCTATGTTACACAAGTAATCAAAATTCTCGACTGCTCATGAGGCTAAGATTTAATTATAATTGTCATGAATAGTTACTTTAATGAAAGAAAGCAAGCAGACATGTAGTAAACCTATAAATAGAAAGTTACACCTTTAAGCATAGCATTTATACCACTCTCAAAACGTGAAGATACGTTACAGGGAAATTATAAAACATTCCCTTTGTCTGTTGTTGCTCTACAAACTTGCACACGAAAAGAGTGAACTATTATGGACCAGTAAATAAGATTTTAATTTAATTTCGACTGAGAGTAAATTCATTATTATTAAAACAATCAATAACATCCAAATGATGAAATTATATTGAAAAGATAGCAGACTAATGTTTTAACACTCATTTTACTTTGCTTCACCACATATGAATGGACTATATTCAGAAATGTTTATATTTTTTCCACATAAACTTTGTATTTGGGTATATGTATTAAATATGGGTCAAACTGAGATGTATATTAAACAATTTTAAAAAGGGTCTTCTCGTTGTAGATATTTTTTCTTCAGTATGCTGTTACAGAAAACAATCCAAAGTCACAAGAACAGGATTATTTACATTTTTTGAAAATCATTTTAATTGCTAGGAACAACCACAACTCTATTTGATGTACAGTCATATTTTAAACGTGTGCTTGGATTTGAGGAATTGGCTAGAGTAGATGAACGTCAAACTTATTAAGCCTACAAAACATGATTCATATTTTAAATTAAAATCTCATTTACTGGTCCATAATAGTTCACTTTTTCATGTGCAAGTTTGTAGAGCAACAACAGACAAAGGGAATGTTTTACAATTACCCTGTAACTTATCTTCACGTTTTGAGAGTGGTAGAAATGCTATGCTTAAAGCTATTTTTTGCAGATCTTCCCTCTTACCACTTCTTGCTCTGTGTGCTTAAGTGGAGCTTTTGTACAGTAGAACTGTCCAACAAAACACTTCTGATTGTCTGCAAAAAAGCATAAACCAGATTATATATTTGATCTGTTACATGCATAAAAAAGAATTTTCAAGTATTGGTTGTAATATATACTGATTAGTTGACCTATTATTTAAATTGCTGTCAATGATTTACGAATCTTGGCTCATTTATCTTGTAAACAATTCTAAAGTTGTAAAAACAAAATTCTGAAAAAGTATGAAGAATCCGACTTTTTATCCATGATGGCATGATTACACTTAATCAGTGACATTAAGGGCATAGGTAGCACTGTATAACGTATTTTTGATAACTTACCTTTTATTAAACAGAGCTACATTCAGCCCACAATTAAATGAAAGGATCATTAAATAAAAAGGTCATTAAAGGGCTGATAATAATTTTCCATTTATTTTGGAACACTCATTGCAGCTAAAAGAACAACTCACTAAAAGTGAATCATTGAAGTTTCTTTACGGTTCATCTATGATTCTTATATTTGCATAATTGAAAGTTTAAGCAGAGTGAATGTAAAATATTGCTTAGATGTATGGTATTTTATTGATATGGGATCACATCTATATAATTTGTCATTTAAACTTCAACTTTGTATTGATAGTCTAACAAATATTATTTTTGCTGTGAAATCATTATTTCATGAGCCATGTGATAGTGTAATCAGATATCACCAGATGAGTAAATATGCAAAGACTAGGATAACAATGATTCCTAAAACAAGTTACCGCAGAGGTAATTTTCAATAAATATTTATGGATAAAACATTAGTTTTTACACCGTTAAGTTCAATGATATTCTGGGAAAATATGACATGAGATGTAATTCATGTCATTACCTCTAGTAGTACCAGGATCTAATGCCTGTAATGGAAAGATTATGTTTTCCTGAAAATAGCAATGAGTCATGCTGTGGTAGCTCAATTGAACACTGCTGTGCATAGCAATCAATTGACTGTGACAGCCGCTGGCATATACTTGTCTGACAAATGTGGTACTTTCTTTATATCCTCCCACTACTTGTCTGAAGATTATCTACTGTCCTGCCAGCTGTCATGACCTCACATGGTAAGGACATTTGTCCTGGTTATAGAAATGCCAATGTCAGTTGTCCAGATCTTGCATACTTTGGCAGCCCTTGTTTGTGATTTAGATATCATTGCATCCATCACCAAAGAGCTCTCTAGTGGTAAGAGCTAAGGGGGTACATTCATTTGTGGCATTCACCAAGTGCTGTCTTAGCTCGCCATTTTTTGCTGATCTGTTAGATACGCTTGATTTAGTTCTCAAGGGCTATCAGAATTAGCAACACTTGCCAAAGTGTTGTGTAACTTCGTGCCAGGTGGAAATAACATTTGTTCTACATCACATGTAAAGGTCATTAGATGAATCATACATTCCATTAAAACAATGCAAAGTATTAAGATTAATAGATAGTTATTTGAAATGACTTGTAGGGTTCATTGTGCAAGACACCTCAAGGCACCTACATTTGCCTACAATACCGACCAAATTATGCTGCGATACAGGCTAGAATGTTTATATGGGTAACAGAAAAAGAATAAAACTGGACAACTTAGTGCAGATACATGTTTGTACACCACCAGTTTAGATTTCAGTGGTTACAGATTGCATGGGTCACCCCAGACAAGAGATGCATGGAGGCCTGGTCCATATAGTCATTGTGTTAAGAACGCTGATGATTTGATTTTCGTTGGTTCATTTAAACAATTATCTTTGTTCTCATTGAGGTGAAATCTTTCATTTGCCTTGAGGAAGTCTGCCTTGTACGCATGCATATTCAGAGTTTCCAACACTGAATTTCAGCTTATAGAGCACAGAAGTGTGTAGCATGGTATATAGATACTACACCGTTTTCTTACATAGGTAACACTAGCTGAATGATAAGTCTTGCTGTTCTTTCAAGATGTGTCTGTGCCAGATTGCTCCTGGTCAGACTTCCTTATTCTGATTGTGTGGATGGCAGTCCTCTATACAAAAACGACTTTATTCATTCATAAGGGATTGTATCAATGTAATTACTTTGAACAAACATCCAATAGTGAGAAATTTATAGTAGTTGACTTGGTGCATGCTTTACTACAAGTAATTGTGACCTAGGCTACAGAAAAGTTACAAGTCTTTTTTAACAAATGGTCTTGGGACCATCTCTGTCTTTCTAGAACCTTTTCAATTTGACACGCTTTGTACAAATTGTGCCAATTTCTCATTGTTTGATCTAGGTATTCGATAAATCATACTTCTTGATCCTTACTTCCAAATATTTAATCTGTATTTTAGTACAACCATTGTCAAACTATCAGTTTAGTGTTTGCTAAAATGTAATGCTTTTGATTTTTACAACTAACTTCCTAGTGACATCCCTTAATATTTACATCTCTCTCTTATATGCATAGGATTAGGAGGGTTGGAGGTTGCGCACCACCACTGTTAGATAATTGCTGCCATCTTACTTCTTAATTCTATTTCTTCTTAAGAAGCTTCAGTCTAAGGAAAACATGATTGTTTCCAAATTGTTCCACCAAAATGAAGTACTTGGATTGATGCACCAGTAAAAGGTTATTTTTGTTAAAGATATGGCATTGTCCTCAACTTCTAATTCGATTGAGCCACTCTCCGATCGTAAGCTGTGCTTTGCTTACAGCTAATACTCTTCCTGGGGTTGCTTTTTTGGTTATTTGTGAAGAATAGAAGTATTATCCACGAGTGAAGAAGTCTGGTAGAAAAATATTTCACTTATAATATTCTTCCTACTCCCAAGGGATCGTTTGTTCCTAAGAACATTGCAGTAGTGAGAAGTGTTCATGTAAACACTACAGAAAGTGTTCTTTCTACACGGATAGTTTACAGTTGTGAACATTTTATATGAAATCGTATTATAAGACATTATGAGATATTATAGTTAGAAAGGTTACAGTGGTGGTATGAGAGGCTGGACAGAGCACACAAATTAGAGTTCTGTAGTACAGCAAATGTGAAATGTTTTTTTCTGTAAACACTGCAATAATTATGTGCTGGTCATAGCTGCACCCCAAATATAAAGGAAATGTGGCAAAAAGACATTATGAAGATACGATTTTATCTATTTTTGGTGTTATTATGTATAGAAAACAGACATGAGGCATTGTATGCGTGCATGTGTCATGAAGATGATATTTTGATCACTGACTATAAGAAATAATTACATAATATACTTCACTACATTTATGGGTATGTATTAGAATTCATGGTAAAATGACCCCATGTCCATGACTGTATCCTAAGGCATGTTTCTATGTTTAGTTTACTAAAGATATGTTTGGCCTCAAAGGGTAAATCTTAAATGACAACTCTCAACATATCACTTTTTCATCCTATATAATAAAGATTCAGGGCCTGATTTAGAGTTTAGCTAATGGAGTAAAGACAGACAGGGTGGCTGCCCACCCTAAATTGGGCAAGTGGTCGGATGACTTACCTCTAACTGTCGAAAGGTAGGTCCGAATTCGACCAAGAACCCTTCAGTATTGGCCCGGCGTTAGCCGCCTCTCATACCATTCGAGATTACCAAACAAAGAGGCAGGCGCTGGAGACAGAAGGCAGGAAACAGGAGTTTATTCCGACGGAGCAGAACACGTCAAATCAGACAACAGGGTATCTTCTCGAGGTGCTCTAAACGCATCCTTGAGGCCTGGCCTCTTATACACAGGTTTATTGCTTTATTACATGAAACACATTCTTGTCAATACTTGATGTACGGAAAGACATCCTCGGAATCCCCGCTTCACCCCCGTTCTCACACATATTTACAGTAGAGTTCCCACCTCGACCTCAGCATGTGGTGGTTGTCGCGCAGCTGGACATTCTGCTGGGAACGGGAAAGTGGGCGATCGGTCGGATCTGGAGGTGTGAGGGTATTGATTAACCACCGCTCCTTTGATGTGAGGCGGGGCCCTACTGTAGGGGGTAATAAACTGCATCTGCCGGGCTAGGTGATGGCCTGGGATCGGGCTGGACAATCGGGCAGGGAGGAAGAGGTTATCAAAAAAGGGCCTGTTCTTTGAATGAGATGAAAGAGCGAGGGGGTTCAGCACGGGATGTGGCTCGGAGACAGGGTCGCGCTAGAGGTGCGCTTATGGTCCAAGCAGGAGAAACCGGGGGATGTCGGGGTGCGGGGGAATGCTTGCGAGGCTGGGGTGTGAGGGGGCGACGCGCGCAGGCTATTGGCAGTGGGCAGAGAGGTCGTGACACAAAAATGGCTGCCACCTACTTTCGCGATGGGGCCTAAAAGGGACAAGATGGCGTGGCTACTGTTTTCATGATTGTCGCTCTACTTTCAACAGTGGCTGTGGTGAACATAAATGAACGCCGCTTATGTATACCGATTTTAGTCATTTTCCACATAACGCCCATCTCCCTCTAACCTTTAGACAAAGGTTTATGGCAAAGGAGGAAATGTAAGACCATTAGCGTAAACCTTGTGATCTGTCTACCTCTAATTAAGGCAGGCAGACAGAGAGTTTGACAAAGAGGGTACTACATTGCCATTGCCCCTTTGCCTTATTAATATTAATCTTTAATCCAAACTCTACAATAGCCTTACAGGGCTGTAAACTTGTAAATATGAATCCATCCTCTATATAAGCATATATATATCACAACGACGGTTTGCTTATTTTTCCTATTCTTTTTTGTTCACATTCACTTTGCATGGTTCTTGTTAGTAAATCACAAGTGAATACTTGTACAACATTGTCCTTCACATATTCCTTTGCATTCTAGGCTGTAACATAACTGTAGTTAATTATGCATGCATGCATCTACTCTAGCGCTGAACTTCCAACCCCTTTAGATAACGACATGTTTTTTACGACAGTTAGCCATAAAAATTGCTTGGCTTGCAAACTTTTGTTTTTGCAAATTGGTAGCTGCATTGCCCATAATGATCCATTTGCAATGCTTTGGCTTTCTGCCACAGCAATGCAGCACCTTTCCGTAGGTTGTTTTATGTTTTAACTGGGGCCTGGTGCTAATCATACAGTACATGCTGCAATTTCATTTCTCGCTAAAAATCTTTGTTTTACTGTTTTCTGATGTTGATAGAAGCGGAGGAGTTGTTAGGAAAATTGTTATTATTTTCCTGATCACTCAAGCAGTAAAATGCTCTGGATGCTATTCTAACATCTTTTTAATGGTGCAATACATTCACCCTATCATTATTTCGAAAGGTGATTCATGTGCTCTATCGGTATGGACTGAGAATTTAGTCTTTTTTGTAATGTTTTATCAGAACAGCATTTAACCTTTTCGAATGGAGTATAACTTTAGTTGCTGTTACTTACTGAGAAACACGCAGTAACGCCTCCTCTAGACTTTTTAGCTCCCATCCTTCCTTACTGAGAGTTAGAGAAAAATGACAACATTTTGTGTTGGGTGGGAATCCTGATTCGGTATTCCTACGCCAGGAAATACCGATAATGTGAAAATCATTAATGCAGAGTTAATTCCAAGATGAAGCCATATCATAATTTTCACCGTATACCCCTAATGAGTGATGAATGAGTATGGAAATCCGTGGTTCCACACCTATTCCCGCCTCTTTTCCTCACTTTTCCTCACTACCAGTTTGTTGACCCAGATTAACAAATAGGAGGGCAGTTTTAACAGTGTCATCTGTAAAACGGATTTACTCAGAAACCTCCATTGCCAAAGTGGGTGATTGTTGAACCATAAGTTAGTGTGGCTCCGGCTGAACTCGCATGTCCTGCACCCTATCTAGAGAAGGTGGAACCTCTGGGTTTCAGATGGGGGAAAATCAACAACTGCCAACATTGAACACCCATGGCCTGGCAGCCTGTCAGCAGAATGCTCCCAACATTGAGTTTCCCTATAAGGGTCCACCAAGTATGGCATTGTGGCGCAGGTCTAGAAAAGAAAATACTGACCCAATGCACAAAAAGAAAAATTTTGTTCATCAGGGCCATTGCTTTTTAAAGTTTTTCTTGAACAATTTTTTTCTTTAGGGGATTGATTGTGAAAATAAAAAAAGAATGCAAAACGGGTTACAAAAATGGCAGATCCTTGGCGTGCAGCTGTGTCTATGGTGCATCCATAGCAATGGCAGATGCTCTATAAGTACCGATTTTCTAAGTATGGCGGGTGATCCTCTGCCGAGAGCGGTGGAGGTGATGTCAAGCAGGGGACTTGGGTGTTGCCTGCCAGTCTCAATCTGTTCCCAAGAGTCTTCCATCAAGGTTCCTAAATTTCGTAGATAGACTACGCACAAAATGGGAAGGGGAGTTGTAAGAAGCCCTTTCAAGGCACTACCACGGGTTGCCAAAAAAGAAATCACATTAACCAACGTATTAGTCCCAAAAGTCCACATAAAATATAGAATAAAAAGAGAGAACAGCTTGTTGATTGTCATGGAGTTAAGAGTTGGTGTAACTCTTTACTCTCAGAGAGGTCTGTCTTCTTAGATGGGTCTAAAGCCTGTGTGAATATATCTTCACTTATCAATCAAATCCTTGTCTTAAAAACTATGCTGGAAATATCTTAAAAGTCCGAATCTTAATATGCTATGCTCATAAATTATTTTTAAAAAAGGCACTAACACAGTCTTAAACTAGCCATTAGGAAGTCACTGCCAAGCTCCTAAACCTTTTTTTCTGTGCCTTCCTTATAATAAGCATTAGGAACAGATTGGTCACAATCATTGAACGTTCCATGTCAAGAGTTAGTTGATGGCCTGGCCAACTTCCGAAACAGGCCAAAATCTTATTGGAGAAATTGAATTTTGCAGTTTTATATATTAAGGCAAAACTCAACTTAGAAATGTTAGTGAAATCCTCACACCTTTCTTGTGATTAGATAACTTGTCAACAAGTTTACTTGTGGTCCACAAACTGGCATACGACGGAGAGTCATTTGCAAGACAGTACAGTCACTGTTTAACCTGTCTGGGTCTGTTTTTAAAAAGTCCTGTTTGACAGGCCAACTATGTAGTCGAATATATATTGATAAGGAATGTTGTACCATTATCAACGTAAAAATGTTATGCAGTACCACCACTGGCTATTGTAAAATAGAAAAGTACTTTTTTCATGTTTTTCATGAAGAAATGTCGTATGGCACATTAAACTTAGACCTATTGACTTTGACAATATAGGGCAAACATATAAAAAAAGACCTTGCTTTCTGTATAGAATACATATGGAAGTTAAAGTATTGAATGTTACCGGTCTTCTTTTCAGATGTAAAATGATCGCTCATTCATTCCAATGGAAGCACCTCCTGGAATGCTTAATAATGCACCAAGTAGCCAAGAGCATGAGGTAAAAAGGTAATACTGCTTTGGGTAGGGCTAAAGTCTATTTTAAAGATTTTGCAACAATAGGTTTCAAACTGCAGTGCTGTCAAGCCAGACCTAAAATATTGAGTACTTTACCCTACCTCCCACAAACTGCGATAACAGCATTTAAAACACAGACCATATTTAATTAAACATTGAATATACAAGCAGACTTGTAACAAAGCACTTACAACGCAAAGTACTAGCCAAGTCAAATCCTGATCTGAGAACACTGGCTTCTACACCCACCACCCGACTGTTTCCAAAATGTGCAAACCATCAAAAAAGGGAACTGTCTGCTGTATCTAGGTCCCAGGACAGGGAACAACTTACATAAATATAGAGATAGACATTTCCTGACCATAAAGAAAAAATACAAAACTCATTTATTTGAAACAGCTGCAACATCAACAACTTCTATTTCATCCCACATTTTCAAGTGCCTGGATACCCATGGGTGGTTAGCGCTATATTACTATCATGCTGATAGTCCCATGCCATGTCACCTGTTCAGAAGCCTTCTGAATTCTTTCTCGACCTACAGTCACTGCCATCTGGTACTGTTCAGTGGCTCTTTGAAATGAGTGGGTGGTCTTGGGCTCCAAAGGTTATTTGCCCACTTCACAGAAAGATACATGAAAAGCGGTGGGGCTAATTGGCAAAGCTGCTGTCAGTCAAAGAACTGAAACGGAGGGTAAAATGATGAGAGAAACCTCACTGCTCTTCGCAGCAGGGATGACATATTTTCAGTGAGTTGTCTTTGATCAAGGCAAGGACTTTCCTAAACCATATGTGCCTGTTTGTTCCATGTCAGCCTCCCTTGCCTTTTACCACGCACCAATCACAGGCACTCACAGTCCATTTAATGAAGGATTTTGGACATGTGCCCCATTAGGACTACTCATATGTTGGTAGTAAATTTCACACGTTTTTACTTTCTTGGAATTTTCAAAGAATTTCAGGAATCTGTGGCTATTCGCGCTTCCTGCTCACACTTGCATGCTTACAAATGTGAGGAACTCTTATCTTTAAGAGCATTTGCCTTGCTTTGCGAAAATGCTTTCTCCTAAGAAAAAACTCCTGGCAGAGGTTTAACTTAGTCTATTTTTGTGGATACCATGTTCTCTTTTCACCACTCTGAAAATTTGGATTCTGTCCTTCAACTGATGGGCCAAATCTCTCACAGTTCGAATGGTGAAAAGTTACTTTTCACCACTCTGAAATGGATTCTGTCCTTCCACTGATGGGCTAAATCTCCGACAGATCTAAGGTGAAAAGCTACTTTTCACCACTCTGAAATGGATTCTGCACTTTCACTGAGGGGCTAAATCTCTGACAGTTCTAGTGGTGAAAAGCTACTTTTCACCACTCTGAAATGGATTCTGCACTTTCACTGATGGACTTAATCTCTGACAGTTCTAATGGTGAAAAGTTAAATACAGAACGCTTGTTGTTATTTACCTCATTTGCAGATGTTCTCTCTCTGGAACCCATCCTTGTGATGCGATTTACAAACACATATTGCACCTTACTGGTGCAAATTACATGTGTGAGTAAATAAATTAATGAGAGCAAATCGACCTGTTTGAACCTCACTGGTAAAACACCAGCAAATGAAGTTAGGTTTGCACCAAAGCTCGTGTTAGGCGTGCAAACACCTTTATAAATTGGTTCCAAGGGGACCTGTGCCTTAGGGAACCGACAGAGGCAGGCATTGAACCTGCTACTGTGCTAGCCACAGTGCAAGCACCAATAATATAGCTTAATATTTCACATGCTTTCGAGTCACTTAAATTGCATTCAGTAGTGGGTTTTGTTCTCTGCTTGCAGTTTGTAGAGATTGCTGGTAATTATTTCAGGTTGGTTAAGCAGGCACAAATAACTGCATGATTTTCGCCTTTCTAGGGCAGGTTATTCAGCATTCACGGTCATCAAGTGTTTGAGGACAATGTACAATTTGATGCGGGCAATCCAGAGCACAGTGGTGAGGTAAATTGTACTCGCCTACGGTCCTGTCCTGCAGCACCAGGCGAGGAAGTGTGCAAGACTATACTTTTAATTTCAAGCAACAGTGTTTACAAATTGCGGTGACTTGTGCCACACCTGAAGATTCCAAATGCCTTCTGTCTCAAGTAGGTCATCATACTTTTGTGGAATATTACAGGCCAGCGTTTGTGCCTTGGATCTTTAATACTCATGAGCACAGGGCACATCTCGCCACGCTGACAATGCCACGCAGGCCTTACTGAAAAACAACCCAGGATTCTGTGTGTATGCTACATTTCAGTACTGCTTAGAAAATCTTGCAGGATGAGAGATGCGCTCAGGAATTTAGAAAAATAAAAAAAAATTGTATTTTCATGAGACTGGCACGTCAAATTGCATGCTACTACTTTGCGTTTACAGTATCCACTCTCTATTTACTTGTGGGTTAAGAACCTAATTGGGACTATTTGGAAACAGTGCAAATATTGGCAGGGATTAGCAGTGACAAACACTGGTTTATTGTGCAAATAATGCGGCTGGATGGACGGGGCGTGATCACTCCCAAAGGATGAATGAGGCACAGTCACTGGTGTCCCTTGCTCTTTCCGTGTACTGTAATGAGTTGTGGCTTTTCAACCCCAACCCCCTACTCCGAACAGTCACAAACGTGCTTTGCTTTCAGATTGGTCGTTATGAGTCTGGCCTATTCTAATAATTATACCAATGTCAGTAGCACAGACGCTGAGTATGACCTTCCCTCTTACTCACGAGTGGTACACGAGGGTTATAGTTAAGGGTTTATTGTAGGAGTGGGCAGAACTTGTGTAATTCTCTTTGCGGAAAATGCACGTTTTGCCCAAACAATTTTGCAAAACCACGCATTATTACTCTAAATACCTTTAATGTGAGCTGGTCGTTGCTGGTAAACTGCAGGACTGAGATACAAGGGCAGGGGGAGTCTGGTAGCCGATTTAAGAGGCATGAGGTGGAATCCACACTACACTGCTTTAGTATTCCGTGATCTGACGCATAACAGCAACAGCCATAGTCTTCTGGGCAGATCTTTGGGCACCAGCACTCTTTCTCTTACAAATTAAGCACTGCGTCTGGCACCTGGTACTGATTTCTAGTGTGAAATTCACCTGCCTTTGGACCCAAGAATGCTTTTTGTTCTAAAAAAAAAATAGCACAAAGTTCCCCATGCTGCAACCAGCTGATTACATTTTGTTTATTATAATTATTCCTGTGCTTCTGCAAAAACGAAATCTCAATTATGTCACGTGGCATGATGGCATAATTGCGGCTATTTTGCGGCACATGTGTAATGTAATTTAAACCGCCATAAGTTACAGAAGATAATGCTGGCATAAACTAAATTTCGCAGGGGCCTAGTTTAATGTGTTGTGGGAATTGTTGACTGGTTTGTGAAAAGTATGCAGTGCATTTGATCACTTCCAGTTTTAAACTGCAGTGACAAATATGGACTCATCCAATGATTAAAAAGTATGAGGCTTTTGAAATAAAGTACCTCATTAGATATTTCCTTTTTAGGTCAGGCTTAACAGCATGGCTGCCTGGTTTACCACTTGCTATCAGTTCTTTAACGTTATCATAGAGTGATCTTTTTCTCTGCTCAGTGAAGATGTAACCTTTAATCTCATGCTATTTGCATTTCAGCACTTTATTCCACCTCTTATGAAGTTCTTGAATTGTAAAGCATGAGGCAATATTTTACATCAAACAGGTACTCTGATTTATCCCATATTAATGTATTTATCTCATAGGTGCATTGTATACAGA
Organism: Lissotriton helveticus; assembly: GCF_964261635.1. NCBI lineage: Eukaryota > Metazoa > Chordata > Amphibia > Caudata > Salamandridae > Lissotriton > Lissotriton helveticus. The sequence continues at coordinate 307,813,194 of NC_136070.1, forward strand.
AAGCAATCTTATGTTTTTTTCAGTGCAGCAGGGCATTTTAAATATTTTAGGCCGGGCACAAAACGTAAGCCAGACAGACCTATTGGCTTTGCCAATGCTAGTTTTTGATTGGAAGAAGAACAACTCCACGTCATCCACTAGCATGCAGAGAAACCTTTTTCATTTACTGTGAAATGTCAGCACTAGTGTCTCGAGAAATACAGCTGGCATATATTTGACAACTGAGTAGGTACACTTACTCAGTAATAGCAACACCAGCGTCAGACAGAGGGCTGGGCCTGGAAATGGAGGAGTTTTACTCATAAAACAGGAAGACAAGAGTCAGACAAGGGCGTAAGCATGTCTTCCAAGCTCAGGAAATCCCTCGTGCGTTCTGCTGTGACTGTTTGTGACAATGGGTCGGGTGGGGCAGATTCATTTTTGCAGGATCTGGGAATCTAATTTTTGAAATGAGGTAATATCTCATGTGATGTGTCCTCAGCGGGCCAGCAGCCAAGTATCCACACGAGACCAATGACTGGCTCTGCGTGTGCATTATGGAGTTATGTCAACAGTACAGAATAATGTCTTTTAAGTGCTGACATTCACTAACAAGCATTGGAAATGCAATAGGTCTCGCATTAGAAAAGTTGTAGCTATTGGTCTTGTAAATGAAAATTATTATTTATGTGTTGGATTTTAAAATAGCTAAATTGATAGCTTTGTCATTTACAATGCCAATAGTTATAACTTTCGCGAATGTGACACCTATAGCATTTGTAATGCAACATGTTTTGTATTTACGTGACTTAGATGGCAGCTCTGGTCGTTAGGCCACATCTGCGGTTTACCTTCAGCACAGAGTACTACTACATTAAGTGATGTGACAAGCAGAAGTAAAAGAACTCCAGTTTCTCTTGAAATCAGAAGCACGCTAAAGGGGGAAACAGTAGTGAAAGTACATGTGCTTGGTGTGTAAAATGTATTTAGGACTCGATGCGTATATATTAAAAAAAAAAAATCACAACATCTGTGCTTAATTCTCAGTTGTTTACATACAAAAAAGGAGCAAAACTGAGTGAAGTTGGGCTTCAATACTACACATTTTCCGTTACTTGGAAATTTTAGAATATGTAAAAATATAAGCCAGCTTGCCATTCCCTCTTCCCCGCCACCACGTATGTTATGAAAACTGAGACTGGTATAAAAAATAGGAGCATTCAGTGGAGGCTGGTAGGGGACAGGGGGGTGGGGGGTGGGAGGGTGCCAGGAAAACAAGACGGAGGGAAGGAAGAGAAGGGGAGGGGGGAGGAGAAAAGCGACACCGCGGGCAGGGGAGGGGACGGAGCGGGGAGAGCCAAGATTACAGAAATGCAGCTTTCCAAAAGCGAGCAATAGACGAAGTGCTGCAGAACTGGAAGCTGCCGGAGCCGCACTCAATGCACATTAGGACTGGAAGGAGAAAAGCGTAACTTCTCACGAGCCCAGTTACTTTCACAGAAAAATCGGAACATTCAGTGGAGGCTGGTAGGGGACAGGGGGGTGGGTGCTAGGAAAACAAGACGGAGTGAAGGCAGAGAAGGGGAGGGGGGAGGAGAAATGCGACACTGCGGGCAGGGGAGGGGGCGGAGCGGGGAGAGCGGCGATGAGGGTGTGAAGCAGCAGGGGCCTTTGAAGTGAAGCTAAGCTTCACTTCAAAGGTGTGGGAGGAGTGCTGCTGGGGAACAGATGGCGATTTGATGATGTGCACGCGCATTTTAGGTCAATGCGCTTGCGCATTGACCTAAAAGCGCACGGGCACAGCATCAAATCGCCAGTCAATCGCCAGTCTAGGTAAAGCTTATTTAAGCCTCTATAGTCTCGCTCTGCTCAATGCGCATGCGCATTGAGAGACGAGACCTAAAAAGTGTGTGTAGTCACCTGACTGTTCAGTTATTTTTTTTAAATACTCTACATGACTCATGAATAATATTCCTATGGCATAGTTAGACTTGGGTGTAATAATATAATTTATGTGTGAACATTTATACCAATGATTCACAAACCATGAATTTTAATAGTAAATTGATTTACTCATAGATAATGTTCAACAGCAGGACAAGATTTTCACTATCAGTAAATTTGCTTTCGGGGTGTTTTGGGTAACTCTCCTGGTAGAGTTATCAGCAAAAGTCAGTGAACATATAAGTTTGTGGTCTTCACAAACATTTGGAAGGCACATTCTCACCATGATCACCGTGAAATGTTTACTTCTTTTAAGGGCAGAAGTAAGTGTGTATCCTGGGTGGCAATAACAAGGGCACACTGACAAATTGCTAGGTATATAGGGTATGGTTTCAAGCAATATGTCTTTTTTTGCGCTAAGAAACAAAAAGTAATTCAAGGTTACATTTTTACACTTTCGCTCTGTTAAAGTAATGACAGTTAATGCCAAGAGATATTTTTTCAAATGACCATTCATAGGTGATGGTGGGAGGGCAATGTTTACTGGCGTGTCGGCCTGGCAGATGATTTGCCTAAAAGAGAAGGGCTAGTCTCATTTATTTTTCTAAAGTTAGTCCGTCAATTTACATGAAGTCTTTAGTAGGCCCGGGCTACATTTTAGTTATTCCAGCATAATCTCACATATTTTCTGGCATTTAGTGGTATGCATGTTATGTGAAATTCCCAAAATTATGCTATTATACCTTGCCATGTAATTAAAGACCATTTAGGTAAAAATACTATCTGAGGAGCACTCGAACAATGCGAACAACCATAATGTGAGTGGCTGGTTTTTTTCTGTGGCTGTTGTGATTTTAAAGCTATTTTTTAAAAGAATGAAAGGTGTCTTCCTATCCCAAATGGACATGAAGATGCATTTCACACTAAAACTCTGGGCTAAATATTGTATTTCCATGTTTCATGTAATTTTGCATACTTTTTCTACATTTTCATGTAGTTGCACAAAAGGAAATTACTGGAGATTTAAACACCACTACTTTTGAGCTCTTCTATGCAGTGGCGTAGCTTGGGAGGGGGGAGTGTTTTGGGTGTTACACTCACTAATAAATTAATTTTCTGCTAAATAGTTGGGTAAAGGCGATTTCAGTCTGGTATGGCGAGGTGTCTGTCGGCAATAAACAGGATTTTTTACCTACACACAGACAAAAACGTAGGTACACTTTTTCCTGTTTTGAAAGTCTTCAACAATGTTATTTTATGTTATGTTATGTTAATTTTGATTTCTATAGCGCACGGCTACTCCATTGGAGTGTCCCGGCGCTTTTTATTGGCGGCTCATAAGAAGAAAAACATAACACAGAGAAAAATAAGAGCATCGACAGACAGCAGAGGAAGCATATTTAAAGGGTAAAAAGCCAAGTTTTGAGGCCCCTCCTAAAGGACAGCAGGTCAGAGGTACAACGTAGGGCCAATGGCAGAGCGTTCCAGAGCTGTGGTGCCCTTAGCCTAAAGGAACGCCCCCCAATACGGGACTTCTTTATTCGGGGGACCATCGCAAGAAACAAAGATTCAGATCGCAAAGCACGGACCGGGCGATAAAAGCCAAGCCTGCGTTGAAGATATTTTGCTCCTGAACCGAAGAGCGCCTTGTGAGCCAGAGTCAACGTCTTAAAAACTATCCGCTTCCGGATAGGCAGCCAATGGAGCGACTGCAGAAGGCCGGACACTCTGGCTCGCCTGTGAAGGCCAAAGATGGCAAGTGCAGCGGAATTCTGCACCACCTGTACAAAATATTCCGGAAGACCCAGATAAAGGACGTTGGAGTATTTTACAAAATAATATGTCTTCTCTCACTTAGTACCCCTACCAATCAGCATTTGTATCTCTTTCCTTTGACCCTTTCGCCCCTATCATTCGCCTTATTTCTCATATAATTCATTTTAACAGTGTCATTGTTGGAAAGTCTAAAGCTCATCTCCCTACTTCTACAGTATAATAGATACTGACCAAAAAGAAGGTAAGGTTAGCAAAGTCTGTTAACTTGATAACCTGCTCACGACACTCATCTTCTAGCTTGGATAGGTAGATGCATTCATTTAGATTTTTTTTCTGCTTTCTAACTAGAGTGTCAATAACTTTTTTTTTAAAGTCCATGAAAGTGGTAAGACAACTAATGGATCATGCGCTTTTTGTTGAAATTTGTAGCATTGTGCTTATTTCCACTTTCTGTTGCCTAGCAGAGCTCAACAATTGATGGTTGTAAGGACAATCTGGCACACGCTTGCCGATGACACCCTAGGCTCCGGGTAGTAGCTTGGTCAGTAAGATTGGAGGGGGGTGTGAGCTTCATATTTTCCAACAATCAGACATTAAATACATTATACGACAAGCAGGGTGCATGAGAGGGACCTAAGGGGCGGTGGATAGGGAGAGGAATGCAGATTGGTAGAAGTAGTAAGAGAGAAAACAGAATATTTTCTAAAATAACCAATATTTAAGAGGACATTTAAAATAGAGAGTGAGAGACTCTGTGCGCGTTTTTGTCTATGTGTGTGTAAAAATTCCTGCTGAAATCAGACTGACATGTCACAATACCCGATTAAAGGCACCTGTAAATAACTATTTATCAGAAAATTTATTTTTTAAGTGGGTGTAACATCTCAAATACCCTCCCGACGGTATGCCCCTGCCTACGGTATGACCTAGTCTGGCTGTGCACCACGATCAACTCTAGAAAATATGCTTGTCACTGCATAGTAGGATCCGGATCCCCCAGCATAGTCCCGCCTCCCCCTTCAAGCATAACGTACCCCACAGTTAAATCAACCAAAGAGATTTGTGTGGGTAAAAAACGGCCATGTTTAATATCAACATTTCATAAACATGACAAGGCAAATCAACTGCATACTTCAAAATTACAACACACTTTTAATATTGACTTTCATGATTTGCAAGATTATTATCCCCCAGCACCAAGGGGCCTGGCTCGCATCCCTCAACCTGAGTTTTCCACGCAGGGGCAGCAAGCCTGCGCCCTTGAGCAGTGGGCCCCCACCTCTGATCCTTGTCCACCATTACCGGGGCCCACCCCCCGACCACCAGGCTGCCCAGGGACCCATGAGGCTCGTAATCTGTCGCCCTAGCCTCCCCAGCCGGTGGTCACTTTTTCCCGGGAGAGCTTACCTTCTCTCCCCTCAGTGCTGGCCTCGGGAGTACGCAAGGCGGACTCCCCTCCATTTTGTAAGTCAATGTCACTGTTCGCAGGTCTCTTTACCGCAACACGCCCCCTCAAAACTCTGAACTACGGGACGGGTGGGTGGGAGTTAACAAATTACTAAGGAGAGGAAAGGGGGGGAGCGTAGAAAGCAAGGTCAGCCGGTCCCAGTGCAGCAGAGGGAAAAGAGGTCGAGGCCACGGGCACTTGACCCTAAATAGGCCAAAGGTCTCCGCCCCCTGCTGCAACGGATGTGCGTCACTCCCCCTGACCCGGAAGCACTTGACGGCCGGACGCCAATTGGGCGAGCCGGCCGTCCCCAACCTACGCGACTGGGAGGCGGGGCCCGGGTCCTAAGTGCGCGCTCCTTTAAACTCGCGCTTGGCAAAGGACAAGCAGGGCCGGACTGGCCGTGGCAGGCACAGGGCGTTTTCCCGTGGGCTGGTTTTGGACCAATGGGGGCCGGTTTTTGTTAATGGAGGTCGGTTTTGCAGCAGTGATGCAATATCGGGCCCCTATAACAAAAGCAGCAGGGGTCGGTCAGACTCAATTGCTAGAGGTGGTTTACATTTCCAGTCCGGCCCTGAGGACAGTCCACCCTCATGGACACTTTGATTTTGTTTTCTCTCCAGCGCCATACCATCCTGGAATGTGCATTTAATTCTTTCAACTCCAGCTGTTGACAGCTGTTGCTTCCCTGGCTTCATAGCTCAGTGGGTTGATATCCAACTGCATGGATCTATATGTGTGTGTAACCCGTGGTCCCACGCAGATCTGCCTTACTAAGCATTCCTTCATTAAAGGCCGATAAAATAAGTAAAACCAGGAGCTGTTTATTTAAGTCTAAAAGTGTTAATACGGTGCTTCACAAATTGAAAACAAAAGGCAAAAGCTACATAGCCCATTCAGCTACTGCACACGGAGCTAGGCTGAGCAACATCAGATGCATTCTTCCTGGCACAACTGCCACTTCATCTTCATCTGCACGGTTATGCCCTGAAATTCCTCCAAGCAGCGTTCTATATGGATTTAGCAAATGGCCCTTTTCAGCGCTGGTTCGTAATGCAGAAAAAAACATGGTTGTTGAGCGCTCGTCTGAACACTGGGCCTCCGGCGTTTATTCATGCTTTAACAAAGGAAGATCTCTCCTCGTCGTTTGTTTATTGTCGCTTGTCATGTATTTACAAACCACGCTTCGCCTGTATCCGTGCATGAATTGTGGTTCCAGGTGCACGTTTGAGTGCCTGCCACCCAGGCACGTACAAAGGGAGGCTGTGGGCACACACACACACACACACACAGACACACACACACAGACACAGGCCTCTCTGTACACGGAGCACCATGTGGCGTGCAGGGCAGCATACTGTCTGCTTGTGTTTGTGGAGCTGGCATTGGGCACTAAAAGTTGCCACTGGGCGTGGAGCCTCGGCGTCGTCGGGGCGCCCGTGCCAGGAAAGTCAGGTGGTTGAAAGAGCAGAGGCGGCTGCTGATTTCGCCTTTCCTTTGACCAACTCACATCGGATATAAATAGGCAGGGAATGTTCTCTGGCCATGGAGTGTAATGAAATAGCAAAATTGAACATTTGTTTCATGTGGCGCCTAAAATTGCTTGAGCATCTTAAAGGAGAACATCATGTTGAGGATTAAAATCTGTCCCTGCTTAAAGTCGCTCTGGAAAGAACTTGGTAAGAAAACTCCATGTCACATAATCTTAAAAGCCTCTCCCATCAAAAAGAACTAAATCAAATATTTTAAAACTATATTTGACACAGGATAATCAGGGCCACTGGAATTATGTGGCAGGGGATGGTCCAATTATGCCACAGGACTGAGCAAATTATGATGCAAGAAAAGGCAAATTATGCAGCATTATGCAGCACATTTTGTGATAGTATTACTTCATTAATTGGTCATTTTTAAACTTAACACTGTCTGTGCATTAGTTGTACTTCATTAGTACCACTTTAACTCCCAAATCTACTAATAAGCTACAGAAAGGTGACTTGTCAACCTTTGGAGAGTTGTCCTTCAACTGTGCAGCAACACGTGTCATTGCATTTTAACTAGCCTTTTAACCGTTTGAGTTACAAACAAATTTTGGGGGGTTAAAATCTGCAGTTTAGGAACCAGATAATGAATTATGTGTTAACTGTGGCAAATCTATAATTATGTGAAAATTGTATGGCTGCCCAATCATATATTTCCAGCGGCCCTGACTAAAATGCATTTTTTCTGAAGAACAGGACTTATTCATCAATATGGAGTATCCCGGGTGCCCTTGCCCCTCACCTAAACTGGGAAGAAAACCCCCTACTAGCATTTATTTTATTTTGAATTCATCCTACACACTTTTTATATATACACAGTGCTCCGATTGCCTCCACCTAAGTTTACTCTTTGTATGTTTCAATACATTTAACCTTGAATAAATACTGCTTGGGAAAGTATCACCTGTGCAAAGCTACTGTTTTCAAGGTGAATGGCATCGCAAACTCAGAAAAAACACATCATCTGGGATCAACACCATAGGTCTCATCAAGTGTGTCCAAGGATTTTGCCCCATTAGTGCCATTAGTGCCTCCACTACTGATAACCCGGGAATAGGTAACTCCAAGGGGAAGAGTTTATAGTGAACAGAGGGGAAACTCTGAGGTCCTCCTGAGGACGGAGGGATTTCTTGGAGAATGTAAATGTAAATGTAAATGTAGTTGAGCTTATATAGCGCACAGCTACCCGCAGTGGGTTTCCCGGCACTTGCTTAGGGAACCCTTCCTGGTATTCCCCTGTGAGATAGGAGGGTATCCACAAGGTGAAAGTCAGGCATCCCGCCGCGAGGGGCCGTTGTGGAGATTAAGCAAGCTATTGCCCAGAGTCGCAGAGTGTGAACCCGTGAGTCGAGGAGGCACCGGGGCGAGAATTATCGAGTCCGTGGAATTTTTAGCCCAAGACTCCGCCGAGGCGGGGAATTGAACCCTGGTCCAGGACCGATCTCAGCTTCCGGGTCTGCTGCCTCTAACCCCTGAGCCACACTTCTCCAATATCAATCAATAATTCAAGGTCCAGTTTCACTGTTAATTTCTCATTTTTCTACATGGTTTGCCAGACAGATTCTAGCTGTATTTAGAAGACAAAATCTCAGGGTCAAACAAAATGAATGTGCAGTTTTCTTGTATATGCCGTAATTCGAATGCCACTTCAACCTACTTTTAGTGTCCCAACGAAATAGGTCCCTTTGTCTAAGCTCTCTTTTTTTATGAGAGCCAGATCTTTCTGTGGGTATGTTTAAATAGAAGTGCCATGTAAATATAAATATTAGTGGACCCTAAGAGCTTCATGAATTGTATGTTCAATAAGGCAAAGCATGTCACAATTCCGCTAGCTGTAGAGAGTAATATAACAATCGACTATCATTGCAGACAATTCCCTTTTGTATTTCGACCTGGTGTCATATCCCATTGGCTGACTCTAGTCTTCCAAGGTACTACAGACATGAGTTTCTTAAAATGATAGGAGGGGGACTGGCAGCCATTTTGTTTATGCTGTCGGAAGATGCCAGCTGTTTGAGGGGGATGTCAGTCCTAACTAGCAAAATACCATCTGGTTCTATTTATCACACGAGGAGGGATACGATGCATTTAACCGAAAATAACATATTCATTTTGACACTGACTGATTTGAGGTGTTCAGTCAGTCCCATGACAGATTGCATGATCATGGCAAAAAGTTAAGTGGTAAAATTATAAATGAGATTAAATTAATATTTAAAAATTATCTTGAGACATTTGTGCAATATCTCGGGTTTCACAATAAGGCAGCATCAAAACGCTTTTATTGACATGTCTTTCAGTCAAAGTTCTTGCAAAAAATAGGCCTGGACCACATCAGGCCCCGAGTTGGGGTACCATGCGGGTGGACGGTGTCCCCCCACTTATTTTACTAGGAGCTGGGTAACTGGAGCAAATGGAGCCACACATTCACTCTTTGGCCTCTCTGGGGCGAGATCATAGCTCCTTCAAAAAGCTGCTTACGTGCTGACTTCTCTGATACAATAGCATGTAAGGGGTGAGCGAAGGGAGGCACTGAGTCTGATGGTGCAAGCAACCTTTCATGAAGTCATTTCCTGTTGTGACGTCAGCATCCCCCCACTTCTTTTTTAGGACGTGTGCCCTGAACCACAGAGTCAAACAAATACGATTTAGAACCTAGACTTTTAGCCCCTCGTATAGTTACTTCTACTCACTCACTCATTCAAAAGAAGGCGTGGTCTGGTAAAGAAATGTGTTTAGTTTGCTATTTTCACGAACAGGCCCCAGCTCTGTCTGTGCATCACATCCTAGCCGGGGGCTGGAGTTCTACGTTTTGCCCGTGTGACTCCTCCGCTTCGTCTCTCCCTTTGCAGTGTGAGGCAACTGCAAGGATCACGTGCCTGCACGCCCAAGTGGGAGACTGACATGCAGAGGTGTGCCTTTCTGCCCCTGGGGTTCGAGTGACATCACTGACATGTAGAGGACGGCTCAGGTTGTGTCTGGTGTCATTGGAGCCGGGAGACGAAAAAAAGACCTACCTGCCAGTTTGCGTGGGAAATGCTACATATACATTTGGATCGCATCTGTATCAGCCAGGCTTCCCCCAAACAACATCCTGGAGCAGTTGACAGACCTTCTCTGGCACAGGCCAGAAATAGACAAAGCGATCCGTCCTTGCAAGGAGACAGCGCTTGTCCCAGCAGTGAGAGCAAGAGGCGGCCTCGGGCTTTGAATTAGACACCGACATATTTGATTGGCCTGGGTCCTTAAAGCACCCGAAATTACCCGGAAGTATCCAGGTGTTGTTTATAGACCAACTAGGCACACCTGCCAGTGTCATCATAATAACGATTATCCACTTTCTTGTAAGTGCTTTTTCTCAAACACATGCAACAGAAAATACAGTTCCCCATGACTCTTCCCCGACCGCATCTAAATAAAACTTAAGAACCCCTGTACAGCAGTGGGCGTGGTCAGGCACAAGCCCATCCCCAGTATTGTATGTTCAGTGCAGGAAGTGGAAATTTGGAAGTGCAGGTAGCTAACATCACATATTACCAGGTCGAAATTGGGATGGGTAGGTAAGAGTATTGCAACCTTGCTGACAAATGCAGTTACTTTGTCTTTTCAATTTAAGAACTCCATGTACTCAGACACTGAGAGTACCTATTCACTCAAAGCACTGTGTACAATCAAGAGATGAACAGCTCTGTCCACACAAGCAGTTAACGCAGGGCACAAGTCGGGGGTACACTTGGGGAGACGGCGTCCACCCACTATTTTCACAGGGTGGACGCCATCCACCCTGCCAAGAAGTTGGGCCACATTGAAAAATATGCTTTCGATCCACAACAACATGCAGGCGGGGAGGGGTCTTTCTTAGTTCAGACTCTGCTGAACCCATAACAAAAAGGCTGAATCTGAGGGGTCATCAGGCCTCCTTTTGTTCAAGTCTCCTGGCTGGCAGCAGTCGGGAGCCTTAGACTAGAAGCAAATGCAGCAGAGGGTAAACAAAGGCTCACACCTTGTTAGCACTTTATACATACTTAAGAGAGGCAGCTTTTCACTTTGTTCAGGCTCTGTTTAGGAGATATGCATGCACTGTAAGAATGTCAGATGTGTAGGTCATTCCCAATATTTACACAAAATAAATAGTATTTATATAGTGCTTACTATCCCCTGAGGAGGTGTTGTAATAATTGAAATATCACTACTTTCCTTGTAAAGCATTAACAGAAAAGTGTGAATCTTCAGAAGTTTCCCTGTATACTGGTAATGTGCTCCAATGTACTCATGATAGAAATGTTAAACATATGTGAGGGCTTAAGATCTGATGTCACTTGCTGTGATGTCCGCGCCGTGATGTCACGCACCGTAATGTCACGCGCCGTAATGTCACGCGCCGTAATGTCACGCGCCTTGAGGTCACTTGCAAACTGATTAACTAGGTTGGTCCCCCCACTTCTTTTTTTAGGACTTGTGCCCTGAGTAAAATAATAGACTACACACTACGTACAAGACATCGGCCAGAACCAACCATGGGACAGACAATGTATTGTGAAATACCATAATATTACGTAACGTGGTATAACATAATATGACACTACACCAACATCTCGTTTGTGTATGATGGCGTAGGGTAATGCAAGTCGGCCTAGTCGATTGTTTGCTTCAAAGAGGACTATTCTCGTTTATTTTTCTAAAGTAAGCGATTTTATCACACTTGTAGATGCAAATGTTCTCTCTGAGGATTGTTTGTGATTGTCTGACACCTTTGAGAGATGTCTGTCCCTACTCACAACTGTTCCTTATTGGTGACATGGTCCATGGAGTAAGACATTATTCTGGGCATTCTGCCACAGTCCAGAAGTGGTCGCTCCTCTTTGAAAGGTTTTCATGCCACTTTTACTTTGCTCTTTGCTTCTGATTTGTAGTCACGCGAGAAGAAGAGACAGGTTGCAGGTGATGCGGTGGTACCTTACATTTACGTGGGGATGCGAGCATCCCAAACACGGTCTCTTTCCTACAGCCGAGGGACCGCAGTGGACGCAGGGCGCCTTGTACGTGCTAAAAGGGCACGTGGAATTGATTTTCTCTGCTGCCTGGCACTGATGTTTTTTTTGCCACATTTCACTTGGAACAACTCTGAATATGTTTGCCAAGAGCGGATGTGAACGTTTATAGGAAACTCGCTGTGCATCTGGACCGGGATGCTGCGCTGCAGAGCTGGGCACCGAACAGATGGCACGGAATCTGCTGCAGGTTACAAACGGGCACGAGGGGGCACCGAGACTCCAGACGGGATGGTGGAGCTTGGTGTGGGGCAGCTAGCTGCTTCCCAGAGTGCAGTCCATCCAATGTGCAGGCATGTGCAATTAGACAAAACACACACACACGAGCGCACCCACGCACACACCTCAGATCCCTTCTCTGTGAAGCTTCCTTGCTTTTCTCAGACCAGACTTTTGGGGTGCCAATAGAAAGTCAAAAGGCCCTCTTGGGATTTCCACTTGAGGTTTGGTTTTCCATGGCAGTAAAATGAAATGTCGTTCAATTAGTTATGTGTTGTGATGCTGTGCACTATTGAAGGTACCTTTATCCATTTAATACAACAGCTCACACGTTACTTTGATCACTTTCAGTGTTAATACAAACAAGCATCCTAACTGCTAACACTTCTTACTGCCTCTCAGACTTCATATTATGGTGAATGTCTGGATCAGCAATTCTCATTTCAGACATAGGGGGGCAGATTTACAAGCCTCTTGCGCCTCTTTCGTGCCGCCGTTGCGTCACTTTTGTGATGCAGCGGCGGCGCAAAAGATGCGTCATGGTGCGGGGTATTAACAACGTGATGCATCTGCGAGAGGCGTCACGTTGTAAAGCCCTGCGCCATAAGGAAGCGTTCCTGCGCAGGGGGGGGGCGTTCCTGCGCAGGAACGCCTCCTAAAAGTTGCTGAGTGAAATCTGCAAGATTTCACTCAGTCACTTTTAGGCCAATGCTGCGTCAAAACCCTGCGCCTGCTTGAAGCAGGCGTAAGGCTTGAGGCAGCATTGAAAGAATAGGACCCCCCAGAGCATTGCTGGAGCTGCGTCACGTTTGCGACGTAGCTCCAGCAATGTGCCGCCTTTACTGCACAGATGCGTGACGCATCTGTGCCGTTTTGGCCCCATGGTGCGCCGCATTGTAAATGTGGCGCATCATGGGTGACGGAGCTGCGGCGCACAATTACTGGCGCATCCCTGCTAATTTGCAGGGATGCGCCGGTAATTGTAAATCTGCCCCTTAATCTCTAGAGTCCTGCTGAAATACCTTTGCTTCCACCTCTAATAACAATAAATCAAACGGCGTAAAATATTTCACTAGGTTCAGGTGCTGGTACAGGGACTCAAGCCTACCACAAACCTATCCACACCTGGATGTCAACAAACTAACTGGTGCTAAACCCCTGGAACACCAAATGCCTCCTGTTTGGCAACAACACCAGACATTCTCTGATTTCTGCAGGCCTCAGGATTGGATCCCACCAGAATTGCAGATCACACACTCCGATCTAGTTATAGCCCTCTTCTGTCCCCACAGGCTCACCACAGGCTCACTTGGCAATTACACAGAGCTCGCTAATACTGAGAGAAATAGATCTTCATACGGTTTCTCTAAGACACAAATGTTCTGCTACCATAGGAAATATAAACTCCATCTGTGACAGAGGCTTTTCTCCCACATGAAGCATAGGACGTTCCTCCTATATTTCTTGTGAGATCCACACAGACCTCTTAGGCTTTGGACGGTAGATTTTCGTGTTTTCCCAAAGGCACACGGTTATCACTGCAACCAAGGAAAATAATTCTTATAATGTTCTCTGCGAGAAACAGGTCTTAACTGTAATCAAGACACATGCATATTCTAATACTCAGACTAAGCTCTCCACTGTTGGGAAATGCATATTCTAAAATTCAGAAACCCTAGGCAAAACAAGGTTTTAAAGCGTTCTCTGAGATATACTTATGTTAAAAATGATCTTTGATTAAATGACATGATTTTAAATAAATTATGAAAATAACATTCCTAAAGTAGCAAACCCTGCCCTGTGCAATCAAGTGTCGATTTCATAAATATTACATTTAGATATAACATTCCATTTAACAACATATTTTAATGATGTTTATTCGATGACATCATTTTAATATTTTTACCTGATGCCCTCTATCTTAGGTTTTCAATTTTCATTCCTCAAAGAACCCATTAAGTCCCAGAATCACAACCGATTCATTCTCATTTTGCCCTCACTACACAATGGAGGTTTCTTCTCTTCAATACGGCTATACGTTTCTGATAGAAATGGGAAATTGTTACTCGTCCACTGATAATTTTTGCTGCTTTTGTGCCAGTTATGACATCACAGTTTTTTTCTCTTTTTTAAAGAAAAATTTGACTCTATTTGGTTACAGCACACTGGCGACTTGTGCACTGCAATCTCACACCTTGGCCTTCCTCTAATGTCCAAAAAAGGGAGTGAAAAAATTATCAAGAGAGAGGCTGGATGCAGGAGTGTGCTGAAATTGCCACCATGCGTTCCGAGCAGGTTTTGATGGAAATAAACTCATACACTTTTATTAGGCGTTTTTTGCAAACAAGGTTTCAGGTACCACATACCTGCCAACTTGACGAACGATCTCACAGTGTGAGGAGGGGGCAGGCCTTTAAGGGGATGGGGCCTCGTGTTGAGAAATACCTATGACCTAATAATCATGACCCCAAAACTGTAAGCTTTGCCTGGTCACCACCTTTTTTCCACATTTCCAGACTTTAAGTATGTTTACTTGTGAATCTTCTTGGAGAAAAGTGGCCAAAAGCAGTGGGTCTTAACATGTGGTCTAGGGACCCCTGGGGTTCGCTACGCATGATCAGGGATCAGCACCTGCAGTGAAATTTGTAAAATGTGAAGAATTATGAAACTGGAGGCTACAAATTTAATTGGTATGCTCAGATTGATTTGTGGGAGACTGCAAATGCATCAAACACAATATAGTATGGCTGATAGGTTGCCCTAAGTGACATTAGAAAAGCTCCTACCGTCCCATTAAAATTAAAATTCTGATTGTTTTTTTATATTTGTTTGTGAGTTAAATAAAATGTTTTATCATTTATGTATTTCTTGAGTTTCAAATAACTGAAATTGCTTAGACCGTGTTCCCAGCTTCCAGTAATAACCCAGTGGGATGTCCCTTGATTCCAATAATTATTCAGTGGGGTTCCCGGATTTCAGTAATGATTAAGTGGGGGTCCACAAAAGTCAAAAGGGTAAGAACCAATCATCTAAAGTTGCCCTCTTTGAAACTGGGAAACCAGAGTCGAATCCGCGTTTATGCTAAATATCCAGTAATTGTGAGTAAATCCCTTTTTTGAGGGAGGAGTTTTATAAAGCTCAAACTAGACCCAAAGGTATTAGAGTGTTTAACATGAGCACCAGTTGCGTTACAGACAGACACATTCATTTTTTTGCTCGGCATGGGAAGATTAAATGATTTGTCCAGAACCACAGGCTGTTGAGCGTCTCTGTCAAGACTCGATTTCAGTTCCCCAGCTTTGAGGTTGAATGCCCTAGCAATTAGGCCACATCCCCTTAACCTCCCTATGCCCCAAAGAATGTGCAATGACTATCTCTCTAACAAAATGAGTCAAAACAAAATGAATCATGTAAAACACTTTGATGCCCTTCGACTAAGTTCGTGCTGCATAAATCTAATAAAATAAAATCACAAAAATGTTTCAGTGGTCTACCACCTGGATAAATGCAACAAAATACATTTTAGCCTGAGGAGAAGCTTATAAGGAGACATTGATGTTTTGTGTCTGACATCAGTGTGAATTACTGCAGCCTCAAAACCATCAGCTCTCCATTCCCCCCACCATTCCATAACAGGCATCTATGTTGTTTAACATCCCATAACGTCCGTGACGTGAGGCATAGTTTGGAACTTCACAAGTCCAAGACCAGACCCAGGAAACACCTGGGAGTAGATTTCCCAAGATTTTGAGCAGCTTCAAAGTCACACAAAAATGACCCAATAGCCTGCAATTTTAATACGTTTTTGTCTTCCTCCCAACTATTTATACACCTAGTCACATTCCTGTAATCAGTGCTTAAAATGGAAAAATTAAAAGTGGAGGTACTCTGTAGCAGAGTATCTGCTTGTTTCTGAGAAGTGCCCGTAATCTCCAATCAAAAGTGTTGCGTCTCTCTTGAGAAGTGCCGGTACCCTCCCTCTCAAAATAAAAAAGTTCCAGTGCTCCGTACCGGGCAGTACCGGGACATTTAAAGCACTGCCCGAAATGCTGATTTCCAAGGTGTCCATTTCCAAATCTCCCGTCGTAAGATTGTAGAGTGGTCTCAATGGATGAAGACAGAGTACTGTTTGTAAAACTCCCCGATATTTGTCGACTCGTTCGACCTCGCCTCTCAGCTGAGCTGAGCTGGGAGCTCATTGTGCTTCCGGGTGTTTCTTTGCCTGACCTTTGTTGTCCTTTGTAAATCTCCTAGGCCGATACTATTAAAGCAGGCTTGAGACAGGATGCGATTTACATCAACAAGCCAGGGCAGTAGAGTGTCATTGGATGAGCAGATAATAAGAAGTCGTGAAGTGTGTGGGATAGGTGATAGGGGGGTGTATGCTAACTTAAGATCTCAGAAGGAACTGCTGCCAAGCACTGATAAGGCAGGCACACGCTGTTCAGGTCATACAGCCTGCAGGGTCTTATGACCCCCCTTTGCACTGAGGCAGTGCAGTTTTACACCAACGTGCACACTGAATCAACAGGGTGTGGAAAAAACTGTTTGCTATGACATGTTTTAAAAGATGTGTTTTTGCCCTGGTCAGTTCAAACGCCCCTTTGAAAGGGTCCATCAATGCACTGGTTGCCTTCTCTTGTTGCTCACCAGATCGATGCATCTGGTCCAGGAATCTATGTGTGAGATCCTGGTCACAGGCAAGAATTTCAGCAGTCCTCTCAGCTTTTCATCCTTCTGACGTCAATGAAATGAGTACCATTGAGCTTATGAACAACCTCTGTAATTCAGCGACAAGATGTCCTATGGTGTGAGCATGCGTGTGTTACAAGTACACATGTTATGTTATATAATATTGTCCTTATATGTAGTGCACACCCCAAACTGTATTTTTCCATGGCCCTAAAAATAAATATTATCATTCGATTCAATGGTACTTATTGTGTGAAACTCTGGTAGATGAAAAGCTGCATCAGCCTTGCACCCTGCTCATCAATCGCAGGAGCCAGTGTACTGACCCACTGAGCTAACTCGTTGGCTAGAATGAATGAGCATCATTGTCTTAGATTAAAGTAGCTATAGAACAGGAGATGAAAGGATAGTGCCAACACATTATTATTTAATAGTACACACTTTCAAAATGAAAATATTTAAAATATTTTTTCTAATTTGCCATGCCACCTTAAAGCCAGAAATCACTGGTGGAATAATAAGTTGAAAATAAGACGATTTGAGGACTGCTTTTGGATTTACTTCTGTGATATTTATCTGTAAGGATGAACAACAAGAATTATCTTAAGATAAAAGGGTAACAGAATGTAGACAAAAGAGATAAAACACACAGTGTCACCCTCTGCTGGCCATTGTATCTGTACCTAGGACAGGTTTCAGACCACACTTTTTCAAGGCGTGCGAGTAAATGGCACCGTTACCAGCGGCTCTCTCTGAAAAGGTGTTTTGTTTGAGTTCGATCGCCTGAGGCCATGTCTCGCTTCGAGATGTATTTTTCTTGGGTGGTGAAATGCCCAAGCTCCTGTAGCCTTGACTCAGTTTATATTTTGTTAAGTGTAATCGTCTGCCTGCGCATGGCATCTTCGCCTGAGGCCATGTCTCGAGATGTGTTTTCTGAGAGTGCCACCCTCGGCTGGTGCAACGCACCTGCTCCTGTGGCCTTTCCTCTTTGTGTTTTGTTAAGTGCAGTCTTCTGCCAGCGCCTGGCATCGTCGCCTGAAGCAATGTCTCAAGATGTGTTTTCATAAAGTGCAACCTGTGCTGGTGCAACACAGCTGCTTCGGTGGCCTTTTATTGGTGCTAAATGTAATCTTCTTTCAGTGCATGGCATCTTTGCCTGGGTACATGTTTTGAGTTGTGTTTTCTTTAAGTGCCACCCTCTTTTTGTGTTTTGTTAAGTATAATGTCTGCCAGTGCTTGGCATCTTTAGCCATGTTTTGAGATGTGTTTTCTTAAAGTGCCACCCTCGGCTGGTGTAAAGCACCTGCTCCTGTGGCCTTGCCTCTGTTTGTGTTAAGTTCACTCTTCTGCCAGCTCCTGGCATCGTCGCCTGAGGCCATGTCTCAAGATGTGTTTTCATAAAGTGCCACCCTCGGCTGGTGCAACTCACCTGCTCCTGTGGCCTTGCTTCTGTTTGTGTTTTGTTAAGTATAATGTCTGCCAGTGCATGGCATCTTTACCTGAGGCCATGTTTTGAGTTGTGTTTTCTGAAAGTGCCACCCTCGGCTGGTGCAAAGCACCTGCTCCCGTGCCTTGCCTCTGTTTGTGTTAAGTTCACTCTTCTGCCAGCGCATGGCATCGTCGCCTGAGGCCATGTCTCAAGATGTGTTTTCTGAGAGTGCCACCCTCGGCTGGTGCAACGCACCTGCTCCTGTGGCCTTGCCTCTGTTTGTGTTTTGTTAAGTTCACTCTTCTGCCAGCGCATGGCATCTGTCCGTAGGCCTTGTCTCCAAATGTGTTTTCTTGAAGTGCAACCCTAGGCTGGTGGCAAGGCACCGGTGGCCTTGTGGTGTGTATTATTTTGCTGTATCTGCTAATAAATATATGTGGGTGCATGGATGGATAGATGGATGAAACGGTGAATACCTGTGAGTGGATGGAAGAGTGAAAGGATGAATGGTTTGGAGTTGGTTGGAAGGGACAAGGGAGCTCTTCAAGGGAGACGTGAGCTTACTTGCTTCACGTGTTTGTTGCCACGAGAGCTTTGGTTCAAAGTGGGGGTATTTTAATTCTTTGGCTACACCCTTGTCTCGGTGGCGTTTCCTTAAGTGTAATCTTCCATTGTGCATGGAGTCTGTCCGTCCTCCACGTTTCAGGCTACTTTTTGTTACGATGTTGTGCACAGTCACGTATCAGGCTGACACACAATGTAAACAGTCTGTTCCACTCTGGAGCAAGGCCACAATCTAAGGCATATGTTGGTTTGTTTAAACGTCAAAAGAGGGCTAAATTCACTATAGATAATAAAACGAATCCACACATATACTCATATGTGAACACAAAATAACCATTAATATAAATCACATTGCGAAGAGAATGGTTTGTTGCAGTAACATGGCTGCTGCAAGGATTCAATGGGGGCGAAAGTCTGATGAACTGTCCTACTGCGCCATCTACAGGACAGATTTCCGTTTCTAGTTATAACATTCTCAGCTTTATCGTGGAGGTCCAGCTTTTCATGCAACTGTGCTACGAATTTTTGCAGCTAAGGAATTAATGGCGCATGTTGAGCGTTTTCTCGCCTTGTATATATATATATATAAACCTCTTTTTTCAATAAAAAATTACTGAAATAAAAAAAAAAGGAAATTAATGGCGCGAGGCTCGGATAGACCATACAATGTCCCGAATTGCGCACAGTGTGGTCCAGCGGGAAAACCAGGAGGAGAACACGGATATCCGAAACTGGCTATTAATTTATTCAACCCCGGGACAACACCTCGGTTATAAATACACGCCACTCTGCAAGATTTCTACACTAGAGCGGGTTAGGAGTTGAACTGCATTTAAGAATGCTAGCTCAGGAACCATGATCTTTTCCCAAAAAACAGCAGCAATGTAGATAGAATATTTGCAAAATATGATTGTTGAGAATAACTGGACTTTTAGCTCTATCCGATCACAACAAAACTCAGGCATTCTGTGACAGCTCGCCGTTTAAAACACGTTTCCTTGTAATTTTGAGCCATTTCTAAGAGCACTGGCCTGTGCAATACCTTTTTCGCTGTTGCTCTTACAGAGCCATTAACTTTTCAAGTTATCAAAACATGACTTAAGTGTGACCCGTTCTACTATTTGATGTAGTTATAAGTCGAGTACAGCCGCGGTCGGTAGGGGAATACCTGCCGGGGCGGTGACGTGGGGAGGGGGAGGGGCAGGGTGGGGGTTAGTAATGTATGGATAATGGAGGTTTGCAGGTAAGTAAACATTTAAATAAATCAAACAAATTTCGTTGCGCGCACTGCATCCCCAAATGCAATGCAGTGCGCGCAACAAAATTCGTAGATAATGGCACAAAGAAGAACTAGACTGAGGGTTCTTGTCAACAACTTGGTAGAATGTCACATTTTTGTTGAAGCCAGAGTATGGGCATAAACTGTTAGTCCCCCCAATTAAAAAAACTCAGTAGCATACTTATCTTCCTATCATTTCTCCAAATTACTGAAAAAAGCAATAATGACTTCCATGTTCTTTCTTGATGGCTGAACAAACTCTGGGGCATATTATTTAGGGCCTTATCGCCGCTTTAGCGGGACTTTTTCCCGCTAAAGCGGCGATAATTTCATTGCTCTATTAGCAAGCTGTCGCTAACAGCAGTTATTGACAGTTTGTAGGGGATAGCGAGCGGTTTGGGGCCCGTTTTTCATGTCAGCGATATTTATCACTAATAACATGCAAAGTGGGCGCACCTAACCTGTTAGCGACTGAAAGCAGTCGCTAACATCGCTATCACCTATTATCAACGCAGGCACAGCGATAAAAAAATTGCGCTAGGCGTGAATATCGCCAAAAACTAACACCTGCTCAGACCACTTCTTCACCTCTATATCCAATGGGAGTTGGATATTCAGGTTAAGACCCTGTTGGCGTTAATGCCTGAATATCACTGGATTTCCAGCGATATTCACTCATTGAGCCGCTATCGCCGGATATTTTATCGCATTTGAGATAAACGTTGCTAATAGCACGTTATTTCTGCAAAAAATGCAGCGATGCGTGGCAATAAAAAAAATATCGCTAAGCTCATTAGCGATAAATATCGCTAGTTGTTGATAATATGCCCCTCTATTTTGATGACATGTGCCACATTTATGACTAGTCTTCATACTCAAGGAAATAATTTTACTTCAACCAAAAATTATATTTGAGCAACTAATCAAAACAGTGTGTGCAAGACCTCTTTCCAGGTGATCCTCAAAGTCCCATAAACTGCTTAAAATCTCTGTGAGGAGCAATGATGGTGTGCTATACAACTCTCCCATCTGAGATTATAAATCCAGCATTAGTGTAAGATTGGGATAGTTCAAACGAAGATCAATTGAGGTGCCATTCTGCTTGTTTCATCTCTGGCACGGCCACTCATAATTTGGATCAAATTTCCTGCAGTTTGCTGAATCATAATAAACGTTCTGCCGCCGCTAGGAAATCACTTACAGTATCATTCGCCTCAGAGTACTGTGAGATTCCTCTACCCAGATTGATGGCGATTCCCCTTCTGTCTTAGATTCCAGATGATCCAGTGTATTCTGATACGGCTCAAAGTGGCCTCATCATCTCCTAAAGTTGTTCCGTGAGGCTGAAGGCCTCGCTAAGAAAAGCAGATAAAGGTAGTCACTTCAAATGTAATCATTTGTCTGTGCTCTCATAGATGTAATACTAATACAGATGCCAATGCTACTACTAATAAAGGTTTTATATAGTTCTTTATATTACACTTGTTATTTCTAAACACTATAAATACGTTTTGTTACTAGTATCCCATTTGATGGTACTCAGATCTCAAATGTTTGTGCATCTCATAGACAACTTCTAGCTGCAGATTCCATACCTTTGAATTTCACATGCGTCAGGCTGGATCCGGAAACTTTTGCTGAGCAATAGCCCTTGTGTGCACCGTGGGGTGGCTCCTTTCAGGTCCACGACACATTGTGCCTCGAAAGGATGGAAATTTGAGTCAGTCATACTGGGATTCAAATTTGTGACCTGCAGATCACTGTATGGTTCAAAATTATTTAACTCACTGAGCCATACTTAGTGATAGCTAAACTGTGAAGTGGTTAAACCGGCCCAACCTCACCGATTAATGCATTTCATTTTTATTATAGAAAAGGTGTATTCAAAATGTAATTTATTCATTGGAATTTAGAAATATCCCATCTGGTATATGCCCATTCCTGGAGAACCCTTTATTTCTCTTTTGAATTTTCATACATAAAGGAAATGAGTGATTTCCGAGGGATCAGGTACATTGAGTAACAGGGCAAGTGTGGAAACAAAGACTAATGCTGAGTGGAAGTGCTTAATCTATCGATTCACACTTATTGGAAACTCGTCTTTATAACCTTTTATTCCACTGAGAGGCAGCTAATTGCTATGCCATGTCCATCTGGACAAAAGAACTTACAGACTTTTTTATTTCTTGTTTGTGTATCAGTGTGTCATTCTGCATGGGAAGTAACCAACCAGATGGTAAGTTATTCGTGACAATGAACAAAATTATATCTGTAAAAACAATATACGATGGCGCAGTGGGTGTAGGTGAAAAATCATTCTCAGAACTCTCTCATTGTTTTTCGTGACAATGGTAATGAAAGTGGGTATCTAAAAACAAGAACAGCACGGCTCCTTGTTTAATGACTAACAATATAAGTTGGGTCTATGGTTTAAGTCAACTTGACCCACTGCAACATTCTATATTGTTTTTCCAAAGAAAAGATTATTAATTGTCTTGAATAAATAACCAATCTGGTTTGTAGTATTGTTGAATTTATATGTCTATGTGCTGCTGTCTTGTATTACAATGTCTACCCAAGGTCTTGATGACTCTCGGTTACCCTTGTTATGTAGAACTATTCTACATGGGTAGATCAAGAGCCATAGTTGTTTTCATGCTCTAGGTAGCTAAAGATTCAAGCTGCAAGACATAAAAGTTACTTAACGTAGGTAAGAGAATGTTAATTTGCTGGTAGTATGGTTTAGAGGTGGTGCGGTCTGCCACCTTAGGCTGCGCGTCTCATTTGGGGCGGAGTGTCGAAAGATTTGCAAATTATTGGACCCATTCTGTAACAGACCCTGAGGACTAAGAAATACATTTCTGGAACTCTTCCTAGAGGGATTTTTTTACACACCAAACAAGAGAGATCTTCAATGTGCCATAAATAGAGAATGTTAAGATGACGACAGTGCCCCTCTTTGTCCAGGGTAGCAAAAGCATAGCTGGATTTTGTTGACTAAAGGGACTAGGGGTTCCTCATCTGCCATCAAAATTCTGTGTTTCTGAGCTATAAACTTTTCATCTAATATTTATTTCATTTCAGAGATTAAAGGCGCTTTCAGCACACTCATCAAGGTTCATGTCTAGGATGGATACTGCTATGAAATAAAATGCTTATAGTCAAAGAAAATCTCACACATGCCAGATGGGAATGAGCTGTGCTAAATTCAGCCCATGGTATACATTTCCTTGAATGC
The DNA here is from genome assembly GCF_964261635.1 of Lissotriton helveticus. NCBI lineage: Eukaryota > Metazoa > Chordata > Amphibia > Caudata > Salamandridae > Lissotriton > Lissotriton helveticus. The sequence continues at coordinate 307,836,353 of NC_136070.1, forward strand.
AGCTTGCTGTTTTGCTATGCAGCTGCTCAGTGCCAAACCATGTTCATTGCATGAGTAAAGTGGGCATATTTCAGCAACCTCGTCTTTCCCTATAATGTGTATATATTTTTATTTAAGCTTTTTCTACTATTTTTTTTGTTGCTAATATCTCACCAAAAACTTTGAATGCACGTGTTAAAGCTCTTTAAAAATAGAAAGCGTTGCACAATTATTGACACACATCAACATGTGCCAACTTTGCCAAGCTTCCAAAGAATTCCTTGTTCAGCTTTATCTTGGGAAAGTTTTTATATCTTGTGAGAGATTTTAAAATATTTTTCAGGAACGGAACATATAAAATTGATAATTTAGACCTGAAAATCTGATAAGGACACAAATTGCATCACATTTGCCACCACTGATCAGCGTATGATACTGATCTAATTCTTATGAGTCTGTGAAGGAGTGATGGAAAGAGTCAGGGCAAATATGCATGAGTGAGAGAAGTTGATATTGAAAAAGTGTAAACGGAATCACTGGTGGGTGCATCCCGAACTGTGTAAGCTCCAACACAATGGTTATATCACAGGAATATTTACTTGTGTATCTAGTGGTCAGGTGGATTGCATTTTGATGAATACGTAATTCTACACTTGATAGGATGCAATCCTAACCTTTGTGAAAGTCATTTCATCATCCTCCATATTGTCTAACAAGATCAGCATTCTTCTCACTGCTCAGACAAGCCGATGATTCACATATTATTACCATAGGTTCCCGTTTCAGTGAATAAAATGGCAGTCACACGAAGAGGGCATGGAAAGGTGGGGGATGCGCTCCATTTTCTGGAGGTATATAGGTTTCAAGTGTTTTTATTTTTCTTGTATTCCAGCTAGATAGTGGGCACCATTTAAGATTGCTCTGAGTGGGACACAGATTGCACAAACATGAAGTATCATAAAGGAAAAGTGGCATTTACGCTAGGTGCTCCATTTTTGTTTTTTCCCTGATGGTTTTGCATGAGATTGTACAAAAACATTTGTTTTACCCACTCCTGTGCCATGAGCTTCTGTTCATAAAGGGACATAAAAGACATAAATTATTAGTGCACAAAATGTGTAGCATTATCATAATCAAATATTTATCACTGTGAGTCATACAAGGAGTTGAGCCAGTTTTAAAAATGTGCTCCTGCACTGGACTATTCTTGAAAAAACAATTGAGTTAGAGCACTGTTCAAAAATACATAGTTAAAATTCTTCTGACCTCCTGTTTTTCACTGTGTGCTGGACTTCATTTTTGTTGGCGTTAGGACTCTGCTATCTTCACCACTGCTGACCAGTGCTAAAGTACATATGGTCTGTGTCAAAAAATGTAATAGCATTTGGTTTCTCCTTGATTGGCATATTTGATTTACTAATAAGTCCCTACTACAGTACACTACATGTACCCAGGGCCTGTAAATTAAATGCTACAAGTGGGCCTGAAATACTGATTGTACCATGCACACAAGTAGCCCTTCAAACCTGTCTCAGGCCTGCCACTGTCATGTTCCATGGGAACACCTACTGCAACGCCCATGGGGTGCTTCTCTTGCGCAAAATAAGGCAATGCAGTGATTTGTGCTGTGTTGACTTACTCCAGAGTTTTTGAGCCAATTAAAGCCTCGCAAAGCGTCTTTTTGTGGCTTCATAAATCTGACTTAGAGGTTTGAGTTACGCATGTACTGCATTGCATGGTGCAAACATGATGCAAAACTCTCATAAATATTCCCCAATATGTATAACAACAAAGGAATGGCCCTGCATCCCACGCACTGCAGCACTTGCACCGAAGTGCACTCCTTTTTAGGCCGCTGTGTACATGTAACGTTTCTCACAATGCAAGACAGCCAGAGGATGTTGCGAGCTGACTCGTTGCCCCATGCTTTATGCTGTGGTGGGTGGAACGAAAATATGATTGACATATAGACAAGTGCATGAAGTGGTACTGACAGAAAGACTCTGATGTATGCATCTCTGTATATTTTAATAAGGATGTTTGGGAGCACGTGATGATGGTGAACATTGAAACCTGTCTGTCGGCTAAAAACAGCAGCAGCAAATGGAGAAAAGTGCGATTTTGGGCTGAGAAGGAATGCCCACTGCGATTTAACAGCACAGCTGTGCCAGATAGTATTAAAGGTTAAAAGTTACCATAGCAAGAGCCACTAAAGGCATCCAGTGCAGCAGGGACGCGTGTTATTGGCAGAGTTATTGTGAGAGGAACACAGGAGATGCCTTCAGATGAGCTCTATGAATCACTGTTTTGACAGCATTTCTTTGGAGGTTTGGAGTTCGGATGCTGGCCGTGGCCAGTAAAGCGTCTCTGTTACATCCAGTGAGAGATTTGTTGCATTGCTTCTCCCTCTCCAGAGCCTCAGTATTTCATCGGAGATCGCGTACTGAACTCGGTAATTTACAGCCCTAACCAGTAGCACCTTCCAGCCTGCTCTGCCTGTTGCACAGTCGTGCGCCTCGGATTCTCTTCTGCAGACTTCACAGAGTATATGAAGCAATGACAATTTGGGTCAAACATCTGCGTGGCAGGGGAGATTAATGTGCATAACCAATTCTTTACTATATCATGCTAGCTCAGATCCAAGAGGTACGAGCTGGTACAGAACCAGTTCAGCACAAACAGTATATGACCCAGGACTCTTGAGTGTTTTTGCACCTGATTAATTTCTATGGCAAGTACATGAGTAATGAGCCCACAGGGCATTTGCGACAGTGTTTTACATGTTTTTTCTCAAAATGCGCAACTTTCAACTATTATTTACCCCTATCTCTAAGCAGGTAGCAATTGCCCTTGCAAAATCAAGAACCTGCTCAATTTGGGCTCTACTTTGAATCAACACTACTGCAAAAACTGGGACAAAATGTCTGTGTCCACTCTTACTATGGGGGCTTCTTACTACTAGCGTTGCGCTCCGACATTTTCAGAATTCAGGGATGCGCCATATTTACAAAAATAAGTTGCACCCCTGTTTTTTTCTCTAGCGCTGGCACTAATATTAGTTGCCTAGTGCCAACGCAGACTCACTTGCACCTGCGTTGCATGGAATTATGTCCCTTCCTGCACTTAAACAATCAATTATGGCGATTTGTAACTTCTTTGCGTGCTGCAGAATGCAGCACACGTAGAAATAGCAAACAGTCATTTTTTAATGATTGTATCGATAGATGATGCACCAGACAGCTATTCTCAGTCTTCTTCCAAGTGCTGTGTTCCCACCTATGAGTTTGAACGGCGACTCTTCTTGGACGCTGTAGCACTGAAGCAAGTGTCAGCCTGCATATTGCTTTATGAGGATCTAATGGACTGGAGCCAGCTTGCTACTATATTCTTGTTACATGCAATTATCTAGGTGTGACTGATCATAGTGTATACAGTGATCGGCCTAGAACTCCCTTGAAGGGTGCCGCAACCAGTTTTTCTTAAGTGAGCCCATGCAATTTCCTGTGCTCGCCATAAAAAATGTTAGTGTTCTTACTGAAAAGTTGGACCAGGAACCCTGAAACTACTCCATTCTTTAACCTACTAGAATGTTTCACAGAACGTGAAGGACAGTATGAACCACTTCATGTGAGGGAGATGCCCGGATCAACATTGGTCTATAGATTGACACAATACAAGAAGCAGGCAGGTTCATTAATTGACTGCAAATATCATGATGCGAACTGAGTGTTCAGAAGTCCTGTGCACAGCAGATTGTGTGTTTGATGTACCACTCCTGAGAGGCTAAGCATGTGCCAAGATGTGGGTCCATTGTTCACTGTGCCAGAGGCTCCAAGCTCACTGACAAGGTATAGCAAGGCCAAACCCAGACTGGGGTTGGTTGGGTTCCCTTCTTTAGGGGGCTTCGCCTGGAAGTTTGGGGTGGACTGTTTCCATGAGAAGCAAGGTCCGTACTGGTTTGCATGATACCAGTTTCTATGCAGAGCGGTACGGTTGGCAAAATGATTGGGTTAGAATGTTACCCATAGTGATTTCCAGTGGTTTAGACTATTTGCAAGCATTTTTCCAATCACCTTTTGTTTCTTTATACAACACCATAAATGGACAAGAGTGTGCCCAGAAGTGGGCCTCTTACTTGCTCTGCCACGGGATCCAAGTTATTCCTCACTCACAAGGCTTAACAAGGACGAAACCAGTCTGGAATTGTTTGTGTTCCCTTCTGCAGAGGTCCTACTCTGGCAGTTCGGGACGGAGTGTTCTCAGGAGGAGCAAGATGTACTGAGCTGCATAATACAGGTCTCTGTCCAGAGTGGCACGGTGGGTGAAAAATGATTGCCCGGATTGGTTCCTAGAACAATTGCCTTTGCTTTACAATATTTGTTAGCTTTTCAATTCCTTCATCTTACATATGTTCATGATGTAATACCACCTTAAGTAGTGTCACTCAGCACCTGAATGTAAAAACAAGCCAGTGAACGTATAATAGAAGGTCAAACCAGACTCTTGATTCCTAGGTAGGGGGGTGAATTGTGGAGGCCCTGAATTGACAAGGAGAAACACTGAACACAGTCGTAAAGAAACATAAAACCATAGAGAAGAGAAATTTGAGAAAAGTAACTGGAGCACAAGACAGCAATGACTTAACCATGAGAGATATTCTCAAAAGGTTATGGCAAACTACCATTAGTAACAATAGTTTAAAGGGGCAATGGGTTAACATGCCTGCTTCAGTGCAAAACAATTATTTCAGAGTCTCTGAAGCAGAAAATATAATTTCAAAGGTTCCTCTGGCGCATTTCTGTTTGCATAGCTGGAAGTTTTCGTCCAATAATCAAAAAAAGTGTAAGATGGAAGGAACTGTTTATATATGAGAACAACTGCAAGCTAAGGCAGTGGCTCCCCAGATATAGTCAAATAGCCTTTGAGCCAGGACAAGTTCAAGCACACCTGAAAAACCCACCAAAATGACCATTTCTTTTTGAGAAAAAATGCTTCCAAGTGGGAAAGTAGAGGTGCATTCTGTGCCCCCCGAAAAAAGGCCAGATATAAAATCCATTCGGTTATGTTAGTTGAGTTTGTCCCCGTGCTTCGTACAGTGGCCACGCAAAATCTACCCAGGATGAGCGAGAAACATGAGAACACCCTTAGATCCAAGTGGCTTGAGATTATAAATGTAGCATGACGTCGATAGAACAAAATTGCTCAAATGTTTAGAGTACAATGAGGGGACCAGGAGACTATCACATACGGCCAGATCATGTTTGGGCAATTTTATGAGAAACCCCAATACAGTGTGAAAATTCCTCCTTGTGTCTGCATCTCATCTTTCATCATTGCATCAATTCAACTGATCCCTGGATCACTTTCTCATTTCCGTGTGCCAGGTGGCACTAAAGAGAACAAAATTCTTGTATTGTGTCTGTGCACCCAGTATAACTTTAAAGATTTTTGGGGCCATGGGCAAGGCATTTTTGTGGCTCATGTTCTCAAATACTTTCAATATTATTACCCATTGTATGCTGATTGATGCACACACTTTGCCTAACAATATTGAATTATACGTTAGATTTTCAGAAAAGGTGCCGAACAAAAACAACCAAAATATGTCTTGGTTGCCCCAAAATCCTTATAATGACGCTGGGTAATGAGAGACAGAATATGAGTTAGAGGTCGGCAGAGAGAGTGAAAGACGTTGAGATGGAAAAAACAAAGGGATACAGGGAGACAATCACTTTCCAAGAGTCCCTTTGGAAGATATGGGCCATAGGCAGTTACCACTTTGCCTGTTCCTTAAAATATCTCAAAAAATGTTCTTGGGTGCTATTAGAAAGATACAATTGTTGGTGTTTCCTCCTTATGTGCTACAGGCGAAACTAAATGCCTAAAATAGCAATCATTTAAAACTGATGAGCGATTTATTAGGATGGTAATAAATGGTTACAACAAAAAAGTACACAACATTAGATTATTGTCTTTCAAGTTCTTGATCAGTGAGCAGTATTCATCGCTTTACTATGTTGACCCCATGTTAAACAAGCACTGGCCAATCCAATAGGTCTGGCATGCATTTTGACTGTTAACGAAAACATTTGATAAAAGACAGCTGTCATAAAATATCAAAACCAAAAAAACTATTGCTTTATTTATACAATCATCTATGAGATAGAGAACTTAACGTTTGATGTTTCAGTGTACTATTAAGATATAAAATAATAAGTCAAGCATTGCTATGCAAGCATTCCATAGGGGGTAGGATCAGGGCCGGCTCTAGGCTCACGGAGGCCCTGAGCAGGGAGTGTAGGTAGGGGGCCCGAGGCCGCTAAATCCCTGCAAGGGGCCGCCACGCAAATATGTATCTAAGGATATATATTGGCTTGGCGGCCCTGTGCAGGTGCACAGCTTGCACATGCCTTAGGCCGGCCCTTTTAGGATGATACACCTAACAGCCAACAGTATGATATGAAAGAGAAATACTCCACTGAGTGAAGGCAAGCCCAACTCTGTGTATATTTGAAAGGATTTATAACACCCAGTCAAAATAGCTGTGCTTGCAAGCCAGACTTAAAAAAAATATCTAACAACTCATCTACAATTTGGGAAAACCCTTTGCTCTCTCTGCTATGACATTGAGGCTACAAGTGGAATTTAATCATGTGGAATTGGGGGCCAGATTATGTAAATTGTGCTATTAGAGGAAATTACTAATTCTGGATAATTTTGAAACTGGGTTGAATCAGTATCTATACTGACCGATAGGTACTAAATGACATTTTTACACAGGTGAAAAGGTACAAATACATACTTTTTTGCAATGATAATGACTGCAAATGTCACTGCAACAGTCCACATCACTGCTGCAAAGTTGCCCAGACCAGTGTAAAATTGCCTGGTATCAGAGCAATTTACATGATATTGCCTCACATCTCATTGTAGCAGAGTCAGGCGTTACTCAGGCAGACATATCCTTACCAGAGTTCACGCAGTAAGAAGATATCTTCTTTGCCCAGCTCAGTCTGTATGAGTAGTAGGGTTGTTAGTGTAGCCTTGTCATAAATGGCTCGCGAGTGCTGCAGATTCATTCACAGTGCCGTATTTCTCCTGACCGCCTCCCTCCACACCCATGAAACACGCTTCAGGGCCCATCTGAAGGTGAACGCCGCACTTAATTCAGATGTAGGATTTGGAACCCTTAATGCGCATCGCTTAGCTTGCTTCGCAGCACAGCAAAGAGCTTTTCACATCCATCTGTGAAGCCTCTGGCAGAAGGAGGGGGATGAGTACCTTCGCATATTGACAACAATATTTTGTATCCGCTAACGCGACCTGACAGGATAGTTATTGCCGCTTCCCAGCGTAGCCGAGCATTAAGGCAAGTGCATGCAATTACCTGAGCAATGCAAAACAATTATCATAATACTAATGCTAATAATTGTAGAGTGAGAAAGCTAACTGTGTGTAATAGAGCTGTACTTGGCGCTCAATGATACGGTAGCTTCGCCTTCCACTTTCAGTGCATTCCACTGGCCTTCCATCAAGTAAAACAATTCCATCGAAAATATTATCCTGTGATGGAAAGACACAGCCTGTTCTCAGTATATTCCTGATTTTTCTGCCCTGAGTTAAGATCTCCCTGGAAAGTCAAGAAGGCGTGTATCTCCAAAAATATGTGTATAAAGAGCACACGACTGACTCTTGAGGTGGACAAGCCAACAAATTAATGGGCAGAGCCAAGCCGAGCCAAGGGCCTGCCTTTGCTCAAAGAGCCAGTGCAACAGCTGAGCCATGAACATATTTGGCATGTAAATTATGCATCAAACATAATTAAAAAAATATAATGAAGTCTCCTCAAAATTTTAAAAACGTGTATTTCTTTAACATGCGCAAGTGCTTCATCTTTGTACGTCAGATCGTATCATTGAATTGAGAGACTTGTATTAAAAAGCTTTAAAACATGAAACCTTCCTGCCAACCAGCACTGCCCACAATGTAATTAGTAAACCAAGAGCCCTGGTCACTTGTCAAGCGTATACTAGATTCTTATTAGAGATGGAGCAACATTACAGTCTATTAAATTAATGAATTTAGCCATGATATCAGTATCTCCTACGCTCTCCTGTTTTACATCAAAGGTAACGCTTTGTCTTTAATTCTTAGCGCAAGAGGTTAGAGCGGGACAGAAGTGTGGCACGGATATGATGGGCCCCGGTGAAAGATGGAAAATGGCCCCTTTGACTATTGCTGGGGTAGTAAATTACAGCAATTGCCCAGGTTCAATAAGTCCCTGTGCCACTGCACCAATGGCAGTTACACCCCTGGAGCAGGGGTAGCACCAACATGATGAAGCGTAATCCTCTCTCAAAAAAGTGATTTGGCGCCGCACAGCAGGGTATACAGTTCTATATAAATGCCACAATACATCTGGTAAGGAATACATCATTTCATTTTAAAATCAATGGCATTATTTAGCTGTAAATTAGTTGTGAAATTCAGCTGTAGCCTCTAGATGGCAGCAGTATTCGAGCCATTGCATGGAAAAAATAAGTATTCTTACCCCTGCCTCCCACTCCCTCTTCCACAGCCCACCTTTGAACAATGAAGCAGTTTTGAGAGATGTTTGGCTGTCAGTCACTGAAAGAGTAACGTTTATCCTTCTATCCTTGCCCAATGAGAAATCAAAGTATGGATTCGAGCTTCGGACCTGTTTGCCCATGTGCCATGTGCTGGCATAGCTTGGTGAATATCACTTTAGAAAATCAGATAATGTATATTACAGCAGCGATAGGCCACTTTTACTACATTATACAGATACTATCAGTGACATTTCAAGCCTAATGAGACGCCTTTCCATAAAGTGACATGACAATTAGCAATGAAGACAGATGATTCCATCGGTGGAACAATGGATAATGATAATGGCTCATCTATACACGTAATTCACATTTCCCTTAATGACACGTCCCTGGTGACATATGTAACAGCAGCATCGAGTGATCTGCTTTCCAAAGCGTGCAGTAAAATATGCTTCCTATGCTGGTTTCAGGCTTTCAACACTTCTTCGGAAGGGAGAATTTGGCCTAACAGTTAGTTCTTGCAGTAAATGTCCCATGGAGGTTCTCTACATGGCCATTTGATGTGGGCTATTGCCCAAATTGCGCACCTGAGTTCCTGGAAATCCGATTTAGAATCCTGGCTTCAGCAGTGTTTGAAATATTTGTAATTGTTTTCTAGATACCTAATTCCTTTGCACTCACTAATACCTAAAAAGGCACTAGGCAAAGGTGTAAAAAGCCCACTGGTTGTATCGGTATGTAATCTTAAATCGTCTACCTACTCTCCATCCAATGTACATTTCTCTGTTGATCCCTACTTAGGTTACAGTCCTATACATTTCTATGCAGCCTGAAAAGATATGTGAAACTCTGCCCTTACACCTCTGGTTTCTTAGGCACTAGCCTATCACATTGTATCAACAGTATTTAATATTGACTACACACCAATGTTCCAGGCTTGGAAATGCAACGCAGGAATGGTAGATTGGGTTGCTGTAGTTAACCTGAGTGTACATTGATTTGTGCAACCACATCTCAGGGTCTGGGCTTATCACCGTTAAGAAAAGAGAAAAGAAACTCCATATATTTCTTACTTTGGTGCACTTACAGACTATTGGCAACAACATCCCCTTGTCCAATGTAATGAGGCTAAATGATTTTATGGGGCCCTATATTATGGTACCACTTAGCTCAAAACTGTACAGAAATAAGCATACTCCGCTCACTTGAGAAATGCGCTTTTATCGACATTGGGGTTCTGGCCTACAGTCGAAGTAGGGGGCCATGGAGAGAGACTCTTTCGCCACAAGATCCCAGAGGTCATGCCCTCTCTTCTGCTCTATATGGACAGCTGGGGGTTCATGGTACACCGAATGCCCTATACAGGTGCCCTGAGTCTTAATGCAAACAATGGAATTCTGCATCTTTACCCTCAGTAGAGTAGTAAAATATAGTCAAAACTGGGGTGTGGTGAGCCAACCCTGAGCCCCAGAGCCTCTGCACCCCCTGCACTAATGAAAGCTACGCCACTGGTGACGCCCCTCCTTCAGTTTCACCGTAAACATTTTTGGCAGGCATTTTGGATGCGCCCGCAGCAAAAAGCAAATGTAGGTTACGGAGAGCTTAGTCAGCGACTGGCATTCGACGAGAAAGAGGATTCGGGCGCTTTTGACTTCCATTCATTGTGGAATCCGAACACCGCTGCATTTACAATTTGCCCAGCAGCATTCCTATGCAGTGGAGCAACTGGAAATATCAGAATCCCGATTTAGAGCACTTCATGAGTAACCAATCCGCTCTGTCCCCTGGGGCCAGCAGAGAAGCACAAATGCCTTTTGTTACCTGCCACTTCAAGTTGCATTACATCAGGTAACACCATACAAGGGAACGTAATACGTTCTGAAGTCGCGCTGCGTGCCCTGATTTCACAGAGTACATGTCAGCGCGAGATGCATCAGACATGGGGGCTGTACATTAGATCGCACTTTCTAAACTTCAGAACAGGTTATGCATTGTGGTTCAAAGAGAATCACCAGAAAGCCTCAATCATCACTTTATTGAGGCAATGTGCATTATTAGAGATGTTTTTTTATGTACCTTTACACTTTCTACAGCCCTAATAATCATGGGGACATGCTTCGACTGCTTTTGCGTGCATTCTAGAGTGTTAGGTTTTTCCTCATTCTTTTGATTGTATAACTGTAAGGTGTTGTATCCCGGGGCTTAATACCAGCCTGTAACTCATTGCGAAGTGACTCGAAATTTGGCTGACGAAAGATTTGCCCAGGATCACACAAGTATGTTAAATTGTGAATCCTGGATCAGCACTCGTTGTCTGGTTCCTTATTCATGAACTTAGCAATTGATCAACCTCGTATGTCATATTGAATCTAATTGCGCTTCTGATTTTTTCAGAACACGGGCTTGTTTAAGAATGAAAGAATACTTCACAAACAGAATGCTCTGTCTGATGGATCAGTGGATCAAATAATTAAATTGATAAACTGAGTACCATTGAGTAGGCTAACAATAAACACCTGTCTGCTGTCAATAACACTGTGATACACTGTTAGGTGAAAGCATGTACCCTACAAAAATCCCTGTTGTGTTAAAATAGATAGTGCATTGGAAAATTCACATTATCTTCGAAGTAATTTTTTAATTGTTTTTTTCTTCAAATATGAGCTGACAAAGCAATCATTATGCTATGGAAATTTTACCTCTAGATCTCAGAGAAAGCACTAGCTTAAACATGATTGCGCCCCTAATTCTCCTTTCAAGTTGATTCCAAATGAATAATTCAAGTGATTTAGGAGCAGAAGTTCAGCTCCACAAAAGATTCAGACCCAGATTTGCTAATGCTTTGCAATAGGTTTACATTGCCTTTGTGATGTGAACCCCACCTGAAGATGGGATTTACTGTCCAACACGAATCAAGATTTGCATTGGATCATCTCCCAAAGTAACACTAAGTTGTGCTATGAGCTGTGTTACTTTATATCAAATGGGATTTCCATGTCTGGTGCATGGGGGTTCCCATGGGTTCTGATTTAAATTGGTAGACAAGCTAAAAGCCAAAATAAATATCTCCTAAAGACAGGCATAACATGGAGAAATGTTTTAATTTCTCCTCTTTTTTCCAAATTTGCATGTGTGCTGAATTGTACAGCCAGAACATATACCAAGTGGGATAAATCTTCCAGTACAAAACATATGCTTCAGAGAACACGCACAACACTGCACTATGGCATATGGATGGGTGCTTTGGGGCAAGAATGTCAAAAGGACACCAGCACCTGGTGAGAGAACAACAGACCATATCTTAGCAGAGATGGTTAATTTTTTCACTCTCCCTTTGACACAAAGCAGAGCAGCAACCTTGATGCAGTGTTGCCTTGTGTTAAAGAATAGTACATCTGAGCTGCAGTCCTTTGTGTGATAGGTCAGGAGGACAAAGACTGAAACTAACATGAGTCAAAATGTAGATCTTACAGAGCAGGGATGGGAGTGGCAGGATTTCTGATTCTAGGCATACTGAATATATTGTTTATCTTACTTTTTGAATGTTCACATGTACACTGGTTGTGTTCTGTATGATGTTTATCTTGATGTATTGATTTTCTGTCTGGCAGGACAAATGGTCGTGATACTTCATATTACATGGGCGACAGGTTCAATATGGTAATATTGTTCTGGGTACAAATCCACTTCAGAGCACTTGTTTTGTTTTGAATGCCTAAATATACTGTTTGTATGGACAGTTTGTCTTTTAAATCGTGGTATTTTCATTCATATATTTTACATATTATTTAGGTAATATTGAAGAGTGACAAACATCATTGACATCAACATTCCTAATTTGGAATGTTTTAGAGTGTCAATTCTTGGGGCGAAGAACTAAAAATCCCTCTCTGTTTGCAGTTTCTTTTTACACCTAGAACAGCTTTTGGTTAGACGAATCCAGTATATCGAGAAAAATGCAGCAGGTATACCTTTTTTGACATGCATGTGCCAATTCATAAAATGTGTGTAACTCTACACTCATGGATTTACAGCCTCGTATTGGTGTATATTAACCAGCCGCGGCCCGTGGAGGGAGTTCCATGGGGTAAGTAAACAATTACATTTAAAAAACGATGCAGGGCGCGCTACGAAATTCGTTTTATTAAATTAATTGTTTACTTACCTGCAAACATCCATATTCCGGTGTTTACCACACTCACACTGCCCCTCCACCGCCCCGCCTGCCTGCCCCACGGAACTCCCTCCATGGTCCGCGGCTGATATTTTGATAATTCATAAAAACATCCCAGATCACACTTGAAAACGTGCCATTTACAGGGTTCCAGGAATATTCTGGAAAACATTTGTGAATTTGTTAGTGTGACTATACAGAACCATTTCTGCGTCTGTGCACTTAAGGCACAATTGCACTTGGAGAAATGCCATCATATTTGTGCACTGGGATTCTTGTCTTTGTTTCAGCCACAAGGAAAACGGATTTTCCCCTGGAGAAGCACCTTTCCCAGTACGACTCACAATTTTGGGGATGTTCCTTTCTCGGTTCCACACTGGAAAGTGATTTACACCTGCCCATTGCAGGGGTAAATCTAAGATCATTGCCATAATGTGGAAAGGTTGGAGGAAAAAAAGTAAACTACCCACATAACTCTTTCCGAGTATCCCTTACCTTAAACTACCCACATAACTCTTTCTGAGTATCCCTTACCTTCCCTGGGAAAACCACATTCTGAAACACCCACTCTCTAAGCCTTGAGGGGGATTTAATTATGCACAATTTTACACTATCATTGGGTAATATCTGTCGGTAATAAACGGATTTCCAGATGCACGGTCACCGTTTGAGAGTACAGTGCATTCGGTAATATGAGTCTTTTGCATGTACATCAGAATTACATGCATCAGTGGCTCTTTAAATTGAAGTTTTGATGGTTTTTGTTCATCTCAGAGATCTCTGCGAGCGTAGGCCCCACCTGAGGTCAGGTCTACACCACCCCCTCTCCTATTGCACAATACAAGCAGCCAGGGATGTTCTTCAGAGTTTTGACAGATGTAGAAATTCTCTTTGGAACAGACCAAAGGTCTGTCTCTAAGGACCTTAAACCCCAAACTCGCTCCATGCCTGGAATTTTTAAACTCACCTTTTTAATTGGATTCTTCAGTAGTCCAGATTGCTGCCATAACTGGTCAGTATCTCATCTTTCATTTATATGCTGCAGAAGACTGTACGCATTTCTATTTCATGTGTTTTTTAGTCCACCAAGAGGAATTATTCTTTACCACGTTTTTCAATGTAAGGAAATGTGAGACTTATTTTTTGCAAGAGGATAACGAAATAAAATGTTGCAATGTTTTAAAAATAAACCTCCCCCTTTTGGGCAACTGTAAGGAAAGATTGCTCATCTCTGGATTCCATACGCATAATAGAAATTATATTTATCCTATGTTTCCTATTCAATTTTTGGAGCTTTTGTGTGTTTTTGGTGCGTTTCTGACTTCTTATATGTAACGAAGGACCATATGTACAAAGGCATTTTTGCATTTCTTAAAGGTGCTAATTGCTATTTTGGGCTTATTGGAAATGAAAAATGCCATTTTGGTATGTATCAAAGGTATTTTAATCCCAGCGCCCTGATATACCTTGGCAAAAAAAATTGTTGTGTAGAGATTCTCATTTTTGATTTGTGTTTTTGGATCATTAGATAAGCCATTTAGCTTGGTAGACATTACTGAAACGGGCTGAATTTTACTGGACAATATTTTTAAAAATGGCTTATGTGTTGCAGTGATGATGTACTATTTCAGGAACCATGCGATCTATATACCTAATTTTGGTGTCAAAACATGTGTGTTTTGGGTTATGTAGTGTTATAGAGATGGAAAAAATCTCCTCAGAGCAACCCTTCAGCCATTTTCCAAAATGACGGGTATAATAAATGAAGAAGATACATATATAGAAATGAAACAAATAATGGTTTTTAATCCTTTAATGTATACACCAAACACTGTTTATGATTTGAATATGAAAAAATTATGTTTATCACTACTCTTTTAGACACATTTTCATAGTTCACTTTATTTATTTCTGCAATCGCTTGTGGTACATTTGCAGAATGTTGAACATTTGAGAAGAGCATATCGACAGGGACCTCTTTTTGTAGTACAGGTTTTGCAAGAATATGTACGTGTTAGTTCTGTGGGTAGAGTAGGTTTTAGCCCACCATCAATATCTTTCCAACCAAATTCACACGGATCGTTCTCTACATATGCACAATCCAAAATATTTACACATCTTCTGATCAAGTAGAACACTTTTTTTAATGAGTCTTTGCACGGAATATGATGTTGGTGGAAGGTCACTTAGCGGGACTGATCTATTGAACTCACTGTACTGAAGATCAAATGTGTGACAGTCAGAACTTATTTTCCACACATGCACGAGGTATTTTTCTACGTCTTTAAAGTCACATTCTTCTTTTCTCTCAGCAAATCCTTTAAGAAACTTCACAAGTTTAGCAATTAAAGCTCCAAGCTTTGTTCTAATTTTGCTCATAGTGTCATCACCCATAAGAATATATGTCTTGATAAGAACACTGGGCATCTCGGGGTCAAGTTTCTTGTACAGAATATGAAGCGGGATTGAATGTCTTTTATTGCCTGTTCCATAACATATCCATAACTCTGACAATCCTTGTCTTATGAACACTGGAACAAATCTAAGTAGCACAACCATAACATCTGTGTCATTTGACAGTACAATGACTCGATTGGAACCATTTCAAACAGCCCACTCAACAGGTGGCACAAAATGACGGTCAACTTCCTCCAATTTGCTGTAAAATGCTTGAACAATATGGCCCGTACCATTTGAATATATCTCTGCGGTTACCAACTCTTCACTGACAATCATTCAGTTGGCAATAATTGGAAATTCAGTGTTCGCTGAAGCATCAGCAATGTTTTGGCAAGTTTATATCTTCAAGTTCATTTTGTTCGATGTTGATTACCAGAATTTATCAAGTTGCACAAGTATAGATGTCAAATTTTTGATGCAGGCAAGGTCAATTGTTCCACATGTGCCTGATTCTTCCATATTCTTTGACAGATAGTTCAAGATAACTTTGAAAGACAATGAACAGTCTGAATGACCTCTCCAAAGTTTTGCATGGATGAAATCTTGACCATTCGCAATTGTGACTTATAGTCTAAGACAACAGCAGTTTTCAATGGACAATTTTTTTAACTGAAATTCTTCAGGGGAAATGTTTTTTTCAAGCTCTTGTACGAGTTTGTGCATCGTTAATTTCGGTTGCAGCATCTCCATATAATAATGTATTTTTTGGAAGAAGATCATACAACAGAATGCCCTTGGTAAATTCAGCCTCAATAAGTGCATTGTCTATGCCACATCCACTGAGATAACTTCCTGCACACCGCAACACAACTTTTGTCATGTGTTAAATACCTATCGTTGGATAAAGACCATTGAATTCTACAGGACTGCTTATAAAAATGTCAGCTACGATGCGGAAAACAACTTCCTTGCAGAAAATTGGCAGGATAAGCTCGTCTTCAAGCTGAGAATGCACATTCGGGAGCTGTGTATACTGTAGCATGGTTTGTGACTGAAGGTGGTATTACTGGTAAAAACCCAACCTTCTTCAGTGAGACAGTATTCTGGGATATCAGAGTTGGAATTTCAGCCCACTGAGGAACTGGCATTTCTTCATCCTTCAGTCTGCACCGAATAAGCAGTATGACAAATTCAGTTAAATAATCTTTGTCAACCGCAGCATCAGGTAGAAAAAGATCCAAATCCTCAGCCACTTTGAAACTTTCTGGTAGACTGGAACGTATTGATGGCTTGTAGTGATTTTGCACACTTTGGTAAGACAGTTGGGTTATAAGTTTGGAGCTTTGTTTGTTTATGCCTACAGCTGACACAGCTTGTTTTTCAGTAGCTACTTAATTGGTACAGTCTGTAAAAAACACCATGGCAGTATCATGTGTGCTGGGCGTTCCAGAAAAATAAGAGCTTTCTTCAAATCAAAATTATCAAGAGCAGCAATTATAAATCCTTTACTGGTAGGGTAACATGGAAGTGGTTTGCTGTCGTAGTCACAATATTTTACAGCGTGAGCTGCTAACAAGTTCCTGCTCCATACTATGCCATTATAACTTGTTGGAACACCAATCCTATTCACTGAAGTGATTAACTCTATCCTTTTGCGCTTGTTATAGATTGCTTGGGCAGTCATCATGTGTAGGAGAGTTTTCTTTTAGCCTTGATATAATTCATAAAACATGGGTTGGAAAAGACAGTACATTTCACAGCATAAGTCGGTCGGTTCATAGGATTGTCTTCCACTTCGCTTATATCTTCAAAACCATCTTCAATGTTGTTAGCTTCTGTTCCGGAACACAAGAACTTCAGTTCTAACAGTTTTGATTTGCTGATATTAAACAATGATGTAAAAAATGTTAAGACAACATCATGCATTCTTTTTGACTCCCATGATTTTTAGAGCTCTGGGGCATCACAAAAGTTATCATTAAGTCATTAATTCCAAAGCCTAAATCTTTCAGGATGTTTCTTAAAAGGGTTCCTACTGATTTTACTGCAGCCTGCGATCTTATTTCAGCAGCAAGAACTTCAGGAATCAAATCATTCTTTTTGTTAGACTTACAAAAACAAAACAAATACTGTCATTGTACATTATCTAAAGAAAAATCTTAATTTAATTATTATGGATCAATGCAGTTTCATCATTTTTGACCATTATTTCTCTGATCTCACTGGGTGAGAACCCATAGCTAAAACTTAGGAGTGGCTTTAAAACTTCATTTGCTTTTTCAAAGAGTGCAAACTTAACTGAAGGCTGGTGGTTACATTGCTGATGGGAGCTGATTGTACATTCACATTTTTGAATGTATGCATGCATGCAGTTCGGGTGGGAATACAAATCCATTGCAAATACATTCACCTCACTGTTCACATCAGCTGCTTGGCTAAAAACTTAATCTTGGAAGAAACTAGCTGCAGACTTTGTTCTTTCATCAATCTCTTTGGCTATTTGTTCTAGCTAAACCACAGATAACACATTGAAGATCTCTGCTCTATGATTAGTTGTTGGAGGTGGACAAGGGGTGGCCATTGATCTTCTAAGTGGATGGGCACTGGATTTGGTTGTTGTTGCTTTCTCAGAAGGCTCAGATTCTTGTTGTGATTCACTGGTTTCTGGTATTTTTTGATAACTTTTTTCCAGGCTTTTTGTCATTGAATACGACTTGTAGCCCTTATTGTTACAATGATAAAATATTTGATCCTCTTCACCCATCAGTTTCAATCTTTTGTGAACTTTGTCTTGCTGTATTTCTGTAGCATCTCAAACTCTCTTCTGTCCAGCCACAGTTGAAGTTAGCTTTTTTTTCGAATTGCTTTGGCATATGCACATTTTTCTTTGTTGAAGGAGTCCTCCGATTTTGTAGTTAGCAACACTCTGTCAGGATGTGAAGATCCTCTGCTGCTACCTGCTTTGCTCATATTTATGAATTTGAATCAACTGAAAACATTAAACAAAAACAATATTACAATAAATTATCAATTTTGAGACTAAAACACATCATTATAAAGCCGTCATTTTGGAAAATGGCAGAAGGGTTGCTGCTCTGAGGAATTATTTTCAGTCCTATATATCTACCTGACTTAAAAAACCTATGTGTTGGCACCAAAATGAAGTATATAGGTCTCATGGTTCCTGAAATATTACATCATCACTGCAACACAGCCTCATTTAGGATAGCGGCTCTGTATGTTTCGGGGAGGAGGATGAGGATTTTGGTTGGTAGGCAGAGAAGGAGGCAGACACAGGAGAGGATATTTAGGATCAGGGTCACCCTTTTTTAACAGACTTAGGAGGAGATAAATGAGAAGTACAGACTTAGCTGTAAGGACATTTGGAATGTATTGCTGAGTTACAACCTCAGCTACAGTCCCCAACAGTAGAAGAAATGCAATCACACCACATGAGCAGGTATAGTGTTGTCTACACCTTTTGGCTCCAGGCAATCACCAGGGAGTTATAGCAGTGGGAGGAGGCGTGTCACAAAGGCAGTGAGAGGAGGCGTGTCACAAAGTGCATTTTCTAGGTTTTGTCACAGGTTTCTAGATATCATGGTTAGCATAGTAAACAAAATGATATGTTTACCAAATATGGTCCAATACTTGCAACAGACTAAATTAATGTTTTACCAAGTAGCACAGCTATCAAATAAAACTAGCTATGTTGATGGAGCATATATTGGAATATGCCCCCCTGTGTTAATGAAGTCCTATACAGAAATATGAAAAGCACCCATTCACACAATGTACAAGTTGAGTGTGAGGCCTCCTGCATCATAACTGACCTTGTAGGCAGATTCCCAGCACCCATTACCCCTTCATGTTCACCACACTGGAATCAATATCGGACTGTCTCAGAGTGAATTTGGCGATGGCTTATTACTTGTTAAGAGAATTACTGACTTGATGCATACAGTGGCCATAACTGCTTGTGTTAGGTGACCTAATGGTTTAACCTTCTCATGATCTTTAAGGAGACAGTGCATATGCCTTGCATCCTTGGATACTGACACCATACTTGACTCCAAGAACCAGTAGTGAAAGGCAGTACAACATGTCACATAAGACAACACGGTCCATTATTGAACAGACCTTTGCCATACAGAAGTACAGGTTCTGCTGCCTCCCCAAAACTGGCAGAGCACTACTTTACAGATCTGAGACCACCTAATTTGATGGGCAGTGTAAGTTGTCAGTTTTTACTGCCTCTCAACGCCAGCAAAATCCTGGCGATAAGGGGCAGTGAAAACTACTAACTTCTTGCCTCACAACAAGAGAGGCTTTGCGGTCATTTGCAAATTTGGTGGGTGGTCTAGTCTTGACCTGGCAGACGTCAGGTCCTCCTCCAGGCCAACAGAGATTACTCTGTCCACCAACAATTAAATAGGCCCTTGGCCTAGTTATGCATTGTGGGTTGGTCAAGTGCAAGCTATTCATCAACTAGCCATTGTATGCATGCTTGGTTTGGATCAAAAAAGTACTAACAGGGATTGACCAATGAAAGGAAATAGAGTAGATCGGGCCACAATAGGTACTTTCGGACAACTACAGCTTGGAATTGGTATGATTGGCAATGGCTCCAATTTGAATCCTTTCATAATGCTTGGTAAGACAATTTATGCTTTTCCGAGGTTCTCCACATTATAGTGACAGAGTTTGTCAGCCACTGCATGTGTTCTCATGAAATCTCTTGCATGGTCCCTGAAATGCTTTCCCCATATTACAAGGACACTATGATTTACCACATCAAAAACAAAAATGTCAAATACAATTAACCTATTTTTGACATTACACATGCTTAGCCATCTGTATTCGTAGTGCTGTGCACTATTATAATAGTCAGACCTGAGCTATGGAAAAGACCTTCTTACTCCATACTTCCGAATGTAAGCTGATGAGCAATACATGCAATGCTCTTTCCAGCTTAGTCGAAATAGGGCTACATTAGACAAAATGCTGTGCCACTTAGGCCCCAGGAATGAGGTGGGTGGATATATGTGCAGGGATACCATGTCACAGGCAATAACAATTCCTGGTCAATATGCTTGCACATAAATCCATCCATTACGATTACTTCCCCCCAGAATGGGGAATAACACATGGGCCCAGTATTACAGGTCCAAATCCAGATGCGGGGTCCCTGTTTTCAGGAAAAATCTGCTTTGATTTGCCATATGGGTGTAAATTGGAGTAGGTGTGAGGCAGTGAGGGTTGAAAGAAAAGCAGATGCAGTATGCTGGCAGAAGGGATCATTCTGTACTCCTCTGTGCCATGGGAGTGTGTCGGTTGGGTGACAGGGTTGTCATGGCTGCATTTACAACCCAACCCAAACCTAAAGAAAAATGGCTTTTCCTTATTTGCAACTTCCTAAATTGCAATTTCCTGTTTGCAATTGCGAATCTGTAGCAATCACTATTAGAGTAGTACACTGTTTCATACATATAATTTTGTGATTCCCTAATAGCGATTTCTACAGATTCGCTATTTGGAAATCATAAAACCAAACTTTGGTACATATAGCCCGAAGTACCACGTGTAGAAACATTTGTTGTGGAAATTCTCAGATGAAAATGAGTAAACAATTCCTCCTTTCCAGTTGCACTCATGACCTTCTCTGTCATTCATGCTAAACAAGTCTTGTCTCTTAAAATTCCATTCCCAACTGATGAAAAAGTGCCGGTGGTCCTAAGTGAAGTCATGGGCATAGCACAGGCTCCTGCAGGTCCTGTGGTACAGAGTGGCCCACCCAATCCTCCAGAGGGCCCCAATCATCCCAAGTCCAGCCAGTGAATATCTCTGGAATACGAGATACTTGCCCCTCATCACATCCTGCAGGGAGGCCCCGCCATTGGGTGGAATTAGTACTTAATTTGTAAAACAAAAAAAATGCAGGAGTCCACATTTTCCTCAAACGCTTGCAGCACCACTGCGGATTGTGTGGTTGCCAAATACCAATGCTATTTCATCCTGATTGCACCCCGTATCCCTTTCATCCACAAATGTACTCTCCCTGCCCCTTTATCTCACTCTTTCAGGTTCTTTTTCATATCTGCAACATAATTTTTCATAGTTTTTCTATATTTCTCTCCCTCTTTTATAACCCTCTGTTGCTTTTCTCTCTCTTGTTTTGGGTTAATGTATGATAATTAGAAATTAGTCCTGGTCCCCAAAAAAAGAGTGCCGGACCAAATTAAGCACTGGGTGAAGTAATATGTCATACGGAAACAGACTTTTGGTCACTCTCTGTAGCAACTCTCAACCTTATCTAAGAACCATCCCTGCAAACAGTATGGTCATATGTGTCCCCAAATACTTAAAAGGTGGATTGCTTTTCATGAACCAATAAATAAAATATATTAATACATTGTACTGTGAGTTTTCTCAGCAGGGTTAAGACTACTCGTAATGAAATGGGAGTCTGACAACATGACATCTGTTGGTTTACACGAAAAACAAAGATGCCCATCTCATCCCTAATGACCACCTTTGCTTTCATATGAGTTAAATAAGTGGTTTTAGAATAAATCGTAAATATTGTTTTCTTTCACTGAATTTTCATATTTTTAGTTACTGTTTAGTAAATACAAACACCATCGTTAACAAATGAATAGCAAGCTTAGTTTCCATTTAAATGTGTCTTGAATAACAGCAGCCATATGGCCTGTTGCTAACATTATTAATAGAGTGGGCATTCTCTGACCAGCCTCTTTCAACCATATTCTGGAGACTTTGTCTAAGATATCTTGCTCAGCCCAGTGGTATATGCATCACTTACTTAATGCTATGTGCTGATTAGTTGTAACTTATCTAGTCAAGATTTATACATCATGTATAGAAGTGGTATTCAACCAATCCCCAGTCACTCACATTGTTGCTACATACAGTGCTTAAGTCACAGGCCCTAGTGAAGTCTTGGATAACTGTCAGGCGATGCTGTGGGAATGTGAGGATTAAAAGTATGATATCCTATATCTACACCCGACAATGTAGCTTCTTGAACACATTACAAAACATCAAGCTACCTAGCTGTTCTATGACAATTCTGGTCACCAAGACCATCACAAGGAGGGAGCACACAGCGTCGTTTGTTTTAGGATCTGCGTTGCCACTGTTAATTAATCTATATCTCAAAACCAGACTCAGCCTGTTTTTAAATCTCCATGGTGAGGCAGGTAATGCCAGATGCCACTAGATGTCACAATATACCATTGCCCTGAAATATGTCCAAGTATATTGTTTTCATTTGCTCCCTTGATCTGCATGCACCAGCAAGGGGTCTCTGCAAAGACCCTTTATATTGTCAGCCTTTGACAGTCCAAACAGGATCATAATGTGTTTAACAGTCAGAGTGCTCTCTATATGCATTCATGTCAAAGTTTCATGGTGGGTCACTTTTTCGAAGGACTATGAAATGGCGTGAAATTGCAATTGTTAGAAAATGCAGGTGATCATGCAACATGTAAATGTTTAGTTCATCCCTTCTCCTTCAGGGCCAGAAGCCTTGTCTCTGTTCTCCCTGCCAGGGTTTTGACTCTTTGTCTCTTCCCCGCTCCAGTGTTTCGAGGCGCCTGTGTCTCACCGGTTCAGTATACTAGTGCTTTCAAACCTCAGTCACCACTGTAGTAGACCGCTGAGTTCTCGCTTCAGTAGAACTGCCTCAGCTCAGCTGGTAGTCTTACAGCATAGACATATCTCACAATGTCACCTCCCATCTCAAAAACAGAGCTCAATGTCTCCATGAAAGCATGGATTTACGACTATCTCATATCTGCTGGCCATTTCCAAATATAATCACTCTGAATATGAGTGACAATGCTCACATATGTACCCCAATGAATATCAGCATAAAGAATAATATCGAAGATGGCAACGTATCGACACATTCTTTATTCGGTTTTTGTAGGTTTTCTTGAATAACTTTATTATTCATGATTTTTCATATTCATAAGTGGGAAACATACCATTACATAATACACAATCACTCTGCAACCGAGCTTTCCTGAGAAACACCCTTGTAGGGAGCCGAGTAGGAGAATGAATGTCTGAGGATTTTCTTTCTTAAAGATCCATATTATGGGAGGTGAGAGGGATGAGGAACTTTAGTATCCGTCTACATTGCCAGCCAGACTGAAACAGGTGGGCACTTAATATGATATTAAATATATGATGTGACCAATGAACGTCAGCACGACACAGTAGCTACTGAAACATTAGACTATCTGGAAATCAGCTCCATATACAATTTATAGCTACCACAGTGGTGTAGCTAGACCATTGCTGGCTTTGGCGGTCACTCTGCCTTTGCCTCCCAGCGACGGTCAAAGGTAAGAACGGGGGGAGGGGGTGCTGGAGACTCGTGCCGCCCCGCAGCAGACCACAACCCCCTCCATTCCCCCTTGCTTCATGAGCTGCCAAACAAAACGATCGATCAGCGGGGGAATGCTTCGAGTATAAATATATATATCGAGGTCAGGCCTGCAGACAGAATTTATGCACAAAAGCCTTGAATAAAGGCCAGATGAATCGATTTAGTGAATTTCTGTTGAGCAACTCCATGTAGATAACCTATACAATATGTAGAAATATATAGGTGAAACACACATTTGATGAACAAAAGGAAACATGGAGCTCACTCTTGAAGATGCAATTCATAAATGGTAGGCTTATCGGCAGACACAAGCTAGGATCTGACTGAGATATGTAGGCCATGTGAGCATACTAAATGTTTGCATAAGAGCTGTGGCTAATCAAAAATCTGTGGACGAGGTCCTGACAGCACAAAATCCATAGAAGAGTGACGGTTCTACTGTTAAAATCTACAAGAATAAGTATGCTCTCTATGAACACCGATACTATGGACTGGTGATATACACGAAGAGCCAATCTTGCATAGAAGTCATGTATAACAGTTACGTTAGGTAAGATTACTTGCCTAGGGCACAATTAGCAAATAATGGCCTGAGAATGAACAGTAAATGTAGCTTAAATACATGTATTGGATTTAAAATCTTCAACAACTAGTCTAATGATGGAAATTATATGATCAAACAATATTTCTTTAGGTAAAGTATGTCTTGAGACTAAGAGCGCAATTTAGAATTTGGAGGATGGGTACTCCGTTGCAAATGGGAAGCATATTCTGTCCATCTTATTACAAGTGCCTTAACATATAATGCACTTGTTATAGGGCAACAGGATATCCATCACGTTTAAATCTGACCCTAAATATAAGACTAGACAATGTGGCTCGATGCAACATCTAGGAGGTGAATACTGCTGGAAAAAAACACAATAAGTTTGGAAGATTTGATTGGACATGATATATTGTAGTTCTGTTAATTTCCACTTTCGTCTTATGTTAATTTCCACTTTCATCGCATACTTGTACCATGGTGCAGGTTTGCAACAATCTTTTCTTGTATGATTGGTGGCGAGCTGAAGTGTGCCTTCTCTTGCCCTGGTGGCTGTGCGCCAAAGCCAACATGCCTTGCCTGATTATCTGAAGCTTGGGCCAGCCATACTGACTGGAAGAGTATGTAGTTGGAAGGCAGATTGAACTACGAGGTATAGGATGTCGTGAGTGAGGCTCACAGTGCTGCCCAGAATAATTCGAAATGAGATCTGGTGGTGGAACAATCTTTAGTTTAACAAAACAAGAGAATCCAATGCTCATTCGGGACCAAGAGATATCTTTAGTTAAATGAACACTGGACTCTAAACAGTCAGTGCAAACAAAGTACTATTGGAATAGTAATTATTTCCAGAGAAATTGTTCCAATGACTATAAGGAAAGATATTTTATTTTCTGAGAAAAAGCAACAATAAAGAATATACCCCCACTGGAGTAATACCAAAACAAGTGTTAAAACCAGACAAAACTAAAAACAAACAGGCAAGGAGCATAATATTGTGTTCACATTTACTGCTTAGGGACCAGTGGAACAATCTTTAGAGCAGGATTTCTCATCAGTACCGTCACCTCCCTACAGGTACAGGGTAAATATGACAGACTGCCCCCCAAAAAACTTTTTAAGTGGCTCCTTCAATGTTCATTCTCTAAATAAAATCTTTCGTGTTCTATAGAGGTGCTGCAGTACCTCCCACACACCTAGGTCCAGTACCATGGGGAATGAGTGCATTTCTGGAGGCAATATTTACATGAGTAGGGCATATCTGAAATCAATAGATATGAATCATACGTGCATGTCTCATCATTTGTTTAAATAAAAAAGCATTGCTGACATTGCTGTGAAACTACTTGTCTGTGTACAAAGTCTATGGATGCATGCCGTATCCACTTTTCAAACCAGGGGGCATATTACCAACAACTAGCGATAATTATCGCTATGTTGGCTTAGCGGCAATATTTTTATCGCCGAGCTGCGGCGATTTTTATCGCTTAGGAACCTTGCTATTATCAAGGTTTATCTCCTAAGCGATAAAAATCGGCCGAAATGCATGAATATCGCTGAAAAGTCAGCGATATTCATGCATTACCGAGCTAATGCTCTTAGCCATGTTATCCACCTACCATTGGATAACATGGCTAAGAACTGCTCAGGGCGAATATCTCCAAAAGTTGGTAATAGGAGATAGCGATTTTAGCGACTGTTTCCAGTCGCTAACATCTTGGGACGCCCACTTTGCATGTCATTAGTGATACATTTCTCTGACATGCAAAGTGGGGCCCAAGATGGTCGCTATCTCCTACTAGCTGTCGCTAACTGGTGTTAGCGACAGATAGGTAATAGGGAGATAATTTTATCTCCGCTTTCTTGGCTTTTAAAGCCAAAAAAGCGGAGATAAACCCCCTTGATAATATGCCCCCATATTCGTATGATCGCATGGCAAAAACGAAAATCCTCTTTGTTTCCAGACCAACTATATAGTGAACAAAATTCAAGCTCTTCTTATTTTCAACCTTTCTTCTGAGCTTGGTAAAGTTTCAAACTTGTTGAGAGAAGTTAGACACATTTTCCAGTTTTCCAGTTTCTCAACTTCACTTGCATGTTAGGCTTTCCATAAAACATTTTTGAATGACAATTTCGCACAAAATCTATATATTCTCCCACTAAATACAAATTGTTTTGCGAGCTTTCCGTTTTTCGAGCATGCTCTTAGAAGACATTTAATAATGCCTTCTATTTTTTTTAAAAGAATTGATTAAAAAAAAGCCAAAAATGCGTTTTGACTGTAGGCCCACAGACCTTTCCAACTTTGGTTTTAAGAAGTTAGTGAATTAGAATGTTTTGATCTAGATAATATACTTACTGCGCCAGTACGATATTTAGAAAAGTGAAAATACATTCATATGCACTAACATCATTTTAGAGTTTGGCATGCTTTATATTATTCCATTCTGACTAACGTTACTTAATTTACATGAAACTCCAATTATGCCTCCGGGGACTGCGCCATCAGATGAGGACTAGATAACATGTTTTTCCTTGAAACGGTGCAACTGTTCTCAGTCCTGTTCCGCTTGCTCGGGTGGTTGACTCAAGATCGCTGATTGTGCTGCTGGATTTCTGACATGTGTTGGCACTTTGCTGCTGTTTGCTCAGTGCAGACTGACAGTTGTTTACCCTTGACCATTCATCTGATAGCACTCGGCTTTAGGCAGCAATATGGCTAATAATCAGATCACAATGCTGGATTACACGAGGCAGTGGAACAGGATGCGTGTGCCAGGGATGTGACCGACATTTTTACCGCTTTAATATCCCTTTGTGAAGTCACTTAGTTTAAGTAATGGTAAAAAAAGTATTCCAAAAATAAACATGACATATAATTTGCCCTAACTAGGACACACTTTCCATTTCTGAGAGGCTTGTGGAGGCTAGGGACCACTTTGGAACATGGGGGCCAGGATCAGTGGGGGAATCTCCTCTCATTAACCTGTGATTCTGGTCTTACTCGACTTGGACAAAGTGTACCATGGTTTGGTTCTGTTGTAAAACAGCTCTAATGCCCATGGGCCAGATTTGTGCAATTAAAAAATACAAAAGAAATTGTAATTATCACCCTCACAATGAAAATCAACTATAAATTCATGCAAACCACATACATTCTATGTCTCATTCATCACAATTACCTGCATGCTCAGGTGCTGCAACATAGATCAGTGTAAGAGCACGGATTTTGTCAAGGATGCACAACTCTAGAGTAGTTCACACATCGGCCACACTGTAATAAAAGACTCGTCCAACCAAGCACGCCCCCAAAGTGTAGCATTCTGCATGTCTACACGCGTCTTTCAGGGCCTCATTACGGATATCAGGCACTGCATAAATGCAGTACCAAAACAATGCAATGCCCTCTGCTTATGATTAAGTATGATAAATGGAACAAGCAGCCCACTGCTGCAACATTATTTTAGTAATGAAGACCCTAGGCTGGAATGAACCTAGACCAAGCACTACCCTGCAGCTGCGTAGGGTCCCTCACCAGGGAGATAACGATTGTCCCTACAAACCATAAATTAAGCCTCATTGCTAGGTCCCCAGAAGCTGGAAATTTGTCTCACTGCTAGGTGAGGTGGCAGTGGAAATTCTTACAATGCCCGTTACCTTCTCGCCCATCTTCCTCTAACAGTCCTAAAATATGAGTTTATCTCCTTTTGTGTAGAACTTAATCACCAAACTTGACTTTTCCTTCCCAATCCAATGTGTCCCCCATTGAATGGAGTACAAATTACCATCTTGGCTACAGGTATATATGTTTTTGTTTGTTTTTTGATTAAGACCAGCTTTAGCAGTCTTTATTTTTTAGGTCGAGCCTGGGCAGCGCATGCGCTGCTGCGAGGCATGCAGTATTGGAGTATGGCTTTGAAGCCTCGCCCATTCTCTGCCCATATTTTTTATTGGCTTGTGTTATTGTCCTTCATAAACGCTGGCTTCCGAGACGTTATTAGGCTTGTTAGTCCCTCCTTGGTACCGCCTTGTCTATGTTTATTACCTCCCATAACAACTGGATCTCTTACTTGTCTTGTTACATGGTCTGCTTTATCCTGACTGTGAGCACTATTGTGTTTGATGATTTGCCCCCATACCACCAACTACGTCGCAGCACGCTGCAGCACGCTGCCCGCTTTTATATGATTTACTAATGAAAATCCACTTTAACCAAAGCGGGCACGTTTCTTTGTTCATTTATTTTAGCAGCGTGGTCCGCTTTAAGTAAACTGGCCGAGCATACATATTTTTTTGTTTACAAGCACCAATGGGACGCTTTCACATTCATGGAGGCCCACCCCTTTCTTTAGACAGGCAGAGTTTAAAGAAAGGTGCCCAGCGCTATTAAAGTGAAAGTGCGGTTTGAGTGCTATAAAAAAATATCTGTTAGTCAAGTTGACAAACAGATTTTTTTTGTCAAAGCACCCCTTGCCGTGGTTTCTCTTTAATGTCGGCCACGCCTCTTTATTCAGATGCGGTTTGTCTAAAGAAAGGGGCGCAGACTCCATCAATGTGAAAGTGCCACATGGGCACTAGTAATTTGCAATGCAATAGGTCTTGCATTTGCAAGAGTTTAAGCTATTGCATAGCCAATAGCTCAAACTCATATAAATGCAAGATCTATTGCATTGCAAATGCTTGTTGTTTAGGTGGTTGCGCTCATATGCAGTACATACGTTATCACAGAGAGTATCTGTGGCTTGCTGGGCTGTGTCTGACGACCTTGGGGAGGCTTGTCTATTCCCAGGATGTGATGTATTTGTAGGGCTTTGGATGAGGGCCATATTGGATTAGGAAGGAAAAGTCAAGATTGGTGATTATGCTCTGCATGAAAGGAGATAAACGCATCCGCACGGACTGTGACATGGACGACACGGACTCAGAGTCATGAAAAATTACCGGTTAGTTACCGGGCATGCCTCACACCCTCTAGAAATGAGAAAACGTGAGCTACGTTTGTTTGGTTTAATGGTGCGTACAAGATGGGCTGAAGCTCACCACTTGATTTTTGACATACATTTCCTGAGGCAAAAAGAAAAAAAAATCAAAGTTACCTTTCTGTCATATGACTTTGCTCTGAAAAGTAGCCAAGCAATTTATGAAATGAGAGGGAAGACAGCCACAACTCCTCTCTTTGAAGGCAGATATCAGTTTCACCCAGGGGCAAATTGATTATAATCACTTTAGACTGAGCATACATTGTGAGGTAGAGGCACAGGGATTTTCGGGTCACTGATCCTTGTGACTTCACCATAACCTTTTAATGTATAATCTAGCTTTTTGTACAATTCACAGCTTGTGTGCTCCTTGTTAGTTTCATTATAAATACCTTTAATATATTTGCATTCTTTTTTACTGACATTTCAAAATCTAATCAACTGTTGTTAGAAAATAGCTTAGA
This sequence comes from Lissotriton helveticus, assembly GCF_964261635.1. Taxonomy (NCBI): domain Eukaryota; kingdom Metazoa; phylum Chordata; class Amphibia; order Caudata; family Salamandridae; genus Lissotriton; species Lissotriton helveticus. The sequence continues at coordinate 307,865,879 of NC_136070.1, forward strand.
AGGACCTTCCTTTTGATTGGCAAAGTGTTTTAGCTGTCGCTGGAAGACAAGTTGCTCATTATTCAAAAGAAACAGTAATACACCCGACCTTCATTATTGCCAACCATTGGTTAAGAAAGATACATTAAATGCATTTGCACAGTGGATGGATTGCTCATTAGCAAGTTTTACGTCTGGGCATAGACAGCTGTAGGCAAGTCCTAAATATTCAAATGCACTATTGATGGTCGAGGATTCCTAAAGGCTTTCGAGTGAAATTTGGTTAGTTGTGAAGAGAAATCGTAATCAAACCTTAACCACTACACGCTAACACTTCAGTTTACCGTTGCCTTTGAGTGGTGGGAAAAAGCGGTGTGGGAAGTTGCAAAGTTTTTTTTGTGTGCATGTTTTTTTGGGCAATTTTCACACAGTTCTCTGGAAAAAGCTGAAACTTTACGGTTTTGCAAAGTTTTCATTTGTCCTCACATTAACATAAAAGCAAGCCTTTTGTGACAAGTTATGTTCCAAAATGTAAACTACCATAGAAAATTCTGCATACATTCACATTGTTCAATTCGAGTGAAACCTGTATATCAGCTGTCCAAATTAAAAATGGTTTACCCCATAGGAGCAGTAAGTATTTACAGCGCAGGCAATAAGCAATGCAGTCTTTGATTATGCTGACACTCTTTATTCTAGACTGTCTCGAAAACAAACATCTCTTAACAGACTACTAAGTCTGATGAAAACGTGTTCACACTTTTTATCCAGAAAGCTACATTAAAGCTGTTAGTCAAAGAATACATGCTCGTTAAGTTAGTTTGCCTGGCTTCCAAGAATATCCATCGGGGTCACCAATGTCCCCGATGTACTCCGTTCCCTGCTACCATCACTCCGGAAGCCCACATTGGAAGATGCAGAAATTATGACATTTTCCGAGGATTCTGTTAATTCGAGGGCAAAGAGATAGTTCGCTCAATTTAAACTTTAAACATGGAACAGTCTAGCATGTACCACTTGTGCCACAGAGTCCCCATCTATTTTGCAGCCGTACAAACCCCAAGTATTAGCCTGTCCTAAAATTCTCTGCCTGTCAACAAGTCACGGTGGCACGAGTAGCAAAATGCAGATTTTTTTACAAAGTAAAATAAAGAAACACTCATTCATTTTGCTTAGAGAGTTTAAATATTTTTTTCGGCCCAAAAAAGGGCAGTATTTCCTCCTGCGGTCTGCACTGTGCCCTGCAGTCCCAGTGGAGAGGCAGGGAGTGGCATTAAATATGGACACTGCGACTGCATTGAGGCGGTGCTCCTGGACTGTCATTGGGAGGTAGGGACAGTATCAGTGCAGAAGAGAATAAGAAGTCACCATGATGATGTAAGAAAGTGGTGTTATCTTTACTAGAGCAGGCCACTCCTCAAACCACTTTCCCATCCACCTCAGTAAACAGATCAATTAATCGGGAATGTCCAAGGCAGAGTCTAGCCACTTGATTGGCCAAACTCTCCCTTCGAGTGCCAGGGGAGATAGCAAGGTGATTGACACTATATGCAGGACCTGAAAGTGAGGCCTCCATTAACGCTCATGGTCAAACAGTAGTAGGAACCAATTAGTCCAGTTCCTGAATTTACTTCAGATGTGTCCATCCTAATAATATCCCTTTTACTTTATACCACTATTTGACCTCTCAGTGTACCTGGTTTTCCATGAGCTCCTGTTGTTTGTGCATGTGGGAGAATTCCACAAATGTGGGATTTAATATGTCAGCTTTTTCCAGCATATCACCCTCCCCTCGCCCCCCCCCCCCCCCCCCAGACAAAAGATGGATATACCTCCTCTTCAGGATTCTGTCAATAATGGCATCTTAGCGTGCTCTATTTCCCCTAGATGCTAACAGGTTGATTGGGAATGTTTAAGGTTTAATGTTATTGTACATTTTATAGTGTAGGGTATTTATTGGCTGTAGTGTTCTATTTATTTTACTGCCTTATGTTATTAGTTATTCTTGCCTCGTTAAGATAGATTGTTTTCTAACGTTGGTGGGCAATATCATATTGAAGAAAAACAAATGCAAACAAAAAAGCACACGCCAATGACGCACAACTACACACACACACACAACTAATAACACACATACAGACTCACTGGAAACAAAACACAACGCACACAACACATAACACGCACATCAAAGAACAGACACAAACAAACAGCACACTAAACACATTCATTCATTCACACCAGAACTTTGCACGTGCTCAGAATTTAAATATCTTCCTACTCTGCTCTTGCTGATCAATTCTTGGGAAGCATGACTAACCATTCTTGGGAGACAAAAAATGCATTCTTTTGAAAAAGGATATTTATTTCTTGTAGTTTGCACAGACAAGCTGAGCAACAAATCACAAGGGTGACTCACTCAACTGGGGTGATAGAACAGCGACCTTAGGCAAGATATTAGTATTCTGGAACAGCACCGGTCCAAGAACGACAGGCACCAAAGGAGGAAAGGTTTATTTCTTGCACCGCTGACGACTTTTGCATGTTGCTTTCCTCTGAAAATGTCTCTGAATTGTCAAGCGCAGATTTTCACATCCCTGATGCACACTGGCGGACTAGCCACAACCTTTAACCAAGTATGATGATATGAATACAAATAGAATAATTTCCATCCAACACGCCACATAACTGTACATTTCATCCTATGTAAGTGCCTGTAACGCCGTCTTGTTGGGAAACCGGTTCACGTGGGGTCAGATCAGGGTGGTCACGCCCCTCATCGTTATGCAGCAGTGCATTGATGCAAAAGCAGAAGCTGTTAAGGATGCGCTTATCCTGTACTTCCAGAGCTGTTCTGTTTAAGTCCCTAGTGAATGAGAGGAGTGCACCAATCAATGCCTTTTTGTATCCTCCAGGGCCAGTATTGATGTTGCTGCGCTCTAATGTTAGTTAGAACCATAAAACTGAAAAATATGCCTTTCCATTAGGAGTTTTCACTGTGTTTGTACTAGTGTTTAATTTGAAAAGGATAGTGGTGGGTCCCCCAAAATTTTCTCAGACACTTGTGCAGCTGTATGTCCGAGTTGATGAAAGCCAAGTCTGTCTAGCTTTGCTTCCACCTCCTTGCCCCTTTACCACACTCTTGCAGGTTCTTTTCATTCTCTCCTTTCTCCCTTTGTTACTGTTTTTGTGTCTTTCTCTTCCTCCTGCTATCCCCTTTTTGAGACTTCATCTCTGGTTTGAGTCAAAGAGTCTGATGATGAAAAATAAGTCTATAAAAATGCGTGCCAGTGCCCACAAACTGCAACAACCGGCACAAATTAAGCACACATTTTTACCCTTCATTTAGCACAACATCCTGCTGTACTACCTTCTGTAAGCGTCAAAGACATTTTCGTTTGTTTTGCTCTTGCTAGGAATATATGTGTGCTTCTTTTTATTTTTTTCAGCACTAAATGCATTGAAAAATGATTGATTTCCCAATATATTTGGAACTTTTCCCCTACTTCTGGCAGAGGGAAATTTGAGTCAATCGTGCCAGGATTAGAGGTTGTTGTGACCCTGAGGTTATGCTGTTTATGCAATGAGAGGCAGTTTTAGTGCCAATGGTTGATTATATTGGCTAGAGTTTAGTTTGTCTCAATTACTATTGGCACAGCTACACTATAGACTATGATATATTTATGACACAGATAAAAATAAATGATCATTTTACAGGAGACATATTAGAATTAGCCATAAAAGATCTGCAATCGAGCACAGGTAGTAAACTGGCTGTCTATACTTTCAGAAGATTCCTAGTCATAACTTTGTTTTACAGAACAAACGTCACTACCTGTGTGCAAAACATCTTAAAAGCGCTTTGGTCCTAGTGCATCAACTGGTGTGACAGTTGTGATGCTGTAATATACATAAGGCACAGCAACATTATCAAATTTAGCACAGTACTATCCAAAGCAAATGGAATTTGTCATTTAAATGCATCTGATATAAGATTGGTGAATATAAATTACCATGAACTTAATTAATTAGCAAAAGAACTGAATTTATTTCTCCCACACCGATCATTGAAATATATTGCATTTGGCAAAACCATACCACAAGAAGAACACTTTATATTTGCATTAACAACCTGCTGATGTTTAATGCTATCAGAAATATATTCACTTTTTAAACTAACTCCCACTCGAAAACTTTAGACATTTTTATGGATACTCCAAAACATTACCTAGTGTTACACTTTCCTCACTTTTAGGAGAATATTGCTGGCTTGTGTGTCATTAGACTACGAAAAAAGTGAATTCGCAGAGAAAAGTTCTTCTTGTACATGCGATTGCATAATGAACACATACATTGATTCAGAATAAAAAATATCTTGAAATGTCCAGAAAAACTTTGAAATAGTGAAGCCAAACTTGGAGTGGAAAACTTTGCAATCCATGAAAATTGTGATAAACAGGAACTTCACAAATCTTCCTGGGAGTACAAAAATACATTTCTTCACAGAACCCTACCTACAACCATTTTGTAGCTTGCCCTTGTGGACCACCATCATCTATCCTTAGTAACCTTATCTTGAATGAAGGCTTTTCTCTTGTGTTGAAATGTTCCAAAGAAGCCTGCACTATCTGGAGGAACATTCTTCCCTGTCTAGCTGCACCCACTCATCCTAAGGGGGCTCTTGTCATCTACCTTCACATTGCTCCCAAAGAAGAGGACCCACCCACTGCATGGAGGCGATGTTCATGTGTGTATTTGGTGTCAAAGGATACCTTCCCAAAGACTTGATGAGGGTATAAGGGTAGAGGGATGGGGTGTTTTGTATTGTTATTGCCATTTAAAGGGTGGTTTGGAAAATGGCAGTATTAAAGGACCATCCAAAGCAGTTTATGCTCATCAACCGTAATAAATTCTTCTTTTTCTATTTGCATATTTTTGGAGTATGCATCCTTAATCACTTAATGCGGAAAAATATAGTGTTCAATGCTAAAACAAACTAATTCTGGGACAATCAGCTAAACCCCAGACTAAGCACACAGGAGTGGGAAAAGCTCTGGACCTCGGCCACACAAAACAAAATCACACCAGTCCTTGCACAAACCAAACACTGGCTACTCAACAAAACAAAAAGTCAAAGGGAAATCCCTGGGGTGTATCAATACGTTACTGGTGTCAATGCTCGCACGGTTGCACTATAGTCCCCAGTTAACAGGTTACTGTAGGTCACCGTCAGAAGAACAGAGAATTTTATAATGATTCCCACAACGAAAAGTACTTGTTAACAATCTAGATTTTTTATTAAAAATAAAACAACAATTTACAATAAAAATGTACACATTTAAAATTTCAAAGGAACCTTTCCCTGAAAAGTAAAAATTAATCAACAAGATGTCATTGAATGATAAAAAACTGTAAAGCATATAAGTATATTCACATTACATTGCATATCATGAGCACACACATTGGTTATTATAGACAACACATATAAGAAAAAGAAAAGAAAAAAGACCCCTTAAAACGGTGGCACTTTGATGTTTCTACCACAATTGATTCCTGGATCCACTAACAGAAAATGGCCTGTATATTATAACACACATGTGACAATAATATATGTGCATCCAGTGCGTTTGGGCTAAAGGTGGATTCTCTCATATAGAAATGCGTCGACGCGTTTTGGTGCTTTGCACTTGGTAATGTGGCACCTTACTCAGGACTTCTTGATAGGGGTTTTCCGTACAAGAAAGACTTCACTTTCCCTAAATATAGGCGAAAGGATAGAACACCGTTCCTTTATCGGTGGGTCCTGGGCGCCAGTTAGGTCGTTCCAGGGTAGTCGCTGTAGGATCACAGGCTGTGTTTGGCCTCTGTGTGATCTTTCAGGCTTCTATTGGTGATATTCTTTTATCCTCAAATTTGGTCTTGTCTTTTTCTTTATTTTTTTTCGTTTTAAAAACTCTTTTATCTTCAATGATTTTAAAACTCGCTTTGAACGGGCATATATAGGGGGCCTCGCTGAAACTGGATATGTTCTTTGTGCGTGTGGCGCCTCGTTTCTGCCTCGTTCAAAGGTCTCTAGTCCCGCAAAACCCGACATGAGCTGACCTAACTGAAGCTCCCAGCCCTGAAAGGACCTCGGAACAGCCCTCAAGCCCACAAGTTCTTGGGGCCAACGCGTTTTGAACCATGAATTCTGTACCGAGAAATGCCATGTGACTGTTTTGGGTGCCTAGCCAGTGTGCAGTACACCTTCCCCACTGAGCTTTCCTATCCCTCCCTTCTCTTCTCTCTGACTGCTCTATCCTTTCCATCTTTCCTTATCCTGCTAAGAGCTAACCATACCGCAACAAGAAATGTTTATGATTGTATACAATGTATAAAATCCCAATGAAAATATCTATGAAAAATATATATACTAGTGGCTTTGAACTTATACCATTGCCTTGTGCTGTAACATTCAGTGGGGTGCCATGGGCACTCAAACACCAATTCCATTCTCTAGAAACAATGACAAAGAAGCTATTTTGGAATGCGTTTCCCTTTTTTCTGTCTATGTTGTTAGCAGAGAATTATAGACCTTTGTACATGGAGCGACACCAGGTTTATTTTCCTTCTTTTGCACCTCAATGCCACCTTCACTTTGATCCCAATTGGAGATTGACTGTTTATCATTAAATACATTTTCACCAACAGCAGCTCCTGTGCATGGAGTAGATATGCATTTTGATGGGCTGCGGATCTAAAGTTCTCTTCGGTAGTATTACCTGAAATTTATTTTCTAGTTCTTCGCATGATATTTTTTTGTGGATTTTTAATTTAGAAAAGTTATTGGCAGAAGGGGCAAAGGAGTACCTTAACTGAGCACCTGTGCTGTCCAAAGTGGAAGAGTATATTAGTGAATGAGAGTAGGACTTGAGCAAGGTGTCGAGACATGAGCAATTACTTCCAACATTTGCACATGTTCCATCATCAAAATAGGTTAGGACTGGCTTGGCTCATGAAGTTACAGTACGCCCCAGACACGAGACAGACATCAAGCGATTTGTCTGACATCAACTAAGAGCAGGCTTCAGTTGTTTTAATGAATAGCCGTGGCAGAGTGCCTACCTTCATCTTTTTTTTTGGACCTTGAGGGATTCATCTTCTGCTCCTGTACATCGTGAGGTGTGATTACATTAGTCTGTAATTAGTGCCGTTCCTCAGCATTCGCTATGTCATCTTTGTTTTGTTGAGTAGTCTGGATAAACAAGGCATAAGATAATAGTACGTGCTTATTTAATTCAACATAGGCTCTTTGTGTCTCAAATAGAAACCAAATGCCCTGACCAGCACAATGACTACTTTTTAGGTGTCCCAACAACCCCAGCCACTACACTTCACCGTCACAATATTGCTCTTTGCACCACCTCCTTATACCAATGAGATGGTATAATTAAGAGAGGAAAGCATCACATTCATAGTTACTCTACTGAGTATCATGTACTCAAAAGTACTAAATGCTGCTAGCCAATCAGAAGCCGCTCCAGTTCATGTGTATTTTAACTAATACCTAATTTAGGAAGCTGGAAATCATGCAAGTCACGAAATAGATGAAACCAAAATATCCCAGAGGATACTAAGCAGCTCTGATGGGAAACAGAAAGAGGGCCAACACGTGGGCGTATTTCACCCCAAAAGCTGTTTGTTAGCAACACCAACATTCACAATGATGCCATTTGTTATGTGATATTGATAAGCTTGGAACTTGATGAATGTGGTGAATGTTATACCTTAAGTAAAAGGAACTTTATCCAATGAAAAAACAATTGACGGTCCTGGTTTTTAATTTTCATTTAAGCGCTAATATCAGGACTTCAACTTATCCCTTGGATTTGCTTCATTGACACCCTGTTGGCCACAGGATTCAGTTCATCATCTTGATCATCGTGGACAACGCTGTCAGGGAAAGACACCCTTGTAATAGCAAAAGCAGACTTTCAGCTACCAGCCCAGCCCGCTGGATCCTGTGACCCAGGTTTGTAGACTGTTTGTGTCAAAGCCATACTTGGCATATGGAACACAGTACAAAAAACACACGCGGAGTCCAACATCAAGAAAAGGCCTAAACAAGCCCTTTATTCAGGAATCCTTTGTGGCATCAAGGGTGGTTCTGGGCATCACTACCCTAAAAACAACAACAACCTCCCTGCAAGCAGCAAACAACAACTATGAGAAACATTTCCACACAACTCCATTCTCCCTGATCAACCACTGGTGGGACTTAAAAAACACTGTTGAGATGGCATGATCCTCCATGATGAGTCTCATGTGAAGAGCGGGGCTAGACTGGAAGCGCTCAAGCTACCCACCCTGGCGTTATGAAATCCCTACCTGGGGAGTAAATATAAAAAAAATTGAATATATGCATGCATAAACAGAGCATGAGTTTTGTAGCGGGGAGCATCATGAACATTTATAAGCTGCATCAAAAGACATATTCCATGTGACAGCTTTGGGAAATAGTTCAAATGCCAGCAAAACTATTGTCATTTCTTGCACGATGCGAGTCAGTAGATCAGTTGCTATAGAGCAGCTACAATTGAACTTTTCTTCCTATTGTGGGTCATTTAACCTATCCTGGCTAAGTGTGACATTTTATAATATGATAGCTCATTACAGGACTCGGTAAGAAGAATTTCCTTATATTTGCATTAGTATTCTCTGTCCTACAGTGTAGTGTGTCATCTTGGAAGTGGTTTGTGATATTTGTTATCGTTCGAGGGGTCTCTTTTGTTATGTTGTTGCAATGGCACACGAATTCAACTTTTCTCTAAAGTCCACTGAGCCCTAGTAATTAAAATGTAAGTTTAACACATCCTCAGAAATACCAATTAGTTGAATGATCTGTGTCCGACCCCAGGGCCAACAGCATTCGAACACTTTCCATTGGTGCCACACAAAGGTCATCGAGCTATCAGAACCATTGTTTCATCATATTTGCACGGTATTTAAAATCCTTTCAAAACAGGAAGCTTTGGTTTTTACACTCCTTATGAAATGCTGTAGCAAACTACACCACAGAATAAACAGGTATTCTAAAGAAGAAGAGGCCATTGTAATAGACAGGGTCCATTTATTCTGATATTATTAGAATATTCCAATAAATGGACAGGTTCCATTTATTCTCAATGCAGAACATTTGCAAATCCAGAGCCTCATTTATGAGAAATTACGCATCGCTGCGTCACTTCTCAGTGCGCACTCCTTGCGACATATCTGATGCGTCATATTTAATGTATGACGCATCATGTTGCAAGGAGTTACAGATAAGTCAGTATTTCTGACGTATCTGTAAGCGCAAAAGTGACGCATTGCTGGAGTGTGTCACAAAAGTGAAGCAACTCCAGCAATGCGTCCTTTCACAAGGGGCAAGCCCATGAGAAAGGGCCTGCGTCAGTCTTACGCCTGCTGTGAGGCAGGCACAAGATTTTGACGCAACGGCGTCCTAGAAGTGATGCAGTGAAATCTCATAGATTTCACTGCGTCACTTCTACGACACTTTTTACGGGGAACGCCCCCCTGCATGCATGTTTTAGGCCGTCGATGCGTTTCAAAAAGTGACGCATCAGAAGCGCAAAACTGACGCAAGGCCTCGTAAATGACTCCCTCAATTTTTTTAAGCATGGGTATCTGCCACACAATGCGATAATTAACATATAGCTTCCACCTCCCATGTTTTATTTCAATATCATTATTATTATTCCAACTATTTTAGAAAAAAGTACATCTAATTATCAGTTCTTCGCATTTGACGACCTTTTGTTGCTGACTTGTTGATAGTCGTTGCTCCAAAGCATATACATGGCTTTTTGTTATGCCTTTGGGAAACTAAATAAAACACGTCCTTAGCTGTACACACTCTCTCTTTATGCAGGCGAGGGCCTGAGTATGCAGCTACAGTAAATTATACTCGTTCCCCTTGTAAGGCATGGTGCAGTACTCAATTCTTCCAGCTCCGGCTCTGTCTAAGTTTTATTCTGCAATGTATACATTAATTCCCCTGAATTTATTACAGTCCTTCGCGGCTTCTGTAATGAGAATGGGCAGAGAACGGCGCATCCTCGCCTCCCCTTCCCTTATCTATCGCTCCATTCCACTTTAGTGAAGATGGAGGTTTTCACTTCAAGGCTTTTCTAGTCTTATCTCCTAATCTGAGGCCCAGATTGCCTTCATTTTTAACACACGACATTGACTGCAAGGACATCTATATTTTAGATCTCACCATCAAGGCACACGCATGATGATGCGCACTGTACACTTCGCAAATAAGAATGAAGTTTGCAGCACTATCTCGCGGGCACCCATGCCAGGGGCAAAGGCACATGGAGAGCTCAGTCTGCCCCAGCAAGTGTATCCCAGAATATTGAGCATAAGAACATTGTGAAGAGCATCGACAAGCAACATGTTGTGGAAGTAAATATATATCCATGAAAATATACAGTCACGGCTGGTGCAGGTAAGAACGGTGAGGCAGGGCGGGTCAGGGGGCAGTCGACAGACAAGGGAAAATAAAAAATGTTAAAAAAAGAAAAACACTTACCTTGCACTCTCTGCATAGTCGAATCGACGATGCTGTAAGTGCAAGGTAAGTTGTTTTTTTTTTGTTTTTTTTTCTCTCGTCGTCTGTAGACTTCCCCCCGCCCACCCTGCCCGTTCCCATCGCTCAAATGCTCTTACCTGTACCGGCTGCGACTGAAAATATAGCGCCGCTATAGTCGCTATTTTTAACTCTACACACATCTATATATATATATATAGAATCTGCAACAGTGATGAAAAATTTGAAGAGGGCGCAACAGCCATGATGGAACGTCTGCGGGTCAGAAGTTATAGTGAGATTACTCTTTCCAAGGCACTAACAAAAACTCAGGAAAGGTCCAGAACATCTCTGTTGTCATCAAAGGGTCCAGTGGCGGATTCTTGTGATCAGTCACCCAGGTTAATTATCACCTATAGCCGCCAACAGAGGCAAATTAAATCTATCATTAATAGGCATTGGCCCATCATAAAAACAGACGGTGTTTTGAATTCAAGAGTTTCAGATAGACCAATTGTAACGTTTAAGAAAGCTTACAGTATGCATAGCAGGCTAGTCAAGCCCAGCCCAGAGCTGGTCAGTGGCAGTGACTGGCTCTTGCGAAAGGGCTTTTTTAAATGTAGCTCCTGCCGAGCCTGTAAATTTGGAAAAAACACCACCCACTATGATAATCCGTTTTCTGGCACCAAAACTGCAATAAAAGGCAATTTCAACTGCCGCACGGAGTTTGCTGTATATGTCTTGACTTGCGCCTGCGGCTTGAGTTATGTGGGTAGCACGAGGTCGCAGGTGCATCAGAGGATATTGCAGCATCTCCGTGCAATAGTGAATCATGATCCGGCCTACCCCGTGGCACGGCATTTTGACTCGGTACACGCCAGGGACCTGGCGTGTCTGAGTTATTTTGTCATCGATGCTGTGCCCCCGTTAAGATTGGGTGGCGACAGGGACAAGTTACTCTGGAAGTTGGAGACGCAATACATAGTGGCATTGGATACCAAACAACCATACGGTCTCAATGCCACTGAGGACTTACACAATTTTTTGTAAATTCTCTGTATATGTCCCCCCCAGTGACCCCTTTTTTCAATGTGGAATTTATTTGTGTATCTGATTTTTTAGTTTTTGATCACTGTAACATTGGGTCTTGGATTCAGGATGAAATCCGATTCCAATATTAAGAGCCCATCGAGTAAATAATTTGATTCACATGACAAGATACACTGTTTTGGATAATATTTGAACAGTGTTTTTGATAGGACATGTGAATTTGGATACAATAAACATTTTCTCATTAAAACTGTATATAATGTGTATAGTTAAATACTTATGATCAGTTTTATTCATCATTTTTTTTGTGTAAAGTATGATCTTTCTTTCTTATATAATATCATTCACATTCTACACATGTACATATGAGCACAATCAATGGGGAGGTTATTTCATATTATATATATATATTATATATATAATTGTATATAGGTCTTGATATTTATGATATATTGTAAATTCATGAAATTTTTTGAACTTTTTAATAAATATTTTAGACATTTGCTCATGGGTTCCATCGGTGGAGTTGTCACGTAAAGATTTACATCATATGACTAAGTGGACCAAGGCTTTCACTGTTTAAAATTATCTGGTTGTTGGTATAAATTAATTTGCATTAGTCACTTTATATAATCTGCATTCACGCAGTAACAACCAAGCACCAGACACTTTAATAGTGCCCATTTTGGATATCTGCATTCATGCAGTTATGATATGTGAATTTACCATCCAAGAGATTCGTGCAACAATGGGGAGAAAAATAGTAGACTTAAAAAATGTTATAATGTACATTTTTTGTTTTAAATCACTCTCTGACGCAATACAGTTTTGGTAAACAGATTTGATTTGTTTTACACATTGTATTATTCTTTCTTGTTATGTGGTGTTCAATAGATTACAACAAGAAATGTCATCTGTTTTCCCATCTACAATCTAGCACCCATTGCTATGGTCATGTTCACTGTCACGTGATGTTCGACAGGAGGTGTGGCCCTTAGGAAGGGTCAGGGAAAAAAGCACATATAAATAACAGGCTGACTGTTCTAACGGTGTGTGAACAAGAGTACATGGTACTCGAAACGCGTCATCTGAAAAGGTCTTAAATAAACATCCTGCCTGAAAACGCTGGGTCTGCTCTCTTCTTTCGCTGCGCCGACGGCGTGGAGGTTCGAGGATTTGCTGTGCATATATATATATATATATATATATATATATATATATATATATATATATATATATCCAATTCCGTTTTCCCTTGGTCAGAGAGTTGTTGCTTCGTGCACTCTCGTGTTCCTTCAAATTTACGCCACACGTTCTATTTGTCAATAGTAATTTTTATTCAGCTTTCCAACTGCGAGCCAGCAGCACCTTACGCGTTTCGGTCTCTACGGAGACCTTGCTATATATATAGATGTGTGTGTAGAGTTAAAAATAGCGACTATAGCGGCGCTATATTTTCAGTCGCAGCCATCTATATATATATATATATATATATATATATAGATGTGTGTGTGTGTAAAATCAGGGTTTATTTAGGGATGTGCGATATTTGTGTAATTTACTTCTCCATAATTAAGTGTTATTCTGCAGTAAATATGCAAAAGTATGTGAAATGTAAACACAGTATTTATCCCTTCATTTTAACACAAAATATGCCTTTTCCAGCAATATGAAATGCAAGCATGCATTTTGCGCAAACAGTAGCACACAAAACACAGGTGCTGCGAACAACAGCTGCTCACATTATAGTCATTCCTTTTGATCCCATGATCTCATGCTAAAATGTTTCCACATGGCATAATGCAATAATTTCACACATTTCGCTGAACAAGTATAAAGTGAAATTCATAAAATTATTTGAAAGTGCGCTGGAATAAGAAAAATTTGCCCTTGCAGTACAATTGTAAATACATATGCTGTATTGTATACCATAACATTTGCAGAAAGACAGCTGATGGTATACAGGGTCAAGGGCAAATATACATTCAAGCCCTCATTTATGGTGAATAGGCATAGGGCAGCGCTGCAAGTCTTCTTGCTGGCTGCCCTAAGCCAATGGGAAATTTATGAAACATGGTGAATTCTTGTTTTTTCCCCCTTCGCTGGTACACAAATTGCTGCATAGCTCCAATGCAGGCACCCTTGCACCATGGTTCAAGGGTGTCTGTATAGCATCCAGGATTGATTTTGTGCAGGAAGGGGCACAGTCCTGCACAAAAACAATCTCCTGAGGCATTTTCCTCTTTCTATGTGTGTTGTAGAATACAGCACACATGGAAAGACAAAAAAAACAAGGTGATTTACAAGTGTATTTCCTTGTTACACTTGCTCTCGGTAGGCATAAGGTTTGGGTGCTGCAGCACGTTAACATGATCAAGGAAATCTGGGGCAGCATCAAAATCCATGGGTGTTGCGTGGAGAAATCCACTGCAATGCCAATGGAACGCCTTCCTGGCACAGAGTAAGGAAATACAGTGACTTGCGCTGCTTTGTCTTACTCCATATCCATGAGGCCATGCAAAGCCAAGCAAAGAGGCTTTGTGTGGCCCCATAGATATGATTGAGAGGCTTGCCAAAAAAGTGATGCGGGCCAGCTTCTCATAAATAAGCCTCTCAATGTGTAACTCTGGATGGGGTAGCTGGTTTTTCGAGTGAGCATAGACTGCTACTGGATTGTGATGAGTGTTTTCTAAAGAAAATTTATTTCACATTATTCTTAAAATGGAGTTTCCCTGAGGAGGCCCTGATGAGTAAGTGGGAGTTTTTATAGTCTTTAGTGAGTAGCTTCAGAAGGCATGTTTTTTCTTCTGTTTTGTACTTTTGTGTTCTTGTCTGATGGTATCCTAGCTGCCAGTGATACAAGAGCCACCAGAGAACATGAGCTTGCCAGATAGGCAGGGTTACCTGCAGTGATGTATTTGTAGCTGAGGAGTTAAGTATATTAACCCATTCTTATGTTTGCAATACTTTGCCAAAAGTGCTTAATTGGTATAAAATAAGTGTCAGAGCTCTCGTCAGGAGGCCGGGTTACACGACCCATTGCCCCTGCCAGCGCTGCCAAAGATAGTACCTACACAACTACTTACCATCACACTCCTACAAGTGTGACAATTAAAACTATTTTAGCCCACAAAGCTATAAGATTGGTTTGGTACAGGCATTAGTTTTAATGTATATTCTATCAATAAACAACTGTTGCTCTGCTCAACTCTAAATTACACAAACACAGTATCATCATGTGGCAGACTTTCATAAGTGCAGTTGTTGACAATTAGATGCTCCTGAGCACCGGAAACCACTGGCTCAAATTAGGCACTGTTTGCCAGTGAATATTCTGGCTACAAATTTCTTTTATTTTAAACTTGATGTTCAGACACTATGCTGCCTCTTTGAACCTTTATTTTAAACATGTCAATGAATTGGCAAATGCAGGGCTATACAAACAATAATGTACAATATATATATGTGCAATGCAGGAATAGGCAAACATGCACAACACTGCCTCTCGGGTAAAATCTGTATGAGTGGGCTACAGTCTATTTGGCAGAGGGGATTGACATGGTTTGGGAGATAATTTAACGTGCCACAAGGTCATTATATAGGGTGTTTTCACATGTTCATTCTGCAGTATAAAATACAAGAGTGTTCTTTTTTGTTGTATAGCGTCATTTAATAGTGCAAAAGTTTCCAATTATTATAGTATTTATTTTAACTTGAAGGTGTTCTTGTAATAGTTGACATTTGTTTCCACGGAACTATGCTACCGAAAGCAAGGCAGAATCTGTGTGCTGCCAATGGTATGTAGCAGGGCTGTTGCTACTTTGAGACCACTGTAGAGAGCTGCCTCATGGCAGTATCACAAGAGGCCACAAGAGGGTGCCATGCTGCAAAACAAAATTCAAAATGGTGCTGCTAGGTAAAAGGTAGCACGGAATGCCTGGCAAAATATTATTTTTGTTGAGGCCTCTGAATGTCCTTGCACAGGACCTGGCAAAGGAGGTTCAGTTAAACCTCGTTTGTTTTGGGTTTAAGTACCCCATCAACTTTAGTCACTGGCATGTAGCTCACAAAGTTTAACATATAGTGAGACCATTTAGCTTGTATTGTGCTATATGTGTACACTTATTATTAGTAATCCCTAAAAAACCTCTCAGAATTCAAGAGTTGAATGTGATGTGAATGTCATATCGGATGCTGTGGTCAAAATGCAGTGGTGCCTTGGTAGAGTGAGGGAAAGCACAGCAGTTGCCTTCAAGTGGATTCATTTTGGTGATTCTACATTACTCTTTGATGCATAATTACTGATAATTCTGCCATTAGTCCAGCTCACTTAATTTGGGGGGATAATTCCCACCACATGCCAACATTTATCGAGTGGCCGTTTGTGCATGTTATTCTTGTTCCGCTGCATTTAGCATTATTTCTTAGCACAAACATGCATCCTTGCATCCATGTGGGACACACAGGTGTATTTTGCACTAAGGAAATATTGCTAAGTGGCAGGAGTAAGTTGGGAAAAATCCTAACCCCAAGGGCACATTTAGCAAGCGTCTTCTTGCTATTAGTGTTCAGTTGCGTTTACCTCTATTTCTTAGCACAAAATGCATTCTCGTGTCCATTTTGGATACACCAAGGTATTTTTGTGCTAAGAAATAATGCTGATTTAAACACTGAATTAGCTACATGGCCACACCCCTTGGTAATTTGTGGGGATATCAACATCAATTTAACCAATCAGGCTTTACAGGAGGGTCCCCAGAAATATGTTGGACGAAAACCAAAAGTTTTTAAAGCACTTTATAATTTAATCTGTGATCATGGCTTAGTGGATGTCTGGGGCAAATTAAAGGAATTCAGCATAATCTTGAGGAATTCTTAGGTAATTCTACATGATTATGATACACAGAATTTCACGAGTTACACCCACCCCCTACCTTAGTGGTCACTTAGTGCATTGCACACGAATGCTGGATTCCTTTTATGTGTAGCACGTCGCGTACTGAAAAATAACTTACTGTTAGCCATATCAGGGGTGCTTCCTTTTTTGAGATGGAACAGTGTAAGCATGAGTTGACCAGCTCAGAATTTGAGCTCTTAATATGCATGTGGCAAATCAAAGCATTGTAGGCTATATTATACAACGTGCCCATGGTGCATTGGTCATGTGCACCAGCTGTTTTTCCCCCTATGCCAGTTTGGTATTATTGAAAAGGCGTGCAGAAGCTTGCACTGCCACTTCTGTAATATGGATCCTGCTGGCATACATCTTGTGCCCACGCAGTCTAAAGAGTGTGTTTCCTCATTTGCAAGGGAAGGTGGCATTTGCGTTTGCACCAGCTTCATTGTACAGATGGGGCACAGAGTCAAAAAGGTCACTAGCCGTTGCACTGACTGTGCACCACATAGAAGTGGTGTGGGATCAGTGCACCTCTGAAGATGTGCCTTGGGAGGGAGTCACAGGAGTCGTAAGAGGCCACCCAGACAACCCCCTGCAGTCACTCTTTGTACCCACCTTAAGTAGGATTCCTGCCCTCCTTAACAGTGAGGACAGGGTGCCACCTGCATTGAAAGGCAGACTGGCGGCTTCAAACAGCTAGTCCACCTTTCACGAATGCACTCTTCACAGTTGATCCGTGAGTTTGCACCTATACTCTATACACTGCATTTAGTGGGATAGGACACTCTGTTCCAGTCTGCGTCTGAAACACACATTTAAAGGTGCACTGCTATATAGATTGGGATAGCTCAGCCTGTCTGTAATGGAGCCACACATGCTCACCTCACTGAGGTATGTTACAGGAATGTTACGGTCTTAATAGTCAAGCATTCTTCATTATTAATGGGAATGCCTTCAAGTGTAGTTCACCGAATTTTGTGGACATCTGCAGCAGCTTACTCTCACTCTCCCTCTATTAGGAGGTGAAAACCGAGTGATGCAGAAGACTCAGTGGTAAACTTTCATTGTGACTGATAAATAATTCAGGGGTTGGAGCTACAAGATGCCATGTTAGCGGCTTCTTGCAGCTGTAGATTGTCATTTTATCAGTACTGTATCTTTTACAGATAATGTACTTTCTTACCCAAACTGAAATGGGTATTGCAATATCATCAGGACTGACTGGCACCAAGACTACTTAAGTGACGGTTATGTTAATTCTGGTCTTAGTGTCTGAGGGTTCTCAGGCGACAGCTGTGTACACCCACATGATAGTGGCATCTTTCACCCTCTGGATTACCAAATAGGCAAAGTAGGCATCGGCCATAGGGGCCCACCCCTTTTAGGGGCACCGCGACAATGGATCAAAATTAATTTGATTTGATCTTGAAAGAAAATTGCGATCAAGCTTTCTTAAATATTGCTTCCAAAAGATAGAAAAAAATGTATCCACTCAAAGAAACAAACGCTTTGCATTAAAGACCCCATAGAGAAAATACTGTATTAATGTAATGTACCCACTAACCACTTACAGTACATAAATATTCAAATAACAATTTGTCTCTTAAAAGCTCATCTTTTGGCAGCTGTCAGTTTGGAAAAAAATCTGGTTCATTGTGCATTTGGAGATAATTTGTGAGGGGATGGGGGCGAAATTTCGATTGTCTAGGGGTCCCACAGGGTTTAATTCGGCATTGTGAATGGGTTGAACACTAGTACCAACATACAATTCTCCGCCACATCCTAGGTGATGCTAAAGAGAGAGGGCCGGGTAAAGATTGGATTCTGCAGCTGCTTTCATTAAGCCTGAGGGCATGAGTAGCAAGGGCAGTGTCAGGAGTACAAAAGAACAGTAGAGGACAGGGCTAGCAGCTGCTACCCCTGGCTACCTCAAATTCACATCCATATCTCCATCTGATTAGTTGGATGGATATCTTCAAACCCCATAGTAGGCTCCTCTAGGAACCACTGGGCTTATTTATGAGCCCTTGCGTCACTTTTGCGCTGCTGGTGCGTCTCTTTTTGGGACACACCAGCAGGGTAAAAAAATGCGCCATGTTGCGTCTTATTTACAAAGTGACGCATCTACTTAGATGTGTCACTTTGTAAACCCCTGCGCCACATTATACATGCGGTATGGCTGAGTGAACTAAAGAATGGTGATGGATTAAACCCAGATCAGTTGACTGGGGGGGAGTGTTTGATTGTTCAAACGCTCCGTCCATCATCCCCTTTTGTATCACATTATACATGCGCCAGGTATAATGTATGCAGGGGGGCATTCTGTCAAAAGTAAGCCTCGTAGAAGTGAGGCAGTGAAATCTACCAGATTTCGCTGCGCCACTTCTAGGGTGCAAATGATTCAATATCTTATGCCTGCCTCACAGCAGGCATAAGACTGACACAGGCCCCATGTGAAAGGACGCATTGCTGGAGTTGCGTCACTTTTGTGACACACTCCAGCAATGCGTCACTTTTGCACCATACAGATACGTCACAAACACTGACTTATCTGTAACTCCTTCCGACATGATGTATCATACGGTAAATATGACGCATTAATCATGTTGCAAGAAGGGCGCACTGAGAAGTGACGCATCGCTGCTTTCACGCAGCGATGCATCACTTCTCATAAATGAGGCCCCACGACTTTATGGATTTTTGAATCTGAGCCTCTTCCCTCGTAACTACTTTTATCATAACCTACAGAAAATCTAGGCTTCTTATCTTCATTGATTTCAACGGACGAATGTAGTACTTATATTTAGATAGATGTCACCAGATATTGGAGAACCTAGGATCGTGCAGAGTGCCACCCGCCCTTTACGATACAACGCGTGGTCCAATGGTATAAATAAAGGCTGGGTGATCGCTCGTGTTAACTCCTTACCCCGTATTCAGTGTGTCTGTGTCCCTGATTCAGTGTGAGGCCTGTGAGCAGCTAGTCACCCCAGTGCACCATTCCCACACACAGCATTGTCACCAACTGACAAGTAAAAAACGTTTACCTCAAAGGAACTGTGTAAACGTCATTTTGCATCATTCCATTGGTACAATTGTCAGTGTAAAAGTATACAAAAGTATAATTTATGCAATTTTAAAATCTCGATGTTCATTTCTCCCTGTATTTGTGCAAAGAATGTAGTTTGCTCCCTCGAGGGCAGTGCTACTGGTTACGGCACTGAAACAGATATGTTTTTTTTACCTCCTGTAATGAAAACTGAGCAGAACTAAACTATGTATAATAAATTCGGACAACGTTGACAAAATCTACAATGTGACAATAGGTAAATTACTGCCATGCTTGAATTCACTATATGTGCAACCATATGTGAAATTTGACAACACGCGCAGCAAGAAGACATTCTTGATAAACTCATTTTGGAAACGCATGATCTAGCAATTGCTCAAACGTGCAAATAATCAGCAAACGTTATGAAAAGTCTGGTGTGGCAAGTGGACTGTGTGTGTTTGTGTGTGTGTGCTGCATACAAATGCATCTCAGAAAATGGCATCTTTTTAAAAATACGGTGCTTTGATGCTGAATGTTGCCTTCAAGTGAACTCGCAACCAGTTGGCTGCTCACTGAAGCTTCTTGACTCATTAGACCATTGTCTCCAGCATACGTGTCCTGGGGATGTTGCTGTCTGCTGCGTTCATCTTTGATCTGACACACCACATAAGACGGCACAGAAGATCCCTGTGTGGTCTTGGCAGCAAACGCATTGTAAGATCCAGTCATATGCTCTATGTAAGCACAGGACTGTGATTAATAGAGAATTGGCTAGTGGCCAGAAGGTATGGCTGGGGAAGGTAGGCGCAACATCCTGTCAATGGGGCCTATTCATGAAAGTACAACCAGCCGTACATTTGTGAATGGCAAAATGCCACTTACAATGTATCCGCGCAGAGCTCTCAGCTTCTGATTCACAACTGGCCTGCAGGCTGTGGGCCTTGTGGGAGGGCCTTGTTGTGAATGCAGGTGTTGTGCTCACATATTCAGGCAAGACCCCGCGGCTACGATATGCATTGGGTCCTATGTGCCCATTTGCCTACATGACCCATGGGATTAGCGGTGACATGCGTACATTTCAATTCAATTAATTATATGTTTAGTAAAAATATAACTATGTGCTCCATTGCCTATGGTTTGCATGAATAGTTGAGTACTAACCACCTGCAGTGACGACCAGAGGACATGGCTTCCTCCTGTTTGGCATTCTCCTGTATCAGGTAGGTCTAGCTTAAGGATATGGATTGCGTGCAGATACCCAATTTGCTGTATCGTTTTATGAACAGGGATGCAATCAGCGGCGCCTCCTCCGCTATGGCAGAGGAGCGTCGGCTCCCCCCCAAAACGGCAGGAAAGGAAAAATAAAACTGCACTTGTTTTAGTTTTTCTTGCCTGCCGATTCTTGGGGGCATGGCCTGGTGATGACAGGCACTGAGGGGAGTGGTAGTGCACTCCCATCATGCACAGGGTAAGCGCTCTCCAACCCAGCAACGCAGCTGAGTTGGTAAGAGCAGGCACAGACTCACAGTCTGTCCTGGAATCCAAATTGAGGGCGCTCAGGCCAATCCTGAAGCTGCTCTCATGCACGAGAGCAGCTTCAGGATTTGCTCCAACGCATTCTGGGAGCCTGCGCCTTCCTGAAGAGATGAACAGGAGCTGGAGCAGAAGAGCGAAACGGGACGGCTGCAGGTACGTTCTTTTTAGTTTTTTTTTAACCCCTGTGACCCTTAGTTCACCCTCCCCTCTGCCTCACACCGCCCCCCCCCCCCCCCCCGCTCCTCCAGCATACCGGCCACTCCTGGATGCAATAAGATATTGTTGCCATGCCCAGGAACCAGTGCTTAATTTGAGTCGGTAGTTGTTTGTGGGGCCCACCAGCACTCATTTTTTGGGAACAAGACTTACTTTTCACCATCAGATTTTAAGTGAGATAAAGAGGCACAAAGTGAAATCAAGACTATGCAGTCTGGGTATTCGGAACCCCAACGTTCAATAGTGCGAGCAAAATTCTCGGGCAGGCACTTATTCTTTTACATATTAAGCAATGCCAGGAGCACACATTTCGTGACGCTTCATTTGGGCACTAAAACAGCAAATTGCAGTAGAGTGCAACATTGTTGGCAAGTGCAAATTGAAATTGTGTTTTTTCCCCTATATTTTGTGAACCTGCCTTCCATATGTGTGGGAGTTCATATGTCACCACATGATGCGTGACTCACCTAGCAATCAGTTCGAGCCCTCCTTGACAGACAGACAGCTGTTTACCACTGAAGCTTCTTGAAAGATGAGATCATGTGTAGATTTCGATGCCTAGTAGAAGCATCGAAAATGAATTCCTGGGATGTGCATGTAATCTGAGACCTTCAAGAACTTTAGTAGGAGTCTCCTGAACCTGCTGCGTGTCTTATTCATTTATGGTCAAATATTGTTGACCAAGTCCTGGTGCAGGTCTAGCGTTTCACGCGCAGAAATCGCGTGATGAAGTTTTACGGCAGGTGTTGCATTGCTGCCGCTTCAAAAGTATTTATTATTTTTATCATAAACAATGTACTTATGTGAACTTGGAAATGGCTATCCCTTTGCAAAATCCGCTTTAACTTGTAGCTGGCCCTTCAAGTTATCTGCCCCGGCCAAGAGGTTTGCGAGTGTCAGGATGAGTGTGCTTTGTCGTAACCGGGGGTCTTTGAAATTGCATCGTACGTGCTGTTTTTTTAAATAAACTAGTTTCCCACATTTATTAAACTCTCTGCGGTGTCCTAATACATGTACCGAGGCTGTTTGCGCAGCTCTAACAATTTCCCTAATTTAGGCCCTAATTCACAAATATTCTGCACACAAAATGCAAGTATAATAGTATATTCCACATTCCATCATTCGTGGAATTTTACGATCGCAAATTTCGGTAAATGGCGGGAAGGTTATGGGGATGAAGTTAGCCCACATCCTCTTTTACTAAATTCATATGTTTAACCTGCAGGCCAGATGACACAATAAATGCCCGCATAGGAGCAATGCTGTAAATCAGACTGCCAAATAATGAAGCTGTCATGTGCAGAGCCAAGATGCTTGCACAGTGAGGTGCATGATTATGCTGCTGGCATGCCACAAACCGTGCACAATGATGGACTGCCACGTCCTGCGTTTTCGGAACAGTCATTCTGCCTGTATTTGTTCTCTGAGTGAACCGTGAGTGCGGACCAAAACCGTAAGCCCTGTGGGGAATTGTCACATATTTCACAGTTCCGGTGTTGTAACATTCTTGGCTGGCCCTTTTGGCGGCATTTGTGCACTGATTGATGTTCCGGATTTTTGCAGGCAGAACCTCATGCTAATAGAAATCTGCTCCGGATGGCTGGTGGGAGTTCTGTCTTTACATCGGTGGGTGTCTAACAATCCCAAAAAATGGAAGGCGCCTATTGTATTTAAATAACAATGAGACTAATGGTTGAACATTAGAAAGAAGATTACATGAGCAACATGCATTGGCAAATCTGATAGGTTTCGCCTTTGTGACCTATTGGCTTTGTCAATGCCTTTTGCCGATGCGCTATAGTGTTGGGCTTTTTTCGACGGAGTGAAGCATCGGGAAAAAGAGGGGGTGATGACTCGACTGCTGGTGGCGGTTGTTTCATTACACTGGTGGTGCATTCATGCATAATGAAAAATGAGCACACATGCTTCGGAATGATGCGAGCACCCTTTCCCAGGGGCGGCTTCTCTGTTGGAGTGAAGGAGTGCTGCCCCACTTAAATTACACACAAAGATAACAAATGAAATGGTAATTCATTACCATTTTATTTTTCATCCACCATCCTGAACAGAGCATCAGGACGGGACGGGGCCTGCTGAGTGACATTAGCATGAAGGGCTTTGAATGCAGTGCTTAAAGTGCGTATGTCTTTTTGACCAGCCAACTTGCGATGGCCAGCCACATGTGAGCACTTTAAACAGCTCTAACCCAGCTATCTTGAGACAGGTGGGTTAGAGCAAGTGCAGGCCTCCAGAGTGCTGTGGAGCACTGAGTGAGGCCACTCTCTACAATCAGGGCGCTGTCCTCATGCTGCATGAGAGCAGTGCCAGGATTGGTCAAGGGAGTTTCCTATTAACGGGGCTGAAGACGGAGAAAGAAGACTTTGGGTGCAGATGATGTAGTGTTCATCTTCAGGTAAGTTTTTTATTTTTTTAAATAAATTTTTTGCGCCCGCCACCCCATCGATGTCAGCTGCCACTAGAATTTGCTTTCATATTTTAATTACTGATCCAAAATTGCCAGCAACCTTTAGTGTGGTTAATACAAGAGCGAGAAGCACACCAAAGTGACAGCAACACGGGAAGCAAGTGAGAAGCATACAAAGGCGAGAACAACACAGAGCATGGGGGCAATGTTTCATTTGTGAAAGAATAAGCATTGGCGCCCAGAGTTTTGCTCAGAAGATCGCAGCTGATGCTATTGTATGCCAGCAAGACAAATACCAAGTCTGCTTAGTCGTGGTTCCATCTCATGCATCTTTAATTCACCACCAGGCACACCCTGCCCCTTTATCTCACTCTTGGAGGTTCCTGCTTTCTACCTTTGTTAAAGGTTTCTGTATTCCCCTTCCTCCTTCTGTCCTCCTTGAGTTTCACTATTTTAGTCAAGTTCAAAGCCGGATGAGGAAAAATAAATTCCGGGCTTCAAAAACGAGTGTGGTTGGACTCTAACCTGCAAACATCATTGGGTGGGGAAGAACAAGATCAGAAAGAAACAACACACAGTCTGAGTGGGTAGACATTTGGGGGAGCACACTGTGGAGACAAGGAGAGAGCTAGGAAACACATGCCCTCTCACAGAGTGCTTAGTCTAAAAGAAAAAAAATGGTCCCCAAAAGTTAGCAGTTGAAGGACAGAGGCTGACTAATCAGAGGGATGGTTAAAAAAACTATGCTCCACAGGAAGGACAAACACTAGATAGATAAACCGGGACTAGGAAAGTGGTTGAAGAAGAGCAAAGCAAATGAGAGTGAGTAAAGCCAACCAATGGCGAGTAATACGTTCTTGGCAAGCGTACAAATAGGTCTACGTCAAGTAGACAGATTGTGCTGCCTGGTAGGCTCGATCTCATGAAAGTTAAATGAAAATGAAATCTACTTTACCTTGATTAAAGTATCCAATAAAAGCACCAGTAGTGGCCTGTGGAGGGATTTCCGTGAGGCGGGGTGGGGAAGGGACAGGGTGGGCGGTTGTAAACACCGGAATATGGATGAACGGAGGTAAGCAAACAATTAAATAAATAAAACAAATTTCGTTGCACGAGCTGCATCGCATTTTGCGATGCTGTGCTCGCAACGGAATTATTTTTATTTATTTAATTGTTTTCTTACAAATGTTGTTACACGCGCGTGGTCAATAAACCCAGTAATTAGTCATCAACGAGTTATTTCTTGGAATTTCTTAAAATGAAGTCTGTTAGATTCTGTCAGCATCCTTGACATTAATGCACATGAAAGCCGCATATTGCTGTATTTAAAATGTAGTCTTTGAGACCTTCTGGAATGTGTGCTCTTATTGCAACATGGCACTGAAGCAAGGGCCTTCTCTGACCTTAGCAGTTTAGCTCTTCGGAGGCATGGAATGAATCAGTCACTAAATACTAGTTTGCAAACTTTTATCAGGCACCGAGAGGGAGGATACATGTTTTGCTGTTTAAGCCTATACAGCATCAAGTGTTGCAAAGGTGCAGTGATACCATACCATCAGACAGCTGTGGGACTTATCTTTCTTACTGTTGCAGTTTACAATTCTTTAGCATGGTGGCTCACTAGGCTTTAGAACTTCTATCCTTCCATCGTTTGATATTTCTTGACCTCTTTGTATATGTATAGTTGCATTCTATATCATGCAACTAATGTTTGGTTGTTTTAAATACTATGGCTTTTAGCTGAAACAATAATAAAAAATTGCTAAGGGGGGTGAGGGTGCTTCAGATACAAAATCAAAACTATAAGGATCTAACCACGAATTTTATTAACTACTTCCTTTCTTATTCCTCATTTAAAGAGTCCTGTTTGGAAAACTAATAACACTTTGCCTTTTGCTTTTTAGACATTAAATATTAACTCATATATTTCTTTAAAATTGTGAATTTAATATATCTCTATGTTTCAGTGTGTAAAGTAAGATGCAAGTGTTTTCGGCGTTGCGGGCAAAAACTAAATTTGAAATTTGCCTTTTGGAGTTCTCTTAATATACTTACAAATTGAAAATTTCCAAGCCTTTTGCGTTAATTTCATGCTGCCACTAGGTGGCGACCGAAGGTTACCATCTTACCTACAATTATGGAATCACTGGCTCTGACTATATGGCATAGTATGACTATATAGCATAGTATTCTTCACAACTTTGTGCCGGCATACAGCCTATTACCGGCTCTCATTTACAGTTTATTTAGGTTTAAAAATGCCAGTATATGAGGCAATTGAAATAGATGTTTTTAGAGGGAGGGCATCTGACTAAGGCATTGGATACGTCCCTTACTCACACATATACTCAACGAGCGCTGACCATGAAACTGGGATGTACTTCAATACTAATCGTCAAGTTAGTCAATTCTTAGGCCAAAGCTACATTTTGATTAGAAAATTACTCCCTTTGCATCCACTGAGATATGAAATGGGTGTTAATACATTTTTACAGTACAACACCACCCAAACCCATGATCTCTGAGCGTGTGATCAACGGACCAGGCAAATCTTTTTCCCATTCACACACTTCACACACATCATGGAACTCCTGATGCTTTGAATCCCATTCACTGATAACTATTTCAGTTTGAGTATTTGCATGGTCAACAAAACCACTGTTGCCTCAGATCAGGTTTCTTGAAAGCAGATATACCTTTCTTTGCCATACACAAATACCAAGTCTGCCTAGTCGTGATTCCATCTCATGCCTCTTAAATTCACCACTAGGCACACCCTGCCCCTTTATCTCACTCTTGCAGGTTCCTGCTTTCTCCCTTTGTTACATTTTTCAATCTTCTCCTTCCTCTTTGATTTTCACTCTTTTAGTCAAGTTCAAGGCATGGTGAGGAAAAATAAGTGCCTGTCTCCAAAAATAAGTGTGAGTGTGAGTGAACCCTTACCTGCGAACATCAGCTCAAATAGGGCATTGGGTGGGGAAGAACTAGATCAGAAAGAAACAACTTACTTTCTGGGTGGGTAGACATTTGGGGGAGCACACTGTGGAGACAAGGAGAGAGCAAGGAAACACATCCGCCCTCATAGCCTCTCTTAACCAAAAAGAAAACTAAAAGCCCCCTAAAAGTTAACAGTGGAAGGACAGAGGCTGACCAATCAGAGAGTTGAAATGTGCTCTGAGATCACATTTTTCTATCTCTAAAGCAGTAGAGGGCTTTCACTGGCATTTTCTTCTTATAGCAAGTCACGGCTCTCTTTAAATGGTTTTTGCAGATGTCATGGTAATGTACCTAATTCATAAATAAAGGATAATTCCAGACCTATTATTTATCATTTTCTCCAACGATATATTGTATACATATAACATGTTCTCTTTATGTTGCACTTGAATCCAGTGATGTAATTGTAAAAACTTGTCATTGCATGCCAGTGGTGACCAATGGGAGCAAAATGTTTGCAGCTGTGTCCCCTGTCTACCCTTGAATTACACTCCTGACTACACTGCAGAGCCACAGTGTACATGAATGGCTCTCTCATGTAGTGGCTGCAAGAAGGAGGCAGTATATATTAAATAAATGCCGCTACAAACCGGAATAGTGGGATAGTTGAAACACCAGCCTTACCTCTCTTCTTCGCACCTCCGGGTGGTTAATATCTCGCAGCTGCTATGAATAACAAGCTGCAGTTGTCGGTATCAGCAGGCCCCAGACCCTCACACCACCAAACAAGAGTTGCCCTGTTTCCGCCACCTCTTTGTGCAGCGGCGGCACAAAGGCCTGGTCTCATGAATGATTTAACGCCAGAGATGCAACATGCTGAAAATGAGATGCATTAGAAACCGCTGCTGCGAGAAACAACTTTTAGCAGCTCCGCAGCTCGGCCAGGGCAGTTTTTCCAAATTATACACAGTTTGCTAAACTGCCCACATCTCTCTTGATAAAGGCAAATTGCTTAGCACTGCTGTGTAGTATAATTTATACCGAGAGGCCAATTTATTTGCTGGGGACCAGCAGGCTGTCTTTCCTCTTCCAGAACAAAATACATTACACTAAGTGCAACAAAAGCGCATTTATGCTCTTGGACTTTTAAAAAATAGCAGTATTTGACGGAGTTGAGACAGCTTGGCTTGGGTGTGCAGAAAGTGGACACAGATAGAGAAAATGCAAACAGTGTTTATTCTCTTCATTCGATGTAAAAATCAAAAGAAAGAAGGGCGAGGGAATGGAGATCGTGACTCACCCTCCTAATATACAGTGTTACAATCAAGAGCGAGTCAACCTCGAGTCATCTAGTGTGGGCCCACTGGGTATAGGGGAAATAGCTTTTTTCTTTCAAAAAATGATCTGTTCCCTATTCTCTTCGTTCTTCAGAAGCATGTTTTCAGAGGTAAAGTATATAGGCTGTAACAATGGCTCACATTATTCTGGTTTCTGCTGCAGTAATGGCGCAGGCTCCTGACTGCCAATTACACGGTTCTAATCTGCAATAAAATTCATACAAGTTCCGCAGCTAAATAGTTCTATTTCTCTAGAATCTTTGGCTTAGGTTCATCAGTGTCAAGGGCTCTTGTTATGTAGTAACAATTGTTCAGCTCTACAGTAATAATGGTTCAAGATCTACTTTGTTCAGTAGCGGCTGTTCTGCAGGTGTAGTGGCTAGGCGGGGGGTTTGACAACGGATGACAGGGATGTGTGGGGGGATGACAGCGAATAAAACATTAAAAAATAAATTGGGGAAAAAGAACTTACCTGCCGCCCAAAGCTCTTCTGCTCTGTCTGTATCCTCACTGTGGCCAATCCTGACGCTGCTCTCATGATTGTTATGCTATGTTATGTTATGTCATTTATATTTAATTTATACAGCGCGCAGCTACTCAAAAGTGTTCCGGCGCTAACAATAGGAAAGGATCACAATAAGTACAGAACACCAGCTAGAAAAGCAAAGTTTTCAGTTTTTTCTTAAAAAGCAATTGATTGAAAGCAGGATCAGGATTGAACTGAGCGCAGTGAGATAGGAATCCTGTGCTTGCTGTCTCCAACCCAGCAACGCAGATGGGTTGGAGAAAGCTCAGTGCCAATGTCGGTTTGGCTGTACTGAGACAGCCGGCCAAACCAACACGTGCAGTGAGTGCAGTGCCCACCACTCTCTCTCGTGACTGTACTGCCCACAAAGGCCCCACCTCCAAGACTTGCCGGCACGTAGTACTTGAAAAATAAAACAATAATAAACCTGTTTTATTTGACAAGATTAGAGGCTGGCATGAAGGGAACGCTTCTCAGCCATAGTGGAGGAGCCACCACTGACTGTGTCCATGGTTCACGTTCTGCTGTAACTGCTGAGGTTTTCCAGTAAAATAGTTTGGGTTCTGCAGGTGTAAGAGCTCAGAATCAGCAGAGACGGTTGATTTCACGAAACCAAAGTTTCGGATTCTGCAGTAACAAATACTCTGTTCTGCATAAAAAGTGTTCATGTGTGTTTAAATTATAAATTCGTGACAATTAATCTTTTTCTGTAAGAACTAAGGGTCTTATTCTGCATTAGAACATTGGAATGTTTGGAGCTCCATTGAAAACAACGGAGTAGCTCCAGGCTTATAATGGCTGGTATAAGCCCGGAGCTCCAACATTCCAATGTTTCTTTGTTCACAGCTGTGGCTGTGAACAAAGGCTTCAGGGAGCCTGAGGGGGTTTCAATCCCCTCGTGCTCCCTGAAGCCTACGTTTTATTTGTTAGAACATTCTGCCCACTAATGGCAGAATGTTCCAATTGCTTTATAGCCCTTTGTAGCTGGGCTATACTGGCTATCAAAGTCCCGCTCCCTTGTTAAAGACCCTTGTCATCGACTCAGACCTCTAAAGCAGGAGCGGCCTTTTTTTAAAGCCGGTATAGCACACAAGGGCGGGATATAATGCTATATTAGCAGCATTTATGAGTATGCAATAACAATGGTAGGTTTCAGAAGTAACGCTAACTCAGGTTCTGCAATTCAAATGGTTCATGCTGGGCAGTACATATGCCTTGGTTTCTGGGCAACAATTGCTCAGTTTCTTCAATACAAGTGGTTGACTTAGGCCATTAATGATGGACTGGTTTCTTTATTAAAAATCATTTGTTCTGCAGCAACTGTACATACCGTTTCTTTTTTTTTAGCAACAATGAATCTAAGTCGGCAACAACATTGGGCAATGGCTTGCAATAACAATGGCGACTGCTTTACAGTAGCAATGGGCATGTTTCTGCAGTAATAATTGCTCATGTTGTGCAATACACGGTGCATGATAGGCAGTAAGTGTGGATTGGTGTAAGCAGTAACAAAGGGTCTGATTCTGCAGTATCAACCGCAAAGGTCCTGCATTAATGATCAGTTGCTTTCTGCTGCAACAATGGTGCCAGTTTCTCAATACAACTGCCTCGGACAAGGCAGTAAAATAGTTAAAGTTATTGTTATTCAACAAAAGTGGCCTGGTTCTGTAGTAACAATAGGGTTCTCTCTGCAGTAACAATAGCTCAGGTTCTAGAATTCCAATCGTCCTTCTTGGGCAGTAACAAGGGCTATGATCCTGCAGGAACAAAGGCTCAGGTTCGGCAATACCAAGGGGTTCATGTTCAACAGTTTCAAATTAATCATTGATTTCTTCAGCAACAATGGATATGATCTCGCAGTAACAAAGTCTATCAGCAGCAACAACTAGGTGAGCTCTGCAGTAACAATAATTCAGGATTGTGCAGTACCCATAGTTTATGGTCAGTAGCGACCTGTGGAGGAAGTTCCGTGGGGCAGTAAGGCGGGATGGGGGAGGGGTAGGGTGGGGGGTAGTAAACACCGGAATATGGACAAATGGACCGTAGCAATGCATCAGTCTCTGCAGCGAAAACACTTCACTTGTTGTTTGAACGTTTCATGCACTGTGTCTGTTACGCTTGAGGCTGGGTGATAATGATTGTCTGACTTGAGCAGTGATGGTTTAGATTTCACAATTACAAGGTCCAGGAAGCGCTGTCCCTTTGGACAGCAGGGGGTTGCTGTCCTAATGTAGCTGATTTCGAACCCGGTTAGTGTTTCCTGTATCCTATGAGACGTTTCATTCTCTCTGTTCAGTCTGGCATTTCCCTGGCAATCTTTGGGCCACTGCTTATTTTGAGCCGGTGGTTGCAGGTGGGGCCCACTGGCATTCGTTTTGGGGACTCGTTTTTCCACAGCAAATTTTGATCAAGAGGAAGAGAGAGAATAACACAACAGGGGGGAGGTGTAGGAAGAGAAATACGGAAAAATCATAGACAAAGGGATAAGGATGAAAAAAGCTGTAAGAGTGAGATGGAGAGGCAGATAGTGTCTGCTGGTAGAATAAAGAGGTATCAGGTGAGATCAAGAGTGCTCAGTCTCGGTAATCAGTAATCCTACCTTCGATAGTGTCCGCTGTGTGCCTCCAAATAAAACTTTTGACCTTTGCACCTATTCTTTTGCCAATCAGGCACTGCTTTGTGCACATATCCCTGTTCCGTTTTCAGAGATCCTCGCGCCATATACACCACATTCACCCAAACACTTCATGGCGGTAAAGCACTGCAATTTATGCCCAAAAATGGAACAGTAACATCTGCAAACACGGAATATGAATAGTTTTTCTGTTTTATGCATTCCATTCCAGTATGTGCCGTTGGCTGTCAGTGTGCATCACATTTTTTATATCATGCAATTAATTTCTGTTCTTTGTCCGTGAAGCCAGCCATCCGTAGCAGCAGAGTATCAAATGGCTCCGCTCTTAAGAAGATTATCCTAGCCAGAAACTGAAATATTAACTTACATAGCGATGTGGGGAGGTGGGAAGGAACCAGTGCAGGTGGCAGGGAGTTCAAGATAATTCAGAGCAGACAGTGCCCCATACTTACCATGGTAATGGTGTCTTCTTCATCTCCTGCTAGCACGTGCTTTATAATTGAGGGGTTACGGATTTAAATGGCACACAGGGCAGCCTCACCTCTGATCTTCCATTTTGTGCCGGAGATTTAATGAGAACCATATTTAATTTGATGCTTCATAAAATGTGTAACCTGTCTTGCAAAAGTGGTTTGGGCCTGGTGGGGAAATGAGGGATAACTCTTGTGCTAGGCGAACTTCAAATATGTGTCAGATTGATGAACGCTGTCAAATCTTACTGAAGAGATTAAAACATACATTTCAGCTGAGCCAGGTAGCATTCTAAACATAAGTCCCTAATAGCTTCATGGCAGAGACAGTGCAACCAAGGCATTCTCCAAACCACAAGCTAACATTTTTTAATATCCTATGTATGGCCCATGAACATTCTGCAGCATATTATGCCTGTAAGAGAATGGGAGAAACTGCATTTACTTGAAGAGGGGTGTCTTTGGGACCCCATTACTCCCCTTTCCAGGAGGTGCTTTGAAGGGGCGCACTGACTGTATGCCATCTCTATGAGGCCTTCTGAGGCCCTCTTTTCCTCTGCAACCTTCTCTACAAAACCACACAGGTGCACAAGGAAATTGTTTCATAATTTGCATGCAAATGAGGGAATACCTCTTGAGATTCCACCAACATTACATGTACAACATTGTAATCTGTATTACAGAGCTACACCAGTGCCTGCACCACCCTTTTGTAATAACATAGTGGGTGCAAAAAACAGGTGACACACTTAAATGAGCTCCAGGACACTGTTGAAAGTATGGCTCTTGGTGTCTTTTTTCAGATTTTTCTTTTTAATGACCTTTCAGCAGCACTGTATGTGCCACCAATGTGTTATGAGAACTGTTTTTTTTTCAGGCCCACCAGGTGACAATGACATTGACTGAAGCACCAAACTAAGTTACAATAAACACATACTTCCCAAGATTCTTAACTCCTTTTAACCCATTTTAGGTAATTTCCCTGCTGCACCACTTGTATTTTCTACGTATGATACAATATCTTTTTACACATTTTTTTTAGCTGCTGGTTGAACCAGTGTATTTAGGGAGGGGCGAGGCCAGCCATTACAGGGAGGAGGAATGAAGTGCTATATGCACTTCTAAGTGCTCATGTCTGTTTGGCCGGCCATCTCAGGCTGGCACAAGAGCCAAGCTCATTTAGGTTTCTCCACCTGGCTGTATTGTACAGCTGAGTGGAGAAACTGCACAGACTCCCTGTGCCTGAGCGGAGGGTCAAACCAGCCCGTACAGGCAAATCTCAGTGCTGCTCTCATATTATGAGAGCAGCATCTGGATTTGATGGGGAGTCTTTCCCAGGGGCTGCTGGGAGAAGCGGAAGAACGGAGGGAGCACGGAGAACGAGTTGGCCGCAGGATCAGGTACTATTTCTTTTTTATTAATTTTTTTCGTTCAACCCTCCCCTCCTACCCTGCTGTCACTGGCTGCTGCTGCGTTGCCGTCGCGCCACTGCATATTAGTAGCAGCCATGACTGCGTATGCTTAGATGTGGATATAACCCATGAGCTGCCCCCATGTTGTTTAAAAAGAGACACACCGTGCCTAAATTCATTAGGTAACACTTTAAAATTATAATTCAGGGTAGAGGGACTGAAAAGCCTAATTCTCTCACATCCTGCAAATTAGATGCTTAACCTCTTCCATGCTCATGTTTCGCGTGAAATCTGATGCCATTTGTTGTCTGGAGGTGCATGTTGCAGCATCTCTATGTGATTGTCACCATATTTGTGCCTGTGATCTTGTCTTGGAGCTCGTCATGAGGCACGGTGCTCCGGGGCTCATGACGAGCTCAGCTCGTCATGAGCCGTGGAACGCTTGCATGCGGGGATAATTCCCCTGCTGTGCTGAGCGTTCCACGGAAACGGGTGTGGTCATGACCAGCTGAGCTCGTCATGAGCACTGGGGTGCTGTGCGCGCCCGCCCACCCACCAGCACAGCAGGGGAATTACCCCCGCACGGAAGGGATTAGGTTGTAAAACCCTGATTTGATTTATCCCTGCTCTTGATCAGTAGCGGCCCGTGGTGGGAGTGCTACCGGGCGCTGATGTGGGGCGGGGGAGGGGTATGGGGTAGTAAACTGCAGAATATGGCCGCACAGGGGTAAGTACATAAACAAATAAATAAAACAGATTTTGTTGCACGCGCTCCATCGCATTTGGCATACATTTTATGCTTAGAAAGTTTTGTAACGTTTCCAATGTTCACATTTTCTGTATTTTGCAAAGTGTCCCAGTCGTCAGTCACTATACAAAGTTGATTTCTAATACATCTTTTTTTAAATTAAAGGAACGAAATGGCCCTTGCAGATTGCTTCATACCACTCACATATTTGCTTCATAATTACATGCTGTATAATTACGGCAATATATTTCTCTGCAAGATTACATTTAGCAGTGATTTCCGCGCACAAATGAATGGCTAATGAGAAGATCAGTAGCACATTCATTCAGAGGAAACTTTTCCAGTTTCAAAGTCACTAGCATGTTGATGCAATTTGGCACATTTTCCAACTCATTTAGGGGGCTTTCGAAAGGGTGGTCGATCCTGTTTCATGTAGTGTGTTTTGTTTAAAGAGGGCACACAATGTGCTGTTTGTTTTGCACAGACAAAGAGTAGTCGCATCACATAACAATTTTCACTTCTGCTTAAAAGAGTTGGTACGGAAATCATGGAAAAAGCTTCATATAAAATATGATAAGGCCTCTTCGGCATGCGGATGCGTTCACCTTATTACATCAGATAAAGACACTGGATTGAGAAGCTTTTCTAAGAAATGATAAATATGAACTTGGAAAACATGTATACTGGTGCCCCCCCCCCTCCGTACCTCAAGACAATGCCATTAATTTACTAAGAGGAGTTAGCTGTCAAGTGCACCCAATATGTGATCAAGATTCCTATTATACACGGAGCAACATTATGAACAATTAAAGTAAACACGAGAGGTTTTTGCACAGAGCGCATTCTGAGCTCACACATTTGAAGGTGTTCTCATGTGTGGTAACAAAGAAAACAGAGACTCAGTGAAATACATTTTTTGTCTAGTATGACACAAATTGGTCAAGCTGAGAAACCAGGACTGATCCCATGTTTTAAGGTTTCAGATTATGTAATTCAGCCACTAGGTGCATCCTGCATCTGCTTACAGAGTGTGTGGCAGGAAGAATCCACTTGAAAGCTCGGCTCGTTTTGGACTTGAAGGTCCAAAAGTACCTCGAGCCGAGCCAGAGCCAGGCACTTGGCTCGAGCTTTCAGTGGCTCCCCCACGTCTATCTGCTGTTTTTTTAGATGAGTTAAGAAATGCTGCTACGTACTGTGCTAACGCAGTGCCCCCAATGCTCTCTTTAAGTGATAAGTCCCAGGTAGTCATCAGTGTAGCAACGTTGCATGTAGGAAAAATTGCCCCACCCCCATACTTCTCTATGGTAATCAAATACAGCAATACTCAGGTTTCCGTGGGCCTTTTAAGCCTCTCCATGATTAGCACTCTTTACAACTTACGCGTTTTCTACTCATGGCATTACAACACAAGTTGTTACAACAACGCATTGTTACATCGCATGCCATTACAACGCAAATCGTTACAACGACTTGCTGTCGGGGGGGGGCGCTGCAGTTTGGAATAGTATAATTTACTATTCCAACTCCAGTGTGTGCAACAGTAGGGAAGGTGTTGGATTTTCGTTGAAAATCCATCACCTTCTGCCTCCACAGAAAGTCGTTGTAACAACTTGCGTTGTAATGGCATGCAATGGAACAATGTGTCATTGTAATGACTTGCGTTGTAATGGCATGCAATGTAACAATGTGTCATTGTAATGACTTGTGTTGTAATGGCATGTGATGTATTGCATGCATTGTAAACAATGATTCTCCTCTCCACCTGCTGCACCATTGATGGAACTAATGACACAGTCTATGCACATAATTGTGTTGATTGGTGGTGTTTAAAGGACTTGAAGAGTACATTTTCTTTTTATTAATCATCCAAATATCAGGTAGAAATTGTTACAATTGTCATGGTTTTCACCGAAATGTTCAGCAGTAAAACTACAGCAACTAGGCAAAGATGCACAATTTTCTATAAACTTTTAAGGAGGTTTGAAATCAGAATGGGATTTTACACACCAACAGGGATGCTTCAATAAAACTTACCCCATGTTCTTCGGGATTAACAAATAGGCAGCCACGGCCCATGGAGGGAGTTACGGTGGGGCAGGGAGGCGGGCAGGGGAGGGGCAGGGTGGAGGGTGCTAAAAACCGGCATATGGATAATTGCAGGTAAGTAAACCATTTAATTAATAAAATGAATTTGGTAGCACACCTTGCATCGCAAAATGCGATGCAGTGCGTGCTACGAAATTCGTTTTAATAATTAAATTGTTTACTTACCTGCAATTATCCATATGCCGGTTTTTAGCACCCTCCACCCTGCCCCTCCCCCTCCCCGCCTCCCTGCCCCACTGTAACTCCCTCTACGGGCCGCGGCTGCAAATAGGCAAAGAAGCCACCTGCCTATGGGCCCCACTCCTTTTAGGGTCCCTGCGACAACAGATCAAAATAATATTAGTTTAATCTTGAAAGGAAACTACAATCAAGCTTTCTTAAATTGTTTCCAAAAGATAGAAAAAAATTAATCCACTCAAAGAAACGAAAACTTGGCCACTGAATACATCTTGCAAAAGGTAGATTTCCAAAATTTCCTGAAAGATTTCACCACAAACAAATTGAGGAAAGTGAATATATAAAGTTGTGTTGGTTTATAAATTTTTTTTAATGAATAACATTAATCATCTTTAATGTTTAGTTTTGTGTAATAAAATTGCTTTATTAAAATTGTTGTTTGGCAAAATTGAATATATTTTGAGACGATTCGCGAGGGGGGGAGGGGTCGAAATTCCAACTGTCTAGGGGCATCTACAGGGTTTAATCTGGCACTGAGTCCTTATGCAAATCCGTTCTCCAACAGCAGGAATCTGTGAAGAGCTGAAAACGAACATATATTATATTTTATTCACATGGTCTGTGTAACTCTCTCTGATGAGGTCTCATTTTATTAAGTCGCTGCATGTAACATTTAAAATTGCCCCACTCATGCCACAGGGCAGGAAAATGCATTCTCCTCCCAGAAACACAGCAAAGGGAAGAAACTATGATGGTTGCTTCTCCACCAGACAAAGTAATAAAAACCTTGTGCACTTCAGAAGTTATCCTGGAAATATATGCTTGTCTTGGAGCTAAAAGATGTGCATTCAGACATGGGAACACGGCTGCCATGTTTATTGCTGTACGTAGAGAGGTTAATGATTCAACAGACAAACCCGAATGCGAGTCGAGAAGTACTCCCTTCGCTCTGCAAAGATTAATTCCACATTTCTCTGTTCGTTGGCCCATACAGATTGTTCCCAAAGGCAATAACTTGCTCAGATGGATCACCACTGTCACAGTAAGAAAACTAGCTTTAGACTTATTTTTTAAACGCAGAAGCATATTGAGTGCCTCAAGAGAACGTAAAAAACACAGACTGAAATATGTCCACAAATGTCTCTGAAGACAGTTCGTGCCTCATTGAAGAACTGGAATATTCGCACAGGCTAGACAGCAGATTCCCTACTTTTACGAGGCGCAGACAGTTAGTTGCTGTTCCTTTCCAAAGCTGTAGATTTACGTACTTTCCATCCTATTTAAAATGCCTTTTAGGTTCAGAATTTGCAGTGTGTCTCATCTATTTGAGAATCTGCTCCTCTGACCTTCAAAGTGACTTTGCCTTTTCTGCAGCACGTGGGTCGAACTTGAGTACATCTGCTTCCGGGTGGCTTTTATAAACTGTTGTTAAATATTTTCTTCATAGTATTTTAGTTATAGTTTAGAATACATCAAGGAGTTGAGGGAAAAACGTCCACTCTGGCCATAGGTTTTTTTTTCTCCAGATTTTACTTCACCAGTGGAAATTTCAAAATGGCTCATCACCCAAATGATTGGGGGTCTTGTTTATGAGCCCTTGCGTCACTTTTGCACCGCCGATGCGTCACTTTTTGTGACGCACCAGCAGTGTAAAAAATGCGCCTTGTTGCACCATATTTACAAAGTGACGCATCTAGGTAGTCACTTTGTAAACCCCTATGCCACATTATACCTGCGCCACGTATAATGTATGCGGGTGGGGCGTTCCGGCACAAGAAAGGCTCATTGAAGATACGCAGTGAAATCTATAAGATTTCACTGCGCCACTTCTAGGACGCAAATGCATCAATATCTTATGCCTGCCTCATGCCAGGCGTAAGACTGACGCAGGAACATTAAACATGGGACTTGCCCATGTTGAATGACCCATTGCTGGAGTTGCGTCACCTTTGTGACACACTCCAGCAATGCTTCATTTTTGCGCCTACAGATTCGTCAGAAATACTGACGTATCTGTAACTCCTCTCAACATGATGTGTCATACTGTAAATATGACACATCATTGGTGTCGCAAGGAGGGCACAGTGAAAAGTGACGCATCGCCGTTTTCTCGCATCGATGCGTCACTTTTCTATAAATGAGGCCCTGGATCTTTTGCGCTTTATAATAAAAGACCGACTTTGACACCCAAATTTGTTTTTGTATTGCATAAAAATGCAGTATTAAACTATTCTTTCTTCAGGCAGCGCTAAACATAGCATGTTATGCATGTGTTCATTGTTTCATCTAAAACTAACTTCTATAGGCCAATAACTCTTTCTCATTTTGCTATCTGAAAAATGTCACACTATCTATAGTGAACATTGATCCAGGTGCAACAGCAGGGTATTCCCTTTTTGGGGTACCTTATGAAATTTGTCATACGAGAGGGTACACTGTCCCTCCTAGTGTGCTGTACAAAACTCATTGCATGGTCAAAAGCACATGCAATGTTTGCCCTTCCTTCACCTCACATTCCCTATTGCCTAAAATGTTTTGGGAGGTCTGGTCCAGCACTGGGGAGCTCAATGTTTATACCAATGCAGAGCACTCTTCATGTGGCACATGGCACATAGCTGCCAATGTCCTCTGTCAAAATTCCAGGCCAGAGCTCCCTGTGACATGCAGCCCAGCACATATCTGAAGCTTAACCCAACCAACACAGAATTACTGGTATTTACCAAGAACAACAAATATGCAGGACAATACTCCCTTAATGACATGTGCCATGACGGCTTCAAACTCCACCTTTCACTGAGGGGCAGGTCACTTGGATTCACCCTAGACCCCAACCTCACTCTCAAATAAGTTGCAAAAATGTTTCTTCCAGATTGCAACTTCAGAACTGCTCTTCAAACCCTTGTCCTCCTGCACCTGGATGGTGCTACTGCACTACTCCATGGCCTCCTAGAGTTCACACTGGAGTCTCCTACATGCTACAGCATGTATCATTCAGGACCTGAAGAATTTTGTCCTGTTGGAAACCCATTGGGTCCCCTTGCCGGTCTGCACAGTCTTCAAAACTAGCTGCATCATTTACACATATACATTTTAATTCATGGGCAAAGTGGGCAATTGCTCAGGGCCTTCACCTTCTTAGTGGGCCCCTGTGAAAATGATCTTTCTCTCATCTCTATTTCTTTACTTCAACCACTCTCGCTCTAACTGCCAATGTCTACCTCTCAACTCTTTCTCTCTTTACCCAGACGCATTTGAAAGACTTTTGAGGACACCAGGAAAGGCACATTCCAGCTGTTTTTGTATGCCCTAAGTACATATCAATATTATCTGGCATCGTGTGAGTCTTGAATTAGCAGAAAATGTGTAATAAACTTCAACATTGTCCAAACATGTGGCCCTAAAATATATTTTGCTAGGGCCCCAAAATCTTTTTTAAAAAAACACTGAATTTACAGTCATAATGACCAGCACTCCTGCTTATCTTGCAGGCCAGCTCACCAGCTGTGGTGCTTCTCGGCACACCCGCAGCCAGGGCACCACTGGACTGCAGACTACGAAGCTTAAAAAAGAAAAACAAACCCGCAGGCTTTTTCAATATTTTCACCCAGGATCTGGAACTGCATTCCCATATCCATCAGGACCACCCAAACTCTGTTCCAATTTAGGAAAGAATTGAAGACTCACCTCTTTAACACACACTTTATGTCAATGCATTCACCATCCACAACCCAGCTTCCCCTCATATTACTTGTCATCTTCATGCTTGACTTTGACCATGTACAGTGCTCTGCTGTCTTTTGGCTACGTTTGCACTAGAGAAATACCACATTCATATACATATACCAATACACATTTACCAGAGTCATTGTTAAATAAAACTGGGACATTTAATGAAGGCATCAAGTATTTAAAATGTAATACTAAAATCAAAGGAACAGTGAGATTCCAGGAATATTATTCGGGAATTCCAAAAATACAGATCTAATGTATCTGCTCCATTCCTCTTGATACAATACTGCAGGATGGTTCCATAACTAATTAAGCTGTTTCGCCTTCATTCCTAGTGGCATGGAAGAAATCAGTGAAAAAAACACCCTGAGGAATTGCCATTAGCACACTGCATTGTGTGCAATAACCATGATGTGTCCTAAGTGTAAAACATGTGCCAATGTAGTTTATGCCCCATTTTGCTCGGCTCTCTGAATGCCACCATTTACCATGTTTTGGTTGCAAATCAGGGTTTAATTGGAATTAAAAATCAGCCCGGGCACGCAAAAAAAAAAAGCGGCGTACATTTGCATATTGCCTTTCCACAAAACACTGATTCTGCGAAATGAGCGGGGTGGGGGGGTAAAAAAATGCACAGATTTGTTTACAATGGTGAAACCCACCTGAAAACAAGTGAGGCCACTTTTGTTCAGGTCCCCTGCCCCCGCTCAATATGCATACATTAATGGGCCGGCCCAGCGAGAGAAAGGGAGTAACACCTCTGCCCGTTTATAAAAGGGAATGGACACCCATCTGTCTCCAGAGAGGCCACTCAAGCACCTACTGGACCGCTGGCGGCATCGAAAAATGCAGAAACCGCCAAAATCGCCCCCCCCCCACAGGCTGCACAAAAAAGCAACCCACAGCTAAAGCTCAGATACCGGCCCTTCGGCCAATGCCCGAGTGCCTGCTTACCAATCCAACCCTGGTGGAAATGCACACCTAGGTTGTAGTCTTAACTTTTAGGCATGAAACTTTCAGATGGACTTTTCTCTTTAGGTTGGTTCAATGTCAACATTCAGCAGGCATAGGAAGAAGTGAAAAAAGAGGTTCAAATACTAAACTATGTATTAATGAAACAGCATCAACATAGGAATGGAAAAGATTCCGTTGCCGAAATTCAAGGTTAAAATATAACCACAAATTAGTCAGCTTTAACTAGTAACATATTTAATTTAAACATGTATGCAACTTTCTCTTTAAAACAGAAAAGCA
Organism: Lissotriton helveticus; assembly: GCF_964261635.1. NCBI lineage: Eukaryota > Metazoa > Chordata > Amphibia > Caudata > Salamandridae > Lissotriton > Lissotriton helveticus. The sequence goes on from NC_136070.1 coordinate 307,906,935, forward strand.
AGTGTAGTGGTTTTAAGTTTTAAATGTGTAAGTACATTACCGTTCTCGCTCGATTGTTTTTCTTTTTCAGGTTTTCCTCGTAAGTGCGTTAACATTACTGTAACAGGTTTCGTTATTCACTGCGCTGGGATAAGGTCAATAACAGAATTCGTAAGTGATGGATTGCTCAGCATGTGCCACACTGTAAGCCAATGGAAAAACATGTCCCGGTGACATTATTCCTGTAGCATTGGTAATCTTTGCAAGGTGACGGGGTTCTGTGCTTGTTCAGGCCTTTGGCTACCGTATAGATTTCACTGTAAGATCAGCGGGTCCAGAGGAATCAATGGGGAGGAAAGGTGCTGCAAGCTAAACACATCTGTACTGAAGAAGACAGTGGACTGCAGCGATGTAAGACACGCACCGGAAGTAATAACCGTTGCGCTGACTTCAATAGTAACATGTCAAACGCTGAGAATCCAGGCTTGTCCTAATTCAAAATGGCCTTATTTCTATCAGGCATTTCGCTGGCAGGATGGCCCAGTGAGTTGAACGCTTGCTTCTGAGATGTGCATTGCTCTGAAAGGGCGAGATTTTGATCGATACCTTATCTCTATTGATCCAAACCTCGATCTGGTCGACTGAACCTTTGTTGCCTGTCTGTAAGGAAAGAAAGTGCACCTATTTCCAAGTCAGTTCACCCAATAAAGGACTCTACTCCCAAAGATCACGGACAACTTCTAGTTTTCAAAAGTTTATTGTAAAGAAATGATAAGCTGCAAATACAGGCATCTCAGAATGAGATTCACGAGATACACAGGTCCAATTACATACATGTGCTCTCGAAAAGCCCTCAGACGAGCAACAGAAATCACTAACACAAGTTCTAAGAATAATAAAGCTATAAGCATAGACGCATATCGCTCCTTCATTTAGATTGGAGGAAAACAAACACAGGTTAGGCGTCCCTACCCTGTTCTAGATGGTATCCCTACTTAACCAAATCCCAACCTAACAAAGGTGTCAGCAATGAATGACCCCCAAGGGAAGTCACCCACTCTAAGTCTCTTGGTGAAAACCTAAAGTTCTCCAGTCATGACCCCTCTCTGCCTACCCATCCGCTCTCTAAAGGGTCCTCAGGTCTCTGCTCTAACTCCACCCAGGGGTGCTGTCCCTAATACAAAACAGTCAACAACATTTGAGACGCCCCTTGCGAAACGCCTCTCACGTGGTGCAACTTCAGGCTTTTTCCATGATGCTTTGTATTGGGCCTCAGACGTTAGAGTTGACCTTGCTTCTCAGACTCTTCTCCGGCCCGCTGATACCCCTTAAACATTCCAGAACCCTCCTCCATGTCTGGGCCGTCCACTGAACAGACCTCTATTCATTCATTTATAATTGGATCCCCCCTTTCCTGTTGCAGACAGATATCTGCCGCCAAGAACCCAACTCTCATAGACTTCTAAAAAGGCTTGCAACATTTCTCAGCCCAGACATGTACGTGTAAATCAATGCTAAAACATTTCAGGCCTACAATATTTCTCATTATGATTATAGCATTCAACTTCTTCATTTAATTAAAGCATGTTAATACTCTTATTCTATTATTCAGTAAACATTACTATAAATCATGGCCCATTAATGCAATGACCAAAAACGTTAAAACAATCTGTGTCGTGAAAAGAAACACCTTCCCTTTTAGCTCCAGCTCTGGCCCTGAGGCCTACCACGTTCTGCTCTTAACCACATACCACCTTATGTTTTAGCAGCTTCACGACATGGATTCAAAAAAATAATCACATCTAATAAAGTCATATAATGTCACATATTTCTGTATTAGTTCCACTTCTACTTAAATCTCTATATTAGCTGTATATTTTTGAATATACTTGCAGATACTATTAGCACTCATGGCATTTCTCTTCATGATTTGTGCTTACTACAGGTAAGTGTGATGTACTCATATATTTAAATCAGTTTGCGCTCTCTCAGTTCCCCCCTTTGATGACCTCTCGGGGTCATCACTAACATTTAAACTGCCGTTATTGCTGGCATTCTCTGCGCTTCCAGAGCTCTCAGGCTCCTGTACTGATTATCTTGTATGGCAGCCAATCTCTGCAACTGTTCTCTTTGGGCCCTTTCTGACCTTCTTGCTCTGTACCATTTGAATACCCTCACCAATCCCCACAATATTATCCCACAGATCAATATTATGATGATAGGCTTTAGGATATACCAAATAAAGCTTTTGCCTAAGGTGGAAAACCACCCTCCAACTGTACTCATTCCGTGGCCCACCTTTTCCCAGACATTTTCTCTACTCAAGTCTTCGATTTCCTTGTGTATATTAGTTATGTTCTTAATAACCTTCTCAAGGGGCTTCGAAAGGTCTGGAATGTAAGTGCAACATTCCTGGACCTTCAAAGCCTTACAGACTCCGCCCTCTTTTGCTAATAAGACATCTAATGCAAGCCGATTTTGAAGAACCATAGCCCTTATCGATTGCATCTCTCCTTCTACCAGCATTAAGGACTGAGCAGTGCTGGCAGACAACCTGTCGACAACTGTTGCCAGTCGTCTAATTTTAACATCATTAAGGATTATTCCCAAAAGAGGGAACATAGCTCCAAAGACATCTCCAACCATTTCGGCATCACCTACATCTCTCCTTCCCCTCGATGATGTCTGACCCTCAATGATCACTAAGTCTTGTGCATGATATATTTTGGGGAAGACAATTGCCAAGTAACATGATCCATACCAGTTGTCAGGTAGTCTCACGTAAGCATTTCTTCCACATACAAAATACACATTTGGAATCACTTGCATTCCCTTCAGGAAATCCTTAGTGTAGTACTCTAAATTAAAAGCATGTTCACAGTCAACTTCACCCACGTATACATTTTCATAATACGTTTTGGCTCGGTGAAGACATAGCTTTCCTCTCTGCGCTTTATCTAAAGCTATTGGACCACTACTACCCTTTCTCTTATGTGACTTCTCTTCCTCGGTCCAATCTATTTTCCCTTGTCCTGATTTCTTCAAAATCTTTTGTCTCCTGTAACGATCATCCACCTGCCCTATGAACTTCTTCTCGACTTCTGACACCTTGCATGTCAGGTTATTTCTACGGGCATGTGAAGTATCTAAGGTAATCCAAGGAATGAAGAACTTGGCCAATCTGTCTTCACTCTTCCAGTAATCCCATCTGTTCATCTGCTTATAATTTGGGACTTCTGGCAACACTGAATCATAATTTGAGAAATAGTATTCAAAACTATCTCTCTCATAAAATATACTAAGCAATAAGCTACATGTAATGCCATATGTCAGAGGGAGGTGATGATAGCGAATTCCTTCATCTACAGACGCAGGCAACTGCATGCAGACGTAGCAATCCTTAACCTCCATGGCATCCACGTATTCATATAAAAGTTTAGCATAAGCATTTGACCTAAAGTCTCCTTGGGACTCGTCTACATGTAACCTGCGGGCTTCTGCAGCCAATAACGCTTTCTCTTGAGTGTTTTCCCTTTTCTCACCAGCAACAATAGGTGTAAGCGTTACTACAGAACTCACATCAGTTACCTTTACCTCTTCTTCATGTCCCTTTACATAAGAAATTGTTACCACTAAAGCTATTAATATTATCACTCCTACTATTAGTGTACCTATTATACATTTAGCTCTGCGGTTCGGGGTGCCGGCCTCCATTTCGTCAGATATTATAGCTCTCTCTTTATCTTTGCAAAAAGTTCCTTTCCTCTCGTTCCTTTACAGTCTTTTTTTTTTAAATCCTTTTTGTCTTTAGAATCCACACAGCTGGAGGCTGACAGCCTTTTTCGCAAAAGTCCTTTAACAGTTCAAAAAGACAACCCTAGCCCTTCTCCATCAACTCAAGGGATTCCCTAAAATTCTCTGCTTCCTGGGCGCTAGGTAATCTTCTTTTTCTGCTTGCTTTATTTACAAAATCCTTTAACAGTCAACTATCAGATTTGTGGTTGCAGCTTCAATAGCATAGTTCAATATTTCCAAGCGAAGAGTGTGCTCTTCATGTGCTGTTATCGTTGTACCAAAGTCGGGGAATTGCAATTCTGTAAGAAACATATGTTTTAACTTGCTGAGGCGGGGAGGTCTGGGGAGCACGAATGTTAGTGACCCTTCTTGTTCGACACCGGGTACCAACAGTCGTATTTCCACGGTGATAATGGGCTCAGAACTGGACACCACCACCGCTCGGATCCTCCCTGTCTCCGGTTTCACAGACATTTGTCGCCAGATATGTCCACTCAGGTGTGGAGTATCTTCTGTTAGGCACACGCACTCTTCTTGACCTTCTTCGGTCCGGTGCTTCAGCGCCCTGAGCACCTTCTTCTGGGTCTGAGTCTTCTGATATCGGAGGAAGGGTTGCTTCTGGAGTTGACCTCAGGCTAGAACTTCTTCTTTGCGGCCAATTTGCTTCTCCACGTGCCCTTCTACTCCTTCTCCTTCTGGTCTGTTCTCGCTCTCTTTCAGACCTGTCAGGGTCAGACTCGTACTCCCAGCTACTTTCTCCTTCTGTAGCGTCTTCAGTTTCGCTGTTGTACTGACCGTCCTCAGCTTGGTCAGACTCGTTCCCTGCTTCCGCGGGCACCTCTACAGCTTGACTAGCCCCCTCTATGGCTTCTTGGTCCTCAGCTGGACGTCCATCCGAGAGAGGAGCTGTTTCCAGAGGTGCTGGAACCCTTTTCGTATGTGACGCGTGGATCCAATTGGGCAGGCCTCCCACCTTTACAGCCGTGTTTGTGATCAGGATGACCTGGTAGGGCCCACGCCAACGAATATCCAAGCAGCTTCTTCTCACATGTTTCTTCACCAGGACCCAGTCCCCAGGATACAGGTCATGGCAAGGGCCCTGGCACGCTGGAACCTCTGCAGCCTGCACCTGAAGGGACACAGAACGCATGGCGTCAGACAGCCCCTTACAATAGTCCAGGATCATATCATCTGTGATATTTAACAGTGCAGTAGCTGGAATAGATGGCAGCCTCATTGCTCTCCCCATTAACACCTCATGTGGTGACAACCCTGTTCTTCTGTCTGGGGTACTACGAAGGCTCATGAGAACTAACGGCAGGGCATCAGGCCAACTCAGAGTCGTTGAAGAGCAAACTTTAGCTATTCTGGACTTGATCGTGCCATTTATTTGTTCCACAATTCCTGAAGCTTCGGGTCGGTAGCTGCAATGTAGCTTTTGGTCAATATTTAGTGCAACACAAATCATCTTCACAAGCTCACTGTTAAAATGTGTTCCCCTATCTGATTCCAAAAAGGCCGGCACCCCGAAACGAGGGATAAGTTCTCTAAGCAGTAACTTAGCCACTGTGAGGGTGTCGCACCTACGTGTAGGGTATGCCTCAACCCATCTGGAGAACACACAAACAACCACCAGGACATAGCGGAGGCGGTTGCATCTTGGCATTTCAATGAAATCTATCTGCATTCTGTTGAATGGACCTCCAGACCTTCCTATGTGACTTAGTGCAACTGGTGTTCTTTTTCCTACGTTCAGCTGCTGGCAGGTCACACAACGCTGGCACACTGCTTCTGCTGCTATTCTAAACTTAGGATTGTACCAAGTCTGTCTAAACACTCTCAGCATAGCATCTCTCCCTAAGTGTACGGGACCATGTATGAGTCTAGCCATTGGACTCACCATCTCATTGGGCAACACTGCTCTGCCGTCTGCTGAGACCCAAAAATGAGTCTCACCCATTACACATCCTGCCCTTTCCCATGTTTCTTTTTCAGAATCAGGAGCATTTTCTTGCATGATTGACAGTTCATCCCAAGTATCAACAGTTTCCAGTATCATGGCTAATTCAGTTCTTACATTTATTCCACCCACATCCACCTCTGTGAAAGAGTAACCTTGTTCCGCGCAATACCGCGCAACTTCATCAGCATATCTATTGCCTTTCGAAACAAAGTCCTCATTTCTGGTATGTGCGATGCACTTTACAACTGCGATACTTGCTGGGCATTGCAATGCTTCTAACAACAGGCGCACAAACTCTCCATTGCGAATGGGAGAGCCTGAAGAAGTCATGAACCCTCTTTGAGACCATAACTGCCCGTAATCATGAACTACCCCATACCCATACTGGCTGTCGGTGTATATGGTGACTCGAATTTGATTGCCTGCTAAGCAAGCACGTGTCAGGGCAATAATCTCGGCTACCTGAGCGGAGTGTACTCCTTCCAGGCACCCAGCTTCCACAACTCCTTCAATTGTACAAACAGCATAGGCTGCTCTCAACTGCCGAACTTCGTCTCTTACACATGAGCCATCGACAAAGAAAACTTCGTCTGGGTCGGTCAGTGGCTCATCTACGATGTCGGGTCTGGGTTTGGTGCATAGTTCAGTCACATCGAGACAGTCATGGTCTGTATATTCATCATCATCATCAATATCATTTGGAAGTGGCATTAAGGTAGCAGGGTTCAAAACAGAGCATCTCTTGAGGGTCACATTCTCTGCAGCAAGAATAACTTGCTCATAGCGCGTGAGCCTGCTATTGGTCAGATGCTGTGTTTTGGTCCTGGTCATTAACAATTCAACAGAATGTGGCACGCACACCTCTAACGGGTGCCCCATAACGATATTTTCACATCTCTCAATGCTGACACCCGTTGCAGCAACGGATTTGAGACATCCGGGCAACGCTGCGGCTACTGGGTCTAAAGTAGCCGAGAAATAAGCAACTGGTCTACGGGCATTCCCATGGATTTGGACCAACACAGACAACGCACAACCCTCTCTCTCACAACAGTAAAGAAAAAATTGTTTATTGTAATCAGGCATTCCCAATGCCGGAGCACGACACAGGTCCTCTCGCAGCTGTAAGAATGCCATCAAACAGTCTTTGTCCCATGGTACCGGATCACTCACCTCTTTGTGCGTCAGTTTTTGCAAGGGCTTTGCTTTCAGTGAAAAGTTCACGATCCACTGTCGGCAATAACCCACCATCCCTAGGAACATCCTGACCTCTCTCTGTGTCTTAGGCGCGTTCATTTTCATGATCGCCTCTATCCTGTCTGGTGACACCTTTCGTTTGCCTTTCTCAATTCTGTGTCCCAAGTACTGCACTTCTGTCAGGCAGTACTGCAATTTTCCCGGGGACACCTTGTGCCCATTGGCAGCTAGGTGATTTAACAAAGCAATGGAGTCTTCCCTGCAAGCTTCTTCTGTTTCTGACGCCACAAGGAGGTCGTCTATGTACTGGACCAGAACTGACTTCTGGGGCAGCACTAGACTTTCAAGATTTTTCTTCAGAAGCTGGTTAAAGATCGATGGACTCTCTGTATACCCTTGAGGGATACGACACCATGTTAGGACGCGATTTTCCAGCCTAAATGCGAAAAGAAAATGGCTATCTTCGTCCAAAGGGATCGAAAAGAAAGCCTGACAAAGATCGATCACAGTGAACCACTCAGCTTGGAATGGAATCTGAAACAGTATCACTGATGGATTCGGTACCACTGGACAACATGAAACGACTATGTTATTAATCTTTCGAAGGTCCTGCACTATCCGAAATTTCCCATTTGGTTTCTGCAGACCCATAATCGGGGAGTTGCATGGACTACCCACGATTTCTTTCAGTATTCCCTGTTTAATCATAGACTCGATCACGGGTTTTATGCCTGCAATCGTTTCTGGAGTCAATTTATATTGGGGTGTTCTTGGGAACTCAGCATGCGGCTTCACTACAATTTTCACTGGGTCTACCCCTTTGACCAATCCAATTTCTTCCCCAGTGAAATCCCATACTTCTGATGCCACTGTCTCTCTCAAGTCCCAGGGAAGCTCGTCTACTGTCAAAGTAGGGTACAGCTCCACACATATCCTTGAATTCGCAACTTTGAAATCTGCATCATCATCATTAGTCAATACCTCCACTCCCTGAGGTGTACAATATATAGTACAATTCAATTTACACAACAGGTCTCTTCCTAGCAAACACACAGGGCTTGAATCGCAAACCACAAACTGGTGCTCATCACTGTACTTCCCTATTTTCACCTGCACCGGTTCTGTCAATTGGCTGGTTATTCTCCTGTTTGCGACCCCTACCACCTGTATGGTCTCTCCAGACATGGGCAGGTCTGGAACTGCAGCTGATCTGATCGTGGATCTAGTGGCTCCTGTGTCCACCAGAAATGTCGTAGGGCACCCTGCTACTTCTGCTTCGACATAGGGTCCCCTCTGATCTACCTCCAAGGCTGCCCCAAGGGTGCAGTCTTCTCTTTCCACTCTCTGTCCGGTTAATGGGTCCACATAATAGCACTCTTCACCTTCCACAAACAGGGGCATTTGTCTATAGGTCTTACCCATACTCCCTACTCGAGGAGGTTGCGGGAACTGGGCTCGGGGAGGAGCCCCCCCCCCTTTGAGCACCTTTCCTTGGTATGGCGTTACCCCTCTTGTAGGCGCGCTCTGAACCTCTTCCTCCTCTATCTCTTGCTCTCCTATCTCTACATTGTAGGGGCACTCGCGTTTCCAATGCCCCAGCTCGTTGCACTGGTGGCACCTAGACGTTTTCTTCAAGGTAGCTATGTCTATTCTGGGTCTAAAGGTGGAACTCTCCTCATTACCCTTGTTCTGACTGTACTGCTTCTTACCTCCTGTACCTGTCCCTTGCTGCTGTTGCTGCGGTCCCCCTTTACCTGCTGCTTGCATCTGTACCACCATCAACTTTTCTTTTAGTTTCTTAGCCTTGGAATCTATCTCATCACAGCAGTACCTGGCATATCTCAGTATTTCATCTAGGGGTTTAGTTTGCCAACAAATCGAGTGTTGCTGAATCATTAAACTAATATCCGGTCTCAGTCCCAGGACGAACTTGGACACAAATTGCCCTATATCTTTTGGATCCATTACATCCAAGCCGCTATACTGTTTAAACGCCTTCAGCAATCTCTCGTAATATTCATGAACTGTCTCTTTGGGTTCCTGTCTCGTTCGGTCTATTCTGACCCAATCTATGTCTTGCATTGGCACCTTCTCTTTCAGCCAAGTCATCACTCTCTCGAATTTTGCCATCACAATCTCGGACGGCCCATTAGTCTTGGCATCTCTCTCTGGCTCCGTTGTGGGCCACTCAGCGCTAACCTTGCATGCTGTCCACAGATCTCCTGGTACTACAATGTCAAACAGCGTGTTCAGATCTATCCATAGGACCTTGGAGATTTTTACAAACCTCTCGACTTGCTTGTACCACTCCACGGGGTTCTCTCGTAATTTGGGAAAAGAGGTGGTAAAAGCAGCTAAATCTCCCCTACTCCAAGGGACATGTACATAGTTCCCATTTGCAACTTCCCGCAAAGGGTAAGCTTCTATTCCCTGCTGTCCTGGTGTCATACCAATCATGCTTCTCCTGCCGGTCCCTTTCTTGGACCACCTCTCTTCCCACTTATCTAGTGCCCTCCATGTCCTTATTCCAGTAATCAGTTCCCTTATGTGTGTTTTCAGCCCAATCGTTCTCCTCTCATCTAGGTCCCGATCTGAGTAATGTAGCCTGTGGTTACCCTGTAATGCTTTGGTTCTTGACAAGTCCACCATATATTTGCCTGCTAGTTCGACTAACTTCTCATGGACTGCTCTCGCCTTTCGTGTGATGTCCTTTGCCATATACAGTATTTCATCCTGTTCATACATTTCCATTCTTTCTAAAGGCAGGGTACCATCTACCATGTCATCCAGATCTGACCTTAAGCTGGAGACATCAAGTCTCTTGGCTTTTATCTCAGCTCGCAATATGTCTTTTGAAGGGGGCTCACTGGTCTCCCTACCATCCCAACTTCGAGCTCTGCGTTTGGGCTCAGGAGAGTTAATGGGTGGCCTCCCTTGCTCCCATCTCTCCAGGTCCCATGCTCGGCCATCCGATCTTGGAAGGTGATGGAACATGGGCCTGTTATCCCTACTCTCTCTCTGCCCACTCTCGTCTTCTTCTCTCCTCTCACCGCACATCTCTCTGTTATTTTCCCTCTGGTCGCTACACTCCCTTTGCCTCGTATCGCTCAGTATCCGATACGATCCTTCCTGGTTCCCCATATTCCCTGGGCTGCGCTCATTTCTGTCATCACAGGGACTATGGTGCGACCTCTCACAACTCCCATTCTGTTCTCTGGTGCCAGGCACACAGTGTGGACACTTAAAGCTGTTCCTGTACTCTTGCGCTCTCCTCTCCCCTTCACTGAGTATTGGGCACGCCACCCCTCCACTCCCGGGGCCCCCGTTTTCCAGATCTGTTCTACCTCCATTCCGGGCCCAATGGGTGACTCCCCTACTCCCTCTACAGTCCCACTCCGGACTACTCTCCCCAGCCCCGCAGTGAGTCCGTGCTCGGCTGTCCTGACTTTCCCTTTCTGCTTCTGCAGCATTGATGCACTTTTGAGCCTTCACTGCCTCGTCCCACTGCTTCATGTACTCATTTAGCTCTTGAAAGGATTTTCGTCCAGATCCCCTCAGATCCATTGGCCATCTGGGGCCCCCAGGATCTCCCCCTGGGTCCCCTGCTGTGTGCATCGGGGTGCTCCACTCTCTGGGTATCGGCATCTGACTTGGGGAATTAGTGGTATCGTTCCTCCTTGCCTGCTCTGCTCTTTCTCTGTCTTTCCGTTTCCGTTCTTCCCCTTTTGCTCTCTCTTGGTCATATATCGATATTATAGGACCTATGGTAACAGGTACCTGTAGTGCATCTGGTAATGGGTAGGATGTGGCGCTTTCCGTTTCCGGCGCTCTTTGTACCACAAACCTACCGACTACCTGTTGCACCTGACTAGGCTGGAGCAACTCTTTCTTTGGCTCAGGATCCCACTCTGAACTGGGAAGCGGTCTATGCTCTCCTGCATTGCCCCCCTTTGCTCCTTCAGTATTCTCGACCTCTCCCCCTGCTCTATTATACGGGGGTGGCCTGTCTGTCAGTAATCTGTTTATCAAGCTATCCTCTGTTTCGCTCTCATCATCTTCTTCTAGGGGACTTTTATTTACTGGCGCCTCTAACACTGGGTACAGTTTATTTATTTCCAAATTATGCACTCTCCATCTTTTAGCATCCGCATCCCACCTGGCATCCTGCACTGCCCTTACCGATCGTTTCACCCTTTCTTGTCGTCTGTTCATATTCTTTTCATGCGCTGCCCTAATCCATGCTTCAAGAGCTTCAAACTGGGTTGGTCTAGGCAAGGGTCTCTTTGAGGTCATGACTGATTTCAATCGATGTAACACCTCTAATCTGAACGTCCCGTACTTCGGGAACGTCAGTTCCTCATTTCCTTCAGTAATCTTACTCCACTCTGATATCCAAAGGATCGTATGCAACCCAACATTTACTGCCATATAACGAGCTGGCGTACCCTCCGGCGGGGCTTCTTCCCCTTCATACGATCCTCGCTTCTCTTTCTTAAACAGCGCTTTCAACCATTTAAAACACTTCATAATTATGCGCACAAAATCCAGCCTCGCTACTCTGTTTACTTCCTGATGACAATCCACCAATCCTGTCGCGGCTTTGCTAGCTTGGCCTATCACAGCGCGGTCTTTCTCCTGTCGGCCAATCACGTCGCGACCCTGTCTGACGTGTTCGCTAGCTGGCCTATCACAGCGCGGTCTTTCGCCGGTCAGCCAATCACTGCGCGACACCACCTGACGTCACTTTTCTCCGCTTCGCAGCAGCACCCCTCCTTTCTCAACTCGTCTCCCGGTTATGCATGCGTCCCATTCATACTCTGAAAAATGACTACTTCCGACCAAGCGGTCACTTCTCTCGACTGTACGTCCACAGTCTATCTGTAATTGTCAACACAACTGACGAGATGTCTATCGTCTCTCTGATAGGTTGCTTACACACACAGTAACTTCCGACCAGCGTCCGTTACTCACGCACTCACTCTTACGTTCCCCCTATCTCGGTCTCTCGGGTGATCAATGGTACCTCATGACCCCCTTCACACTAGTTGACAATTACTCTGGGTGTCCGATACACCCGAACCACTTAAGCTCTCCTTGAACTTAAGATTTCCACCGGTTGCGCGCGCTCACAACCTGTTCCACAGTCACTCTACAGACATTCAACTCCGCCAGACCTTACAACATAGATACAATACAAAAACACCGCAATCTAACACGCATAACCCTTTATACTCACTCTCGACCGATACTGCTGCTTTTTCTGTCTCACGTCATCCGGATCTTCTTCTGCGGGCTGTTCTTCCGATCATCGATTTCTAGGGGCCTTGGGGTAAGCTAACCTGGCCTAGGTCACCGTCCTCAAGAAGGCAACCATCCTCTATAGCTACCAACTGAAAGGGCGAGATTTTGATCGATACCTTATCTCTATTGATCCAAACCTCGATCTGGTCGACTGAACCTTTGTTGCCTGTCTGTAAGGAAAGAAAGTGCACCTATTTCCAAGTCAGTTCACCCAATAAAGGACTCTACTCCCAAAGATCACGGACAACTTCTAGTTTTCAAAAGTTTATTGTAAAGAAATGATAAGCTGCAAATACAGGCATCTCAGAATGAGATTCACGAGATACACAGGTCCAATTACATACATGTGCTCTCGAAAAGCCCTCAGACGAGCAACAGAAATCACTAACACAAGTTCTAAGAATAATAAAGCTATAAGCATAGACGCATATCGCTCCTTCATTTAGATTGGAGGAAAACAAACACAGGTTAGGCGTCCCTACCCTGTTCTAGATGGTATCCCTACTTAACCAAATCCCAACCTAACAAAGGTGTCAGCAATGAATGACCCCCAAGGGAAGTCACCCACTCTAAGTCTCTTGGTGAAAACCTAAAGTTCTCCAGTCATGACCCCTCTCTGCCTACCCATCCGCTCTCTAAAGGGTCCTCAGGTCTCTGCTCTAACTCCACCCAGGGGTGCTGTCCCTAATACAAAACAGTCAACAACATTTGAGACGCCCCTTGCGAAACGCCTCTCACGTGGTGCAACTTCAGGCTTTTTCCATGATGCTTTGTATTGGGCCTCAGACGTTAGAGTTGACCTTGCTTCTCAGACTCTTCTCCGGCCCGCTGATACCCCTTAAACATTCCAGAACCCTCCTCCATGTCTGGGCCGTCCACTGAACAGACCTCTATTCATTCATTTATAATTGGATCCCCCCTTTCCTGTTGCAGACAGATATCTGCCGCCAAGAACCCAACTCTCATAGACTTCTAAAAAGGCTTGCAACATTTCTCAGCCCAGACATGTACGTGTAAATCAATGCTAAAACATTTCAGGCCTACAATATTTCTCATTATGATTATAGCATTCAACTTCTTCATTTAATTAAAGCATGTTAATACTCTTATTCTATTATTCAGTAAACATTACTATAAATCATGGCCCATTAATGCAATGACCAAAAACGTTAAAACAATCTGTGTCGTGAAAAGAAACACCTTCCCTTTTAGCTCCAGCTCTGGCCCTGAGGCCTACCACGTTCTGCTCTTAACCACATACCACCTTATGTTTTAGCAGCTTCACGACATGGATTCAAAAAAATAATCACATCTAATAAAGTCATATAATGTCACATATTTCTGTATTAGTTCCACTTCTACTTAAATCTCTATATTAGCTGTATATTTTTGAATATACTTGCAGATACTATTAGCACTCATGGCATTTCTCTTCATGATTTGTGCTTACTACAGGTAAGTGTGATGTACTCATATATTTAAATCAGTTTGCGCTCTCTCACTCTACAGGTGACGTGTAGGAATACCGGCAAAACCTTCTCAGCCATCCACCTTTATGAGGTTGGCAAAATGGCGAACATTTAGCAGAATAATAGTGGCAGCTACTATCCACAGCTGCTTAGAAACAGTAGAAGTGTGGTATAAAGCACTATATAAAGTTATTAATATAAACCTTGCATTGATAGAGTGGTGTCTTTGGCTGCTCTCTACCAGGTAGGACCTGATTGCGCTCATCTGTGGGCTGTACGTCTCAGCACTATAACCGGGAATCGCAATCTTGATATCCATACATCACAGTTCTACACCTGTTCAAGCCGAAGCAATGAATAACAGCTCTTTGAGATAACATAAAGGCTTTTGATTTTTTTATTGTCCATTTAATGGACATTCAGAGTTCAAACAGAATACAAGCTGCCTCTGACTCCAATGTCAGGCTGATTGAAATACCTGTATTTAACAGATAGGATCAAGGACGAGAATAGGAGGCTCTGGTCCGGCTAGAAGGAGCTATTAAATGAGTGATTTGATGTGCGTTTGTAAGTACTTTTAACAGAGTGGAATAAAAAAGTGGTGTGAGGCAGGAAATTAAGATAGGCGTTTCATTTCTTTTACCTTGGTAAAGTGTTTTTTCTCCATTCATGTTCAACTGAAAGTCTAGCAATTCTGTTGTGGTTCCTTCCTTTGAGGGCTCTCTTCCACTTTGGCTGGTCCGGGCCGATCCAATCACCTTCTAGCTCTGACTGGCCTATCTGCAGGTCCACTGTAATTATACAGCAAGGAGGACCAATTATGTGTGAGGGGTCACTCATTACGCAGAAAGAAAAGGCGAATTAAGTGCCATATGGTGGCACTTTTTTTTATAGCATTTCCATATTATTTTCTCTTTTTTGACATTTTAAACATTAACTGGGCAAAGGTTTCACCTAATTAGTATCCTTTTGACACTCAGATACAGCAATAAGCAACAGAAAGATGACCAACCGACGTTTGTGATGGTTGTTTCACTGAAAGGCAACACGTGTTGCTCCATTTTGAATACCTTTAGATCCATTTGAGCTAGATTTTTACATTTTTAAACCTGCAGATATTGGATTATGTGGCAAATGTGGGAAATCCACAACTGTGATATACGCTGCAGCTGCAAAATCTCATACATTTCCAGTGGCCCTGCTTATATTTCATCGCACAGTTTTTGCTTGAACCTAGGAACCCGGATCAAACTTACTAACCTTCCCATGAGTGTGTGGCAGGACAATCTTCTCTGTATGTACTTTAGACTTCTAGATAATTAAAGCTGTTAGAAATTCAATTTATAGAACTGGAATTTAGAAACTCATTTATTTATGTGTTTTTTCAGACCACGTCAGGTATGAATTGGTGGTAAATGACCAGCATATGTTTCATATATTGAATATTAAATGAGAGTAAATATTTGCGATTGCACTATTGCCTAATTTGGTTCACTTGCATTGTGACAAACGACTTTGAAAGAGGAGAGGCAAGCGTTCAATTAGCCCCACCTACAGAGAAGTTGGCGCTATCTCAATTCCTCAAGCTAAGATTGTTACTTGAAATGTGGGATTCAGCTTGTTATCAGATCATCTTGCCAAATAGTCGAACCCTGACATTGTACATACACACTGCAGGTGCATCCAGGATTGTTGTAGAGAATATTAAATCCAAACTATCGATGGGTCACAGTATCATCACCATAATACCAAGGGACAAACTCTCGCACAGGCAAGTACACAGAATAAGATAAGAATGTTATCATTCTTGGCTCCACATTTATATACCTCGAAGATATATATATATATATATATATATACACACACATATATATACATCCCAAATGAATCTCCAACAAAGGCAATCCTCGAGCCCACCGATCCAAGTAAAGGTGTTTAGTTAGGCAGAAAACCAATGACGCGTTTCAGCCACTGCTGTGGTCTTGATCTTAATAATAAGACCTCTTAGTGGGTCATGGTGCTCTTAAAGGTACATGCATCTGCATCATACAATGACGTATCATTTAGTGAACATAAAAAAGCTGTGGTATTGCACAAATGATACAATATTCTAAAACAAATGTTAATTATTGTACAAGGCAGTCGCATATGAAACTTTGTCACCCAAACTTGTGGTTAGCGCATCAAAATCGTGCACGGTATGCATCCTATTAAATCAGCCTCTATACACAAACATGCTCTCTCAATAAAGTTGAATCCAAATGAATGCAACTTTATGTGTCTATTTCATGTGAGCATTGCAGTGACAGTGTACATTAATCCTGCACTAGTGTGTTTAACAGTGCCATAAAACAGTATCATATTTGCCGAAACCTTGCAAGTTCCAGTGCGAACATGTGAGTGGCCTAGAATCAATCCTATGGTATAGTTCCCACAGCTCCCAGCTCCAAATGTTCTAATCTCCCTCAAAACAAATATTTTAAAAACAAAAATTTATTATTTTTTATCTCTCCGCATGGCACTATGTCACAGTGAACTTAAAAATTAAAGAAATACAAATATTTGTCCTTCTTAAATGCTGGCTTCTGATTTGTTATCAAGCTTGTCAGTCCCTCCTTAGTACCGCCTTGTCTTTATTTGTAACCTCCTATGAGGACTGGCCCTTTTACTTCGGTTGTTAGCCGTAGGTCATCTTTAGTCTGTAAGTACTATTTTCTTTAATGTTGTATTTTTTTTAATTAGTCTTTTGTATTAAACATTTGCTCAGTATGCATTCATGAATACAGAATTTGAGATACACATAAGAGTCAGTGTGAAGAGAATCCAACTACTTTCCATTTTAGATAAGAATTAAATAATCTAGTATTACACATATACGAGACTGCAGGCACAAGGTAACATGGAGAACAATGCAAATATAAGTCGCCCTCCTCTCCCCTCCCACACAATCCCTGACAATCCCTCAGGCCTCTCTGTATTAGCTCCATTTGCCCCAAATCTTGTCATACTTTCGAGGACAGCCCGACTCTGATAGACCTAACGGTCCACTAGCTGACACCAGTCTAGATCGTTCTTCCAGTAGGAATGTTGTATTTTAAATGGTGATGCAAGAGATGCCCCTCCCCTTTATCTCTGATGATCAGAGTGGGATAAATCAGAACATTTTCTATTAGTTTTTTTTTTTTTTTTTTTTGAATATATTTTTTATTTTACCTTTCACGAAAGCACACATTTCTGAAAAAAAGAAAAAAAAGGAATACAGCATTTTGCTCATACATTTGTTCCTCTTACAATACAACCAAATAAATTCCAAATTGAAGCTATTTAACCGCCAAAGGGGGAAAACATATATCATGTATCAAATTATATAGTAAACATAGTCATATTACATCAATAATAAATAAATCAACCTATTCCTGTTCTCCATTTCTCCAACGGTCCCCATATCTTAATACCTCGTACTCTCCCACTCCTACCCTTTCTTGCATATATGTATTTTTCTAAATTATGTATGGCGATGAGATTTGATAATCATGTTTGCAGAGTCGGAGGATTCTTATCTAGCCATACCCTGGCTAACATTAATCTAAAAACAGCCGCTGCCATAAACAAAAACATTGCATCACCTGAGTCCGAATACTCATTTCCTATATCCACGCCCAACATGATTAGGCCTACAGAAAAGGTTAACCTAATCCTTAATGAATTGGTTAAAAAGTTTTCAACATCCTTGATTAGTGTGTATAATTGAGGACAGGTAGCAAACATATGGACAATATCTGCCTCAGTAGAGTTGCACCTGGGGCACGTAGTGCCTTCTGTACCCCCCCACTTCGCAATCCTGGCTGGGGTGTAATATAGCGAGAATAGCGTTTTGTAATGTTGGGATTGCAAGGGGGCGGAGCATAGGATAGACCGACCTAGCTCCAGTGAATCGTTAAATGATTCAGTTGTGGCCTCTATCCTTTCCCCCCATTTGGCCCTATGTTTGTCTAGATCGTCAGGTCTGTTCTTTGCCAGTGCAGCATATATTAGCCTTATGGAGTATTCCTCCCCTGTAGTTAGCCCTTCCATCAATTCAGTTGGCTGAAAGCCCAATGGACCTCCTTGTTTGTTCCTAAGGAAACTCCTAATCTGAAGGTACTTAAAGAAGTCCCTTCTGTTTATTTTATATGTTCTAACCAAATCATCAAATTGTATTATGCCCTCTGATTTGACTAAGTCCCCAACTTGCTGTATCCCTTTACCCTCCCATTCCGCCATAATTGCATCAGAAAAGATTTCTTCAGGGAATGATTTGTTTTTATAGACTCTGGTGTACCTATTAAATCTGCCCATACCAGTCTTCTTTAAAAAAATACTCCAGATTTTAAGTGCTGCCCTTAGGGTCTTGTAGGTCTGCCTTCTAAGATACCCCAGATCCGTATAGTACAGGAATCCGTTATCAGTGTTTAGTCCTAAAATCATTGTATAGGTTTCATTTGACATGTTCATGGCCTTTGATGCCCCACCACCTCCTCCGATTAATCCCTGCATGTACTGAAGTGCAGCAGCCAAGAAATATAATCTAAAATCTGGTGCACCCCACCCCCCTCTATCCCTTGGCAGGGAAATACATTTATATGCCCTACGCGTTTTCCCTCTTGCCCAAATAAATCTATTGGCCAGGCTTTCCAACCTATTGAACCATTTGTTGTCAAAAATCAGAGGTATTGACCTGAATAGATATAAAAATTTAGGCAGGACCATCATTTTCAGCACATTTGTGGTTCCAACCAATGAAAGATGTAGATTGCTTATCCTTTCCAGGTCTTTTTTAACCTTAGCAAGCAATGGTTCCATGTTGCGCTCTACTAATTCCTCCAATTTTACAGTAATATCAATCCCTAGATAGGTTGCATTGCTGACCACCCTACTATCTAGACTTGATGCAAACCTATTCAGAATGATCTGTGTTTTAGTTTTATTTAGGTTATAGCCTGAAATCAACCCAAACTCATGCGCTACTGCCTCTACTCCAACCATAGCCATATCCGGATTTGGAGTCAATATAGCCACGTCGTCAGCATAGGCCAGAATTTTCACAGTGCAGCCATTGAGTGACATGGATTGAATAGCCCGGTTTCCCTCCAATTTACGTAATAATGGCTCAATGTACAGAGCAAACAATAGTGGAGAAGATGGGCAGCCCTGACGAGTCCCCCGTTGTACATGTATTAAATCCGAATGCCCTCCGTTTACTCTGATTTTAACCACTGGGTCTCTATATAAAGCTTGTATAGCTCTTATATAGCCTGACCCAATACCGCACCACTTCATAGTTTCCCATAGATAGTCCCAGGCGACCCTATCAAAAGCCTTCTCGGCGTCTAAAAACAATGCTGAAAAAGGGTCGCCTGTGACATCTGCCACATCGATACTATTTTCTTTAATGAGTTTCTTTAACTGCAGGCCGGCAGGAGGGTCTCCTGTGCACAGTCGTGACCACCGGATTGTTTATTTAAGTCCTAGCAAATGGGGAAGAGCTCTTCAGGGGCCATGGGAGACAGAAGGTACCAACTCAGTGATGCCTTCAAACATTTGAAATGCAATAGGTCTTGCATTTGCGAGAGTTTAATCTGTTGGCATTGTAAATGACAATGTGTAGTGACAATGCCTTTCATTTATGTTTTAAAAACTAAAACATTAACAAAAGTTATTGTCATTTACAGTGCCAATATCTTAAACTTGTGTAAATGCAAGACCTATTGCACTGCAAACGCTTGTTTTTTCTTTTTTTTAAATAAAAGTTCAGAAACACTATTTTAAATAAATACAATTACTTGGCCAGCCCTACCTTTGAAATGCACTTAATCCAGACGTGATTTGTATTTAAGTTCAATGTGTTACTGTTCAGCAATCCTAGCATTAGTTCGTGCAAGCTTCGAGTAAGGACGCTCATTCCCTCTCAACAGTTCCAATAAGAACTCTATAATTTGCCCTCTAACAGCGGTATCAGGGGAAAACTTCACACTTTATTACAAAAAATGAAAAAGAAAAATAATACCTCTTTCCTTCAAACTAGGAAAATAACCTTCATCTGATTTTGCTTTTCTGTTCTAAGAGTTATATTTTTGACAAGAAATGTCACTGTGTTTTTCGATGACATTATTTTGGTCACTCTAAAAGATAGTAAGCAATTTGACTTTACAGCGTCAGAAAGGACACTCCACAGCAGAGCAAATAAAGTCAGAAATATAATCCAAGTAGCGTTTTCCCATCTCACATCATATCACACAATTAGAAAAAAAGTCGACACCTGACTAAAATAACCTGGTGCGCAGCACGGTAGCCGCCGCGGCCCGTTGGCTAAGCTCCATATTTCCATGAGTGGGATTTAGCTGAGGCGAATGACAGATTTGCCATTTGAATGCATAATAATAGACTTGAAAATTATTCCGGAGGCCTAATGTAACTCCAGCTGTTCCAGCCTTCAGGCTGCTACCTGACGAGCTTTATAAATAAATATACCAATTTTTTACCACGCTCTTTCCCCATTGAAAGGCACTCGCAGCGCCTAAATATGGCAGCCTTGCGGTTTCGTAGCAGTAGGTTGGGCTTGAACAGGCTTGATGGCAGTACTTATCTTTGCTAAAGATAATTGTGTTCAGTTATGAGCGATAATGATTATATTACGCGTTCCACGTGAAAGTTCTCAGCCCACACGGAATTCGCACGTCGTTTGCCGGCACTTTTCCTATAGCTCTTACAGACCAATAAGTTGACAGAATGACATTCTTCTGGATAAAAAAATAAAAAAGAACATTTCTTGAATTAAAAGAAAGGCCACCTTTCATTCACGCGCCGACGCATTCTGCCATTGACTGGGTTCATGTAACATCCTCTGTGCCAGCAGCTCCCATTGCCTCTGTCAATTAGACGTCAATCATGTTTCTCGTCCAGCTCCTTTTAAGCTTTTTATTATTGAAAAACATATAGAATAATTATAGAGAGGATGTCACTTCAACATTTGGGAATTAATTTAAGCATAATAACATGTTACATGGTTAAGATATGTAGGGTCCGCACAGAACGTTTGCATCTAGAATGCTTTTCTCAGATTCACTTATTTAGAAGATATTTCTCATGAACAGGCCTGAGCAACAACTTATCAATGTTATATTAAATTATATCTACACTGCCATTCATCCACACGAGTAATCAAATCAAATTAAATCAAGCTTTATTCGACTATTAGTGAAATAATCATAAAAGCGCATACAGAATAAAAGCAGTTTAAAACATGCCATAAAAAGTACATTCACGTAGAAGGCTGCATGTGCGTCAGCATGAATTGGCGAATCATTCAATTCTCGAGTATAAAACCACAATTTACTTGGCCATAGACTTTCCACAAGTGAAAACAATTTAAGACATGACATATAAAGTACAGACACAGTTAAAACTGGATAGGCTTCGGCATGAATCGGCTAATCATTAGGTTCACAGGTTTAAAGGCGCATATTACTAGAACATAGACTTTCTACAGGTGAAAACCGACTTTAAAAATGTAGATATAGATGCGATTAAAAGTTAATCTCCAAGCAATTCCATGACCAAAAATGCAGGGCGACATGATCGATGTCCTAAAGATCTAAGAACAGGGAGAATCCATCTCTTTCTCTTAACTTGATAAAATTTACTGAAAAATAAAACGTGCATGGGGGTCTGGGCTGATAACTCATTGCATGGACATTTGATTAGCACTCTGGACCAGTCATTCATGGCTGGGAAGCTGAGATATCTATGAATAATACCCAGCCTAAAACGGGTAAGCCAGAATCTGTCGTAATCGGAGGTGGCCTGTTTCAGATAGGGCTGCATTTTAGGGGAGATCAGGATGTGTTGATGGGCTAGAACAGTAATTCTGGAGATCTCTGAGTTAAATCTAAGATTTTCTACAAAGTGAAAATAGCTTTGTTTAAATTCTTTCTTGTCTAAGTTGGCTAAAATGGATGGGTCGTCAAAATATTCCTGATGGCCCATTCTACGCAAAAAGTCTCGGACGTATTTCAGCCAACCTATTCGAGAAACTCCTTCCAGCCCACAACAATCAGTAATCCTTTGGCCATTTAAAACAGTCTGCTCAGTAGTACAAAAAAAAAGACCAAAAAAGAATTGGTTGAATACGGATTACGTCAGTTATATATGGCAAACCAAGTTCCATATGACAATTAAAAGTGGACACACATTCCGGAACAGCCAATAAAAATCAAAGGAATCTGTTTTCTGCCATCTGAAGAGCGGTCGCATCGACGTGGCCCCAAATGACTGCCCGATAGGTTGCAATTGTAACACATTTAGCTTTATAGATTTGAAGCAATTCTGGGGGTGGGTGTTTACCCAGTTTCCTGCTAAAGTTTGTCAAGGCGGCCAAAGCCTTTAAAAAAAAAAATTCCTGGATTGAATTGCCTGGGACCATGAGCCAGTATGATCGAATAAGACCCCCAGTTAAGAAAAGGTTTTAGAACATTCTAGGTGGTTTTGCTCAAGAAAGAACGAGCGAGCGCTCTTACTCCCTGGTCCATATTTTAAAATAAAAGTTTTGGAGGTGTTGACTGAGAGACCCAAATTTGACATAAAATTAGCAAAACTAGAAATAACTTTCTGTAAGGTATTCGGGGTGCGAGCCATAAGTACAGCATAGTCCGCGTACATAAGCGCAGGGAGTGGACACTTCCCCTCCAATGGAAGGTCCTGGCATTTGTCCATCCGAACCCTTCCTAAGTTGTTAATATACAGTGTAAATAGGAAGGGTACCATAATGCAATCCTTGTCTCACTCCTCTTCCAATGGTAAAGGGATCATTGAACTCACCCCCTGCCCCGTAGCGAACTTTGGCCCTGGCCCTGGTATAAAATTGTCTCATAAAGGAAATGAGACTAAGGTCCACTCCCATGCATTCCAAAATCACCCAATGTTTATCATGGATAACGCAGTCAGTAGCCGCGGTTAAATCCACGAACGCCAAGTACAATTTACCCTCCTTGGCCTTAGTGTACTTTCCAATTGTAAGATCCAAGTTTAAGCATTGATCAATGGTCCCCAGACCCTTACGGAAGCCACATTGGATGTTGCTGATTATATGATGGTCATCTGCCCAATCCTGTAGTAGAGCTAAGAGAACTCTCCCGATTATTTTAACAGTCAAATCTAGTAATGAAATCGGTCTGTAACAGGCCGGGTTATGCCTCTCCCCTTTTTTAAAGATGGGTACCAGAATTGATTCGCTCCAGGTTGGGGGAAAACCAAGGGAACTACATGCATTGATTACCTGCATTAAAATGGGTCCTCAAAACTTAGAATTATACTTAAAAAGTTCCACGGGTATTCCGTCAGGCCCTGGTGCCTTCCCCCCTTACTCAGTGTTATGGTCTCCATGATTTCACACAATTCAAATTGGGGGTGCAGAACAATACTTGTACTCTGTGATTCTATCCTATCGCCTACCAGGTCGTGAGTTAATAAATCAAGATGGGAACTATTATTATTATATCATTTAGAAAAATGCTCAATCCATTCTCCCTTCATTATCGCATTTTCTTTGGTTGCCCTTTCTGAATCAACTAAAAGGGAGCATTGACCGCATTCCAGAAAGCTGATGAATCTCTCTGTTCGGAAGCTTCACGCAAGGCGATCCAAGCTTCCTCCTTTAAAAGTTTTTTCCTTGACGCCTGTGCAAGATGGTATTTTCTTCCAGCCTCTTTTATCTCATGTTAAATTTGAACAGTTCTATGAAGGGCTAGTTTAAGAGTGGAATGGGCTTTCGTACAGCGAGAGTCGAATCAACCACTCTTTTGTAGGACTGTACGTTTTGAGTTTATGTGAAGAGCATTATTCCCGAACTCAGCAATTTTAGAGTATCCCTCCACAATTTCCTCTAGAGGGTTACCACTACATAGGCACATATTAATAGCGTTCCTGCAATTAATGATAACCTTGGTCATAAACACGTCAGGATCAAGCTTCTTCCAACTCAGGGAATAACCATTTTGTCTAGCCAGGGTAATGCCTGTCACAAGAGGAGTGGTAATTGCGGGCCTACTGACCACCTTAAAGTTAAACTTAACATTTATACTCTGTGGAAAATGGTCACTGAGGGAGATGTCATGGGTATGAAACTCTAATAGTCTGGATGCGTGTCTAGCAAATATTAAAAAAAATCTATTAGAGAGAACAACCCTCAGCCATTAAAGGTTGGGTTAAAAGGGATCGCTGGGCTACAGAGATTATTAGCAAAGCCCAAGTCTTCTGTAGACAGAATTTCATTAAGCATGTCTCCCTGGGAGGAATGGATAAAATGGGGCATGATTGAATCGCGGTGTTGCTCCTGGCTGCAAACCCTGTTATCCTCCTAATGGCAAAGCGGGATGCTAAATTCCCCCCTCAGATAATAAACAAATCCTTTGAACTGGATGATTGTAACCCGTTGATGTGCAAATTTATAACACTCAGCAAACCAGGTAGATCCTCGCGGGGTGTATTATTATAAAGATTAACTATTACAATTCCTGTAAATGTATCCACTTTAGCCACCAGAATTTGAACATAACGCTTAATTACCAGTATTGCAGTTATGCTAAAATTAAAAAAGATTTGAAACTTAAATGCATCCACACGAGTATCCTGGCGCAATAGGAATGTAACACCATCCTTGTAGTATCCGGAATGTAGGTAGGTAAGTAAATTAATTGACAAGGGAGCTGGGTAAATCCAGGGTTTAACAGATTTAGGACATTCAAGGTGGACATCAATAAAAGGAATGGAGACAGTGAGGGTACCACCATATTCCGCTCCTTGGTAAGATACCAATGCCACTTAATGTCAGGCTATTCTTGAAAATAGCAACTTGAAGCCTCCTTTTTAGTGATTCTGTGCACCCCAACAGCAAAGAATGATTAAAGATCGGAGGTGCAGTTTGTGATTAATCAAGCAGTGCTCAACAATAGCAAGCCTGTGGGTGGTGCTCTGGGTGAAAGTGCCAGCCACAGATATGTGTGTGTGCACACCGTAGAAAGCACTTTCAAATTCATCAAGGTTGGCTCGGAATGCAGGTTCAAATTACTGAAGGCTGATTCAAGCTTCCATACGTCCGAGGTTTATAAAATGAGCCCCATTGAGATCGAAACTACTGCTGCTAGTCACCTGAAAGACAAGCATTGGCAAACACAGCAGATCCTGCTTGTATTTTGAGCCCTGGTTAAATATTAAAAAGCATGCTGCAGTGTGAAAGCAGCAAACATGATTTCCTTCTGTATACAGTGCATGTACGAGAAATAGTGTAATGCGTGATTACTCAAATTAGTTTCAGAATCGAAAATAATTCCTAATGCATTCCAATGCAAGCTCTCCACTGGAAATGGAATGACACAATAAACAGCCAGTAGCATGTGGTGAGAGAGGTATACTCCTCCGTGCAAAGGCAAAATCCACTTTACATTTTAAAGAATTGTTCACAAAAGGTCAAGCCAGTTCTCAAGAGGTCTTACTTCTGTGTATTTGCACAGAATTCTTGTGTTTGCTTAGCCCATACATGAGTTTTCCAATCATTCCAAATAGTTCCTTTGCATTTCTAGTTCTACTTTAATAAAAACAAAATGTAAAGACCACAATTGCCAGAATGCAAAAAAGTAAGCTACTTCTTCTCATTCATGGAATTTAGAAAATTGAGAGCAGTGTTTTATTTTCATGTCAGTTGAATGCTGACATTTTGAGCTTAGACAAATTCAAAATGGATTAATGATTTAAATGTTATGACTGAGATTTTTTTAAATGTACTGCTGACTCTCTATCCAAGGGATCAGTCGCACTAGAACGGACCACCCCTCCCATCGTTGCTTTTGCTGCAAGCCCTATTTGCACCATTTGAAAGGCCTATAGCTTTTTTCAGCGTGTGCCATATTGCTGTACAAAACACAACTTTACTGAGCTAGTTTTAATGCCAAGAACACAACCAATAATAATCTCCGTGCTGTTTTTAGCATACAAAAAGTGAATTGCTTTGTCTCTGAGGGCTTGAGCAATAGGCTTTATGATTTTATTAACATGATTTATTGGACGTGTAACCAAACAGTAAGATTGTTGTGTACTGCAGTTTAAATATAGATATTAACACCTAATCAATGATAATCGAGTTTTAGTAATTGAAAAGACGAAAGGAGTCAGCCCTAGCAATATTTTTGAATTTATAGGCAAATCAATACAAATGTTTTGATTCGCCTCTGGAATTTGTCAAGGAGGAGCCATTTCTACCATGCCTATGCTTGGTATTTCAGTAAAAGAGGTCATTACAATGAATGTTTATGCTTAATTGTAAATCCCAACCAGTGTGAGCAAATAACAGCATTCATAGAAATGCAAGTGGCGGGATTCACTTGCACATACAATTCTGGCAGAAGTAGAAGTATGAATAAATCTGTTGATGTGAGCAAGGAGTTGCCCAGTGTTGGACACCTGCAAACAGCGGTGCTCGCCCATGCATAAACCAGGATATTGGTATTTACAAACCTCTGGCAGGTACTATCCAACTCAATAGTGAGGTGCGTTGATAAGGATAAACATGAAATTGAATATTAGTGATCAACAGGCTTAGGAGTGGCAAGTTTGTTTCCTAAAGAAGAACAGACATCCTATTGAGGAACAAACATTCAAAGAATGTAGGCTGGTCCTACTGCTTCCTACAGACAAACCTGCTTCCTAAGAAAAAGCAGACATCCTATTAACGAACAAACTTTTAAAGATTGAGTGATGGTCCTCTTGCTTCCTAAAGACAAACCTGTTTCCAAAGGAAGAGCAAACATCCTATTGACGAACAAGCATTGAAAGATTTAATAATGGTGCTACTGCTTCCTAAAGACTAGCCTGTTTCCTAAGGAAGAGCAGATAACCTATTGACGAACAAGCATTCGAAGAATGAATGATGGTCCTACTGCTTCCTACAGACAAACCTGCTTCCTAAGGACAAACCTGCTTCCAAAAGGAGAACAGACATACTACTGACGAACGAGCATTCAAAGAATGGATGATGGCCATACTGCTTCCTAAAGACAAACCTGCTTCCAAAAGAAGAACAGACATACTACTGACGGACAAGCTTTTAAAGATTGAGTGATGGTCCTCTTGCTACCTAAAGACAAACCTGCTTCCTAAGAAAGAACAGACATCCTATTGACGAACACGCTTTTAAAGATTGAGTGATGGTCCTCTTGCTACCTAAAGACAAACCTGCTTCCTAAGAAAAAACAGACATCCCATTGACGAACAAGCATTCAAAGAATGAAAGATGATGCTACTGCTTCCTGAAAACAGACCTGCATCCTAAGGATAAACCTGCTTCCTAAAGAAGAACATGCATTCTACAGACAAACGAGCATTTAAAGAATGGACGATGGCCATACTGCTTCCTAAAGGCTAACCTGCTTCCCAAGGACAACGGAGTTTCCTAACAACTAACGTATTTCACAATCAGGAACGTGTGTAAGAGATAAGAGCATGTACGCAGCTAATGAACTTGCTTCCTAATGACACTTTCCTCAGAAAGGTGCTCACTAATGACACATGTGCTTTCTAACGGTGAACATACAAGTCAATGAATAATGCCTCTCTTAATCAATAATGTTGAATATGCTCATTTAATTACATTGGTGCGTCTCTGGGGGTACACGTACTTCCTAATGACATATCTGTGGTTCTTGAAGCAGAAAAATAGCAGTCCAGGTACTCCCATCAGAATACCTGCTTCCTACTGAGAAGTGCAGTACTTTCCCTTTAAGTGTAGGACAGGGAAGGGACAGTAGTCTACCTTTGAAGCTATGGTGCAGGCAGGGCTTTAAGTGGGATGAAAAAACTGGGAGGTCTCTCAAAGGGGCCTGGCCGATGCAGTTAGGGGTGGTGTTTAAAAAACGTAAGCTAAAAATCTGTGCTTAGCATAGTGTGCCCCCTGAATGGCATTTTGTTGCTTCTGTGATTGAATCCAGATATATAATACAAAAAGTAAGATTACCTACAACAAGCTAGGGCTTTTGGCTTTGTCAATGGCTGTTAGTTGCATAAGATACATAAGCAACAACTCTGGCTTCGTTGCATATAATATTGAAAATACTTCCGTTCTGAAATGATGAGACTATAAAAGAACTATGGTTATCTCACAGGCAGTAAAGGGTGGTATTGCTGCAGAGTTAAGTTTTTGTTTTCATCTAGAGGGTAAGGGCAAACATGGAGAGCCCGAAAGAGACCCCTTTCCGCACCTGCTTTATAGAACTGCAGGTGCTGAGCACCAGCAAGATCCGGCCCGCTTAAAGCCCTGGGTGCAGGTGCTCAGTACCTGGCACTACCTGTCCAGGTAAAGCACTGCACATGATACATCTGCTCCCTAAAGTAGACCACTGGTCATTATAACGATTGCGCTTAGAGTGAAAAATGCGTCTCCTAGGGAGAAACATGCTCCCAATTAGCATGTGCGTCCGAATGATAAAGCAATGACATTCATGCTTCCCTCTGACAAAAGAAGTCACTCCGCACTCTTTTCTAATGACCAATGTGCTTCCCACTAACGAGCGCGCTTTCCACTCTCCAACATGCTTCCGTGACGACTGTGCTTCCTAATCCCAACGCACTTCAAATAACCAACATGCTTCCCGTGACGAATGCTATCCCCCTAATGACTAACGTGCTTCCAAATGACAAACGTGCTTCCAATGACCAAAATGCTTCCTATGACGAAAGTGCTCCTTAAAGCCGAACGCTCTAAAGTGACCAACATGCTTGCTTGCTAATGTCGAACATGCTTCAACTCACTAACCTGCTTCCTAAAGTCGAACAGGCTGCACCATGCTTGAAATGACGGATGTGCTTTCTACTGACAAACGTGCCTCGCAGTGACAACCTTGCTTCATAATGAGGAACGTGCACCGTAATGAGGAACGTGCTATCTCGTGGAAATTAAGCAGCCTAAAACGAGCACGCGCCACGCAGCAAAACACACGTGCTGCTAATGATGAATATCCAACCGAATATGATGGTGCGCTCGCTCTCTCTCGCGCTCTCTCTCTCTCTCTCTCTCTCTCTCTCTCTCTCTCTCTCTGATGAGCAGCAATGAATTAAGGCTTTGAATAGGCACTCTCAATTCCGTAGATTTTTTTAGTTATGTGATTAAAAAGTCAGGAAATGAAAGCACTTTTTTTCTCATTCGAAATGAATGCTACATACTATTTCCCAGAACGGCTCTTCCATTATTGAGCCATAACATACGTTTTTTGCATTTTATCACTTTAATCTTCCCATGTGTTCAGTATACCATTGATGTATTTACAGTGGGCTTTTATCATTGGTGTTTTGAATTTCAAATCACAATGTCAAGAAATAGACACATATGGAGGCTTTGAAACTGAAAGTGCTTGATGAAGATGAACACAAATAGAGCAGGACTTCTCTAATTTACTTATGAAAATTGGGATTGCTGCTGTAACAATGCACATTTCGATAATATAATTTAATTGCCAGAAATGAACAACCATGAATCATTCATGAAAGATTGTCAGTTGTCAAGATAGAGAAAGTGGGCCACCGCTATGATTTAACAAATCGATACTTGCTGTTTATTTGTGTAGAGTTTTTAACATTTAAGTTTAATTACATAAGCAATTGATTATTTTATTTCTGGCCTTTATAGCCTTTCGGATCTAAGTGTCTTTACCGTGGGCTTCTCACTTTCAAGGTGGACATTATTTTTATAGAAATGACAAATTATATGGATTTTAATTGCATGGACTACTTTGATGTTCTTGTTCTCACTGGTACATTGAGTGAAAAAGTTGCACTGTGAAGTGAGAGCAGATTCTGATCTAAAATAACGTTGTTTCTCTCTCTTTGTCTCTCCCTATCTGAAAACAGATTTTTGCAGCCCGACACCAAGAAGACGGAAGGCTTGCCAACACAAAGAAGTTGTGTGCGACACCGAAGAGGGAACTTTGCAGAAACTGTGCATTTTTTGTTCTACCAGCTAAGCGTGCTAACCTATTAATCGGCCTTGCAGTTCCATTGGATGGAAGCAGTAACATGTTGAAACTTGGCTAATGGGTCCATGGCTTCGCATTCAAGGACACGGGACAGATTGTCATAATCGGATTAATTTCCTACTTTTGTGGCAAATATTACTCTCAACAAGAGCTCTAGCCACAGCCATGGTGAAAACTTATTAAAATGGTTTGGTTTTGGTGACACTTTTATTCCTGATTTCCTTTCAGATTTTTAGTGGTTTTGAATGTCTGAAATGGGCCCACAAAGAACAATGTGGCCCAGGGACTGGGTCTCTTTCCTAAAGTTGACGATTATTTCTTTGCTGGTGTTCTCCATGCAGATCTCGCGCATGACGGCCTGTCCAAGTGTTTGCCGCTGTGACCGAAACTTTGTTTATTGCAATGAGCGAAGTTTGACCTCAGTGCCTCTTGGGATCCCAGAAGGGGTAAATGTGCTCTACCTTCACAACAACCAAATTAATAATGCTGGCTTCCCTGCAGAGCTGCACAATGTCCAATCAGTGACTACGGTCTACCTGTATGGCAACCAACTGGATGAATTCCCAATGAACCTTCCCATGAATGTCAGGGTGCTTCATCTCCAAGAAAATAATATCATGACGATCTCAAGAGTTGCGCTAGCTCAGCTTTTGAAGCTGGAGGAGCTACATCTGGATGATAACTCTATCTCAACTGTGGGGGTAGAAGATGGGGCCTTCCGGGAAGCTGTAAGCCTCAAGTTGTTGTTTTTGTCAAAGAATCACTTGAGCAGTGTGCCAGTAGGTCTTCCGTACGTTCTGCAAGAGCTCAGAGTTGATGAAAATCGCATTGCTATGATATCGGACCAGGCTTTTCAAAATCTCACCAGCCTGGAACGTCTGATTCTGGATGGTAATCTCCTTACCAACAAAGGGATAGCCGATGGCACTTTCAGCTACCTGCCCAAGCTGAAGGAATTCTCAATGGTCAGAAATTCACTTACCACTCCACCCGCCGACCTTCAAGGTACACATTTGGTGAAGCTCAACCTGCAGGACAACCAGATCAACCACATCCCAGTAGCGGCCTTTCGGAATCTTCACAAGCTGGAGCGACTAGATATCTCCAACAACCAACTGCGCATGCTGACACCAGGGGTCTTTAACAGCCTCACTAACTTGAAGCAGCTTACTGCCCGAAATAACCCTTGGTATTGTGACTGCAGTATTAAATGGGTGACCGAATGGCTCAAATCCCTCCCTGCAGCCATAAATGTGCGGGCGTTTATGTGTCAGGGTCCAGAACAGGTCCGGGGGATGGCTGTAAGGGAACTTAATGTGAATTTATTATCATGTCCCACTACCACACCTGCTTTGCCCCCCATCACCTCTGCACCTTTGACAACTCTTCCCACCACACCACCCCCTACATTGCCAGTTACTACACCTAGTATAAAGTACACACTTCCAACTCCCACAGAGATTATTCCTCCTACTGTGCCTGACAAGGAGGTAATCAGAAAAGTGACCCCTCCCATTACTGGACGAATTCTTCTCTCCATCCATTTTGTGAATGACACTTGCATCCAGGTGAGCTGGTTTTCTTTTTTTCCAGTGGTATCCTACAAACTCACCTGGGTTAAAATGGGCCATAGTTTGGTTGGGGGAATTGTACAAGAACGGATAGTGAGTGGTGAAAAGGAACACTTAAGCCTGGTGAACTTAGAGCCTAAATCCACATACAGAATTTGTTTGGCCCCCTGGGATTCTTTCAATGATCAGAAAGCTGGAGAAGACACTGTCTGCTCAGAAGCAACAACAAAGGCCTCTCTTTTGAACAATGGCAGCAACAGTGCCTCCAGTCATGAGCAGACAACACCACAGAGCATGGGCTCCCCATTCATGCTGGCTGGGTTGATTGGAGGAGCAGTTATCTTCGTTTTAGTGGTCCTGCTTAGCATCTTCTGCTGGCACATGCACAAAAAGGGGCGTTCCAGCTCTCAAAAGTGGAAATACAACAGGGGACGCCGGAAAGACGACTACTGTGAAGCGGGCACCAAGAAGGACAACTCCATCCTGGAGATGACAGAAACCAGTTTTCAGATTGTCTCCTTAAATAACGATCAGCTCCTTAAAGGAGATTTTAGACTGCAGCCCATTTACGCCCCAAATGGGGGCATCGGCTACACGGACTGCCACATCCCCAATAACTTGCGATACTGCAATAACAGCAGTGTCCCAGACTTGGAACACTGTCATACGTGATAGTGTATGAAAGTGAAGGAACCAGGACAGTATGAACCTTTGGAAATTTACATTTGATAAATGTTTGCAGGTGCATTTGTGCATCTCAATTCTCTGTAATTTATACGGTGTACTATGTAATGGGATTTAAGATAAAAAAAAGTGCTATCTTTTCTATTTCCAGTCAATTGCAAACAGTTTTGTAACTCTTTGCTTTTTAACTCTTTCAAAAGAAAATGCGAAGTACTGTACAGGGTTGTAGACTAAGCACCCGAAGTCATGGCAAAGGATGAGGAATGAGTCTTTCCTCTTATATTCATGTTTAATCACTTTGCTGTCAAAGCTGCCCCTTATTCCTTGATCTTTTTTCACCCTTTATAGGAAAAGGCAAACTAAAATTTTCAGATAATGTTGTGGCTACTTCGGGAAAAAACACATCTTAAATAGAACATTTTTGAATCTCATAGGTTTCCCTTTTACTGGAGTGGATTTATTTGTGTCCAGACATTGACTAACTCTCCCCTCCCCTCCCCTCCCCTCCCCTCCCCTCCCCTCTCCTCTCCTCTCCTCTCCTCTCCTCTCCTCTCCTCTCCTCTCCTCTCCTCTCCTCTCCTCTCCTCTCTCTCCTCTCCTCTCCTCTCCTCTCCTCTCCTCTCCTCTCCTCTCCTCTCCTCTCCTCTCCTCTCCTCTCCTCCCCCTCCCCTCACCTCCCCTCTCCTCTCCTCTCCTCTCCTCTCCTCTCCTCCCCCTCCCCTCCCCTCCCCTCTCCCCTCCCCTCCCTTCCTCTCCTTTCCTCTCCTCCCCTCCCCTCCCCTCCCCTCTCCTCTCCTCTCGCTTTACGCTCTGTTCCTCTCCTCTTCTCTCCTCTCCTCTCCTCTCCTCTCCCTTTACGCTCTGTTCCTCTCCTCTCCTCTCCTCTCCTCTCCTCTCCTCCCCCTCCCTTTCCCTCTCTCCCTCCCCCCTCCCCTCTGCTCCCCTCCTCTCCTCTCCTCTCCTCTCCTCCCCCTCCCTTTCCCTCTCTCCCTCCCCCCTCCCCTCTGCTCCCCTCCTCTCCTCTCCTCTCCTCTCCTCTCCTCTCCTTCGTTTAGGCTCTGTGGGTGTTTTTGAATTACTTCCTAAAATTAATTAATTATTAACTATGATTCGTGCACCCACAGACCCATCTTGCCTCATATCCATCACATTTCTTGAATAGATATTACTCTTTCCTGTGTTACACCTCTGCTCCCCAAGTTGGCCAGAGACACATGCATTTCTTTTTTTTACATGAGAATTCATCTGACCGTGCAGCTTCTTTCATATCCACCATAATATATATTTCATTGAAATGTAGTCAAATAAATGAATGGCACAACAGGTATGGAGGGGAATGCTACAAGCAATGTCCTCTCATAACCAGGACCAACAGTGACTGTTGGCAAATCTGGATCATGCATCCAAGACAGAATAGGTTTAGAAAAATAACTTGGCCCAGATATAGTAAGGACTTGCACTCACTCAAAGTGGGACAAAGTGACACAAAAATAACAACGTGATTTACTGTCCAGCGTAAAATGCGCTTTGCTGTTGAAAGGTAAATTTTTTGTCAATGGAAAAATACATTTTCACCATCTTTATCAAACGGGCGTGGAGGTTCAGGGCAAGCATGCTTAGGTTTTGACGTAAAGTCGAACTGCTAAGGTGACCAGACTAGGCTTTGAATAACAAATTAACACCTCCATAAAGCAAGAATTAACAAAGCAAATGTGTTTATTTATCAGATAAACTCATACAGTGAATTGCAGGCACAGCAAACATCCAGGGCATAGGATTCTTCTGAGTTGATCTTGGCTTAGTCATTTATACTGTCAGGGTATTCTACCACTACACAGGAGCGGTCTGTGTAGGTAAGAGTGGTGGGGTGAGATGACAGATGGCGCTGAGAGAAAATTAATTATTTATTTAATTGTCCCTCGTCATCATCTGTCTAATCCCCCCCACCTTGACCCACCGCTCTTACATGCACGGGCCACTTCTGCCACTACAAATCCTTTGCTAGACAGCACACTCTCACATCTGCACCATGATGGTGCAAAGCTGTACAAC
Organism: Lissotriton helveticus; assembly: GCF_964261635.1. Classification (NCBI taxonomy): domain Eukaryota; kingdom Metazoa; phylum Chordata; class Amphibia; order Caudata; family Salamandridae; genus Lissotriton; species Lissotriton helveticus. Next base: position 307,941,001 of record NC_136070.1, read on the forward strand.
ACACAAGGCAGCCTGTTTGTGTGCCAGCAAAGGGGATGGCACTAGCAGCGTAACAATTGTAGCCGATGTGCTGTGTTTTCCACTTTGTGCAATGCAGCACAAAAAATTGGTTGCTGTGTTGCATGAAACATTAGTTAATCTTGCCCCTTGAATTTATATTTAAGACATTGAAATTAAACCACGGTGTATTTGACTCTTTCACAATAACATGAAGAATTTAAGCCGCACGTATGATCAGTTCTTAAGAGGGTTTGCTGAAATACAAGCAGTAGAGGTTGGCACAGGTAAGAGCGGTGGTCATGGGTGGGGTCCGGGCTGGGTCGGGGAAGTCAACAGACAGCAGGATAAATAACATTAAATATTTTTTTTTAAAAACACTTACCTTGCCCTCACCGCATCACCGAATTGGCGATGCGGCGAGCACAAGGTAAGTGCTTTTTATTTATTTTTTATTTAATATTACTTATCTTGTCGTTCATCGACTTCCCCAACACCAACCCCACCCTGCCCCCGCCCCCCATCACCCCACCCCACTTCCTCATCGCTTTTACCTTTGCCAGCCGCCACTGAGTAGAATGCACAATATTCAAGTGCATTATAATTGCCTATCTTGTGCAAACTACAAATTCAAACTGAATAATATCAATAGACATAATTAGTGATACTGCATCTCTGACTCAAAATGAAGCCAGAGTGCAAGGGGGAAGAAATTACGATTTATTTATAACAAGCAGAGGCATGGAAAACCCAAGTAATTTGCTTTGTGGTATTTGCTTGAAATTCTGCAAAAAATCATGAAATTAGGTGAAATGTAAGTCATTTAGCACAAAAAAGTGCAAAAAATACTAGTGTCACGAACAACAGCCATCTTGCATTCTGGAAATTCACATTGCTCCAGGGCAATTTTTTAAGGTCATGTGAGGTAATGGCATAATTTTGGGTATTTTGCCTCAAAAAGGTCACGCAAAATTCACAAAAATGAAACCAGTTTATACAAACATGACAGAAATATCACCTGGATTTACCAAGAAAAAAATAGAATCTATTAAGAAGCATTGTAGAGATACACTATTACTATTTTATTCTGATTTGTAATTTAATTTTATAGCACTCGGAAGAGATGATATAAGTATTAATTTTGCCTTTTTGTGGATGCAATATTTCTTTAGGTTAGTATATATACCAGTGAAAGCAGCAGACATAAAGAGGTTTTCACTCATGGTATGGCACGATTCATTCCCAAACAGCCATGAAACCACACTCAAAGTACTTTTCCTATACAGATATGAACTTCTTGACTTAGGTTGCCAATATTGAAATTGTAACCCACAGAATGAGATTTGCGTGAGTCAGCATACACTCCATTAAGTTGAAAAATGTTGTCTACAATTAGATGTTTCTGTTTGACTACGTGGGAAATTCAACAATAGAAAGATTCTGGGATTCAAAAAGGTCTCACATGTCGAACATGAAAGAAAAGGGAGAGGAAAGAGGAGCACAACGAAAAGGGAACGGAAGGTGGCTGGTCATGCAAGTCTATTAAGAATTCAGTATTATGCAGGGTTCACAAAGGTTTCATAGGTATTTTACTCTCCTGTAAACACTTCTAAATGCAAGCTTTAAACAGTGGTATACATTTGTTTACAGGGTGTGAAAAGGAAAGGAATAATTCCCAGGTTTTATGAGGGGTTGGGTGCTAAAAGAGATTTCCTTAAAGAATAATTTATTTTCCATATGCAATAAAAATAAATCAATGTAAGTGCCCTATGCTGCCTAACCTTAAATGGCCAGATTTGTAATGGTTGGGTAAAATGTTTTGATGCTCATAAAAATTCACAAGTATAAGAGAAAAGTAGACTCACTGATTTGCTGGCTTCTTTATGATTTCGGTCCACATATCAAATCCCATTAACGGCCACCAGAAAATGATTTGGACGGGGTTGTCGCTGCAAACATTAATCCGATAAGCAGGCTCCACCTTGCTTTAAGTTGTTGTGCTTGTGCAGTACGTTATGCCATAGGTATTTCAAATGGTTTTATCAAGAATGGCAGGTTATCCGGAAGCTACATGTCTGTGGGTGATGATGCCCTGTTCACATAAGTGAGTTGTCTAGGTACTACAAACATTGGCAGCCTCTATTGAGAACAATGTGCCTACATACTGGGAGCAATTGAATGTTGAATCTTCTGAATATCCCACGAGGAAGACTACAACAGGTCATATGAGAATGTATTGTTAACATTTATGAATGCTGACAAGGGACTTAGATCACTGTATGATGCATGGAACCATGCAGATGGGATTCAAATGGGCCAGTTATTCATTCAAGCTTCGATGGTAGTTGCAATCCTTATTTCCCTGCAAACTCCTGTTCTCACCGTGTTGTGATTCATCTGGGGCAGTACCCACAAATGTTTATGAGCTGTAAAAGAGAGTGGAATAGTTGGTGATCTGCTCTTCTTATTAAGCAATGTTCACCAGATCTAGTTATTAGCAGCAGTTTATTAAACAAATAGAGTGGGCATGCACATTTGTTTACCAGTCAACCAAGGTTTAACATGTGATGGCACTCTATTAGAAACGAATTTTCCAGAAGTAAAGAAGTTGTGGTATTTTAGAGTCAGTAAAATATATTTCAAATCAGCCAACACATATCAGAACATTTTCAATACGTCTTAAAGGTATCTTGATTTAAATAGTTTCCAAAAGAAAGCAGCACAAACATAAATTCATTTTACAATCAATACGTCTGAAATTGACAGGCAATCACCTGCTGCTTTTCATAAAGAAGATCACCAATTCTACCAGTTGACCTCAATTTTATATATGAAGTACAATGCTTTTCTTTAAGGCTACAGCAGCTGGCATTAGTTTTTGGAATTAATGGTCAGAATGTAGCTTGTTTCTATCTTCAAATGTTTGGTGTCTTCTCAATCGTAGCTTTTGAAGCACTTCCCATTGTTTCCCATTGTGCCTCATTCACCAAAGCAGACATATTAATTGTAAGCATTTGGTTCTTATAGCCAGACTGAAGAATTTCTTTACTTGTCAGGAGCAGCACTAAAAAAGATTTAAATGATAAACAAAGTAGGCTTGAAATGACACATTGTATTCAATTCTCTCACACAATACAGTGTGTTGATTTCTAAAATATCCCTGCATCCAGCTATGATTTTGACATGCTTCCACTTTCTGACATATTTCCTGTGTAAGGAAACATTGTGACCAGTGAATTAATCTTTGGAGAGTAGGAAATACCCTGAATAGACCCATGCGCAGGAACGTAATTTCCAAGATCAGATTGTATGTGCACTAGAATAAAAATTGAGCTCAGTGAAGTTATTCATTGTAAAACTGGCTGGAACCATAGACATACTTTTTCCCTTTTTCTCCTCTCACAAAGGGGCAGTGTTTAGAGAAACTGGGGGTAGCTGCATACACTGAAGTTAGTGCTGACCGTATGCACTGAAAGTTTCTAAACCCTTACTTCCTCTGCATAGTCCATCATATCTCTATAGGTACATTAATGAGCAGCATAGAAAAGCAGTGCCCCTGTTTTAAAACTAAGGCTATCAAATTGTTGGTTGCCCTACCCTCCCCTTAAAAAATTTCGCCAACGTTCTCTTTTCAATAACATGTTTCGGCACTTTCTGTGAGCTAAAACATCCATCTCAAGCCAATGTGCTCCAGGGTTAGTTGCATCCTTTACTGTACCCAATGCACTTTACAGAAAGCAATGAAGGGGTGACAGCTTTGATAGCAAAGAAGTTCTCGATTTCAACTCAACCTTTTGGTTTTTGACATTTTCTTGTTCATGTGTTTAACACAGAGACATTACACGTTTGCCTTTTGGTTGAAAAAGTACATTTAACAACAATCAATGGTTTTTACTCATGTTTCAACTTTACAGTAGTCTGACCAACGGAAAAAAGAGCAGAAGTTCAATTTTGTCAGTGCCAAAGGTCAGTACACGGTCATAGGTCACTAGGTCAAGTGCTGATACTCCATGTACAGAAATGCTACATATAGGAAGCTTCATCTCACAGCCACCCCCGTCCCATGCTGCAGAGCTGTTAGCAGATGAGTGGAGAGTAAGGAGTGTGGAGCGCGCACAAGTTGAAAAGATGTATTGGTTGAGTTTTGCACAAGCGCGCTCCAACATTCTACACTCTCCCAATCGAGAACATCAGCCTTGTAGCACAGACACTGGAATAGCACAGAAGGATACACACCAGCCTTTGTTCACGCGGAATTTGTATGGCGCCAGTTCAATTCTTAGAGGCAGAAGGCGATTTACAGCAAATCTGTGAACAAACAAAAACACCAAGTCCCAAAAATAGTAGCGCCGAATGTTTGTATCTAACTGGCAGTGTGCTGAATATCATTTTGCTATTTTTGGAAAATATTATCAATTGAGCCATGTGCAAATGTATTTCTGCTTTGTGCTTGGCATTGTTTATCCATTATAATATAGGCTTACAATCTGCAATGTCTGTCTTCTGGGATTTGCCATGTTATGTACATTGTTAATTTGAAAATCTCATTCTACACTATGCCTTTTTGATATACTCAGTAAAGACTCATTTTATTACTTGGTTTCCTCAAACACATTTATTGAAATACAGAACACTGCCTCGAGTGCCAAACATAAGAATGTTTTTTTTTATTGCGATTTTTCCTGAAAGTCATATTACACGAGTACTGAATTTTTTGTGTATCCCATAATTTGTCTCTCGCCTCCAGGTTCGACATTCGAAGGTGGTCCAAACTTCAGTTGATATTATTATGCAATGCACATATTGCTTTCACTCCCATACAACAATCTCTATATTTTATGTATATGTTTATGCTCAGTGGAATAAAATACTCATTATTCGGGCTGCTGAGAATATACAACTTTAAATTCCTACCTACTGCCTTCATGTAGGAACAAAACCTCAAAGAAAAAACGACTATTCAAATCAGTAAGTTTCCTAGTGACATGTACAGTCCCAATGTCAATAGATTTCTACTACTTCATCTCTGTGTTTGGCGTTGCTTTCAGACCTGGATGGTATTTTTTATGACTGCAATGACAAAACGGCGCAATTGAATATTTTATTATTAAAGAAAACGTTTTATAGAAAGATAATTTCCAGTTTTAGCTCACTGTGATACCCACAAAAGGAGACCATAGATTTACTTGAAATGGAAGAAATCTGCAGCTCTGACATCTTGATAAAAAGTGACCAATTACTACCACTTTTTGTTATGATTTGCCATTTCTTTTCAATTGAAAAATACGTTATGTGACTACAAGAACAATTTTATTTCTCTAGGAACGGCTTTAACAAAATAAATCCATAAATTTAATTTTTCTGTTTCTCAAGTATACATAAATATCTCCAAAAGTTGTGAGGTGTTATCTGCAAACCAAAATACTATTCGCCACATTCCAAGTATTCAGGAAGTTAAGAGACAACTTACTTATCATGCAGCTGTTACATTGTATCATCAATATCTGTCACTGCTTCCCAAATAAGCTTATTATGAGTAGTAATTTTTATTACACAATATCACAATTACATTACTCTTCAGCTACATAAATATTCTTGAATACCTGGATGTCGTCTGTCCAGACAACGGTCAATGTACAAAGTTAGTGTTGGTGTATCCAGTCTGTGTATATTGATAAGATAGAGTTGTTCTCTTAAAACTAGAAATAGTAGCCAGACTAAGCAAAGGTGTGATATCATGAGCATACTTCTATCTCCTTGAGGTGAAGAATATTCCCCGCTTTTCAAAGCAGAGGTCTACATGGCAATCCTTGATCAGGAGACATCTACTTCCACTTCACCATAAACAAAACTTATTACTAGTGTCTACTTCATAAAATGACATAGAAAATAAGGATATATACAAAACAAGGGCATAACAAAACAATGAAGCTGGGAAACTACAACAGGAAATAGTAGGTCTTGCAGTAGGACCTTAAGAAGACCGAGGTTGATTATGGGTGTCTGGTCATGTTGAGCTGAGGTTTACACAGTTTTCGCTTGCCTGGCACTCTCATCATCAGTTCATGTGTCTTTGATCTGGGAATTACCCGAGAAGCCACATATCCTCTGAACCTCTATACAATCTCTTGATCTCTAATCAGGATGCTTGGACTGAAGAGCCTGCCAACATTTCTTCACTTGATTAAGTACTCAAAATAATTTGTACCTATAATGACTATACTTAGAGTGCTGGATTTAGATATTCATAAGAAATGTTCTGTTGTAGCCACTGTCTAATTTATGAACATTTTGACAAACAGTATCTATTTTAAACAAATGCCTCAAGTAAAAACCAATAAACCATAGCAAAATTGCTTGTGTGTGAGATGATGACGGGCACCCTGTGTGGTACCGTTGAAACATACATCCTCACCACCATTTGTTTTGACATTGAATAAATAAATACATGTAATCAGTTGTTAGAACAGTACTAAACATCTTCCTGCACAAAAACAATCTTCTGATGCTTTTTCCTCTTTCCAAGTGTGCTGTGGATTGCAGGACATTAAGGAAAAAACAAACTATTTCTCCTCGTTGTGCCTCTCCTGGGAAGGCATAGCATTTTAATGCATTCCCAGGTTTACCAGTGCTGTTAAATCTGGGAATGTACCAAAATCAATGGGTAGATGCCTGAGAACATACACGCTCCACCCATGGAACGCCTTCCCAGGGTAGAGTAATGCAAGGCAGCAACTTGTTCTGCCATTTATTACTCCAGATATATCAAGCAGCACAGGGCCACTCAGGGGACCTTGCATTGCTTGGTAAATCTGATTTTATTAGTGCATTGGCATGCGACACGTATCGTGATGTAAGGGCAATAACATACTATAATAAATCTGTCCCAAAGTTTCTTGATTGTTAAGCACTTAAGTCAAGAATACAGAGCTAAATGTCATGGGGCCACATTTATGAGGAACTGGCGCAGGTCAGCATCACAAGTCTTCTTGCTATGCTGCCCTACACCAATATGGAAGGGCAGGAAAGCACGGTATTTGTGAAATTCGGTGCATTCCTGTCCTTTGCCTCTGCGCTTGTGTACAATTTGCTACCCAATGCCTACATAGGCACCCTTGCACCATATTGCAACGGTGTCTCTGTTGCAGACAGGATTGTTTTTATACAGGAAGGGCGCACCTGCCTGTACAAAAGTAATCTAGAGAGGCCTTTTCCTCTTTCTGCAGCACACATGGAAAGAGGAAAAATCAAGGCAAAATAAAAATATTTCTCCTTGTAATACCTGGTCTGGGGAGACATAAGGTTTTGGAGCTTCCCAGGTTTACATGAGTAAGTGAATCTTAGGCAGCGTTAAAATCCATAGATGTTGCATGGTAAAATACATTGCAACACCCATGGCACGTCTCTTTGACACAGAGTAAGGCAAGGCAGTGACCTGCCCTACTTTGTCTTCATATCTTTGAGGCCATACAAAGGCACACAGGGTAGCTTTGCATCGCCTTATACATATGATTGAGAGGTTTGTGCCACCGGAGCATTTAAAAAATGACACTTTGTCGGCCAAGACTCTCACATATTAGCCCTATGGTTTTCACATGTATACCTTTTCATAACTGAATGTCACAATCATTCAGTGGTCTTCAACTGTGTGTGTGCATATGTGTTAAAATGCTGGAAAGAGTTGTGTTGTCAATCAAAAGCTTTACACTCTCCACAAATAAAGTGGGCACGGCATGGAATGTTTTTAAAAGGTTTTTAATTGTAATCTCCACCCTCAAGATACAAGATTAACAGAACGGGCAAAATACTGTAATTCTTGCACATCTTCCAAGAATAGAAATCAGATGTCTTTGAGAAACTAAATTTATGCTTTTGTAGCAGAAGGTTTGCCACATTGATAGCTATAGATCACTTGTTGTTCATTCTTTTACTGTTTAGTTTTGGGCTTGGAACATTATAATTTGTTCTTGTTTGAATAAGGAGTTTTGGCTTCAAGGTGACTCACAATACCTCCCCTGAAACCCACAATTAATCAGGACTCAATCTCCGATAGTTTTGTAATGCCTTCATGTTCAGATGCACTACAGAGACAGTACTTGCACATCATGGGGGACAAGGAATGTAATCACCAGATCTCTTTTATCTCCAAGAAGGCTGCAAGTCTACGACTAAACCTGAACCTTATCACCCAGCATATACCTAGCATCCAGCTGCGTTACAATGATGAGTCTGCAGAATGTACTCCACTTCTAAAAACTACATACCAATCTTTGATCTCAAAGACTTATACTTCTACATCCACATAAACAAACCTATTTATTACTGGTACCTAAGATTAGCTATAAATGAAAACATTACCCACGCAAAGTCTTACACTTTGGAGGTCTTACAGTCCTGAGAATATTTTCCAAATATCTTGCAGTAGTGGCAGCTCGCCTACATCACATTTAATTTCATGTCATTTTATTCCTGGATGACTTACTGACAATAAGGGCAAGCCATGCTACACACCCCCCGAACATCGAAAAACAAGAAACAGCCAAAATAAAGCTGATATTGCTCAACTGCAGATCTATGAAAAAGCACAAACAGGAGATACATGATCTGCTCACAGAGGAGGGCCCTGACGTCCTTTTTCTGACTGAAACTTGGTTAGATGACACGTCGGCGCCCGAAACCCTTGAAGCTATTCCCCCAGGCTACAGTCTGCTCAGAATTGACAGAATTCGCCAGAGAGGTGGGGGGTTAGCACTGATATATAAGGGAGACTTACAATGTACTTTAGAGAAAGCCACCCTATCTAACAGTGAATGTGGTTTTTTCACGATAAAAGTTTGCCCTAAAAATACCATCAATGGATTCCTTATATATCGTCCTCCCGGGGGGGCCACACAGTTCTGTGACCATCTGACAGAACTGATAACTCAACCTGCACTCCGTTATAAAAAATTACTCGTTTTGGGTGACTTAAACCTCCATTTTGAAGACAATGACTGTGGGGAGGCACAGGCGGTGGTTGAAGTTCTGAAAGCTCTAATGCTCAACTTACAATCATTGTCCCCATCGCATCAATTAGGGCATCTCTTGGACCCTGTTTTTGCTAATTGGGATGGTATTAAGGTCTCCACTCCGATTAGAATCACTTGGTCTGACCATTACATTATTCCCTTTGTGGTAAATGGTACTCCTCAGGAAATCAGGAATACTAAGCCCATCTCCCACAAACGCAGAAATTGGAAAAACTTTAGCCTAGATTCTTTTAATCTTGCCCTGCTAAAGGAACCCCCTCCCCGTGGTGACACCCTTCTAGAAGCATGGCATGACTATGAGAGTTGGATGTCCAAAGCCCTGGATACAGTAGCGCCTTGGACACTGAAACTCCCCGTAAGAAATACTAAAACCGCTCCTTGGTTCTCCAATGAGCTCAAGGAGAGCAAAGCGAAATGTAAAAAGCTTGAACGCTCGTGGAGAAAAAACTATGATTCAGAAAGCAAGCTTAATTACAGAGCAGAACAAAAAAAATATCATAAACTCTTGAGAGCTACTAAAGGCAATTATCTCAGGGAAAGAATAGAACTGGCAGACAACCCCACCAAAGAACTCTTCTCGGTATATAAAGAACTTACGGTACCCACTAGACTAGAGGCCCAGGACATCTACTCCAATGAGCTATGTGACTCTATTGCAGACTACTTTGTAAGCAAAGTTGAAAAAATACACACCACCTTTACGAGTGGCACTGAGCCACCGTCTGATCACAGTGCAACAGTGGATATTTCAGATAATAAACCTTGCCTGTCGTGTTTTAAAGTCCCTGACAGACAAGACCTGCTTAGCATCGCTAATAGCATTCAGTCCGGCTCACCCATGGATGTCATCCCTCCAAAACGTTGTAAGGGAATTTTAGAGAGCACTATTGATCATATTGGTCATATGATAACTCTATCCTTCCAAGAGTGCCATGTGCTGGATGCATGGAAAATGGCCCAAGTCATCCCTTTAAAAAAGAAACCCAATGTATAAATGGCAATATTATTATTATTATTATTGCTTCAAACACACCTAATAAATGATACTACTCGTAAACAGATTGGACTTCACTATGCCAGATAATTTAATGTGGGGCCATAGCACACCCAAGGTATTCAGGCAGCTACACTCAGTGCTTTCACAGGGAAAGCTTACCCCGCAGTGAGAAAGTGATGACATTTCAGGGGCTGCTATCCTTTTACCGGTGTACAGTCATAATATCGAGTCTTTTATTTCGACTGGACAGAATATCGAGTAAAAAATATAGAATGGACATAATATCGACTAGACATAATATAGACAACAAAAATATCGACTAGAGAAAATTAATATCGAATAGAATGGACATAATATCGAATCAAAAATATAGAATGGACATAATATCGACTAGACATAATATAGACAACAAAAATATCGAATTTAAGGTAAGTTAATAATAATTTTTATTTTTTGTGTAATATAAGTCTGTAGCGGGTTGTGGGTTTATAGGGGAATAGGGTGGGAAGTAATTTAATTCTAATTAATTAAATATGTTAATTTATTTATTAATATCTATTTAGAATTAATTGTTAATTAATTATTAATTGGTAATTAATTAAAATATAATTGGTAATTAATTATAATTGATTAATTGATAAATATTTTAATTTTAGTAATTTATTTTCTGTAGCGGGTTGTGGGTTTATAGGGGAATAGGGTGGGAAGTAATTTTATTATAATTAATTAAATATGTTAATTTATGTATTGATATTTATTTAGAATTAATTGTTAATTAATTATTAATTGGTAATTAATTAAAATATAATTGGTAATTAATTATAATTGATTAATTGATATATATTTTAATTTTAGTAATTTATTTTCTGTAGCGGGTTGTGGGTTTATAGGGGAATAGGGTGGGAAGTAATTTAATTATAATTAATTAAATATGTTAATTTATTTATTGATATTTACTTAGAATTAATTGTTAATTAATTATTAATTGGTAATTAATTAAAATATAATTGGTAATTAATTATAATTGATTAATTGATAAATATTTTAATTTTAGTAATTTATTTTCTGTAGCGGGTTGTGTGTTTATAGGGGAATAGGGTGGGAAGTAATTTAATTATAATTTATTAAATATGTTAATTTATTTATTGATATTTATTTTGAATTTATTGTTAATTAATTATTAATTGGTAATTAATTAAAATATAATTGGTAATTGAAAATAATTTATTAATTTTTAAATTGTAAATTAATTTATTGTTAATAGGTAATTAATTAGTATGAGTAGGCAATTTTTATAATTAAATAATTTTTTTTTGTATTTATAAATAAATATTTAATATTTTTATACACTTTTTTAATATTTTAATTATTTGTAATTGGTATTACTATTTATGTTATTTCTATATATTTGTGAAGTATTTACTTTCCCTACTATTGCACTCTCTGAAGTTGGAATAGTAATTTTAACCCCTACGCTATCCAACACTTTCCCTACTGTTGCACCCACTGGAGTGGGTATGCAACGTTTACAACGCTACTTTTACTATGCATTACCATTACAACAAAACTTTTAAATTGCACAAACTTTTACAACGCATACATTTACAAAGCATGTTTTTAAAACGCAGATACCGTTACAACGCATACTATTACAATGTAAGTATTAGTAAGTATATAATTATTTTAAAAAGGTTATATGTTTGGGATTTTGGGTAAAGGGGTATTTTTAGGGTTCAGGGTCAGTTTTCAGTTTTTGGGTAAAGGGGTATTTTTAGGGTTCAGGGTCAGTTTTCAGTTTTTGGGTAAAGGGGTATTTTGAGGGTTCAGGGTCAGTTTTCAGTTTTTGGGTAAAGGGGTATTTTTAGGGTTCAGGGTTACTTTTTAGTTTTTGGGTAAAGGGGTATTTTTAGGGTTCAGGGTCAGTTTTCAGTTTATGGGTAAAGGGGTATTTTTAGGGTTCAGGGTCAGTTTTCAGTTTTTGGGTAAAGGGGTATTTTTAGGGTTCAGGGTCAGTTTACAGTTTTTGGGTAAAGGGGTATTTTTAGAGTTCAGGGTCAGTTTTCAGTTTTTGGGTAAAGGGGTATTTTTAGGGTTCAGGGTCAGTTTTCAGCTTTTGGGTAAAGGGGTATTTTTAGAGTTCAGGGTCAGTTTTCAGTTTTTGGGTAAAGGGGTATTTTTAGGGTTCAGGGTCAGTTTTCAGTTTTTGGGGTAAAGGGGTATTTTAAGGGTTCAGGGTCAGTTTTCAGTTTTGGGGTAATGGGGTATTTTTAGGGTTCAGGGTCAGTTTTCAGTTTATGGGTAAAGGGGTATTTTTAGGGTTCAGGGTCAGTTTTCAGTTTTTGGGTAAAGGGGTATTTTTAGGGTTCAGGGTCAGTTTTCAGTTTTTGGGTAAAGGGGTATTTTTAGAGTTCTGGGTCAGTTTTCAGTTTTTGGGTAAAGGGATATTTTTAGGGTTCAGGGTCAGTTTTCAGTTTTTGGGGTAAAGGGGTATTTTAAGGGTTCAGGGTCAGTTTTCAGTTTTTGGGTAATGGGGTATTTTTAGGGTTCAGGGTCAGTTTTCAGTTTTTGGGGTAAAGGGGTATTTTTAGGGTTCAGGGTCAGTTTTCAGTTTTTGGGGTAAAGGGGTATTTTTAGGGTTCAGGGTCAGTTTTCAGTTTTTGGGTAAAGGGGTATTTTTAGTGTTCAGGGTCAGTTTTCAGTTTTTGGGGTAAAGGGGTATTTTTAGGGTTCAGGGTCAGTTTTCGGGTAAAGGGGTATTTTTAGTGTTCAGGGTCAGTTTTCAGTTTATGGGTAAAGGGGTATTTTTAGGGTTCAGGGTCAGTTTTGGGTTTTTGGTATACAGGGGTACTTTGTAAAAATAAAGTAAAATTACATTTAAATTAAATTTATTTAATAAAATTAAATTATATTAAATTATATTATAATATTTTTTATTAATTTATATTCAAAAAATTATTATATACTTACCAATACTTACGTTGTAATGGTATGCGTTGTAAAGGTATATGCATTGTAAAATCTTGCGTTGTAAATGTATGCGTTGTAAAAGTTTTTGCGTTGTAAAAGTTTTGTTGTAATGGTAGGCATTGTAAAAGTATGCGTTGTAACGTCATACATCCCTGGAGTGGGAATAGTAATTTTAACCTCTACGCTATCCAGCGCTTTCCCTACTGTTGCACCCACTGGAGTGGGAGTAGTAAATTTGACCTCTACGCTATCCAACACTTTTGCTAATGTTGAACTCACTATAGTTGTAACAATAAATTTTAAACATTTTCTAAAATGTTATATATGTTTATTTAATAATATGTTTATATATATATATATATATATATATATATATATATATATATATATATATGTGTGTGTGTAATTTTTGGTGATATAATTTTTTTAATTATATAAATTATTTATTAAAATTACATTTTTTTATTAATTATTTCTAAGTTTATATTAAATATATTTATTACTATATTAGTTTTAACTTAATTTTAAGACTTTTAAAAAAATCGATATTTTGACAGTCTATATTTTTGTAAGTCGATATTTTGGAGTCGATATTTTGGTACTTACCTGTTTGAAGATAGGGAGTCGATATTTTGTCAATCGATATTTTTGACTCGATATTTGTGTATCTCGATATTTGTGTCGTCGATATTATGTCAGTGATCCCCTTTTACCAGACTTCTTCTGGTGTTGTCCTAAATGAAAGGTTACATATGTGTTCTTTAAAGGTTTGCTTCTGCAGACAATGCTTATAAGAGACTGGGGACAAGAATTATCTAGTGAAGGTGGAGCCCAGTGATCAGCACAAGCTTCAATTTAAAACAAGAACTTGTTACTGGGCAGATAATATCTCGAGCCTGCGATCACTATCAACACAGCCACATTGCTAACAGATTAGGGGCCTCAAATGGCCAATGTCATTATTCAGGGTCAGTGGTCTCTGCAAGAACACCTGCTCAACATCAGTGCCTAGCAGTTCCTAGCAGTACTTTTTAAAGCAGACATTAAAAACAATGTGGTCGAGCAGGCAACATTACCACAATGTATTACATACAGAAATAAGGGGGCTCATACTCTCCACAACTGTCCTTGCTTGCCACAGCAATTTGTTATCGAGCCCCGTCATCAAAAACACTAACTAGTGGAGCATGTCACAGGAGCTGTAAACAACTTCGCTGATGTTCTCAGCAGGACTCATCAAAACTCATTAATGGAAAATGGACTCACAAAATGTCAGCCAATAATTCCACTGTTGGTGGAGCCCAACAACTGAGTTGTTTGCAACCTACACAAACACAAAATGCCAAAGTTGTGTCTCCAGGTTCCCATACCCACGTTTGCTGAGCAATGGCACTGCTACTTCCTATGCTGCCTCTTCTTCCTTATATGGTGTGGAAAATGCAACGGGCACCAATTTCACTAACCCTCATTCCTCACACATGGGTCAATCAACCATCACAGGGTGTAAGGTACAGCTGCAAACAGAAAATGTTAATTACATGTACCAATTGCTTTTCAGGCTCTAGTGCTGTATATTCCTATGCACCCTATTCTCGCCGCATGCCAGCATGAGAAAATATATATGACACATATATTTTCATATGTCATTTTTTAATTATATGTCTCTTCCACAGTAGAGTGACTTTCTAATGCTTTGCATCTTTTCTAGACCTGGACGGAGATCTATGCTCCGTTTGCAGAGTTTTCCGTACTCCACGCTCCGCAGAGTCCTCAGAGTTCTTACGTGGAGCGTTGTTTTTTCCTTGCTCACCAACGTCAAGTTGGCGAGTGAGGAAAATCCACCTCCCAGCAAGATTTCTCAATGCGGGCGTTCAGATTTCTCAATGCGTGCGTTCGCGGATGGTTACGACCACTCGCATTGAGAAACCTTTTGTTCAGGTTCAGAAAGCTGCAGCTCGGGTGGAAAATCTACTTGAGCAGCAAGCAAAAAAGCAGTGCCCTCGCGGAACTCTGCGACCTCCACCCAGGCCTTATCTTTACATGTAATTATTTGTGTCTTTACAGATACATGAACCCTTGGGCAAAAATACAATCCAAAACAGAGTTTGTGCCCCACTGCATTGTGGGTTTCAGGGGAGGTATCAGAAGTCATTTTGAACCAAATTCCTTCTCTGAAGGAACACATACATCTTCTAAAGTTTTAAGCCCAACACTAGATGGTAGGAACATGCAAAGCATATGAAACTACAGCAAAACATCCTAAAAACTGATTGCTTCAGGTACGTAAAGTTTTCCATCTGCTCAATGTATATCACTTCAGACCAATTCATATTCTATCAATTCACCATTCCAGAAGAGAAACTACATTTTATTTGCAACAAAAAGAGATACATACTCCCTATGTACTTTTGCAGTTTCAGCTTACATTGTCCTGAAGGTGATGCAATTTAGATCAGACTACTTCTTTCAAGCATGCTATTGGTCAAGAATAGCCCTCATTCAAGACCACCTCTTCTCTTTCCTTAACATGCAATATTGACCTCTCTTTTGCAGTCTGCAGTCATGAATCGATGTTTCTGAATTATGTCATATGAGCAATTATATGAAATGTAAAATGGAATGTATACAGCAGTTTCAGAATAAAATATAAATGGGTGTTGGAATTCTAATTCCCAGAAGCATTGTGAGAAGTGATGAGGAGATAAGGGTATAGGAAATCATGTGTAACATCAGTTTGAAACAGTATATTGGAAAGCAGTACAAGACAATGTGGGGCCAAAAAAGGTGGGGATTCTTGCATTTATCAGCTATGAACAGTTTTTCCTGATCAGTATTTGCAACCCTATTTGGGGGTCACATTATAAAAGTGTAGCATATCAGTTAAAATTTTTACGTATCGCTCATTTGTGATACAGTAAAACATACCCTCTCAGTAAACAGCCAGAACACCTTTACTAGTTCACAGCACCGCTTCAGTTGCAAAGTCTCCTTCTCTATCCAAATATCCCTCATCAATCTCATCCTGTTATATTTTACATTTAAATGCCCATGAACACAAGGTTCAGAATTCCTCAATATGTCTATTCCTATAGTTTTTACGAATTGCTCCAAATCCCACTTGCAGATCTTGCGGTGAGTGATAACCATTAGTGATACCTTCTGGCAAATAATCAATACATTTACAGCAATAGATTTGAACCTCATAAAACCAATCCACCCAAATCTATCTGCAGAAACACAGAGGAAACATGATTGGTGTCTCAATTTAAACATTATGGAACCAGAATATATATAGCAATTCTTTTTTATTATATCTACCTTCCCAAGAATAAGAGTTGCATATTAGACCAGAACTCTGTTATTCCAAAAGCATGCCCACATTTTATCATACTGCATCTTTCCAATTTTTTGATATTTTAATTCATCAATATTTGTTATGCAGTTTAGCTGCCTTTAAATGTCAGTAAGCTTTGAAAACAAAATGAGTTTAATGTGTTAATGAGTTTTTGTGTTGAGGGACAGGCACTCTTGAAACTTTTACAGAATCTACTGTATGTCGCCTTCCAACACCATTTTATGAAATTTGTTATTGAAATGAATTCCCTTGATATTATTTTGATCTAGGAGTCCAGAGAAAAAATGGTCAAAACAGGCAACTTTAAAAAGCAATGACATTTAAACATTCATATGCAAATATAATTAAGTGGTTAATATAAAGTCTGCATTAAAGTAGAAACAGATACCAGTAAATCAATATGCTTTAAGGTTGTGATAAAAAGGGAAATCTATCCTAAGAAAAGTTTGATTTAACTCCAACAGAAAGCAGACCTGTGGTCTGTGCACATTTCTAGGATGCCTGCAGAATATCAACAAGTTCACAGAAATCTTAGCTGCCTGTTTTTCCTTTGATACAACCTGACTGATTCACAGTAATAACCATATTCATATCCCTACTACTTGTGTCCAAAAATCAAAGTAAACATATATTTTTCAGCATTCATACGAGAATTGTTTATGAGATTAAGGGAAAGTTTTGTCACTGATGCCTCAAAGTTTGAGTAAGCTGCTTTTTCTCACTGATATTCCTTTGCACAGCTTTCAGTAGCTGCTTAATTTGGGTAAAGCACAGCTTGGAAAATTCCACTGGAAATTAATTAATACAGAGCATCCGTCCACACTTTATATTGTTAATGCTTCAGTTTCTATATTTTTAAACACTTTACACATAAAATATATATCTTCTTTTATTATTATTATTATTAGTTACATTTCTGAAGTACACAGCTACTCCAAAGAGTATCCTGGCACCAGGCGACAGATAACCCGCTATACCCCAAACTGTAAGAGCTACAAAACCTCTACTCAAGCTACAACAAAAAGCCAGGTTTTAAGAAGCTTTCAAAACCAAGGTTCACTGTCAGTCTTAGGAAGCTGCAGAGGAAGAGGGCTCCAAGCTATGGCTCCCATGAAAGAGAAGTAGAAATCTCCCCTCTTTTTGTACTTAATTTTTAGGATGAGTTACAGCCCTGCGTCGTCACAGCAAAAGGCCCTTGAGGTGCAATGGTGTATGAGTCCGTTTGATAAATATCTAGGGCAGAGTTTTAGAAATTGGGATGTTGGTTGACTGGGGTATGAACCACAAAATTCACTTAATTAACCTGTGCTTTTCACTGGGTAGCTTGGCACAAAAAGCAGTCAGGCTTAACTAAGAGGCAATGCGTATAGAATTTATGTAATGCACAAACAATAATAAAGTGAAAACACAAGATAAAACCCAAATCAATTTAGAAAAATAGAGTAACCTTTAATAAACTATTTGACACCCACATGACAAAATCAAATCAGTAAAACTGGAGTTATATATTTTTTAAGTTTTTAGGAAACACTAGTGCCTAAAAGATCAAAGCAGCAACTGAGGACACCTAGTTGTGTGAGACTGTGTCAAAGTAAAAAAATATGGCCGACCACAATGGAGCATGGTTCGGACATAAAATGTGGATTGGAAGTGGTAAGCATTTACTTTCAGACTTTGAAAACTTCTTGAGAAAAATGTACAGAGAAGTAAAAGTTCAGTGGGACAAGGGTGCAAGGGGTGTCCGAGAAGGGAGAGTCATCGTTGGATGGCCTTGGGTTAACAGCGTAGGGAGGATGTCTAAGTTCAGACTTAGTCGTCGAGTTAGAAGGTAAACATTTCCAGTGGGATGAGGCAGAGAGCTGCAGTTGAAGACAGTTCCACAGGCTGGATACCCTTTTGGCAATGGACCACTGAAAAGGATTTCCTGCTGCGGAGAAGAACATTCCGGGAGAATCTGCAAAGTCAATCTGACCGGTGATGCACTCCAGGCAGATAGGCAAGCAGGTTGGTCCCATTTTCCTCCTGGCTCTCAGTTCAGTTTTTAGCCCAAAAATATTGAAGTGCCCACTTTTGGATGTTTCTATCTTGGCATGTTTAGCACCACTTCAAGGGCCCAGGGCCAGAGCGGCATCACTTGGAGGGTCAGGAATCACTCAGGCTGGGGCCAGGTGCAGGTTCAAGAAAGAGGAAGCCTTTTGTGTCCCAGTGGCTCAGAGCAGGAAGACAGGTTTGAAAGCCATTGTGAGTCACTCTGGAGGTCCGGAGACAGGTGAAGATCCAGTCTTTGTAACCAGGCAGAAGGTAGCATATCAGCAGGGCAATCAAAGCAGCAATCCAGCAGTGCAGCAGTTCCTCAGAACAGCAATCCAGCAGAATGGCCGTCCTTCAGCAGCACAGCAGTAAGCATGGGCGTAAAATCCGTTCTGCTCGCGGATTTTGCGGATTTTCGGCAAATTCGCAATCCGCGAACTCTCGCGAACTTGCCGAAAATTCGTAAAATCCGTGCGAAGCGGATTTTTTGCTTGGTCGCACTTGCCAACTAGAATACTATACAATTTCGCGGGAGTAAACACTTGCGAACACGTAGATGCGGCAGGCAGCGACAATCTCGCAATTGCGAGATTGCAAAATTTGCAATTTCGCACAAGAAATCCACCAGCAGACAGCATAAACCTTGAAAATTATGATTTTTATCAGAATAACTCCTCAGGTTGACATTTGCCTGCACTTTTTCTTTGCAAGGAGTCCATTTTGGGGGAGGGGTGGGAGGAAGGAAGTGCCCCACAGTCTCCAACTTCCTGTTCCTGTGCAGCAGGCTCCTCCCAGTGCTTTCTTCATGTGCTGGTCACTTTGATTTGGATCTTGACCTGGAAGGGTTACTTTTTGTGGATGCTGCTGGATATTTGGATTTTTGCAAAACTGAAAGCACTCAGCAGGTGCAAAAGTTCAATCTTATCATTAGTAACCTTTCCCTGTAGTGCTTCCTGAGGGGCCCCTTCAGAGTTCATTTGCCTACTTGCAACTATTCTATGACCCTGCTCTGACCCTCACAGCAGGCTCAGAGAATAGCTACAAGTATACAACAAAGGTCCTGTTAAAAAAATTACACTGCAACAGAAAGCAATTACAGACAAAACTGAAAGCACTCAGCAGGTGCAAAAGTTCAATCTTATCATTAGTAACCATTCCCTGTAGTGCTTCCTGAGGGGCCCCTTCAGAGTTCAGTTGCCTACTTGCAACTATTCTATGACCCTGCTCTGACCGTCACAGCAGGCTCAGAGAATAGCTACAAGTAGGCCACAAAGGTCCTGTGAAAAAAAATTGCACTGCAACAGAAAGCAAATTACAGATAAGGAAGCAGGTGCCAGCCAGACTGGAAGTTTAAATTCAGTGACACATTAATCAACCCCAAATTAATTCATGTCAGTTGAAGCAGGGCAGGTGTGCTTGCTTTTTTTCACCCCCATAATCTACAGTGATAAACCAACCAGAGGGTGGCAGTGATGTACCAGAGGGTGGCATGGGTGTACCAGAGGGTGGCAGTGGTGAAACAGAGGGTGCTGTGAACCTGTGATGATGAACCAGACGTAGAAACAACATAGTCGCGGCCGTTGCGAGCCGACAAGTAAGTTCGCAATTGCGAACTGGTACACAACCCTCGCGAACTGGCAGAAACCCTTGGAACACAAAAAAAAATAATAATCCGCAAATTCGCGAGAGTTTGCGGATTTTGCGGATTGCGAATCCGTAAATACGCAAGTTCGCGGATTGCCAATTCGCAAAATCCGCCCATGCTTACACAGCAGTCCTTCTTGCTGGCAGAGTATTTACAGATCCAGAACTGTACTAAATAGTTGGTGTCTGAGATCCCTTTTTATACCCTGGTTTTGGAAGGTGGGAGAAGCTTTTACATAGTGATTTTGAAGTGCATGGAATTTCCTACCTCCCCTGGCTCGAAGCTGGTTACAGTAACAATGTGAGGTTGTTAGGTCCTTTGTGTGAAGGCAGAACACACGCTATTCAGTTGTAAGAGGGTCTGTGCTAAGCTTCACCCCCCCATCCTGCCAAGAGATGGCCTATTCAGGCACACCTCATCCCTCAATTGTATGACTGAATGTGCGGAATTCTCAAAGTCTAATTGTTAAGTAAACCCAGCCATGTGACACAGACCAGGCTGCAAGCACAATTGGGCTAAGGACAGAAAAATGCCAACTTTCTAAAAGTAAAAAGAAAAAATGATTGATGGAATGCAAAACAAATAAAACATTCACTCCAGTCACATATCAGGGTTTCTTTCCTCACCACATCATTCCAGTTTGTTCCCAGCCATATGCGAATAAGTCTTCACCCTGCTCCCCCTGGGAACAGTCCAGCCCAAACTGCCAGGCCAGGTCCTCCCTGGACCAGAAACAAGCAACCTGAGACTGGGTTTTGGGTATCACCCCTCACCTGTCAGGCTAGCTTTATTCTGGTGCCATAGCAAGCACAGGACCCATGTCTGGGAATGCCCTTCCAACTTAGGGTGACAAATGCGAAAAGAACAAATGATGGACGGAATGTTGAACAAATCAACCATTCAGCCTCAGCCACAGATCTGGTATGGAGTTGTGACTTAGGTGACTGCTGTAGATAGGACTCAGTCTTGCCGGGTCACTTAGTGGACTGACATGAGTTGTGCTAGCTCATAAACATCAGTGTAAATGTGTTTTCCTGCTCAGTGCCTAGAATTGGTACAGCTGTTCCTAGCTACATAAAACAGTGTGGTAATAAAGCAGGCAGTGCCAACAAGAGTAATAAAACAAGCAAAATATAAATACCACTGCCTTCTAAAAAAGAAAAGAAATTCTGTAACCCTTGCACACGTGTTTATGTAAAAACAAAGCATCAGATTGGAACAAAAAAAAAACAGTAAGAATCCTTCTTCAGAAACCATGCCATCAACAGCCGAGACTGCTGCAAGTTCTCCATGTTTACCCGTAATTCATAATCAACAAAGACTTTAGACTTGCCACTGGAGCGTTCTGGGACTTATTTCACTTTAACTGGGCATCGCTAATGCTGGGAGGGCGCAAAGTTCAGCGATTTAACATTTCAGGAAATTTTGGAGTGACAGACCGTGCTTCGCTAGGGGTGGGTGCCAATAAACTTCCCCTTGCAGCAGATGGCAACGTTTTTGCCAAACTCCATGCTCCAAGAGTGGCAAAGCTTTGTTAACTCATTGTTTACCACCTACCATTAGTAAAGTGGGCTATGGCCCCCTCGAAAGAATTAAGAAAATCACCGGCATAACCGGTGGAGGTGGGTGTTAGACCAGCACCCGCCACAGATAACTGAGAGGAAAATGCAGTACAAAACATCAATGCTCCTACTCCGTTAAGATTCACTAATGTAAAAGTGGAGCACCTATAGCTTTTCTTAAAGGCAATAGCAACTCCCTCACTTCTGCTCCTTATTCTGTCATAGCGAACAGAGGAGTGAACTTCTGGGAAGGCAAGCTGTATATCAACCATGTTTCTGTTAAAAATAAAATGTCTAGCCTCTTCTCAATGAGCAAGTTACTTATTTTTGTTTTAAAATATAGTTTATTGATGATTCAAAAGAAGATAAGACATGATAAATACATTTTAACAACAGCTAAAATTCTATAATGGTAGGAGTAATTATAATGTGAGGAAGGTAATACAAATCAGGGAAGAGATACCTTTTGTATGTAAAAAGAAAAGGGGACTACATAGGCAAAATGATAGGAAAGGGAAGAACACAGAAAAGAAGAAAAAGAAAGTAAAAGAGAAAGGAAGTAAAGTAAATAAAGAAGAAAAGGCTATAGAGAAAGTAGGAAAGAAAAATAGAAAACATATATTTAAGGTAAAGGTGAATGAGAAGAGAGAGATGTAGTGAAAGGGAGCCAAAATAAGCCAGATTACATGTTCTGCTATACAGAAAATGATGAGACAGCAGCTATTTTATGTTCATCACAAAGAAAATTCCACCATTTTGATATAGACAACTTAGAAGAATCTTTCCAACAAGGAAGCATAACTTTAAAACCAAGTGCAATAAAAAGATTAAATAGCATAGGTTTGGGGGAAAGGTGATCAAAATCAGGCGATATAGTTCCAAAGAAAACATTTTGAATTGATAATTCAATATTACATTGAACATTGTATACATATTTTAATCAAATTATTTCCCAAAACTTAAACACATAGCAAACTGAATGAGTTAAAGTACCTGTAGATGTAGAGCAAGATCAGCATAATGGAGAAGAAGTTGGACGAAATTTAGGGATATATTCAGGGCTAATAAAGCTCGATTATAAACAAAAAATAGAGATTGGGTGATATGAGCAGCTTCAGATGTTTTAAAAATATTTAAGCTATATTTTATCCCAGATGTGAATAGGGAATGAGACAGAAAGTTCAGTTTCCCATAATAATTCAATAGACGGTATGCAACATTTACAACGCATTTGTTACCACGCGGTACCTTTACCACGCGGCCGTTACAACGCAAGTCGTTACCACGACTTGCGCTGGAGGGCGCTGTGGGATAAGGAATTTTATAAATTTATATTCCAACACGTTCCCTACTGTTACGGGGAATGGTGTTGGAATATAAAATTATAAAAATCCTAAATCCGCGCCCTCCAACGCAAGTCGTGGTAACGACTTGCGTTGTAGCGGCCGCGTGGTAAAGGTATGTGTTGTTACAACCTGCGTTGTAACAACGTACATCCCAATAGACATTTTGGGTCTCATAGTAGTAGGGGATAATAACATGTTATAGAAATAAGCAGCTTTGGGAATGGAGTCCTGAGGAATAATATATAATGATGTTGAGGGTATAAGTGATATAATGTCAGAAGGGAAATTGTTAGTTGATAAAAAGGATTTAAGAGCAGAAGATATTAGATTATATACCGGTAAAAAAAAGAGCTTGGTAGAATAAATTGTGTTTGTAAGCGAGGGAAAGGAATAACAGAGTTGTGCGGTACAAGTTGATGAACAAACATAAGACCTCTCTCCTTCAAATGTTTAAAATAAAATGATTTACATCTGAATTTAATACATTTCTTATACGAAATAGAAGAAGCCAGAAAACATTGGTAAAAATCAAAAACTGTAGAAAATATTGTATAAAGTAGATGTTGGGAATGTTTTAGAATAGAGTTTGTAGAAATAAAAGTACAATTGATCATCTGAATTACATCACTAGAGGAGAAATCTTTTAATAAAGGACATTCAAATAGAATCCATCGTGGTATGGGCGAGTTTCAAAAATCATTAGTTAAAGCATAACATTGTTGAACTAAAAAAGCTGAAAGATACAACTTAAAATCAGGGAAACGGACACGACCTTCATTCTTCAGACTTTTTAGTTTAGACAAGGCAATAAGTGCATTTTTATTATCCCAGCAAAAAATGTGGTAAAATTGGAATTGATCTGAGCAAAATAGGAAATTGGTATTTTAAAAAGTAACAAAGACAATATATAAAGGACATGCTGTACAATCATCATCTTAATGGTATCTAGCCTACCATACCATGATAAATAAAGGGAAGACCATGATGAAAGTAATTTCTGAAGTTTAAATTTTAAAGGAGTATAAATATACCTGATTGTATTTGAAATAGTAGAGGAAAACCAAGTATCAAGGTGTTTGATTTTGGTAGGGCACCAGGTGAAATTAGTGCCAGCAAACATGTAGTGATAAGAGGAGGGATTTACCAGTACATTTCTGGTTTTGGAGAAGCTATGTTTATAAGCAGAAATATTTGAGGATACTTAGGGGAATATTCTCAAGAACGTGCGATAATCATTGCCAAAATAGGTTAACACAATTTTTCCTTTCGCCGTCTATCGCAGGAAAATAACTCTGTGTTAATGTCATATTCACAACACGGCGGTAACATGCAATAGTTTCCCGATAACGCATCAAATGTCCACGATAAAATCACCAGGACGCCGATAAAAATCTAAACCTGAATGTGAAAAAAATTGCGATGGGCCCAACTTCGATATTATATATTCAAAGATAAGCAGCGCAAGTCCCACAAGTCAGGCAGGAAAAATCACTACAAAAGTGTCAACAAAAAACACAAACAAAACACAAACAACAGTGAAGCACCATGGAGGTAGCAGGAGCAAGTATAGAGGACAACCAGAACCCCACAAGCCCCACGGAGGACCAGCCTGGGACCTCGGTGTCAGGGAAAGACAAGGAGAAAAAGAAGAGGAACACGCTTTTTAGTCCTCAGGATAACCAGATCCTCATTACGGAGGTGATAGAACACCACCACCAACTGTTCATCACCTCCACTGTGTCATTGGCAACTAAAAATACAATATGACAGTCCATCTTGGCCAAGGTGAATGCAGTCGGAGTGAAGAGAAGGGAAGTGGACGACTGCAAGAGGCGCTGGACTGATGTGAAGTGCAAAACCAAGCTGAAACTCACAGCCAACCTGAAAGCAACAATGCAGACTGGAGGTGGGAGTCCAGCAAAACAACAGGAGCTGGATGAGATGGAGAAAATTGTGTCCCGATTCATCATTGGGGAGACAGTGGCAGGAGTTGGGGGACCGGACACTGCACAACATGACCTGAACCAACAGCAACAGGGTGAGTATCAACCAGGGACAGGGGGGGCCTGAGGGTGGTTGCGGTGGGTGGGGTGTTGTGGTCCTCTTGGGTCTCCGAGCTGCATGATCAAAAGCTCCTGACATGTGTTGGCCTTCAGATGTGGCTCTGGGCTGGGTTCCCTTTCATACTGCAGGTTGTCGCCCTGCTTAACACCAGTAAAGGGCAAGTTTTAAATCCCTGCTGCTAACGCACCTTATCGTCTGTTTTTGGATCGCATCGCAGATCTGACTGGTCATTGAGAATATTGCGAAGTGGTGTTTTTGTGTGTTTTCGCACAGGAACACCTACTCTGCATATCATTAGCGTTAGTTGTTGCCTTCATCCGTGGCGATGTTTTTTGTGGCAGCTATCACTGGAAAACTGGCGATATCGGCAGTTTGCACCAGCTTGTGAATAGGGCGAAAAATCTTACACCACTTTTGGGGCGCTGAAGTGCAGATAAATTGGCGACAAGTCCTTGAGAATATGCCCCTTTGTTTTCTTGTAAAAAGGTTTTAAAGAGGAGAGAGGGTTAGACACATATATTAAATTATCATCACCATAAGCTGACAACTTGGTTTCAAGGGAATTATGTTTAAAACCTGATGTAAGGGTGTTACAACTGAACTGAACTAGACAAAGAATAAAAAGCAAATGAGAAAGAGGACAACCTTGTCTAGTACCTCTATGTGAATGAAAATAAGGGAAAAGAGTCCATTAACCAAAACACTGGCATGAGGGTCTGAGTATAGCAGTTTTATAAATGAAATACATTTAGGGCAAAAACCAAATCAATGGAGCGTAGAGCACATAAATTGCCAATTGATGCGGTCAAAAGACTTTTCGGCATCAAGAGACAAAGTCGCAAGGGGGAATAATATTTGTTGCCAAATGGAGGAATATTAGAGAACATTCTAGCATTATCTGCAGCAAGTCTACCCTAAACAAAACCAGATTGGTCAGATTTGACAAGTAAGGGAATGATATTTTCAAGACAGGATGCTAAAGTTTTAGCAAATATTTTGCAATCATAATTATTTAATGAAATAGGATAATAGGTTATGCAAAGGGTGTTATCTTTGTCAGGTTTGGGAATAATAACAATAAATGACTCTAAAAAAGACCCAGTGACCTTAAAATCTAAAAGGAAAAAGTTAAAAAGTTCTAACAATTTTGGGGCAAAAATAGATGAAAAAGAAGAGAATATTTCAATAGAGAAACCATCCAGGCCAGGAACTGAAGAGTTATATCAGCTTCTATTGATTTACATTTGTCAGGAATGGAAGGAGGTTTAGGAATACCATCGAAAAAAGTATGCAAATTGTGTCCTAAAGTGTTGGTGTCATCTGACTATAATGATTTATAATATTCTTGGAAGATATCAGTATCTGATTATACAATTTTGTTGTTAAGTTCATTTCAAATAGGACCAATATTGGCGGTGGGAATGTAGAACGAGAGGCGGAAGTTGAGGTATTCGGGTCCGTGGAGTGCTTAGTGTGCGTGGGTGAGGAGTCTGAACGTGATCCTCTTGTTGATGGGGAGCCAGTGTAGGTTTCTCAGGTGGGCAGATATGTGGCCGTGGCGAGGGATGTAGAGGATGAGTCGTGCGGAGGCGTTTTGTATGCGTTGTGGTCGGTTTTTAAGTTTGGCGGTGGTTCCTGCGTATAGGGCGTTTCCGTAGTCCAGTCAGCTGGTAACGAGGGCCTGGGTGACTGTCTTTCTGGTTTCGGTGGGGATCCACCAGAAGATCTTTCGTAGCATGCGCAGGGTGTTGAAACAGAAGGATGAGACGGTGGTGACTTGCTTGGTCATCGTGAGGGATGTGTCCAGGATGAATCCCAGGTTGCATGCGTAGTCCGCGGGTATTGGGGCGGAGCCCAGTGCTGTCGGCCACCAGGAGTCGTCCCAGGCGGAGGGGTATTGTCCGAGGATGAGGACCTCCGTTTTGTCTGAGTTTAACTTCAGGCGACTGAGTTTCATCCATTCTCCGACGTCTTTCATACCTTCCTGGAAGTTGGTTTTGGCAGTCGTTGGGTCTTTGGTGAGGGAGAGTATCAGCTGGGTGTCATCTGCGTAGGAGATGATGTTGATGTTGTGTTTGCGTGCGATGGCGGCGAGGGGGCTCATGTAGCTGTTGAAGAGGGTTGGGCTGAGGGAGGAGCCCTGGGGTACGCCGCAGATGATCTCGGTGGCCTCTGAACGGAAGGGAGGGAGGCGGACTCTCTGGGTCCTGTCGGAGAGGAACGAGGTGATCCAGTCCAGGGCCTTTCCTTGGATCCCGGTGTTGGAGAGGCGGGTTATTAAGGTGCGGTGGCAAACGGTATCGAAGGCTGCCGAGAGGTCCAGGAGGATGAGTGCGGTTGTTTCTCCGTTGTCCATCATGGTCCTGATGTCGTCGTTGGCTGCGATGAGGGCAGTCTCGGTGCTGTGGTTGGCTCGAAATCCGGACTGGGACTGGTCGAGCAGGTTGTTTGCCTCGAGGAAGGCAGTCAGCTGTTTGTTTAGGGTCTTCTCGATGACTTTGGCCGGGAAGGGAAGAAGAGAGATGGGGCGGAAGTTCTTGAGGTCTTTGGGGTCCGCCGTGGGTTTCTTCAGAAGAGCATTGATTTCTGCGTTTTTCCAGCTCTCAGGGAAGGCAGCTGATGTGAACAAGCTGTTTATGATTTTCCGGAGATGGGATGCGATGATGGTGTCGGCTTTGTTGAAGATATGATGGGGGCAAGGGTCAGAGGGGGACCCGGAGTGGATGGAGTTCATGACATTGGTGGTGTCTTCAGTGCTGATGGGGGTCCAGGCGCTGAGGGTGGAGGTGGGGGTCACTGGTTCGGTGGCTGCAGGCGGAGTCTGGGGTCCAAAGCTGTTGTGTATATCTGCGATCTTGCGGTGGAAGAACGTGGCGAGGGAGTTGCAGAGTTCTTGTGACGGTGTGATGTCGTTGTTGCTGCCGTTGGGGTTGGAGAGCTCTTTGACGATTTTGAAGAGTTCCTTGCTGTTGCGGGTGTTGTTGTCTAGTCGCTCTTTGAATGATGCCCTTTTGGTGGTACGGATAAGCTGGTGGTGTTCGCGGGTGGCGTTCTTGAGGGCCGTCATGTTCTCTGTAGTTGGTTTGTGGCACCAGGTTTTTTCCAGGGCTCTGCAGGATTTCTTGGATTGTTTGAGTGCGTCTGTGAACCATGGGTTTTTCCTGTTGCTGGTCAGGCCTGGGGGGATCTTCAGTGGTGCGAGGTGGTCGGCGCAGTTGGTGATCCACTGTGCGAGGTTGCGGGCTGCGTCGTTGGTGTCAGTGGTGTTGGCTGGCGGGTTCTGGCTTAGTGATGAGAGGAGTTGGTCTGTGGTGATTTTGCTCCAGCATCTGTGGGGGATCTGTTGTGTGCGGTGGTGGGATGTGTTCTTTTTGAAGGTGAAGTGGATACATCTGTGGTTAGTCCAGTGTAGTCCGGTGGAGTTGCTGAAGGAGACGTAATTGCTGGCGGAGAAGATGGGGTGAAGCGTGTGGCCAGCGGGGTGGGTGGGGGTGTTCACTAGTTGCTTGAGTCCGAGGTTGGCGAGGTTGGCGAGCAGGGTGGTGGTGTTGTTGTCACTATTGTTTTCCAGGTGGAAGTTCAGGTCTCCTAGGAGAATGTATTCTGGTGAGGCTAGGGCGTGCGGGCTGATGAAGTCGGTGATGGTTTCACTGAATTGTGTGCGTGGTCCCGGGGGTCTGTAGATGAGCGTTCCTCTGAGGGTGGTCTTGGGGTCGGTGTGAATCTGGAAGTGTAGGTGTTCGGCGGCGGGGAGTGTGTCTTCGGTGGTGGTTGTGATGTCGATGGTGTTCCTGGGGACGATGGCAATTCCTCCTCCTGTTTGATTGACGCGGTCCTTCCGGGTGATCTTGTAGCCATCCGGGATGGCTATGACGATGTCGAGGAGGCGTTCATCCAGATTTCCGTGAGGAAGGCGACGTCTGGTGCTGTTGAGTCGAGGAGGTCCCACAGTTCGATGGCGTGCTTGTGGACGGAGCGGTTGTTGAGGAGGATGCACTTGAGGTGGTTGTTGTTGTTGTTGTTGCGGGGTATGGAGGGTGTGGGGCGGGTTCGGAGGCAGGTGAATTTGCAGGCTTGACAGGTGAAGGGTCCGTGGGTGCGCTTCAGGGTGGCTTGGTAGCAGGCGGGTGGTCGTCCGGTGTTGAGTGCGTGGAGGGCCGCGGAGTCGTATCTCAGTCGTGCCCTCTGGATCTGGTGGGGGCCAAGGTTTCTGGCGCTGGACGCAGTCCAGGCGCGAACGGGCACAGATGAGCTTGCCTTTGGCATGCCTTCCGCGCGCCAGCGGCGCGTGCGCTGCGCTTCCGCGCAGTCTCCTCCATATATTGCGAAGTGGGTGGGAGGAGTAGCTGGGAGGCGGGAGCGGAGTGGCGAATGGCTTTCGGGGAAGCGGGAAACAGAAGGAAAAAGGGGCGGGGGGGCACAAGCGGGAAAATAATCACGGGCAGAGCAACAGTACAAGAGGATGCAGGCAGGACAATTAATGCAAGGGGCACAGTAAACAGCAATACACAAGATACAAACTCCTTAGGGCGCAAGTTCAGCGTCAAGCTCGTGGCAGCAGCAGTGGAAGCACACGGTGAGCTGTGCGGTGCATTGAGCGACCGGCCCTGTGAGCAGGGTCAAGGGTCACGGCTCACCACCGCGCGGTCTCCTCCATATATGGCCAAGTGGGAGGGAGGAGCAGCTGGGAGGCGGGAGCGGGGTGGCGAATGGGCGTTGGGGAAGCGGGAAACAGAAGGAAAAAGGGGCGGGGCCGCCGGGGAGCAGCATTGGGGAGAGGGGGGCACAAGCGGGAAAACAATCACGGGCAGAGCAACAGTACAAGAGGATACAGGCAGGACAATTAATGCAACTAGTGCAAAGGGGCACAGTAAACAGCAATACACAAGATACAAACTCCTTAGGACGCAGGTTCAGCGTCAAGCATGTGGCAGCAGCGGTGGAAGCACACGGGGACCGGTGCGGTGCATGGAGCGACCGGCCCTGCGAGCAGGGTCAAGGGTAAAGAAGCATGTCACTACTACAGTGTGTGAGGTTCTTATATAAAGAAGAGTAATTCTCCCTTGTTGTTTGAGTCACCAGAGATGGTAGTTTTACTGTGTTTACCTTTCTGTGTAGGCAGACGCATACTTTATTTCTTTTAAATTCACTTCAATTGACAGCCAATGCAGGCCTCAAGCTGTTGCTGCTTCCGATGTCAAAATGAAGATACGTTGCTGCGGAGTGCATCCCATCAGCTGGAAGGCTGCAACTATATATTGCTGCTGAGGGAAGCTTGTCACACTCAATACATCTAGGTCTACCTTTGCTTTGAGCAGATGGTCAAAGATGAACAATGTGCAGAGACCAGTCACTGTACCTAGCATTTGCTATTGAAATTATGTTTGGGGCAATGGGAATTTCACAGCCTTAAGACCAGACCCAAGCCTGTGGGTTAATGACAAAATATCTGTGAGGGATGTGTGCCTCATGCACTGGATCGATTGATGCTGTGCAGTAAAGGTAGGCATACTGGAGATGATGAGGCACAGCTGGCAATGAGCCCAGACAGTAAAGGCATCGAAATTCACATAGGTGGCCAGTCTGAAGACAATTGGCTCAAGATCAGTAAGCTGCAGTATAGCAAGAGAAAATAATGTTCTGTACACTACAAATAACTGCATTCTTCTATTCCCATTCAAATGACATATCATTTATTGAGAGGCCTGAGAGGTGGAAAGCTTCTCTACTGAGTGGAGTATGAGGTCTTGAATGGTTAGGGCTTTATGACCTAAGGAGCATTTCTAAATAAGCTGTCAACATTTTCTTCATAGGAGTACAACAAGGAGACAACTGATGTGAACAACACAATTGGCAAGTGCACACCTACAAAGATCTCTTTATCCTGGGACAACATTTATAAAAAGCAGATAATGGCTAGGAGACCAGCAGTTGTGAAGTATTACTGTGAGTTCAACAAAGCCAGAGCAAAGTAGTAAGCATTTAGCAGGGTAACTTATGGTAGTTCAAGCTACACAATTTATTGTTCATGGACTCGGTGTTAAAAAGTTATTGGGGGTAATTAGGAATATTTTGTTGGTCAAGAGGATGAGGTTAATGACGCACTAGATTAGCACCCACAATAGCCTTAACTTACAAACAGCTGGCGCAGCAAGAAAAGCAAGTAGAAAGTGCATATCTTGAGTGTACTTCCTCACATACGATTTACACCAGGAATGAGATTGGGATTGTTATTTGATCAATAATAGGCCTGGATTCAGTTCAGGTACAGGCCACAATGAAGGGGAGTTAAACTGTTTGGGAAAACCCAGAAGAGTACTTGAAGAAAGAATCATAAAAAGAACAATGAAATCCGGAATATCAATAAATAATACTACTATTGATGCACAAATATAAGGATAAAGGGAGTAAACCATGGGAGTTAATCAACACAAACTTTAAAGTGAAGTGAAGAACAACCTTCTCATCAAAACAAGAGGAACATATTCTGGAAGCAAGGCCCAACTATCTTTAGCCTATCTCTCTCCAACATAAATTCAATTGAAGTTGCAAACTTATGTGGTCTGTGATTTAAAAAAAATTGGCAGATCTCCAGAAGCTTGATTATTACGATGATCATAAAGACAGCCAGAGAAAACATGGTCAAGTATAATATGAAAGCCAAAGGCATACTCAAGTTAATGATTATATCAAAAATGATATAATAAAGAAAGGCATCATCTGCATAAAAGGATGCCTCAAATTGGAACTAGATTCACAATCAGAAATTAAATAAACCCATGATAAGGAATGTGAAAACAAGTAGAGGTATACTGATTTGTTTTTAGTTTTTATTTTATTTGGGGACTAGCTTACCCGTGGCGCGTTGCTGAGATCTCAGAAGAAAGGAAATTCAAGGAAACTTGTTATGATAACATTCAATTTACATTGTGTAAGTTTTTTTGAAACTTATTCATTTTAATATGGAAAACATTTCAAAGTGTCTTTTCAATTTTATTTATTTAGTTGAGTGCTTGTGGATACACAATATTTTTTGTTTTTCCGTCTGGTGCGTACACGAATAAATCAGAAGGTTTTCCGACGCATGAGCTGGCCACATACAGTTGTCCATGTGAGAAGCACGGATTCTCAAAATGGAGTCCACACACTTGCAGCGATTGTCCTTGTGCTTTGTTGATGGTCATTGCAAAAGCGAGTTTCACCGGAAACTGTAAACGTTTTGATTCAAATAGCATATCTGTTAGGATCATTGGAACACGTGGCAACAGTACATCCTCCCCCTTGAATTTCCCATTCAAAATTGAAGCTTTGATGACATTGTTAATCATCTTTTTCACCGAAAGTCTTGTACCGTTGCAAAGTCGTGGTGAATTGATGTTTCGGAGAAGAATGATAGGCATGCCAATTTTCATTGTCAAAATGTGTGGTGGCATACCGGGCAAATCCAGTGAATTCAAGAATTCCGTTGGGTAATTAACAACTTCGTATTTATTCATCACAGTATCGATGGACTTATACATTGTCGCTTCGCCTGGTATTCCGTTTTGAATGCTGAAATGGATGGCATTTACATCGTTGTTCGTAGCTGCTAATATAGCACGTGCACTGAGCCACTGATGATTTTTGTAATTCCTCGCGAAATTCGAAAGATTATGAGGGCCCTGGGGGGCCGATATTTAAACAATATTTATGCCAGAAGCCTTCGCGGGAGTTTACTCAACAACTTCCCAAAGTTTCATGGCGATCTGATGAATGGTGTAGTAATGCATAAAGGACAAACAGACAGACAGACAGACATACATTCGTTTTTATATATATGTATAGATTATGAAAAGTGCTTCTAACCACGTTGTGGTGGTCTCAGACCACAGATTGAGAATTGTCCTGAAAATGCCTCTGATGGGGTCAAATAACCCCTGCAAAATCTGTGTTTTTTTATGATAAAATCTTTTTGCTGGTAGGAATAAAGTCAGCCTAGATATCTGTTCTGAAGCACAATATAGAGAATGCCTTTCTTTTTTAGGGCAAAAAAGTTACACAGCAGTGCTCAGAAGGTCATAGAGGTGTTTGAGGCAACGGCCAGGGTTTTATAAGGTGGAAGCAGTAAAGTCAAGCCATTTGTTTTATCAAATGATTGATTCATTTGATGTACCTCTCCAAGACTGAGAGATACACATGAGTACAAAAATGAACTAAGGCTTAGATTTACCATTTCTGCAAATGGCAGCTGAACGTACCACATTACAAAACATGTGGTGAGTCACGTAATACCAAAGCCCCAATACTCTGTAGAAAAAGGGGCCATCATGAGACGTGATCAATGGAAGCACAGCTAGGATTACACACAAAGCCTGATCTAATAGACTGAGATGACCTAGCTTTGCATGAAATTGTAACGAGTGAAACGAAATGCACACAATAGGTTCGTGAAATATCTTGCAATATTCTTACTCATAACTTGTAACCTTAATATTATGTTATAATGAACATAAAGAACTAGATATGAACACACCCTTATCAATTGAGCCCCTGCAACATTAAAACAAGAATCACTCAAGGAAGGATCTTCTAGTTTTGCAGTTACATGTGAAATATATGTTGGGTAACTGATGAAAGGCTATATAGTGTATCAATCTGTTGAGACAAGCGTCACTTTTTGAAAATATATATTTATTCTTTGGACTGGATATACTTTCAACAAAGCCCCCATGCTTAGACCTTTTAAGAAATTCTACTTTTAAATGTTTTGTGTTCCTACAAGTCTTCAAATCTATCTGCAGGCACCTTCTGTATGGTTTTAGAAGCCAAAACACATACATAGATCTTGATCCAGAGTGTGTTCATTGTGTTAAATCTGTTTGAACAAACCCCCTAATATGAACCTCTTCCCTCACCCCCCATCCGTAAACGATCAGTCACAGTTTATGCATGGCCAAAAGCATTACAAAAATTCACTGGTAATCAATAACAGTGGAGTGAAAATCTACATTGATAAGATTTTCTAGATATGTACAGTAGGTCACAGGTGTCTCTTTTCCAATGACTATGGGCCGGCTTGTTACCTTCTCTATATTAGGATCTATGGGGCTGGCTCATCTGGAGGAGTCAGTAGCTTTGACAGCATTGCTGCCCAGTCCCTCATGTTGTCCTCTTTTTTGCCATCTTTACATGACATTATCATGTGGCATCCCTCAGCATTTCTCCATTCAGCCAGTCTTCAACTTTCACTGGTCTGGAGACAGCCCTCTTATTACAATCCTATGTTTTGCTAATATCAGCTCCTGTACTATGAATCTTCTGCTCAATTTTTTTCTTTTCTCTGAATGGGACCAACCCCAGCAGGGACTGACCTATATATTGGGGATCTCCCATCCCGTGGCTGTGCCCAGTTTTTCCAGAACTGAAGCCAATAATCGTCTATGGTGAGGAAACTCCAAAATATGTGCTAGAAATCTGCCACCTGCCCCACACAGTGGGGCAATCTGCTGATCTTTCTGGATTTATAGCATGTAATCAATTGGGGGTAAGGCACACCCGATTAATCATATTATATTGCAACAGCATAAACCTCGCACTAGTAGAGACTGTTTTGACCCCTTCAGGATTTTGCCATTATGGGTGTCTTAAAGTTTGCCTCCCATTTTTGTTGCACTGTGAGTTCTGTCTGGGCCCTGAATATATGTGTGATCAATTTCTTGCCCCGGACATGACCAATAGAGCTTCCAATGTTTGGGAGACTGGCAGCACTTCAGGAAACATAGACCAGATTTCCCAAGCAGTGGCCGCTATTTTAGAGAACTGTAAAAATTGGCCCACTACCAGTTGGAACACCTCCTTAACATAGGTCAATGTTATAAACCTGTTATTACAATAAAGGTCCGGTTGCGTGTCAAAGCATCCGGCCCACCATTTATGCAAGGACATGGAGTGCTCTATATTTTTTAATGAACGTATCACCCAGATGTTCATGCTTGGTGTGTATGGGGCACAGGCTCATCTTGAAGAATATGAGATCTTCTACTCTTTCGAGTAAGAGCTTGCCTATGGCATGCAACAGAGACTTGTGTTTTTGTGGATGTCAGTGATAAACGTTGAACTATTGCTGACCAAGGAATACTCCCATTTTTGGGGATGCTGGAATTGTCACTGGCCCTTGACGTTGTTCACCAGTCGCTCCTGTTAGAGTAGGTTAAGATGGTGGCAGGATCCTCCAAAAAGGTGATTAGCTTCTTTTCCTGAGGACTGCACTCCATGTGTAAAGTTTGTATTCTTTATGTTATCCCCACATTGAAATGCGATATTCTACAGGCATCCTCTCTGTTACCTATATTATTTAATATTATTCTCAGCCCCTTATATCACATAATTCATGATAAAAAAATAATATTTGCTCATTTGCTTACTATATTCAATTCCATCTTGAGGTTTTGTATCTAATTCATTGCCAAGTTGAAATCTCACCTAATAAAGATGGTACATTGATTAGGAGCCTAACAATGAATGAGGAGAAAATTATTGTGATGCTTCTAGGCTGTACGTACCTTTGTTTATTCTCCACCCAATTTTCTTTAACACCTACATTACTAGAAGTAACAATAAAAAAGTGTGACACCATTAAAATCCTAGGGTTCCTTTCATTTGCTAACATGACCTTAGGTAATGACCCTAACAATAATCAAGTGTTCAAGGATTGTTAGCTGTAATTGTGCCAGATGTTCCGAGATCTCCACTTTCTTCCAGATGATTCCTACTCCTGGTGCTTGGGACCTTAACCAATTTCAAGTTTCATTAACGAAATGGCCTTCTTCAAAGCCTCCCTGATTATCAAATGAAAGAGCCTCAACTTGTGCAAAGGTTTGCACTCCACTTTATATTTGGCTAAAGCAAATAGGAATAGTTCCTACTTGAGGGAGAATCTGCATTGGCTTTCTGTGAGGGCATGGGTGGCATTCAAAATCTTGACTTTGGCTTAAAAATGTCTTCAAAGTTGGGCCACTGGTGATTTGACCCCAGAATTCTGCAGTTATTTCCACAACTCTGGAGGACACTTTTTGTTGAATGTTCTGACAACTAGATGCACATCCACAGGAGATTGAAGATTTCCTGTTTTAGAGTTTAGACGCCAGGATCGTCTTCTACTCTAGCTGCAACAAACTGTATTCATGCTGGTTTTTAGAAAAACAATAAACTGGATTTTCTGCTTAACCCTATTTCTTGCTGTCTCAGCAATAATACTCCCATTTTGTCAAGTTTAGATTGTGAAGTGTGCTTAACTAATAAATAAATAAATAAATAAATACATACATACGTACATACATACATACATATATACACACACACATGCATACATACCTTCTGCAAAATATAGGCAATCATCTATTGTACTGATGGGCTGATAAAAGCAACAGAAATTATTTCCTATAACTCGCCTACATTGCCAATTTTTAGATCACTGATCAGTCACCTTAAGAATTAAGAAGGACTTGAGACGGAGAAGCAAACCTCTGTTGGAAGATGTTTATTTGTTGAGGTAGAACGCTTTATTGCTCTGTTCTCTAGTATGTCTATAACATTTTAGTGTAATGCAGAATTGCTTTCTCTGCAAGTTTTGAGTATTTTCAAAGGTTCCATTAGTTTCTTTGGGATTAGGTCTGGAGCCATGAAACATACAATTTTTAGACTCTGTGCATCCAAAGGGACTAAATGAAAGAATCGATTTCAGCTGTTTCCTTTGAACACTATACAGGTACTATGTTAAGAAATAATGGTGGACTACCCTTATATCACACTTGCCAACTAAGAACTAGCTGATGTATTTGTTGACCCATTCTTGGTACCCTTTAGGAAGACATTGATACAACATTGCCTTCACCAGGTTGATGTGGTTATATGTTTGTTCTCACCTAGACATGCCACCAGAATCATAATGACCATGTACACATTCATCTTATTCATTCTTATTCTCGTTTTTTTCCATGATCACATTTTGTGTCTTCCGTTATGTTATTCACTTTTATGTACTGTGATTCAGCCATTGAGCACGTCTCATCCGTTGTTTCCATTGCATTATATGTGTGGCACCTCGCACATACGTGGTTTCACACTTTCATTAATTACTACATCACTGATGGTTTGCCCTACTGCCAGCATGTCGTTTCCGATTTACATTTTCCCGAACTACAAACTCTTTTGGTGTCCATTGTGATTCTACCGTAAGGACACGGCTTATACCCCTGGGTACGAGCGGCGCTTGAAAAGACGGAAGTACATACACACATCAGCTACACCGTCCAAGAAGACGCCAAACTTATTGCAATCGGGGTAAGTGATTCCGCTTGTAGCATTGGGCACATTTTTGCGATTACATTTTTCACTTTTGACCTTTGCACATTTGTTTATTACAGCCATTGGTACTAACTAAAAAGTTTGACTATCACTTCGAGGTCAAACTGTTGGTAACACACTGACTCAATAGAGGTAACAAAAGATAAAATACTCATCAGTTTCATTGCACCTCCGCCGAACTGTTCAAGCACTTTTATTGTTTCATTCAGCTTTCACTTTTATTTATCGGACGTGTCCTCACTGAACTATCACTTGGCCATTGATAGAGTTTTTCTAACATTGCATTCTTGAATTAACAATACGTGTGCACCTGGATCCATTCACCAGTAATTTTTGCCAGCACACACAACAACATCAAAGGTTGTACACACAGCACACCGCATGCATTTTGTCAGATGTAATTGTGATAATAGTTGCTCATGCTGATTGATAAATATTTTTCATGCCTGTATCTTTACTTTTCCTCTAAACCATAGGAATTGTACCCCTGATGAAGGGCCATAGCCGGAAATGCATTGGGCCATTGTAATCAGTGATATTGAACAAAATGAAACAAAATCTTCATAATGATGGAATTGTGAACATCGATCACGAATGTTAACCCCTTCGCTGCGGCCGCGATTTTACCACTGTGCGGTAAACAAAAGAACAGGGCGGGGCCGTGACGAACCCCAGCCGTTATCCGCACACAAGCACTGTGGAGCGTGACGGCTGGGGTTCGTCACTAGCATGGGAGGGGTTAATGAACATTTTTTAACAAAGAACTTTATTTACAAGGGGGCCGATTCCGATTCTGGAAAAAACGCTCCAAATAGCCGTTCGGAGCATTTTTCCCGTACAAATCATACCCTGCAACGTCCCCCGTACGTACGACGAAGTACGATTCGTACCAGGAGCCGTACTCCGTATGAGTCGTACAGAGACCATATGAATCAAATCCCCAACCTAATCTCCCTCGAAACCCGCTGTACGCGACATCTGTACGGTTCGCCGCTGGTTTTTATGACCCAGCAAGTACGATACGTGTCGGGTACGTACCGTACGACCCTTTTTCTATGGGAGCTGAAAACAGCCGTAAAAGCAGAGTTCACGCTGAAACAGGTACGGAACTGCCCCCACGGGTACGGTGCGTACCCCTGCGATCATGGGGTGTACGCATCATGGGTGTACGAGCCGTACCCCATGTACGATGGGTGTACGAGCCGTACCCCATGTATGATGGGTGTACCCATCGTACGTGGGGTACGGCTCATACACCCCATTATCGCAGGGGTACGCACCATACCCCTGCGATCATGGGGTGTATGGACCGTACGGTGTGTATCTGTTTGTGTGCTTTTCCGTACGACTCGCCCTTACCTGACGTGGACCGTACGAATCGAGTCCTCATACCCCGGTCCGGATCGTACTCGTCGGGTCGTATGGCATGTCTTTGAGTCTTACGGCATGTGTACGAGTCGTACGGTTCACGGTTTCAGCCTTGCAATACGTACGGATCGTGACGATTGGGACGGATTCACTGAATACGGATCGTACTACGCAACTCGGACGGAGGGGTACGATTCGTACAGATAGGGCTCCGGATATAAATCGTACGGACGTTTTTTTTTCCGAATCGGAATCGACCCCCTGATGTGGACCGTACAAATCGCGTCCTCATACCCCAGTCCGGATTGTACTCGTCGGGTCGTGCGGCATGTGTACGAGTCGTACGGCCTGTGTACGAGTCGTACGGTTCACGGTTTCAGCCTGCAATACGTACGGATCGCGACGATTCAAACGGAGTCACGGAATACGGATCGTACTACGTGACTCGGACGGACGGGTACGATTCGTATGGAGAGGGCTCTGGATACAAATTGTACGGACAGTTTTTTTCCCGAATCGGAATCGACCCCAAAGTGTTACCTTGAATTACTTCAAGCGAGTTCAAGTGGGGGATGCCCCTTAACCTAGAGGATCTTGCTTTAGGAACTTTATCATTCATCCTCACATGCAGGAGGATTCACCAACCTGCACCACCAACCTTTTCTTACCTTCAATTCATTTGGGATGCACCAGAGTGCACTTGTCTACTTCGGCTTCAGTGGTAGGACAAGAATATGACAACTTTTAAAAGAGGAAGTTTTAGAATTGAGACCTAAAAGCTGACTTTACCATAAAAGTGAGTTGTACATTGCAATTCTTCAGGCACCAAACATGACATTTCAACCTGTTCCCAAACAAAAGTTATCACTTATTAACTGTAATAGGGTAACCCAATCCATTCCTTTGCAAATTTGAGAGTTTTCCACTTGCAGGACATGCAAAACATTATATGCCCACATTTTTAAATACAATAATGCACCCTGCCCTATGTGTTGTTTAGGGCCTACCATAAAGATGAATATATGTTTTACAAAGGAAGTTTTGGGCTTGGCAAAAGGTTTAATTTTCCTGGTCAAATTGCCAGTTTAAAACTGCACACAGAGACTTGGCCTGAGACATGTTTTAAAGGGTGGGCAGACAAAATATCGATTTTTTAATATCAACCTACCATAATATCGATGTTTTAATATCGAAGGGACAGAATATAGAAGGTAAGTAATATCAATATTTTTAATATCGAAGGGACAGAATTTCGGAGGTAAGTAATATCGATTTATTTTGTTAATATCGATGTAAGTAATATCGATAATAATAATATCGATTTTTTTTATTTTTATGTATATTATTATGTATTTAATATGTATTTTTTTTAATGTAATTTAAGTAAATGTTGTATTTTAGTACCGTAGCGGGTTGTGGGTTTATAGGGGAATAGGGGGGAAGAAATTTAATTATACAAAATTATTTTTTTATATATAAGGAATTATAAATTAATTTGAATTAATTGGTAATTAATAGGTAATTCATTTTAGTTAATTGATTAATTGATAATTATGTTCTGTAGCCGGTTGTGGGTTTATAGGGAAATAGGGTGAAAAGGTATTTAATTATACTAAATTATTTTTTTATTTTTTCGGAATTATAAATTAATTTTAATTAATTGGTAATTAATTTGTAATAATTGTTAATTTATTTTAATTAATTGATTAATTGATAATGATGTTCTGTAGTGGGTTGTGGGTTTATAGGGAAATAGGGTGGGAAGTAATATAAATGTAATTAAGTAATAATTTATTTTTATTAATCGTTTTTGCTAATTATATTGTTATTAATTAATTATTAATTGGTAATTCATTTTTATTAATTGGTAATTAATTTTAATTAATTGATTAATTGATAATTATGTTAAGTGTATTATTTTATTATTGGTGTTTGTTGCGCGTTAATAGTGTGTAAATGAATTGATATGTAATTAAGTAGGTATTATATTTATAGTTGGGTATTGAAAATTAATTTATTGTATATTAATTATTAATTGGTAATTATTTTTGTAATAATTATTTATTGGTATTTGTAAATAGTTTAGAATATTTAATAAATATTTTTTAAATATTTAAAAAAATTAGTTTATTTATAAGTATGTTATTTTTAACTTCTATGCTATCCAACACTTTCCCTACTGTTGCACTCTCTGGAGTGGGAATAGTAATTTTTACCCCTACGCTATCCAACACTTTACCTACTTTTGCACTCTCTGGAGTTTGAATAGTAATGTTTACCCCTACGCTATACAACACTTTCCCTACTGTTGCAATCTCTGGAGTTGGAATAGTAATTTTTACCCCTAAGCTATCCAACACTTTCCCTACTGTTGCACTCTCTGGAGTGGGAATAGTAATTTTTACCCCTACGCTATCCAACACTTTCCTACTGTTGCACTCTCTGAAGTTGGAATAGTAATTTTTACCCCTATGCTATCCAACACTTTCCCTACTGTTGCACTCTCTGGAGTTGGAATAGTAATTTTTACCCCTACGCTATCCAACACTTTCCCTACTGTTGCACTAACTGGAGTTGGAATAGTAATTTCTACCCCTATGCTATCCAACACGTTCCCTACTGTTGCAGTAACTGGAGTTGGAATAGTAATTTTTACCCCTACGCTATGCAACACTTTCCCTACTTTGCACTCTCTGGAGTGAGAATAGTAATTTTTACCCCTACGCTATCCAACACTTTCCCTACTGCTGCACTCTCTGGAGTGGGAATAGTAAGTTTTACCCCTACGCTATCCAACACTTTCCCTACTGTTGCACTCTCTTGAGTGAGAATAGTAATTTTTACCCCTACGTTATCCAACATTTTCCTTACTGTTGTTTTTTTGGGAGTTGGAATAGTATTTTATTCCCTTTGTTACTTAATATTTTTGTATTGTTTTAGTTAAAGTAGTATATAATTAATATAGAAAATATTAAAAATACATTTATTTTTTTAATTTGTTTTGCATAATTATTTAATTTTTATTTGTTATTATTTTATGTGTATAGATGAATTTATAATATATAATATTTTTAATTATTTATAAGTAATTACAATAAATATTACAACTGATTATTAAGTATATATATTATATATATATGTTTAATTATTTTTTATTACATTATGTATATTACTTATTACTTTTAAATATTATAATACATTTTGTACTATGTTTATTATATTTTTTAATTAATTTTACATATCGATATTATTGCTCCGATATTTTTGTAGGTCTATATTTTCCCTTTCTATATTTTGTCATAGATCCGTTTTAAAGGGCTACTTAACTGAGTGGCACCATAATTGCTGCAGGTCAAAAAGTAGCATTTAATTTACAAGCCCTGGGTACATGTAGTACCACTTTACTAGGGATTTACAAGTAGATTAAATGTGCCAACTGGGTGTAAGCCAATTCTACCATGTTTAAAGGAGAAATCCCAAGAACTTTAGCACAGGTTAGCAGTGGTAAAGTGCGCAGAGTCCTATGAGACATCAAAAACGTGTTCAGAAAACAGGAGAGGTGAAGGGAAAACGTTTGGGGTTGACCCTGCAGAGAGGGCTAGATATAACAGGGGTAATGGAGATAAAAGAGAAAGTTGACAAGTTCTAATAAGAAATTACACAATACAAAAAACGTGAACTTCTTGTGCTTATGCATGATGGCAAAGCTAATAATAAATGTGGGGTCAGACCGATCAATCTGTAGCAAACTGACTTTCCCCATTGATTTATTCGAAGTATAGGGTCTAGAAACAGGCCTGACCTATGATGGCTCTGTGATTATCTGTCTAGCAAAGAGTTTTTAGAGAAGAAACAACAGAAGTAATGAAGTCATTATACAACGGATTAAAGTTTAAGTTGTCAATTCTTTATTGCATGATGTTATTTGGCTTTCAGGTTAACAGCTGGAAAGGCAGGTTGGATAGTACCAACTCAGGGGGGTTGTTCAGGTCCTGAATCCTGGTATTATGTTTCATGGGAGTTCACTCACTAAAAAGCAGAAGGTGGCAACAATCTTCATTGATAGTCTGATTGATGCTCTTTGCACATTTTCTACAATCCTTTCTTTCTTAAGGCTGGAATTTCATTTTTAAAGTTAATTCTTTTTCACACGTTTCTTCTGGGGTGAGCCAGATTCTGATTGACGTTGGCCAGCCAATCAGGTTGTAGTGTGGGCAGAGTCTGTTAGAGCTGCCAGCCATTTAAGCATTGCAACAGCGCGGATGGGCAGGAACATGAGATGAGAGAAGCCTCACTGTGCGCTTATCTCTTGCTTTTATCCAGAATCTCTTTTCACTCAAAGCCTGAACTCTCAGATTTTAAACTTAATGCCGCTAATTTTTAACCTCAGCTTTTTACTTTAGTATTTTAGCCTGAAGCACTTGTTGTTTGATATTCTTGCACATATTAGCACATTTGCACAGTTCTGAACAAATTCACACAGTAGTCCACTGTATTGTTCACTCACTTGCTGCCTGCTTGGTCCCAGTCTCCACTTCCACGTTCTGAAGCGGCATTTGGCGATTGATCAGAGGGAAGCAGACTACCCCCTCCTGCCTGGCCTGCCTGACGTCTGGTTTCTGACTTCCGGCAGGGAAGGCTACTCACAAGG
Source organism: Lissotriton helveticus (assembly GCF_964261635.1). Taxonomy (NCBI): domain Eukaryota; kingdom Metazoa; phylum Chordata; class Amphibia; order Caudata; family Salamandridae; genus Lissotriton; species Lissotriton helveticus. The sequence goes on from NC_136070.1 coordinate 307,984,358, forward strand.
GATTCCCGCGTCTGGCTGGTTACTTAAGATTATGCTGGGACGAATGCGCCCAGCGGGCACGCCAAAGGCAAGCCCGTCTGCGCCCGTCCGTGCCAAGGCCACAACAAGTGCGCCAAGCACAGGAAATACTGTCCAAATATGTCCAGGTTTGATATACTCATCTGCTATGTTAAAAAGCCTCCATACTAGGGGGCCGTGCAGATGCCGGATTGTGCCCGACAATATAAGTGGTGCCTTCTCATGTCACCTCTGCAGATCAGAAATTCAGATTAAAATCACTAACGCTAGGATTTCAGCATCCACTAACAATGCCCAATTGAAAGGGGGACTAATCAATGCCCGATCATTATGTAAACATGCCCAAGTCATTAGAGACTTAATTAAGGAGCATCAGTTAGATTTTATCTTCGTCACTGAGACCTGGCTGAAAGAATGGTGTAATCCCGACATCGCAGTAGCACTGCCACCCCTATACACGATATATAGGAAAGATAGAGGAGACACCAGAGGAGGGGGCCTGGCCATTATCCTTTGTGATACACTACATTACACTAACTTTGAGCTGGATACACTTAAGGGAGCAGAAAGGTGTGGCTTCTGCATCTCGATAAAGGCCTCCAGGTCCTTTTCAGGAGCCCTGATCTATCATCCTATTGGTCACAGCACCACTTTTACCGATTAACTAGGAGACACTCTTAGCCATTTCCTATTGAGATATGCCAACTTCACCTTATTAGGTGATTTTAATCTGCACCTGGAAGAAAGGAAAGAGCCAGGTGTGGACAGTTTCCTCCAAATAACAGAAATACTTGATCTGGACCAGATGGTCATCACCCCACACACCGAGCTGGCCATACATTGGACGGGCTCTCCACTAACTTTACCCTGCTCTCTACGAATTCCCCTATCCAACAGATACAGTCTTATCACATTTCTGTTCCTCTCGCATTTAAAATTCCATTGATGAATCATCCAGACAAGCAACCTACAACCCTGTACTCCCCCGTAATTCTAAATTGGAGACTACAGCCCAGGCCCTGGTCCCTGCCCTAACAGACACGACAGCAATAGACTCAGATCCTTTCCACTCCTGGCTAACTGCTATTAGCAACAAATGCAGCCCACCAGAGAAGCTCAATAAGAATGTAAAACAAAAAAAACCCAAAGCCCCCGGGTTTACACCCACTCTTGCACAAATACATCACCATTGCAAGCAACAAGAGCGTAAGTGGAGAAGATGGTACGACGCCGAAGAGAATAAAGTGTTCAAAATAAGTAGGAAGATCACACACAGATTAAACCAGCCAAAAAGGAATATTACTCTAACAAAATACAGGAGGCAAAACTAGACCAAAATGGTATCTCTTCCGTCATAAGGTCCTTTACCAACCCTAAAGCATTACAGACAGAACTTCTGCCTTCCCAGAGTTTATGTCATCAAATTTCAAACTACTTTGAAGAAAAATTCCAAAATATCCAAAAGGATTCTACAACAGACTGTAACCCTAATCGGATCACTGCCCTGGAGCACGACCCTGCTCCTACAAGCTATTCCAACTGCTCATTTGACCCAGTCTCGCTGGAGCAAACTCGTGATGCAATGGTAGCATGTAAATCAGGCTCTCCTTTAGATGCCTGTCCACCCATGATTCTCCATTAGATCTTAGACACTGTCAACCCTATAATAAATCAAATTGTTAATTCCTCATTAAGCTCAGGTATAGTGCCAGATGAATGGAAGCTGGCAATAGTCAAACCTCTGAAAAAAAAGCAAAATATTGACTCTTCGGTTCTTTCCAACCTCTGTCCAATATCCTTACTTCCCTTGCAAGGATACATTATAGAAATATGTGTTTATAAAGAGCTAAACAAATTCATTGAGGATGCCAACATCCTCCACCCTCAGCAATCAGGTTTCTGACCCAACCACTCTACAGAGTCCGCGCTCCTAGAAGTCACAGACTCTCTTAAAATTATAGCTGACTCAGCAAGTAAGGCTGTGCTGATTTTACTTGATTTGTTGGCCGCATTTGGTACTATTTTTGATAGTATCCTCCTGGCAAGACTCAAAGCCATCAGTATTTCCAATACCGCACTGGACTAGCTAAAATCCTTTCTTTCCAATCGCAGACAAGCTGTGTCCCTTGGAACTTTCCTTTCAGTCGAACTCACTATCACTACAGGAGTGCCACAGGGTTCATCGTTAAGCCCGCTGCTGTTTAACATTTACATGACCCCACTCATCTCCCTGATTGGATCATTTGGGATCGAAGTTACATTCTGTGCAGATGACACCTAAATGATCCTATCGCAGGACAAAGATTCCACGGACACCGGAGTTAATTTAAAAAAATACCTAACAGAGGCCATCCAGTGGATGAAGGACAATCACCTCAGGTGCAACATCGATAAAACCTAGATCCTACAGATAGGGAAAGAGGTCTTGTTTGTGCCTGGGGAGTGGTGGCCTGAAGGTACAACACCTCCGCCTAATACGCTACAGGTAGCCAGAAACTTAGGAGTACAGTTTGACTCTGGGCTCACCTTCCAGCCACACGCAGTGACTGTCGCAGGAACCTGCTTTATCATCATAAAATCCATAAAAATGTTTTTGGGTTTAATTCCACTCATTGCAAGGAAAACAATAGAAGTTACCATGATCCTCTCATGCCTGGACTACTGCAACAGCCTCTTGGCAGGAACCAATAAACAAACGTTAAAAAGACTCCAAGTGGTCCAACAAGCAGCTGCCCATCTGGTCCTAAAACTACAGTGAAAGGCTTCAGCATCCGCAGCCTTAAAAACCCTTCAGTGGCTCCCTCTGCACAAACAAATATTTTTTCAAATTCTGTTAATCACCTTCAGAGCCTCACTTAAACAAGGATCTAAGTACCTCTCAAAAAGGTTCACCCCCTACATTACAACCAGAACCCTCAGGTTCTCATCAAGTAATCTCCTCAAACCCCCCAGATTTAAGTGCAAAACAATGGGAGGGAAAAAATTGGCCTTCCTGGATGGGAAACAACCTTTACAACGCAACTTTTACAACGCACTACCATTACAACAAAACGTTTACAACGCAACATCCATTACAACGCATGCATTTACAACGCAACCATTACAACGCATGACACTACAACGCACACCACTACAACGCATGTCATTACAACTCAGTCATTACAACGCATACCATTACAATGCATAACATTACCATCCAACACTTACCCTACTGTTGCACCCCCTGGAGTTAGAATAGTAATTTTTACCCCTACGCTATCCAACACTTACCATACTGTTGCACCCCCTGGAGTTAGAATAGTAATTTTTACCCCTACACTATCCAACACTTACCCTACTATTGCTCCCCCTGGAGTTAGAATAGTAAATTTTACCCCTACACTATTCAATACTTACCAAACATGCAATGTAATGTAATGCGTTGAAATGGTTTGTGTTGTAAAGTTAGTATGCGTTGTAATGGAATGCGTTGTAAATGTAGTTTTTAACATTTTGTTGTAATGGCATGCGTTGTAATGGAATGTGTTGTAATGGATGTTGCGTTGTAAAAAATGCGTTGTAAAGGTATGCGTTGTAAAAGTGTGCGTTGTAACATCATACATCCTTCCTGGATAACAAAGCTTAGTACCTATTGCCAATGCATGGAAAGTACTGAAAACTTGGATCTTCGGAGCCATCTAAGGTTGCGGGAGCTCCTTCTCACCTCCAATTTAGTGCCAGGATGCTCCTTTCAGAATGGCCATAAGTGCTCTATAACTACTTCATTTCATTTCATATAATATAGGATAGAGTATGGCAAAGAAGGGCCACTCCTAAGATCTTTTGGCTTTGCACAGGACTTCTGCAGATCCAAGCTGCTGACAGGTGTATTAGCAGCTTGGAGATGCCTCTGGATTGAAAGAACCATGGTGTATCAACCAAGCGACGGATAGGTGAGTTTCCAAGGAGCTGATTAGACAGCTAAACGGGTAGTGGTGTAGTTTAAGCTTTTCATTACTACTACAGGCAGTGGCTTCCTTGTGAGTGGTTGGGCATACCAATGATTGTTGTGATGGCTACCTCTCATTAGTTTGAGACTCAGGGGATGCACTTTACTTTTTATTTGGTAACATCACCTTGTAGCAACTTCATAGAGCTATCGAGAACACCACTCAAAGTGCATACTAATGATTATTGTGATGGCTACTTTTTATTAGATTGAGACTCAGGGGATGCACTTTACTGTTTGATTTGGTAGCATTACCTTGTAGTAACTTCATAGAGCTATCCAGTACATCACTCGAAGTACGCTATATGGTCAATATTGGCATAATCTCTAGCCCACCTCGTTTAGGGTCTATATCTTGTGCACTAATGAACTATGAATGAACTATGGGTATGATTAGTACTGACAGAGTTTGTTAAGGACTGGACAGTAAGGGGCCATCGACATGCTTTTTAGGTTTGTGTACTGAACTAGCGGGTTGGACACGTTTGAACTGTTGCTTATTGTGTCCTTCCCTCTTTTCTCTTTTTCTACACATTAGAGCGGGGCCTCCATTTCCCGAGCGGTTGCCGGGTAAGGTGAGGCTTTTACCCACACAAGGCTGGGTAAGTATCACTTAGAGGAAATGCCTCCTTGTGATGTAGCTAATATGCTTAACCAGATACAGCTAGTTTGCGTATCTACAAATGCAGGACGCAATTTGTTCATGCAAGTGGTGGTGATTGTCTTTTTTGTGTGTGTGGAGTTATGTGGTTGACTGTGTGGTAACATGTACTTGTTATCTTCTACTTATTCGACAGGTAGAACATTCCTTTCCTGTCTGCAGAGAACACAGAGTCTCCAAGTCTGGGTGATACGTCCTCATTTATATAGTATTTTGATGCAACCTGTGCTTCCTAATACTTGTACACCCTGTAGTCAATCTGGCAGTAGCGCACTTAATTTAAGGTCCTGATGAAAGCTGGAGCACTTCTCTTAACAGCTGAAACTAGTTGACCATTCCACACAACGCCACTATGTAGCTCCACTATCTCGCTACTAGGCGTGTTTTTTAATCATGACACCTATACTTTCTGCTATCAGGTTATCCACGCAGTCTAGGTAGTCATTTTTAAGCATCACCTTTTTCACAGCACTGCTTATCTATAACACACTTTTCATTTTGGGCACAACATTGGCAGAACATGGTTGATTTCCTTGCCCGCACTGTTCTTTGGCGATGCAGGAATTACTGCCAACCCCCAAATGATGATATACCGCCTATTGGGTGGTCTGATGGGACGTTTCTAGCCCATTGAAACTTAACATCTCTAGCCACATGGTTTTCCGTGTGATTCCTACACACCATTTAGGACAGCACTCCACACCTAGACCTGGTCTTCTTTCTTCTGTGTTAGACGTTTATTTGGGGCATAAGTTGACAGGTCTTTAAATTATATCCCCTTTGACCCTCCCCACTTCTGTTTTTCAGCATTTAGAGCAACTTCTTAGTTGCGGGTCTTTTTCTGAGATGTAAACGGACTTGCTGTTTACACTATTTAAGCTCACCTAGATTGCACTTTTGTGACCCCCCTGCCCCCCTTCCCATACCTGTCTTAGTTGTACCCTCCAGCTTAGGCACTTGGAACAGCATCCAGAGCCATGATCCCTACATCTATTAGCGATTGTACATTAATAACCTTCTCAGTTAGACCCCGTTTCATGTACAGTCATGTTATGCAACACTATTCCCAGCTGCCTGTCAGTATGGTACTATACACCACCTTTTTCGACATTAGCGGTGTATTTTTGTGGGACACATATAAATACAAATGTCCTTAGGCACTATCAGTATTGGCCCACTATACCCCTATCATTACGCTGTGTACTACCGATCCTCATTGACTACCATACATTTGCCGCGGGACACCAGCTCAGCTCCACGCATGCGCATTACCAGATGGTCACTTTACCCCTTGCGCATGCGCGGCTGGAACAACACTAGTTCTAGGTCGCTTCCCCTACCGTTGTGGGAGAGTTTTCCCTTCGGCGCCAATCATTTTTTGAATTTGACCCTCCTCTTGGATGGCATTGGCTGATACATCAGTTAGCTTGATTATTTAAACCTTTTCAGGCTCCCCCCTCGGTCACCTTCATTTCCGCTCGTTTTCGAGCCGAGGTACCGACGGATAGGTGAGTTTCCAAGGAGCTGATTAGACAGCTAAACGGGTAGTGGTGTAGTTTAAGCTTTTCATTACTACTACAGGCAGTGGCTTCCTTGTGAGTGGTTGGGCATACCAATGATTGTTGTGATGGCTACCTCTCATTAGTTTGAGACTCAGGGGATGCACTTTACTTTTTATTTGGTAACATCACCTTGTAGCAACTTCATAGAGCTATCGAGAACACCACTCAAAGTGCATACTAATGATTATTGTGATGGCTACTTTTTATTAGATTGAGACTCAGGGGATGCACTTTACTGTTTGATTTGGTAGCATTACCTTGTAGTAACTTCATAGAGCTATCCAGTACATCACTCGAAGTACGCTATATGGTCAATATTGGCATAATCTCTAGCCCACCTCGTTTAGGGTCTATATCTTGTGCACTAATGAACTATGAATGAACTATGGGTATGATTAGTACTGACAGAGTTTGTTAAGGACTGGACAGTAAGGGGCCATCGACATGCTTTTTAGGTTTGTGTACTGAACTAGCGGGTTGGACACGTTTGAACTGTTGCTTATTGTGTCCTTCCCTCTTTTCTCTTTTTCTACACATTAGAGCGGGGCCTCCATTTCCCGAGCGGTTGCCGGGTAAGGTGAGGCTTTTACCCACACAAGGCTGGGTAAGTATCACTTAGAGGAAATGCCTCCTTGTGATGTAGCTAATATGCTTAACCAGATACAGCTAGTTTGCGTATCTACAAATGCAGGACGCAATTTGTTCATGCAAGTGGTGGTGATTGTCTTTTTTGTGTGTGTGGAGTTATGTGGTTGACTGTGTGGTAACATGTACTTGTTATCTTCTACTTATTCGACAGGTAGAACATTCCTTTCCTGTCTGCAGAGAACACAGAGTCTCCAAGTCTGGGTGATACGTCCTCATTTATATAGTATTTTGATGCAACCTGTGCTTCCTAATACTTGTACACCCTGTAGTCAATCTGGCAGTAGCGCACTTAATTTAAGGTCCTGATGAAAGCTGGAGCACTTCTCTTAACAGCTGAAACTAGTTGACCATTCCACACAACGCCACTATGTAGCTCCACTATCTCGCTACTAGGCGTGTTTTTTAATCATGACACCTATACTTTCTGCTATCAGGTTATCCACGCAGTCTAGGTAGTCATTTTTAAGCATCACCTTTTTCACAGCACTGCTTATCTATAACACACTTTTCATTTTGGGCACAACATTGGCAGAACATGGTTGATTTCCTTGCCCGCACTGTTCTTTGGCGATGCAGGAATTACTGCCAACCCCCAAATGATGATATACCGCCTATTGGGTGGTCTGATGGGACGTTTCTAGCCCATTGAAACTTAACATCTCTAGCCACATGGTTTTCCGTGTGATTCCTACACACCATTTAGGACAGCACTCCACACCTAGACCTGGTCTTCTTTCTTCTGTGTTAGACGTTTATTTGGGGCATAAGTTGACAGGTCTTTAAATTATATCCCCTTTGACCCTCCCCACTTCTGTTTTTCAGTATCAACCAAGCGCCAGAGGGTAGTCACCCTTCAGTGTGAAGAGGCAGCAATATAGTGGACTAGGAAAAAAGGAAGGAAAAGACAAACGTGAAAAAATTTACAGACTGCCAATGAAAAAGCTATGCTAAAATAACACACTAACCCCTATTTAAAAGGGATGTCCACTAACAGAACTAAAACCAGAAAAATAGAAAAACAGCTTGCAGCAAAGCAGTGGAAGTCTAGCACATTCGTGCATTAAATGAACGTAAACTTCAGGTGGCAAAGGAAGGAAACGCTTTCCCTATCCTTTGGGCAAAGCCTTACCTGCTCGAATGTGCTTTCGAGAAATTAATGCAGGCTTGGAAAGTGAGCTTCTCATAGCAGAGTGGGCACCCTGTATCCTCATAAGTGGCAAAAAACAGCAAACTCATGGTTGATTTTGCCAGGGCGCCCAAGCGAAAGCACAAGAATGTGAAAGAGTCTCAAACTACATTATTACAGCACACTGATTGGAGCAGTGCGTGGAGTCACTCAAGAACCAAATATTGACAGTCAAGGGCGAAAAGAAAGCATTAATGATATATTTAGAGTGTGCTAGTACCAAAGGCCATAGACAACAGAGATTATTTCTACCCACTTTGATATGCTTACTAATGACTCCCCGGATGTGTTTTTCATGACCGAGACCTGGCCTCAGGATGCGGATACCGTGATATTAAACCTTGCTCTCCCCCCTGATTATGCCGTGGCCACTCTTAATCGCGGCTCGAGAGGGGGTGGAATTGCCATGGCAGTGAAACGCCGCTTCCCCTGTGAATGGAAAGAACTAAAATTTCCGGGATGCGAATGTGCCCGGTTTAGAATCTCCCTCTCTCACTGCTATAGCCTTACTGGTCTTTTAATATATCGGCCTCCGGGCTGCGATGCCGCCTTTAGGGCTGCTCTCCCGGACGTCATCAGCTCAGAGGCTCTTGGCCGTGCTAATTTTAATGTGCTAGGCGACCTTAACCTGCACTTCGACTGCACATCTCAACCCTCTATTCGGAGCTGTCTAGCCGACTTGGAAGCCTTGCAGCTCTCACAGAGAGTGTCCTCCCCCACCCATCAGGACGGGCATATACTGGACCCGTTTTTTACTAATTTAGAGGACATAACTATATGTCCACCTACCCAGCTGATATGGACGGACCATATGCTGGTGAAGGCAGCTATTCCCATGTCGGATCCTCTCTTCGTGACGCAGAACAAAATCACTTTTATACGTCAGTGGAACAAATTAAAGCTAGAAGACTTCTATCTTCTACTAGAGAAGACACCTTTGCCTCCCTTTTCGGATGTTAATTGCGGCTACGAATCATTTTGCAATTGGACTGCCATGGCCCTGGACTCTCTAATTCCTTTGGTTCGATCCAACTGCCGGACTAAAATTCATAGTCCTTGGTATGATGAGACCTTAGCGTCTCTTAAGAGAGACTGTAGGAAAGCAGAAAGAAGATGGAGAAAAACTTATGACCCCGCGCTTAAAATCTGCTATCTTACTTTAACTAAGGCATACCATAGAGCGGTCTGTCGAGCCCGTGCCGCATACTATGCGCAGGAGTTTCGGAACAGCCCTAACCCCTCTAAACTGATTTTTAAGGTCCTAAAGGACCTCATGACGAAGAGGGCTACCGCAGCGGAAATCTGTACAGACTCCCACTGTGAAAGTCTGGCTTCTTTTTTTATTCAAAAGGTGCAAGCAATCTCCCGCACCTTTCCAACTAATATGCAATATTCGGTCTCAGATGGCTGTCCGAGGGGCGATGATGTGACTCTGGACCTGCTGGCCCCCCTCTCTGAGGAGGGGTTTGATTTATTGAGCCAAAAAATCAAATCTGGCTCTCCAGTGGACCCGCTTAAACCGGCCCAGTTTAAGAACATGCAGAAAACATGTCGCACACCCATGCTAGCTCTCATCAACCTGTCGCTGGCCTCAGGGACTGTGCCCACTAGGTGGAAGCAAGCGGTAGTAACACCTATTTTAAAAAAGCCTTCCCTAGATCCGGTAAAACCTGAGAATTATCGCCCTATCTCACTGCTGCCGTGGGCTGCCAAAGTCACCGAGGCCCACGTGAATGGGAACATCTTGGATCCCACTCAAAATGGATTTCGGGCAGGTCACAGCACGGAGACTGCCTTGTTGTTTATGACTGAACATCTGCGCTCCGTGCTGGACACCGGACGAACAGCGGCACTCCTGTTATTAGATCTGAGTGCTGCGTTCGACACGGTGTCCCACGAGATCCTGTTGTGGCGGCTAGAGGAAGCAGGTGTTAGGGGGTCTGCTTTGTGCTGGTTCCGTTCCTTCCTTTCTGATAGATCATTCCAGGTCGCGATCCCACCCGGTAAATCTACCTCTCACCCGCTTATACTGGGGGTCCCACAGGGATCATCTTTGAGCCCCACTTTATTTAATCTATACGTCAGACCGCTGGCTGCTGTAGTCAAACGCTGGGGCCTGACAATGGTTTCCTATGCGGATGACACGCAGCTGGCGGTCACATTAAGTGGGGACTCAGCTGTGGAGGTCCTCAAGTTTTGCGAGGGGCTTCGTGCGGTGGCCAATTGGATGAATCAGAACTGTCTCCAATTGAACACTAAGAAGACAGAGGTCATGGTGTTTGGTAAGCAGCCTGGATGGTGGAATGATCACTGGTGGCCTCCCGAGTTAGGAATGACCCCTTCTCCTGCAATGGAGATAAAAAATCTTGGAGTCTGGCTGGACCCTACTCTTAGTTTCACCTGCCATACTAAGAGGGTGGCCGCCTCCTGTTTTGGCATTATCAGGGGCATCAGACCGGTACTTAAATTCTTCGATGCCCCCACTAGACAGCTTGTGGTCCAGGCCTCAGTATTATCTAGGATAGACTATGCCAGTGCTCTGCTAGCAGGAACAAACCAGGCGGAACTCAAGCGGCTGCAGCGAGTGCAGAACGCCGCAGCAAGAGCGGTGGTAGGACTGCCTAGGCGATGTTCGGTCTCAAGAACACTGCAGGTGCTCCATTGGCTGCCAGTTGCTCGGAGGATCGAGTTCAAGGTGCTTTGCCTGGCTTTTAAAATTTTAAAAGGCACGGCCCCCCTTATATTGATGAATTTACTGACCCCTTATGTTCCTTCTCGATCCCTGAGATCGATGGGTCAGAACCTGTCTGTTGTCCCACGTTTCTTGTTGAGTAGGACTGGCGGCCGCTCCTTTCGAGTGGTAGCCGCAAAACTGTGGAACTCTCTTCCTGCTGAAATTCGAGCATTGGAAGACCTATTCCAGTTTAGACGTGCTGTTAAAACCTTTCTTTTTAATAAAAATCTTTGATTCTGCGGCTTTTTTGCAATGTTGTGTTTACCTTCTCTGGGCGCCAGGACGCCCCTTGGCTGGGGCAGCTGTGCGCGGTAAAAAAGCAGCTAACATAACATAACATAACATAACATAACTTCAGATACTGTTCCTTAGCCATTGACTTGTCCCAGGGGTGAGGGAAATGACTTCATACGATTACATAAGGGAACTATTTAATACTTGCAAAGAGTCCCGCATTACACTGGATCTTTCTTTCGGTGTGAGAGTTCAAATGCCCCCTCGGTATAGCATACAGTTCTGCCGTGAGAACACACATATGATCTACCTTGAGTCCCATAAACGTTTCACAAATTGTCACTTTGTCTAAAAATATTAGGACAATTCCCTACACCACGACTGTGGGTAATGAGTAGGATAACAACTTCTTGCACATAATCTATCTCCGCCATGCACACATCAAATAACAGCACGTTCTTCCTTTATATTTAATAAAAATCAAACATCATTTGTCTTTAGTACTTTTCAGTGTACATTTGGTATTCTACATGAATTCTGTTATTAAAGGCATTCTCTTCCATATCTCTACGGGGAAATATGTAGTTTCCAATAATGACATTTATTCACTGAGATTTACGTGAGCATTGCATTTCCAAATGATTCGAACTCCCCAATGGTTACACTGAATCTTGAAATACAGACACTTCCTTTCATATTCAGCAACATGTCTCTCAAGATGGAGTAACCTTTGCTTAGAAATCAATGCAGAAGTCATCAGAATGGTATGAGGAGGTATATCATCTAAGGTGTGTGTCAGGGAAGTATTGGCTCATATCTCGTTCACATCTGGCGAAAAGGGAGACACAAATTAAAAGGCAGCTTTTTACAAAACCAAACAGTTGTAGAAAACTGTCTTGTTCTACCCAGGGTAAGCCATCTCAAAGACGTAAACAGGGCATTGTGAACAAGCGTTGGCAGACTTACTGTAAGATACGGATTCTAATGTGTTATACTGTAATCGTAAAACGTTACTCCAGTTCACATTATATTGCCATTCTGAACAGATGAAAAAAAGGCTGTACATGCCAGGGGAAAAATGGTAACTAAAGAATCAATCATTTGGAATCTGAATTTATGCTCAGTATTAGTTTTTGACTATCTTAGCTTGTTTCTGACAGTACAGAATACAACTGAAAATATCAGGGGCCTCATTTCTGAGAAGTGTCGCATCGCTGCGTGAAAGCAGCGATGCATCACTTCTCAGTGCGCCCTCCTTGCGACATGGTTGATGCGTCATATTTACTGTATGATGCATCATGTCGCAAGGAGTTACAGATACATCAGTATTTCTGACGTATCTGTATGGCGCAAAAGTGACGCATTGCTGGAGTGTGTCACAAGAGTGACGTAACTCCAGCAATGTGTCCTTTCACATGGCTCAAGCCACATGTGACAGGGCCTGCGTCAGTCTTACGCCTGCCTGTGAAGCAGGCGTAAGATATTGACGCATTTGCGTCCAAGAAGTGGCGCAGTGATATCTTATAGATTTCACTGTGTCACTTCTATGACCCTTTCTTGTGTCATAACGCCCCCCCTGCATATATTATACCTGGCACAGGTATAATGTAGCGCAGGGGTTTACAAAGTGACGCATCTACCTAGATGCGTCACTTTGTAAATATGGTGCAACACAGCACATTTTTTGCACCGCTGGTGCGTCACAAAATGTGACGCATTGGTGGTGTAAAAGTGATGCACGGCCTCATAAATAAGGCCCCGGGTAATTATTAGGCTGGTCAGGATACTTACAAAATTTGTGAAAAATGTTAGAAATATACAATGTTGATATGGAAGTCTGACAAAAAACATTTATTTATTTATTTATTTGCGAGTTTTTATAGCGCTATGAATCGACTCCCGAAGGAGTATCTCCGCGCTGTTGACAACCAGTATCGCAACTGACAAAGGAGCATTTCAATTAAAAGAGAGTGTTCAGGGTCCAGAAAATAAACAACTAAACTAAACCAAACAGAAAGGTTTTCAAACATTTTCTGAATTGGAGGTGGTTATGGCATTGTCTTAGTGAAAGTGGGAGGGAGTTCCAAAGACTAGGACCTACTACCGACAAGGCCCTACCACCTAGTCTGGTTTTGGTTATCCTAGGAACATTCAGTAACAGCTGGTCACTGGATCTGAGGGAACGAGTAGGGGCGTAAGGAACAAACTTGCTCGCCAAATACTCTGGTCCCAATTGATTAAGTCCCTTGTGGATAACGCAGCAGGTCTTGAACTTCACACGTTGGCGTATTGATAGCCAATGTAGTTTTTGAAGTAGTGGTTTGGAGGGGGATCTAGGAGGTACATTTAACACCAGCCTAGCTGCGGTATTTTGTACCACCTGTAGGCGGTCTAGAACCTCCTCATTTGCACCTGCCAGGAGACCGTTACAATAATCAAGTCTGCTCATGACCAGAGCTTGAACTAAGGTTTTCCTGTGGGAGTCCGGTAGGAAAGGAAAAATCCTACGGAGCAGACCAATCGCATGGAAACAGGATCCCACAGTGATGTTAACATTGTGCTTCATGGTCAGCTCCGGCTCCAGTGTGACTCCCAAACTCTTGATTACTGTTTTGGGCTCAGGAGCTTGACCCAAGTCTGAAGGCCACCAGTCGGGGGACCATTGAATCCTAGCTTCCCCGAAGAGCATCACCTCCGTTTTTCCAACGTTACATTGAAGGAGGTTGGAGGACATCCACCTAGCAACTGCCTTCATCCCATCGGAAAAAGATTGTATTGTTTCCGGGGAAAGGTGTTTAAAGGGGAAGAGCAGCTGCGTGTCGTCAGCGTAGGACACCGGGTAGAACCCAAAAGCTCTGGTAACATCTGCCAAGGGAGCCACATAGGTGTTAAATAAAGTAGGGCTCAGGCAAGAGCCCTGTGGTACTCCCTTGGTGATGTTAACCTCTTCCGACCTGAACTCACCCATGCTGACAGATTGGGTGCGGTTGGAGAGGAAGCTCCTGATCCAGTCCAGTGCCCTACCGCCGATTCCACTCCTGGACAGTCGTTCGATCAGAATAGTGTGGGAAATCGTATCGAACGCTGCCGATAAATCTAGCAGTACCAGGACAACAGAGTAACCCCTGTCCTGGTACAGCCGCAGATCGTCCGTTACCGACAGCAAGGCCGTTTCTGTACTAAATTTTGGCCTAAAGCCTGACTGGGATCGGTCAAGGCTACCAGACTGTTCCAAGTAGGTGGATAGGTGCTTATTGGTGTGTTTTTCAATAATTTTCCCTAAGAATGGTAGGAGGGAGATAGGCCTCAGGTTAGACATGTTGGTCCAAGGAACAGATGAATTCTTCCTGATGGGTCTGACTAGGGCTTTTTTCCAGCACTGTGGGACAACTCCAGATGCAAGTGAGAGGTTCACCAGTTTCTGAACATCAGGGCCTAGTGTACTCCCTAGAGGGCCCATAAGTCTGGCAGGAAGCAAGTCCGCGGGACTTCCACTTTTGATGTCCGTAAACAGTCTCTCAACCTCAACCAACGAAATCTCAGGGAAATCATTAAGAGAGTGGATGTTAGTAGATGCAGTCTGTACCAGAGTAGGATTATCCTGGCTACTTATGCCAGAACTGTATGCCTCTATTTTATTATAGATGGCATCGATTTTGTCTGTGAAGAAGCAGGAGATGCTGTCGCAAAGCTGTTGTGAGGCCATGTCTGCACTTTCACACGCTTTGGGTTTCAGAAATGTTGTGACAATCTGATAGAGAGTTTTTGAGTCATTGCCGGCTGCTTCTAACTGGGCAGTGACATGGTTTTTCCGTGCAGATCTTATGGCTTTATGGTAGGTACTAAGATTATTTTTATATTTAATTTTGTCCTCCTCCAAGGAGGTTTTCCTCCAAGTTTTCTCCGCCTTTCTAACTAAGCGTTTGATATTATGCAGTTCCTCCGAGTACCAGACCTCTTGCTTCCTGGCTGGACTGATTTTAAAAGTCTTCATTGGGGCAATTTGTTGTACTACGGCAGTGACTGCAGAATCCCAAGTGGAGAGGGCAGTATTAATATCATCTGTACAGAGAATAGGGGGAGAGAGATATTTCTGCGCAAAATCGGTGTTAGTTATTTTGTGCCACTGTCTGCGTTTAGGAGGAATTTGTATGTGAGAAATAGGTCGGTAATCATTTATTGGCATAGAGAACTCAAGTACAAAGTGGTCTGTCCAGGGATATTGTTTGGGTGCACAACATTTAATACCAGGAAAGTTGGATATAATCAGGTCCAGGGTATGTCCTGCCTGATGTGTAGGTC
This sequence comes from Lissotriton helveticus, assembly GCF_964261635.1. Lineage (NCBI taxonomy): Eukaryota > Metazoa > Chordata > Amphibia > Caudata > Salamandridae > Lissotriton > Lissotriton helveticus. Next base: position 307,999,691 of record NC_136070.1, read on the forward strand.
CATGGTTACGTTGCTTTAGTCCTAGAAGGGACATGTCGGTTAGAAAAGATTGTGCATCACTGTTGGCCTCTTCCTCACTATGAATGTTAAAGTCCCCGAGCAACAGGAAATCTTTATCTTGACACACATGGGGGGCTAGTGATTCCATTAACTGTTTGGACACATTTTTTAAAGGGCCCGGTGGGCGATAAACCAAAGCTCCTTTCCTACAATGTTTAGTGGAGGAGCCAATCCTAAATATCATCATTTCTAAGTCTGAATTACAGCACTGATCTATGACCGAAACAGAGATTTCATTTTTGAAAACGATTGCTATTCCCCCACCTATTTTTTTGGGTCGATCTGATCTGATTATCTTATAACCCTCGGGTATTCCAAGGGTAATAGCAGGGGTGGTATGGGGCTTTAACCATGTTTCTGTTAAGAAGCAGAGATCTGCTTGTTGAGAAGAGATTAGATCCCAGACCTCGAAGGAGTGTTTAACCAAGGATCTTACATTACACAACAAAAACCTTCCCTCCTGTTTCAGTACTTTAGGAGTATAACAGGGACGCTGTTCGAGGGAGTGTTTCACTGTCAGAAATTGTGTGTAGCACGATCTGCATGAAAAAGGTCCTTCGGGAAAACAGAGGAAAGGAAGCTTACAGTCAGGATTTAACACAGTAGGGCGTAGGCACAATAAGGCTTGCGAAGAGTATGACAGTCTATGTACCTTAATAGTTTTGTTTGGAACGTCCATAGCCCCTAGCCACGTCCTGTCGCGGACGGGCGCAGACGGGCTTCTCTCTGGCGCGTCTCAGGCGCTTCGCTGCGCGCGATCGCTGCGCGCTTACTGTGACGAGGGGGCTAAATACCCTTAGGTACAGCAACTAGAGCGCTGACCGCTCTGTCAATGCGGAAGTGCGGAAGTGACCTGGCTCTGCCTGACCCGCCCTCCGCTCAACGGCACTGGTTGCCGAGTCGGACCGGGGCGGGCAGGACGGGAAATCGAGCCCAGGCTAGGCAAGTAACTTTTTATCGTTTTACCACAATAGCGAGTGGCGCTTTTACTGCTGACAGAGGAATTAACTATAAAATGCTACACTAGTAAAATCAGTGCATTTAAAAACACAATATCAGTGACATTCAAATTTTAAAATCATTTGCTGCCAAAATCAGTGTCAGGATACCTGGGTGTCAGCGGATCGGGGAGACGCTCTCACAGTCCCCCTACCGCAGTGCACCGCCTGCTCCTCGCTGCCTAAATACCCTTAGGTACAGCAACTAGAGCGCTGACCGCTCTGTCAATGCGGAAGTGCGGAAGTGACCTGGCTCTGCCTGACCCGCCCTCCGCTCAACGCCACTGGTTGCCGAGTCGGACCGGGGCGGGCAGGACGGGAAATCGAGCCCAGGCTAGGCAAGTAACTTTTTATCGTTTTACCACAATAGCGAGTGGCGCTTTTACTGCTGACAGAGGAATTAACTATAAAATGCTACACTAGTAAAATCAGTGCATTTAAAAACACAATATCAGTGACATTCAAATTTTAAAATCATTTGCTGCCAAAATCAGTGTCAGGATACCTGGGTGTCAGCGGATCGGGGAGACGCTCTCACAGTCCCCCTACCGCAGTGCACCGCCTGCTCCTCGCTGCCTAAATACCCTTAGGTACAGCAACTAGAGCGCTGACCGCTCTGTCAATGCGGAAGTGCGGAAGTGACCTGGCTCTGCCTGACCCGCCCTCCGCTCAACGGCACTGGTTGCCGAGTCGGACCGGGGCGGGCAGGACGGGAAATCGAGCCCAGGCTAGGCAAGTAACTTTTTATCGTTTTACCACAATAGCGAGTGGCGCTTTTACTGCTGACAGAGGAATTAACTATAAAATGCTACACTAGTAAAATCAGTGCATTTAAAAACACAATATCAGTGACATTCAAATTTTAAAATCATTTGCTGCCAAAATCAGTGTCAGGATACCTGGGTGTCAGCGGATCGGGGAGACGCTCTCACAGTCCCCCTACATTTCAGTGCCATTTCTGCCATATTCGAGGAAATCGGTTTTTTTGTATAAAAAATAAATAAACTGCGTCTGCAACGAAAATTATATATTTTCCATGATATTCTACTTAGAAATTCATCCTATTCCACTCCACATCAGCCTGTATCAGAGAATTCATCCTCGATTCAATCCACTCGAGACAACTCAATTTATACCCTATTCAGAAGTCGATCTTTTTATCTGTGACTCACGTACCTGATCATGTACTGGTTGCAAATGTTTCCACAAAGCACATCATTGTTTTCTGTGTTCTCATGTTGTACTTTTTAGACCGTATGATGTGATAATGAGTGCTAGCTTCTTTTTTAGTACCAACCTATTATTTGACGTATCTATTTTTACCTGCAGTCCGACTGTTTGGTATCCAGTTGGAAATTGTCACACTTCGATATTCAAATATATTTTTTTTCTGTTGAAGTGTGACTCTAAACATTTAACACGACAAACTGGCAATGCCAAGCAACGTGTTTTTTTTTTTCTCCGTCAAATCTGTAAAGAGTTTTATACTTCATGAAAATAATGATGAGTAGGTGCAAGTGCAATAGATTTACAAACAGCTTTTTTAAAAAAAATTGGGCAGCATCTAAAAATTAAAATTGTTATGAGATTTTGATTTACAGAATTTGCTGGCTACTCTTAGCATAGGTATGTGGGTATTCCCGCGCCTCTTGGATAGGTACCTTGAGCTTGACATACCAATCCATACCTGTCCGCCATTCTGAGATGGCTGGTGGTAAAAGCGGACCTCGATTTTCGAGTGATGTCTTGTTTGGCCACCACGGTCGCCATCCCAATCAGGGATTGGACACCACAGCTGTCCTATACTTCATCAATGATACCCAATAGTGCCTGCTTTAGCATCAGGGTGATGGGCGTAACCAATATCTGGGTAAGGGTGTTAGTGATCTGTCACCAGTAAGCAGCAATTGTGGGGCATTTCCACACCACATGGGAAAAGTCTGCATCAGAGCACAGGCAGCAGAGACACCCCCAGGCAGGTGAGCATCTTGTGCACCAGAGCCATCAAAGGGTTATCTATGTGGCATGTAAGTAATTAAGCTGCAGGAGTCTGAGGCACCAATCACACCAAGGTCCTGTCCATGTCGTCCAGTGGCCAGATCAAGTACTCCCATTTCTGTTTCAGGGTGAGGAAGCTGTCAGGGGTGTTTGAAATGAATGTGCGGTAGATTTGGGGATGCCACCCCCTCCTAGTCTACCCATCAGGATGATTTGCTTCTAGCAGACTATTTTCGGGGAGATCTGTTATCTGGGGTTAGTGTGTGGATAGGGCATGCCGTACTTGAAGATATTTGTGTAATTGCATTTTGTACAGAGAGAGCTGTGTTTGTAGGTCTTCGATCGAGTGGATTGCGACTTTTGATCAGACAGCTCCTAAGGTAGTAATGCCTATCTTATCCCACCCAGTCAAGCTTTGGAGTTGAGCCATGTGTTTGAGTCAGCAACCCACCACCTCACAGTCTGTTGTCTCAGGGTTTTCTCCAATCCCATTTCTCTAGACGGCCTTTGCCAACACTGGAAGACCACTTTGGTGATAACATGAAGGTGTTGTCGGAGGATGTCATCATATAAGATTCCCATCAATAGGTCGAGAGTCATGAGCAAAAGTTCGGCTCTATCGGCTAAGTTATCCAATCCACCAGTCAGCCTGTTTTTGACAACAAGAAGGTGTGACGCCCTGTAGTAAAGTTGGAGGTCTGCCATTCCTGTACCCCTGCCCTATACTGATTTCCTAAGTTTTTAATGGTCAATGCGTGGGGCACAGTTGGGCCATTAACAGGATTTTAATACAAAGTTTCTGAAACCAGTTTAATGGGATGGGAAGATGGAATTTTGGAACACATAAAGCTAGGAAGGGAGGATCAGTATTTTGAATAGGGTAACTTTTCCTAGCTGCTGCAGAGGGAGTGACTCCCACCATTGCAGGTCTGCTCTCATTGGCTTTAATAGGGAAGTAGGGTTAAGGTCCCAGGTCTGTTCCGGGTCCCTGGAGATGCGTTTCCCCAAATATTTTTGAAGATCTTATTTTGTATGGGTATGTAGGTGGGCCAACTCACCTCTTTGGTCTCCCTTTGGAGTGGAAAAAACAATGTTTTAGTAAGTTTGGCCACTAGGCCCGAGGTCTGGGGGTGTGAATGGAATATTAGGATGTCCTCTGTGTACAGGGAGATTATATCTTTAGTGCCGCTCACCCAGCACCATCCCCACACCTTCATATCTCAGAGCATTAGTCAGGCCAGCAGTTCCGTTGCAAGGGTGAAGAGAAGGGAAGATAGTGGGCACCCCTGTCTAGTCCCTCTGCTGATGAGGAAGGAGTCAGAGAGAAGGCCGTAGACTAGCGTTTTTGCTTGGCTTTTGGAGTATAGCAGTTTTATGTATCTATGCATTCATGAATCCACAATATTCTGGGTGAACCAGTATGTGTAGAACTGTCTGGAGTCTGTTGGCTACGAGGTTAGCCAGAATCTTGACCTTGATATTTATTAGAGTGATGGGTCTGGCTTGGCAGTTTCGGATGGACTGTTCCCATGAGGAACAGGGTCAAGACTGATTTACATATGGCTAGGTCCAAAGTAGGGTGGAGTGGTGAGCAAAAGAATGATGGAATAAACCCAGATCCTTGTGACTGGGGGTAAATGTTTGCATTGGTCAACATTCTGTCCATCAATAGTTTCTTTTGCATATGTCACCCTAAGTGGGAAGGGTATGTCCAGACATGGGTCCCGTGCTCACTGCACCACTGGATGCAAGCTAGCCTGGCTCATGAGGGGTGATGCCCCGTAACCGGTCCCAGGATGCTTGTTTCTGGTTCAGGGAGGACCTGGCTTCGGCAGTTTGGGCTGGCTGTTCCCATAAGGAACACAGTCAAGACTGATTTGCATTGTTCAGCATTCCTTCCATCAATTGATTCAACTATTTCTATTTCATCTAGCTCTTGTCTCTGATAGCTGACAGTGATATTCGTGGGTTGCTGTCCTGAGCAGAGTTTTCTTTGGGTTGGGGACAGAAGTCTGATCCAAGGGGCGGAATGGGCTACATCACTTTGTTGGCCATGGTGGTAGCGTCTGCCTTATGGGATGCATCTGTGAGCAAGTTAAGGTAAGATGCTGCACAAATGGGGGTCCACAAGTGAAGAGAAGGGTTCCCATGGGTCGGTCCAGTGGCTCAGGAGAGTGTAGACAAAGGAAACTGACTGAGTTCAGAGGGGCATAGAATTGACAAGTGCCACTCCTTAAAAAGGCTTTTTTTGCATGTTCTGTCGCCTAAGCAGGGAAGGCCATCATTGTATTAATTAGTGAACCCTGGGTTTTGGCTGGAGAGTGTCATGTTAGACTTGGCTCTCTTGGCAGGATCACTCCCAAACCTTTTGCTCATCCTCCTGTGTTCTGATCCCGTTTTGTAGGCTTTTAGGACTCTGCACATTCTACCAGTGCTAACCAGTGCTAAAACACATTTACTCTCTCATTTAAACATGGTAGAATTAGTTGCACCCAACTGGCACATTTCATTTACTTGTAAGTTCCAAGTAAAGTGTAACTAGATGCACACAGGACTTGTACATTGAATGATGCTACTGGGCCTGCAGCACCCATTGCGCCACCCACTTATGGAGCCTTTATAACATGTCTTAGGCCTGCCACTGCAGCCTGTTTGCAGGTTAAACTTTCATTTCCACCTGGGAAAATAAAGCTTTTGTTTGGTCCCAAACTTTAAAAATAAATATATATTTGTATTCATATTTATTTTAATATCCAATCATTATCATATTGTTCAGCAAGTTTATAACATCATAGCACAACTCTTCTAGGGCATGCATACATTTGTTACAGGTTTTCTTTAGTTACATGTCAAACAGGCCATAGAAGGGCTAGTATATAAGTTTAGATACATGCAAAGCGTAATAACATTTGGTGCAAACTCATTTAGCCTGTAGAGTTAAGTAAATGATAATTTTCATTATACATATAGTCACGCATTATGTGCCAGTCTATAAATGTTCCTCATTTTTAATCAACAAGGAGAAAACTGTGTAACTAGTAAAACGTATTAACTATCTGATTAACAGATTGTGCGGTGGGGCTAGGAGTCATGTAAGTAGTAATTAGTGAGATAGTTTGTCTGAGTCTTGCTAATGGGGGGAAGGGCAGCAGGGGAGGAAGGGCCGACCTGCGCCACCTACTCTATGGGCTAGATCCAAACCTTCCTTTTTAAATATATATGTCATCCTTATGGTAGGACCTAAAAAGCCCATAGGACAGAGTGCAGTGCATTTAAAAAGTTGGACATGAACTGTTGACTTTTACATGCCATGATAGTGAAGAACCTCATACATTTGTTTGTAACTACTGCAAGGCCTGCCTATCCCATAGGATAACATTGGACTACCTTATTACATATGATAAATGATAACTTTCAATTGGGAGCAGGTAGGGATTTCGAGTTTGGTGTCGAAAGAAATGTAATGTAAAACCCTCTTAATAATAAAATCGGACTTTAAGCCAGAATTGTGAAAATGCCATTTTTAAAAAGTTTGCATTTTCTTGTCCCAGCCATATGGTGCCTGCCTGTAGCTTGTATTCTGGGTCACATGACTTGGTGTTGCTGGAAGTTGGTCTGTGTGTATTGCTCCCAGACAGCGAGATAAGGGCACAAAGGAGAATGATGTGTTCCACTTAGACCCTCCAGGATTTGGTGATGTGCCAAAAAATTGTAAAAGCAGTTTTGTAAAAAGGCAGGGATTTTTACAAAAGTGTAAGCGAAACTTGGAAAATGCGATCTGCTATTTTTTGGGGGGATCGTGAAAACATAAGTGAGGTGAGTGTGGGATCTTTCCTGGGACGTCTTCTTCGGCGCAATCACCCCAGGGCTACTATGTAGCGCTCTGCCTCTGTCAAGCGGTACCTTGCCTCTTTGTTCCCACCACAGGTTTCGGGTGTTCCGGGGGGAGGTTGTGTGCTCTTGTCTTGCCTCTGGTTGATCAGCCCGCCTACCTTTCTATGGGTGGTTATTCTCGTTTGCGGGAGCCGCCATCATGGCGCGTCGGACTTCTCTGGACCACACTAGCCAGGCAGCTAACTCTTTTGCCAGGCAGCTAATTCTGTTGCTTTTTTCAGACCGAGCTGGCTCTAGATGTCGTCTGGTTCGGAATCATGCCACTGGACACTATATGCGTAGTCCATTTAGGACTGGGACAGCCTTGTGGTGGCGGAGCCGGAGTGATTCATATCCACCCGGCCATCTTGCCTGTCCCCCCCCCCCCAAAAAAACATAATCTACGCATATTTTTTCCTCTCAATTCCCAACTTTGTGGAAACTGGGACATCTTGTGGCCATCTTATGGGTTTACACCGACACATATTGAGGCTGGGCACTCAGTTGGCAATCCTGTGCCAGGTAACAAGATATTTTATGGGTTAAGGCATCTTGCAGAGTTCGGGGCAGCATGTGGCTGATTTTGTGTCCCTAGAACTGCGACAAGTATTTGTTCAGCTACACAAATCTATACAATGTTAAGTTTAATTATTCTGCCAGGGTTCATGTATGGAAACTTTACAGGGATCTGCATAATAATAAAAATAATAATAATAATATATATACATAAAAGAGACTAATACATTGGGAAATTTATGATTATGTCTGACCTTGAAGTGATGACCTAAATTGTGTATGTGTACCGAAATGAGAAGGTTATTCTGCAACTTTTTTGTCGGTTTAGAATGCTTATTTTACAGCGAAAATACTCTATCGTTTAAAAGAAAAAAAAATAGCAGGTTCTAAATTTGTGGAATTTGCCTTTTGCTTCAAGAAGCACTTTTGTGCTTCTATTTTGTGTTCTTTGAGACTGTTACGGTCCTGTATCGGAGCATAAATTGAGACATGCAATCCTGTTACGAATATGTCAGCATTAATGTCGAGGTAGATTTCTCTAACAACATCGCCCCAAGATATCCTAACTCTTCTGAGTCTCTATCGTATATTCTATAGTGTTTCTTCCCCATTGCCCCATCTCAAACAGCCCTTTCAAGCTTTTACAAATGATGCAATACATCAAGCTGCGATCCCACCGCATGCCCAGCACGATTGTGAGGTATCTACTGAGTACAATTTTTAGTAGGTGCCATTTAAATACAAATAATTTTTTCATTTATTTTTCTGTGTCACCATGCAGTAGTAAGACAGACTAAAGTACATATAATGTATTAGGAAAAACCCATGGCATCTAGGAAAGGCAGCGTGGTTGGGGTTGGAGGCCGTCTGGTGTTCAGAGAAGGAAACTTCATTAACCAAAAGAGTTGTCGCTTTTAAACAATGCCTAATTCAAAAAGCCAAAATCGCACTCTAGTGTTTGTTGACAAGGACTCAACATAATGACATTTTTCCAAATTCCATAAATATTCCAAAATATATATATATTTGTATACACTAAATATTATATTATAAAAACACAAAAAATATAGTGTTTAATATATATTAAAATGTATGTTTATTTCATGTACTGTAAATTTACCAAAATATAAAAAATTGTATAATAAAAAATATATGTGAAAATATATTTTTGAAAATTATTTAACATATTAAATATTATTTGAATACAAATAATATTCATGATATTAAATATTAAAATATATTATAAATATGTAAAATACAATTATATAATTGTATTAAAAATGTAATTATAGAAAATGTATTAAAAAATAGTTGAAAAAAATAAGTGTTTACTTTTTTTAACATAAATAATAAACATAGAAAGTCAAATTGTTTAAAAGGAATCAACAATTAATATATTTACTTTAGTACTACATGACTATACTTAACAAAAAATTTAAAATATTTCAATTATGTTTTAATAAATATGTTAAAAATATTGTTAATTTTCAAAATGTACATGTAAAATGTATATTAAAAATATATTATAATTTTAATAAATTTTGAACAACATCCAAACACCTGAATAATGTTTTATTGTTTTGGAAAAATGTATAACAAATGCAAATGAGAACAAATAAACTGTAAAACAAAAACAATTTGTAACCAATACAAATGTTTACTAGAATAACTAACATACATCTCCTTTCTTATTAAAATGTATACAAAATAAATAAATAAAATAATTAATAAACAATTTAAATTTACTATAGCTAACTCCAAAACCAACAAAAATCAGTAAAATTGCTGGACAATAAAACTAATTAAATTATTTTTCCAACTCCAAAACTGACAAAAATCAGGGAAAGTGCTGGATAATAAATTTCATTAAATTACTTTTCCAACTAGAAAACTAAATCAACTCAGGAAAAGTGCTGGATAATAAAACGTCAACAATTACTATTCCAACTCAAAAACCAACAAAACTCAGGGAAAGTGCTGGATAATAAACCTAATTAAATTACTACTTTTACTCCAAAGCAAAATAAACTCATGGAAAATGCTGGATAATATTACAAATTACTATTCCAACTCCAAAACCAACAAAACTCAGGGAAAGTGTGGGATAATAAACCTAATGAAATTGCTATTCTATCTCCAAACCCAAATAAACGTAGGGAAAATGCTGGATAATAAAACAATATAAATTACTATTGCACCTCAAAAAATTAAAACAAACTCAAAGAAAATGCTGGAGAATAAAACATAAATAACTACTAAAACTCCTAATTTATAGTCAATAATAATTAATTTTTATAAAATTGATCTTTCTGCCTAAAATGCTGTAGCCAGCCTTTACCTGGCGGTGAAACCGGCGGCGGGGATTAGTATCAGGGGCCTGTTTCGGGCCCCCCTTGTGGTGGGGGAAGGTAGTTGTACACTGGGGGTAGGGTACCCCCTGCACTTCCCTGCACTGAGTGGTAGGCACCGCATGGTGCCTGCCACCTAGTGCAGGGAAAGGCACTACATGTGTTTGTACTATTGCAGCAGGTGCTGCAGCCAGCAGCACCTGCTTCAATGGTAAACATGCAAGATGCGACCGCCACAAATTTCACATGCGGACCCCCGCCATACAGGCAGGCGGTTCCAATCACCACCTCGATGGTGAGCGGACTCAAGTCCACCTGCCATCGTAATCACCCACATAAATATCATTTACAACAATATTTTTGACATAGAAATGTATGCAATCGATATTTTTACATTACAAAAAAATTTATATTTTTAACTACGAAAAAAAGAACCTCAATATTTTACATCATCGATTTTCTTGACTCGCTATTAATGCAAATCGATATTTCTACATCGATATTCTGTCTCTGCACTGAAAAAAAGCACATTCGCTATGATGTGGCAAGCACTGACCGTTCCATAGAGTTTTTTGGTGGGTTTTTTTGTTGCTTTTTTGCTTTGAGCCATGCTGTGTCCCACATGGCTAAAAAAAATGACAAAATTAAAGAGCTATTGCCTTTGCCAATGCTTGTTTTGAAATTCTTCTATCATTTTCTCCCTTGCATATGGTTACCTCGCAAGGAGACGGGTCAGGCTAAGCGTGGTGCTGCAGGCATCGCAGAAAGGAATGACAATATATAAAGGAAGCCTCATTGAGCATTCATTAATCGACTTAAGAGAGCAGGGAGCAATACTTGATGTGAGGCTGAACTTCAACCTGGCTGTCCAGCTCATGAAGACAAACTGTGGTGGTAGGCAAAAGCCGATTCAGCCCAATCTTTGTTGTGCGACTGAACCCATTTGTCTACCTGCATGCACAGAGAGTTTTCAAGTTCAATGTCCACTGTCAATGGCGTCCAAAAAAACATTGGTTTTCACTGGAGTATTGAAGGCAGGTTGAATTTGTTTTTTTTAATTCATACCAGTTTCTTTTAAGGAAACTTGCTAAACTTTACTGTTCGAAGAACTATGTGGCTTTCCGATGTCTGCATTTCCGATGACCTGACTGCTAAAGTCAGACTGATAAAGCACGTTATTATTTTCAAGTTCTTCAGTGGCCCCCTCAGTACTGAGGAGCAAACCAATTTGGGCGAATCCCTGCATTAAATCGACTACACCTGAAATGAAATGTTACATATGTTGGAAAATGAAAAGACACAGTTCAAGGTCCAGTCATACACCGCCTTCCCACGGAGAGGATATTTTCTACATCCTGTCCTGTTTTTTCAGAACACACTTAAAGTAGGATAAAAATACATGCAAAGGCATCATTTGAAACAGTACCCTTCATCGTCCTTCAAAAAGCCGCCACAGAGTCTCAGAATACACTGTTCATTTTCAGTTTCTGGAATCAAAGTCTGCTCACTGTTCTCAGATTTGAGCCCTGAAAGGCCAAACTAGTAAGGACATTCAGCAAAAGCAACCTGCTATGACTTTTTGTTGCAAAGTCCATTTATCATTAGAAGTTCCACACAGGAAGACCTTGAAATATAAAGATGATCCCATTTACTTTGGTACTAATGTTGTGATTGCTGAAATTATAATATATTGAGATCGCGGTAATAAAACGTTTGGTTTAATTGTTTGCTTTTACAAAAGTTGGCAACATATAACAGGCCTGTTCACAAAGTTATTTGCTTGTCTAAATTTGGCTTACACCCGTAGCTAGTCTTTCTCAACATGTGCAAAATTACTTTTTGATTGGAGTATATTTTTCACCTACAAGAAGAGGGTTTACTCACTTGAGGATATTTGTTTTGAGTAAAGCTGCTCTTTCTGTCTGGCTGTGGACGGAAAAGAAAAGTTCCAACGATGAAATACTGTGAGCAAGTTTATGCCTCCACAAATCAAAACATTTGTGTGTTTTCACAAACTCCCTTTGTCCCTTTTCCACCATTTAATGTGTCAGATATTTACTCACAATGGCAGAAATAAACCCCTTTCTAGCATGGCAAGTTGTTTGGAACACCATCAAAATTATTGTGGGGGTAAGATAAGGAGTCTCTTCACAGGAAATATTACCCCAAAGAGAAAATAAAGAAATAAAAAATATATATTAGTAAGTGCATTTAAACTTGCACAGCTGATTTTCGGATGAGCAAATGTACAATAGTTGCTTATGAGGAAATTGAGATCACAAAAGTACTCTAAGAGTATGGCTGGAACTCTGCATCACATATTTCCAGGCACACCTTTGGGAGATCAGGTGATTTCCTGAAGGTTGGACATTTCCATCCAGGCAAGGTTAACATGTGAAGGTGCAGCTCTACAATTTTTGATAAGAATCCATTCCAAGTTCATCTTGTGATTTTTGTCATGTGAGGTTGTGTGAAGCGAATATTAAATTAAGATACATATGATTATCAGCCACGGATTCACCAGGCTTTCAGGCCAGTCTCCTGTTGGGGATTGGGGGTGAGGGAGGGTTATGAAAGAAATAATAACGAGGTAGTATCTGCCATGGCACCTTCCATTGATGGTGCCAGGTTTGTTATATGGGTTCTGGCTTGATAGTCTGACAAAAAGAGCTATGGAAGGGATTCCCATGAATATCCCACATTAGATGTAACAGAGTGGGTGTATTCCGGCAGGGCTTTAAGTGGGATGAAAAAACTGGCGGTTCTCTCAAAGGGGTGTGGGCAGTATAATTAAGGGCAAGGCTTAAAACACTTAAGCTAAAAATATGCGGTTAGCATAGTGTGTCGCCTGACTGGTATTTTGCTGCTTCCGCCATTACATCCAGAATCTGGATATATACTACAAGTAATATTACACCTAGATCAAGCCAGCACTATTGACTTTGTCAATAGCTGTTAGTTGTATAAAATTTTTAAAAAGCAACAACTTCGGCTTCGTTGTATATGATATTGAAAAATCAGGAGACTGCGAAAGAACTATAATGAGTCTCTTTAAAGATACATCAAAGGGAGTGAAGGGTGGCACTGCTGCAGAGTGCAGATTTTTTTACAACAAGGTTGAGGGCAAAAATGGAGAGCCCAATAGAGACCTGTTTCGGCACCTGCTTTTTAGAACTGCCTTTGCTGAACACTGGCAAGACCCGGCCCACTTAAAGCCCTTATTTCGAAGGACATGGCAGAAACTAGTTAAATCAACTCCCTCCTCGGATTTCACCACAGCTTCATACGCAGAACAACAAAGAGGTCTGCTTTCTCCATTTAGAGCAGCAATATTACAAAGCTCACCTTGATAAACATTGCAGGGACTGAGTTAATGCCGAAAGACAACGATTACTCCTTGGATCGCTGCTGGTGCATAGCGAGTGCTTCCTTGCAGTAGGTTCGTACTCGCGGCCGGTACCTGCTTCCGGGTGAGTTTGGGCAGGCTCAACTCAGCACAAGCCACATTCTGGAGGCAGAAGGGAGAGTCTAGCCCTCAAAACACAGCACAGGTTCCCAGTTAGAGGCAACAGAAAACCACAGCTAATTTTGCAGAAACAGCGCTTGCCCCTAAATGTATTTTCTAATGCATTTTGAGGCAAGCAAAATTTGGTGGACCATAGGACACCTTGGCTGATCCTGCTAGGAATAAGGTTAGTGACCCTTTGATCCCAGTGGGCAAAGCCTTTAGCCGGTCTCAGGGAGCAGGCAGAAATAGGTATTCCCTATACTCCAGATTTGAAAGAAGGGAGAGGAGATCCTCAGCTAAAGAGCAGAATCCAGACACAACATTTACCAAAGAGGGGCCAGTGAAGAAATTGACCCCAATTCAAGAAAGGAAAATCGTAGCTTAGCTGGTAGAAGAAGTTGGGGTAACAACCGTTAAGCCAACTCTGTCACTCAATTCTATCTCCAAAATAATGGGGAAGTCTAACAGTCATAATCAGTTAGCTGAGGCAGCCATTAGTCAATAGTAATCGGAAGTGGACTTGTTCCCATAGGTGATGCCCCACACTGAGTTCCTTTAAAGGGTTGCATCAACATCTTTATAAAATTTTTATAAAATAAAGCAAGGGCCATCTGTGTTCCGGGTCGCTAAGACCATGAAAGCAATTAGTATGGTGCTCAATGACAGTGCTCATATAGCGGGTTGCCCGATATAGAAAGTGCCCCCGGATCTCGTGAATTTGAAGCAAGGTTGTTCCCTTTAGACGGACGTGACGGGACATATTCCAAGTTAATGCACAATGGAAACCGAACCTTAAAACAGAGTGCCTAGACTCTGATGTGAAAAAGGCGAGGGGGGAGGTGAGGGGCACTTACTTGGAAGGTGTATGGGACACTGCCAGCAACCTACTCATCTCCAAAGTTTTTGAAATGCTGAGCCAGAGTGATAATGCCCATCAAATGGGGCAGATCACGTGATCGTGTCTTTCATGATGCAGAGTCCGTGTCTACATGTGTGCGTGTGACTAATACGGTGGCTATATTTTGATTGTCAATCGACCCAAGGAGAACCTGGGGTATACGTATACGGGCGAATTACAAATGGAGTGCAGGAATGTGTGCAGGCTAACCTTCAAAGCAGAGACTATTGTTATGCATTTTATGAATGGGAATAGGGGGTGGGGCTCATTAAAAGAAAGGTCAGACTCAATAGAGTATTGGTCAGCTCGGCGGCCTTATTGAGGAAGGTAGTTCCATAGATACTGGGAGTAATGTGATGTTAATCTGTGGGGGCTGAAAGAAATAAAGGTGTAGCCTAAGTTGCAACTACAGATCACAGGTGGAAAATATCCTGTGCAAGAGAATATAGGCAGAAAGAGTGTATGGTACTGCAGAAAGCTAGTGTTAGAGCACTATGACCCTGGTTGTTGAACCTCTCGATGTCCTAATTGCGGAACACCTAAGGGGTTGTGGGAGTTTCACCTACGAATAGGCTCAAGTTTGTGCAAGGAAAAGAGGCTCAAATGAAGGTTATGGTAGTATGCATGCACTAATCATGAATTGTAATAGCTCATGCCACATGAATGCAAGTGGGAAAGGGATCAGGCAGAATGAAAAAGCACAGTCAGATAGTTACATGTTCAGTTTGTGTCACGGGATCCCATCATTCATATAATCTCTTTGCATTGGCAGGCGTAATATCCACTGTTGTCTCATCTCGAAGAGTTTAATCTTCTGCCAAGATGTGTTTGTTTCTAACACTGTCCAGTGTATGTCATCAGGAGTGTGACGATGGTTGATGAAATGTGCAGTCATTTTAGTAGTGTTTCTTTTACACCGGGTATTGCTCCGGCCATTAGTCAGCCAGAATTGGATGGTCAATCTCTGAGTGGTGCTGTGAGAGAAGAGGTGGTAATAATCACATCCTTATTCTTGGTTAACTGGTTTAAGATGATTCTTGCTGCAGGGGATTCCTGCCAGCAGCCTGCTTTCTTCTCCGAGCAATACAGATGTGCTTTAGGGTTTGAATACTGTTAAAGGGGTGGAGAAGGAAGTAGAGAGGGGACAGCAAGCTCAGATGAGACATAACAAAAGGATTTAAAATTTCTGAGATAAATCAGAAGGAGATCCATTGTAAATTCTGTGTACTAGAGAAAAATAATGACATTCTGGCAGTATCAACCTCTGCTCTGGAAGAGAATATGGAGAGAATGTATATCACTTTGCATTCCATTACCCAAGATATGGACACACTAAAACTACAGAATAAAGGGCTAATGGATGAACTAGTAAGGTTGGAGAACCACTTTAGGAGTAATAATTTGAGGCTACTGAGTATCCTGGAGGGGTTAGAAGCAGGAGATCTGAACGCTTATGTGATCACTCACATAAAGGAAGGCATGGAACAGAATAGATCAGATATTGACTTAGATAAAGAGATCCAGAGAGTCCATAGGGATCCCTTTAAGCCAATCCTAAACTGGAAGACCACCCAAAAAATTATTTTGAATTGTGAGACCTATGCTCTTAAAGAGGTTATTTTAACCACCTCTGTGTTCTAAATAATAAATCCAAGTTGTAGACCAAGTGGTAAGTTCCAAGTATTTCCTTTATTAAGATACAATTGTAGATGTAGAAGATGAAGGTAAGATGGTAAATAAGATAGAAGTATAGCCCCACCAGGAGCAGTCTCCCTCTGCTCAGCCTCTCATCCTCAACTGACACTCTTTCCACCAGTCCACACACCAACATTCCATTACATCATACAGCATTCTCCAGCTATGCAGACTGAACAGAAGAGAGAGGATTGATGTAAAGAAAGAAGAGAAGAATTAACCATTACAACACTCTGCATTAAAGGAGAAAGCTCTGACCCATGGAGAATATACTTAGCAAGTGAGGTCAGACAAAGGTAAAGGGACAGCACAATGGCAATTGGAGCTTTTTGCTACAATTGATGAGTTGCAGAAGCGTGGGGTCAGGGTTCAGATGAAATTCCCTGCAATGTTGCGGATTATGTGGCAAAACAAAATGCAACCTCAAAGACCCGACTGAAGTAAATGCCGCATAGAAGAAATGAAAGCATCTCTTTAAGATGTAGGTCGGGCTGAAGGAATGGGATGACATAGCACTTCTAGGTATTAGTAGCCATCCCCTGTGAGAGTGCTCAAATAGTGGGCAAAATGCCAAAGGTAGAGGGAGGGGTTCCTTTCGGTGGGATGAGAGAGGGTCATATTAGGTAGGGAGCATTAGGAAAAAAAAATAATATCTGTCTTTGAATTACACATCAAGAATAGTGGAAGCTGCTGCAATTTGGATAGAACTTGATATAAGGTTTTTTTAGGGGGAAGTATGGGAGGATAGGGGTAAATCTGACACCACGAACTTTGAGGACAAAATGATAACTTTAACTTTGAATGTGAATGGGATGAGGTCTAAGAGAAAACAAGGCCTAGCTGCAGAACATCTAAAGGATAGTGGGACTCATATAATTATGGTGCAAGACACCCAATTGGTAGAGAGGCCAGGCTGTGATACTTGTTTTAATAAGCTTAGTTGGGTGCAGAATATGGTCTGTCCTGAGCAATTGCCATTGTTGCCAGGAAGCATCCAGAGATTAAGCGTGTAAAGTATGTTACAGATGATAATGAAGATGGCTAGTGTCAACGTTGCTGATTGGCGGTACGTAACTATCCTGTGCAGTATATTGTGGTCTGAATTGTTATGACCCAAAATCTCTGGAGATTCTGCAACAGCATTTGTTGGAAGCTCCCACACCTATTTTAGTTTGAGGGAAATTTAACATTTTCTTAAATCTTGAGTTTGATAGAACTTCATTAGCTAAATATACAAATTACCCCAAAATGTTCCGTAAATTAAGTGCTACTTTGAGGTATCAGAATTTAGTAGATATTTGGTGCAAGCAGGCAGGGATTTCTAAAGATTTTACTTTTTATAGCAAAAAATATGGACATAGCTCTGGAATTGACTATTTCCTCTCATACCAAGCTCGAAGGCAGGTCATGAATTTAAAAGGCAGTAAGGCATCTGAGCCCAAGGGGCTCCCAGCTGAATTCTATATGGTAATGATAGACACTTTAGTACAACCACTAATTACACTGTTTAACACACTTTATCTTGTGGGAGAGAAGGCCCCACCCTCTTGGTCAGAGGTCACCATTGTGTTGGAACTTGAAGGCAGCCAAAGACTGTACCAGAGCAGAATCCTACAGGCCAATAGCTTTATTAAATATAGATTACAAGATCTTTACAGGAATATTGGCTAGCAAAATGGCAGTTATAATTGCTGCGTAGTTCCAGGAGTCCCCCAGGAGCTGCGCATTTTGAAGGACCTAAACTGAGGGCTTGGTGTCCCAACCCCCTCAGGATATGATAGCCATTAGACCAGCTAACTCTACAGTACCACTACCACACCCGTCTCCTACGTTGGTGTTGTTAGTCTCTGGCAAAACTGAACATGACATCCCTGATTCCTCGGGGATCATGGAAAACAGTACAGTACGTCTTGTTCAGACACTCGTGCTTGCTTACTCTCAGAAAATACAAAGGATGGTAATTAGGATGTTAAAATAAGTATCTATTAGTCCAGTGAGAGCCTTGTGTAAAACGTATGTGCTGCGACAATCAGGAGACAGGAGCATACAAAAGATAATGCTAGTTTCAATATAGTAAATAGTAGATGCATTTCTATCATAGTGCTAATAAGATAAACAGAAGTAGTTCAAATGAAAAGAGTAGCACTTTCATATTCCTAAAATGTGTGCCCTAAGTAATTTGCCTAAATGTGCCTAGCCTAGATCTGTCTGTGTAGCATGTATATGTGTGTAGCTATGTATAGCTATGTGCATCTGTAGCCAAGAAACCCCTAGGGTAGAATGATCCCTCTCACCTGAAGGTTGAGAATGAAGGACCTCATCTCTGCTTCAAGGATGACAGCCCACAAGGGATGTCAGACCACTGTGTGTTGAAGATTCAGCATGCAGGACCACACGTTAGCTTGGAAGGAATTCTCGTGTAATTTGTAGGGGGAGTGAGGGTCTATTATACTAAAGTGCTCACTCCAGGGTTTGTTTTTGAATCAATATGTTTTGAAAACAACCATAAATGTTTTGGAACAATCACAAATGTTTTTCCAAACAAATGTGATCATGCATAGCTGAATGTTGGCCAAGGATGAAAAAATTGTGTCTCTTATAGAGAATAATTGTACCTTGCCTAAGGACATGTTTATGTATGTCAGGTACAGGATTATGATAGAGTACTGAGAGGCTAGTATTGAACAGACAGGAGCAAGCTACTAGGTTAAAGGTCACCAGTATAGAATCGGTATTGTCGTGTGGATGGGACAATGTATGTAAAATGGGGTATACATGACAGGACTATCTTAAAGGACATGACACCCACTCCTCATCAAAAGTAATCCCGGGTGAAGCCAGCGTAGTTGCTCTACGCGGAGCTCGACAGAGTTGGGCAAAAACTCTGTGGAGCTCCGCTCCGCGCCTCTCCCCCCTCTCAATAAATATTTGCAAAAGAAATATAAAAAATTAAGGTAAATTAAACACCCGTACCTTTATCGCAGCGTCTCCGGCTACCTTCCTCCTCCTGGACATGGTCCTGCAGAATCCCCTACATCAGACGTACGTCATAGGTAGGGCTGCGTGTACATCCACCAGACTATAGATCGCATTACGAGGTCACTGTGCAGCTTGGTCAGCTATTACTTGTTTCTCTTCACCCCCGCAGCCCAGATCGCACTAACGGGCCTATTCGCTCCTTGAATTTCTTCCAATCTCTCGCCTCAAATCCACATACTGGCGTCTCAACATGCAAAGGTATCAGAGGATGAAAAACCATGGAAGGAGAAGCAACAAAAGTGACAGGTACAATCGTTGCTGGCGCTTGCACCAGAGAATAAACAATGGAGGATATAGGAGTCAAAACAATAGATGTGCTGAGGGTCACAGTTGCCAAAGATGGCGAGGACAAAGAGGGAGCTGGAGGTGCAGTGGACAAAGCCATCGAAACAACAGCCGTTGATACAGGAACAGCCGAAGCAGATGTAACAGGCTATAACCTATGTTGGGCATAGGGGAGGTGGTCGAATATCTATCAACTCCTCAACAAAAGCTTTGACTTCTTCTTTGGTCAAATAAGACTTATCCATATGCAATCAAAATCTCCTATCCTCATATTCAATTCGAGACTCTTGTTTTTCTCTAACATATGTCACTGCTTTCTGTGTTAATGTTTGCATTTTCCCTTTCCGCACATCTCTCTCCATCTTTAACAGTCTCTGTCTAGCCTCCTTCTGCCAAGGTGTGAGGGAATCAAACATGGACTGTCTACTTCTTTTCTTAAATAATTGCTCTTGGAAAAACCCAATTTTTTTGTTCATCAAAAGTACCCATCAACGGCCACTGCAACTCGGCATTGTCCCTCATATATTTGTGCCATAATGTACTAAACATAATAGGGCCCAGACCATGCTTTACATACGTATCAAAATTAGGGCTGCCTTCAGAAGGTTTCAGCTGACTTTCTTCCAATCGAGCATCCGCAGAACAACAATGACAACACGAATACAAGATTTTACTTAGGCCAGGCATTTTAAAAGAAAAACAATTTTGTTGCTTTTACCTAGCAAAGTAATTGCAAATACTTTAACCAAAAATGATCCTCAGACCGTACCAAACTCAAACCACAATGGTACCCTATCCACACAAAAAAACCATACCTGATATGAGAAGCACAAACGGACCAATTATCCACTGCCGACTCTTCAGACTAAACGGTCAGACCCAAGAGCTTCGCCATTCAGGACACCAGTCGGGATGACCACTGGGCGAGATACCGTCCGGCAGGACAGAAGGGGCAGCTGCGAGTAAAAAAAAACCGAATCATTCAGGGATCCCTGAGCCGTCAGTCTGATCCGACAATTTCCTCGGCCTCCCCTCCATCTGCAGAAAGAGGATGGAGCAATCACCCAAAGGATTCCCTGTTTGGGCGCCAACTGAAGGTAGTGGTCCGTTTAGGGTCACAGGGGTCACTGATGACCACCTCTCAGTCAGTCAGACAGTAGAGAATACTAACTAATAACTGTTTATTATATACACTAAGAGTGAGCCCAGTCTGCCCAGTCTCTAGGAGTGCTGCAGAGGGACTGACATCGACAAGCAAAAAGGTACATTATGTACATCTCGCAACTGGGCTGAAACAAGCCCACAGTGGAGTTTTCCAACCAGATGCAGCTGGCCAGTAAAAAGAAAAGAAAGAAACAAATTTCAAATCTCTCACCATATGATACAACCCAAAGTCGTTTCACCCTGCACCCGCCTCCAGACAAGTGGGAGAGGCCCTTTATCTAGTGAGAAACGTATGCACTAATATGAACAGTCTATTCATTAGTAAAGCAAAACCTAACATGCCAAAAACTAAATGTGCCAGAGGCTTTTTCTCAGTAACAGTAAAGAATTAGTTTTGATCATGATTCAAAATGACTCCTTAATAGAAAATGGTGCAGCGAATGCTAACTTGCATAGGCAATGTGCAAACATGAACGTTTCTATTATAAGAAGTATGTCTCCGTCTATCCTCGTGCTAGAACGCATGATTGCTGCAACGGCAGCAGTTTGCAATGTCGCCTTGGTGGTTTCATCAGCCAGTGAATTCCCTTCAACTTGTACACCAACACACTGTTGACTCAAGGTGTGAATAACTTGAGCCCATGGTAGACATGCTTTCAACTCTGCCACTTGTTCCCATAACAATTTATGCTTAATTGAAATCTCTAAACCCATTCTGGCCCCAGTAATTAAGATATTCATTATAGGACTGCACAAAGTAAAATGAATTGCACACTATTAGGGTGGGGAATTCCCGATCTATGTATTGTAGTACTAGTATCAGTGCTTTCAGCTCTGCCAATTGTGCTATACAATCTCCTACAATTGTGTAGTCATATTGCTGGGACGGAACTTACCTCCTGCATATGTCCCTTCACTATAGCACAAGCTGCACTATACTGTTGTTTACTTATTATGGCAGGCTGAGCAGAACCATCAGCATAAATGTTGTATTCATAGTTTTCCAGAGGCAATATTTAATTTGGGAGAAGATATTCTTGTTCGTACTGCAGGAACGCTTGTGTTTTTAATGTAGAATCATATTTGCAATCTACATCTGTTCCAGTGAGAGAATTAACCCATTGTATCCATGGTGGATGCAGTGCTTTAGCATTTGGAATGCTAGCTTTGGTAACAACTTCTATAGTTGGTAAAGGGGTTACAACAATAATGTGTTTCCCTGTGCTAGTGCTCCTTCTCTCACTACCGCCGTCTGTATTGCGGTCAATATTTTTTCAGTTGCCGCAAATCGCATTTCAGCATTTGTGTATAAATGTGATTTCTATGCAATTGGAACTGTCTCACCTTCATTGAAAGTGATGTAAGTATATCCTGATTAAACAGGGACCCCCTGGATCACTAAGTTGGTGGTATTCACTCGTGTGTGCAAATGTTTTGATGCTATCATGTCAGCCTGAACTAAACGTAGAGTATCGGTGTGCTGCTGTGACCAATGATGTGATGTGAAATCAGATCTGATTAAGTCATTGAAAGGTTTTACTCTCTCTGCATAATCTAGAATATATGTTCTGCCAACATTTTGAAATCCTAATATGGATTGCAAACCTTTGAGACTCTTTGGAGGTTGGAGCAGCGCGTACTTTTCTGAAAAGTTGGCTGCCAGGCTCTTGCCTTCACTTGAGAGCTCATATACCAAAAACAGGACACTGAGATGGGCAACTTTAGACTTCTTAAAATTAAATTTGTAGCCCAAATTGGCAAATCCCACAATTATGTTGTTCACCCTGCACAAGTGTTCAAATACTTCATCGTCCGTCAGATAGATGTCATCTACATAGAACACTGCCTCCTCATCGCATGTTTGTAATATTTCTGACACCCTTGCAGAGAATAGCCCCGGCCAGCTCTAATCCCTTGAGGGAAACAACCGAAGTGACGCTGAGTGCCAAGGGCAGGGAATGCTGTCAAATATCTGCTTTCTGGAGCTATATTTTGGCAGAAGAATTCATTCAAGAAATCTAATGTTGTTTTGTATTTTTTTCCACACAATGTTATTCATTAATGCGGCACCGTGTGCATTTTGAACTGCAAATGTTCAGGTGCATTTGTTCAAATGTCGGTAATCTAAAACTAGATGATGTGTGTTGTCAGATTTCATTACTGGAAACAAAGGATTATTCATCGGGGAGTTGCAAGTCTCAATTACACCTTCGTTTTCAAGTTGGTCTAAGATTTCTTTGACCTGTCTTTTTGCATAATTTTTTATAGGCTACTGGCTAGCGGCCACTCTTGTGTGTATGAATGTTTTAAAGAATCTGGAATGAGGTCAGAGAAAGCAGGCAAAATGATGCTTTCCCCTTTTGGGCAATCCATCACAAACTCAGGCGTTCAATCTTTTTCTGCCAGCAGTATATTATATCCATATGTTAAGTTGTACCAAAAGAGACATTTATACTTCTTGAGATGTCCCTCTCTATCTGAAATGTAATTTCATAAAGTCTATGTGGGGCACTAACTCTGGTCTGATATCAGGTGTTTCCACCATGATGGGGAGAGGAGTTGGCCTAACGGCTAGGGCGCTCGACCTCGGACCTGGGGATCTGGGTTCGAGTCTCGGTAACGACGCCAAAACCTCCTTTGATTCTGGGCAAATCACTTAATCTCCCCCTGCCTAAAATGAAAGTGTGTCCTCATGTAACATAACTGGAAAATATGTAAAAGCGCTCTGTTACCTGATTCGGTTCGGGTCTAGTTCGCGCTATATAAAACTCTGCAAAAAAAATAAAATGTGTTCATTCAATACTGCTGTCACCAGAAAATCATTTAGGTTCTGGTGAGCTATTGTTACTTCTGTCGCTGTCTAGCATCGTCAGAGCCCATTCCTCATTCAGAAGCTGAGTCCTCAGTAACCTAGGCATGTCTAATTTTAAAACCAGCTACTTTCTTCCTATTGAATTAAGGTTTTGTTTTAGGTTACTCTTCCTGTTTGATGATATTATGTGAATTTTGATGTGTTTCCCTTTTTGTCTTTGGTCGATCTTGTTGCTTTTGTTCTGATGGCCCTCTCTGAGCTTTTTGATTAACCCTGAAAGGAATGAAAGGAACATGTATCAGTATCCTGATACCTGGCAAGTTTCCTAATGTTATCATGATTCCTGAGGTTGTACCTCTTTTCAGAGGACTCCCATTGGGGAGACCCACTCCTTGATCGTGAATTGTTTTCTGAATTGTTATTTTTGAATTTTTATTTATCCATTTTGTTTTAGAAGAAGAGGGTGCTTGCTTTGAGTTGTCCTTGTGGGGACTATCCACCATTTGTGGCTACTCTGCTTTGTTTCTCAGATTAAGTCTACCTTATGCAGCATAGGTTTCTTCAATAACTTTTTGGTAATTCTTGCAGCTTATTTCTAGTGGCTATTTCCCGTAGGCAGCTTTGTATTTCCACTGCTGCTGTCTCTCTCTGTATGTGGCTCAGCAGTATTGCAGACTCTTAGGCAAAATCACCCATCAGTTGCATCCCCAAGTCCAAGCTAGATCCTGCCCGTACTCATTCTGTATCTGTTTCAATTCTTCTGGAACGACTGCTATGGAAAGGGTACTGTGTATTCTTATGTAAACTGCAGCAAAGAGTGTTCCCCAAGTGGTACAATCCTTGATTGAGGGAGCCATCCTCATTGGCAAGCAAATGGTTAGCATTCTATATTTTTCCTGCTGACCCATATGGGGAAATACTGCTCCCACGTGTTCAATTTTTTGTCTTATCCAGAGCAGAATTCATCTGGTGGTTCAATCACAACGTATGTGTGAAACAATTTAGTCTATGGATCTGCAGGCGTGAAATGAACTCAAGAATAGAATATCTCTGACCCGAACACCCCGTGTACCTCAATCACGAAGGTAACACATCCACCTGTTGCTGGTACGCTGTGTTCTAATAATTTCATAGGGGCCAATTCACAGACCTAATCTGAAATAAAATCCCAAACTTACTACTTTTGGTATTCACGGAAGGCATTTAGTAGCAGTAAAGTTAGGACTCCTAACTTTACTGCTACTAAATGCCTTCTGTGAATACAATAAGTAGTAAGTTTAGGATTTTATCTCAGTTTAGTTGTAGTAAAGTTAGGACTCTTAACTTTACTACTACAAAATGCCTTCTGTGATTACCAAAAGTTTAGGACTTTATCTCAGATTAGTTCTGTGAATCTGCCCCATAGTTACTGCATGTCTGCAGTTCTCCGTACTGTTAAGAGCGTTTGCCAAGTCGTCTTCGCCAAAACCCGAACCACCCCTCGATAACCCAGTTATTTTCAGGAGAAGAAAAGCGTTAGTTACTGAGGGGCATATTATCAAGGAACGGCATTAAAATTATTGCTGCTTTAGCGGCAGGAAACTGCCGCTAAAACGGCGATAATGGGATTGATAATAGACCGTAGAGAATTCCAATAATAGCCCATGTTAACACCAGAACATGGACTTCCATTGGAATTCTCAAGGCATATTATCAAGCCCATTATCGCCGCTTAAGCTGCAGTTTCCTGCCGCTAAAGCGGCGATAATTTTAACGCCGTTCCTTGATAATACACCTCTGAGTATTTTGCACAATGTGGGGATTTTCTTTCCGTACAAGCTTCCTAAACCTTCAGCCAATACACAGAGTATATCTGCTCAGCTGAGCAGATTTCCCTTCCTACTCCAGACATCTCTGAAAGGTGTGAATAGGGCTTTCTGAGAAAGCACAACTGAACTAATCAGATTTTCACTGTTAATATAAGAAACAAACCAACGTTGGCGGTGCCATATCGTGTAGTTCCTAGGAATACCTCAGGACCTGCACATTTGGATGCTCTAAACTGAGGGCTTTGTATCCCAACCGCTTCCAGACATCTCCACAGGATCGGTCAGCTGTTAGACCAGCTAGTTGTACAGTGCCACTACCACTCCCCTGTATCTT
This sequence comes from Lissotriton helveticus, assembly GCF_964261635.1. NCBI lineage: Eukaryota > Metazoa > Chordata > Amphibia > Caudata > Salamandridae > Lissotriton > Lissotriton helveticus. The sequence goes on from NC_136070.1 coordinate 308,025,027, forward strand.
ACAGTGGTGTAGGTAGTCTCTGGCAGCCACTGAACATGACAACCCTGCTTCCTCAGGGATCGTGGAAAACAGTACAGTACGTTGCGCTCAGAATCTCGTCCTTGCTTACTCTCAGAAAGTACACAGGATGGTAATTAGGATATTTCAATAAGAATTTATTGGTGCAGCGACACCCTTGTGTAAAACAAATGGGCTGTGACGCTCAGGAGACAGAAGCATACAAAAGAGATTGCTAGTACCAATATAGTAAATAGTAGATACATTTCTACCATAGTGCTAATAAGATGAACATTAGCAGTTCAGATAAAAACAGTAGCACTTGCATATTCCAAAACTGCACGCCCTAAGTACTTTGCCTAAATGTACCTAGCCTAAATCTGTATGTGTAGCATGTATATCTGTGTAGCTATGAGTATCTGTGGCCAAGAAACCCCTAGGGAAGAAATAGGGCTAGCCCCCTCACCTGGTGGTTGAGAATGCAGGACCTTGTCTCTGCTTCGAGGATGACAGCCCGCAAGGGATTGTCAGACCCCTGCGTGTTGAAGATTCAGCATGCAGGACCCTGTGTCAGCTTGGAAGTAATACCCCTCTAATTTGTAGGGCGGATTGAGGGTCTTTTATACTAAAGTGGTCACTCCAGGGTTTATTCTATATTCAATATTTTTGAACAACCATAAATGTTTTGGAAACAATCATGAATGTTTTTCCAAACAAATGCGTTTATCAGAGCTGGCTGTTGGCCAAGGATGAAAAAAGTGATGACCCTTATACAGAATAATGATACCGTGCCGGAGGGCATGTTTATATACGTCAGGTACAGTGATTATGATAGAGTACTGAGACCCTGGGGTCGAATAGACAGGAGAAAGCTTCTAGGTAAAAGGTCAGCTGTTTAGCATCGTTATTATCGTGTTGATGGGACAATGTATGTAAAATGGGGTATACATGACAGGAATATCCTAAGGGACATGACATAATTAGAATGATTGTACATCCAGACCAGAGGAGTTTCACCCCAGGGTCACAGCTCAATCAATCAATCAGGGAATTTGTAAAGCGCACTGCTTACCCGCTAGGGTCTCAAGGCGCTGGGGGGGAGCTGCAGCTAGTGGTCTTGAGCAGTCTTCTGAATGCCGCGAGGTCTGTGGTCTGTCGTAGGAGGAGGGGGAGGGCGTTTCAGGACTTGGCTGTGCGGTGGGAGAAGGATCTGCCCCCGGAAGTGGTTCTGTGGATGCAAGGGACGGCGGCCAGGGATAGGTCGGCGGAGCGGAGTTTCCTGTTGGGTACGTAGAAGGAGAGTCTGTCGTTGAGGTAGGCTGGGCCGGTGTTGTGGAGTGCCTTGTGTGCGTGGATCATGAGTTTGAATGTGATTCTTTTGTCGACGGGGAGCCAGTGCAGGCCTCTCAGGTGCGGGGTGATGTGGTCTCGGTGTGGTACGTTGAGGATCAGGAGTGCAGAGGCGTTCTTGATTCTTTGGAGTCTGTTGATGAGTTTGGAGGGGCTCCGGCGTAGAGGGCATTTCCATAGTTGAGTCGGCTGCTGACGAGGGCGTGGATGACGGTTTTCCGTGTGTCCGTCGGGATCCATCTGTAGATCTTGCGGAGCATGCGGAGAGTGAGGAAGCAGGAGAAGGAGACTGCGTTGACTTGGTTGGTCATGCTGAGCTTGGAGATGAGGATGATCCCTAGGTTGCGTGCGTGGTTGGTTGGTGCTGGGGGGGTCCCCAGTGATGCTGGCCACCAGGAGTCATCCCACGCTGAGGGATTGGGCCCGAGGATGAGGACCTCCGTCTTGTCTGTGTTCAGTTTGATTCGGCATGCCTCCATCCATTCAGCGACGGCTTTCATGCCCTGGTGTAGGTTGGATTTGGCGGTTAGGGGGTCTTTGGTGAGGGAGAGGATCAGCTGGGTGTCGTCGGCGTAGTAGATTATATTGAGGTCATGTAGTCTGGCGATGCGAGCGAGGGGGGCCATGTAGACGTTGAACAGAGTCGGGCTGAGTGAGGATCCCTGGGGGATGCCGCAGATGGTAGTGGTGGATCCGGAGGGGAACGGGGGAGGCGAACTCTCTGGGTTCTGTCGGTGACGAAGGAGGTGGTCCAGTCCAGGGCCTTGTCTTGGATCCCTGCATCGTAGAGGCGTGTGCTCAGTGTGTGGTGGCAGACGGTGTCGAAGGCGGCAGAGAGGTCCAGGAGGATGTGGGCCGCTGTCTCGCCGCTGTCGAGTAGGATTTTGATGTCATCTGCGGCAGCGATGAGGGCGGTTTTGGTGCTGTAGTTGCTGCGGAAGCCTGACTGGGAGGGGCCAGGATGCTGTTGTCTTCTAGGTAGCGGGTGAGCTGGGTGTTGACGATCTTTTCCATGACTTTCGCAAGGAACGGAAGCAGGGAGATGGGCCGGAAGTTCTTGAGGGCACTCGGGTTAGCCTTGGGTTTCTTCAGGAGGGCGTTGATCTCGGCGTCTTTCCAGCTCTTCAGGAAGGTAGCGGTCTCGAAGGAGAGGTTAATGATATTACGCATCCAAGTGGTCAGGGGGTGGTGGTCGGTGGGGCTCGGGGTGTTCGTCGGGGTCCGTGGGGTGCGTCCGGGGGCTGAAGCTGTTGTGGATGTCGGTGATCTTGCGGTGGAAGAAGGCAGCGAGGGTGTCGCACAGGGCTTGTGATGGCGGAATGTCGTTGGTGCAGGAGCTGGGAGTGGAGAGCTCTTTCACGATGTTGAATAGCTCTTTGCTGTTGTGTGCGTTGTTGTCGAGGCGGTCTTTGAATTAGTCTTTTTTGGTGGTCCTGATGAGGTGGTGATGGTTGCGGATGGCGTCTTTGTGGGCTGTGCGGTTGGCGGGTGTTCTGTCGTTGAGTCGGATGTTCTCCAGTTTCCGGCAGGTGCGCCTGGAGGCTAGGAGCTCTGGGGTGAACCAGCTGGCTCTCTGGCTGGTGTCTCTGTCACTGGGTTGTTTCATGGGTGCTACGGTGTTGGCGCAGTCCTCCATCCAGAGTCTGAGGGTGCGGGCCCCCTCCTCGGGGTCGGTGGGGCTGGTTGGTGGGTTGAGTGCGAGGTGTGTTTCTAGTCGTTCCTTGGTGACTTTTCCCCTGCCTCATCGGGGGATCTGTAGAGTGCGGTGGTGAGAGACGGGTTTCTGGAAGGTGAAGTGGACGCAGTGGTGGTCGGTCCAGGTGAGCTCGGAAGTGTGGCTGAAGGCAATGTGGGGGCTGGCGGTGAAGATGGCGTCGAGCGTGTGACCGGCAATGTGAGTCGGGGTAGTGACGATATGTCTCAGTCCGAGGGTGGCGAGGTTGTCGATCAGGGTGGAGGAATTGCTCTCGTTGTTGTTTTCTATGTGGTAGTTCAGGTCGCCGAGCAGGATGTAGTTGGTGGAGGTCAGGGCGTGCATACTGATGAAGTCGGCGATGGAGTTGCAGAATTGGGGAGGTGGGCCTGGTGGTCTGTAGATGAGTGTGCCTCTGAGGGTGGTCTTGGGGTCAGTGTAGATCTTGAAGTGCATGTGTTTGGCGGTGGCGAGGGTGTCGTCGGTGTTTGTGGAGACCTTGATGGTGCTCTTGTGGATTATGAGCTGAATCATTTCCGTATTAGCACCATAGATCTAGCTGACACCCAGAGTACCCCATTGACGATTGCTGGCCTTGACACAGCAAAGTCTTGTGACAGGGTCAACTGGGTTTACCTCTGGGAAGCTCTTAAAAGGTTTGAATTTAATAATAAAATGATTAGAACACTACAGAGGTGATATAATGTACCAGTTGCAAGGGTCATTGCCCTTGTTTAATCTATATATAGAGCCTGTCCTCAGCAGATCAGATCATACCCCACTATCATTCTATTTAGTGTTCTCGGTTTGAAGGTTAAACTGGCATTATATGCAGATGGCAGCCTGCTATATACCAGCAATCTGACATTTTCAATATCTACAGTAACTTAGTAAGCTGGGGAGTTTGGTAAGATTTTAGGATGGATCACTGAAAAAATATAGAATACAAAAATATAGAATACTAAAAATATCGAAGTAAAATTATAGAAAGCAAAAATATCGAAGTCCTATCTACATACAGGTAAGTACAAAAATATTGAATCAAAAATATCGAAAAAATATATAGTTAGTCAAAATATGGAATTTTTTTAAATGTCTTAAAAGTAATTTAAAATTAATGAAATAATAAATATAATCAACTATAAAATACTTAAAAATACTTAAATAACTTAAAAAGTATTAAATATTTAACTTAAGTTAAAAAAAATAAACACAATTAATTTTTTTAACACATATATATATATATATATATATATTAACATAATATTAATTAATAATATACAATATTTTTACTGTAGGATAGCGGGAGGGTAAAATTTACTATTACCACTCTAGCAACTGCAACAGTGGGGTAAACGTTGGATTGCGTAGGGGTAAAAATTACCATACCCACTCCAGTGAGTGCAACAGTAGCGAAAGTGTTGGATAGCGTCTGGGGTAAAAATTACAATTCCCACTCCAGACAGAGCAACAGTAGGGAAAACGTTGGATAGCATAGGGGTAAAAATTACTATTCCCACTCCAGAGGGTGCAACAGTAGGGAAAGAGTTGGATAGCGAAGAGGTAAAAATTACTATTCCCACTCCAGAGAGTGCAACAGTAGGGAAATCGTTGGATAGCGTAGGGGTAAAAATTACTATTCCCACTCCAGAGAGTGCAACAGTAGGAAAAGCGTTGGATAGCATAGGGGTAAAAGTTACTGCCCCCACTCCAAAGGGAGCAACAGTAGGGAAAGCGTTGGATAGCCTAGGGGTAAAATTACTATTCCCACTCCAGAGAGTGCAACAGTAGGGAAAGCATTGGATAGCGGAGGGGTACAAATTACTATTCCCACTCCGGAGCGTGCAACAGTAGGGAAAGTGTTGGATAGCGTAGGGGTAAAAATTATTATTCCCACTCTAGTGAGTGCAACAGTAGGGAAAGTAAATACTTCATATATTAATAAAAATAAATTAAATATTAATACCAATAAAAAGTAATTACCAATTTAATATAATATAATAATTACAAATACAAATGAAAATTAATTATTAAAATTCATTACCTATTAATAAAAATTAATTACCAATTAACAATTAATTAATTAGCAATTAAACATTAATTAACAATTAATTCAAAATAAATACCAATAAATAAACTAAAATATTTAATTAATTACAATTAAATTACTTCCCACCCTATTCCCCTATAAACCCACAACCCGCTATGGGAAATACATTTATAAAATTAACATAATGATCAATTAACCAATTAATAAAAATGAATTACCAATTAAAATGTAATTAATTACCAATTAAAAATTATTTAACAATTAATTCAAGATATATACCAATAAATAAATTAAAATATGTAATTAATTATGTAATTAATTATAATTAAATTACTTACCACCCTATTCCCCTATAAACCCACAACCCGCTACGGAAAATAAATTAATACAATTAACATAATTAGCAATTAATCATTTAAGTAAAATAAATTGCCATTTTAAATGTAATTAATTACCAATTAAAAGTTAATTAACAATTAATTAAAAATAAATACCAATAAATAAATTTCAATATTTAATTATTTATATTTAAATTACTTCCCACCCTATTCCCCTATAAACCCACAACCCGCTACAGAATTAAATTACGCAAAAATTAAATAACATAAAATTCATTACTTAAAATAAATTATAAAATAATTTTACACTTTTGTTATGTTATGTTATGTTATATGTGGATTTATAACGCGCTCCGATAGTCAAGACTGTCCTGGTGCGGGGATGAAACTAGATCTGAGTGAAAAAGGGGTCAGCTATTCATGAATTTGAAAGAGGTGAGTTTTAAGCAGTTTCTTAAAATTGGTCAGATTGGAAGCGTGTCTGAGGGCGTCTGGTAGGGCGTTCCACATTTGAGCTCCCTTTACCGTCAGAGATTGTCCACCCAGGCGAACTCTTTTAAATCTGGGGACGACCACCTGCTTTCTGGAGGTAGATCGCAACTGACGGGTCGGGAGGTAGAGAGTGAATCTTTTGGCTAGATAGGGAGGGCACGGTCCATTGAGGGCTTTGTAGACGAGGACCAAAGTTTTAAAGTGCACTCTTTGGGCCACAGGAAGCCAGTGAAGCTCCTTCAACTGTTTGCGAACGCTGAGTCTCCTAGGGATGTTAAAAATGAGTCTCACTGTAGCATTCTGGACTACCTGTAGCTTTCTGATCAGATAGTCAGGCGCCCCTAAATAAAGAGCGTTTGAGTAGTCCAGACGGGAGAGCACCAGAGCTCTGGCTACCGTTTCTTTGGCCGTTTGTGGAAGAAGGGGAAAGAATTTACGAAGAGTGGTCAGGGTTCCGAAACACGTCCCCGTCAGTCGTGAAATCTGGTCGCGAAAACATAAGTCAGCTCCGAACCAAATGCCCAGGTTCTTGGCTATCCCACTCTCTCCTAATGGGCATGTTGATTCACTGGGCCAAATTTTTTTCACTTTTCACACATACTTTTCACACATATACTAACATACAAAACACTTCAAAAATTTGATATTATTAAAAATTCGATATATGTAATACCTATATTATATACTTCGATATTTTGACTTTCTATATTTATGAAAATCGATATTAAATTACTTACCTAAAATTCGATATTTTTGTTGCCTAGATTCTTTCCATTCGATATTTTGTCCATTCTATATATTCACCTCGATATTACTGCAATTCTATATTGTGGAATCGATATTTTGTCTGTATACCTTTTAGGATGCCACATAAATTAGGACAAAACTGAGGTTATTTTTTGGGGGACGAAGAGTGGTGAGCCGAATGCCAAGTATCAGATGAAGTGTCTGGGTATCCAAGTAGCCCATAAATTAAAAGATATTACCCATGTGAATTTGAATAAAGTGAGCCGTGAAATAGAGAAGCTCTTGTGGAGACAGAGCAATCTGCAGTTAGCAATTTATGGGAGAGTAACCTGGTCAAAATTATGATTCTTCCCAAAAACTCCTTTATATTTAACTGAATGCCCCTCACTTTTTCAAGATAATACATAAGCAAGCTTCAGGGTAGAGTAAGTAGCTTCCTCTGGGCAACTATGACTTTCATGAAAAAAGCTCAGAAGAAAGCTGATGGTTGGACGGTTAGCTGACTAGATTTATTGCCACGCTTTTCAGTTTAAAAACATTTGGCTGCTGGCTAATGAGTCAGACAGTTTGTTTATGGGCAAACTATATGCAGCAATGCTGGAGGGTATATGGTGCAGTCACTTTTTGTATAAAACTGGGGATCCCAAACTCTTTAGGAGAGTCAGGTTGAAGGTCCTTATTGCTGCATTAAAGACATGGATATGCTTTAGGAGAATTCTCAATATACCGTACTATGAAGCCTCAGCCCTAATTTGAGATTCACCTGGGATGCCAGAATGCTTATATGATGCACTGAGTGAGCCCCTGAAGAGTACATGCTTAAAATATTGGAGTGATGAGAGATGGGATAAGATTAGTTGGGTGGGTTGAAATGACAGCGCTTACTGGGAGTACACTTTCAAGATTTAAGTATTTCCATTTGGTGGGCAATGCAGGATTTGGCTGAGGATACTAAGGGCAAGTGGGAGGAACCTTCAAAATTGAAGTGGCACCCTGGTACTTGGACCTTCTTGAGGCTGAAGTTAAACATCACCCTGAACCATGCTTCATCTGGAAGGAGGACCTAATTGAGAACAATATAAGGCTATTGTGGCAAGTATCTCTGAATATGATATATGCTGTGGTAAAATCTGCACCACTCAAGAGAAACCAACTTTTTACCATTTTCAGGGACTATTGGACTCCAGGTAAACTGGCAACAGTGCTTGCCTGAAATATGAAGCACTGCAAGCAGACAAAATACACATATATATATATATATATGGTCCGTCCCACATTGTCACCTTCTGAAGCAGTGCGAGTAAGATCCTCAGTGAAATATGCCATCAAATCAAGGAAAGCCTTGAGCTGGTGTTTTCTTTTGTGGCGGTTATCCCACGCTGAATATTGCTACAAATGGTACCAAGGAAAGGCTTATTTTTTCTCTAGCTTTGTTGGCGAGATGCGAGATATGCAAGTTGTGGAAATCAGCAGACCCCCTCACTATTGAGGAACTTTTGAAATATGCCTATTATGTATCCCAAGGGGATAGTGCTTGTGACTCCAACAGCTAAGAGAGGGTCTGAAAGAGTTATGTTGAAAAGCAATAATATCTGCCTTGTCTGATGATTACCCTGAAGAAGCTGTGGATGCTAATGCTGGTGGAGTCAGCAAGCTTGTGGCAAGAGTCTCAGTAACACAAGTTGGAATCCAAAATATTGGGTCCCGAGACCTAGCTCTAGTGTAAGAAACTGAATGAGTAGATCAGTGTAACCTTACAAGAAAGAAAAATTTTCTTTCTAGTGTCCCCTCACTCACCGGGGTTGCCCCGCAGTGACATGCTTCATCATTGGGGCCATCCCAGTTCTCTACGAAAAGGGGCGTGCTGCGACTCGCGAACTACGCAGGAGCACTTACAAGTGAAAGACTATGTGTGGTGCAAAAAAGTGGTAGAGTGGATGTGGGTGAACTAAAAATACCGTGCTTAGTGGGCCTCAACAAATGTATTATGCTCCTAGGCAGGTATATTAAAAGTGGGGCAAATATCACTGTAGATCAACCTTTAATGAGGATTGGTTCAGTGAAAGTAAGACGGTCAACATGTTTAATGCTACCCCTAGCATTTCTTCAGGACCATGGCGGGACCAGCCCTGCATTTGCCACTCCTATATCCCTGGTTAGGGAGTGATTAATTAAAATAATACACTAGATAAAAGCATGCATTCACACTGGAAATACATAAGTTTTTACCGAATTTCGATGCTGTAAAAAGAAAACACATCATTAGTGGCATTCATCCCCTCCCTGTGGGAAGGGTCACATAGTGTTCTTTCATGCTGCACATATCCTATGCTATAGTGGATGGTTGCACCTTATTGGTGCATGCAGGCTGTTATTCCAAGTGTTGTTCATTCAAAAATTGTGCTGGGTGATTCGCTAATTCACACATGTAAACAAGACAGGACTTAATGTGACCAGGACGCTAGACACATAGAACATATAATAAGTACACAAATAGAGGGGAACTCTCGATATTTACTTAGTGTTGTGCTAAAAAACACTTCATGGTCTCTCAGGGGGATCAATTCCACCTATTGGACTCACTGCTGGGGGTCCGAGAAAGGAAAGAAGAGATTGATAATTGTTAGTTCGCCAAGCGGTTTAAAACGCCTACCCCGGTATCTCCTGCTTCCGTAATGATTGATTACTTACTTCCAGAGTGGCGAAACTGCTCGGAGATACCTGATTTTAGCCTCCCCGGGACCGCATCTTACCCGTCTGTTGCTCCGGTGAAGTTTAAATGGAGACACGCTACCGGGTTCAGTTCCAAAAAAAACACTAGACGGCTGCGCAAGGCGTTTGTAGCGGCCATATTGGGTGTATGCTTCCCAGTGGAACAATAAAGGATATTGAAGTTTTTTGCCGGTTCTGATCGGGACAGTTGTGTTTTGACAAAATCATGGATTTCACGATCGGTAGTTCAACGGGATGGCATAGAGAGTATTAACCTATCGAGTATCCATGTATAGAGGGCATCAATGACAGCCAAAAATGGAAAAATGGAATTGGGAAAAATAGCAAAATTACTCACATTGTATTGTTTTTATATGTGATTGTGAGCTCGGTAGTTGTTAATAAAGAAGGGGTATATTGACAAAATGATTCTAGAAGAGAGGATTACAGGTGACAGATCGTCTTAGGATAGTCAGCTTAGTTTATGTAATGCAGTGTGACAGCATTTTGGGAGAGTGCTGATGGTAAATTCACAGTAGGTGCTGCCATTCGAAAATTGGCCTCATTTGACCTTCTCCAAATACAGTTATAATGCACTCAGGTCGATGTGCATTCATATGAGTACCAGATACTACCAATATTTTACGGTACCTAAAGGGGAAAAAAGGGGGAGAAAATGGCTTTCAGCAGTTAAATTTCCATGAACATCCCCTCTGAATAAAAGGTGGTATTAGTTCCTGAAGGCGCCCAACGGAATGTCATCATTAAGTCCTTGGGTGTCAGTGTGAAGTTTAAACACCCATCGTTGTTGGCGCTCATGAAGTGTTCTTTCTTGATTTTCTTTGTTTATCTCAACTTCCAGCACTACCCATGTCATGTCATTTGGTGTGTGGTTCTTTTCAATGAAGTGGCTCGTCATGCGAGTCATTGCTCGTTTACATCGGATGTTGCTCCTATGTTCAACTATCCGGGTGCTGATCTTGCGTGTAGTCATTCCGATGTAGTGCAAGTTACAACTACACGTAATCATGTACACTACTCCACTGGTGTTACAATTAGACATCTGCTTTAGCTGCCATGTGACATTCTTGTCAAAAGTAACAGTCTTTGTGGTTAATGTTAAATGGCACACACTACAGTTATTACAAGGATAGTGGCCTGTCAGTAGAGAATGGATTCTGGTAGTGGTATTGATCGGTTTTGGGCGTGTGTGCACCAAATGGTCTCTCAAGTTCATTCCTCGACGATGACTGAACATAGGGGTAGGTATGTTGAGATCTCCACTATTGACAATCGGCCAATGTTTCTTTACTATTTTCGTTACTTGATCCGACACTTTACTGAAAGTCGCGATGCAGATAGGTCGTGGATTCTCATTAGTATTTTTCACTTTCGGTTCCAAAAGAGCATCTCTGTGGTTATTTCCTGCCCTTTTCTTAGCGTTCTTTATCAGTCTGTTTGGGTACTTTCTTTCTTTCAGTTTCTGGCATAGATCTTCTGCTTGTATAAGGTAATCCTGTTTGTTTGTGCAGTTTCTCCTTAACATTAGGAATTGTCCAAAAGGGAGGTTTTGTTTGAGATGTCTAGGATGAAAACTGTCGTAGGACAGCAAACAGTTCCGTGCTGTGGGCTTAACGTGTGTTGTTGTTTTTAAGATACCTTCATCTGCCAGGATGTTTAAGTCTAGAAAAACCAGATGGGATCTGCTCATGGTGTTTGTACATTTTAGGAAACTGTCTTGTTGGTTTAACCAGTTGAAAAAACTTTCAACCTCACTCTCATTTCCTTCCCATATTACAAGAACATCGTCAATGTAAAGTTTCCATAATGTAATGTGGTGTCTATAGGGATTGTCATTGGTCAGGATCTTGGTTTTTTCGAGGTGATGTACGTATAAACCGGCTATGCTCGGTGCGAAAGTGCTGCCCATACTGGTCCCTGTTGTTGGCGGTATAGCGTCTCCTCAAAACGAAAGACATTTTCAGTGAGGGCCAGGCGACAACATTCCAGTACCACATGTCTTGGGGTTTTGTAATCCCATTGGGAATCAAAGAGAACTTCTTCCAAAATTTCCAGAGTCTCTCTCTGGGGGAGGCTGGTATAAAGACTCTCCACATCCAGACTGATGAGAATGCTGGATGTGGGGTCAAATTTCTGTTCTCTGAGTAGGCAGAGGACATTCTTTGTGTCTTTCAGATATGTGTCTGTTTTCTGCACTAAAGGTCTTAAAAAAGCATCAGCGGTTCAAGAATAGAACCTATGCCTGAGACTATAGGTCTTCCGGGTGGGTTGTTCAGGCGTTTATGAATTTTAGGGATTGTGTAAAAATAGGGAGTGACTGGTCTGTTATTAACTAGGAATTCAGTTTCGTTTTTACTTATCCAGTCATTCGCCAAAGATTCCTCAATGAGGTACGCAATCGATATTCTCAATCGTTCTGTTGGATCCTCTTTGATGATGATGTAATTCCTGGTATCTGCTAAGAGGCGTAGGCATTCCTGTCTATAGTCGGACGTATCTTGGAGGACTATAGCCCCACCCTTGTCGGCTGGTTTTATGGTTAAGGTGTTATTTTTGGACAGTTCCTGTATTGCTTGCAGCTCATTATTGCTCGTGTTCTGGAACACTTTCACTGTGCGTGGGTCAAGGTCTTTTACCTCCTTCATGATGGCTTTCTCAAACGCCAAAATCTCCACTGGTAAATTTCCAGGTAGTGGGGCAAAAGATGATTTTTTCTTAAGTCCGGTGTCTGATTCGGATTGGTCCTTTTGCTTCTTATCTCTGAAAAAAACTTGGAGTTTTTGCTTCCTAAGAAACTCTTTAAGTTCACAGCACAGTTTGAATTTGTCAATGTGACGGGTAGGTACAAAGCCAAGCCTTTATTTAAGACTTGTGTCTGAATAGATGTTAGTTCGATACTCGATAGGTTGACCACTAGGTCTGTGGGCCGCTCATCGATGGCTCCAGGGGACCCTTGCTGCGCGTGTGAGGTCCTTCCGTTACAAGGGGTTGCGCCCATTGTAATTGTTGTCCTGCTTTGTTTTTGGCTCATTGTTGGGGTTTGCCCCTGCCTAAAAAAGGACGGCCAGGGTTGTTTTGATTTCCTTGATTTCCAACCCAGTTCTGGAATGGCTGTTGTGGACTTCATGAGCGCGAACAACGATGGGTGTTTAAACTTCACACTGACACCCAAGGACTTAATGATGGCATTCCGTGGGGCGCCTTCAGGAACTAATACCACCTTTTATTCAGAGGGGATGTTCAGGGATATTTAACTGCTGAAAGCCATTTTCTCCCCCTTTTCTCCCCTTTAGGTACCGTAAAATATTGGTAGTATCTGGTACTCATATGAATGCACATCGACCTGAGTGCATCATAACTGTATTTGGAGAAGGTCAAATGAGGCCAATTTTCGAATGGCAGCACCTACTGTGAATTTACCATCAGCACTCTCCCAAAATGCTGTCACACTGCATTACATAAACTAAGCTGACTATCCTAAGACGATCTGTCACCTGTAATCCTCTCTTCTAGAATCATTTTGTCAATATACCCCTTCTTTATTAACAACTACCGAGCTCACAATCACGTATAAAAACAATACAATGTGAGTAATTTTGCTATTTTTCCCAATTCCATTTATCCATTTTTGGCTGTCATTGATGCCCTCTATACATGGATACTCGATAGGTTAATACTCTCCTATGCCATCCCGTTAAACTACCGATCGTGAAATCCATGATTTTGTCAAAACACAACTGTCCCGATCAGAACCGGCAAAAAACTTCAATATCCTATATTGTTCCACTGGGAAGTGATGGAGCGAGATAGAAAACAAAATTTTGTTTAAACTCGTGAAGTCACATTTCCATAACATGAATAATAATATTAATGATTTGTGATATGTCGTGCTAATACAACTTAGATTAAACTTTACACATGGGGGGACTAACGTGTGCTCATAAACGTGCATAATTGTTGCATCTTTTTGTTCGTGCAAAATAATAAAATAATTTATTGTTTTCGTTTTTGTCACTACTAACTGCTGCAAACTTAAAAGAAGCATGTGCTTGTTTTGCTTTTCCTTGTCTGTGTGATGTCATTTCTACTATTCTAGGTGCACATAAGTCTCATGGATTAATGAAGACTGGTAAATATAAACGCTGCTTTATTTGTTTGCATTTGCTAGGTAACATTAGATTAATCGGGTGGGTTAATTAATTAGTAAATCCTGGGGTGGATACAGAATCTACATTATTTCTTACATTAATACTTTTCTTGTGTTTGTTTTATACTAGAAAGCATAAGTTGCCTGCTTTTGGGCCTAGTTTGCTCGAGTTACAAAAAAGCTGAATTTTACTTCTGCAAAAGTCACGAGACGCCCATTCTGAAATAAAGTGTTCGTCAAAAGCTGCATTCACAAAGCAAAAACTGACGTGCTATCATCATTCTGTCGGACATGGCCAAGGTCGAAAAAGAACATTTTGTCAGCCCTTAACTTGGCATCCGCGGAAGTCAATTGGAAGCAATGAGAACATTATTATACATTTGTTGCAAACCTAGGAAGCTCCTGGTTGCATTCGGAAAAGACAATGGTCCTTAAGAAAAGTGACTTAATGGAAGATTTGAAATGTGGGTGACATGTCACTTGTCACTCTCAGCCAATGGGACGTCGAAGATTTCTGAAAACTTTCCTTTGCGTAGTTTAGTTAGTGTAGAAAGGTATAAAAAGTCATGCCCCTAGGGATGGGCTGGCTGCTGCTTTCTGACTTTCCGATGAGGGTGAAGTGCTGTCGGACATTGCGTGGAGCACGTAAGAATCCTCAAAGAACTTTACTTTAATTTCTATCTATTTAGCTCAGTTAGGGACTTAGGTTTTTGAAATGCTAAACTTTAAATACTTACTTTAACTTCGATTCAATTGCTTAAATTGTATTTTCCAAGTCTCTTTACAATCATGTTTGCTTCAATGCTAATAAATTACTTATATAAAACTATCAATTAAAATACCATAATTTAGTAAATAAAATCTTACTTTTGACAAACAAGCTGGTCTTGGTTATTCAGAAGTGCAGGTTACTATTAGCTAGATCACGTCGCCAATGGTGGTCGTTTAAATGGTTAGGATTTATTCTAATGACAATATTCTTTCCGCAAATGTATAAAATTGTATATAATTTGTAGATAATGTGTATATAGATTTAATCTGACCACCTGATTCAGTAGGCCCAAAATATGTCAGGTTTATAAATGGGTCCATAATTTAGTATAGAATTTTGTTTATAGATTATGAAGTTGGGTAGTGTTGTTTATGATATATTTTCTATAGGCCGCTGGATCAATTCTCTGGTAGCAGAAATTGATGGTTGCTAAGAGTAACCAAGGTAATATGTTGGTTGCTAAGGGTTACTAAAGTGTTATGGTATGGAAATAGGATCGACGTTTTAACACATGTTGAGTTCGTTTTTCGTGCTATCTGTAAGCTATACCGGTATAGATTGTGTGGCGAGAAATTAGTCACGCAAGCCATCTGTTCTGTTTGTAGTGATATCGCCGAGTATCACAAGAGGTATCGCCGTATACCATAGTGTTGTCGCCGAGCAGCACAGTTTTAGGGCTAGGTGTGAATCTTGAATAGTGAGGGTTTTCTAAGAAATTAAAGCAGCATGAGAATAGGGACAAAGCGCCTTCCATAAAACTCACTGTAATAAGAGTATTAGTTATATCCGAGCTTGAGTGAAGGGTAAAGTAGCGTCGGTGCATGATTATCTATAAACAGGTTAGAGTCCTGTACGGGTACATGTTTCATATCTATAAACAGGTGAGAGCCCTGTACGGATAACGTCGTTATTTTGCTAACGGTGCATGATCTCTATAAACAGGTGAGAGTCCTGTACGGATTTCATGTGTGTTCGAAATTAGGGAATTTTCAGCGTGAAAGTGCGAGTTTGATTTGTATTTTATGTTCAAGTGGAACTCTTAGAACTGTCACTTCGCGGTGCGTTCAGAGCAAAGCGAGTTCATAATTATACGTGTTAGAAGGGTGGGGTAAGGGTTACTCTACTGACAATTGGATATTATCCTTAGTGTGAATAGCGCCGTCTATTCCGAAGTGTGGATACTTGAATGTATGTAAACTATCCTAAATAGTGAAACGAACAGATGATGTCCTTATAGTCATTGTTAAGAATTAATTTACACTGAAAAGTGTTCTTAAAATGGCGCTGTGAAAAGATTTTGTGAAGGAGGGGTAAGCGCCAGGAGTGAGAAACGAGAAACCGCAGCTGCTGTGTACGTCACAGAGCCGCGCTGGGATTGGGTGACCTACGTCACCAACTGTACTCTGATTGGCTCTAGAGTCTCTGACGATCTGTAAGCTAATTGGTTCTTTAGGAAAACTCCATTTTTATTGGTTGAGCTGAAAAAGTGACGTAGCTCAACTGTCATTGGCTTGTTGGTGTGTTTCGCGCACGGATTGGTTGTTTTGCGGAACATCCCGGAAATATTTTACGAACGATTTTGTGAATTAGAATTAACTCTTAAAAATGAGTTATCATTTTAAACATGTTGAGAAAAAGCCAACATTATTTCAGAAGTTTAAGAATTTATTTTCGCCTGACAAGAAAATCGAAACGCGAGGTGGTAAATTACTTCATAAGTATAAAACACCTGCAGCGTATATGGAAGGTGAATATGGATATCATACTGTCTTATGGTTCGATAGTTGGAAATGCTATACTAAGAACGACGGTGTTTTAACTTGGCCTGATGATGGTTCATTTAATGTAAAAGTCTTGAGAAATTTACGAGAGAAAATGAATGCTCTTGTTCCGAAACCGAGACCAACTCAATTTGAAGCTTTAGTTGAGTGGGAAGATGAGATGTATCAGTTACAAAGAGAAGCTAGTGGAATTAAAAGACCTTCTAAAAATCCACCTTGGAGAAGAGAAACTCATGAAGATAGATTGAGAATGTGGAGACAGGGAAACATGAGTGAAGGATTGTATTTAATTCAGGAAATGGTAATGGGTACTCCTACAGGGAAATCTATGGAAAGTGAATCTGAGGATGCAGTTATGGAAGAAATATATACAACAGCTAGAAAGAATCAGCCTTTAAGACCTCCTAGATCATGGTCTACTCCGGTGGTTTCTACTGAAACTTCACCGAGTGCACCTCCAATTAATGAAGCTCCTAAACTTTATCCAAATAATTGTGAAATCATTGAAACTCCTAGAAGACCAGAATTTGATAATGCTCGAAATGAAGGTAGACATTTTACAATGGCTCCAAGGGCAAGAGAAGCTCCAAAAGATTATACAAGAGAGGCAAGAAATGTTGAAGATATCGATTATAATGAATATTTAAGATCTAAAGAAGAATTAATAAAAAGAATGACAAAAGGCATGGAAGCTGTGACAGTTCCAGTAACAATTGGTCCTGTTCAGCCTGTATTTGACCAAAAAGAAACAAACAAGACAGGATTAACTATTCCTTTAAATACAGAAATTCAAAAGGTTGCTGAAAAATTTTATTCAGACTTATTTGAAATAAACTCTTCTAAATCGAGAATGCCTGATTTAACCTTTAATGAGGATTTATCTCCAAAAACACCAATGGGTGCTATATCAGATATAGGGAGTCCTGAAGTCAGAGTAACCACACCAAAACTTGATGTGGCCAAATTAAAAGCGAATATCGAAGAATTAATAATTGGAACAATTGGTCCAGATAGTTTAAATTACTATCGAGATGATGAACTACTGTTCATTTGCAAAAGCATTCCGTGGAAAACAAAAAATAAATATGATCAACTAGAAGATCTAGCAGCGGAACTTGAAATCGATGTGAGCAAACAAAAGAATTTTGCGAAACATTACAGATTAGACTTTTCAGAAAGTGACATTGAGAGTTTGAACTCAATGGGAAGAATAGTACATATAAAAGATTTGATTGTTTATATCAAAAAGCTAGGAGAACTGAATAAATGGAGAGTAAAATGGACGAAAAAGAAGGAAGATGAAAGATTGGAAAAATTGTCAAAACAATTTCCAATGAGAGAAATTGCAGGTGGAGGATATGTTCATGTCCCTTGGTCGAGACAGGACATTCTGTTGTTTACAAATGACTTTCCTAAATTAAGGGAAAAACCAGTTGAGTGGTACAGACAAGTAGATAGATTTATCAAAGTGTCAAAAGTTCTGTGGATTGATTTAGATGGATTTTTTGACATTGTCGTTCCATCAGATCTTTGGACAGAATGTAAAATATCGATTAGTTGGCCAAAAAACAGAACCTGAGCGAATCAAAGAAACAGGTGCTCCAAATCCACTTGTAATGGATTTTTATGAAAAAGTGATTGTTTGGATGAAAAACAAAATTCCACCCAAAGAAGTCGATTGGGTTAAAATAGAAAGGACAGAACAGGAAACAAAAGAATCAGTTCATTCTTTTTATGAAAGACTACTGTTAATCTTTAAACAATACAGTGGTTATGAAAAACTAGATGAAAAGGATATGAGCCATTTTGTCTATAGATTTGTTTATGGACTAAAACCTGAAATCGGAGAAATGATTAGAAATAGCATTGTAGGATGGCAATCACTTTCTGTAGATGATATTCTAAGAAAGGCAAAGTATTGCAGTGACGAAATAGAAGTGAAACAGAAGAAACTCAAGGAGAAAGCCATGTGGGCTCAGGTAAAAGTGGCTGAGCAACAAATTGCCAGCATGGGTAATAAGGACACTAATTTTGTTCAAACTGGAAATACAAACCAGATACAAGGAAAGTTTAAAAGTAATAATTTCCCAAAGAAATTTAGCCCAAAGATTGAGGAGTTGAAACAAAGATTACCTTGTTTTAATTGTGGCGAAATTGGACATTGGAGAGACGAGTGTCCTCATCCTCCTAAAAACTTAAAGAATCCCTTATTGAATTCACAGATGCAGAATGGTGTTGACCTGCAGCGACAGCTACAGATGCAACAGGGGTTAAACGAATTAAATATTCAGCGACAGTTGCAGCAACAGCAACAGCAACAGGTGAATAATCGTCAAGACCAATTGCCACAACCACCTTTTCCGAATTGTGGGGGAGTTCAAAAATATAATCCAAACGTGGGATTTCAGGGAAGTGAACAGGTAATAAAACCACAAAAACAGCAAAAGCAGCAAAGAGTTCAAATGCAAAATGCTTCACAACAGTTTTTATTAACAGAAAGTCAAGACAGCGATTCTGATGATTATTGCTGAAGGTGCCCGAGAGAGGAGGAAGAGTGTGTTGTTGGAGCCACTCTTGAGGTTGACCAGTCTGGTCCTTTTGTAAACGGGAAAGTTAATGATGTAGACATCACTTTTCTAGTGGACACTGGTGCTACCCGTTCTACTGTTAGATCAGTGGAAATTGAAAACCTACCTCTCTCTGGGGATACCATCCAAGTTGTCGGAGTAAGTAATCAGCAAATTAAAACTGACTTACATGATCCAGTACCAGTTGAAATTGGAAATTATAGAGACAAACACAGATTTGTGGTTTGTAATAGTAGTCCAGTGAATCTATTGGCAGAGACATCCTATGTAAAATGAATTGCAGAATATATTGTTCTCCTGATGGAGTTGAGTTACAAACAATGGAGGAAGATGGTTTATACAGAATGACAATGATGATGATGGAAGCAGAAGAAACAAAATTGTTTCCTGCATTTGAAGAAAAGGATTTACCTGAAGAGCTCAAGGAAACAGTGAAATCTGATATATGGGATTTTACTGGAAATGAGATGGGTCTGATGAAAAACGTAGATCCAGTAAAAATTACATTGAAACAGGGAATAGAATTTCCAAACATTCCACAGTACAAAATGAAAACAGAAACAATTGAAGGTATTACACCAATAATTGAAAAATTAATCAAGCAAGGTGTATTAAAAGAAATGGAGAGTAGTCCTTGTAATTCACCAATTATGGGAGTTAAAAAGTCTAACGGAACATTTAGAATCGTACAAGATTTGAGAAAGGTTAATCAAATTGTCGTTCCATGTTGTCCTGTGGTTCCAAATCCAGCAGTAATTCTATTCCAGATTCCACATGATGCTGAATGGTATACAGTCATTGACCTTTGCAATGCATTCTTTACTGTCCCCTTACATCCAGACAGTTACGAAATCTTTGCTTTCAGATTCCAAGGTAAGACCCTCGGATGGTCAAGAATCCCTCAGGGCTATACAGAAAGTCCTTCAATCTTTAATGAACTGTTAAAAAGATCATTAGAAGACCTAGACTTACCTGGTAGGTCTACGTTAGTGCAGTATATTGATGATCTGTTGATAGCTGCAAAGACAAGAGAAAATTGTGTGACAGACACAATAATTCTGTTAAATCGCCTTGCAGAAGAAGGACATAAAGTGTCCCCCAGCAAAACTACAGTTTTGCAAACAAGAAGTAAAATATCTTGGTCACAGAATTGCAAAGGGAAAAAGACAAGTAACAATAGAGAGAATAAAAATGATTCAAGCAATGTTACCACCAAGAACACAAAGACAGATCAGAATGTTCTTGGGAATGGTTGGTTACTGTCGTCAATGGATAAGTGGATTTTCAGTAATTGCAAAGCCACTACAAAGACTGACAAAGTCAGATATAAAAGACCCAATTATTCTCAATGATGCTGAGATGGATTCTTTTGAAAATCTGAAAAAGAGTTTATGCCAAGCTCCTGCTTTAGGTATGCCAAATTATGAGAAAGATTTTGAACTGTATTGTAGTGAGAGAGAAGGATGTGCATTATCTGTGTTGATTCAGAGACACGGAAATTTAAAGAAACCTATTGCATACTTCTCTGCAGTTCTTGATCCAATTGCAAAAGCATTACCAGGTTGCTTAAAAGCAGTTGCAGCTACAAGTATTAGTCTCGAACAAAGTGAGGGGATCATTATGGGATTTCCTGTGAAAGTTTTTGTGCCTCATTCAGTAGAAATATTACTGACAAGAGGTAAGACTCAGCACTTAACAAGTAGCAGATTGACAAAGTATGAGAAAATCATACTAGGAGCAGATAATGTTTCAATTTCAAGATGTTTGAATCTGAATCCTTCTACATTACTGCCTGATTCTGAAATTGTTGATGACATTGAAACAGAACATGAATGTTTAGATGTCATGGAATTCTGCACTAAACCAAGAAAAGACATCAAAGACAGACCTTTGTCTGAATCGGATTTCGTCTACTTTGTAGATGGCTCATGCTTAAGATCCGAAGGAGGTGTCTTAAAAGCTTCATATTCAGTTTGTACAGTCAAAGATGTCGAAGAAGCATCATGTCTTGAAGGAGTTCGTTCAGCACAAGTGGCTGAATTAATTGCTTTGATACGTGCATGTGAAATATCAAAAGATATAAGAGTTACCATCATTACTGATAGTCAGTATGGGTATGGAGTTGTGCATGATTATGGACAACTCTGGTCACAGAGAGGATACATGACATCAGCGGGATCACCAATTAAAAATGCAGTTTTCATTAGGAGATTAATTGAAGCAATACAATTGCCGAAAGAAATCGCCATTGTTAAGTGTGCAGCGCACACTAGAGGAATTGATTATATTTCCAAGGGAAATGCCTTCGCAGATGAAACAGCTAAATACTGCGCAAGGAAAAATTATTCTTACAATCGGGAGAGGAGTAAAGAAACTGATTCAAATTCATTAATGCTAACAACAGTTGTAGAAACATGGCATGAGATTAGAGATTTACAAAATGAAGCAGATGATGAAGAAAAAGACTTGTGGTTAAGATCAGATTGTAGACCACGTGAAGAAGATGGAGTGTGGGTTTACAAAGATGGCAGAGTAGTCTTACCAAATTGCTTGATTGCTGACATGGCCAGATTATATCATGGTCCAGCACATCTAGGAAGAGATTCTATGGTTAGACTTTTCAGAGAAACATGGTTCAATACTAAGTTCAGGACTATTGCAGAATCTTTTTGTCAAAGGTGTTTGTCATGCCAACAAATGAATCCAAACAGAAAATCAGTGGTGGGGACAGGAATAATTGGTCGAGAGGGTGGTCCCTTTACCAGGTTACAAATGGATTTCATCGAAATGCCCTTACACAATTGTTTGAAATATGTGCTTGTAATTGTTTGCTTATTTTCAAGATGGGTAGAGGCTTTCCCTACACGACATTGTGATTCAATTACAGTAGCAAAACTAATGCTCAGAGAAATCATCCCAAGGTACGGTTTTCCAGTCACTATTGAGAGTGATGGAGGAAGCCATTTTGATAACAAACTGATGAAGTTAATTTGCGAAGCTTTGAGCATTGAGCAGAAAATACACTGTGCATACAGACCAGAGGCATCAGGAGTGGTTGAACAAATTAATGGAACAATTAAAAACAGAATTGGAAAAATGTGTCTTGAAACAGGTGTAAAGTGGACTGATGCTCTTCCACTTGTTTTGATGTCATTAAGAAGTACACCAGATAAAAAGACAGGTTTGAGTCCTCATGAAATTTTAATGGGAAGAGTTATGAGGCAAGCTTTTGTACCAGTAGGTAAACTGTTGAGCATAAATGACAGTGCTATTATGGATTACTGTAAAAGGTTATCTGATATGGTAACTTCTGTGTCTAATCAGGTGGGAACTGAAGCACAATCAAATGAAAAGGTTTTGACACATGATCTGAGACCTGGCGATTGGGTCAGAACGAAAGTACATCGGAGAAGGAATTGTCTAGCTCCTAGATGGCAGAAGCCTAGGCAGATAATTTTGATCACTACTAATGCTGTAAAGTGCAGAGGATTGAAACGCTGGATTCATCCTAGTCATACTATTCCAGTACCAACTCCTGAGAGTTCTGATGTTGAAAGTGATACCACAGATGATTCTGATTCTGAAGCAGAAGGCGAAACAGAAGGTGAAATAAATCCAGATTCTGAAGATCGACAAGAAAGTCGACATCTGGAAACTGTGCCAGTGAATGGAAATTTGACAAGAAAAGAATTGGAAATAATTGAAATAGATTCTGAAGGTGAAGAGAATCTGTTAAAAGGAAAGATAACTGATGATTCGGTTGTCTCTATCGAAGACAAAGAAGCAGAACAAAAAGAAGTTTCAGACCAGGAGAGTATCGAAAGGCAGAGAACAAACTCTGAAGTAAGGAACAGAAATCCGAAATCTGGGAAGTTGGGGGTAATTGAAGAAGAGAAGGAAGATGAATTACCGAGTACCAGTGATGGAAAACAAAGTGAAGTTCCTGAAGGAGTGAAATTGCCGAATAGAGAAGTTCCTGAGTCAATTGAAATTTCAGACTACGAAACTGAAGAAAGTGACGTGGATGGTGAAAGTGAAAACAGAAAGAAAAGGACTTGGAAGTCAGAATCAAATAATTCTGAACCAAAGAAGAAGTACGTGAGAAAAGCAGACTACTGGCCTGGTGGAAGATTGAGAGTCAGATTGATCAAGAAACCAAAAGAACAAGTTGAAGAAATCAGTAGTCAAAAGAGTCCTGGAAAAGAAGTTGGAGTTGGAAGAAAAATTGAAGTGATATCAAGAAAAGGAAAAAGAATAGTAAGACCAAACCAAAAATACAAGTCTCCTGAGTGGACTTATTTAGTAATTCCACCTGTTATTGACATATATGATAGTAGTGAAGAAGAAGACGAAATCCAAGAAATTAGTGACAATGATTGAAGTACAGAAATATTAAATTGGCAAAAGGCTGAAGAAAATTTGTTAGTTGACACAAGGTCGAAGAAAAACTGTTTAGTTGAAGAAAACTTATGTATGACATAAGGTCGAAGAAATCTTGTTTAGGGTTTTAAAAAAAAAAAAAAAAAAAAAACATATTTTAAAAGGGGGGTGTAAATATAAATTTAGATTTTAAAAATTTTGTTTTATTTTATTTTATTTTGAGGCTAAACTAACCAAAAATGCCTTATGTTAAGGAGAGCACTTCAAAGTGTTCTGTTTTTAAGAGATGCTGTAAGATGACTCTGGTGTGTCTGCTCATTTTAATTCTGCTCTGGTTGGTTTTAGCTGTGATTATCCCTTTGGAGATGAATAGAGAATTACACAAAGTTAACATAACAAACAAAGCTCTGGTTAGCCAAACTAAACATAGTGCGTCTGCAAAAGTTATTGATCATCAGCCTAACATTCATCAAGATAAATCAATTAGTGATTTTTCAAGTAATACATTCACAAAGCTATTGAGTGAATATGTTAAGGTAATGGATGCAAAAGACTGCTACGTCTGCGTTAAGTTACCTGCTTCTGTTTCTGAGGGAGTAACATATAATATGCTTCCTCTCACTTATGGTGTAACATGTAGTGTGTTAACTAGCTTATTTTATCAAACTGGACGTTTAGAATATTACTATTCAAATTATGACGAAATTTTTGCAAATATTAAGATTGAAAATGCTTTAAATAAGCATAAGAAAGCAAAGCAAATGAGAGAATTTTTCCTTGTTACTAACGAACTTACGTATGAATATGCTTATAAAAATAATCTAACTTGCAAATTAAGTGTTGAAGGAAAGAAATTTTTGAATATGGTTGAGGAGAGAAGAGCAATTTATAAGAGGAATGAATTAGTCAAGCAGACTAAGTCTAATTTCTGGCAGAAAGAGGATGAGAAGTTAAATGGCAAAATGCTTGAAAATATTGCAATTCATATAGACAAACCAGTTAGTGGAAAGCTTTGCATTAGAAGAGATAACACACTTTTTGATAATTACTTTGTAGGTGCAAGTAACTGTGAAGATACTTATCAGATTATGGGAGGTTGGGGATTCAAAGGTGGAAAGGATCCAATCTTTCCTGGGATTTATTTTGTTTGTGGTGACAAAGCCTACTACAACCTTCCAGACCACTGGTATGGAACTTGTTATGTGGGAATTGTTTTTCCTAAAGTGTTTCATGTTGACAGAGATTCAGAAGGATTGTTTAAAATTCATAATTATGTAAATAGAGTTAAAAGAGAAACTTTTACTGAAGTTTTGGGAGATATTTTTCAAGCAGTAATACCTTTTGTTGGTATAACCTTAAATGCAGGGAGAATTAGAAAATTGTCCACTATAGTTGATAGATTATCAACTGACACAGCTGATGGGTTTCAATTAGTAAATGTTGAAGTTATTGCAATTAGATCCATGGTAATTCAAGATCGCCTTGCTTTAGACATACTCCTAGCAAAAGAAGGAGGAGTCTGTGGCATTTTACATGTACAACATTGTTGCACATATATACCTGATGAAAGTAAGAATATTGAAATGTACATCAAGAATATTACACAAATGCATTCAGAGATAATTCCTTTAGAAGAAGAAGATTTTACAGGGAAACTTTCAAAAAGGTTTCAAGCAATTAAAAACTGGTTTCATAATATCGGAAGTTCAATTCTTGGCAAGATTTTGGCACCTTTGATAGTAATAGTATTCATTTTTATTTTAACCAAAATAGGTTGTTTGTTACATAAAAGAAAGAAACAGTTGAAAGAGAAGAAAAGAATTTATAAACTTAGAAAAGAAGAAGAAAGGGAAATCGAATTACAGGAGTTACATAGAGAGCGTTATGCTAATTCCAAAGATTATGCAGAAACTGACTTTTAGGTTTACTGATACAAATGAATTTGAATCGATTTCTTGGAAGTTTAAATTACCAAAATTTTGAGTGCTGGTGTGGTGATTTGTTAATCACCAGATGAGGGAGTTGATGGAGCGAGATAGAAAACAAAATTTTGTTTAAACTCGTGAAGTCACATTTCCATAACATGAATAATAATATTAATGATTTGTGATATGTCGTGCTAATACAACTTAGATTAAACTTTACACATGGGGGGACTAACATGTGTGCTCATAAACGTGCATAATTGTTGCATCTTTTTGTTCGTGCAAAATAATAAAATAATTTATTGTTTTCGTTTTTGTCACTACTAACTGCTGCAAACTTAAAAGAAGCATGTGCTTGTTTTGCTTTTCCTTGTCTGTGTGATGTCATTTCTACTATTCTAGGTGCACATAAGTCTCATGGATTAATGAAGACTGGTAAATATAAACGCTGCTTTATTTGTTTGCATTTGCTAGGTAACATTAGATTAATCGGGTGGGTTAATTAATTAGTAAATCCTGGGGTGGATACAGAATCTACATTATTTCTTACATTAATACTTTTCTTGTGTTTGTTTTATACTAGAAAGCATAAGTTGCCTGCTTTTGGGCCTAGTTTGCTCGAGTTACAAAAAAGCTGAATTTTACTTCTGCAAAAGTCACGAGACGCCCATTCTGAAATAAAGTGTTCGTCAAAAGCTGCATTCACAAAGCAAAAACTGACGTGCTATCATCATTCTGTCGGACATGGCCAAGGTCGAAAAAGAACATTTTGTCAGCCCTTAACTTGGCATCCGCGGAAGTCAATTGGAAGCAATGAGAACATTATTATACATTTGTTGCAAACCTAGGAAGCTCCTGGTTGCATTCGGAAAAGACAATGGTCCTTAAGAAAAGTGACTTAATGGAAGATTTGAAATGTGGGTGACATGTCACTTGTCACTCTCAGCCAATGGGACGTCGAAGATTTCTGAAAACTTTCCTTTGCGTAGTTTAGTTAGTGTAGAAAGGTATAAAAAGTCATGCCCCTAGGGATGGGCTGGCTGCTGCTTTCTGACTTTCCGATGAGGGTGAAGTGCTGTCGGACATTGCGTGGAGCACGTAAGAATCCTCAAAGAACTTTACTTTAATTTCTATCTATTTAGCTCAGTTAGGGACTTAGGTTTTTGAAATGCTAAACTTTAAATACTTACTTTAACTTCGATTCAATTGCTTAAATTGTATTTTCCAAGTCTCTTTACAATCATGTTTGCTTCAATGCTAATAAATTACTTATATAAAACTATCAATTAAAATACCATAATTTAGTAAATAAAATCTTACTTTTGACAAACAAGCTGGTCTTGGTTATTCAGAAGTGCAGGTTACTATTAGCTAGATCACGTCGCCAATGGTGGTCGTTTAAATGGTTAGGATTTATTCTAATGACAATATTCTTTCCGCAAATGTATAAAATTGTATATAATTTGTAGATAATGTGTATATAGATTTAATCTGACCACCTGATTCAGTAGGCCCAAAATATGTCAGGTTTATAAATGGGTCCATAATTTAGTATAGAATTTTGTTTATAGATTATGAAGTTGGGTAGTGTTGTTTATGATATATTTTCTATAGGCCGCTGGATCAGAAGCATACACCCAATATGGCCGCTACGAACGCCTTGCGCAGCCGTCTAGTGTTTTTTTTGGAACTGAACCCAGAAGCGTGTCTCCATTTAAACTTCACCGGAGCAGCAGACAGGTAAGATGCGGTCCCGGGGAGGCTACAATCAGGTATCTCTGAGCAGTTTCAGCACTCTGGAAATAAGTAATCTATCATTACGGAAGCAGGAGATACCGGGGTAGGCGTTTTAAACCGCTTGGCGAACTAACAATTATCGATCTCTTCTTTCCTTTCTCGGACCACCAGCAGTGAGTCCAATAGGTGGAATTGAGCCCCCTGAGAGACCATGAAGTGTTTTTTAGCACAACACTAAGTAAATATCGAGAGTTCCCCTCTATTTGTGTACTTATTATATGTTCTATGTGTCTAGCGTCCTGGTCACATTAAGTCCTGTCTTGTTTACATGTGTGAATTCACGAATCACCCAGCACAATTTTTGAATGAACAACACTTGGAATGACAGTCTGCACGCACCAATAAGGTGCAGCCATCCACTATAGCATAGGATATGTGCAGCATGAAAGAACACTATGTGACCCTTCCCACAGGGATGGGATGAATGCCACTAATGATGTGTTTTCTTTTTACAGCATCGAAATTCGGTAAAAACGTATGTATTTCCAGTGTGAATGCATGCTTTTATCTAGTGTATTATCTTTATTAATCACTCCCTAACCAGGGATATAGGAGTGGCGAATGCAGGGCTGGTCCCGGCATGGTCCTGAAGAAATGCTAGGGGTAGCATGAAACATGTTGACCGTCTTACTTTCACTGAACCAATCCTCATTAACGGTTGATCTACAGTGATATTTAAACCACTTTTAATATACCTGCCTAGGAGCATAATAAATTTGTTGAGGCCCACTAAGCACGGTATTTTTAGTTCACCCACATCCACTCTACCACTTTTTTGCACCACACATAGTCTTTCACTTGTAAGTGCTCCTGCGTAGTTCGCGAGTCGCAGCACGCCCCTTTTCGTAGAGAACTGGGATGGCCCCAATGATGAAGCATGTCACCGCGGGGCAACCCCGGTGAGTGAGGGGACAGTAGAAAGAAAATTTTTCTTTCTTTAAGGTTACACTGATCTACTCATTTAGTTTCTTACACTAGAGCTAGGTCTCGGTACCCAATATTTTGGATTCCAACTTGTGTACTAGAATTTGGAGGGCGACCTAGTCTCCTATTCCTCCTTCTCCCCCTGTTTTCATAAGAGTCTCAGTAAGTCAGTTTCTTCAATAGAGGGAACAGCACCATGAGAAACTGACTGTGAAATGAGGACAAAAAAATGAGTATGAGAGTTCCTCACTAGTACCAAAAGAAAGAAAGCGATAATAGTCTGCAGCAGGAGGGCAAGAGCTTAAGAAGAGTCTGCCAGGAAGTCACATTTTCTAATTTGATACAGCAGGTGATGAGGAAGACACTCGGGCCAAGATTTACTAGGATTTTGCATTGATTGCATCACTTTGTTGAAAAAGGCTGGTGCAAAATCTATTTTGGTGTTGACTAAGCTATGAAAAGACCGATTTGAGTGGCTTGGCATGGCTTTATAAAAAAAATACATAATGGCAGCGCATTGCACTGCCTTGCATTACCTTGCGTCGATGAGTCATTACATGGGAGGAGAATGGTCGTTCCAATGCATCTACCTATAAATTTTGTTTTAAATCCATATTTACAAAAATTAGAGATGGTTAACCACTTGAGGCTGGTGTAACGGGGAGAAATATATTTATTTCTCATTGTTACAAGAAGAAGTTAGCCTTGAAGAATAGTTTTGTGCAGCAAGGCATCTGTTCCTGCACAAAAACTATTCTGACAACAATGCAGGTGTCCTTGCAACATGAACTAAGGATGTCTGTATTGGTACTATGCAGCCGCTAGTGCACCAGTGCTACGAGAGGGAAGAACAGTGCCATATCTTTGAAATATGGTGCAGTTGCTCACTCCATTTCAGGCAATGAAGCACAGCAACTTCTGTTGCTGTGCAGCATTTTGTAAAATGTTAGTAAATCTGTGCCTTGGTATGATGGGAATTAACACAAGTAACCTAAACTGTATGCATCATGAGAGCTACAGACAAGGATAATACTACCATGTGTTAAATGCAACTGTGACTCAAAATTCTGGTGGTAGCTTTAATTTATATAGCCGACGTGCACACTTAGGGGCCCATTATGATGTCAGGCGGATTGCCCCCACCAGGCTGGCGGTAGCCACCGCCAGCCTGGTGGGGGCAATCCGCCCGACATCCACACTCGTTTCCCCCCCACTATATTAGTATGGCGGGGGGACCTTGACTGACGGAAAGACCGTCTGCCGCTTTTCCGCTCCGGTCGCCTTGCGGCCGGGGCAGAAAAGGAATAATATGGTGGCGGTGTCTATCAGACACCGCCAGCCATATCATGATGGGCATTTTTCAATGCCTTTCCGTGGCGGCCCGCCATGGAAAGGCATGCGGGCCTGTTGCGGGCCTCCAGGGACTCCGGGGGGTGGGGGGTGCACATGGGGGTATCCCCCTGCATCCCCCTGCATTGAAATGCACAACGTGCATTTTTAGCATTACGGCGGGCGGTGCTTTCAGCCCCGCTCGCCGCAATGCTAAAAATGTGGGAAGCGCCCGCCACTGTGGCAGGCGCATCCTAATCCGTAACACGGGACACCCGCCCTTATGGCGGGTGGTCCCATGCACCGGAAGGCTGACGGGCGGACTTTGTCCGCCCGTCATCCTAATGGACCCCTTAATCTTGTAAAAGAAAGGTAAAGGGGCAGAGGACACAAGAATGCTTTTTAAATGTCATTTTTCAATGTATGTATGCATTCCCCCTGTTTATGCAGAAGGGATGATAAAGGTGCATTTTTAAAAGTTTGGGCAATGTTTATCAAGGGTTGTGTCACTTTTGCACCATTTTACATGGTGCAAAGGTGACACAACCATTAAAATGCAATTTATCAAGCCACGCAAGACCCCCTGCGTAGCCCTGAGTGGTTTGATAAATCTGGAGTAACACAATGCAATGCAAATTGCTTCATTGTGTTACTCTGCCCCAGGGCAGCGGTCCATGGGCATTGCATGGGTGTCCCCACACAACACCCATGAATTTTGACACATTCCCAGATTTAACATAACTGGTTGACCTGGGAATGCATCAAAATGATACGCTTTCACAAGGGAGGCGTAACAAGGAGATTTCTCTTTATTTCTACTAATTACTTACTAATTAGATGTGTGCTGCATTTTGTAGCACGCATTGAAAGAGAAATATGCCTCAGAAGATTGTTTTTGTGCAGGATAGTTTTTGCTTTTTTGTGCCCCTTCCTTCACAAAAACAATCCTGCTTGCAATGCCCAGTGCTAAATGTAAGTCCAGGTTAAGTTCATCCAGTACCACCAATTTTAAAGTACATAATACACTATAATAAAATTCCTGAACGAATTCATAAAAATAGAGAAATGTTTAATGAGCAAAATGACACCTCAATCATCAAAATAAATTGGGGAGAACCGTAAAAATGTTTTTTTCAATCTTAAAGGCTTTTTGTGCTTAGAAAGTCATGCACTATGGGAAAGCAGCAGTTCACGTGGACCAGGAAATAGGTGTCATTTAAAGTGGACCTTGATGGAATGAAGGTCAGGTATACCAAGTGGGTCGCTGACAAAGATTGTACCTCCAGAGTTGGCTGAGAAGGAACTCCATCGTAATGGTGATGGAGTTCTATCTCACACTAATATAATGGTCTGCCTATCCAATGTAAATTTGTATAGACTATAGTTTGATGACAGCTGTGACTACTACCTCTCCGCTGCTGTCGGATGTTTGGCTGTATATCCACCCACATAATTTTGATGTGTGGACATACCTCAATTTTTCAAGGCCTGTCACCACCAGAAAAAGCCTTGCAGTTAGGGGCACTGACGAGTGCTCGATGTCCCCCTCATCACAGGAGGAAACTCCAAAAATGTAAATTTTATTTTACAGCTCCATCTTTTTGACAGAGAAATTCTTCAAACTTACAATACACTGAGAGGAACAGCCATCCTGTCAATACTTGAAGTGTCCACTGGGTCAGCGGACATTTCAAAGTTTTGTGGACATCAACTATGACAGGTCAATGGCTTAATTTACTCTACCAATATGGTGGAGGATTGGCTGTCCTCCAAATATTAAATAGGGCCCTTAGTGTTCAATAGCAGGGAAAGCTTTGTCTTGTAAGTCTTGGAAATTCCTTAGCTTCTCATGGCTGGCTTCTGGGCACTAGGACTGTCTTCTACCATGTGCCCTCCGTAGTCAGCTGGACTTCTTGCAGTCTGGACTTCATGCTTTTTATGTTCCTGAAACAGGTAAACAGGAAGTCAACCACTTGACCCTAGGAGAGCATTTCTAGTCCCTGGATGACAATAGGATTCAGGACTCCTTCAGTCTTTCAGTCCTTGTGTGAGTCCTCTTCAGCCAACAAGATGCAGAAGCCAGGATTCTTCTTCCAGGATGGCCTTATTCTTCAGCTGGAGTCATTCCAAGTCCAGGGATGTTCTAAGGAGGTGCTGGTCAAAATTACAAATGTATTCGGTGCACTAGCCAGTGATGCGTAATATCTACCAGCTGTACCTAACAATTTTCTTTCAGTCCCGCATCCCCCTTTGCAGTAATTCATCTTAGCAGTATTGTAACATCCAGGAATATCTATTTCAAGATGGCAGAACCCAACTACTATCAGGCAGACCTGTCCTCTGTTTCTTATCCACTCCTCTACCTGACAGGGACAACACTGATTTTTCATCCTACTGTAGCTGGATTCAAGCTGCATAGGATGGTCCTGATGATTCAATAGAAGAAACCTTTCTACGCAGCTGCATGTCAAAATTGTAGCACTAAAGCTGCCATTTGTTCATCCTTTTCTGGGTTCAGATTCAAGCTATTGTTCTCTGTGGCAGAGTGATTAACTGTCCCAGCCAGCTCTGGAAATGTGATAGGTAGAACAACTGGTTTTTGCTTCTACTGTAGGTGGACCGTACTGTCTAGGAGGCTCTTGGAGTTCAATAAAAGTAGCAATCCTTGGCATCTTAAGGCAAAAGAGGTAGTTTTGAAGTTGGTCTTTCTTCTTCCAACTGTTCCTGTCCCCTCCCAGATAGCTAATCCCTGCTAAATGGTCTAAAATTAGCACCCATGGGGTTTTCATGAACTCAGAGTCAGGCCATTGTTCTGTTAGCTAGGGTTGTTATCTCTTCTAGCAAAGGATGTGTATTCCAGCTTTGGAGGTGTGATAAATGGCAGAACTAGTTTTAAGCCAGTTCGGGCTCAGGTAGCCTAAAGCATATTTTTACTAAGTTTCTTTCCAGTTCAAGTAATCAAAAATCTAAATTCACCATTACGTCACATTTTAAAACCTAAATAGAAAATAGCAATGAAGAAAATATGTTTGCCTTTTTCTAGGCACAGGTAGAAAATAAAAATGTTAATCCTATCTCGAACTGTTAGGGAATAATCTATCCTGGTCTACATAGTGAAAAATATAGCGGGCATATTATCAAGGGCCTTAGCTCTGCTTTTTTGGCTTTAAAAGCCAAGAAAGCATAGATAATATTTTCGCCCTATTTACAAGGCGGTGTTAACATGCATTAGTGCATGTTAGCAACCGTTTTCCAGACGCCTCGCTCTGCATCTCTAATGAGATGCAATGTGGGCGTCACTGGGCGTACCCCTCACAGAATACCATGTAAATAATCGCTATGTGCACATTGCAATATTTACAAGGCGGCCCACAACACGGTTAGCGATTTTAAAATCTGCGCTAACCTCGGTTTTCGCCAAAAACTAACATCTTCTGAAAACCTGACTTACCTGCATTATCCAAATGTAGCTGTATCGAAAGGGCTGAGTGCACCCTGGCCTATCAACAACCTTTTTGCCAGTCCTGTGGACTTTTCGCTGGATTTCCGGTGATAACCCCTCCTACGCCGCTATCGTGGAATTTTATCGCCCTGGAGAAACGCGTTGTTAATAACGCGCTAACCGGGCGATATATTCTAGCGATAGCCGGCGATAAATAAAAAAGCGCTAAGCGTTCTTTGCGATATCTATCACCATCTTTTGCTGATATGCCCCTTTGAGTTTTACATTACTGTGAAGACACACTAACTCCCAATATAGAGTGTGTCCTATTTTTATATATTAGCACCCTGCCCGGTTGTCATGTAAGGCACACTTTAGGCAGTGACATTATGCACATACTAAAAAGGAATTTTACCTGCCATGTTTCACTGAAGAGCACAGTATAAATATAGCTTTGACACATATGTAGGTGGTTAAATATACACTGCCTCCCATATTTGACATTTCAATTTCTGTGCCATAGGTGTGCATTACGCACATTTAGAATGGGCTTATATAGAAAATAAATAGGCCAAATAGGAAGTTGCAATACTCATCACAGGCTTCAGAAAGGAATATGAGGCACTTTACTACTGTTTAGCAGTGGTAAAGTGCACAGAACCCTAAAGACAGGAAGTACCCCGCACCAAACTGGTCTCATGGGGTGACAGAAGATTTCTTGTTTCAGCACCTAAGCTCTGGAACTCCTTGCCGCTAATCATAAAGAACAGCCCCTCCTTGTGGTCCTTTCGAAAACAACTCAAAACTTGGTTATTTGACCAATAATTAGTTCTTCCTTAGGGCTGAATTTAGCAGATACCAGCGCCGAGATGCCCAAGGGCCTTTGTAGCGCTTTACAAATGTTTAAATAAATAAATAAATAAATAAATAAATAAATATTTGTGTCCAGGAAAAGGCAAAAAATCTGGGGTCAGCATGTAGAAAATGTGAATTTGCTACTTGTCCTTCAAAACAATATGGAAATCCAATTGTGCTTGACTGTGCAAAAATAAGTGGCAGATTTACCATTGTTTCATGCAGCACAGCAAGACAACTTGTTGCCTGTATACAAGGGAGAGAGCAGACATGTGCCATATCTATAACGACATGACACATTTCTACTCTCTCCCTACATTGTTGCACTTTTATCTGCCTTATGCCAATGTAGGCACTCTTATGTTATGGTGCAAGGGTGCTGGCATTACCAGCAGGATTGTTTTGTATGAAAAAAGGGGTGTCTTCCTTTACAAAAACAACCTTTAAAGGCATATTCCTCCTTCAAAGTGTGCTACCAAATGCAGCACACATATAAAGAGGAAATGTCGGAAATTTGGTTACCAACACTTTAACCGTAATAAAATGAAAGCACAACACAATAAAAATCCCACACCAATTTAGACAAATAGAGTACAATGCAATACATTTTGGACACTAAAACAACAAAAATCCAATTATTAGAACCAGAAATATGCAATTTTAAAGGAGTTGTTAAAATTAAGTATTTAGCAGCAAAAATTGCCAACCGTGGTTATCTGGTTGCAGTAGACCAGGTCCAATTCACAAGTTCAGGCTGACATTGATGGAGTGCGGGCTGAATACAGAGCTGAATTCAATCCACTGAAGAGTATCTTATGGCCTAGGCATCTAGATGCCAAGTCTTTCTGTAGAGCTGTGCAGGTCGGTATTCAGGGAACCGTCGACTTCTTTGCACTGACATTAGTTCCTTTCTTCACCGATTAGATGTGGCAAACACCCGGCTGACAGATGTGGAAACACTCCTGGTCTGGTCTCCCAAGATCTGGACGTTGAAGTGGAAAGTGATTGATCCAGAGGTGAATATGTTGATGTTCCTCTGCACTTTCTTACCAGAACTCCTCAAAATAAACTTTATGCCGCTTTCGGAGATACAAAGAGTGTACTGGGTCAGATCCTGTGACTCCGTTCTCTCACAATGGCCCAGGTCTATTCTGGCGTGCGTCTTGTGGCATCAACGGGCACAGCAGATCATCTCTGCATCACAGAAACATGCCCCCTCCACCTGTGAGAACCACAAGCACTTCATCTCAGCTGATTTCTCCCACAAAGCTAACCATACGAGAAGGAGGTTTTTGGCACTGAGACCCCGTTTCCAGAAATATGGAATCTGCTAAGATCTCCTGAAACCAGCGATGATGCTGATTATATCAGGTGGTAGAACCCAGGAGTGTGATGATCTGGAGGAGTTGAAGAAATTCTTGGATGCGCTGCATGCAAATGCATGGATTCACGAAAGGCCACAGAGGAGTCAACACTGCCCACCAACATCGCTAGAGGGGATCGACCGCCTGAGGATTTGGACGAATGTCCGAGACCGGAGAGGGTCAAGCAGAGCCTGTCAACAGAAGGGAGGAAGCAGATGTCCAAGGGACTTGGGGCGCACAAGGACAAATTATGCTAACCGCTTACGGCCCAGGGTTGGATGCAGCAATTTGGACATAGAGAAACTGCTTTTTCCCTGATGGAAACGGTTATCATTCGGTTTCACTCTTTTAACTGGGGCTGCTGGTGCTGCCAGAGCAGTGGGGGTACTTCTTCCTGTGCTGTGCCCACCAAACTCCAGAGAGTTCTAGCTTCTTGTCCTGTGGAGTGGTTACAAGACTCCTGCCCTCTGAATCTGAGTTCTGGTTCACTTATGTAATGTACTGTATTTGTTTCTATCTTTTCTTCTGCCTTACGATTGTACATATGTTGGGTCTCTCACAATGTTCTGCACGTTAGCTGTTTGTGCTATCTATCTCCTGTATTGCTGCTGCCCTCCACACTCTATCAGTGGCATTCCCTGCAAGACACATTTCTGATTTCTGTTTTAGTCACTAGCTTATATGTGTTGGGGGCCAGGGCCTGCTGATGCTGGCAGACCCCTTGCCTCACCCATAACTGTAGAACATAACTTATTGTTCCCGTTATCTGGACAGAGGAGAAAGGATACACTTCTCTCCCACTAGTCTCTGAGTTGGGATCTCACTGCTCTTACAGTACCCTTTTCATTTAAGACAGTTTGGAGGCAGCCCCCAATTTACCTTTTCTGTTTGTCGTACGCTGTCCCCCTCCCACTCCCCCCCTTTATTTTTTTCTCTGTAGATTCTTTCTTGTAATGTCAGAGGGCTGATGCACTTCATCAAAGGAAAGAAAGTACTGTCTTACCTGAAGTCTCACCACCCTGTTGAGGAACTGGTTCAAGAAACACATTGAACATGATAAGCTGAAGTGGGATTGGGAGTGTACGAATCGGATGTTACCGATTCGGTATTTACCGATTCGGTATTTACCGAATCTGTAGATGATATGTAGCAAGCACAATTAAGAGTGCTTATGTGCATTGCGGATTCAGTATTTATCACCAACTAATAGTTGGTGGTAAATATCGAAAACCTTAAAAAAGCAATTTTGTGCTTTTTTCAACTGTGCCATGTGGCAGACATACATGCCTTATGTGTGCCACATGTGCACCTATGCACTATACAGGGGTGCAACAGGGTGTCAATGTGACACCCTGCCACCCTTGTAGGACACCCACTATTATCGATTCAGTATTTACCGAATCAGTAATTCTCATTCATTCCTATGTGCCTCCAGGCCCATAGGAATGAATGGGGAATACCGAATCGGTAAATACTGAATCGGTATTTAGCGAAATTTACCGATTCGGTAAAATTTACCGAATCATTAGCTACATATCATTTACCGATTCTAAAATACTGAATCGGTAAAATTCGATATTTTAGAATCGGTAAATATTTATCTACATCTGGCCCTCTGCCTCTTACACATAAATGTTGTGGGGAAACTGGAAAGGCATGCAACAGGGGAAACATGATGAGGGACACTGAGATTTTTAAGAGGCATTGCGAGTCAGACATGCACTGGTTGATGGCTCCCATGCAATGGCTGACCATAGAGTATACAAAATATTTATAATTTGCACTCCTTTTTTAGATTTAGTTTAAACTATCTGTAACATTTTTATAAACTATATGTAACTTTTTTGTAACACCTGGTGCAAACCCATATCTCAACTAGCCCCAGTCAAGTTAGCACGAATAAATAAACCACAGACACCTGTGTTATGGGTTGCACTATCCACTTGCTCACTCTTACGCGATGCGTTATCTTCTCAGTTTTAAATATACAAAAAATTTTGCAATACATTTTTTACAACACTATTTCAAAAATAAAGACGTGATTGTGGCTCATCACATAGCATTGTCATCCTACTCGCAGTGGAAGCTAAACACAAATAGGAACAGAAAAATATATAAATATCATGAAAAAGTTTTTGGATTTTCTTTGTTCAAAACCACTTTTATTCTTCTTTTTCCATCATCAGATGTATTCGTTTGAAACTCTCCACAAATCAACATATGAAGACATATCCCAATGCATTTCGGTATGCACCTTCGTCAGGGGAATGCTCTATAAACATAACATAAAAATCTATCACTATACATTACAACTTATGAGTTATTCAAATTTTTTTAATACAAAGTCATTTGATCTGTATGCACAGAAACCAAAGATTTACCAGCTAGGTACTCACATATTATGTATTATCATTGAGCATGCTCACAAAAATTCACCAGTGAATAAATCCAAAAAACGCCTGAAACTAAATATAACCATGCACGGCCAGTGTCCAAACCAAAAATCACCGTGAACAATGTATGTGACCTGATATTCCAGAGCAGGCCACTGACTCGTAAACTCTCCTACCTTCACTGATCACAATCGAGCAGATAGCAGTGATGTCTAAATAATCGATAATGCTTAGCCGAATTTCTGCAAAGAAGTAATATCGTACGTGAGAGTTTATATGTACGTGAATTCAGGCCAATTTTCGAATGGCAGCACCTACTGTGAATTTACCATCAGCACTCTCCCAAAATGCTGTCACACTGCATTACATAAACTAAGCTGACTATCCTAAGACAATCTGTCACCTGTAATCCTCTCTTCTAGAATCATTTTGTCAATATACCCCTTCTTTATTAACAACTACCGAGCTCACAATCACGTATAAAAACAATACAATGTGAGTAATTTTGCTATTTTTCCCAATTCCATTTATCCATTTTTGGCTGTCATTGATGCCCTCTATACATGGATACTCGATAGGTTAATACTCTCTATGCCATACCGTTAAACTACCGATCGTGAAATCCATGATTTTGTCAAAACACAACTGTCCCGATCAGAACCGGCAAAAAACTTCAATATCCTATATTGTTCCACTGGGAAGCATACACCCAATATGGCCGCTACGAACGCCTTGCGCAGCCGTCTAGTGTTTTTTTTGGAACTGAACCCAGAAGCGTGTCTCCATTTAAACTTCACCGGAGCAGCAGACAGGTAAGATGCGGTCCCGGGGAGGCTACAATCAGGTATCTCTGAGCAGTTTCAGCACTCTGGAAATAAGTAATCTATCATTACGGAAGCAGGAGATACCGGGGTAGGCGTTTTAAACCGCTTGGCGAACTAACAATTATCGATCTCTTCTTTCCTTTCTCGGACCACCAGCAGTGAGTCCAATAGGTGGAATTGAGCCCCCTGAGAGACCATGAAGTGTTTTTTAGCACAACACTAAGTAAATATCGACAGTTCCCCTCTATTTGTGTACTTATTATATGTTCTATGTGTCTAGCGTCCTGGTCACATTAAGTCCTGTCTTGTTTACATGTGTGAATTCACGAATCACCCAGCACAATTTTTGAATGAACAACACTTGGAATGACAGTCTGCACGCACCAATAAGGTGCAGCCATCCACTATAGCATAGGATATGTGCAGCATGAAAGAACACTATGTGACCCTTCCCACAGGGATGGTATGAATGCCACTAATGATGTGTTTTCTTTTTACAGCATCGAAATTCGGTAAAAACGTATGTATTTCCAGTGTGAATGCATGCTTTCATCTAGTGTATTATTTTAATTAATCACTCCCTAACCAGGGATATAGGAGTGGCAAATGCAGGGCTGGTCCCGCCATGGTCCTGAAGAAATGCTAGGGGTAGCATTAAACATGTTGACCGTCTTACTTTCACTGAACCAATCCTCATTAAAGGTTGATCTACAGTGATATTTGCCCCACTTTTAATATACCTGCCTAGGAGCATAATACATTTGTTGAGGCCCACTAAGCACGGTATTTTTAGTTCACCCACATCCACTCTACCACTTTTTTGCACCACACATAGTCTTTCACTTGTAAGTGCTCCTGCGTAGTTCGCGAGTCGCAGCACGCCCCTTTTCGTAGAGAACTGGGATGGCCCCAATGATGAAGCATGTCACTGCGGGGCAACCCCGGTGAGTGAGGGGACACTAGAAAGAAAATTTTTCTTTCTTGTAAGGTTACACTGATCTACTCATTCAGTTTCTTACACTAGAGCTAGGTCTCGGGACCCAATATTTTGGATTCCAACTTGTGTTACTGAGACTCTTGCCACAAGCTTGCTGACTCCACCAGCATTAGCATCCACAGCTTCTTCAGGGTAATCATCAGACAAGGCAGATATTATTGCTTTTCAACATAACTCTTTCAGACCCTCTCTTAGCTGTTGGAGTCACAAGCACTATCCCCTTGGGATACATAATAGGCATATTTCAAAAGTTCCTCAATAGTGAGGGGGTCTGCTGATTTCCACAACTTGCATATCTCGCATCTCGCCAACAAAGCTAGAGAAAAAATAAGCCTTTCCTTGGTACCATTTGTAGCAATATTCAGCGTGGGATAACCGCCACAAAAGAAAACACCAGCTCAAGGCTTTCCTTGATTTGATGGCATATTTCACTGAGGATCTTACTCGCACTGCTTCAGAAGGTGACAATGTGGGACGGACCATATATATATATATATATGTGTATTTTGTCTGCTTGCAGTGCTCCATATTTCAGGCAAGCACTGTTGCCAGTTTACCTGGAGTCCAATAGTCCCTGAAAATGGTAAAAAGTTGGTTTCTCTTGAGTGGTGCAGATTTTACCACAGCATATATCATATTCAGAGATACTTGCCACAATAGCCTTATATTGTTCTCAATTAGGTCCTCCTTCCAGATGAAGCATGGTTCAGGGTGATGTTTAACTTCAGCCTCAAGAAGGTCCAAGTACCAGGGTGCCACTTCAATTTTGAAGGTTCCTCCCACTTGCCCTTAGTATCCTCAGCCAAATCCTGCATTGCCCACCAAATGGAAATACTTAAATCATGAAAGTGTACTCCCAGTAAGCGCTGTCATTTCAACCCACCCAACTAATCTTATCCCATCTCTCATCACTCCAATATTTTAAGCATGTACTCTTCAGGGGCTCACTCAGTGCATCATATAAGCATTCTGGCATCCCAGGTGAATCTCAAATTAGGGCTGAGGCTTCATAGTACGGTATATTGAGAATTCTCCTAAAGCATATCCATGTCTTTAATGCAGCAATAAGGACCTTCAACCTGACTCTCCTAAAGAGTTTGGGATCCCCAGTTTTATACAAAAAGTGACTGCACCATATACCCTCCAGCATTGCTGCATATAGTTTGCCCATAAACAAACTGTCTGACTCATTAGCCAGCAGCCAAATGTTTTTAAACTGAAAAGCGTGGCAATAAATCTAGTCAGCTAACCGTCCAACCATCAGCTTTCTTCTGAGCTTTTTTCATGAAAGTCATAGTTGCCCAGAGGAAGCTACTTACTCTACCCTGAAGCTTGCTTATGTATTATCTTGAAAAAGTGAGGGGCATTCAGTTAAATATAAAGGAGTTTTTGGGAAGAATCATAATTTTGACCAGGTTACTCTCCCATAAATTGCTAACTGCAGATTGCTCTGTCTCCACAAGAGCTTCTCTATTTCACGGCTCACTTTATTCAAATTCACATGGGTAATATCTTTTAATTTATGGGCTACTTGGATACCCAGACACTTCATCTGATACTTGGCATTCGGCTCACCACTCTTCGTCCCCCAAAAAATAACCTCAGTTTTGTCCTAATTTATGTGGCATCCTAAAAGGTATACAGACAAAATATCGATTCCACAATATAGAATTGCAGTAATATCGAGGTGAATATATAGAATGGACAAAATATCGAATGGACAGAATCTAGGCAACAAAAATATCGAATTTTAGGTAAGTAATTTAATATCGATTTTCATAAATATAGAAAGTCAAAATATCGAAGTATATAATATAGGTATTACATATATCGCCATGTCATCTATTGCCTGAGCTACTTCGGCGTTAGTGATATTCCCCGAGTACCGGTGCATGGTCTCTCATGAGTGATGTCAAGGTGAGTCCGTCCATGAACGTGTACTCTTAGTGTAATGTATCACGGGCAGTCGGGGAGTATAATCGGTCATAAAAAACAGTGAGTTCCCTGAGTATGTCATTTGGATCGGTGAGCAAAGTGTTGTGTGATTGTGCCTGTTTCATTTGTGCTGCCAACAGTGACCTTTTCCACCCTTTCATAGTGCCATTGTTTCAGGTGAAAGGGAGTGGACTCTTCCTGGGTTGTATAATGGGAGTTCAAGTCAAATTTGGATATGAGCCGCACATAAGTAGGGCTGGGGATAGGGCCATGTTATACTCTATGGTCAACAATATTTCAAAAATAAAGACGTGATTGTGGCTCATCACATAGCATTGTCATCCTACTCGCAGTGGAAGCTAAACACAAATAGGAACAGAAAAATATATAAATATCATGAAAAAGTTTTTGGATTTTCTTTGTTCAAAACCACTTTTATTCTTCTTTTTCCATCATCAGATGTATTCGTTTGAAATTTTCAAACAACTCTCCACAAATCAACATCTGAAGACATATCCCAATGCATTATTTTCAAAAATCTAAATGTATTAAAAGAGGCACTACGGGATACTCAGAGATTCAGTCCTTACCTATACTATTATGCTTTTTTGGCTTTAAAAGCCAAGAAAGCATAGATAATATTTTCGCCCTATTTACAAGGCGGTGTTAACATGCATTAGTGCATGTTAGCAACCGTTTTCCAGACGCCTCGCTCTGCATCTCTAATGAGATGCAATGTGGGCGTCACTGGGCGTACCCCTCACAGAATACCATGTAAATAATCGCTATGTGCACATTGCAATATTTACAAGGCGGCCCACAACACGGTTAGCGATTTTAAAATCTGCGCTAACCTCGGTTTTCGCCAAAAACTAACATCTTCTGAAAACCTGACTTACCTGCATTATCCAAATGTAGCTGTATCGAAAGGGCTGAGTGCACCCTGGCCTATCAACAACCTTTTTGCCAGTCCTGTGGACTTTTCGCTGGATTTCCGGTGATAACCCCTCCTACGCCGCTATCGTGGAATTTTATCGCCCTGGAGAAACGCGTTGTTAATAACGCGCTAACCGGGCGATATATTCTAGCGATAGCCGGCGATAAATAAAAAAGCGCTAAGCGTTCTTTGCGATATCTATCACCATCTTTTGCTGATATGCCCCTTTGAGTTTTACATTACTGTGAAGACACACTAACTCCCAATATAGAGTGTGTCCTATTTTTATATATTAGCACCCTGCCCGGTTGTCATGTAAGGCACACTTTAGGCAGTGACATTATGCACATACTAAAAAGGAATTTTACCTGCCATGTTTCACTGAAGAGCACAGTATAAATATAGCTTTGACACATATGTAGGTGGTTAAATATACACTGCCTCCCATATTTGACATTTCAATTTCTGTGCCATAAGTGTGCATTACGCACATTTAGAATGGGCTTATATAGAAAATAAATAGGCCAAATAGGAAGTTGCAATACTCATCACAGGCTTCAGAAAGGAATATGAGGCACTTTACTACTGGTTAGCAGTGGTAAAGTGCACAGAACCCTAAAGACAGCAGTATTTGTGTCCAGGAAAAGGCAAAAAATCTGGGGTCAGCATGTAGAAAATGTGAATTTGCTACTTGTCCTTCAAAACAATATGGAAATCCAATTGTGCTTGACTGTGCAAAAATAAGTGGCAGATTTACCATTGTTTCATGCAGCACAGCAAGACAACTTGTTGCCTGTATACAAGGGAGAGAGCAGACATGTGCCATATCTATAACGACATGACACATTTCTACTCTCTCCCTACATTGTTGCACTTTTATCTGCCTTATGCCAATGTAGGCACTCTTATGTTATGGTGCAAGGGTGCTGGCATTACCAGCAGGATTGTTTTGTATGAAAAAAGGGGTGTCTTCCTTTACAAAAACAACCTTTAAAGGCATATTCCTCCTTCAAAGTGTGCTACCAAATGCAGCACACATATAAAGAGGAAATGTCGGAAATTTGGTTACCAACACTTTGACCGTAATAAAATGAAAGCACAACACAATAAAAATCCCACACCAATTTAGACAAATAGAGTACAATGCAATACATTTTGGACACTAAAACAACAAAAATCCAATTATTAGAACCAGAAATATGCAATTTTAAAGGAGTTGTTAAAATTAAGTATTTAGCAGCAAAAATTGCCAACCGTGGTTATCTGGTTGCAGTAGACCAGGTCCAATTCACAAGTTCAGGCTGACATTGATGGAGTGCGGGCTGAATACAGAGCTGAATTCAATCCACTGAAGAGTATCTTATGGCCTAGGCATCTAGATGCCAAGTCTTTCTGTAGAGCTGTGCAGGTCGGTATTCAGGGAACCGTCGACTTCTTTGCACTGACATTAGTTCCTTTCTTCACCGATTAGATGTGGCAAACACCCGGCTGACAGATGTGGAAACACTCCTGGTCTGGTCTCCCAAGATCTGGACGTTGAAGTGGAAAGTGATTGATCCAGAGGTGAATATGTTGATGTTCCTCTGCACTTTCTTACCAGAACTCCTCAACATAAACTTTATGCCGCTTTCGGAGATACAAAGAGTGTACTGGGTCAGATCCTGTGACTCCGTTCTCTCACAATGGCCCAGGTCTATTCTGGCTTGCGTCTTGTGGCATCAACGGGCACAGCAGATCATCTCTGCATCACAGAAACATGCCCCCTCCACCTGTGAGAACCACAAGCACTTCATCTCAGCTGATTTCTCCCACAAAGCTAACCATACGAGAAGGAGGTTTTTGGCACTGAGACCCCGTTTCCAGAAATATGGAATCTGCTAAGATCTCCTGAAACCAGCGATGATGCTGATTATATCAGGTGGTAGAACCCAGGAGTGTGATGATCTGGAGGAGTTGAAGAAATTCTTGGATGCGCTGCATGCAAATGCATGGATTCACGAAAGGCCACAGAGGAGTCAACACTGCCCACCAACATCGCTAGAGGGGATCGACCGCCTGAGGATTTGGATGAATGTCCGAGACCGGAGAGGGTCAAGCAGAGCCTGTCAACAGAAGGGAGGAAGCAGATGTCCAAGGGACTTGGGGCGCACAAGGACAAATTATGCTAACCGCTTACGGCCCAGGGTTGGATGCAGCAATTTGGACATAGAGAAACTGCTTTTTCCCTGATGGAAACGGTTATCATTCGGTTTCACTCTTTTAACTGGGGCTGCTGGTGCTGCCAGAGCAGTGGGGGTACTTCTTCCTGTGCTGTGCCCACCAAACTCCAGAGAGTTCTAGCTTCTTGTCCTGTGGAGTGGTTACAAGACTCCTGCCCTCTGAATCTGAGTTCTGGTTCACTTATGTAATGTACTGTATTTGTTTCTATCTTTTCTTCTGCCTTACGATTGTACATATGTTGGGTCTCTCACAATGTTCTGCACGTTAGCTGTTTGTGCTATCTATCTCCTGTATTGCTGCTGCCCTCCACACTCTATCAGTGGCATTCCCTGCAAGACACATTTCTGATTTCTGTTTTAGTCACTAGCTTATATGTGTTGGGGGCCAGGGCCTGCTGATGCTGGCAGACCCCTTGCCTCACCCATAACTGTAGAACATAACTTATTGTTCCCGTTATCTGGACAGAGGAGAAAGGATACACTTCTCTCCCACTAGTCTCTGAGTTGGGATCTCACTGCTCTTACAGTACCCTTTTCATTTAAGACAGTTTGGAGGCAGCCCCCAATTTACCTTTTCTGTTTGTCGTACGCTGTCCCCCTCCCACTCCCCCCCTTTATTTTTTTCTCTGTAGATTCTT
This sequence comes from Lissotriton helveticus, assembly GCF_964261635.1. Lineage (NCBI taxonomy): Eukaryota > Metazoa > Chordata > Amphibia > Caudata > Salamandridae > Lissotriton > Lissotriton helveticus. The sequence continues at coordinate 308,069,674 of NC_136070.1, forward strand.
TCTTGTAATGTCAGAGGGCTGATGCACTTCATCAAAGGAAAGAAAGTACTGTCTTACCTGAAGTCTCACCACCCTGTTGAGGAACTGGTTCAAGAAACACATTGAACATGATAAGCTGAAGTGGGATTGGGAGTGTACGAATCGGATGTTACCGATTCGGTATTTACCGATTCGGTATTTACCGAATCTGTAGATGATATGTAGCAAGCACAATTAAGAGTGCTTATGTGCATTGCGGATTCAGTATTTATCACCAACTAATAGTTGGTGGTAAATATCGAAAACCTTAAAAAAGCAATTTTGTGCTTTTTTCAACTGTGCCATGTGGCAGACATACATGCCTTATGTGTGCCACATGTGCACCTATGCACTATACAGGGGTGCAACAGGGTGTCAATGTGACACCCTGCCACCCTTGTAGAACACCCACTATTACCGATTCAGTATTTACCGAATCAGTAATTCTCATTCATTCCTATGTGCCTCCAGGCCCATAGGAATGAATGGGGAATACCGAATCGGTAAATACTGAATCGGTATTTAGCGAAATTTACCGATTCGGTAAAATTTACCGAATCATTAGCTACATATCATTTACCGATTCTAAAATACTGAATCGGTAAAATTCGATATTTTAGAATCGGTAAATATTTATCTACATCTGGCCCTCTGCCTCTTACACATAAATGTTGTGGGGAAACTGGAAAGGCATGCAACAGGGGAAACATGATGAGGGACACTGAGATTTTTAAGAGGCATTGCGAGTCAGACATGCACTGGTTGATGGCTCCCATGCAATGGCTGACCATAGAGTATACAAAATATTTATAATTTGCACTCCTTTTTTAGATTTAGTTTAAACTATCTGTAACATTTTTATAAACTATATGTAACTTTTTTGTAACACCTGGTGCAAACCCATATCTCAACTAGCCCCAGTCAAGTTAGCACGAATAAATAAACCACAGACACCTGTGTTATGGGTTGCACTATCCACTTGCTCACTCTTACGCGATGCGTTATCTTCTCAGTTTTAAATATACAAAAAATTTTGCAATACATTTTTTACAACACTATTTCAAAAATAAAGACGTGATTGTGGCTCATCACATAGCATTGTCATCCTACTCGCAGTGGAAGCTAAACACAAATAGGAACAGAAAAATATATAAATATCATGAAAAAGTTTTTGGATTTTCTTTGTTCAAAACCACTTTTATTCTTCTTTTTCCATCATCAGATGTATTCGTTTGAAACTCTCCACAAATCAACATATGAAGACATATCCCAATGCATTTCGGTATGCACCTTCGTCAGGGGAATGCTCTATAAACATAACATAAAAATCTATCACTATACATTACAACTTATGAGTTATTCAAATTTTTTTAATACAAAGTCATTTGATCTGTATGCACAGAAACCAAAGATTTACCAGCTAGGTACTCACATATTATGTATTATCATTGAGCATGCTCACAAAAATTCATCAGTGAATAAATCCAAAAAACGCCTGAAACTAAATATAACCATGCACGGCCAGTGTCCAAACCAAAAATCACCGTGAACAATGTATGTGACCTGATATTCCAGAGCAGGCCACTGACTCGTAAACTCTCCTACCTTCACTGATCACAATCGAGCAGATAGCAGTGATGTCTAAATAATCGATAATGCTTAGCCGAATTTCTGCAAAGAAGTAATATCGTACGTGAGAGTTTATATGTACGTGAATTCAAACCACACCCCTACCACCGAGTAGTCACTCACTTGTGCTTGTAACGGAATCCTACTCTTTGTATCCTAGATGTATGTTAGGTTCAATTTCGTGCCGCTTTCTGCAATATAATAATAATACTGCCATCAGGCTTGCACCTCTTATTTTCAAAAATCTAAATGTATTAAAAGAGGCACAACGGGATACTCAGAGATTCAGTCCTTACCTATACTATTATGCGCTCGGCCATGGCTTCTACAACTCGATCTCTCAGTACTGCAAAATGGTCACGGTATGCCGGTACTTGGCGTCTGACATCACGTATGATGTAGACATAAATAACGGACTACACCTAACTCACCCTATCCAAAATGGCGTGTATTTACATTCACTCGGTCTGAATAACTATCGAAACAGATGTCATGGAATAACCATAATCATATACGCTCATAATCATATACGAGCGTATATGATTATGGTTATTCCATGACATCTGTTTCAATAGTTTCGATTGTAGAAGCCATTGCCGAGCGCATAATAGTATAGGTAAGGACTGAATCTCTGAGTATCACGTAGTGCCTCTTTTAATACATTTAGATTTTTGAAAATAAGAGGTGCAAGCCTGATGGCAGTATTATTATTATATTGCAGAAAGCGGCACGAAATTGAACCTAACATACATCTAGGATACAAAGTGTAGGATTCCGTTACAAGCACAAGTGAGTGACTACTCGGTGGTAGGGGTGTGGTTTGAATTCACGTACATATAAACTCTCACGCACGATATTACTTCTTTGCAGAAATTCGGCTAAGCATTATCGATTATTTAGACATCACTGCTATCTGCTCGATTGTGATCAGTGAAGGTAGGAGAGTTTACGAGTCAGTGGCATGCTCTGGAATATCAGGTCACATACATTGTTCACGGTGATTTTTGGTTTGGACACTGGCCGTGCATGGTTATATTTAGTTTCTGGCGTTTTTTGGATTTATTCACTGGTGAATTTTTGTGAGCATGCTCAATGATAATACATAATATGTGAGTACCTAGCTGGTAAATCTTTGGTTTCTGTGCATACAGATGAAATGACTTTGTATTAAAAAAATGTGAATAACTCATAAGTTGTAATGTATAGTGATAGATTTTTATGTTATGTTTATAGAGCATTCCCCTGACGAAGGTGCATACCGAAATGCATTGGGATATGTCTTCATATGTTGATTTGTGGAGAGTTGTTTGAAAATTTCAAACGAATACATCTGATGATGGAAAAAGAAGAATAAAAGTGGTTTTGAACAAAGAAAATCCAAAAACTTTTTCATGATATTTATATATTTTTCTGTTCCTATTTGTGTTTAGCTTCCACTGCGAGTAGGATGACAATGCTATGTGATGAGCCACAATCACGTCTTTATTTTTGAAATATTGTTGACCATAGAGTATAACATGGCCCTATCCCCAGCCCTACTTATGTGCTGCTCATATCCAAATTTGACTTGAACTCCCATTATACAACCCAGGAAGAGTCCACTCCCTTTCACCTGAAACAATGGCACTATGAAAGGGTGGAAAAGGTCACTGTTGGCAGCACAAATGAAACAGGCACAATCACACAACACTTTGCTCACCGATCCAAATGACATACTCAGGGAACTCACTGTTTTTTATGACCGATTATACTCCCCGACTGCCCGTGATACATTACACTAAGAGTACACGTTCATGGACGGACTCACCTTGACATCACTCATGAGAGACCATGCACCGGTACTCGGGGAATATCACTAACGCCGAAGTAGCTCAGGCAATAGATGACATGGCGACCTGAAAGCTCCAGGGGACAATGGTCTCCCCATTGAATATTACTCAATGACTATTCACCTGTTGGTGCCCTTTTAGGGCAACCTCTTCAAGGAAATCCCAGACACCACTGCACCTCTACTGGAATTCAATTGGGTGAGGTTTTTGTTGCTTTCCAAACCCGGCAGGGAGCCACTCATATGTGCAAATTATCATATGATCTTGCTTATAGATGCTTAGAGGAAGATTCTCGCCAAGGTTCTTGCCAATAGACTCAAGGCGAATATGCCGCAGGTCATACATCCTACTCAGGTAGAGTTTGTCCTGGGACCCTCCTCCGCAAATCATTTGTGGATGCTCTTAAGCCTCCTCTGGCAGGCTCAGGAGGATGAGAACGAGAAGCTCCTCATCTCTCTTGCTACAGAAAAGGTGTTCAATCAAGTGGAATGGCCTTACCTGTTCAGGGTGATGGAGACCTTGGTCTTGGGGCAGGCTATAATTGAAAAGGTATGCTGGCTTTATATACCACCCACGGCCTTGGTGTTCTGCAGAGATTCTCCTTGCCCTTTTATTACATTAGACGTGGGATAAAACAGGGCCCCACTCTCCCCATTGCTGTTCTTGAGGGTGTTGGAACCTCTATCCATACCATGCAGAGTATTCAAGTGGTCCCAACGCCGGCAGGGAATGGAAGGCATTTTATTCTGCACATGGTATTCTGGTGACCCTTTACCGTCCCTGTGAGTTAGTTCTGGATTTGATGCAGGTGATTAAGAGTATGGGTGGGTGGTGGACTCCATGATGTCTGAATCCACCCCTTGTTGTCCGCTGGGGTCTGACCCTCCCAAATCTCTTGCTTCAGTCCCTGCTTGGCTGTCGATTGAAGTGAGTGTTTGTGCGTAGTGGTTTGTAGAGTAAACGCTCTTCTGGAGCAAGATTTCGAGTGTATTTGCTTGCTTCCTTCAGGTTGTTGTGTCTGGGCCTCTGATGGCTCCACTACACAGTAAGGGAGGTGCAAGTCACACACTGTCTTTTTTCTCCCACCTCTGGCACACTCACTCTCAGACGCTGCATACACATTACAATTATCCCCCCAGCATCCCTGTGTTGTACAGCAGCTGGGTAAAAACAAATTAGCTGAAGTGGGAAAAATTTGTCATTGTCAGTGGCCAGAATCCACAGTAGTGCGCAGAGTTTTTTGTTTTATCGGGGTACAGAATTAATGGACCAGATGCAAGACTATGGCAGTGATAAAGTCAACCACAGCCGAGTCCCTGGAGACTTCCCCATTTACTTGGATACCTGTCTACCTTAAGTATCTGAGCGGAGACCTGAGTATGTTGGATCATAACACCGTGGTTCTCGCCTCAGATAAGATGAGAACAGAATTTGTGACCTGGTCCAAACTCCTCCTGTTGTCCCCTGGGGTAGGGTGCAGGTGATTAAAATGATAGTGATGCCCAGGTTTAAGTATATTTTTGGCATGGTTCCCTTGAAAAAACCCCAGGCTTTTCTGTGAGAGCTAGATCAGCTTATCCAAGAGTTTGCGTAAATAAACTGCAGACCCTGTCTCAAGGCCTCTAAATTGCATGCCAAGACCACACTGTGTAAGTCTTCACCTTCTTCATGTGGAGTCTTATTGGTAGGCCTCACAGTTGCTGTATTTGTCGCTGATGGTGAAACCTGTAAATGAAACACCCCTGTAGGTACTCCTGAAGCACCATGTCTTACAGATAAAGGGACCTTTTTATGGTTCACTACATAGGTCACACACAGGCTGGACTGCGCGGCAAGCCAATTATACATGCCACAAACTAGACTTGATGACTGGTGCACATATTGCTCCTATCTTCGGACATTGTGTACTCAGAAGCCCCGGTGTTGCAACTAGGAGTATTGTGAAGGGGAAGGAATTTGATTGATTCGTATGACTGGACAGGTGGATACATCACCTAGATGACTTATTATGTGATGGGAACTTAAAATACTTCAATTAACTCTGATGTGACTTTGCTCTGCCACACTCACAATGCTGATGTTATCGCCAGCTCACTCACACCCTCAGGGCAATGCTGGGCTCATCGCCTTGTGTACTTAAATGAGACTCCCTGCTCCACTTCATCTTCACTTGGAAGTGCTGTAAAGGGAGGATGGCCGGGCTCTATACAATCATCATGGATACCTGTTTCTTGTTTCTTACTACTTACGGCTTCCACTCTAGGCACCAACAAAGGTTGGCTATTAGGTTCTCTGAGAAGGACTAAAATGATATACTGGAGTATTATGAAAAACTGCTCTAGGAGGACAGACTGAAATTTATTAATTTGAAGCACCTTCATCAATGGCATTGTACGCTGGTGAAACTTTATGGGGCCCCCAAGTAAGAAGACTCTATTTGTTGGCAGTGTGCAGCGCCGGACTGAGATAAAGTGCATGTCCTATTGGACTTCATGGTGCTTGACATTATTGGAGAGCTGTCAGGGCTATACTGAAGGGTGAACTTGACGTAGCTGACCGGCTGACAAGCCATCTGCCTTTGCTATAGGACTTGTTTTTTCTCCCGGAATTGTCTCGAATGGAAAAGTGGTGGTTGTCCACTGCCGTGGCGAAAGTAGAGACCTTATCCATTGAAAGACTGCCACGCTGCCATCTTTTAAAACATGGCTAGCCGATATGCATAATAAAGATTATATACACATAAGATTATATACAAATTGTATGACCAGCTGCATACATTCGAGGAGGTCTTCCTAGGGGGCATTTGAGTCCGGACACAGGGAAACAGGATCTGTGGGATGATTCCTTGGCTACTACGTGCATGTATCAGTACACCGTGTGCTCAGTTCGTTAGACTACAGATGTGGCTCATGCGCCCAGGAAGCACTCTGGGAACTGCCCTATTACCGGCCATTAACACTCACGCTTTTCACAATCCTGCAATCTCTCTCTCTCTTTTTATTTCCATTGGTGTTCTGCAGGACTCCCACAACGCATGTCTTAGGCACTATGCATCAGGCACTCGCAGTGGTAGGTTTACATAATGGTTTCCCACTGGGATATGTAGGGGGAGCCTTACCTCTGCTTATTCTTCCCTCCGCTCCTTCTTCTCATGTGTGCACCTTCCTAGACCCCTTGTTTTCTTCCTCAACTGTTGGGTATGCTGTGCATTACTTACAGGTGGAGATTTCAGTTTCGCACCACCAGTTGTATGATCTTTCACTCAGCAAAGGTTTGCTGTCACTATTTATTTTTGGGGAGTTTGGTATGGTGCAAACAAAGGTTTCAGAGCACTTTACATGAGCACCAGTTGCATTACAGACAGACACATTCATTTTGTTAGGCACAGGGAGATTATGTGATTTGCCTAGAATCACAGGATGCTGAGCGAGCCTGAAGAAACTTGAACCCTGTTCCCTAGCTTTGATGTCGACCGCTTTAGCCATTAGGCCACATCCTCTATTGTTATTCATGGATACCTTTCTGCATATGGTACATTTGTATTCCTTTACCAACTTTAAAACCCAATAAAGAATTGAAACACAGAGGAACCATTGACGAGGAGCTTTGATGCAAGGTCCTGCTTCGCTGTTCAGAAAGCTGTTGGGGCTTGTGGAGGATTGTGCTGTGATGTATCAGTGCCAGGTATGAGATATATCACACTAGGCTGATGCCAGCATCAGGCTGTGTGGAGTTGAACAAGCCGTTGGGACTTGTGAGTACTTGCGCTGAGCTGCATCGAGGACATACTGCATTGCGCTGAGTCGATGGCAGGCTGTGTCGCGCTGTGTCGAGATGCATGCAATTGCGCCCACGTTGGAGAAGCCTGCTATTTCCAGTGGCTTGAACAGGGGGTAGTTGACTGTCCCTTGGAGATTCTTTATTCTTGGGGCCTTGGACCCATACGGTTCGGCTGAATTCAGCATGGCAGCTTACAGCAGCAGAAGATTCCTGGTGCAGCAACAGCAGGCAATGAACAGCTAAGCAGTCCTTGTTCAACATGCACATCAGCAGGGCAGACTTCACACCTAGGCAGTCCTTTTTCCTGTAGAGTCCTCAGGTTCAGAAGTGATCTGAAGAGTTTTGTCATAGAGTACACTCCTTGTACATGGTGGCCACCTTGAAGTCGGAGAATGAATGAATGAATGAATGAAAGGCGTTTTATAACGCGCAAACTTAGCCCCAAGGGGCATCAAGGCGCAAAACAGAAACACAAAAGTCCAGAACTACCAACTGCAAAATCAAAATACCATTAGGAGCGGAGCCGCTAATAAGCCTGAGAGAAAAGCCAGGTCTTCAGGCGCTTCCTAAAAACCACCAAGGAAGACTGACTGGAGAGCTCCAGAGGGAGGGAGTTCCAAAGTTTTGGAGCCAGGGTGGAAAATGCTCTACCTCCCCATTTAGCCTTCAAAAATCTAGGAACCGAGAGCATGCTCCTAGATGCCGAGCGGAGAGTTCTTTGAGGGGTATAGACGCGTAAGAGGGACCTAATACCCTCTGAGCCAGAGCCATGAATTGCACCATGGGCCAGACAAAGAAGTTTGAAGGAAATCCGAGAGGAAATCGGAAGCCAATGTAGGTCCCTTCTGGCCATGGTTACAGAAGCAAGCCTAGGAAGATTCAAGACCATCCTGGCCGCGGCATTCTGCACCATCTGGAAGCGGTGGATGGAGCTTTTGTTAATGCCACTATATAGGGCATTACAATAGTCTAGCCTAGATGAAACTAAGGCAACAGTGGATTGTTTCCGGGCTGCCTGAGATAAATACGGGGCAATCTTCCTCAGTGTTCTAATGATGGCACAGCAAGTAGTCACCGTTCTGTTTACCTGAGAATCGAATGAGAGAACGGGGTCAAAGCTTCTAGAGTACTCTCCATGCAGTGGTGTCTGGAATTTCCTCCCTGCCCTGGCCCCAGCTTTTGTGGCTGCACAAAAGAATTGTGTGTAACCCTTTGTGAGTGTGCTGAGGCGTATCCTTTATGGCGTGCAAGTGTGGTATGTGATTGGTCTTTCCCCTCATCCTGAGAGAGATGGCCCATCCTGCCAACACCTATTCCCTCTTTTTCTCAGTGTATTACACAAACACCAACTGCCAGCCACACCTTGACATGTGAGCCAGAATACAGGCTCTAAGCACCAAATGGTTGGGACAAGAAAATACCTTTTTAACAGTGGCATTTTCTGAATTATGTCCTAAAATCTAACTTCACCATTAATAACATTTAATTTACCATCCTTGGGTACTTGTAGAGCTACTTTACTAGGGACACACAAGTAAGTTAAATGTGTCAATTGGGTGGAAGCCACTGTTACCATGTTTTGAGCCGAGAGCATAAGCACTTTAGCACTGGTTGGCAATGGTAAAATGTAGAGAGTCGTAAGACCTGCAAAAACGTCAGCTAAATCAGGAGGATTGAAAGCAAAAGGTTGAGGGAAACCACACCAAGAATGTCTGGTCCATTATGAATTATTAAGGAGCAATAAAGAATGACTTCCTGTCACAGGGTAACCTACAGCAGCGATATGCTCTGCCTAATGTTATGTTGGATTTACTAAACCATGCAGAGCCATGCAAGGTGGCTTTGTGTGCGTTAGCAAATCTCTCCAAAGGACTTGCGTTGCCTTTCGACGACTTGTATCATGCAAGGGCAATGCAAGCCCTTAGTAAATCTGCCCCAATTGTCTACTCATGAGAGGATTTTTAAATGTAAGGATGAACTAAGTTTAAGGCAAAAGAGGAATTGAATGTGGAGAAAAATATAACTTAAATAGGTAGACTACTTGCACCAGTTCAAAATGGAAACGCACCCATGAGCCGGTAATGACTCAAACCAATGGTTTTCCATTTGGGCTGCAAGTCCCGTGCAGCAAGATTACTTTGCTCCATTGTACAAGATATCAGGTCAGGAACCCTGATTGTTTTACCTGTCAGTGGGAATGTGTATTGGCATTTGAAATACTCAGAAAAGCTTCACAGGAGTAAGAGAGTGCATGGAAAAATATATTTCTATTCATGGGTGGAATGGGCCTACAAATAAAACTTGGCAAGTTCATTAGGGCAAAACATTTCAAGTCCTAAAGCTGTTTTAATCTTAATGTAAACAATATATTTAACATACACACTGAAACGGCAGCTTTTTCCTTTAGGTGACTAACCCATGTAGAGACTGATTTCATGTACTCCAGCAGAAAGTTGCACTTTGTTAAAAATGGTTTACAGTGAGTCAACCTATGAAGTCCCTCAAATTACACATGATAGAATAGGTGTTTTGTGCAACTACTGTTCCCTCCAGAGGGAAAGTGTTTGTCTTTGCCAAATAAAATAGCAGTATGCTTTATTTCCTACGAGTATGGAAAAGTTGATCAAGTGTCTCTTCTCAGAGCAAGAGCTGGGAAAAGTATTCATATGCTCCTTTGGTAAGGAAAAAGAAAACATTGTTAATGTGGCGCACAAAAACTCAATTATCCTTATGCAGGCACAATTGTTGTTAGTGCCGACGCCATCTTAGTCAGTGCTCTCAGTATCTTCTATTGGCACACCTACTTCAATCCTTCTGGTAAACAAGCTTTATCTTCTCAATAAGAAGTACTCTCTTTTACTTTAATGGTAGGTGCTAATGTGTCTGGCCGTAAAAATCTTACCATGTAGTATGAAGGATTATTTTATGTCAGTGATCTGTTCTGTTTGCTGTAAGGAGAGCCTTCTCTTGCAGGTAGTCAAAATTGACAAACAGAGGCTAAGAATCATTTCTAATAGAGAGGATAGAATTGTGGCTCAGATGCCACTGGTTCACAGAAACTGCATGGCAAACCAGTGTAGGAATGAGTCATACATTTTAACCAGCTGACATGGGTACAGTAGATAGTTAGTCACCATTTTTGCAAATGTAGTCTTTTGATATAAGTCACCACCAGCTTGCATATTCCACTCTCAAATATCAATGACTTACAGGGAAAATATCTCATAACCACATGAGCAGGAGGAGCTCTCGCTGAACTAAAACATATATATATATATATACATATATATATATATGAACGCTCCACTTGCACCAAAAAGCCAGTGCACTCGTAGGCGGGTGCTATCAGTGGTGGTGTCCCACATAGAAATCAATTCTACAGCAACTTCCCTTCATTTTCTGAAAGAAGTCAAGCACTCCATTGGGGTGGCGTAGTAGATCTTTATTTAGTCGTCAGTAGCACTAGACAAAGTCTATGCACTGCGAGGACGCCATTTAAACTGTTTACCGTCGCACTGCGAGGACGCCATTTAAACTGTTTACCGTCACCCGAGTAACACACTCGATGACGGCAAAGAATCTTCTAACATTACAGGTAAACTAGCGGCCATTTTGAGATGGTAAATTTCATGCATTTTTTTATCAGACCACAGTTTAGAAATACAAAAATAGTCCTTTGCACATTATATATGTTAAAAAACTGTAAACATTCTATTTCCACAAACCCCGGCATTGTTTTTATGCCTAAAACATGACACAGGAAAGCCGTATATCGGCATGTTGTAAAGTTTGTACGGGCAGGCTTATTTTGGATACAGTCACAATTTAGCCGTGCATCGGCATATTACCAATATTCACTTAAGGCTGAGCCCAGTAGGATATAAACGGGTTCTGCCGCTATTCGGCATATTGCCACGTGACTCGGCAGCCGCAAATCGGCACAGCCTATTGATTAGTACCAACCTGACCCATATACACAGAAATTACGCCGTGAATTGGCCAATGCATAGCATCACTCATGTGCTAGTTCAGGGACTGTATAAAGAACTGTAAAAAGAGATGCCTGAATGCGTTCTTCAATTAGTGCACAATATTTAAAGTGAGGGGTACTGAAATCAATAATCATCATAATCAGAATCTCAACTAAGCATAATTTCAGAGAAAAACAATATTACCAGACCTCCTAATTGATCAACTGAAAAAAATGTCTCACACTAATTTAAACACTAAGGTAAACAATATAATAACAACTAGGAATAATTATCTACCTAGGTGTACTGCCAATTCTTTCCCATAATTAAAATCCCCCACATGTCTTAGTCTGTAAGTCAATTATAGTGCGTGATTCCAACCTGCGTAGTCTGGAGACCTTGTCACCTCCTCTAGGTTTATTGGTACGTGATCCAGCCCAAAATACTGCAGCAGCTCCCTGTTGCTCTGATGTTTACAGGCAAAATGCCTAGCTACAGGATAGTTTACATCCTTGTTGGCTATGGCACGTTGGTGTACCAGAATACGCTTCTTGACATTATGAATAGTGCTCCCTATGTACCTCAGTCCCCAGGGACACACTAAACAATATATCACGTGTGATGTTGTGCAGGTTATGAACATGTTGATGATTTTAGGTTTTTGTAAACCTGGAATCTTGTAATTCAGGACTCTCTTACTGGTGGCACATGCTCTACATTTCCCGCAGGGGAAGAATCCTTTCATCTCTTTCAATGTGCCTATTGTGGGTGTGATCGGGGAAAGATGGCTTTGGACCAAAGTATCTTTCAATGACCTTGCCTTACGAAAGGTAATAAGAGGTGCTGCTGGAATATATATCTTCCTATCACTGAATCTGTTTGGAGTATATGCCAGTTCTTTTTTTAGCATACTCCTGAGATTATTGACATCATGGGAATAGGTAGTTATAATCCGAATTTGGCCTTTCGCATGGTCATCATTTTTAGCAGTGGTACTTGCTTTTTTATCTTTAAGAAGTTCTACTCTGGGAATTTTCTGGACCTGCTTTAGCGTGCTGTCCAACAGACTTTGCTTGTAGCCCCTCATTCTGAACCTAGTGAGGCAATTGGTTGCAGCAATTTGAAAATCATCATTGTTGGAACAATTGCGTTTGAGGCGGAGAAGTTCTCCGCACGGGATACTCTTAATCAGTTGGGGAGGGTGGTTACTGCCGGCATGAAGAATGGAATTGCCGGCAGTGGGTTTCCTAAACAGCTCTGTCTGCACCACCCCCTCCTTGATATAGACCCTCAAATCCAAATAATTCACTGTCTGTGTGCTGACCTCATAGGTGAATCTAAGGTTTAGATTGTTGTTATTCAGCTCTTGAATAAACGCCCTGTCCTGATCTAATGACCCCCTTCACACTAGGAAGAGGTCGTCAATATAGTGCTGCCAGACAATGACATATTCTGCCCATTTGGTCCAATCACCAGTGAGGGCCACCCGCTCCTCCCACCAGCCTACAAAAAAGTTTGCATAGCTGGGGGCGAAGCAGGTGCCCATCGCCATGCCGGAGATTTGTCTGTACAGTTCTTCCTGAAACAAATTTTTTTTATGTGACAGGCAGAATTCAATGAACTCTATCAGAATGGTGTTATGTGCGAAAACCTCAATGGCCTTTTGTTCAGAAAATATCTTACATCCTCAATGCTTTGCATGTGGTCAATTGACGTATAGAGGCTAGTTATGTCCAGAGTTATTAATACAAATGTAGAGCCCCATTGTATACCATCTGTTTTGATGATGAAATCCTTAGTGTCTTTAATATAGGATTCTAATTGTAGTACCATCTGAAAAATAAAACAATCAATGTATATGGACATATTTTCAGTTAATCCTCCATTGGAGGAGACAATTGGCCTCCCTGGTGGATCCTTCTGGTCTTTGTGTATTTTAGGGAGTTGATAGAAGGTAGGTATGATTGGGTCACTGTTACGTAGAAAGAGAAATTCATTGGTATCCAGCAACAGTTTATCACGCCAATTGCTAATGAGTCGATGGTATCCCACAATACTTTCCTGGTATCTTTCTTTCGTGGTCTTCTCATAGTGCCTTGTGTCATTTAGTTGACGTAAGGATTCACGGCAATATTGCTCTCCGGTCAACAACATAATATTTCCGCCTTTGTCAGAAGGCTTACAGATGATTTCATCTTTACTGGGGTTGGACAATAGGGTTTCCTGGTCCCTATTTAAATTCCTTTTTGGTTTGATCCTCTTATTCATGCAGATATTATGAAACTTGATTAGATCCTGCAACACGGCCTCAGAAAATGAATCGATGGCATCATAGGGCATCTGTGGGTTAAACTGTGACAGGGGTTTAAAACAAGTTACTGGTGCTTCTTGTTCGACCCCTACTCTTCTAGTCCTTAGTCCCATATATGTACCTAAGGAATCAACAAGGACCTGTTCGGTACGTAGTTCTTCCAGCATCTCTAACATACCTAGGTCCTGTACAGCAAGGATGTCAGTGACCTTCAAATAGGGTTTGGATTTTACTTGTCCTGCCTCAGTTATAGTAGTTTTCATTTTGAAAAATTTGTGTAACTTGATCTTCCTGACGAACTTGAACAGGTCGATCCTAGTCTGGGTAAATTCCTGTCTATTGTTAGGACAGAATGTAAGTCCTAATCGTAGTGTTGTTTCTTCTGTTGTTGTCAATTCTCAGTTTGTCAAATTGATGATGGAAAGATTATCAGCGGTTTCTACCATCTGGAACCTCTCTTCTTGCGTGTCCCAGAGGCTGCTGTTCTTCCTTTTCCTCTTCCAGCCCCCGCGTCGTGTTCCTTTTTTCGGGTGGCTTGCTTTTCCCCCTCTGAGCCAGGTTTGGCAAATTAGGTTGAATTCCAAGTGAAAAGGAGTCTTCACTTTATCACTCTGTCCTGTCAGTGTATCGTCGCCCGATTGTTCCCCCTCAGTTACCTCAGATTCTGAGGACTGGACTCTTTCTGGTGGGACAGCAGTCGTCTTCTTCATTAATTCTTTGCTGGGTCCATCACATTTGTTGGTGAACCGTAGGATCCTGCCTTAACTGTAATCACGTTCGTCTCTTTCAAATTTTTCTTGCTTTCTTTGCCGTATCTTTAGTTCATATTTAGATAGTCGTTTCTTCATCTGTTTCGTAATCTCTTCAATTTTGATTTTGTCAGTGTCCTTAGCGATTTCTTCCTCTAAACTCGCAATTTCTTCCAAAGCTTTTGCTTGATCGCTCCATGCAAATTTCACTAGGATGTCCAACATTCCTTTACATGATGCCACAGTGTATTCAGCCCACTGTTCTAAAAGGCGTGGGTCAGGGTTCTCATACGCAAGGACTGTGTAAATCCGCAGTCCCCGCGGTACCCTGTCAACATCCATGTAATTTTGTAAGGAAGTGGTCTCCCACCACTTCCTCACCTCTCTTTCGTACAGTCTTTCCAATTTTAAGAACTGAGCTTGGAGAGCATTGCGAGTATTTGTTCTTGGTGTAGCTTCTTTGGACCCCTCCGCTGTTGTGTTCTTTTTAAAGATATCTTGTGCAGCCTTGCAGCGATCTGTTTCATCAAATATGTTGACAGCTGTTTACAGGTGTGAGGGCAGCCGCTCCTCATACACAACGCATATCCCCAGAAAACACCTTGTGCTGGAAGAATATTGCAGCAAAGTTAGAAAGTTTTGTAAAGTCTTAGGCACACCGCTTACCCGTCACCTTGATTGCAGTCGGGGGCGGTACCGCGGTGTGCAGCTGTTCTTCAAACAGATTACTCTGCTGACAAATTCCGACGTGGTGCTCTGGATATCAATAAATGCTCCACTTGTACCAAAAAGCCAGTGCACTCGTAGGCGGGTGCTATCAGTGGTGGTGCCCCACATAGTAATCAATGCTACAGCAACTTCCCTTCGTTTTCTGAAAGAAGTCAAGCACTCCACTGGGGTGGCATAGTAGATCTTTATTCAGCCATCAGCAGTACTAGACAAATTCTATGCACTGCGAGGACACCATTTAAACTGTTTACCGTCACCCGAGTAACACACTCGATGACGGCGAAGAACCTTCTAATATTACAGGTAAACTAGCGGCCATTTTGAGATGGTAAATTCATGCATTTTTTGATCAGACCACAGTTTAGAAATACAACAATAGTCCTTTGCACATTATATATGTTACAAAACTGTAAACATGCTATTTCCACAAACCCGGCATTGTTTTTACGCCTAAAACATGACACAGTAAAGCCGTATATCGGCATGTTGTAAAGTGTGTACGGGCAAGCTTATTTTGGATACGGCCACAATTTAGCTGTGCATCGGCATAATACCAATATTCACTTAAGGCTGAAACCAATAAGATAAGACATAAACGGGTTCCGCCGTTATTCGACATATTGCCACGTGACTCGGCAGCCGCAAATCGGCACCAACCTGACCCATATACACAGAAATAGAATGTTTACAGTTTTGTGTGTTTCTCGGCTGACGGTAAACAGTTTAAATGGCGTCCTCGCAGCGCATAGAATTTGTCTAGTGCTGCTGACGGCTAAATAAAGATCTACTACGCCACCCCAGTGGAGTGCTTGACTTCTTTCAGAAAACAAAGTATTGCGTGAACACAACAAAATTTATTCATCAATTATTCATCAACACAACACATCAACACAAGTAATTTCAGGTCATGTCTGACTGACTTTTTTGGGAGGAATTTTTATGGACAACATCAAGTTGCTAATGGACAAGTTTGCAGTGTGGAACAAAATGTGTTGGCATGAGGTGGAGGAAATGTTAAAAGCAAATTTAATGAATTAGTTTCCAAAGATTGAATGCACAAATCATATTGCATCCATATCAACTTCAATAAATCACAGGCGTAGCTGAGGTGGCTTAGCACTGTTATACCACCCAGTGTAGTTTCTTCAATATGTCCATTCTTTTGTAGGGTTAACCATAAAGGACTGTTGATCCACATCTTTCTATTTTGCCTCACGGTGGCTCAACTCCATAAAACTGGTGGTAGTGAGAACCATGATTTCCCTCCAGTTGATAGGGTGCTTTACAAAATCATGCTCAAAATCATCACCAAGACCCAAATCATTGTTCAGGGGAGTGACAAGTTGAAATGTTCAGTTGGTGTGTGTTAGAAAGGACGTCCATTGTGTGGTATCCCCAAATGTTTTGCCTTCACCCCTCTTAGTTGTTCAATTTGTTTTTGTTGGCTTTAGGACTCAGTGCTCTTTACCACTGCCAACTAGAGCTAAAGTGTTTCTGCTCACTCCTCCAAACATTGTAAAATTGGCCTACCCCTAATTGGCGCATTTCATTTATTTGTAAGTCCCTAGTAAATTATATGACATGTACCCAGGGCATGTAAATTAAATGCTACTAGTAGGCCTGAAGCATTCATTGTGCAACACACTAATATAATAAAATAGAAGCTTAAAAACATGTCTTGGACCGGGAATTGCAGTCTGTAGTTTAAAACTGTCTTTCGACTTGACAAAATAAATCTTATTCCAGGCCTAAACCTTCTCATTAATATGTAGACATCAGTCCTAAGGTAGGCCATAAAGCCTCATAGGTAAGGGTGCATCATATTTAACCCGGTAATTCCGGCGCGGCGCTGGGAGGGAGGGGGGGTCGCGCGGCGCCACCATGCTTGTGACGGAACCACTCCGTCACGAGCCACGGGCGCACTGTGCTTATGACGAAGTGGTTCCATCACGGCTCCGCCCACTCACTAATTCACCTGCACAGGCAGGGAATCAGTGCCGCGTGACGGAACCACTCCGTCATGAGCACAGCGTGCTCGTGACGGAGTGGTTCCGTCACTAGCGCGGAAGGAGTTAAAAAGAGAGAGTGAAAGAAAGAGAGAGGTAGAGAGAGACAGACCGACAGAAAGACTGTGGGTCGTGGAGATCTCTTTGTCCCACATAAGCAGCACTCAAAAATGATACTAAAAACCATCAGAATAAAGAAGATAAGTCTAAACTACCAATGCAGCCAAACTGTTTAGTGACCAACTGCAGACGAGGCAGTGTTATGGAAATCTTGGTGGCAAATTGTTAGACTGAGCCATCAACTGGATGTCCTCCATGAGAAGAATTAGACAATGATCGTATTTTATTACAGGGCTTTCTGTGCAGTGTGCAGGGAAATAATTGGCAACAGCTGGCAGTGAAACGAGATCAAGATGTTGGGATGACGCTCCAGTATCTTCTCAAAGTGAATGGCAAAAGATGAGGTTCAAAGAGGAAGATGCATGTAATGTAAATATGTGCCTGTAGAGGCAGTGCAGTTTGTAAATTATGTTGTTATTGGGTATTTGTTGAAGAGCAGTTTCCCAAATTTGTAGCCTCATATCATTTTGGGCAAACTTCCATCCGTGTTTAAGATTCATCTCAGCGAAGGGTGTCCAAGGAGGAGTTAAATTCCAAGCATGTAGAAGTATGGACTGGATGCAGTGGATATCCTTAAGGAGATGTCCCACAGCAGGGGATGTTGTTGTGCCCTTACAACCTAATCTATATCAGTGTGGCGTGTGAAGTTAGTTTTCTCTGATTGGTCATTCATAGTAGGATTTACGAAATTGTGGTTCTCCTCCAAACCTATGAGATGTACTGTTTGACTGACACTGCATAAGTCCTCATGGACCCCTGGAGGTTGAAATGGGTGTTGTGCTCTTCTGTTGCCTAAGTGTGACTAGACAGAGGAACTATGGGGTAGATGTTGGTAATTGAAATTTACCGATTTGAAAATACAGAATTTTACCGATTCTGTTTTGTCGAATCAGTAAATGCTATGTAGATAAAAATTCGTTAAAAAATACTGAATCATTAAGATTCGGTATTTACCAAATCGGTATTTACCGATTCGGTAATTGCCATTCATTCCTATGGGCCTGTAGGCCCATAGGAATGAATGTCCGATTCGGTAAAAAAGGGAAAGAGTCAAGGGTGGCAGGGTGACACTTTGACACCCTGTTGCACCCCTGAATAGTGCTTGTGTGCACATGTGGCATACATACATGCCCTAAGGGCATGTGTGTCTGCCACATGGCACTGCTGTAAATGCACACATTTGCATTTGCAGAGGTATTCCTTATTTACCACCAACTAATAGTTGGTGGTAAATAACAAATCCTTAAGGCACAGAAGCACTCTTCAAAGTGCTTCCTACCAAACATTTACAGATTCGATAAATACCGAATCGGTAAATACCGATTCGGTATTTACCGAATCTGTAAATTGCACACCTACATCACAAAAGCCCATTACCGGTCGGTAACGGCCGATTTCGTCCGTTACCGACCGGTAATAGCCTTCCTCCATCTGGCCCTATTTTGGGTTATTTTAACAAGATGTTCTAATGTGGGATGTTATCTTCTTGACTTTAAATAATGTGAATTAGCATAGTGATGGTAGTTCAGAGGTCTTAGTGTTATGGTGCATGTTGGTTCCACAACTTTATTCTGAGATTTTAGTGCCTTGATTGTGTTACAAAACTGTGATTATTTCACATCTCCTTGTCCTCAATTCCTAAAATTACTGGTCCACAGACCTATTGTTTCATTTCCGAAGCATCACTAGCATGATGGTGGCTAGATGTTAGGATTCAATGTACCACTAAGCGCCTTTGTATAGGACGCTAGGCTTATTTATACTAACTCACCTACATTTTGCAAATGAACACCCCCTTTTAAGGTCAATCAAATATTGATAGAATCGATCATATTCCAGTAAATCTTCCTAACTGAAGGGGCATTTTGCAACCGAGGTTTGTGTTTTGAGTCAGATTGCACTCACATCTCTTCTGCTTCTGTTCTGCATTCCTGCCGTGATCTCTTGCTTATCACGGAAGAGTTTTTATATAGCATGCATTTGCTCTCTGCAGAACCACCCACAGACTTTACTTTTACAGCCTAGTTTGCGCATTACTGACGTGGTATTAAAAGAAAATTGTCTTCTGTTCACAAATAACGAAAGGAAACAAAAATAAGTTTTCCAGATAGCTCGGCAAATCCAGCTCAATTCGCAACATGGATCCCATAAAAGGAGCATTAATAGCTTTGTTTATTTCCCCAAACCAATTCAGCAATCCAGTTTACAATCACCAATATCCATTTCACTTGGCAATATAAAAACACCGAGGAAGCAGCTAATGAAAGTCTGTAATTTTGGATGCAATACCC
Organism: Lissotriton helveticus; assembly: GCF_964261635.1. NCBI lineage: Eukaryota > Metazoa > Chordata > Amphibia > Caudata > Salamandridae > Lissotriton > Lissotriton helveticus. The sequence goes on from NC_136070.1 coordinate 308,089,107, forward strand.
CGTCCAATGATTTATCATTGACTTAATTTTTTATATGTCGCAAATGTTCAGCGCATTAATTTCCAATTGGCAGACAATTTGTCGAAGCACGCCATTTGCCCCCTCCTCTCTCGCTGTATTTTTTTGCACGACATTTTATGCATATGGAGAAATTTGATCCCCAGTCAGATTAAACAAAAAGTTCCCCTTTTTCCTAGTTCACCCAAACTCCATTTTCTAAATGTGATGTATGGAACAGCTTAGGCAACGAGCTGTGATACAAGTGAAACTATATACGGCAGTACTTACCTCACAAAGGAGGTGAAGTAAAAACAGAGGACATACATTTCCCACGCCTCACATGTTGTGATGTTGTACTCTTAAAAGGAAACTAGGAGGGCTGAATTTGGAAAATGAGAAGAAAAATGTCTTCAGAACTGATTTTAATAGACTCCAAATACCAAATAATAACTTGTTGTTGCAAAGTTTATTGTTGCTTTTATGTTGGAACCTAAGGTCCTATTTACTTCCAACAAGATACCACTTACTGCCTGTTGAAAAAGGATCTGTCTGAACGAAGGTGTCCTTGCATGCACAGCCTGCCATTGGCTGTGTGATGAACTATTTGGAGTGAAACTTCCATGGGCACTATTTACAAATGTAAACTTCCTTTTTTGAGTAAGTTTGCTACTTTTCGGTATTCACAGAAGTAAACTTAAACCAAAAGTAAACCTTACTACTTTTTGGTATTCACAAAGGTAAACTTACACTTTTGAAAAAGTTTGCTACTTTTTGGTATTCACAAAGGTAAATGTAAACCAAAATTCTAACTTTACACATTTTCAGTATTCACAAAGGCAAACTTAGACTAAAGGTCTAACTTTACTACTTTTCGGTATTAACAAAAGGAAGTTTTTACTAGTAAAGTTAGACTTTTGATTTAAGTTTATCTAAGTGAATGCTGAAAAGAAGTAAAGTTAGACTTTTGGCCTGAGTTTACATTTGTGAGTACTGAAAAATAGTAAAGTTGGACTTTTGGCATGATTTTACCTTTGTGACTGCCGTAAAGTAGTAAACTTACATAAAAGTGTAAGTTTTCCTTTTTAAATCGGATCCCATGTATTTAAGTAGGAGTTTTAAATAGAGCTGCAAGTCACCTCTCAGTTATTTCAGAGCATTTGTGGGATTATGACTGAAAGCCTATAAATCAGAATCCACCTCAACAGAGAATGAGCTGGACTTAGACTGTCATAAAATAGGTTAGTTTTAACCTCTAGCTTAAGGACAAGCACAAGCTGGATACTTTAATCCCTTTTGTCTGTCTGCACTTTCTCTCCGCACACACATCATCTCCTCGCTCACTACATTCTGAGTGCGGCACATTATCTGTAGGGAGGTATGATTCCAAGGTGCAGAAGCAGAAAGTTGCTGCCAGGATTCCGAAAAATAGTCACAGCAGATGGTGATGAAGTCTTCAGTACTTAGATAAACACTAGTAGCCACAAAATACGCGAGGTCATTTTTACAAGCCCTCAGCGCCACTGGAGTGTCACTTTTGTTTACGCTCCAGTGGCGATCCCCATTTTCCATATTTACAAGGTGAACCTAAGCCACTTTGCGTGGTTTAATGCCTCCATGTTATTAGACCGATCTTTGCCGCAGTCCTCTGAAGCAAAGGGACGTGCAATGGGTGTTGCTGTGGGCGTTCGACCACAACACCCATTGATTTTTTTTAAACTAACCCAGCTTTACACAGCTAAGGGAGTGCAAAAAATGAACGCCGTGGAGTACCAGGCGTTAGAACGACGCATCGAGGAGAAAATATTAATTTTTCCTTGTTTTTTGCTCTTTCCATGTATGAAGCAAACAATCATCCCTGTGGTGCAGGCACCCTTGCAACATGGCGGCAGGGTGCCTGCACTGACACTACGCAGCTTCTTTTGTGTCATCGCTAGGGTAAACACAGGGTTGCGTCATATTCTTGTGAATACAGCACATCCCTGCGGTTTGAAAATGTCGGAGTGTGGCGCTGCCAAATTTGTCGCAGCTCCATCATTTCAACATTTTCTTGTGAATATGCCCTCCGATTTTCCATGAACCCCTCTGAATATACTGTCAACAACAGTAGCATGCCAATGGATTAGACACCTCAGTGATATCCTGAGACCGGCACTTCTAAATGAACAATGCAAAACAAATAGGCTTAAAGTGTACTTTTTAAAACATTTGTTTTGCATTGTTTATTAAGGAAAGCCCATACCCCCCCCCCAGTGTACCCACACCACCCCCAAACACATTGGGGGCCTGCAATGGGCCACCAGAGACATTCTCTGCATGCCTTTCAATGGCAGTTCCACCGCCGCGGAAAGGCTGGCTACCGCTGGCATCATAATCATGCCGGCGGAGCCTGGCACTGCACCGGCTGCATTTAAGCGGTCCAGCTCCCCACGCCAGGCAAGCATGCGGACTGCTATGGGCAGACAATCGGAAGGAGGAAAATCTCACCGCCGCGGTTGTCACCGCCAAGCTAATGGGACCGGCGTTTTTCTTGGTTGCGATCTTGGGTGGATGACCGCCGCCGGCCCGGCGGCGGACATCCGCCCGCCATCCTAATAGACACCCTAATGTGGAATATAAGATGCCACAAATCTTTGGGTATTTATAAATGTACAATATTCAATGAGAGTTTCCTTTTGCAGCCCCGCTTCATATACATTCAAACTCACAGCAAATCCCATCTGTCTTTCATATCTATTTTTAAATGCCTTTAGTCTGATTCTGGTGGGTGTTTAGTGTACGGTTTCTCTTTCAGTGCTAAAATCAGTTCTCAGGCTCCTGCTCAACTAAATATTTAGCACTATATGTAGGTGCCAATTTGTCACATGTCCTGTATGGTACCCAATTCTGAATTTTTGTGTAAAACAATAGGTGGATTGCGCTTTTAGGCTATTGCCATACATCTCAGTTGATTCCTGCCATTCCATAGTGCTCCCTCTGAACTAATGCTGCTTCCTATGACTCCCATTGCCTTCCTCTCCAGTTCCAACACCTTTATGTCCCTCTTATGCCATATTTAACATATTCCCAAATCAAGCCCATTTGTGCCACTCTTGCCACCTGTGACTCCCAGTCTTCTTTACAATCTTGCACGTCCCTGCCGCCCACACACACATGCGCTGGCTCCCCTGTACTTCCATGACCCTTTGCCTCGCTGACCCCACCTGTGCTTCATTGACTCCTTGCTTTTGAGATCCCGTCTCCACAGTCACTCCTCGTATGTCCCCTTCATAGCCATGGAGAATACAGACTTTTAAACTGAACTCATGCCACGTATAAATAAAATATGTTGCACTCAGCTATTGTGCTGTTCAGACGGATATTCACACACTTCTTGTAAATCAGATACTGCTGCTCACCCTTTACCTTCTGCCTATACTTCTGCCTATACTTTCTCCAGGCAAAACCCAAATTATTACAGTATCCTCCACCAGTAAATTGATTGTTATTTGTAACCTCCTTTTCACTTTTTGCCTCCTCTAGTTTACGCAGCCAGCAAGATGCATCTCTTTCATTACTTACCCCATTGGTTTTCTCTATACCTGAAGTTTTCTAGACAGGACTGCTGACCTTTTGTTCCAGGGCCCTTCCGGTATGCATCTCATTTTAACTATGATGCCAAGCTCCTTCGTGAACTCTGGTGAGATATATGCTGCCCCTACTCTATCTCCTTTAGCTTTTTTAACTTAAACTAACCATTTTCAGCGTTTAACCATTTGCTTGTTACTGAACTCATTTGTAACTTCAGTCTTTTTACATTTTTCTATGAATGAAAGTCTAATTGTGGAAAGTTGTGCTCACCCTCATAATTAGCATATCATACTTTTCTGCATGGTCCCTCCAGATTTTACACCCTTTTCTGGACTCTGTTTCTTCCGGTTTCTGTACTTTACTACAGCTAACAGTAGTAACATCCTAGTGCTTCCACACCATACTTTTTGCTGTACATTGGACCTCCCTAGTTGGCCTATTTAACTTCCCTATAAACCTATTGTAAAGGGTGCCTTAAGTGCTAATATCGCATGTAAAGTTCAATGTGATATATAGGCTGCAGTGTGTATTTACACCACCTACATGTATGACAAAATGTATGTCTGGCAGAAGCACCATGGTGCTCTGGCTGGGCTGCAGCTTAAATCCACTGCAATGCAACACGCCAGGGAAAAATGCCTTTGCTATGTAAATAAAGCCTAATTTACATATTCACAGGTCACCCTAAAAGTGTGCCATGTAAGCGCACAGTGTAGGGTGCTATTATATAAAACAAATGCGGCACACTACTTGTTGAGGTTAGTGTGCCCTCACAGTGAAATACAACCCCAAAGTTATTTCACTTTGTAGGCATGTCTGGCCTTTCCTTAAAAGTCCTAGGTGACATTAAAATCTTTATTTTACACCTTCACGTAGGAAAGGGCTATACAAATGCGTAAAAGATGTTTCCTTCTTAGTTTTTTTAAATCTGACTTAACTCCTTCCATGCGCCAGACACCCAGGAGCCATCCAATGCAAAAGTGCTCATGTGCGTCAGACAACTCCTGTGTGTCCGACGCCATGGCAGAGGCCTACACCAGAGGGATTCCCTTTCCCCCTAAACAGCCCTGGGGAGTTGGGCAGAGCTTCCCCAGCTCCCAAGGCTGTTTAGTTGGTTTCCCTGAAATGACGATCAGTGTGCACATCACGCTTACATTATTTCAGTGAAACTGAAACTGAAATGAGCCAATAAGCTCCTTTTAGTTTTACTTTCTATGTGCTCAAGGGGCTAATGCAGCCCCCTGAGCATGTAGAAAGACAGGAGACGTATCATTGGGAAGGGGAGAATATCCCCTTTCCAATGGTACCTCTCCCTAGTGGATCTATGACATGCCCCCCATGGGGGCAGAAATCCCACTAGGCACCAGAAATTGTTATTTTTATTATACATAGGGGCTGCCCAAAATGGGCATGCCAATGCCTCCACCCCAAAAGAAATTGCCACAGCCTTTCTGCCTCTCCTGGGAGGCAGATGGGGGCACCTGCCCCCAATCTGCCCCCCTGGGAGGGCAGAAGGCACACTAGGCACCAGGGATTTGTTTTAAATGTATATAGAGGTGAGGTCTTCCCAAAATGGGCAAGCCAATGCCCCACCCCAAAATTCCACAGTCTTTCTGCCCTCCAGGAGGCAGATGGGGTCAATAGCCCCTGATCTGCCCCCCGGGGCAGTAAGCCCACTAGGCACCAGGGATTGGTTTTTTTTATACCTAGGGGTGGGACCTGCCCAAAATGGGCATGCCAATGCCTCCACCCCCGAAAAAAATTGCCACATACTTTCTGCCTCTCCAGGGAGGCAGAGGGGGACACTAGCCCTGATCTGACCGCCGGGGGAGGAATAGAAAGAACACTAGGCAACAGGGATTTTTTTAATGCATATCGGGGTGAGGGCTGCCCAAAATCGGTATGCCAATTGCACCCTACAAAAATTCTACAGTCTTTCTGCCCCCCCCAGGAGGCAGATGGGGGCAATAACCCCTGATCAGCCCCTCGGGGGCAGAAAGCCCACTAGGCACAAGGGATATTTTTTTATACATGGGGTGGGGGGCCACACAAAATGGGCATGTAAAGGCACCCAACCCCTAAAAAAACTGGCAGAGTCTTTCTGCTTCCCCTGGGTGGCAGATGAGGGCAAGAGTCCCTGATCTGCCAAAGCCCACTAGGCACCAGGGATTTCTTTTATATGTAGGGGTGGGGCCTGCCCAGAATGTGCATGCCAATGCCCCCACACCCACAACATTTTAACTGAGTGTTTCTGCCCCCTGTAAAGGCAGATTGGGCAATGGCCCCTGATCTACCCCCCAGAGGGGCAGAAAGCCCACTAGGCACCAGGGATTGTCTTTTTATACGTAGGGGTGGGGGCTGCCCAAAATGGGCATGCGAATGCTCCCACCACCACCTCCAAAAATCCCACAGTCTTTCTGCCCCACCAGGAGGCAGATGGGGTGATAGTCTGTGACATGCCCCCCATGGGGGCAGAAATCCCACTAGGTTCCAGAAATTGTTATTTTTATACATAGGGGTCGGGGCTGCCCAGAATAGGCATGCCAATGCCTCCACCCCAAAGGAAATTGCCACAGCCTTTCTGCCTCCCCTGGGAGGCAGATGGCGGTGTGGTGTGTTGATTTAGATTTCGTATGAATTTCGCGATGTATGCCCGTATATAGGTACAATTCACATTGCCCTTATTTAGGCATAGAAATCAAGCCCTTATTTAGGTATTGCTCATGCTATCCAAATACAGGCAGGGCCACCTACATCTGTTCATCTACGTCACAACGAGTTCTTGAAAAACCAGACACTTAAGCCTTTAGGACTTCCCCTTGCTTGGATATTGATTTCTCCAAGAACTCATTTATTATGCATGAACATCTATTCCTTAGAGGTTCATTCATGACGTTCGTATGCCCGACTTTTATGTCAATTCTGGCATTCCTAAACACCTTCAAGGTATAAATATGCCTTGACTTGCCATGGCAAACCATGGTTCGATCCACGGTTCGGCTGCCTACTTGCACGACGCGGTTCGCCACCGCAACTTCGGAAGGAAGTCCAGTCCCCAACTGATGCACTGACCAGACGTTGCCATCCTCCTCGCCGAGAATCCAGCTCTAGTGTTTCTGACTCCCCTTGCAGGGTGTTAGAGATCGAGACCCGAGAAATAGATTCCAACCTCTCTCATTCTAAGATATGGAGCAGACTAGAACCTAGAGGGTCTCTTGGCAACTATAGTTAAACTAAACTATAGTTAAACTAAACTATAGCTAAACTAAACTATAGCTGAACAGCACCTACTTCTTCCCTTGTACTACACTTAGGTTAGGTACAATGGGATAGGATTATTTTAGAAGCACCAGATGAGTATTTTAGCCTGTGTTATTTATGTATGTATTTTCATGAATATATGTCATAGCTACAGACCATGCTATTGCAGTATTATTTAATCCTACTGCTAATGTTGTACGTATTATACTTCACATTCTGTCTTATGATTGTAGCAGTTCATATCTCTTGCATGAAAAATAAGACTGTTCAATAAGCCCTTTTTACTGAAACGCCCGTCTACATATTTCTGTGTAAACCCTGTAGAAACGAAGCATGCACAATTGACTGAGTGAAACGGTAATCTATTGCTTCCATGATTCTGAGATTGTTCCGATTCTAAGGGAAACAAAGTTGTCATGTTTATACGGTTGTCAGAAACTAATCCCTTCTTGTTCATTTGAGTAGTTTCTAGTGACCTCTGAGTAAGCTGGCACACGCAAGTATTCAAGTTTAATGTACTCGATAGAGACATACTGACATCAGTCCTATGTTAAAACAATAGTGTATATTATTCCAATGCGCAGAGCCTATCAGGGAAATAGGAACTACACTACATGGCGCCCAACGATTTATTAAGGCACTAATTTAACACTAGAAACTGAAGTAACTCAGTCGTGGTTTTCTCAAAGACCCCTACTCATAAAACTCCATAAGACATCTGGAGTGGGTAGGGATAATATCCGCCATACCTGAGTAGGACGAAAATCCTATGTATTAGCTTTTTGGTTTGTTCAATGTTGAAGGATACAGTGTTCCAAAATATTGTGCACCTTATGTTTGTTCCCTTGAAACTTCCTCTGCAACTTTCATTAAACAATGGCTGAAGACGCGACTGACAACGGAACTGTACCAGACGAAGTCGCTGTACTTTTTGACGATACAGGTTTTAATGAAACCGATGAGAATGCTATAATCATTCCTCCAAATTTACGGAGAGCCATCACTCTAAAACTCATAAAACATGGCCTAACACCAAGAGGTGGTAGCACCATTTTTTTGATAGAGAAACATGAATATCACCAGACTGAGGTATTCTATTCATGGATAGTATTCCCAAAATCAAATCCAGTAACTCACGTGTTTCACTTCTACAAAGAAGATGAACCACTTACGGAATATACTCAGTTTGAGGATATTGAAATTCCACTCACATACCAGGAGCATATTCTCTGGTTTAAAGGCGCCCTAAAACGTTTAAATCACATTACCAGGCTCGGTCCAATAGGTAGACTAGGAGCAACATGGCCGGTTTTTGCCAGCTATACACCTGACCCTGACATTGAAGCAATGTCGGACGATGAATAACTTAGTCATATCCAAAGATGGATAGACTTATACAGTTAAACTACAACTCTCTGAAAGTCCTGAAAAGGCCTTTACCAAAAACAATCCTACCTCTTCTAAAAAGAAGCGGGTAAATAGCAAACTTTCAAAAGAAAAAAGATTCTCAACCCTGAGGTAAGTCTCCTCAAAATGAGCCCTCTGAAAGGAGGTATAACCTTTGGAATAGGGATAATTTGAGACAACCTGACTGGTATCAAGATACTGATACACGTTCCTCTCGTACCTTTCAGATATCATCATAGACATCTAAAAGAAGAGGATGGTCAGATCAAAAAGAAGAACGCGTGAAGTCCAAAGACGATCAACACGTTCAGTAAAACAAAACAAAACCTCAATTCTCCAAGAAGAAAGTAGCAGGTCTAAAGATCAGACATGCTGAGGATTCTGAGAACACAGCTCAAGAATGGAGACTGGGCTCAGACAATGTTGGACAGCGCAGCAGAAGTATCAATAGCTCGCCAGAACCTGAAGGGACTTCTGGAGACAGTGTACCTGAAAGAAGACATTCAAGATGAAACTGCAGACACCAGGGTTAGTTCTCCACATATGTTATTTGAAAAACCACTCTGGATGGAGGGAAACATACCAAGAAAAGTTAAAGCACTCTTAAGGGAGCGACTTTCAAAGGGTTATGATATACTTATAGCAGAACGGGACTGGCCACCAGAATTTGTCAGGGAGTTACCACATGGCGAAGACATCATTATGCCAGCCTTCTCTAACCTTGTTCCAGTACATTTAAAATATACTTATGCCAGGAAATGGGCAGTCGCCCAAGCCCCAGCATTATACAAGAATCATGTAGGATGGGATGAGGACTCACCTCACCACATAATCCAGTTAAAAAATCAACCAACTGCACAAAGGCAGTATCCAATCAAGCAAGAAGCTAAAAAACAGGTCAGGGAGATCTTAGATCAACTTGAATACCAAGGGGTGATTGAAATTTGCACCTCATCAATGAACAATCCTTTCTTTCCTGTTTCCACACCAGACAATACATATTGTCTAGTTTTGGATTACAGGCACCTAAACTATTGTTGCAAAACATTTGCAGTGCAAAATGCACACAGTACAGCATTAATGAATACCATTGTGTGTAAAAAATATAAAACCACATTAGATATTTCTAACGGTTTCTTTTGTCAAAACATTGCATCTGAAGGTAGGTATTTTACCGCTTTCTCAATAATGGGGGCCCAGCATCAATTCTGTTGTCTCCCTCAAGGATTCAAGAATAGTCCGGGGTTATTCTCAGCAAGGTAACAGAGTTACTACAAACTTATGATGATGAGGCATGTCAATGATATCTATCTGAGAGACGATAACCTGAACAGGCACTTGAACAGGGTGAATACCATTATACTGGGCTTCGCCTCTGAGGGTTATGAATTCAAGTCCAAAAAATCAAGAATTGCCCATCTCAACGTCCTTTTTATAGGATGTGAGCTTTCAAGTAAAGGCAAAAGCCTGGCAGCCAACTTTTTTGAAAAGTGTGCGCTGCTCCTACCTCCAAAAACGCTGAAAAACTTACAGTCAATTCTAGGTTTCCTGAATTTTGGAATAACTTACATTCTAAACTACGCAGAAAGGGTTAAACCTCTCTACGAATTAATCAAACCTGATTTTAAAATCACACATTGGACAAAAGAACACACAGAAATTTTGCGTTCGCTACAAACAGACATGTTATCAACAAAACTTTCACAAACACGCGTAAACGTACGCAACTTAGTAATCCGAATCATTCCGGGTCAATGCGGATTCACCTACTTAACTTTTAATGAAGGTGAGAAAGTACCAATTGCATACAAATCACATTTGTATACACAAGCAGAAATGAAATTTACATTGACAGAAAAAATTCTGACAGCAGTTCAAACCGCTGTAGCAAAAGAAAGAGCCCTAGCACAGGGGAAACACATTATGGTTGTAACTCCTGTACCAGACTTAGAGGCAGTTACAAAAGCTAGCATTCCGAATGCAAACGCTTTACATCCAAGATGGATACAATGGGTTAATTTTCTTGCTGCAACTGATGTTGAATATGTTTTTTGATCCTTATTTGAAAATACAAGCATTCATGCAATATGAACACGAATGTCCTCTGCCTACTGAAATTCTACCTCTAGACCAGTATGAATGTATAATTTATACTGACAGATCAGCACAACCCGCTACGAGGGTAAACAAGCTTATAGTGCTGAATGCGCAATCGTTAAAGGTTGTATGCGTGATGGCAAATTTAGACCTATGGTCACAAAAACACAATCTCTAAGAGATTGTACAGCTCAGGGAGCTGAACTACAAGCATTCAAAATGGCACTTGAAAATATGGATCGCAAATTCCCCACATTCATAGTGTGCAATTCTTTTTACTGTGTTCAATCTTACAATTAATATTTACAGAATTGGCTTCAAAATGTTTTCAAAGATGCAAAAGGTGGCACAATCAAGCACAAAACACTTTGTGAACAAGTAGTTCAGTTGCGAAAAGGACTACAAAACACTCATGTGATATACACACTGAGTCATCAACGTGATGGTGTTCACGTTGAAGGGAATTCATTGGCTGACGAATCCTCAAAGGTGGCTGTGCAAACGGCTTCTGTAGCTGCAATCACACGTTCAAAAATGAAAATAGACAGTGAAATAATACTGGCTGTCAATGCTTCGAGCAAAGACAGCGGTGTAGCGTTACCTAAAAAGTTTCCACTCAAATACTCATATATAATCGATCCGAACAATGTTCCGTTTGCTCGAATCGCTGGAGTGGGGGATAGGGTAATACCAAACATGGAACGTAGGATGGATTTGATTCGCACCTAGGAGAGGGCCTGATACATCAGGGGATCTCTAAAACAATATTAGCATTAAAAGAGATGTACTGGTGGCCAGGGATGAATGCACATATTCACATCTTCATTATTAACTGCATTAACTGCAATAGAGATCGCAGTACGGAACGCCACCAGATACCTAACTACAGCGTAGCCAGCCAAGTACAAACACCGTTGTTAGACAGCATTAGACTATCTACATGCAAACGTCCTTATGGACGGATGTAGTCGCAGAAACACTAAATCAAGGTTCATTTGGATTTGGTCTCAGCGCTCGGCTGACGCTAAAACTGTTATAAAAGACTTGTGAGTCTTTATCGGCACATACGCAATAGGCACCCTACACTCTGACCAGGGCCCTGTGTTTAGCTCCAGAGCTTACAAAGAATCCATGGCCAGTTTGGGCGTTGAATTGTGGTACTCTTCTCCATTCCATCCTGAGGAAAATTCTGTTGAGGAAAGAAAAAAACAGGACATAAAGCAGTGTATAACAGCTATGGCATTATGTTCTGGTGATGGGTGGGTCAATCATCTTTATGGGGTCCAACGTAATCTAAACAATTTGCCAAGAAGTTTTCTAGGGGGTGGCACTTCATATGAGGTCCTATTTGGGACAAGAATGTTGGTTCCGGATCTTGATTGTCATGGAAAAGTGGTGGAAAATAAGAAATTTGATATCAAAGATCGTTCGGCTGCTTTATAGGACGTACCTGTCCTAGCAATCCACGGATCAGGAACAGTTTTACCGCCGCCCCTTGCTGGTAAAAAGGAGAAAAGATGTGTGTCCATCGACCTGATCAAACCACACTATGTGTCTGATACTAAGCAGTAGGCCAAGTAAACTTGGACATTGTAGCACGCGCACTCCGCTAGCTACAACCCAAGAGGTTCAAACTGGTAGACTCATCACCTTTGAAGATTCTATAGGGAGAAAAGAAGGACTATGCAATAAAGCTATGGAACTCGTTCCTCTTGAGACCCAAAAAACAGTTTGTCCTGATTCACCTGTCTACAACGGAGTAACAAGTGCTCAAGTGGTTCCAGCGTTTTCAACGAATCCTGATGCAATTCCAACCATTGACAGAACTGCCTCTGGCTATTTCGTTAACTTTGATACGCTTTCTGAGGATCCCAGCGAACCTGAAACGACGCCAGCATGAAGAACGTTTAAAGAACAATCAACAGACTTTTTTCATCACCTGAAGAATACTTATCTGGGTTCACCATGGATTGAACTGTGGATTGTTTTGGGAATATTCTTATTACTACTTCGGTTAGCTCTGGTAATAACTCTGGGTATGCTGATAAATGGAAGATTTATTCGAATGGACACAGCAAGTAAACAAGCATTGGAAATGCAATAGGTCTCGCAGTAGTAAAGTTTGAGCTATAGGTGTTATTTATTTTTTTGTTTTTTATTTATGTGTTGTTTTTTCTAAATAGCTAAATTAATAGCTTTCTTCTTTACAAAGCCAATAGTTATAATTTTTGTAAATGTGACACCTCTAGCATTTGGCAATCCTTGGACCTTCGGTAATGCCAATAAAGCATTATTGCCTAGCATTGCATTGTATCGTTGACTGTTTACATTCCTGGCCTACATACATTATGCAACGTTTCTTTGAAGTTACCAGACCGGACAGTTGTTGTTGTTGTTTGTAATGGCTGCTTATCACCTCAATAATAACTCCCCCTGTCTCCACCAGCTCCCTCCCGCGCGGCCCCGCAGGTCCCCCTCCCCTTGGTGTCAAGGCCCACCGAACTGCCACATGGGCACTGATAAAGAGTGATGGATGGGCTGTGGCTGGCTCCACTGGGGCCAGTGCTCGGCTGGGAGCATCTCAGTGCACCGGTGGCCAGGAGTCTGGCAGTGTGAGAGGAGGAGAGAGAGAGAGGGAGGGCAGGGGGGGGGTGTAGGGATGCGATGGAGAGAAGCAGGGCAGGGAGGGTGGCGTAGATCAAGGCAGTCTTAGAGGGAGATGAGAAGTGTGAGGGAGGGAATGAGGAATCTGGAAAAGAAAGGATTTAAAGGAAGAATAACGGGTGGAAAAGAGGAGAGACCAGTGGAGGGATTGAAGAGGGGAAGGGGAAAGGAGAACACAGCTATGGATAAAATAAATTGGTATATAGAAGAAAGAGACGTTGGAGGGAAGAGTAGAATGGAAGAGAGAATGGAGGGAAGGAAAAGAGAGGGTTTAGATTAGGGTGGGAAAGAAGGAGAGGGCGGAGGAAGGGAGCATGACAGAGGGTGGACACAGCGAAAGATACAGGGAGGACAGGAAAGGAGGAAGTGACTGTCTCACTGGAGAAGCAACAGCTGCATGAATGTCTGAGAGGACAAACAAACAACAAGTTCTTATTAACTCAGATCAAATGTGCTTTGCAAATGTTCTGCTGCAGGGGGTTAAGCGCTGTCGGGTCATCGCAGAGCTGCACAATGGTGCTTCAACGCTGGGTTTGGCCTGATGCTGGGGGGCTCACAAGTGAGAGTGACAAAAGTTTCCTAAAGGGTGACCAAATGAGGCAGGCACCAAGTTGGTCGGAGGGGTGGGATCTGGGGGAGGCAGGGAGCTGCGGCAGGTAGCGGGAGAAGGAGGTTGCCGGGTGGCTAGTATTGCAAATAGAATAAGAAGTCCTCTTATGGTGCGCCAAGCCAATGAAGCTTTTCGCCCCACAGGGGTTAACACCATGGTTTTCTAAATACTCTATTTGTGGCTCTATAATTCAAAATGACCTTCGTTATGCAGGGCCAGCATTTTAATTTTGGTTTAGGACAAAAATACATATACTATGCATTGGTAGGAGGTTGCCGGTCTGGTGGATGGGGACGGGTTGTGGTCTTGGGGATGTACGGGGCATCATTGGGGGCGTAAAAGAAATACTGCGGGGAAAGCGAGGCTCGGGAGATGGCGGGTAATGCATGAGAGGTGGGCTGCTGTTAGAGGCTGTCGGGCGAGAGCATTTGAATTCCGAAGCACGGGAAATGCGGGCGATGGTCGCGTGTAAGCACCACTTGGCACGGAGGTGCCGACCGAGTCCGGGGTCGGGGTGGCGAGACTTGTGACACCTGGGTATAAGGTCCTGGGTGTAAGATGCTGGATACAAGTGGGCTGTCGTGGTGCAGCATGTTGGAGGCGAGTATTGTACGGTGTGCTGACTCCTAGGCGTGCGACCGATGCTTCGTCCAACTAGGGGGGGGAGGCAGTGCGGGGGCAGCCACGGTGGAGTTTGGTTTCCTGCTAGACAAGCGAAAGAAGCATGGCCCCAGATCTGCAAGAATGGGCTATGACCCCCCTCGCCCCCCCTTCTTGTCCGTCTCACATGCTGCCACACCATTAACTAAGAAGCAAAGAACGACAAGTGGGAGGCGGCGGGGGGGGGGGAGACACGCGAGCCAGGTTTGCAGGAGAGGTGTGGCGAGGGCGCATCTGTCTGCCGGGGGGCGGACGAGGGTTGGGGGCTCTGTTTTGGAGGGCGGTCTCGGGAGGGAACAAATGGTGGTGGGGTGCGGAGCGGGCGTCTAAGCAAAGGGGACAGAATAACGAAGAGGTATTGTAGGCATGACAACATCATATCGGGTGGTGGTACTCGTGGATGAAATATGACAACAAACAGTAGCAGTGGGTCAATAATTGTGTACCTCTCTCATATGAATCTGGAACAATAGTGGATAGATGCAAGGAGTGAAAACTAAAGAAGAATATCTTTCCTATGTGGAACAAGCCTTTCACCGTAACACGGCTGGCAGGGGAGGGGGCGGAGAGGGGAGAGGTGCGACACGGCAGTAGGAGGAGGAGGGGGGAGGAGAGTAGGGGAGGCACGGCCTAGCGGCAGGCAGGCAGGGGAGGAGAGGAGGAGGGGGGAGGAGAGTAGGGGAGGCACGGCCTAGCGGCCGTGCAATCAAGTAGTGAGGGGGCGGAGCTGGGGGAGGCTGTGAGAGAGAGTAGGCAAGGCAGGCGGCTGGGGGCATGTGCACGCGCTTTTAAGCTCAATGCACATGCGCATTGAGCTTAAAAGTCACGGGCACTGCAAGGAATCGCCACGATTCCTTGCAAGTTAGATAAAGTCTGGATGAGCCCCTATAGTCTCGCTTGCTCGATGCGCATGCGCATCGACAGGCGAGACCTAAAAAGTGAACATACTTCTCCAGACACGCAAATCATCCCATTGTGATCAAAGAGACTTGTCCGCAGTCAACATCACAGCCGTTCCTATAACGGATGGTATAGTTTGGGACAGAACTGAATATGACATGTTTGGCCCGTCGTAGCTTTTGAATATTCCACAATTATCCGAGATTTCATTAAGTGACTTTATTACCTCTAGTACCTTTTCTGATAATTGGGACTTCGAGACTGTTAATAACATGATGTCTGAACTAGAAATGTCTGCAGTGTTCACAAATCATGAATATTTAGAGGGTTCATCAGACTATGACCAAATGTATTGTTATAACCATCATGGTAATCATTTCTTGCACAAATCTGCAATGCCTAGAAATGTATATATGTATAACCAATGGGAACATTGACCTACACCTCCAAAGGGTAGCTCAAACACTTTTGCAATGAAATTTCCATATTTTTGAGGGTTCAATTTATCCAATGCTGAATCATTTTATTTTAAAAATGTGAACAAGACAGGAACGAAAAATATGTTAACCAATACAAAAAAGATTTATTCTGCAGCCTTTATTGCCCAACTGTCTAGACAGGGTTTCGACTATTCGAAAGACAACATTGAGACAAAAACTGTCTTGGGTACATATAATGGCAAGTGCATTGGGTTAGAAGCTTTTTTTAGAGCCTGTATCATCCCTGGGCAAATTATGTTTTTGAATGACACTGTCCAACAAACGTCTTGCCTTGCGTTAGCCAAGATAAAAGACATGAGCACACCCACCATACCTATACCTACAAGTAATAGCACTACATGGGGGAGTTCGACGTACATAATATTTTGCATCACAGCAGATCAGAACCAGAATGGAAAAATGGTTGCTCTGGCCCACAGACAGAAACAACTGTCAAGATCGATTCATGAACAAAACACAGGGTTTCACTATCAGTAGGCCAGACCCAAGATATGCTCAAAGACAGCATCCTGGGGTAGTAACAACATACAGTGTAGGGAAACTATGCCTTGATTGGCTATAGAAATCTACACTTGAGGATGTAAACCAACACGTATCTTTACTTAAAGATGGCGCAGACCTTAGGGAATTCTTGGTAGGACCAAGAAAACCGTGTCGAAAACGTTTCATATGTGCCGGTATCTACGCTGCTTGTAATGAATTGTGGAAGATTACCCAAGCAGAGATTGCAGAACGAATACGAGAAATTGATTGTATTAATTTAGAGAAATCTCTCTCTGTAGTAAACAATGGGTTAACAACTCTGTCATCCAGGATATATTCTTTGGACAGCATTGTATCTTCTGCCATAGACATCATGGAACAAGACTTGGTCATGTTGCAACATGGTCAGTCTCAGTTACGGTATATCATGCTATTAGACTAGACGCTACAAAACTTGCCTGCAGGCTATGTGCCTTGGCGTTTAATCAACACTACGTCACTGTTTTCAGAATTCAATCTCACTATTGAACAGATCAAACTGGCACAAAGGGGAGCAGACTATATGGTGCTGAGCACTGGAAAAATTACCATTCACAGTGACAGAAAAAACAGCTACTGCTTGGATCATGCATGGTAAAATGACTCTGCCTGTTACACTTTTCCATTTTCAGTATTGCCTAAAACATATACCAGCAGGCAAATATTAAAGTTTGGGTAAAGAATACATCAAGACATCCTGGGATTTACCATACACAGACAGATGTTGGAGTGGGGGGCGTGAAGTATTTCTTAGCGATACAAATTGTGAAAACGCACTAAGCGGTTCTCTCCTTTGTCAGGGTATTAATTTACATGGGCCTGCGATGGTTCCACTACAAACATATCCTGTCACCTGCAAGGCTCACCAGCTGCAGTGATTCATCCAATTTTTGGACTACTTTCTAAAGAAAGTTACCTCATGTTTAATGATCACAGCTGCTGTGGCATGTTGCAAGGTATCCCATATCTAGTTCTGTTTCATCCAGGGCCACTCGCTGTATGCAAGAATTGTTTCCACAAACCAAGACAGCCAGGGAGTTGCCTTTATGGCCTTCACTGAACATCTCATCTATACAAATTGATGATGAAAGCCATTCTTTTACAACAAAATGTACCACTGACCTCGGCCAATAATAATAATAATAATAATAATATCCACATTTGTAAAGCGCACAATCACCCGTTAGGGTCTCTAGGCGCTGGGGGGCCGTCGGGAAGATTAAGCAAGCTATTGCCCAGAGTCACATGGTGCTGAGCTAATCTGCCGCCGGAGCCAGGGATCGAACCGTGATCCCCGGATTCCAGCGTCAGTCGCCCTGGCCGCGGCGCCACACCTCTTCCTAGGCCAAAGAAACCTATGATCTACAAGTCACAAGGACTTCTGCCGAGATACATGCCCTTTTGAATACAAATTGCCCTATACATTTCTCAGAAATGTTGGAATGCATTTTAAACAGGTCTGATACTAGCGGTATTGTATATGTATTTAAGAATGTGTGTTCAGGACTGTTAGCACCTTTTCAAGCAGTCTTCTGAATATTTTCCAACTTCGCTCACTCTGTGTTTGGCGGACTGCCACTACTTTTTGAACTCGTTGCAGGGATCCTATTTTTGCTCCTACTGCTACGATATGGCAAGCCAAATCACCAGCGTCACTCCAAGCACTATAGAGAGAGAGCTCTATTGCAGATGAAGTGTTGTGAGCGCATCGTCCAACTTTTGGGTTTACCTCGTCTACGAGAATTAAATACCACATGGTTTCTGTCATTCAGACCAATCTGGGAAGATTGCATCTTACCTGTGCTACGCTGCCTTCTTTGCAGTGAAGAATGCATGCTAGACATCTGTCTAACACCCATCAGTCATGCCTACGGATATCGATACTCTGCTGGTCCAGGTAACGGCCCATTCTCTGTGTTGTCCCCAGCGGCTACCAATCCTGATGATGGCATTCATTGAGATCTACAAAAGGGGGTGGTGATGGACGGAGCATCTGAACCAATCAAACACTCACACCCTGTCAACAGATCTGGGTTTAATCCATCACCGTTCTTTAGCCCACTCTGCCACCCCAGTTCAGACATGGCCATATGCAAATCAGTCTGACCATGTGCCTCATGGGAACAGTCAAGCCCGAACTGCCAAGTCATGCCTTCCCTGGACCGGAAACAAGCTTCCGAGGACCGGTTTCTGGCATTTCAGCTGTCTTCAGCCCGGCTTGCTTGAATCCAGTGGCAAAGTGAGCAAGGGACTCACGTCTGAGCATACCCTGCCAACTTATGGCGAACAAAGTGGTACAAAAGGGGTGGTGATGGAAGGAGCATCTGAACCAATCAAAGACTCACACCCAGTCAACAGATCTGGGTTTAATCCATCACCGTTCTTTAGCCCACTCTGGCCATATGCAAATCAGTCTGACCCTGTGCCTCATGGGAACAGTCAATCCCGAACTGCCAAGCCATGCCTTCCCTGGACCGGAAACAAGCTTCCGAGGACTGGTTTCTGGCATTTCAGCCGTCTTCAGCCCGGCTTGATGGTCAGAAACCGGTCTAGGATGCTTGATTCCGGTCCAGAGTTCTGAGAGACTTTGAATTTGACCTTCATTTTTCAAAAACAAGGGACTTTGGGGCATATTTATGAGTTCTGGCGCATCTCTGCAAATCAGCAGGGATGCGCCAGAACAAATGCGTCATGCAAAACTACCCTTGCATCACGGCAGATGCGCCGCATTTACAATGCGGCGCGCCGTGGCGCAAGGGTAGGCAGATGCGTGACGCATCACGTGACGTAAGGGCGGCGCATCGCTGGAGTCGCATTGCAAGCTTGCGACGCGACTCCAGCAATGCTCGGGTGTGCCCTATACTTAACATGCTGCGTCAGTCCTTACGCCTGCTTCAAGCAGGCGTAAGGAATTGACGTAGCAGCGGCGCACAAGTGCCTGCGTGAAATCTTGTAGATTTCACGCAGGCACTTTTGCGAGGCGCAACTGCCCCGGAACGCCCACCCTGCGCCGGAACGCCCACATGTGGCGCAGGGCTTTACAACGTGATGCATCTGCCTAGATGTGTCACGTTGTAAATGGGTCACAGGGATGTGCCACGTTTACGCCGCAGTTGCGTCATGCAACGGCGGCGTAAACGTGGCGCAAGTGCCTTGTAAATGTGCCTCTATCTTTGGAACTTTTTCCCATGATTAATTTTTTTCCCCCCCAAATTTGTATTTTTCATTTTTTGGCACAAGTAATCTGCTTATAGTAGAACTATTCATAGAGAACAAGAATTCTTTGAATACTTCCAGAGAGAATATATGACCTTGTCCACAACAAAATGATTCTGTAATCTGAAATGAAATGGTTTTGGCCCTTTTTCTTCTGTATTTATGAGCCATTTCATCATGCATATATGTTTATGATTCATTCATGTAGCATCCAAACGCCTACATATGTTTAGAATGAAGCATTGTTTTAATGCGTACAGCAACACTTTTAAATGCATTTTTTTAAAATATGTTTAGACATGTTTTAGCAAATCATGTGTAACTATATTTTAGATATGTTTAACATGTTTATAATTTAGTAATGTCATTCATATGAAAGTGGAGTGGGTGTTGTATGTCGATTTAGATTCCGTATGAATTTCCCGATTTATGCCCTTATATAGGCACAATTCATCTTGCCCTTATTTAGGTATAGAAATCCAGCCCTTAATTAGGCATTGCTCATGCGAACCAAATACAGGCATGGTCACCTACATCTGTGCATCTACGTCACAACGAGTTCTTGGAAAACTAGACTCTTAAGCCTTTAGGACTTCCCCTTGCTTGGATATTGATTTATCCAAGAACTCATTTATTATGCATGAACATCTATTCCTAGGGGTTCATTCATGACGTTCTTATGCCTGACATTTACGTCAATACTGGCATTCCTAAACATCTTCAAGGTATAAATATGTCTTTACTTGCCATGGCACAACATGATTCAGTCGACGGTTCGACTGTGTACTTGTACAACGCGGTTCACCATGGCGAGTTCAGAAGGAAGTCCAGTCCCGAACTGATGCACTGACCAGACGCTGCCATCCTCCTCTCTGAGAATTCAGCTCCACTGTTTCTGACTCCCCTTGCAGGCTGTTAGAGATCGAGACCAGGGAAAGAGATTCCAACCACTCTCATTCTAAGGTATGGAGCAGACTAGAACCTATAGGGACTCTTGGCAACTATAGTTAAACTAAACTATAGTTATACTCAACTATAGCTGAACAGCACCTACTTCTTCTCATGTACTACACTTAGGTTAGGTACTCTGGGGTAGGATTGTTTTAGAAGCACCAGATGAGTATTTTAGCCTGTGTTATTTATGTACGTATTGTTATGAATATATGTCATAGCTACATACCATGCTATTGCAGGTTTATTTAATCCTACTGCTAATTCTGTACGTATTATACTTCACATTCTGTCTTACGATTGTAGCAGTTCATATCTCTTACATGAGAAATAAGACTGTTCAATAAACCCTTTTTATTGAAATACCGCCTACATATTTCTGTATAAAATCTGTAGACTGAGTGAAACAGTTATCTATTGTTTCCACGATTCTGAGATTGTTCCGATTCTAAGGGAAACAAAGTTGTCATGTTGATGCGGTTGTCAGAAACTAATCTCTTCTTGTTCATTCAAGAAGTTTCTAGTGACCTCCTAGTTAGCTGGCACACACGAGCAATTAAGTTTAATGTACTCGATAGAGACATACTGACCTCAGTCCAATGTCAAAACTATAGTGTATATTATTCCAATGCGCAGAGCCTATCAGGGATATTGGAACTACACTACAGGGCACTTGCCCCCAGCACACTAGGCACCAGGGATTTGTTTTAAATGCATATAGAGGTGAGTCCTGACCTAAATGGGCAAGCCAATCGCCCACCCTAAAATGCCACAGTCTTTCTGCCCCCCAGAAGGCAGATGATGGTAATAGCCCCTGATCTGTTCACTCCTGGGGCAGTAAGCCAACTAGGCACCAAGGATTGTTTTTTATTTATACTTCGGGGTGGGAGCTGCCCAAAATGACCATGTCAATGCCCCCACCCCTGAAAGAAATTGCCACATCCTTTCTGCCTCATCTGGGAGGCAGAGGGGGACAATAGCACTGATCTGCGGGGGCAGAAAGAACACTAGGTACCAGGGATTTTTTTCATGCATATCGGGGTGGGGGCTGCCCAAAATGGGTATGGCAATGCCCCCCCAAAAAAATCTACAGTCTTTCTGCCCCCCCAGGAGGCAGATTGGGGCAATAGCCCCATATAAGTCCCTCAAGAGCAGAAAGCCCACTAAGTACAAGGGATTTTTTTTATACGTGGGGTGGGGGCTACCCAAAATGGGCATGCAAATGCCTTCACAACCCCCCAAAAAATTGGGGAGGCAGATGGGGCAAGAGTACCTGATCTGCCAAAGCCCACTAGGCACCACAAATTTTTCTTTGTATGTAGGGGTTGGGCCTGCCCAGAATAGGCTTGCCATTGCCCCCACACCCACACAAATTTAACAGAGTATTTCTGCCCCCTCTAGAGGCAGATGGGGCAATTGTCCCTTATCTGCCCTCCCAACGGGGCAGAAATCCCATTAGGTACCAAGGATATGTTTATGGTTATGCCATACCCCCAAATTTCAACCCATCGCCCAAGTCATCAAAGGGTATCACTGGCTTGCAGTCAAAAACAGAATAAAGTTCAAAGCCCTTTGCATTGCTTATAAAGCCGCTCACAACCAAGGACCTCGTTTTCTTTTGAATCCTCTTGCTTTCGATATCCCCAATCGATCACTACGATCTATGAACGCTTTTCTTATGACAGTGCCGTGAACCAGGACCGCCTCCTGGGGCGACCGCCGATTCACTGTGTCAACAGCCAAACTCTGGAACTCCCTGGACCTCCACATTAGATCTTCTCCAACCCTGACCATCTTCAGGAGAAAAATCAAGACATGGCTGTTTAACCAATAATCTTTTCATTTTTCTCTTTTCTGCCCCGTCCACAGCGCCAAGACGCCCTTGGGCATTTGTTCGCGCTCTATAAATTTCATAAATAAATAAATAAATAAATTGAGAAGCCCCTTAGGCAAGGAACACTCCTCCCTTTTTTTAGGCACACATTTTGGCTGTTTCAGTGATATTTTTAGTCTCATCTGCACCCAAGCAGGGGCAGAAAACCACTAGAAACCAGGAACAGTTTGTGTGTGTGTGTGTGTAAACTGGAGTTTGGCTGACGGTCTGCGTGTAATGACCTTTGGCTCACATTTGCTGGCTCCCCAGTGTATCTAGTTTTCAGAAATGTGCGGGTTTGATAGGTTTCCCTAGATGGCTGCTGAGCCTGGGGCCAAAAACCTAGGTGGCCCCCCTTGCGAAACCAGGTTGTTTTGTGTTTGGTCATTTTGATGTCTCCACAGTGCATTTTGGGCCCTTGTCTGTTGTTGGTACTTGGCCCACCCACATGAGTGAGGTACATTTTTTATCGTGAGACCTGGGAGAATGCAGGGTGGTAGGAAATTTGTGTCAGACCAGGGATTCAACAACTTCCCACACAAATATTTGATAAAAATTTGATTTTTTCAGCTACATTCGAGATTTGTAGGGGATTCTGGGTAAGAAAACGTTGGGGTAGACCATGCAATTCATACCTCATTGGATTCCCCATGGTGTCTAGTTTTCAAAAATGTGTGGGTTTGGTATGTTTTCCTAGATGGCCGCCAAGCGCAGGGCCAAAATCCCAGGAGCGCCCCTTGCAAAACCAGGTCATTTTGTGATAGTGAATTTTGATGTCTCCACAATACGTTTTGGGCCCTCGCCTGTCGTCGGTACTTGACCCAACTGCACGATTGAGGTACCATTTTTATCGGGAGTGCTGGGGGAATGCTAGGTGGTAGGATATTTGTGTCAACCCAGTGATCCCACAACTTTCCCTCACATACATTTGAGAAACATTTGCTTTTTTTGGCTAATTGTGAGGTTTGCAGGGGATTCTGGGTAGGAAAACTTTGGGGGTCCATGCAAGCCATACCTCCCTACGCTCTTCCAGTTGTCTAGTTTTCAGAAATGTTTGGGTTTGGTAGGTTGCCCAAGATGGCAGCCAAGCCTGGCGCCAAAAATCCAGGTGAACCCACTTGCAAATCCAGGTCGTTTTGTGATAGGTCATTTTGATGTCTCCACAAAACGTTTTGGGCCCTTTCCTGCCACGGGCACTTAGCCGACCCACACAAGTGAGGTACCATTTTTATTAGGAGACTTCAGAGAATGCGGGGTGGGTGGGCATTTGTAGATCCATGCAGATTCCAGAACTTTCCATCACAGAAATTTGAGGAAAATGTGTTTTTTACAATGTTTGAGATTTGCAAGGGATTCTGGGTAACATAACCTGGTGAGAGTCACACACGTCACCCCATCCTAGATTCCCCTGGGTGTCTAGTTTTCAGAAATATAAAGGTGTGCTAGTTTTCTCTAGGTGTTGCCAGAGCTAGGCTTCAAAATCCATAGCTAGGCACTTTGCAAAAAAAGGGTCAGTTTTCACTGTAAAAATGTGGAGTGTCCACATTGCGTTTTGGCCCGTTTCCTGTCGTGGGTATTAGACCTACCCACACAAGTGAGGTACCATTTTTATCGGGACACTTAGGGGAATGTGGGGTGGGTGGAAATTTGTAGATTCGTGCAGATTCCAGAACATTCTTTCACAGAAATTAGAACCAAATGTGTTTCTTTGACAAAGCTTGACATTTGCAAGGGATTCAGGGTAACAGAACTTGGTGAGAACCAGACATGTCACCCCATCCTGGATTCCCCTGGGTGTACAATTTATAAAAATTTTTATAGGATTGCTAGGTTTCCCTACGTGTCGGCTGATTTAGAGTTCAAATTCCACAGCTGGGCACTTTGTAAAAAAAGGGTCGATTTTCACTGTAAAAATTCGGTGTGGCCACGTTGAGTTTTGGGCCAATTCCTGTCGTGGGCACCAGGCCTACCCACATGATTCATATACCATTTTTAGCATGAGTTTTTGGGTAATTTAGGGTGGGAAGAAGTTTGAGGATCCACACAGATTCCAGAACTTTGCTTCATAGAAATGTGTAGAATATGTGTATTTTTTTAGAGGTTTGAGGTTTACAAGGGATTCTGGATAACAGAATCTGGTGAGAGCAACACAATTCACCCCATCCTAGATTCCCCTGGGTATCTTGGTTCCCTAGATGCCAGCTGTGCTAGGGTTCAAAATCCACAGCTAGGCACACTTGCACACTTGCACACTTGCAGAAATGTCATGTCTCCATGTTGCGTTTTGGGCTGTTTCCTGTCACTGACACTAAACCTACCCACACAAGTGAGGTAGTGTTTTTTATCAGGAGACGTAGGAGAATTCAGAATAGTAGTGTTATTACCAATCGACTTTCTTTGCATTTTTACCTTCCAAATGTAAGACAATTTGTAAAAAAATAAGACACTTTGACAAATGGCTTCTAATTCACATGCTTGTATGTGTACTCACAATTTTAGAGATGTGCAAATAACCACTGCTTCCAAACTCCATATTTTGTCCCATTTTGGAAATATATTGGTTTCCTTGGTACTTATTTTTCACTCATTATATTGTACCAAATGATTTGCTATATACCAGGTACACAATGAAAAACCATTGCAATACGCAGCTCAGTTATTGGCTATAGGTTCCTCGAGTTCTTGATGAACCTACAAGTTCTATATATCCTGACAACCTGAAGGGTCCAAAGGCTGTAAAGGTATATTGCTTTGAAAAATCTGTCATACGTAGAAAAAGTTACAGGTGAAAACATTGGCAAAAATGGCCTGTTTTTTTCAACTCAATTTCAATATTTTCGATTTTCAACTGTTAGTTTCTATAAAAAAAATTGGGAAGATCTACACAAATAACCCATTGCTGAATTCAGAAGTTTGTCCAGTTTTCAGAAATGTATAGTTTTGTTCGATCCATTATTGGTTTCACACCCATTTCTACCAGTTACTGGAAGGAGGTTGAAAGTACAAAAAGTAGGAAAATTAGGCTATGTCCCAGTAAAATGCAAAAACTGTATACAAAATATTAGTTTTCTGGTAAACGTCTGCCTGACGCTGAAAGCTGAGAAGATGGTGATTGCAGTACCATACACCCTTTGTTGATGCCATTTGCAGGGAAAAAACAAATTCTTTTGCAGCACAACCCAAAATGTAGCTGCATTTTGGCTAATTTCTGGGTCCCCACAGGGAAATCCGCAAACCCTGGGTACCTTTAGAATCCTCAGGGTATTTGAAAAAAGGGCACACAATTGACATGGATACCTTATGTGGACAAAAAGTTACAGGGGCCTAAGTGCGAACTACCCCAAATAGCCAAAAAAGGCTTAGCACAGGAGGGGAAAAGACCTAGCAGTGAAGAGGTTAAAGGTGAAGTCAGATATTGATAACGTAAGCAGACCAATCACTTTGTTATAATGTACTTTGGGCTGCCTGTGCCAGATCTGGTTTAAAACTAGTTCTGACTCTTATCACACCTCCAGGGCTGGAATGCATATTGTTGGAAAGCAAAGTTCCTCTGGATCAGAAGACAGTGGCTTGCCTCAGGCCCTGGGACAGGCCAATTAGTGTTAATTGGTGACCAATATGCAAGGATTTGCTATTTGTGGCAGAAAAAAGGCAGCTTTAGTACTGCCTCTTTGGACATGGAGATACCAAGGAGGGCTTCTTATATTCATTCCCAGGGCCCTACTAGATAGTTAGCCTCTATTCACAATTGGCGAGAAAACAGTTTGAACATGTAAGGAAGGGTAGTGGTCAAGCTAAAGAAAGTCCTACGTGCTAGCAGCTGGGTCTCACCATCTTGAAACAGGGGCTCTTGGGTATTTTTGCAATAAGGCAAAGAGGAAGTGCTGTAAAAGTAAGTGTGCATATTGTGAAAAAATTGTTAGGGTTGGTCAGTAGAATTACTTTAATCACTGTTAGTGCATAGGATAAATAAGACACCTCCACAAGTACCTCCTCAGAACAATCCTGGAACTGAGAAGAATTCATCTGAAGAAGAAAGCTGCGCCGGTAGCAGAATCTTGAGTGTTGATTCATGGCTACTGCTAGAAGAAGGACTCAAGCCATAACTCAAGAAACCCAGTGACTGGAACTGCTCTCCAAGGGTTAAGTGGTTGGCCTCCTTTCTACCAGTTTTTGGGACACAAAAATTAAAAGAACTCTTGAATCCAAGAGAGCCCAGCAGACTAAAAAGGACTAGACCCTGCATGAGACCTGGCCAGAGAGAGACCTGGTTTATGGGCTGGCAGGGCAGATCTGAAAAAGCTTTCCCTACAGTTGGTGCCTAAGCTGCTAAGGGTATCTATTGGGTGGCAATTAAGTGGTATCACAAGGCTATACACTCGGCACAAGCAGCCTTTTATGCCAATCAAATTCGTGAGAGTTACAATCCTTCTAAGAGCATCTTCTCAATACTTGACAGCTTGCAATCCCGGCAGACCACCGTTGGGTGGTCTATTAAGTCTAATGGGCATTGTGAGGACCTTGCCACCTTTTTTGTTTAAAAGGTGGATGACATCTACAGGTCCTTTCCGGCTGCACACAGTAACGTGCCGGTGGCATAGTGTTCTCATAAAGGTAATACCCTTGATACCTTTCCGCCTATCCCGGTCAATAAGATGTTAGCACTTTGCAGTAGGAATAATTCAGCATCTGCCGCTGACCCGCTTAAAAAAGACCAATTCAGGAAAGTACTTTCTACTATTCTACCTTCTCTAAGGCACCATGCCTAGGGCATGTAAACAGGCCAAGGTAATTCCCCTGCTTAAAAAACCTGAGCTTGATCCAGCCAAATTAGAGAACTACCGCCCTATTTCTCTGCTTCCTTGGGTGGCAAAGATCACAGAGGCATCTGTGATTTCTCTCCTATTGGATTTCTTGACCTCTAATGTCATCCTGGATTCCTCTCAGAACAGCTTTTGACCCGGGCACAGCATGGAGTCGGCCCTCCTGGCTGTGACAGAACATCTTTGGTCAACATTGGATGCGGGGCAAACATTGACGCTGATCCTGCTGGATCTGAGTGCCACGTTTGACACGGTGTCTCACGATATACTGCTGAGATGTCTGGAGGAAGTGGGAATCTCCGGCTCGGCCTTGAAGTGACTTGCTTCATTCCTTTGTGAGAGGTCATTCTCAGTAATGGCCCCTCCGTTTACCTCTGGCGAACACTCTGTTAAACATGGGGTGCCGCATGGATCCTCCCTTAGCCCCCTGCTGTTTAATGTCTATGTCCAACCATTGGCTGCAGTCGCCAACAGCAGGGGTCTGACCATGGTCTTCTATGCTGACGATACACAGTTGGTAGTGGAACTCCCAAAGAACATCGATTGGGACACCCTTAAATTTCAGGGCGACCTTGCGGCAGTGGCCGGGTGGATGACCGCCAACTGTCTCCAGCTGAATTCAAACAAGTCAGAGGTATTACTAGTTGGAAAGGACCATGGTCAGTGAACTCTGGTGGCCAACTAGTCTGGGCAGGGCCCCTTCTTCTAAGCAGGCAGTGAAAAACTTAGGGGTATAGTTGGACTCATCTCTTAACTATTGAGTCCAAACCAAAAAGACGTCAGGGACATGCTTTGGACTCTTACGGGGCCTAGACTCCTACTGGGCTTCGTGGATGCATCTACACATCAGGTTATCATTCAGGCATCTGTATTGTCCAGATTTGATCATGCCTGTTCTCTTTATCTGGGGTCCAACAAGGCGGAGGTTCAGAGGCTGCAAAGGGCACAGAACGCAGCAGCAAGAACCTTGTTAGGTGTGCGTAGGCCTTGTTCTGTGTCCAAGGCCGTTTGCCATCTTCATTGGTTACCTGTGGCCAGGCGTATTGAATTCAAGACGTTCTGCATCTCCTTCAAGGCTTTGAAATTGACCACTCCCTCTATTCTGGCCAACCTCCTCTTGCCTTATGTCCCCTCGTGACATCTCCGCTCACAGGAGCAGCACTTGGTGGTAAATCCCCGGACACAAAAAGTTTGTGCTGGTGGACGCTCTTTTCGTAGCAGAGCTGCCATCCTCTGGAACGCTCTCCATAGGCATATTTGTGGCCTCAGTAACTATTTAGAATTCAGGAAGGCCGTTAAGACCTACCTTTTTCCTGCTTCATAGTCCGTGTTTGTTCCATGCTTGTCAGTCTTTCTGGGATTTAGCGCCGGGACGCCCCTTTCCTGGGGCAGCTGTACCGCTCTATAAGTCGCAGTAACATAACATAACAAACCTAAGGGCTTGATTTTCAGTTTGGAAAATAGGTTAGTCCATCACAAACTTGACGGATATAATGTCCGCCTTACTCCAACTGCATTATGTCTTATGGAACTTGCAATACGGTAGGTGGAAAATTCATCAAGGTTGTGAAGGAGTACACATTCGCCAAGCACTAAATCAGTTCCTAAGTCTGGAGATAAAACCTTTGGCTGGGACAACCTTCTTGATATATCTGATCTCTATTCCATTGCAGTTGGCTTGAAATTATGACTGAGTCCAGTCCACCACAAACTGTAGTTTTTTCCTAGAAGTTGACTTCTTTGTAGGTACCTATTGCCTTAAAACAATTTAAATCCATATCTAAAGTTTGACTTACCATTTTCTGAGGTGCTTGGTGTATTTTTGATCATTACATTTTTCTCTATTTTGCTGAATTGGTTAGGCAACATTATTGTGTTATGTTCTT
Source organism: Lissotriton helveticus (assembly GCF_964261635.1). Lineage (NCBI taxonomy): Eukaryota > Metazoa > Chordata > Amphibia > Caudata > Salamandridae > Lissotriton > Lissotriton helveticus. Next base: position 308,118,044 of record NC_136070.1, read on the forward strand.
TACTTTTAAATTGTTGGTACTGCTTGAACATAGCACACATTTATGTGGGGGTTGCTTTCTGCTTGTTCCATAGCTACCAGGGTTTAAGCAAAGATGTTCTGAGAATTGTAGGTTGACCTAACAAGACTGTATCTATTGAATTGGTAGGTGTGCGATCCTCCCAAATTAGTAATCCCATTTCTGAGAGTATCATGTATATAGGGGCTGCATGAGAAGTTGGTGGCCATCTGTGTCTGGAAGTGTGCTTGTATGTGTGTTTTTTTAATTTTCTAAAATTCAATGTATAACACTTAATTATAAGGGCTTAAACCCAGTCCTTCTCAACCATTGGTCTGTTGTTGGGCCATTCACATATTCCTCCACCCACTAAGCCACACAGCACAAGAACATGGGTCAGCCCACTTCAGCCTTTGAATAACTTCAGTGTGAGTGACAACTTTCTACCCTTTTACAAGGAGCATGCCAGATACAAAGTAGTTTCCCTAAGAGGGGCCAACACAATTTATGAGGGCCTGGCCTTTACCCAACAATAAGGTTTTCCGAAACCCATGACAAAACAAAAGAAGCATTGACAACGCTAAGAAGGCTAGAAGCTAATGCTAACCTCCTGGCTTTGCCAATGCTTGCTTTGAATTTATGATCATGATGTGTACAAATTCGGTGTTGACAGGATAAATATTTGGCGGTGTCTGTGCATGCACTGGATTTCTTTAGTATGTTTGGGTGTTGCTTTGTGCATTTGTGGGTGTTTGTGGTGGTGTTTCTATTTGTAACAATGATATGCAAGCTTACAGTTTGTAGCGGGGCAACCTGAGGAGGCATATTCAGATGACTAATTTTATTGATTATGTATGTTGATTATTGACTGTCTATCGGGGTCTGTGTACTGTGTATGTGTGAGTGTGTATGCATGTGGAGGATCAGTGTGTGTGCGTTTGTGTGTGTGGATCTTGGCTTGTGTGTGGATGGAATGGCATCTTCCAGAATTATTTGTTGCCCACCACTGATACAGACACACATATACATACTGAGTCAGTGCAAGCATGACGTGAACTGGGAATTCACTTCCAGCGCAATTTGACGGTAGCTAGAGGCTTCTGATGCCCCTGTCTTCACCCTTCTAAGCAATTCAAAGGGAATGGGCAACACAATGATGGAGATATTGGCTTCCCACCATCTGTTCCCCAAGTCTATCTCACATGTTCAAGCATTCAGATTGATGCTTCAGGTTTGTTGAAACTCATTGATATGGGCGCTCTTGCAAAGCACTGGGTAATTTCAGTACCATTCAATTGAATACAACACTGACACCGATTACTAACGGCAGGATAGCCTAGTGAGTGATCGTGCACATAACATAACCTAACATAAAATAACATTAATGCATGCACTCTGTGTGACCACTGGTGTCCATGACTATGCACTCTTGTTTTACACTGACCATTCTCAGTGATTGTTAGGAAGCACATATACAGATTGATTTTGCCCATGCATGTTAAGTTTGATTTAATTAAGCATGTTTCTTTCACTTCTTTTTACAAATGATAAGAGGTGTGCCATATAAAAACATTGATTTTTGTAGACTAATAGAAGAAATAAAATCACTATCATTCAGCAAGGCACTGCTGTGTTTCTTATTAATAGTCATTAAAATATATTTTCATAAAATTTGTAGTAAGTTTTTTAGGGGTGAGGAATGAATGAGGCAGTATCGGATTGCTATTAATATCATGATTGGAATTGATTAGTGTTTTGATGAACTTGTCTAGCTCTATAGTGACATATACGCCTTATTGGAAATTATGCAATGCAGAGCTTCCTTGACTGATTATATTTTTGGGTTTTGCTGGGTTGTGGATTGACTGTCTGGCTTTTGAATGACAGGGGATGGGGATGCACATTCTCTTCAGACAGCTACTGGGAGGGTTGTGGTGTGTCCTGCCTTTCCTGGATGAGTCAGATTGGGCTGAATAGACCTGGGCTCTATTTAGAGTAGTGGGAGAAGATTTCCTTGCACCTGAATGGACCTGGCCTGCCTTTAGCAATGCTGTCTCCACCTACTACCAGGAACCTGGGCCAGAGAGGACCAAACTGGTTTGGATTAAGCACAGACACTCTCTGCCCCAGAGAACAAAGCCAAAGAAATATTGGGGCCGCCAGACACCCGACCTTTAGAGCTTGCTTGGATCAAGGAACCTGCCAAGAAGAAGAGCTGGAAAACTGCCAGGAGGAGTACTGCCTTTTTGCAGTGTTGTTGTTGCTTTGCTGGGTTGGCCTGCAGTTGCTGCTTATGCCTTGGGCTGTGAAAGGACTGGACTGAACTTTCTTTGCTTACTGCTGAGTATCACCAAGGTCTTGAAATAGAGCATTTCTCCTGTTCACAAAGCCTTAGGGACAGCAAAGACTTCACCTACCTCTGCGCACCGTCTATGGAACCGCAGTTTCAGTTGCCACAGAGGGGAAAGTAGCTGACACCATTACCGACACCGCTGCAGGCTCTGTGTCCTGAAGGCACTGCAGAGGGCATTGCCCCAATTCGCACCACAACGTTGGTCTCACTGACGATGAAATTTGTTGCCACAAAGCCACTGCATGCACCACGACCCGTGGGCACCGCACTCTGCACTGCCTCGCTTCACTATGCTGCCCTGGTCTCATGGACAATGTTGCTGCCTGCGACACCAGTGACTGCACTGTGTTTTGGGGGCACTGCTCATAAGTTACACAACGCACCGCCCCATCCCACACCACAGTCTGGACCGACAGACGCCAGTACCCATCAACTGGCACTGTCGCTTGCACCGTGACCTGTCAGCACCAACACAAGCACCGCCTCACTCCGCACTGCAGCCCAGGTCTCATCGATGCCACTGGAAGACCATCACCGAGCTGTTGACTGCACCGCAACTTGAGGGCACCGGGCCACACTGCTATGCTTCAAATCACAACCGTGATGGTTGACATGACCAGCCAGCACCAACGAGGTTGGCTGGAACCAAAGGTAATGTTTACGAGTCTGCTGACACTAACGCTGGTCCACACAGACGTGGTCCGCTGCAACTGTTGGATTCTGTTGCTTTCAGCACCGTAATAGCACTGGATGGAGCTACTGACTTCAAGGAACTTCATTTTTAAATCATACATGCAAAGTGCCTATCTTTGAATACTGTATGTTGGTCTTTTATAATTTTGGTCTTGTTTGCATATATAAATATTGGTTATTTTTCTAAAACTGGTGTGGTGTCCTTTTGTAGTGTTTTCGCGGTATTACATTTGGCTATGTGCAAATGATTTACACTGAGATAAGCTTGACTGCTTGTGCCAATCTACCAAGGGGGTGAGCAGGGTTTTTTTAGGAGTGAATCCCCCTTATCTGGACTAGAAAGGATCCCTATTTGGACAAAGGTGTCAACCTTTGCTAACTAGAGACCCCATTTTGAACAGTTAATCTGGACACTGTGACCAATGTCCACATTCATTTTAACTCCTCACATAGATACTGTGGGAGAGGGAGGAGATGACAGCCTCCACCATGCCAGACATTTGCAGACTTTCAGACCATGCAAGAAAGATATGTCATCCAGAAATTTTGTTTAGTCAAACAGTACTGGATTTATCTAATCAGTTGGAGCCTGATCTCCTACCTCACATCAATTATCCTACATCTCTCACACCAATTGTGAAACTCATGTCAGTATTGCATTTTCTAGCCACATGTTATTTTCAATTCACTGTCACTATTTCTGGTGTTATGTCACAACCAATGTTCAGTAGTGTACTCCAAGAGGTGCTTACAACACAACAAGGTTGAGACACGTGGACAGCTACATCCAGTTCTTCAGACATGAGAATTTAGCTACTATGAAGGCTGTTTTCTATGCTTTTGGTCGCATCCCACATGTGATTGGATCTATTGAAGGCACACATATTGCCTTAGTACCACCGCATATCAGGGAACAACTGTAACACAACATGAAGCACTATCATTCTATTAATGTACAAGTTGTATCCACCAGATTTGTATATCTCAAACGTCTGTTCCGGGTTCCTAGGATCTGCACATTTTACTTCATACTGCGGAACATCTTCATACCTCAGCTGATGCCCCAACTACTACCGGAGAGTGCCTGCCTTGTAGGTAAGTGTGATCTGTTCTGACTTTGTGTGGGTAATGACAGGTAGCATAATCTGAACATGTTTGCATTCCAGTCTGTCTTCCATCTAGGAGATTCAGCGTATCCCAGCCGTCCATGTTTGTTGGCACTGCTGAGGAATCCTACTACTTCAGTGGAAGTTCCCTTCAACAAGTCCCATGGAAGAACACGGCGGCCAGTGGAATGGGCTTTTGGGCTCCTTAAAGCCAGATTCCGATGTTTGAAAAAGACTGGGGGAGCCCTCCTTGACTCACCCAGGAAGGTGTGTAAAATCACTGTGGTGTGCTGCATGTTCCACAACATTTCCCTGCGGAAGAACATCCCTTACATACCAAAGAATGCAGGCCATGAAGAGCCACCAGGTAAGGAACCCTGAAATGCCAGATGGCGATGATGATAGTGGTGAAGAGGAAGGAATGGATTTGAGTGAAGATGTCAACAGAATCTTCTTTTCCTGAGTGTAAGTATGGTATGAGATGTGTTGACTTCGACTATTATTGCAACTCTTGTTATGTAAGGAGGATGTTAACGCTACATACTAGGAATATATGGCTCTGGCAATATCTGGGGAAAGGTGTTTGTTTTGTAAGTGCAGCTTTATTAAGCTCTACATTTTGTCTTGACTGTGTTCTCTATGTTGACTATGTAATTTAAGACTTATGTATAGTTCCCTAGCTAATCCCTCTCTGCGTTGGTCTGTTGTAGGTTCCTTCACCATGGCATCTTCACCTGGACATTACAGAGTTGTGACATTAGCAGGTATATGATACTGTTCAGACATATGAAGTGCACATGTATTGGCTCTGGAAATTCCTGTCATAGAGTTTCAGTGTACAAAGCCAGTACCAAGGCAGCTTGCACACTGATAGGATGGATGTTGCATAGCTTCCATTGGACTTGTTCTTCATGGTGTGCTGGTCCTGATGCAATATGTGTGCCATCATATGATCCAGCACAATATTGTGTTGGATCCAAATCATGCTAATGTGTCTTTACATTGGCTAAATCCTCATTGTGTCACTGACATTTGTTGTAACATTCCACAAAATGCAAGCAACACTGGATTGGAAGGACCCTCTAGTCAGAAATTTTTGTACTGACATGTTTCTATTTATTTTATGTGGGATTCCTTTTGTGGGGTAGGCAATATGGCATCCGGCTGATAAAGGAGACCTAATTTTATATTGCCTATTGTAGAGGATATTGTCAGATGGATTCCCTCCTTCCATATTGCAAAGGTTTGCAATGATTATATGATCACTGATACAGAAAAATTCAATCTTGTCTTATTTGCTATGTTTCTGACATCATGTCAGCCTATGATTTGCATAACGGATTAAAAACAATATCAAGCCAGACACTTGTGTATATGTGTTGTTGTGATATTCTAGTGATCCAGATTTGAACTTTTTTTACATATTAAATAGCCGTGCTTCCAGAAGTAACTTGTTTTGGCTTTTCAAATTTCACATGGTAGTACATTTACACTTGTATATGTGAGAATTACAACAGGAGACAATGATTTGGTTATGTGTGTATTTAAAGAAGTGAACAAGGATAACCTCCAAAAATGAAATAGTCAGTCATGGTGGATGTAACAATCATTGTAGAATCCAAAATGTCTGTAGTCCAAATGCCAAACATACTACTTCCAACATATATTGAAAAGTGGGCAGAAATAGTCCACAAAGTGAGTGTGTTGCACATACAGGAGAAAATTAGGGTTGAGGTATCTTGCTAGCGTTGGTGGGTGTCCTGCCATCCCCACCTCTTGGATTTTTGCACGGACGTCCCCTATTTTTGGTGGAGGGGGATCCGCAGCTGCTGAGACAGGAGTGCGTGCAGGCATGTCCTCCTCTGACAGGGCCTACCTTCCTGAGACTGTGACAGATGATGATTGCTTGGATGGACTTTGATGACAGGAATGGATAGGTGCAGGTCAAAAAGCCCTACAGAGGGTAGTATTGATGTCCACAGCACCCCAACCAGGGAGGCCATGTTGGTGTTGATGATTGCCACCTAGGTGTGGATGCCTGCAACCTCCTGCTATGTGTCCCTCTGCATCTGCTTAATTTCCCAGATTTCTTTAAGTATCTGGCCCATCACACCTTGGGAGTCCTGGTAGACTCAAAGGAATTGAGTAATGATTGCCTGGGTGTTAGTGGCCTCAATGGCCTTTGGCACAGGCTGCACCCTCCCACTGGGTCCTGGCTCCTCTGTGACTGGGGTGGTGAGAGCAACCTCAGATTCCAGGCCTGGGGCACCGGATGGTACTGAATGTGCTAGGTACACAGGGTTGGGGGTGTAGGGTTTGGCTATGTTTTTGCAGATAGGGTGGGAAGTGCTGTGGGCATAGTGAGCCTCATCTCCAGGACTGTTGTCATCACTGAGGGCTTCATCCTGGGGTGTAGCAGAAGTCTGTTCGGTGTCCAACCGCTGGGCAGGTGTTGTGGCTGATCAACCTTTGAGAAATGGAGAACATTGTTGTTGTTGGAAGTGAGGCATCTACATCCACATCGTTTATGTCAAAGTAAATAGAGACCTAGGATGAAACAAAATAGGTAGAGAATAATATTGTCATCTATTTGCTTGAGGTTGGGTACTAGACATTTGACATTTAAAGACATTCAATTCATGTATTAGATTTCATCAGCTCATTAAATGTGCTGATATGTGGCATTTTGGCTTGAGGGATAGGCATGACAACTTCAAAACAGTGCAAACTACACAATGCCATTTCAAGGCCCAGTTGTGTATAATACAGGCATACACACACTTTGATTGTATATTTAGCATTGTTCATCATGTGAGGAGTGCAGAGTCAAAAACTATCCTGCCACTACTAATCAGCTGAGTTTCCTTCATGGCTTACAAATATTCGGGGTATACAGTTGGTATGGGGTCGCTTATACCATCAATAGCTCAGATGATGAGACCAGGATACCATCAAGCAAAGAATTCAGACATGTATTTGAGTGGAGAATTGTATGTACATTGCACAGTCCATCATTACTGAAAAAGATTTGTGACATGGCAGACAAGTGGGAAAGGTCAAAAGGAGTATATCATATTGGTTAAAATTCCAGTCACACTGCCTCATGGTAGCTGTGGTAGCTTTTCTATCTCAACTTACCAACACTTGACAAATGGTGACCTGTATGATCAGTGAATATCAGTTCTAACATGGCAGACAAGAAGGGGCAAAAGGAGTATAGCATCTTGGTTAGAGTTCCATTCACAGGGCCTTATGGTAGTTGTAGTGCAATCTATGTCAACTTACCAATACTTGACTGTTGGAACTGGCCCTTCTTGCCGGGTCATCCCCAAACGTTTTGCTTCTCCCTCCCCTATTTTTCCTGACCCGTGGCTGTTGGCAATAGGACTCTGCGCACTTTACCACTGCTGATCAGTGATAAAGTGCATATGCTCTCGGTCTAAATTGTTATTGTGATTGGATATACATGATTGGCATATTTGTATCACCATGAAGTCCCTAGTAAAGTGCTCTGGGTGTGCCAGGGCTGGTGATGACAAATGCTACTAGTGGGCCTGCAGCACTGATTGTGCCACCCACATGAGTAGCCCTAAAATGGTGTCTCAGGCCTGCCCCCGCAGTGCCTGTGCGCAGTCTGTGAACTGCCATGTCCTCCTGGTCAGTGTCCCCACTGACCAGGCCCAACCTTTCCCTTTTTGTGCACATTGGTCACCCCTATGGAAGGCCCAATGTACCCCCTTGGGCAGGGTGCAGTGTATGTGAAAGGTAGAGCATGTACTTGTGCAGGTGACACGCTTTGGTAGTGAATTACAGCCATTTTCGTTTCACTGCTGCAAGGCTATCTTGCTCCATAGACTATCATGGGGGATACTGGCTACAATGGCTACCAGCATTTCTTCCCATAGAAACAAGATAGGACATAAAAGTCTAGTATCCCTGAACTCAGAATTTAATAACACACCTTTTGGGAAAGGTTGTTTTTAAATCCTGTGTTTGAGAACAGCACTTTTAGAAAGTTGCTGTTCTCTTGTCTGACCCTTCTGTGTGCCTTGGCCTGTTTGTGTATTGACTGTCTGGTTTGAGAGTGACCGGGTCTGGGGATTCCCCAGGAGGCTGGCTGAGTCAGCCCTAGGCTGAATTACTGCATTTGCAACTTGAGTGGTGGGAGGAGATAGCACCTGGGCCTGAATAGGGCTGTGCCTGCCTTCCACAATGATGGCTCCACCTCCTGCTGGGCGGCTGACGACCCTGCCCCTCACTCTGAAAGGAAAGGAGAAGCCAGAAAAACAAAGTGCTCAAGAAACACCCAGAACTGGTTCAGACCGGGCTCAGGGCCCACTTGCACAAAGAGAACAAAGACTTTTAGGGGTATAAGTACAGGACCCTGACAACAGAAAATTAGATCATCCTGGAATCAAGAAGGAACCTCTGCCAAGGAGAAAGCTGAAACTGAAGAAGGAAGATTGTCCAGCTGTTGCTCTGTTGGATTGCCCTGCTGTTGCTTTGCTGCCAAGGAGAGGGGAAGGACTTTGCTTTGTGCTGTGTCCCCTTGCTGCAAGGAATCTCCAAGGGCCTGAGAAGAGCTGGCTCCCTGTTCTGAAGTCCCAGGAACAAAGGGGCATATTATCAAGGGGGTGTATCTCCGCTTTTTTGGCTTTAAAAGCCAAGAAAGCGGAGATAAAATTATCTCCCTATTACCTAGCTGTCGCTAACACCAGTTAGCGACCGCTAGTAGGAGATAGCGACCATCTTGTACCACACTTTGCATGTCAGTGATATTTATCACTAATGACATGCAAAGTGGGCGGGCCAAGATGTTAGCGACTGGAAACAGTCGCTAACTTCGCTATCTCCTATTACCAACTTTTGGAGATATTCGCGCTAAGCGCGAATATCTCCAAAAACTAACACCTGCCCTGAGCAGTTCTTAGCCATGTTATCCAATGGGAGGTGGATAACATGGCTAAGAGCATTAGCTCGGTAATGCATGAATATCGCTGACTTTTCAGCGATATTCATGCATTGCGGCCGTTTTTTATCGCATTTGCGATAAACCTTGATAATAGCAAGGTTTATCTGCGATAATTTCTGACGATGCTTAGCGGTAAAAAATTCGTTGCTAAGCATCGTTAGCGATAAATATCGCTTAACGTTGGTAATATGCCCCAAAATGACTTCACCCTCAGCTTCCCCTGAGCTCTACTGAGAGAGTTCTGTCCTTCCTGGAGTGCTTGGCCCATGTGTGGTGCCTCTGGAAGTTGTACCTGTGTTGGGAAGCTGGAAACTAAGCTTGAGAGACTTTGCTACAGAAAGTTATCGCATCGCTCACTGCGGAGCGCATCCCCAACAGTGTGAGGGAATTACCGCCGCTACAAAGGTCGAGATCGTCGCAGCGCCTGTTGCCGCTGTCAGAGCCGTCGCATCCTTCGCTTGCGGGACGCACCCGATCGGTGCGGGAAGCCTAACATCGCTGCGAGTGTCGTCGCAGAGCCTGTCGTTGTTGGGTGAGATCGCCGCACCGCCTGCTTGCGGACCGCATCACATCGCTGCGAGAGTCATCGCTGAAGCCATCGCATCGAGGAGCTGCGAGAGAGAAGATCACCGCTGGTCCACGCATCGTCGCAACTCCAAAGATCGGCGCATTGTGCCTTTGCGAGAGCAAACTTGGTACGAAACCTACACACCGGAATCCATACAAGTGGCCTTCCTCCCCATACAGACCGGATTCGTCGCAACACGCCCGCTGCTGCAGCGGGGCTGTCGCATCGCCTCCCCAGGGTCTCAGGAGCAACGCATCGCTTGTTTTCCACCGCACCAGCTTCTGCTTTTGGAACTTTGTCGCAAATAAAGGTACTGTGAGGTAAACTTGACGCAACTGTGAACTTTTCACGCAACTGGATTATTTTTATCGCAACCTAAAGAACTTTATCGCAACCTTAAGAACTCTTTTGAAACCATATTCTTGAACTGTGTATGTTGAATTTTTGTTGTTATGGACTTGTGTAGTTTAGATTAAATACCTTTATTTTTCTAAGCTGTTGTGTAGTCAGTTTGTGGTGTTTTCACTGTGTTATTGTGAGTGTTGGTACAAATACTTTACACATTGCCTCTGGTTAGCCTAGACTGCTCGTGCCAAACTACCTAGAGGGTGAGCAAGGGTTATCTCAGAGGGTTTCCTCCTTACCCTGACTAGAAGCAAGTGTCTCTATTTGGACAGTGGTACCTACCCCTGCCAACTAGAGAACCCCATTTCTAACATTGACAAATGGTGACCTGCATGAACAGTGACTATCAATTGTAACATGGCAGACAAGTGAGTAGGGGCAAAAGGAATGTAGCATCTTTATTAGAGTTCCAGTCACAGGGCCTCATGGTAGTTGTAGTCACTTCAATCTCACATTATCAACACTTGAAAAACGATTAGTGTTACATACCTGTTGGTGACATGCATTTGGGATGGACCATACGTTTACATATTAACACATATTGTGGGTCCTGGGATGACATTTGCATGGTGATCCACTTCCAGACATCATTCCAACTTGTGGCATATCATGCAGATTGATACATGTGCTCTTATATGCAACAATACACAGTAACGCAGCCAAACCAACATCTCTGATACTTTGAGTATTGCATGTTGGTAAAAAAAGATAGATAACACAATAGCAAAATCAGAATTGAGAGCAAATAGGACATGGTGGTATTGTTACAGTTAGTGAAGTGTAACTTTACTTGACTCCACTCCCCCAGGTATTCCTGTCAAGCCCTTAGAATGCAGGATGGCCATTCTCCTCCCAAGAAAAAAATTGTAATGGGCCACTGGGAGGGTCACTGTCAGTCCTCTGGGCCTCCAAGTAGTGGTTGTTGAACCAGGTACCTGAGGTAATTCCTCCTCCTCCTAATTTCCAGCTTTGTGTGTAGGGTGGTACCAACAGCATTAGCTATGTTGACTATCCTGTCCAACAATTCCATTTTCCCACTGAGAGGTGTATGCTAAACTTGGGAAACAAACATTTGGGGCTCTACTCCAATAATAACATCCTCCTTGACTGTCAACTCATTCTCAGTGAACTTTAGGTTTTTGGGATCGGGCATGATAAAAAATAATAAAACAAATATGAGTGACTATATGAAAGGAAAAACAAACAAGTGATATTGGTGGAAATGTGCAAACATAAAATTGAAGGTGGTGGAGAGTGCTAAATGGTGAGATAAAAAGGGGGCTACTTTGGGTCACAACCGGGTCTCCTATCGTCTGTGCTCTGGGCGAGAAGCAAAGGATACTGGTCAGGGAAGGGGTGTGTTTTATAGTGTGATTTGCCAGTGTGTCCACTTGGCAAAAGAACATCAGGTGTGTGGATTTTTAATCCATCCAATGGTCACTGTTGTGGTGATTGGTTGCGAGCATACCTCGGCGGTCTGCTGCCATTGGATAACTGCTGCTGGGAGACCACGAGTGCAACTGTGTTGTTGTAATAGGACCTGAGGGTACACCGCATCCATGACAGCATCAGAGTATGCATCACCAGCTTTGCAGAGCGTCGCTGCCCTGGCAGGAACAGCACCATAGTCTGTTTCGGCATTTCCGACTGCACAACTCAGATTACGTTGGCGGGAAGATCACAGTTGCTGCAGTGTCCTGGAGGCCGTAGCGGTTGGGCAGGCAGACTGCCAAAATCGGCCCCAAAGTGCATTGTGGGTGCTTTAGTCCCTGATGTACTGTGAACTTTAAATGGCTTTTTCCTTCCACAAAAGCTGTTTTGGGGTTGATTGGATGCACTCTCAGGCCCCATAATTCCATGTGTTCTTTCTTAGTTTCATATTCAATGTGGTACTAACTGTGTACATACAGACCACTTTATAGATATCAGGTATTGTCTTGTGGGTCTGTATCAATCCTCACACTTCTCTCCTACATCCATGAGTAAAACAGTCACAAGCTTTATTCATGGTACATTTTCAGTAGTTTCAGTCATATCCATACACCCAAACACTTCAAAGTTAGTACAGACTGCACTCACTTCTGTCCATCAGTTAGAATGTGAATGATTAAGCAACCTCTCACTCATTTAATTTATATTCAAATTCTGCTCAGAGGCATTACAATTTTTGTTATTAAGAGCACAACTCTACTACTGATGATAAAAAAAATTCCATAAAGACTGCACAACACACACTCTCTGATCCGTCTATGTCACTCCATGGAGCAGTGTGAGACTGTTGGACCCGGCCTCATGGCGTGGTCCTACCCCTCCCGCATGGCGGGCCCCGGATGACATCGGCCCTCCACCCAGCACCGGGCAGCCCTTTTGCCCGACACTGCTGGTCCGGCCACCATCCCGGACCCCCACTACCGACCTGGCTCCATCGTGGGCCCCTCACGACTTAAGCACGAGGCCGCGCCCGACTCCATCTTGGGCCCACCACGTCACGACCACGTGGCCTCGGCCCCGGCCCAGGCCCCAGCGAAGCCCAGACACCGAGGCACCAAGATCCACCCAGGTGGTCGAGTAGCCACTCGACAGATCCCGGAGGAAGGGGAGTTTCGATGGCCCTCCAGCCGTCCCCGGATGCCTGGTATCGATCGCCCTCCGGCCTCCCTGGGCGCTGGCTCCACCCCCCTGCTGGGTGTCTGGACACCATCATCCCGGCCCCTCTGACCCCCAGGCGCGAGGGTCCGGACATCAAAGGACTCCAGTCCTATATCTGGGCCAGCCCCGGAGTAGGACGTCAGTTGTATCCTGGACTGGAAGCCCTGCTGATGCTGTCACGGCCGACACCAGAAGAACTCATTGCCTGTAATCTGAAGAGACCCTGAGAGCCTGCTGGCGCTGCCGCGGCCCACCTTTGCTGTACCATCTTAAGAGCCTGCTGGCGCTGCCGCGGCTGAACCACCTGAGAGCCTGCTGGCGCTGCCGTGGCTGAACTATCTTGAGAGCCTGCTGGCGCTGCCGCGGCTGAACCATCTTGAGTGCCTGCTGGTGCTGCCGCGGCCTCCTCTCCGCTAAGACCACCTGTCGAGTCCTGCTGGCGCTGACGCGGCTCGACCTCTCGGAACCCCCGGCTCGAGGATTGAGAGCTGTGCGCAGGGTATCCCTTCCTGTATCCATACCGAGACTGTCCCGCTACCCTGTCCCTTTTACGAGACTCTATAGATCCCTCGATCTGCCTGTATATACCGCTGCGACCCAGCAACCTTTATTCTTGATAAAGCCTAAGAACTTAACCTCTTGTGTGGTGTCCGTTTGCAGTGTTGTGGTTACCCTGCTGTACGATCCTAGGAGAGGACCCTCACCCAGGAGGTCTCTCGATAACGCTCGGCTACTTCTCGACGGAGGGGTGGAACTAGGGGTGGTCAGTCAGACATCTTCTGCCCCCCGGGATCGCCTTTCTAACATTGGTGGCAAGCGACGGGATCCGAGCCGACGCGGATCGTACAGAGGGTGAGTCACTCACTACCGAGAAAAACACACTACGACCATGACTACGCAAGAGACAAGACCGACTACGGAATTCCGGAAAGAGAAAATGGAAGATTACAGTCACAAAGAATTAAAACAATTCTGCAAGGACCTGGGCATCGCTACCACTGGGCTAAGCACCAAGGAAGACTTTAAATCAGCCCTACAAGCATGGGTGGACACCGATGATACACCCCCCCGGAATGAAGACAACCCGGGCCCGGACGGACGCCCGGAGACCGACACGACCCCAGCGGGGGAGAGACCCGCCAATCCAGACACGAGCCCCCACGAAGACGCCCGAGAGCAAGAGAGGAACCGGCTCCACGAGTTGGAGCTCGCCCGACTCCGGTTGGATGGAGAACTACAACTGGCGGAAAGGAAAATCGCACTCGAGCAACTACGGCTAGAAGGAGACCTGGAGGAGAAGCGAAGACAAAGAGACCTCGAAGAAAAGAGACTCCTGCTCGAGCATGAGCGCGGCCTAAAAGAACTAGAACTCAAGGCCAAAACGAATGATGCCAACGCATCCGGGGGCAAGACCTCGCCCCCGCCCTTTGACACAAAGGTGCACCTACCCAAGGATGTCATCAAGGAATACTACAAGAACGACGACATCCAACAGTGGTTCAAAGCCTACGAGGTCGCCATGACCGCACATCGAGTACCCCTCAAGGACTGGGGCGCCGGCCTGTGGGGGAAGTTCGTCAACGAGGGGAGAGACGTCCTGCTAGAGCTCCCCGACGCCGAGATGACCTCGTACGAGCACATGAAAGCCGCTCTCCTCACTCGGTATGGACTCACCCCCGAGATGTACCGGCAGCGATTCCGAGACTGTAAAAAAATCCCCGGTACCACGTGGGTGGAATACGTGAACTTTTACAGCAGAGCCTTCGAGGGGTGGATCAAAGGCAGCAAGGTCAGCACCTACCAGCAGTTGGTCGATCTCATTATATGGGAACATCTGTCCAACAACTGCTTCATCGAACTCCGGCAGCACCTCCTCGACAGCAAACTACTGAGCCCCAAAAACTCGCTGTCGAGGCGGATAGATGGGTGAGCACCCGAGTCCCCCGGAGTCCGATGGGAGACTACGGCCGGGGATCCCCGGGGAACCACCGACCACGAGGCGGCGGAGGAGGCCAGAGCAGGGGACGAGACACCCCCACGGGGTCCTCCCCTACCTCCACTTCACCAGCCCTGGGCCGAAGGGGGGTTCCCCTAGCCCGACCCGGGCCCCGCCCGAATGTGACGTGCCACAGATGCCAGTGACAGGGTCACTACGCGAATGACCCCCTCTGCCCGATGAACCAGCGACCCGGCACCACCGGTCCTCCAAACCGCCAGATCGCGGCCGCCGCCCTGGGGGAAGAAAGAGGAGAGGAAGACGACAACGACCCCGAACAGGCCGAGTGGGAGCCCGCCACCATGATCTTGGCATGCCTGGGTGATCGAGACCTGATCCCCCGAGACCCGATCCCAGGCAACACCCAGAAATATCGCCAACGGGTCACCATCAACGGCCGCCGGGCCGAAGCCCTCCGAGACACTGGAGCCAGCGTAACAGCGGTCCGACGCCACTTGGTGACCCCAGAGCAAATTCTCCCCAATATCATGTGCCCGGTGCGGACGGCGGACAACTCCGAGAGTTTGTGCCAGATGGCCCGCATCCCCTTCGAATGGGGAGGGGTGTCGGGTATGCTGAAGGTGACCGTCCGGGACGATGCCCCCATGGACTGCCTCCTCGGGAACGACCTGGAAAGTTCCCCCTGGGCCAGCGTCGAGCGGAGAGAGCATCTGGGGATGCTAGGCCTGCCAGAGTGGGTCTGTGCGACCACCCGCTCCATGTCCGCCCGAGCCTTCGCCCCACCGGAGGATGCTCCGACTGAGGAACCAGAGTGGCCCGCACCGCCACCGCCCGCCGTCCCCGAGGACGCCGACCCTGAACCTGGCCCCCAGGGACCCAACCTTGAAGACCTCACCGAGCTCGGCCACCTTCCAGAACTAGCTCAATGGCGCCAAGAAGGTGGCCCCACCCGCGAACAATTCCGGCAGGAACAGAAAACCTGTCCCTCCCTCGAGGGAATCCGACAACAAGCTGCCACTCAAGCCGCTGGAGGCCCCTCGGGGTCCCACTGGGTCTATTGGGACCACGACCTTCTCTACAGCGAGCAGAAAGTTGCCGAACTAGGGGCCAGCCGAGTACTGGTCGTTCCCCTCCGTTTCAGAGACTTCCTCTTGAACTTGGCACACGACGTGCCCCTCGCCGGGCACCTGGGGCAGGATAAAACTTACAGCCCCCTGGTGACCCATTTCTACTGGCCGAAGATGCGCAACGATGTGCACAACCACTGCCGATCCTGTCCGACGTGTCAAGCCAGCGGGAAGAGCGGGGGAAAAGTCAAGGCCCCACTCCAGCCCTTTCCGGTGGTCACCACCCCCTTCGAGAGAGTGGGGATCGACATTGTGGGACCCTTGGACCCCCGCACCTCTCAGGGGCACCGCTTCATCCTCGTTCTGGTGGACCATGTCACCCGCTATCCTGAGGCCATTCCGCTCCGAACCATCACGGCCCCCGTAGTAGGCCGAGCCCTGATGGGGATCTTCTCCAGAGTCGGCTTTCCCCGAGAAGTCGTGAGTGATCGGGGTACAAACTTTATCTCCAAGCATATGCGATCCCTGTGGCAACAGTGCGGGGTCACATATAAGTTCACCACCCCGTATCACCCCCAAGGAAATGGACTTGTAGAACGGTTTAACCGAACGCTGAAGGGGATGATCAAGGGCTTAGACGAGCCACTACGACGCAGATGGGACGTCCTGCTGCCCTGCCTCCTGTTTGCGTATCGAGAGGTACCCCAGAAGTCCCTGGGGTTCAGCCCCTTCGAACTATTGCATGGGCACCCGGTCCGAGGCCCCCTCAGCCTGGTCAAAAAAGGTTGGGAGACGGCTGTCCGAGGTGCCCCACCAGATGTCTACCAGTACCTCCTGACACTCCGCAACCAGACTCGGAAGTTCCGGGAACTTGCCGAGGCCAACCTCGAGGCCAGTCAGGAGGAGATGAAACGCTGGTATGACCAGAACGCCTCATCCATCGAATTCGAGCCGGGCCAGCAAGTCTGGGTCATGTCCCCGGTTGAACCTTGCGCCCTCCAGGACAAATGGACGGGGCCCTTCAAAGTGGTGGAGCGCAAGAGCCCCGTCACTTACCTGGTGGACGTGGAATCCCCCCGGAACCGCCTCCGGGTTCTGCACGCTAACCGGCTCAAGCCACACTTCGCCCGCACTGAACTAAGTCTGCTGCTAGCGACCGATGACGAAGCTGAAGACGACTCCGAACCCGTACCAGATCTCATGAGCCTCACCGAGAAAGACGGCTCCATCGAAGGGGTCACGCTCTCCTCTATCCTGACCCCAGAACAGCACCAAGACTGCGGGAGCTGCTGGGGCAATTTGCAGACCTATTTTCTCTCACCCCTGGAGTCACCCGGTGGTGTGTCCATGATGTGGACACCGGAGACAACCCGCCTGTAAGACACCGAGCTTTCCGAGTGCCCGACCGCGTTCGGGCCTGCATTCAATCCGAAGTGGCCAAGATGCTAGCTCTGGGGGTAGTCAAACCCTCCGACAGTCCCAGGGCCAGTCCTGTTGTCCTGGTCCCTAAAGCCACCGTCCCTGGCACACCCCCAAAGCTCCGGTTCTGTGTTGACTACCGGGGGCTGAATGCAGTCACCCGGACCGACGCCCATCCCATTCCCCGGGCAGATGAACTGATCGATCGCCTGGGGGCCGCCAAATATCTCAGCATCTTCGACCTCACGGCTGGATATTGGCAGTTCGGCCTCACCCCTGGAGCACAAGAACGATCGGCCTTCTCGACCCCTGATGGCCACTACCACTTCAAGGTGATGCCCTTCGGCATGAAAAACGCCCCGGCCACCTTCCAGAGACTCGTGAACCGGGTACTGGCCGGACTAGAAGAATTCAGTGCCGCCTATCTAGACAACATTGCGGTGTACAGACGCCACTGGGGTGAGCACCTGACCCACCTCCGGGAGGTTCTGTCGGCCCTCCGACGGGCCGGACTAACAATAAAGGCCAGCAAGTGCCAGATCGGCCAAGGGTCCGTGACGTATCTGGGACACCAAGTGGGGAGCGGCCTGGTGGCTCCCCTCCAGCCAAAGGTTGACGCCATCCGGGCCTGGGAGCCCCCGATCACCCAAACAGCCGTCCAAGCCTTCATGGGGCTCACAGGATACTATCGGCGCTTCATAAAAGACTATGGAAGCATTGTGGGGCCCCTCACAGAACTGACCTCCAAGAGGCTACCCCAGAAGGTGCGCTGGACCCCAGAGTGCCAAGCAGCCTTCGAGGCTCTAAAGACCGCCATGTACACCGCCCCTGTGCTCCAAGCCCCCGACTACAGCCGAGAGTTTGTGGTCCAAACCGACACCTCAGAGCACGGCATTGGAGCGGCCCTCTCACAAGTGAACCCTGAGGGAATCGACCTTCCCGTCGCCTTCATCAGCCGGCAGCTGCTGGCCAGAGAACAGCGCTGGAGCACCATCGAGAGGGAAGCCTTCGCCGTCGTGTGGGCACTAAAGAAGCTCCGGCCCTACCTCTTCGGCACCCACTTCCGGGTCCAGACCGACCACCGGCCCCTGCGGTGGTTGATGCAGATGCGGGGAGAAAACCCGAAACTGTTGCGATGGTCCATCTCCCTGCAAGGGATGGACTTCACGGTGGAGCATCGCCCCGGCAACGACCACGCCAATGCTGACGGCCTGTCCCGATTCTTCCGCCTCGGCGAGGAGAATCCCCAAGAAGATGGGTGACTCTCCCCTGCCTTCAGCTGGGGGGGACGCGTGTTGGACCCGGCCTCATGGTGTGGTCCTACCCCTCCCGCATGGTGGGCCCCGGACGACATCGGCCCTCCACCCAGCACCGGGCAGCCCTTTTGCCCGACACTGCACGCCCCAACATTGCTGGTCCGGCCACCATCCCGGACCCCCACTACCGACCTGGCTCCATCGCGGGACCCTCACGACTTAAGCACGAGGCCGCGCCCGACTCCATCTTGGGTCCACCACGTCACGACCACTTGGCCTCGGCCCCGGCCCAGGCCCCAGCGAAGCCCAGACACCGAGGCACCAAGATCCACCCAGGTGGTCGAGTGGCCACTCGACAGATCCCGGAGGAAGGGGAGTTTCGATGGCCCTCCAGCTGTCCCCGGATGCCTGGTATAGATCGCCCTCCGGCCTCCCTGGGCGCTGGCTCCACCCCCCTGCTGGGTGTCTGGACACCATCATCCCGGCCCCTCTGACCCCCAGGCGCGAGGGTCCGGACATCAAAGGACTCCAGTCCTATATCTGGGCCAGCCCCGGAGTAGGACGTCAGTTGTATCCTGGACTGGAAGCCCTGCTGACGCTGTCACGGCCGACACCAGAAGAACTCATTGCCTGTAACCTGAAGAGACCCTGAGAGCCTGCTGGCGCTGCCGCGGCCCACTTTTGCTGTACCATCTTAAGAGCCTGCTGGCGCTGCCGCGGCTGAACCACCTGAGAGCCTGCTGGTGCTGCCGCGGCCTCCTCTCCACTAAGACCACCTGTCGAGTCCTGCTGGCGCTGCCGCGGCTCGACCTCTGGGAACCCCCGGCTCGAGGATTGAGAGCTGTGCGCAGGGTATCCCTTCCTGTATCCATACCGAGACTGTCCCGCTACCCTGTCCCTTTTACGAGACTCTATAGATCCCTCGATCTGCCTGTATATACCGCTGCGACCTAGCAACCTTTATTCTTGATAAAGCCTAAGAACTTAACCTCTTGTGTGGTGTCCGTTTGTAGTGTTGTGGTTACCCTGCTGTAGGATCCTAGGAGAGGACCCTCACCCAGGAGGTCTCTCGATAACGCTCGGCTACTTCTCGACGGAGGGGTGGACCTAGGGGTGGTCAGTCAGACATCTTCTGCCTCCCCCGGGATCGCCTTTCTAACAGAGACCATGACACAAATGTGCTTTTACACCTCGTTAGAAGTGTGAAGCACTGTAAAAATACATCTACAATATTGTAAACAACCTATGGTATTGTGAGTCGGTAATAGTGGCAAAAGAGAGCTGGGAAAATCAATATTGACATAACCTATTCACGGGTTTTCTTAGACTATTATTCAAAGTTGTGTTTAAAAATCTGATCGATGGGAAAATGGATATTTTTACACAGATTAGAATTCTAAACTGTGCATTTATAGCCACATTCTTCAATGTTCTCCTGGCACATTTCAACAGCAAAATGAGAAAGATGAAATCATTAAGGATGAAATGCCAAGACTTAAATGAAAAACATGTGATAATCTGTGTGTTAAACATATATTTCACATGTTAATCTTCATTCTGAGGTGGGAAACTCAGGATTTTTTTCCCCAATCTTCACCCCACACCACAGAAGCTGTAACTACCATGTGCACCAATAGTCACCCAAATTCTACATAACTTGAAACCATGCCCTTAGTCTCAAATTCTGTCTTTGTGCTTCCATCATGATGATAAATACACGTACATAGCGTACAATATATCAGTCTCAGTTTGAGGTCACCAAGCCCACCTACTTTCCCCATTTTTCGGTCGAGCCTAGGCAGTCCGCATGTGCTGTGTGCAAGACCTGTTGTATTCTACAAAACACGGAGCCAATACCTCACTTACGGTCAAGGCTAAGGACCACCGACCAAGCACAGTCCCCTTACGCTTACTTTCTTCATCAGTTGTTTTAGAGAACTGTTTTTTTTAAAAGGTTGCTTTTTTCAAACATATAAAAGTGACTCGAATCTTCCCAGTACTGACTATACATATTGGGAATTATCCTAGTAAGAAGTCTCATTATGGTGGGCAAGAGTATAAGTTAGCAGGCCTGGAGAAGAACCTGGATGAAGCACAGTCACAGACAATTCAGTAGACTGGCAGGATGACAAGACTAGGAGCAGCAGGAGTCTTCCTTTATGTAGTCTCAGTTCCAGGCAAAGTCCAACGAAGTCCAAGGTGCCCAGACGGTTGAAGTTGAAGTAGTTTCAGATCTGAATCTTGTCCCACAATAAATATGAAGAGCCACCCACAGGTGAGCCCTTAAGTACACTAGGGAAGGGGTTGGGACGATTTATGGATCCCTCCCATAAGGGGGGCTGGACAGAGGGGAGGATACTCCAATTTCCTTTGTCCACTTTCATGCCAGAGTGGGAGCCAATGGCTCCTTGAACTGCTTCCAACTGGAGTTTGCAAGGAGGCCACCATATGTGCCCTTCAAAGCAGCCTGGTGGTGCTGGCAAACGCCCCTACCCCAGCCCAATACACCAAGTCCCGTCTGAGAGGTGGTCACACCTCCCTGTGACTTGAAACCTATTGTTCTACCTTCCCCTTCTCAAGCTCAGCTCAGCAGCAGGAGGGCTGAATCGTGTCTGTAGTTGGCCTCAGCACGAGCTTGCTGTTAAACCCTTAAAGGCTGGTGCCTGGAATTCAGGGGGGCTCCCCACGGGAGCACCCCAGTGCATGGGATCATGCATCCAACACTAGAATCAGTGTAGGGGTTGGATTCCAACATGTATGATACCAAACATGACTGGTTTCAGTGCTTCCAATAGATAGTTAGACATCTCGTAATTGATTTGATGTCCACTATGCGTATTAAATGGCAGACTGCACTTACAAAGCCTGGAGAATCAATTCTGGGGTTTCTAAAGGGTGTCCTGCTCATGCAGGGCACCTTTACACTTATAACCCAGCACCCTGCCTTCAGGATTGAAAGTCCTGCCTTAGGGGTGACTTATAGGTTTTAAGTGCAGTGACCTCAGCTATAAAGAAACGTATATCGGTTGTGAGTGGTGCAAGCACCAGCTCACACCGGCTGCAATGGCAGGCCTGTAGTTACAGTCTGACTGGTCTCTCATGGGGGTCATAATACATGCTACAGCCCATGGAAGAACCCTGGGGTACCTATGTCCTGTGAACCTGAGAACCATACTTAGACTTAGAAGGGTACATCAGTATTCAATTGGGAAGGTACCAAAGTACTTACCAAAGTAAAATTTAGGGAAGAAGCACAGTGACTGGGGTCCTGATTAGCAGGATCCCAGTCAGACTAGTCAGAAACAGAATAGCATCAGCAAAAAGTGGGGCTAGCCATGCAAGAAGGAGTCTACCTTCCTATAAATGGATAAAAGACATTTACAATATCAATAGCTCTAACTCTCGCAAATGCGAGACCTATTGCATTGTAAATGCTTGTTCTCTCTGCTGTAACCTCATATCCTGAGAAACATAGCTAAATCCACTAAAACATGTATTGTAATCCTATCACGTTTTACCCAAAAAATATTTAAAATGCATAATTTATCACTGTATTTTATTGTATTAATTCTCTGGATAGACCATTGATAGATGTCTTATCCTCGCTTCCATTGGTTGACATGTTAATCCACTCTGCACCAGCCAATGTTCTGTCAAATTGCACTCCTGACAGGGACATGTGAAGCAATGTACTCTCTATTATAATCTACTCAGGAAAACCGAGAGTAAATAACCCATTCCAAACGATTTGTTTCACAGCATACATATCCATAAGTGGTTTAAAAAGTATGTTGCCAAGTACACATTTTAGTTACCTATCTGCTGCCTACTATTTCTTGAAGACCTGCACATAGTCGTTCCTCCAAATATTTAATAGTATGAATCGCAAAATAATTTTCATTTGACGTGCGAGAGCGAAACTGCTCTGCGCGTAAATTTCTTGTATATCTTTACCTGCTGCTTTAAAAATTTTGACTTAACTTGTGAAAAACTGTGATGCTTATTGAAAACAGATGGATTCTTCTAATACCGCCCTCTGCTGCAGGGTTCTCCGAATGGAGAGACGCTAGCTTAGTCTCTGGTGCGCGAGATCTTACTGCATTGAATAATAGCGACATCTACTGTTCAGTTTAAGAACAACTACCACTCTGGTAATCAAATACCTGTGTTAGCAAAACAGAAATCAACGTCCCTCACCACAACATTTAATATGTGCAAGGAAGACCTTGATTTTTCTCTACACTGATCACCGAATGCAAAATTAGCCATGAATAACACTTTTTTAAGGTCTGTTGTGAGAAGCAGCCGAGCCTTGTTAAAATGCCTGCCTCAAGCATCTGTAAATACCCATGCTGGTTGCCTCCTTTTTCCCAATTAACATACATTGGTCAAGATAAGAAGGACTAGATACTGCACAGGAGATGCATTCCGAGGTGTGTACAGAGATGGTTTCAATGGTTTTCACGAGAACGACCTTCACTCGATACGATAGGGATTGGAGCACAGTACAGAAGAGGAAACAAAGAACTCCTACCATATATAGGCCGCCAGCAAGACACATAGGGGACTCTTAAGGGCTACGTTGGTTAGTTGTAAGTTCACACTCGCTGGTTCACGACCTGCCAGTTGAAAGTATAAATGGTACACAATATTTTTACTATGAAAGTGAAGCCTTGCGTAGATTTCGATTACTGGCCTTACCGGGTCTTGTGCCTAATCCGCTTTATCTTCTTCGATGCTCTGGCAAATTTTTCCTCACGAACTGACAATGCTTCTTGCTAGTACAACTCAGCAATTAAAGCAGATGTGCGTGAGCAGTATGGATTGACCTGCAGGGTCCGGTTGATAACCACCGCTGTGTCTATTACCGGAAGGGAACAGGGAACGGGTCAGTCTTAGGGTGTAGGGGTTAGAACCAGTTACGAATAATTCCATTAAAAAGTATCGCAATGGGTTTGTAGCTCTTACCTATGGGAGTGCAATGACTACGCTGCAATTGGTATTCTGGGGGCCGGGGGAACGATGTCCTATCCGTCCACTGCTATGAGTGCAGTATGTTTCGGTAGTTCGATCGCTTTGCCTAAGGCAGCGTGTGTATGGAAATAGAAAGAGGCCAATCCATGGTGGCCATTTTGGAGCGGGGCTTTCCCTTAGTCATCCTAAATGCTGATTGCCATTTTGCAGGGCGTTATGGCGTCAGATTTTGTGGTGGCCGTTATGAAGTGGGCAATAGGACTAACAGGGCTTCCGGATGAAGCGCAAAAAAGGGGGGTGAGCTTGGCAATAAGGCGAGGAAAGAATTGCGATAGCTACTGTGCAGGCATGATTGTGCGGACGGCGGAAGTGCTTACTACACAGGCGCGCGTGGACAATACTGTAAGTGGTCAAGTTACCAGCCCGAGGTGGAGATATTGCCCAAATGCTCAACAGAGAGGAACTAAAGACAATGATACAATTCGACACGATAAGGAATGGTATGAATCGAGCAGAAGATTGGACCACCTTATTATAACCATCCCATTGCCCTTCCAGGCCTGGAAGCAGGCAGACCTAGAGACTACGGTGGAACTTAAATTGGTCTCAGTCAACAACTTGAATCAATTTTCCCACATTGTATTCTAGCATTGTTCTGGCAATCCTTATGTAAATCTAAGTTGTATATAATCTGTAATTAATTAATCGAATGTCACAGAACGCACTTTCACTTATGTACCACAGAAAGCACACGCGCCTGTGTAGTAAGCACGTCCGCCATCCGCACAATCACGCCTCCACAGTAGCTATCGCAATTCTTTCCTCGCCTTATTGCCAAGCTCACCCCCTTTTTTGCGCTTCATCCGGAAGCCCTGTTAGTCCTATTGCCCACTTCATAATGGCCGCCACTAAATCTGACGCCATAATGCCCTGCAAAATGGCAATCAGCATTTAGGATCACTAAGGGAAAGCCCCGCTCCAAAATGGCCACCATGGATTGGCCTCTTTCTATTTCCATACACACGCTGCCTTAGGCAAAGCGATCAAACTACCGAAACATACTGCACTCATAGCAGTGGACGGATAGGACATCGTTCCCCCGGCCCCCAGAATACCAATTGCAACGGAGTCATTGCACTGCCATAGGTAAGAGCTACAACCCCATTGCGATACTTTTTAACGGAATTATTCGTAACTGGTTCTAACCCCTACACCCTAAGACTGACCCGTTCCCTCTTCCCTTCGGGTAATAGACACAGCGGTGGTTATCAACCGGACCCTGCAGGTCAATCCATACTGCTCGGACGAAGGAAATTGCACCACAGGTAATCCCCATGAACTTACGGTCCAAGAACCTGCCAGCATAGACATACTTACCTTTAGTAATCTAGATCTCTCGGTTTTCAGAAAACTTTCGGTGGCACATACAAGGACCCTGCAGTCCATTCCAAACTGTGCGGACCCCTAGACCCCGGAATCTCAGGTAAAATCCCTTTCCTTAACATTTCGAGATCAGCCCCCTTAGAGTGATACTACAAGTACTCACCGCGCACCTTCCTTCCCCCAGGTAGAGCATTCTCACCCTGATATCAACAAAGCCGCGTTGTCAGCCACACTTGGAGGCGGGCACGCCACACGCTCCCAATATACAGAGCCCTGAATCGGGTAAGATCATTTCCCTGGCTCTTTTAGGAACTATAAGGCGGAATCACCCCAGGTCACTGTATGAATGCACACGGTTGCTTGATCACTTGAAGGTCGCCGCAAATCGCTAAGAATGGATTTACATAGACCTAATGTTTTTACTTAAATGATAAGGACTTAAACTGCGATATCCCCTATGGTTTCTCGTTTTCAGTAAAGGCGTCCTTCATTGGAGAATCAACGTGTTAACCCAGTCACTTATGCACTCAGTTATGAATGCCCGGTCTCTTCACCTTGCTCCAGACACTAATTAGAACACGTTAAGCCGTTTCCGAATAAATGTAAAATGTGCAAAGTACTTGGATTGTCTGATTCGTTGAAGCATCACTTTTTAACTCAGCCATTGGCTACCACTTTTTCCCTCTTTCCCTCTTCCTCCACAACAGGCGGTTGTATTACAATTACAGGCAGGCAAATGTTGTCAATTTTAGTCCTGATGATGATCCCGTGTAATTAGAGCAAAGGGGATCGAAACGTCGACTTAATGTAGTGCTTTCACAACCTAGCCATTGTGTTTAATTCTGGTAAACATCACTTACAACGAAACTTTTACAACGCACTACCATTACAACGCGGTCATTACAACGCAAACTATTACAACGCATTGCGCTGGGGGCCCTCTAGGATAGGGAATAGGTTAATTTACTATCCAATAACCTTCCCTAGTGTCCACGGGGACTGGAGTTGGAATAGTAAATTAAACTATTCACTATCCAACACCCAAAAGCGCCATGCGTTGTAATGGTATGCGATGTAAAAACCGCGGTGTAAAGGCATGCGATGTAAAAGCATGCGTTGTAACATCATACATCCTTTAATTCTAGTTGTGTCTAGCGCTTTCTGGCAAAAACTTCAATCTAACATTGATTTAAAAGTGGCCAGCATTGCTCTTTCTTTGCCTGTGAAATCTTTTCTCTTATATGTTGTTTGTCCTTCTTGAGTAAGGTACAGGACTGTGCCTAAAAACCATTTATTCAACTGTTTTTTATTGTGTTTAAATAAATACCCTGTCCGGCTGGACAGAGGACAAATATAGTCTCCTATTATGGCCTATATTTCATCCAAACTCTTGATTCTGATAAGCTAAGGACCCTTGTCTTCTAAAGCAAACTTCCCCACGGTCCTCAGCCAACTGTTTGGGTTCCCTTGTTATATTAAGAAAAAGAATGGGACGATGAGTATGCACCGCAGATACCCATGAGGGCCACACCAGTCACCACAACCACCCCAGGCCCGCCACCACCCCCAGAGCCTGGCTCGCCCCCCCCAGGAACACCACAGAGGCAGTGTACACAAAGACAGCGGACCCACCTGAAGCACACCTGCCGCCCACAGTCATGCAACTCACAACACTGCCAATGGGCACGCAGCACAACTACATCAAACATGACAGACAACATGCCAACTGACCAGACACGACAACATGATTCCAGTGGGAATCCGGCCTTACCATGCCCACAACCCAGGCATGGCATGGCACCACAGACACACAATAGCAGGACGTGAGGAGAGGCATGGAGCAGGCATGTGCGAGAGCAGCAAGTGACTAAGGAATGTGAACCTACCCAATGCTAGGTGTGGCATGGAGGTGCTGGACAGACCACAGAGTGCAAACCAAGGAAATGGCCATGTGGTGAACAACTTCTGGTGCATGGAGTGTAGTGGCCAGTGGATGTCACCATGTCCCCACAGGCTGAGGGGCAGAACACAGAAAGGTCACATGTTACGTCCCCCCCTGCATGCACGTGTTCAGTGGGTCGGACCTGCGTAGGGGTCTGAACAAAAAGCCTGTTGCACTGGACTTGGTTCTCATTCTGAATGGACCACGCGTCAGCCAGACCTCCGGTCCCCTGACCCGTCATGCCTGCCCCAGCGCATCAAAGAGTCTCCACTCACCTGCCTACACCAGCATGTGTCAAAGAGGGCCCACCACATGCCAGTGCAAGCTCCAAGCACCAGTCCCGCGACCTCTGCTTCGGCTCAGTAGGTCCCACATGTAGAACTGTGTCCTAAGTTCTAAATGGCAGTGACCCCAAGTCTGTGCCAGCGGCCACAGCACCAGACCCCCTTCGATTAGTGAGGCATAATTCCATATGGTTGGCAGGCCACACAAGGTGCCAATAACCCTGGTCAAAGCCAGCTGGCCACACAAGCTGCCACTAACCCTGTACTACGCCAGCCGGCCACACGAGGTCCCGCTAACTCTGTACTATGCCAGCTGGCCACACGAGGTGCCACTAACCCTGTTGTACGTCACCTGGCCACATGAGGTGCCACTAAACCTGTTTAACACCTGCCGGCCACACAAGGTGCCACTAACTCTGTTCTACACAAGCCGGCCACACAAGTTGCCACTAAACCTGTTCTACGCCAGCCGGCCACACAAGGTGCCACTATTCATGTTCAAAGCCAGCTGGCCACACAAGGATGTGGGCTCAGGCCTTCCCTGCAGATCAGTCGATCGCACATCCAGCACTTAATAGTGAATCAGCAGTTCACACCAGTGAATGCACAGAGAGGAGTAAGAGGAAGATGCGGCTCAGTCCGGACAAAAGCCGGATCAGAGTCACGGAGGTGTTCCAACACAATCAATCAATGACTGACCTGGTGCCATCAGTCCTGTGCAAGTCCACGTCCCATGGTGCCACTAAACCTGAATTATGCAGGCCGGTGGGGTCATCCAACCGAAGCCGGCGACACTCGGTGAATAGCCCATGCTGATCGCTGCCTCAGGCCTACTCTGCGGTCCAGTAGGTCAGACATGTGGGACTGTTTCTTGGGAAAGATGTGGAGGAGTCCACACCATTGGACACACCTCATTGATGGTGGTATCCCCTACAGCACTGGTGCCACTGACTTTGTGAGCAACGCGTCATGGACACTATCTGGTTGGACCTCGGTGGCGTCTGAGTCCATGGCCTGGTGGTTTCCGGCATCCTCATCAGGCTGGACCGGACTTGGTGTCCGAGATGTGTCTGTTCCATTAAGCTCCACCATAGTGACTGTTTCAGAGTGGTCCTGAGCCCTGCATCATGCTCTGGGGGTACACCTCCCACTGTCCACCGAGACACTCCGCGACATGCTCCTTTTACATCTAAGGAAACCTGCTCTGAACTCGTGACCCTGCCCCAGTGCCCCACTAGTCAATGCCTCATGGCAGTAAGCCCTTGCGGGCCGACGTGCATCCGGGGCCACTAATTCTGTGCAGCACAAGTCATGGGGCCTTTATTGTTGGATGGTTGTGCTCTTTGCTATGTATACTGTTGTCAATTTCTGACTGCACCAGGCAGCCCTTGCCGGCTGGTGTGCACACACCCCACACACATCCAACACAGGTGTCACTCAGTATGTGTTCCTGCTAATAAATGTGGCTGTGCGCACGTGTCACACATATGATCAAGTGTGTCAGTGGGGTCATTGTGTCAGCATGATGGGCACGGGCCCTGCAACATCACAGTGTGCTGTCTTCAGCGGACGTTACCATGTCACCTCAGCATTGACAGTGACCCTGGACATGTAGCTTCGCACGCACCCCCTGCATGCACAAGCAGCGTGTGCTGGTCCGGCGTATGTCAGGTCAGCGCAGGGGTGTGCTGATTTGGCAGGGGGAGCAGGGCATGACTCGGACCCAGCCCTAGGCTGGAAGTGCGGTAAGTGTGTCTCTGTGCTGGTGTGTGGTTGCCACCAGGGCCACAGTAGTCAATGGTGCAATGTAGCATGCACCAGGAGGGCGGGCCCGCACGTATGGGGACATGTGGGTGCAGAACACCGCTCAGGGTCTTGGCACATGCAAGCCAAGTGTTATGTGTATCAGTCCTGCGGATGCATGAGTCGGTTGCCTGTCCTCATTTGCAGCGCAATCACAGCCAGCCATGGGCTGTACACCTGTGTCTACCCTGTCCGGTCCATTGGCCTACACTCATATGGCCACACACCTTCAAAGGCCAGGGTCACAGTGTTCCCAGAGTTGCAGATATCCCACCACATTCACACCAGACCCTGTGCATCTCCTGTATGCATGCAGATTGTGAGGTTCCTGTAGGGATGAAAGGTCCTATGTGTGAACTATCAGGCAGTGGCACATCTGCAGCTAAGAGCAGGAACTGGCATGTGGCCAGCACCCCCTGACAGATACAATAGCATTTGCTTGTGACTCCCACACTATGCACTGCCTGAAGTGAAAGCAACGTGTACACATCCCACACGCAGTAGTCCTTGGTCATAGTTGGCGTGCGTGAAATGGCCTTCACACGTAGTCCCAACCCACCCCAGGCCTACACCAGTTGCACACAGACACTGCTCATTGCATCGAGCTGTGCCATTTCATCAACAGGACTGGCGCAGGGCAAGCCAGTGCCGCTTCTAGCAGAGTCACTGACACAATGGCAGACCATCCCGGACACATTCTCGGATCCAGTCACGTGAACCTGTACTGTGCACGTCTGCTGCATGTACTGGGGGCCCTGCCGTTGGCAGTCTTGCGGATCAGTTACCTGCTGACTTTCCGCCTTGTGGACGTCACGTGCATTCAGCCTGTGCTGCATTGTCGCTCGTGCCAATTGGAGTGGTCCATGGATGTCTGCCTCTCCAACGTGTTGGTTGCTGACCAGGATTACGACGTGTGTGTGCGCCCCCTGTTGGCCCACGACCAGGAGTGTCACCGTGATGCCCGTTTATGGCATGCATGGATGTTTGGCATGCAGGCGGGACACTGGACCTGGGAGATTGCACGAGTCCTCATGTGCAGTGAGCACATTGAGCCACTATCAGATTGGGCTTTGGGGCACATTGGGGACAGTGGTTGAAGTCAGCACATCTGTCGGGGTCAGCTGATGGAGTACGTCGATGACAAGTCTGATGTGGTGGACGACAATCACTCATTGGAGATGTTGGCCACCGCAGCTGCAGTCACGTTCATGGATAAGTGACAAGGTACCTGCAGCCACAAGTGGATGTGACCCATTGCACGTGTCCCGACGCCTGGTTGCATGTTGGGGATCTGGTCACATGTCCCAAGTCAACAGTGAACATGGCTGCATTAGCCCGGACTCATGTTCCAGGCGGGGACAAACTAAGTGGGTTGGCACTGACTTGTGTTGGTGATGGACTCCCCAGTTGGTACTGGGCGCTTTCCTACGTTCCTCATTCAATCATGCTGCTGCATTGGTCTGCATATCGTGGCACTTCTCTTGGCCGTACTGACACGCACTTGTTGATAAAGATTCCGCTCTTTTACTTGTCTCCAACTGTGTTGTGTCTTAATTTGTATGCCAATGTGTGTGTCACGGATTCCCTGGCTCCCTGGGTACAATGGTCTGTTGCCAATGGGGCTTGTGGGGTTGTATGCTGGCTCGGGTTGCCTCCATTGTGCTTGGCTGTTGTTTTCTGTTTGGATTGTCTCTTTTCTTCAGGCTTTTGTTGTGCTTATTCCCGCCTGCTGTGTGTGTCACAGGCCTGGCGGTGCTTATTTCTGCTTTCCTCATCCCCGATGGGCTTTTCGCATGTTTTTTAGTGTTGTGGTTTGTGTTTTTATCTCCATTGGGGTGGTTTTATCACAGCCATTGGCCACTGTTTCGGCAGACTATCGCATGCTACCACCTTGTTGTGA
Source organism: Lissotriton helveticus (assembly GCF_964261635.1). NCBI lineage: Eukaryota > Metazoa > Chordata > Amphibia > Caudata > Salamandridae > Lissotriton > Lissotriton helveticus. Next base: position 308,148,772 of record NC_136070.1, read on the forward strand.
ATTCCACGTTGACACAGGGTTATTTTCCTGCGATTGGCTGCGATGTGTAAAGGTGTGCTGGCATTTTTTGGTGATGTTCTGCACACATTCTTGTGAATATACCCCCAAATGTTTATGCCCGTGTTGTGTACTTCAAAAACAAAAAAATAACAGCCAATTGCAATGCAATGACTCTCTGAAGCGTTACCAACGTGGACCAACTTATAAAGATCCATCCTCAGGTCTTCGTAAAACTTTGTTGCCTCTTAATAATCACTCAGCAGTTAACAAGTCAATGCAGATTTAAGTTTAAGTTTAAGTTTAAAATATTTATTGAGCGCAACATACACCTGGGCGGTTTCTTGGCGCTAAAGTAGAAGGCAACTGACTGAGCGAGGACAGCTACAAAAAAACAGGAAACAGCAACAAAAAACAGCAACTGGGGAATAGGCAATATGCTAAATAAGGGCCTAAGGAAATAAAAAGGTCTTCAAAGCTTTGCGGAAGACGGAATAGTCAGTGAGAGACCTAAGATCAAAAGGGAGAGAGTTCCAGAACATGGGGGCAAGAAAGGAGAATTTTGAGCCCCCCTGTCTTTTCTTCCGATAACGGGGCACAGTCAAGAGGAGTTGTGCCGAAGAGCGGAGGTCTCTGCCACGGACATAAGCCTCGATGGCTGAAGATATAAATAAGGGGGCCAGGCCAGACCTGGCCTGGAACACCATACAGCCTAATTTAAACAGGGCGCGTTCCCGCACCGGGAGCCAGTGAAGGGTTTTCAGTAGGGGGGAGGTATGGTGGAATTTAGGCAGACCAAAGGCAAGACTGGTTTTGCACTAATTGCAATTTACGGAGGCTGTACTGAGGGATACCATTATACAGAATGTTCCCGTAGTCCAGGTGGGACAGGACCAGTGCGGACATAATTAGCTTGAGTGCAGGGAAAGAAAAGAAACGGGAAATAGAACGGATAGTGCGGAGAGTAAGAAAGCAAGAAGAAACCACAGAGCCAATCTGGGAGTGCATAGTAAGTTGATTGTTTAACTTAGTACCAAGAGTCTTAACAGAGGAAACAGGAGTAGGAGGAGAACCAAAAGAGGGGGGCCAAAAAAGAGAATTCCAGGGACTGGAGCAACCACCCGTCACCACAAGCTCCGTTTTATCGGGATTGAGTTTCAGGTGGTTGAAGTTCATCCAGTCCCTGATGAAAGACAGAGTAGATTGGAAGTTGGAGATGGAGTCAGGAGAGGAAGAGAGATTGAAAATGAGCTGGAGGTCATCGGCATAGTTATATACCGAGACCTCCAGTTGCTGTAGGGCAAAGATGAGCGGAGCGATATACAGATTAAAGAGTAAAGGAGAGAGAGAAGAGCCCTGGGGAACACCGCACTGGACCTGGCAGGGGGTAGCTGAAAACTCCCCAAGATGGACCGCCTGGGTCCGGTCCTTCAAAAAGGACGAAAGCCAGATAAGGGCTGATCCTCCTATGCCCGCCGCCTTGACACGGGAAAGCAAGATGGAATGGTCCACCGTGTCAAAAGCGGCGGACAAGTCAAGAAGGACCAGCGCCTGAGGTCTACCGGAGTCCAAACCCCTCTCTGAGGGTGTCTGATACTGACACCACCACTGACTCTGTCGAATGCCTTGGGCGAAATCCCGCCTGACATGGGGCCAACCTCCCATTCTCCTCGGCAAAGGAGCTGAGTGCAGATGTAACATGCCGCTCCAGCACCTTCGCCAGAAAAGGGAGAAGGGAGATGGGGCGATAGTTAGCCATCACAGAGGGGTCGGCTCCCGGCTTCTTCAGGATAGGGACGATGGAAGCGGCTTTTAACGATGGAGTAACAACCCCTCGGGCCAATGAATCGTTAAGGAAGCCCAGAGGGGGCAACGAGCAGACCGTATAAATCTGCCGTAAGATGTGAGCCGGGCATATGTCAGATGGGGAACCGGACTTAATTTTGGGGAGGAGGGACACAAAAAGTTCTTCAGAAAGGGGAGGAAAGGAATTAAAAGAAGCTGGAACTGAGTGAGGGAGAGAGTCAACAAAAGAAGGGGAAGGGGGGAATGTTAGATTTAATTGTCCTGATTTTGTCGACAAAATAAAAATTCAGTGAATCACAAAGTTTCTGGGAGGGAGGGGGCTTGAGTGTGGTCCGGTCAGAGAACGCCAACTCATGGGTGATGGCAAAGATCTCCTTCGGCTGATTCTCGGCAGCTAAGATTTTCGCCGAGAAATAAGCTTTCTTGGCCTCAGTAATTTTTTGCTTATAAGTCCCCAGGAGGAGGACGTAGCGGGTCCTGGTATTCGGGGAGTAATCCAGTCTCCACTTGCGTTCAGCTCTTCGAACCGTAAGCTTCAATTCCTTCAGCTCGGTGTTGAACCACCGATTGGCGTCTTTAGGGCGCCTAATCGAGGTACGCCGGAGAGGAGCTAGACGATCGCTTCCTTCCGTGAGCCATGAATCAATGGCTTTGGCTTGGGCTGCGGAATCAAGTCCCGATAGAGGGGGAAGGGAGGCCCGGAGTGCCATCGAGAGATCAGACAAGTTGACCTTGCCCCAGTTGCGAGCCCATGAGTTCTTGATGTGAGCGGGGGTCTTGGCCAATGAGAGACTGAGGGAAAACGAAATTATAAAGTGATCGGACCAAGTGCAAGGGACAACAGCCAGCGTGGAGAGGGTACAATTAAGGGACCAGACCTGGTCAAGGATGTGCCCGTGAATATGAGTAGGGGTGTGAACAGAAGAAACAAAATTAAGAGAAAGAAGGGTTTCTGAGAATTCCTTAGATGACACACACTCCTTAGGGTCCAAAGGCCAATAATTAAAGTCCCCGAGGACCAAAGCCGAGGCATAGTTGACAGCCAGGGTGCCAAGTAGGTCTTGAAAGGCCGGGAGAAAGGAGGGGGTAGGTTGAGGAGGGCGATAAACGAGTGCTATGGCTAGATGGGGGGAAAGGGAGGAAGAGCGGACCACCAAATAGTCGATTCCGCCCAGGGGGGGAGAAGGGAGGACTTGAAACTGGAGCTCAGAGCGGGCAATAAGAGCAACGCCTCCACCCGCTTTCCCGCCAAGGCGATCTGAGCGGATGGCATAATAAGTCGAGGGAAGGGTGGCCAGGAGGGAAGGGAGGGAGGCTTCAGTGAACCACGTTTCTGTCAGCAATAAAAGATCGGGTTTGTCAGTGTCTAAAAGAGTGAAAAGTTCATGGTGGTGTTTAACGGCCGATCTGGTGTTAAGTAAAATGATAGATAGAGGGGGAGAATTTGAATCACAGCTGGTAAGTGAAGCAGGGGGGGGGCGGTGACACGTAAAGGAGAGGGCAACCAGATGGGCAGGCCTGACAGGTGGAGTAGCAGCCCAGCAGTGCGATCCGATGGATGGAACGAGGATCGAGGGGCCAATGGCCCTGCAGTTGGATCAAGGCCGCGGAAGAATATTGGATGCGAGAGCCAGGGGTAGTGGCCCCTTGCCCCGGTCTGCCGCGGACGGGCGCAGACAGGCTTAACTCTGGCGCAACTCCGGCGCGCCTAAGTCGCGCCCGCTGCGCTCGTCCGCTGCACTGACGCATGAGGAACGTCTAAATAGGCAGTGACGCGGTGGGGGAGGAGTCGGGAAGGCGGGGTGGGGTCAAGTTAAAAACAAAATGCCGTTCGCCGCTCTAAATCAGCGGGACGGTGAAGGTATTGCCAGGTAAGCTGCTAGCAGTCAGCAGAGTAAAGTTAAAATAGCCAAATTGTAATTCCTGCGCTCAGCGCGAAGCCCTCCGCCCTCTGCCACAGGGCTTGGACAGCGCGCGAGGTGAGGAGGCAGAGCCTAAATAGGCAGTGACGCGGTGGGGGAGGAGTCGGGAAGGCGGGGTGGGGTCAAGTTAAAAACAAAATGCCGTTCGCCGCTCTAAATCAGCGGGACGGTGAAGGTATTGCCAGGTAAGCTGCTAGCAGTCAGCAGAGTAAAGTTAAAATAGCCAAATTGTAATTCCTGCGCTCAGCGCGAAGCCCTCCGCCCTCTGCCACAGGGCTTGGACAGCACGCGAGGTGAGGAGGCAGAGCCTAAATAGGCAGTGACGCGGTTGGGGAGGAGTCGGGAAGGCGGGGTGGGGTCAAGTTAAAAACAAAATGCCGTTCGCCGCTCTAAATCAGCGGGACGGTGAAGGTATTGCCAGGTAAGCTGCTAGCAGTCAGCAGAGTAAAGTTAAAATAGCCAAATTGTAATTCCTGCGCTCAGCGAGAAGCCCTCCGCCCTCTGCCACAGGGCTTGGACAGCGCGCGAGGTGAGGAGGCAGAGCCTAAATAGGCAGTGACGCGGTGGGGGAGGAGTCGGGAAGGCGGGGTGGGGTCAAGTTAAAAACAAAATGCCGTTCGCCGCTCTAAATCAGCGGGACGGTGAAGGTATTGCCAGGTAAGCTGCTAGCAGTCAGCAGAGTAAAGTTAAAATAGCCAAATTGTAATTCCTGCGCTCAGCGCGAAGCCCTCCGCCCTCTGCCACAGGGCTTGGACAGCGCGCGAGGTGAGGAGGCAGAGCCTAAATAGGCAGTGACGCGGTGGGGGAGGAGTCGGGAAGGCGGGGTGGGGTCAAGTTAAAAACAAAATGCCGTTCGCCGCTCTAAATCAGCGGGACGGTGAAGGTATTGCCAGGTAAGCTGCTAGCAGTCAGCAGAGTAAAGTTAAAATAGCCAAATTGTAATTCCTGCGCTCAGCGCGAAGCCCTCCGCCCTCTGCCACAGGGCTTGGACAGCGCGCGAGGTGAGGAGGCAGAGCCTAAATAGGCAGTGACGCGGTGGGGGAGGAGTCGGGAAGGCGGAGTGGGGTCAAGTTAAAAACAAAATGCCGTTCGCCGCTCTAAATCAGCGGGACGGTGAAGGTATTGCCAGGTAAGCTGCTAGCAGTCAGCAGAGTAAAGTTAAAATAGCCAAATTGTAATTCCTGCGCTCAGCGCGAATCCCTCCGCCCTCTGCCACAGGGCTTTTTAAACTACTCATGAAAAATTCTGCATGCCCTACCCAAAATCTGCTTTAAAACTTGACATTTTGTTTATGAGTGCCCGCCATTACTATAATCTTGCTAGTACAGAGTTAGCAAATCATTTTGAACAGTAATCCGTAAAGAAAAATGCCTACACTCGGGGGGAACCTTCTCTTTTTGAGGATCTAAATAGTAAACGTGACCTTTAGTGACCAATAATCAATTAATAGACTGGCATACATCGAATATCCCAAAAACTCAACCAAACTATTGGGTCATTCATCCATGGATCCATGGCAAGGAGGCTAATATTGGGGTATGCTTAGGTCTAGTGTTAGCCACTATCTTTTGATTCTATTGAAATGTGTATAACATACTTACATAAAGGGGCTTCCTGCCACCTCTCTTCACCTATTGGTTTATTGTTGTGCCATTCACATTTTGCTTCTGCCCACTACAGTTTACAAAAACAACAATTGACGGACGGAATGTTGCACAATGGCAAAACATTCACCCCCAGTCACAGATCTGGGTTTAATCCATCGTTATTTTGCTCACCACACCACCCCAGTTCAGACGTGGCCATATGCAAATCAGTCTTGTCCCTGTACTTCATGGGAACAGTCCAGCCCGAACTGCCAAGCCATGTCTTCCCTGGACCGGAATATAGGACCGGTTTCTGGCTATCAGCCTTCATCAGCCAGGACAGCTTGATTCCAGTGGCATGGAGAGCACGGGACTCACGTCTGAGCTTACCCGTCCCACTCGGGGTGATAAATGCAAAAACAACAATTGATGGACGGAATGTTGAACAATGGCAAAACATTCACCCCCAGTCACAGATCTGAGTTTAATGCATTGTTATTCTGCTCACCACACCACCCCAGTTCAGATATGGCCATAAGCAAATCAGTCTTGACCCTGTGCCTCATGGGAACAGTCCAGTCCAAACTGCCAAGCCATGTCTTCACTGGACCGGAATCAAGCTTCCTAGGACCCGTTTCTGGCTTTCAGCCTTCATCAGCCAGGATAGCTTGATTCCAGTGGCATGGAGAGCAACGGACTGACGTCCGAGCATACCCGTTCCACTCGGGGTGACAGATGCAAAAACAATTGATGGACGGAATGTTGCACAATGGCAAAAAATTCACCCCCAGTCACAGATCTGGGTTTAATCCATTGTTATTTTGCTCACCACACCACCCCAGTTCAGACATGGCCATATGCAAATCAGTCTTGACCCTGTGCCTCATGGGAACAGTCCAGCCCGTACTGCCAAGCCATGTCTTCCCTGGACCGGAATCAAGCATCCTAGGACCGGTTTCTAGCTATCAGCCGTTCAAACTATGTGGGAAGGAAATGCCCAGACCTGGGTCCCATGCTCACTACGCCATTGGAGTCAAGTTATCCTGGCTGATGAAGGCTGATAGCCAGAAACCGGTCCTAGGATGCTTGATTCCAGTCCAGGGAAGACATGTCTTCGCAGTTCGGTCTAGACTGTTCCCATGAGGCACAGGGTCAAGACTGATTTGCATATGGCGATGTCTGAACTGGGGTGGTTTGGTGAGCAAAATAATTATGGATTAAACCCAGATCTGTGATTAGGGGTGAATGTGTTGCCATTGTGCAACATTCCGTCCATCATCTTTTGTGTTTTGCTTTTCACCCTATGTGGGAAGGGTATGCCCAGACGTGGGTCCCATGCTCACTGCGCCACTGGAGTCAAGTTATCCTGGCTGATGAAGGCTGATAGCCAGAAACCTGTCCTAGGATGCTTGATTCCGGTCCAGGGAAGACATGGCTTGGCAGTTCAGTCTGGACTGTTCCCATGAGGCACAGGGTCAAGACTGATTTGCATACGGCGATGTCTGAACTGGGGTGGCTTGGTGAGCAAAATAATTATGGATTAAACCCAGATCTGTGACTGGGGGTGAATGTTTTGCCACTGTGCAACATTCCGTCCATCATCTTTTGTGTTTCAGTATACAGCATGGGGCAGTGGGGCAGCATTTTAAGCCACTGGTTAACTACACTTTGAGTGACTGTGTTTTGCTCTCCCACAGGAGCACATTCACACAGAACCAAGTTCTCCTCTGTGCCCGCGTTTTGGTTTTTTTGTCTGTAATTACTTTAGTGTTGCCTTTGTTTTTGGAGCCCAGTCGGATAGCATACCCTTCTGATGCACATTGCATCTTTATCAGATCCTATCTTTTTCCAATGTTGTTAAAAATTCCTTTTGGAGTGTTTAGCTGCTCTGACCGTTGGGTTTCACAGCATAACCAGATTGCTTTCATTTGAAACAGTTCTATATTACGTTATCCTCATTTTCCTTTTTATTTGTTTCTTTTTTCTATCTTTCTCTTTCAGTCCTACCTTCTTTTTAATTTATTGATTTCCTTCTTGCTCTTTCTTTCTTTTATTCTTTTATTCATTCTGTTTATTATTGCCTATTTTCTCTTCTTTTTTTCTTTACCTTCAATCTTTCTCTTTTATTTTTCTTTCCCTCTTTCCATTTCTCTCTTTCTTTCTTTTTTCTCTCTCCTGCCTACAGTATTTATGTCCTTCTTTCCTTCTCTCTTTCCTTTCCATCTTCTCTCTTTTCTTTTTCTTTGTTTCTTTTTTCTTTGTTTGTTTGTTTGTTTGTTTCTTTCTTTCTTTATTGCTAGAGGCTTGCAGCCAATCCCATACTGATTGGCTTTTTAAGTAGTTCTCTTTCAGTGCCAGTGAATACAATGGTAATATGTGTGTTTTTGAGACCATGAACTTTTTTTAGATTGATGAGGACCTGTCATATCCCCAAACAATAACGTTTTGCAAAAAAACATGTCAAAGCAGAAGAATTCCCAGAAAGCTTCTGGCCAACATCAGACTTATTGGATTTGCCAGTGTTTGTTTCATTTGGAAGAAAGCTGTAACACCTTTCCATGAATCAGATTTAAACATGTGTTACCGAGTAATAATTCAGAACCCCACATTCTCTACTTTGAATATCATGATTCCCTTCTTCAGGATATTTAAAATCAAAATGTTTGAAACTTAAGAATCTTAAAGAGCAAAGAGACATATTCCCCATTCTTCCACAGAGGGATTCTGCATGTGCTGCCTCTCCTATATCACACCCTAAATCTGCCAAGCATGCAACTGTTGGTAAAGCTGCAGCCAAGTTTACAGCTTGGCAACAGACTGCAAAGGATGGTGACGTGGTTGATACTGCACCTGCAACTCCTGGGATATCGTTTGGACCTAATCATAATCATACGTTCTTGTATAGCGCCTTATCACCATGAGGTCTCAAGGCGCTTGCTTTGGGAACCCGTCCTGGTCTTTCCCTGCGAGATTACCCCTACTGGGCATCCGCAAGGTGAAGACCAGGCATCCCATCGCGGTGGGGCCATAGTGGAGATTAAGCAAGCTATTGCCCAGAGTTGCAGAGTGTGAACCCACGATTCGAGTAGGCACCAAGGCGAGAATTATCGAGTCCGTGGACATTATGAGCTCAGGACCCTGCCGTGTCGGGAATTGAACCCTGGTTCCGGGTCTGATCTCTGCATCTGGGTCTGCCTCCTCTAACCGGTGGGCCACACTTCTCCACACTTCTCCATACCTGGACATACACCGCTACTCATTCCCTGCCCCAGGTTGCTGAGAAGAAATCTTCTGTTTTTCTAGAAATAGGGCTTTATTTTAAGTTTGGTGAACAGGGATTCCAACACAAATGGTTGTTGCCCTGTCTAACTAAATGTGTGTGTGTGTGTGTGTGTGTGTGTGTGTGTGTGTGTGTGTGTGTGTGTGTGCGTGTGTGTGTGTGTGTGTGTGCATGTGTGTGTGTGTGTGTGTGTGTGTGTGTTGTTCTGTCCTTTAATTATAGTAAACACTAATTCCAACTACTCCAATTCACCCTGTGCTTCGTGCAGCACTGCACATATGTATCACAAAGCAAAACAATGGGGCCAAGTTCCACCGGTATCTTAGACTTAGCGTGCACTGAGTTCAAATTTATCAACCATAAATCAAATTATTCCAATTTATAAGGAATTTTCTGTTTTTAATTTTTCAGCACACCTCATTAAAATAATTTGAACCTATTACTAATACATAGGTCACTCCTATTCTTATGACCTAGTAGTTCATGTGCAATTGTAAATTCACTGTTTTTTACGATTAGACATGTGATTCACAATGCATTTTGGGATGAAATCCCTTCTTCAGAGGCCACTCTAAACAAAAGAACCAATAGTACGAAGAAGGGAGTTTCACAGCTTGACTGTTCATATACCAATCGTGTATATATTGTACTAAGTTCAGGCAAAGTTCCTGGTGTGCTATAGGTCCGCCACATCACTAAGGGAAAATTCATTATAAGTTGGAATAATTTGATTTATATTGTTGATACATTCTAACGCAGGGTACAGAATCCAAGGCACCGGTGAAACTTGGGCCCCTTTTTTTCTGTGTTGTCCTTTCTACCATATTAAAGGTGTTATTGGCTATATAGTGCTCATAACATGATGGTAGGGGCATCTGCCACATCTGTAATGGAGTACCGATTCCAACAATTCTCAGTAAGACCTGTAATCACAAAAGGTTTTGCGTTTCGTGACTCTTGTGGTGAGACCAGCACGAATTTCCCTCAAAAAAGGCCCATATGATCCCTTACCAACAAAAAAGACTTGAGAGCATATTATCAAGGACAGCGTTAAAATTATCGCCGGTTTAGTGGCAGAAAACTGCTGCTAAAGTGGCGATAATGTGCTTGATTATATGCCCTGGAGAATTCCAATAGAAGCCCATGTTCACACCAGAACATGGACTTCTATTGGAATTCTCAAGGGCATATTATCAAGCCCATTATCGCCGCTTTAGCGGCAGTTTTCTGCCTCTAATCCGGAGATAGTTTTTAACGCCGTTCTTGATAATATGCCCCTAACTGTGGATAATTGTGAGAATGTTGGCTGAACACCAGACTGAGCCTGGCTGTAGCGCCAAAAACAGAAACATCCCTACATCATTATTCGACTTTGGTGGCATTTTTAGATCTCGCCAGCCATATTTAAAAAAATAAAAATAATAAAACGCATGCTTATAGGACTTTAGGTCATTCTGCTTTAGACTGTTCAAGTTCCATAAACATTTTCCTACTGCCAAACGCAGCATACAGTTTACAGCATTGGCTCAGACCCCTTCGGCTCTTGGTTCTCTTGCACTGTGAATGACAGTATTTCGCTTGATCGTGTATGCAACTCTGCCCATAAAGAAGAAAACTTGAGTTCCAGGTTTGGCGAACCAATCTTTTACTTTGCAAATCCTTTTTTTATTTCCATTCTTTATCATTTTATATATTTTAGTTATCTTTGTGCGTTTAAAGTATATCTTTAAGTTACAGCAATTAAGAGTAAGTAACTACATTTTCTTTAAACCAATGAAGATCACGTTTTCCTGTGATGTGCACTAACATTAAACACCAATGGTTCATTTTCATTTATTTATATTGTAATCATTTGGTGATCGTGTTTAGGGGAAGCATATGCTTCTTCACCTCATTTTTATTTTATTTTTGTGACATATGATTCTAATAGAAAGTAACATTAAATAACCATTGCCTACGTTTGCAGTTTATTTTATTTTATTTAGAGAGTTTTATATAGCGCGAACTTGACCCGTGGGTATCAGAGCGCTTCACATAAAGTTATACATTATGTAGAGCTGTACTTCACATATAAAGCAATTACAACTAATAGAATGAGTGAGGTAGATAAGTCTAGTGTGTCTTATACTCGAATAACATAAACATTCTCAATAATATATTGATTGAGGTATATAAGTGTCGTATAACCTGAGATTACCATATAAATACTGTAAATACGTGTCGAGCTAACTAGTAAACATTTCTCGTTAGGGTGGGGTAGTATCGATATAAGTCAATAGAAACTCCTGGCGTATGACCAAGGATTTGTATCGGAAAGTCAGTGTTCTTGTACAACGTGCTCATCATCGCTCTTTTTTTTTAGTGAGATCTTCTTCCCGGCTCAGGGGACTGAGTCTCCTCCAGGATTGAGTCTCCTCCAGATTCTTGGTGACGACTAGATCACATCTTTTTATGTCAGGAACTTGCTCATTAGGAAGATCTTAGTTTCCCTTTTGAACCTTGTCGAGTCTGTAATTTTTCTGATACTTGGAGGAAGCAAGTTCCATAATCTGGGGGCTGCCCCTGTGAACGCTCTGTCATAAGTTTTCTTTTTCCTGAAGATAGGTGGTTTCAGGATCAGCAGATTCGCGCTTCTTACTGGTCTGTCTCCACCAGACAGCTCAATCTTCTGGGCCAGGTATTTGGGTGTTTTGAAGTGAAGAGCTTTGTGGGTGACACATGCCATTTTGAAATGGATTCTGGCTTCGTATGGTAGCCAGTTTAATGCTTTTAGATGCGGGGAGATGTGGTCGAATTTCCTCGATCCGGTAAGGAGTCTTGCTGCCGCATTGAGGCATGCTTTCAGCGGGGCTGTGGAGATTTTTGGCAGGCCTGCTAGGGATGTACAGCCATATTCAATCCTTGCGATTAATAACGATTGTATTGCTAGTTTGAGGTCTGCCGATGTGATGAATGGTTTCACTTTTCTTAGGTAATTCAAGTGAAAGCGAGCGTTCTTTGCCATTGAGTTGATGTGAGCTTTCATGTCTAGGTTCTTGTCTAATGTGATTCCTAATGATTTCGCTGAATCCACTAACGTAGGCATACAGTTTAGAGCTGTGATCAGATTGGTCCATTCTTTTGCCTCTAGATACTTCTTTGCGGATGCGATTAAAAGGAATTCAGTTTTTTGTGCATTGAGCTTCAGGTGGTTACTTGTCAGCCAGCTTAATGTCATTTTCAAGGCTCCATTCATTAACTTGATGTCTTCCAGGGATTCTATCCTTAAGTATATTTGTGTGTCGTCCGCGTACATGTGATAGAATATGTTAGCGTTTCGGAGGATTTCTGTCAGGGGTTCGACGTACAAATTAAAGAGTGAGGGAGAAAGTGTCGATCCTTGGGGGACTCCGATTGAATTCGGGCATGATGTGGATAGCATCTGGTTGACCCAGAATCTTTGTGATCTGTTATGCAGGAATGATTCAAACCATTTCAACACCGTTCCTGTCATTCCCATCCTATTGTGAAGTCTTTCCAGCAGTTTTTCATGATTTACAGTGTCGAACGCCGCTGACAGGTCAAGGAGGACTAGTAGACACGTCTTATTGCAGTCAAGGGCCTGTACTGCGTTGTCAACAATGTGCAGGATCGCTGTTTCCGTGCTGTGTCCTGTTCTGAATCCTGATTGACAGTCGTCCAGCAACCTAAACTTTGAGATGTGTTGGCTCAGTTGGTTCTGTACGCATTTCTCAATTAGTTTGGCCAATAATGGAATATTGGTAACAGGGCGGAAGTTGTTAGGATCTGCTGGGTCCATTGTAGGTTTCTTGATGATCGGGACAACTTGGCCCGTTTTCAAGCAGTCTGGAAGGATCCCTTGCGATAGGGAGGCGTTTATTATTTTAGTCCAAATTGGGATGATGACGTGGTTTATTTTTTGTAGACATTTGGCGGGGAGAGGGTCATTGTAGTGGTTATTCGGTTTGATATCCGCAAGTGTTTTGGCGATGACGGTCTGATCGAAGGTGTCCCAATGTGCTTTATTTTTCGCTTCATTGTGTTTGAGTGTGGTTGTGGCAATGGTCCGATCTTGTGGTTGTCTGTGCAATTGGTCTGCTGCCGCCTTGAGCTCTATTTCCAGCTTGGTGGCCTTCTCGGTGAAGAACTTTGAGAATTCTTCACAGCTTATCTGGGTTATGGTGGTTTCTTGAGCCGATTTTGCTAATTTGTTGGATTGCTGCCTAAGAATTTCGAATAGTTTCCGTGGCCTATTTTTGGCGTTGTCCAGTTCCGAACTAATATATTCTTTTTTGGACCTAAGGATCTTTTTGTTGTATTCGTTTCTGATTTTTCTGAGTGATTTCAGTTCATGCGTTGATGGGTGGCCTCTCCATTTTCTTTCAGCCATTCTTAGTTTCCTTCTATCATCGTTCAGTGATTCGTTGAACCATGGGTTCTTGTCTTTTTCCGAGACTCTTTTCAGTTTTAGTGGCATGGTGGTGTTAACTATGTTTGCTACAGTTGTAGTGTAGTCCTCCGTTAGTTCATTCACATTCCTCAGGTTGTTTGGTGGCTTCAAATCTTTCTCACAATATTCTACTAGCTGCTCCATGTTATGTTCTTTCGTGTCCCGCGTCCACTTTTTGCGTTTGACGGGCTGTGATTTCTTTTTCCTTTCCTGTGTTGGAATCAGGAAGATGATGGCATGGTGATCCGACCAATCGCATGGCGTAACTGATTGGACACTTATGTTCTTTTTCCTAGATAATATCCAGTCCAGTGTGGCTCCTTTTGCGTGCGTTGGCTGTGTGCAGACTTGGTAAAGATTTAGTTCATCCAGGAAATCTTTTAGCGCGATGATCTGTTTATCTTTCTTGTCTTCCCAGTGCAAGTTGAAGTCGCCCAGGAAAATGTAGTTGGAGTGGGTGTTATTGTTATCAGTTATAATCTCCATCAGTTGATCTATGAAGATCTCATCGCAGTCTTCAATCCTATTAGCTATTCTAATGCTCGTTTCAAAAGGAGGCAGGAGTCAGTATCTCACTTCCTGGCACATAAGTGTGTGGGAAGGTGCAGAAAGAACACTCTGATGGGGCCATCGATACAGACTACAGATAGGAACACCACGTCCATTGCTCTGCCAAGGTCTTACTTAATGCAGCACCACAGGCTTAACTCTCCAGGTGCACCTTTGCTTTCACAATACCTTTATATTTCCTGTATCTGCTCAACATCACTTTAAAGGAGCATGATTCAGGCTTACTACCAGTGCACCTGATTAAGGGCTGATCGACGTATTTGCCACTCTTCCTATGAAGGAGAACTTAAATGGGCTGCCTCTAGGTTTACTAAGACTCTTCTTATTTCATGATCCTTTACTTTAATTGAATGTTTCTACTTAAACTGTGTCTCACCTTTACTACATTTCCAGGCCTAGAAGTTCAGAAGTATATGGTATCTACCTTTCAGTCTGTAGAGATGTAAGCCTAGATTTCCTGGTATAATTTGCTTCATAATGCTTGTCCTTTGTCTATATTATTCACTCTAGAGACATTCGATATGCAAAACTGTGCACATTTACCAACTCAATGGCATGCACGTTGGTAACTTCTCTTTGTGTTATGATCATTCTACCTGACTCCACACAATTGTCTTATAACACTGTTCAGGTCATTTGTTAAGATCACCCTAGCTTCTCTATCATGTTGCTATTCTGAGTAACTTAAACTGATCGTGGAGTAGCAGTCATACTCTTCAAGGGGTATCCTGTGGTTAAAAGTAGGTGACAGGTATGTACAGCTACCCATCATAACACTCAGGACCAGATTTACTAAACCTTCATGCAATACAGGACCAGCGCAGCAAAGAGAACCTGTAATGCTGTATGACATGAAATGGAGAGAGCAGAAATGTGGCATATTTACTACAAACTAGCAAACTTTTGCTCCATCAACGTGCTGGTGCACTTGTAGTAGCCTAGCTCCACTGCAGGCACTCTTGCACCATGACGAAAAAAGTGCCTGTGTTGTGGTCAGAATATTTTGTGTGCAGAAAGGACTACTTTCCAGCACAGAAACTATTCTTAGAGGTGTATCCATCTTTGAATGTCCGCTGCAGAATGTAGAATACATGCATAAAAGAATTAAGCAGAAGAAATAAAGATATTTATCCTTGTTACGCCATCCTCATATAGGACCAAAATTTTGGTGCAAACCCAGGTTTACCTACTTTAGTAAATTTGGGTTTGCATCAAAATACATGAGTGGATGAATGAGAATGCCTATGCTTCTCCAACGCAAAGTAATGCAAGGCAATACTATGTGCTGTGTAGCATTACTTTTCATTAGAGCAACGTACAGTGGTGTTTGCATGGCTTTGTAAAGCCAGAAATACACTTTGCAGCGTGGCTGCCCAAAATAAAGTGGCACATCAATTACTTGAAATATTAGTAATTCTGGGCCTTAATTTGTTGGCCTCAGATGAATAACAGCATTGATTGTACCTGTTGAAATTCTAACCTCTAAGCATGGGCCCCACAATTGGTGTTTTAGTCAACTAGGCCACCAGACACCTCCTGTAGTCTATCTTGTGGTTTTGCGAATACCCACATATAGTCCTTCTCCTGACTGATTCATAGTCACCACATCTACGAGGACTCCCATTATTTAATTCTCTCTTTATTTGTGCCAGTTCCTTTTAGGAATCAGCTCTTATTCGCTAGTTAGGCCCAGATTCTGCAAAACTCTTAAGGAATGCAGGGACCCCCCAAAGAGGCTGCGTTGCATGACAGGGAGAGAGCAGGAGAGTGCCATATTCACAGAGATATGGCTCTCTCTTACCCTCTCCCAAGTCAGGCGCTGATTTCATCTGCTGCGCTCCAGGCACACACTTTAGCGCCATAGTTCTATGGTGCGTGCCTGAGTCTAGCAGAGGTTTTGTACAGGACCCTTCCTGTACAAAATAGTATGGCTAGAGAAACTTCAAATATTTTCCTACTTTGTATGTGTGCTACTCAGTGCAGCACGCATGCAAAGTTAGAAAATAAAGGAGAAATTAAAAAATTCGCATTTTAATGCCTGCTTTACAGCAGCGTTAATGTTTTGCACTGAACCCTGTCTACTAATGTTAGTAGAGAGATTCGTGGTTGCATGGGTATGCCCATGTACCACCCATGTAACGCCCCCTTGAACCAAAGTAATACAAAGCAGCATTTTGTGTTGCTTTGCGCTATTTTTCTACACAAGCCAACATTAATACCATTTAGCGATGTTTTTTTTATACCCCAAAAAGGATTCGCTTCGGGTTAGCATTAAAAAAGTGACACTAATCCGGTTCTAAACCTTTGTGATTCTTGGCCACAGTATCATCGGCAAATATGTATTGTTCCTTTTGGGGCCCAATGCAATGTCGCCAGTAAAGACAAAGAGGATGTGGTCATATTCCACCAAAATGATAACCCCTCTGCCCCTAAAATGAATCAGTCTACCAGCATCCTTCCTCGCCCTACCTTTTGACATTTCACAAACCGATTTAGCATTCTGAGACCAAAGCTGGGGCTGACGCCTTTGTCACATGTTACTTGCATATTAGAGGCTGTGATGAAATCCAATCAGCCCACATCACTTCTTTTCCTTAAGGTACTTCTCCAAACAAAATATCAAAACATCAGCTGGTTAACCTGTAGCCATCTTCATTTAGTTCACAGGATGTCGTAGCTGGAGATATTTCACCAGTATTTCTTTGATAAATTCTCATAATTTCCCTCTTCAAAAGTCGACGTCCTGACCTTGTTCTAAATGGAAAAGTATTTATTTTTATAATTGTCTCCAGTGTGTTATTTCTTCATCTGCAAAGAAAATTATTACTCAACAGCTAACATGTATTAATTTAACAGAGTTCAGTTCCTTGGACCACGTTAAAGGAGATTAAACGACAGCCACATTCACTAGAGAGGCGAAAGAGAAGCATTTTGAGGCTAAACGTCCAGCAGATTCAGACGAGAGAGAGAATGACGAGCCGTCTCTGCAGACCCACCCTCTTTGAAAGCAGTTTGAACTCTGGCTCCACGCTGCAGCCAGATGGGAGATTCCTGGTCGGTGGGAAACCATGACTATGAATCAATAGCTCGTTCACGGCTGCAGATGGAACCAAAAACCACGGCTTCTTGGATTTCTGGGAGTGCAGAAAGCCAAGGTTGCACATTGTGGATTAATTAAGTAAAAGAAATAAAATAAGCAGCCTTCAATGTGTCACCTTATTCGCGAATGAGGCTGCACCTTTGATATAAATCAGTTTACACTGGCCTTGATGGGTTTTCCGGAGCCTGGCGTTTCCTGCAGGTTCAAGAATGTGCTATGTGTGTACAGATCCATGTCAGCCAATTTCTGATTATCCCATTTTTGCTACAAAACCTCCTTTTGTACAGTGTTTAGAAGTCAAGTCTAGTATCAGTTTCAAATGAAAAAATAGAAGCATGAAGAAAATCAGGATATTAATTCGAATAGGTCAGGTTTTAGAAACCAAACTATCTATCATGCCGAAACTGCTACTTTCAGAGTACAACAACAAAGCGAATAGCAAGCTTTATTTTCGGGGTGTGAAGATAATAATTCTTAGTACGGAAACAGAGATCTTTATGTCTGTATTATTTTTGGTGACTGTGTTTCTGTACTAAAACGATATTGAGTCTCCAGCCTGAGAAAGGCAGCATATTATGTGGGGAATGTAAGCAAATGTCAAACTCTTGAATGTGTTTTTCAGATTTGGTGAGGGTAGATGTATTTATGTTACATGTAGATGTGTTAATGTAGGTAACATTAATTTTCGAGCAGAATTCCTGGTGGTAATAGATATTGCAGTACTGTGGCATGCATGACTTTACTCTCTGTTCTTTATTCTGCATTTGCCGAAGAGGGATCATACTCAAAACGTGGTCACTTAGATCAATTGTAGCTTGCAAGGAAAACAGTACATGGGCTCAAGCCTGGAATTTCACGATGTGCAGTAAATTAGCTATCCTAGTCTTCAGACCATGCAAAACACGACAGCCAGACTCATACTAAGGCTTCTGTCCTGGACTCGCAACACCATGCACCTCTGACTTCCCCATACACAATCATGCACTCTTCAGACTCCACACACAGACTTGCACAACCTTGGCTCCACCCACCACAGCTGCCACACACCCACCGGACAAGTCCACTCGGTTGGACTTCTGCTTACTCATAATAATAATAATCTTTATTGCGTGATTTAAAATAAACCATTGCAAGTACAAAACATTTAAAAGGTTCAAGATTGCATTTAGAATGTTAAATTAATTAAAAGTCAGTATGTATAGATGATAACAAATTAAACTTCCATTTAAAAAGTCATATTCATAAAAAGCCAGCAACAGCAAGTAAAGCTTGGCAGCCTTATTCCAATGGGGGGTCGCAAACTCTGGGCAGCTCGGTAAGTTTTTTGCAGCGCGCTCCATGAATCTTACTAGGGCACAATTTAATTTAGTGTTCCTAGGGTCGAAACAGGCCAAAACTGCTGCTCTACAGCTTCTAATCATGTTTCTATTCCAATGATGCTTGAGTAGGGCCCGTCTCTCTGTCAATAGTAGAGGGCACAGGCATATGATGTGTATGATGTCTTCTTTGTGGGTCCCACAAAGTCGGCATTGAACTTTTCCATGTTCTCTTTTCCATTTTGGCCAATGAGTCAACA
This sequence comes from Lissotriton helveticus, assembly GCF_964261635.1. Classification (NCBI taxonomy): domain Eukaryota; kingdom Metazoa; phylum Chordata; class Amphibia; order Caudata; family Salamandridae; genus Lissotriton; species Lissotriton helveticus. Next base: position 308,167,059 of record NC_136070.1, read on the forward strand.
GGTTAATAACTCCCAGTCTCAGTTTAAAAAAACTTAGTTTCATCCGAGCACTAAACGGTATAGTAAGGTACGGCTGTGGAATTAGCAAGGCATAAGATTGAAGGGTCATCCACCCATGACTTCTTTTTGCAAGGCTGGCTTTGTCTTCCACTATTGACTTCTGCTTACTCACATTCCCTGCATATGCACAACCTCTCCGTGAGTCAGACGCTCTGCAACATACACATAACATAACACAATATAACATAAGATAACGTAATGCAACATAACATAGCATTCCATAACATTGAAATTGTATGGAATGTGTAATGTAATGTAGTGTTATTGCATTTTGTTTTTTATTCTAGTCTCTCAAGGTGATTCGGAAGTGAAAAAGTAGCCAACTGAGCGACACAATGGAGTAGGGAGAAAATTGGGCACGGTAGGCAGTGAAAGAGAGCTAGAGAGAAAGTGGGTAAAAACGAAAGAACAGCAAAAAAATAAACTTGAAACTTGAAAGAACCCAAAGGGACAATAATGAAGTGGAAACAAGTACAGGAGAAAGAAGGGGTAGCTGCAGGCAAGTTGGCAGCCGCGGGCCGTGGAGGGAGTTGCAGTGGGGCGAAAGGCAGGGCGGGGGAGGGCAGGGTGGGGATGCTAAAAACCGGAGTATAGATATTTGGAGGTAAGTAAACAATTATATTAATAAAACAAGTTTTGTAGCGCGCCCTGCATCGCATTTTGCAATGCAGGGCGCGGTACGAAATTCGTTTTATTAATTACATTTTTTACTTACCTCCAATTATCCATACTCCGGTTTTTAGCATTCTCCACCCTGCCCCTCCCCCGCCCCGCCTTTCGCCCCATTGCAACTCCCTCCACGGGCCGCAGCTGCAAGTTGGTGCAAGCAAGCATGGCCCAGTCAGAGTGATTAACACCCGCAGTCCATGCAGGTAACAGCGGTGGGGTGGTGGGGCCGGTTGTGGGGGTATTTCGAGGGATGATGCAGAGAGAAAAAAAATACAAAATGAATTTTCCCTCAACATTGTCCCTCGAAATCCCCCCCACGCGGCCCCACCTCTCCAAGGCTGTGACCTGCACGGGCCGCAACTGGTGATTAAAACCTACTAAGTCAATCAATCAATAAGGGAATTGTAAGCACACTACTGACCCATGAGGGTCTCAAGGCACGGGGGGTCAGCAGTAAGTGATGGTACAAGTGAGAGGATACATTCTGTGGGACAGAGAACCACATATAGTAAAACTGAAATGATTACCTGATTGCCAGTAGAGAAAAGGTCTGGTTGAAAATGCACATAAGAGAAATCGGTTGAAGTTAGTTGAGTCCCCTTTCTGCCCTGTAATAAAGGTAGGCCTAGGCAAATTTTCGTTATATCGGAGTTATCTTTCAATTTTTGGCAATCCATGCTATTCTTGTTACGAGAAATAACGGAAACTATAAAAATCCTATTGCAGGAGCACAGGAACAGTGCAAATGCAGAGAACACGAGCAGTTTATGCTCACTGCCTTCGAGAAGCGTAATTTGGGTTCCACCCTTTGTAAGTAATATATTACCTACTGGCAGTCGTCAGTAGGTAGTTATAGTTACAACCTAGTTTGCATAGGAAAAGCATTTTTTTATTTGCTAAAAACGTTTGCGTGGTTTGACGAATCTTTGCAAAATTCTCCCAAAAGAAAGTCTATCCAGGTCAGCTCCTATCCTGAAAGTTTGGTGGTGATTCGTCAAGCGGAGGCTGAGAAAAAAGGGGGCCACAAAACGCGTTTTCCCCATGTTAATTTCTATATGAAATTTTGCGGCGAGCTACAGCCCGAACTGCTAAACAGAATTACCCCAAATTTGGTAGAAATGTAGAGCTTGGTCCAGAAAGCGACCTTTTTTTCAAATGGCGTAAAGCCGTTCAGTAGTTTTAGAGAAATTTAAAAAATAAGAGTGATAAAATAATTTCCCATAGGAAACATTGTGCAAGGCTACAGCCGAAACTATTGAACGGAATTACCCCAAATTTGGCAAAAAAGGTAGTGCTTGGATCACAAAGTGACCTTTTTTTTTTTAAATGGTGTAAATCCATTCAGTAGTTGCTGAGAAATTAGAAAAATAAAAGTTTTGATATCTGGGCGTAGCCTAAGTCCCGTGCACGAGCTTCACTGGGATTGGTAGCCAACACTCCAAACCAGGAAGTGTTAGCAGCCATCTTGTGACTCAGTAGAAGCGAGTCACCAGAAAACAGAGCAACACAGGTATAAAACAGGAGAAGGGGTAGGGTAGACACACCTTGACCCCCTAGGCATGCTTAGGGGGCCTCAGAAGGACCCCCAGGGCCAAAGAAAGCATTTTCATCAACAACAACAAACGGCGCAATTCGCGCTGGGGTCGTGGGTTCCCATGTTTTATTTTAATGAGACCCCGGGGTTGGCAAGGTCTCGGGGGAATAAAAAAAAAATAGAGGGTGCTCGCTGGGGCTGCGGGGGCCCAATGGGGTCCCTGCAGTCCTGAGGCTTCACTCATATTGGGAGGGGTGTTGCATGACCCCTCTGCTTGAGCCCTCCATGTGCTTATAACTTTGGCATCGTTTGACGAATCTTTACAACATTTTCCCCAAAATTTCTCTTTTTTGATCATCCCCTATCTTGAAAGGGGTGATTGGTCAAGGGGGGCTGAGAAAAAAGGGGGTGTGAAAATGTGTTTTCTCAATGCATTTTCCATGGGAAACTTTAGACAAACTGCTGAAATGAATTACGCAAAATTTGGCAGGGAGAAAGGTCTTGGTCTCGAAAGCGCGGTTTTGTAGAGATGGTGTAAATCCGTTCAGTAGTTTTTGAGATATTAAAGGAAAAACATATATATCTGGTCGGTGCCTAACTCCCAAGCACGAGCTTGCCTCTGATTGGCTGCTAACACTTCAAAGCAGGAAGTGTCCTCTGATTGGCTGCTAACACTTCAAACCAGGAACTGTTAGCAGCCATCTGTGAGAGAGAAGAAGAGAGAAAGAGTGAGAGAGAGGAAGGGAGAGAAAGAAAGAGTGAGAGAGGAAGAGAGGAAGAGAGAGAGAGAGGAAGACAAAGAGAGAAAGAGTGAGAGAGGAAGAGAGAAAGAGTAAGATACAAGGAAGAGAGAAAAATAGAAAGAGAGAAACAGTGTGAGAGAGAGGAAGAGAGAGAGATAAGGAGTGAGAGAGAGGAAGCGAGAGAAAGAGTGAGAGAGAGGATGAGAGAAAGAAAGAATGGGAGAGAGAGGAAGAGATAGAGAAAGAGAGAAAGTGTGAGAGAGAGAAAGGAAGAGATGGAGAGGGAGTGTTGACACTGGAGAAAATCTTCGCAGATCACCTTTGTGCCACCGGTGTGTCTCCAACCACGTGCCGGGACCTTGTGGAACTCTCAAGTGTAGTGATCTGAAAGATAGTATAGAATTAGTAATTGCAGAGTACATACAACTGTACACGCGTAATTCTCTTTTTCAACAATGCGCAATCAGGCTACTGCACCCCATCCACTCCTACTGCTCGGAGGTGTCTGTGCGCTTTTGTGTACCCAGGCTGCTGCACGCTATCCACTCCCACCGCCCAGAGGTGACTGCCCGCTGCTGCGGAAAGAAGTCTCTCTGTTCACCTTTCGCCACCGGCGTGTGTGTAAGAGGGTGCACCAAGTGCCGAAGAAACTTTTTCAGGTGTTAAGGATGGCTACTCATCATCGCAGATTCTACGCACGACAGCTCTGGTGGTGTTGGGGGGGAGAACGTTGATTCATAAATCACAGCCTGTTAGATAAAAAGCAAGATAAGATTGTGCGTCATGTGTCCATCAAAGGAGAGAGGAAGTGAGAGAGGGAAAGAAGGAGTGAGAAGAAGACAGAGAGAAAGAAACAGTGAGAGTGAGAGGAAGAGAGAGAGAGAAAAAAAGAAAGAAAGTGAGAGGAAGACAGAGAGAAAGAGTGAGAAAGATTAAGTGAGAGAAAGAGTGAAAGAGAGGAAGAGAGGGAAATAGGGAAAGAGTGTGAGAAAGAAGAACAGAGAAACAGAGGAAGAGTCAGAGAGAGCGATAGAGTGAGAGAGGAAGAGAGAGAGAAAGAGACAAACAGTGTAAGAGGAAGAGGGAGAGCGAAAGAGTGTGAGGGAGAGAAAGGAAGAGATGAGGAGTGACACTGAGTGCTCACACTGTGGACAAAACCATCACAGCTCACCTTTACGCCACCGCTCTGTCTCCAACTACGTGCCGGGACCTTGTGGAACTCTCAAGCTCCCACATCTGAAAGATAGTACAGAATTAGTAATGGCAGAGTATATACGACTGCGTACACCTAAATCGCTGGGCCGTCTTTCTGCATGCAGGCTCGGTACCCCATCCCGTCCCGGTACCTGACCGATGCTGTGCACCCAGGCCTCACTGCTCACCTTTTCATGGACAGGTCACCCTCCACATCATGCAGCTCCGCTCTGCAAGTTAACAGGTCTCACATTTGGTAATGAGCCTTGATATCGCCATGGCAGAGGACATACTAGTGCACCTTTCATCATCACAGGTTGTACACCCGCTCAGTTCTTGCGGTGCTACTAACTCAGTGATAAGTGAGACCACGCACTTGGCGGTAGGCCCTCGCTGTTGGGCTCAGGCCTACACTGCAGTGCAGCAGAGCACACAAAACATGAGATGTCCGGACCACTGGGACGGGCCATCACCGTGGCGGTGTAACTGTGCCGGCTGCAGTGCGAACAACTCTAAAATAGCATAGAGCACGTGCGCCCGGTCTTTTTTATTAGTAGGGTCACGTGTACTGTGATGTCTGTGCTGGATGGGTGTGGTGTGGGTGTATACTAGCCGTGAGGGAGTGGCTGTGGCATCAGTGTTGCCAGATTGGGCTAGTTCACACACAATTGGGCTATATTTCTTCCGGTTGTGCGGTAAAAATTTGGTTTGTGCTAATTGCCAGATTATAAATATATATGCAGCGCTCCAGCAAAGTAGTATGTTAAAGAGCTTCACTAGACAAAGATTTACTTAGCAGCCTGCTGCAACATCAATTCAATGCATTCACCACCTGCTTGATGCTGTTCCTGCCCCTTCTTTCTTAAAGTAGCAATATTGGGCTACTTTGGGCTACTTTTTGGTTGGCTTTGGGCTAGAGAATGCAGTGGCATACTAACAACTAGACCTGTGACCAGCAGATCACTTCAATATAAATCTGGGCCATGTAGCATTGTTGTCCTTCTTTGTAAGCGTAAGCGGAGTGGGCTGGCCTGGTGTATGCCAGTCCAGGTTGAGGCTGTGGAGAATGACTGCAGAGCTATGGGCGAGGCTCCATCATGAGGTCTATGAGGAATCAACTGATGCGACTGGTTGTCCCTGTAGGAGTAGTGCCGTCACCCGGGTTACAAAAGCCAAAGTGTCACTCTTTGAGCCAAGTCCCACAACATGGCCAACATGGAAGGTACCGGGAATCACTGACCCTACATTGATCGATAGTTACACACAAGAAAGATGGTGAACATGACAAATCTGTGTGGATATGAATTTTTATTGCACATTCACTGGAGTGTTGCAGCTGTAGCAATACAGAGATATGAAAAGTTGAAGTTTCTGTTTTTGGCACATGGAGGGCAGCCAATTAGAGACAAGCTTGTTGTCGGAGTTAGGCTGCACCAACATATGTACTTATACAATCACTCCGCCAATCCCCAAGCACGTATAAATTCACTATACACGCTCCTTGCAGTACTCTAATGATCCAGTCTCTACGTACGTACTTGTACATTGATCGAGACAAAGTTACATAACTGAAGTTTTCCCCCACTGTTAAAGGTAAGATGATTGCATATGCTGTCCAGAGCACTATGTAATGTGATAGGGCATAGGGGCAGCATGGTGCACACATATTGAACACATGGACACAGATAGATAGTGGAACTGAGTATGGGCCTGTGCGCTCGACTCCTTTTTGTTACCAGGGTCACATGTCCAGTGACGTCTGTGCTGGATGCGTGTGGGGTGATTGTAAGCCAACCTTCCGGGAATGGTTGGTGCTGGCAACAAATACAGCAGTAATCATCGGATCAGACATAGAGATTCAATCAAAAAGGGTCAATGGTTTGCATTGCACTAAGGTACGGGCACCAGATGTGAAATGATACAGAAAAGATTCCATTGTAAAGAGTTGATGACAGCAGATGTGAAATTATACACAAAATATTGTATCATAAAGGGTCCATGAGTTGTGCTGCACTGAGATAGTTGCATCAGAAGCATTTAGCGTCTGTGCGGCTAGCGATGATGCATGGTGCAGGCAAGCCACACTGGAAGCAATGCCTGTTGCCTACTGGACTGCGTGCTCTGAAATCGCGACTAGATATGAATTGTGAGCCTTACTGTCAGTAGTGTACATCGAAGGCAGTAGTCAGCACAGACATCGAGGAATGTTTTTAGTCACTTCCTCTTGACAAAGTTCGAGGACATAGAGTACAATTCTATCTGTAATAAATAAATCATGTCTGAATTTAAATTTTGAGCTCTGCTGACCGCAGTGTAGGTGTATGGAACAAAAAATGAAACATTTATGGAATACACTGAGGAAATATAGCCTGAAATGGGTGCACAGATTGTATAAGGATGTCCTCATATGTATTTAAATCTGTAAGTTTAGGAGGCAAATCAACTAATTCTAAGTCATTATGGACAGCCCAAGCTGGCATTTTGTTTTCTTCTAATTTATTGTAACAATATTTTCAAATACATTGCACAGTACGTAACTCAAAACGACGGTCCACAAACAGATAAGCAGCAAATTCTTTCTATTTATCATTCTTATCCTTTTTACTTTTTAAAAACTCATCTACATTCCTAGTTTTAATTTTATAATGAGTACGCCGAGAACAAATACAAACATAGTTGGGATTTTCACCAGAAGCTACTTTAAACATTCTTATTTGTTTTTCAAACTTCACATCAGTACTATTTTCCATCTCTTCTTCAACATGTACACTTCTCAAACTCTTATTTTCTGTACACTCTTGACTAGCAAAGAAACATAACTCTATTTCATCACAAACTTGTTTTACATCCAAAGCTGAACCATGCAAAAGAGCTGCAGTAATTTCATTTAGACATAATGCAGGAGTTTTCACGTAGTATAATCTTCTAACTAACTTTCGCATTTCGAAATGATGCACTGCTAGCATTGTTAAATGATGAAAATGACTTTGACACACTTTCCTAGAAAGACAAGCCAGAGAATGACCTTGCAACCATCTATTTCTTGTAATATCTTAATCTTCTGTTTCAAAGGTTTTTTTTATATTGTCTTAGGAAATTTAGTAAAATATCAATAGATTGCTGATGTATACTAAAAATACTACTACACTTGCTTTTTTATTTTAAATTTTTCATACATGATAACAATAGTTATGTCATATTTTACAGTATATAATACTGCAACTACTGTTCCATAGGATTGACTGATGCCTATGATGGAGAAGATGTAAGAAAAAAACAAAACAGAACGGTTAAGAAATTAAAGATTAAATACCAGGACCTATGCTACTAAAAAACTGAGCAAGAGCAACTTATATTTAGAAACTGAGAAGAGAAAGAAAAAAATAATGATTCTTCAATCAAGTTGGTCAGTGGCACACCTTCCTACCCCATTCCTACGTCATTTAAGGCTGTAGACTGCTGGGTCCAAAATATATATGGCCAATAGTCTTGCTCTCCAGTTGATGAATGATGGAGGATCGGGGTTGATTCATTGAGATATAATATTGGCTCGAAAAATGGCCATTGCTATGAATATAAAAATCAGTATCTGCCCTACTCAGACCGATTGTACTTTGAGCTTGATCCATCCCCAAGATTACTAAACCAGCTGTAATTGACAAGGGCTTACCCAATAACTGTATTAAGAAAGCCTCAATATCGCCTAGAAATTCAAACAGCTTGGGGGAACTAAAGAACATATGTAACGTGTCGACTGCTAACAGCCCACAGCTACTTCATGAATTACCCCGTGGCCCTGACCATTTAGCGATTATTCCCAGGGTGTAATAAAGGTCAAAGACAGCCATATAATGGTGTGCTCTCAAGCTACCAGTTATTAATATTTTATTAGCTAATGCGATAGACCTTCCATGTCCATGCTGCCCTGCCCCAATTTACTCTCCCATCTGAGAGTCTGGTTGGCTAAGTACGTGGTTAGGAAGCATTGTGAATAATGTTTGGTAAATTTTCCCAAGTCTGGATTTGGAAGCTAAGATATCCAACAACGGCACCTTTATGAAATTGCCCCTCCCCTATGACATAGTTTTCATCAGGAAACTTCTAATTTGTAAAAACTTAAAAAAATGTCTTGTGGGGAGTCCGAATTTTCCCTGCAATTCGGAAAAGGACATCATTTGAGCCTCGGAAAAAAATCTCCCAAAACGTTAACTCCCAAGGTGCCCCACCCTCTAGCTATTGAATCCTGAAAAATCAATGGCAGCAGGCCATAAAAAAGCAAAGGAGTATGTGCATTTATGTGCATTTAAATTCAGAATCCCTACCTGCCGCCTCATTTTCCTCAATATTGAGAATGCTGATTGAATTATCTTAAATTTTGTTTTCTTGTAATAGCTAGGTTCTATAATTCTATAATTCGAACAAGGGAATTTTGCGCTTCCTTACCTAATAAGAGCTCATATATTGTAGGTTAAGTTGCTCCGGTACTACCACCTTATTTCCAGCCAAAAATATCCCCATGTGGTGCAGCAAAGCCACCCAGTGGTACAACCGGAGAGACAGGAGTCCCCAGCCCCCCCAAGAGTTGGGAAGGATTAGCCATTTTGCTGCCCTTCTGGCTTTGTGATAACTCCACAGGAATCTAACACCAGACTCCTTCAGCTTTCGCCATGCAAGAGGCTGGGAATTCGAGAGGAATTGTCCAGAACAAATGTAAAATTTATGGGAAAATGAACATCTTTATGACGTTACAGCGCCCGTGTAATCAAAGATGGAGGTGATCTAATCTTGACAATGCTTGATCGGAACTTTTTATTATAGGTAGCATATTCAGTTCAGGGATACGCTCTACCTCATTCGAGAGTTTTATACCCAAATAAGTTGACACTGATACTGTTGGGATCTCCTGTGGTCTGGCAGTGTCAGAATGTATAACCTGAGTTTTATCCGCATTTAGCTTTTAACCTGATATAAGGCGAAATTGTTTCGCTATTTCATAAACCGCGGGTAATGCAGATCTTATATTTTTTGTAAATATAGTTACATCGTCAGCGTAAGCCATTGTTTTATTCGAGGTCCCATTTACCATGGCAGCTTCGACCTGTTGATCAGCATCCATCTTACTCAACAACGGGTCTATATACAAGGCAAACAATAATGGTGAGCAGGGGCACCCCTGACGAGTTCCTCTGCTGATAGATGTTAGATTAGATTCTCGCCCAGATATCCAAACCCGGGCCTTAGGTGAATCATATAGAGCTTGTACAGCTGTAACAAATTCTGGCGGGAGTCCTTTGATTGTCAGCATCCGCCAAAGAAACCCCCAGGAGCCTGTTGAATGTTTTCTCTGCATCCAACAGGATCATCCCCAGGGGCTTCCTTTCGGCCTGAGCCCAGTCGAGCAGCGCTATTGCCTGTCTAACATGGTCCGATGTATCACGCCCAGGGATGAAACCATGTTGCCGTATGGAGACAAGAGGGGTGATAACCCTTCTCAGCCTTAATGCTATTACTTTAGAAGATAGCTTGCTGTCAGCGCAAATTAAAGAAATGGGACAATACGAAGAGGGGCTTAAATCCGGATGATCCTTTTAAAAAAAAAAAATACTATAGTACTCTGGTGCCATGAATCAGGAGTATAGCCTCTTTGAGCTTTTAGAAACAGCAGCTCCAGTTCCCTCTGGAGAGCTTGTCTAAAAGTGCGATAAAATTCAAGGGGGAGTGCATCAGGACCTGCAGCCTTACCTGCCGCCAGCGAAATTATGGCCGACTTTATTTCCTCCCATGTGATCGGGACGGACAACATCTCCCTTTGGTCAAGAGTAATCTGACCCACCTCATAATCAGACAAAAAATCCTCACCTGCATAATCTACACCCTCATTCTCTGTAGTATATAGTTCCTGATAAAATCCATGAAAGACATCCAGGACTTTATCCGGAAGGTCCTAAATCTGTCGCCCTGAGTTTTTTATACGGCATATCCTGTTCGAGACTGCTCTTTGCTGGATTCGTTTTGCTATCAATCTGCCGGTGTTCTCTCCAAATACAAATACATCAGCCTTATATTGCTTAAATTTCAAAGCTAAATCTTCTCCAAAGTGCTGATGAACTTTAGTTTTAGTTATTGCTATCTTTTTTTGAAGCCCTCACTTTCCTCTAGATCCCCGATTACCTGTATAAGCTCTTCTTCAGCTTCCTTAGGCTGAACTATCCAACCATTGACCATTTCCCTTATTTTCCTCTGTCGGTACAAAGCAAAGCTCAGGGTCTCGCCCCTTACTGCCGCCTTAAAGGTATCCCAAACTATCTGTTCAGAGGCAGTCCCCCTAGTATTCTTAAAAAATTCGGCAATCTATTGAATATGTTGACAATATTCTACATCCAGCAGTAACTTCCTATCAAAAGACCACGTCATCGTTACCTGTACAGAGTTTGCAGTCGGGAGTTGGATCACTAAAAGATTATGATCAGAGATCAGTTTAGGGAAAAGTTCGCAAGTCACCCTTCCTGCTATTGAAATAGTGACAAAAAAATAATCTAGACGTACACATTTTTTGTGGGGAGCCGAAAAAAAAATGAATATCCGGCTTCCCCTTGACGCTGACGATGCCAGATATCAATTAACCCATGCTCCTGACATAAGCCTTGTAAAGCCTTAAAATATTTTACCCTCCGTCCAAGATAAGGATCATTACTTTGGATATTAAAACAGGCATTCAAATGAATATTAAAGTCCCCAACCAACACTATCAATGGAGGCCATAAAGCTAACTCAGTGTTTACAAAATCCAAGCTGGTGGGATCATCTAAGTTAGAGCCATAGAAGGAACATATAGTATACAGTGTCCCCCTGATGCCTGCCTCAATAATTACCCACCTCCCTAAACTGTCTTCTTTCGCATGGTTACAGGTTAAGAGACCATGCCTTGCAATTATAGCTGTTCCACGCGTGTTAGCGGCTTGCAGAGTACATGCAAGAAGGTCAAGTCCCAGCTCCTTTAACCACATTCACTTGTTCCAGCAAATATGGGTCTCTTGCAGACATACTACGTCAAACCTCAAATGCCTGATCAGTTTTACCAATATCCCTCTCTTTTTCCTATCATTAAGGCCACAGCAGTTTAAAGAGCCAATCATGATGTTCCTAATATTTCCTGCCATATCGAGAGGTTGCTCCCAGCAGCCTGAGAAGGACTAAGATATGGCCGCAATCTTTCCCATCAAAAATTAAACACATAATAGTAAGAAATGTATTTGTTGAAAGTATAAAGGATATCCAGAGACCCAGGAACAGTGTACACAGGTCTGTTTATTAATCATCCACTCTCCTCACTGGAGAGCTTCTCAACATTCCATGGCAAGCTCCAGGGCCGGCCATACCAACAGGGTCAACAGGGAAAGGGGTGGTGGGACGTACCAATAGGGGGAATAAATTACAACACATCTCCCTTCCATAGGGTGACACAGGATAAACTGGGCCCACAGCGGTGGGATAGCATATATCATAAGAATAGAGAAAGGACAAAGAAAACAGGTAAAGTTAAGCACATTTACAGATCTTGTCAAAACTCCACCATTGACCATTCTCAAGTTGAACCACATTCTTAAGCACCTTGGCAATTTTGCATGGCATGTAGTATTTACTTTGGGTGGCTCCCACCTTGGTGTTCCTTCTGACTTGTACCCTGTCACCTATCTCCCACTTGGGATCCTTCACCCCATGCTTAGTATCGTACCACAGCTTGTACTTGTCTTGGTGGAGTCAAACCTTTTCTGCCCTTGCCACCTGATTTACTACTCTAGGCTCACCCCCACTCATCCAACTAGGATTAAACTTGGTGCATGGTTCCCGACCACGAAGTGCCACAAATGGTGAGATGCCTGTGACATTATTGGGAGAGGTGTGGTAAGCCCAGAGACACTTCCTAATAGACTCTTCAACATCATGCCCATTGGTTGCAGCTAATTGGATGTGTTCCTTTATGAGTCTGTTTGCTCGCTCCACCAGCCCATTGGCCTTGGGGCAGTATAAAGCGGTGGTTTCATGTTTAATGTTCAAACCTTTGAGAAATATACACATTTCATCAGAGCAAAACTGAACGCCATTATCCGTGACCAGAGTCACTGGTATGCCTTCCTCGACAAAAACTCCATTTAAGAACTCAATCACTGCCCTCGTGGTGACAGAGTGGACAAACATTTGCTTGATCCAATGGGTCGTGTAATCAATTAAAACCAACATGAATTTTCTCTTTTCTCCTAATTCCACCATGGGGCCAATAATGTCCATAGCCAACTTGTTCCATGGTTTACTTGGCACTTCTACTGGAGATAATGGAGCTTTCTGAATTGTCTTTGATTTGTCGCTTTTTGCACATGCACCACAGTCCTTAACAGCTTGTTCAGTCATGGCATCCATCCTGGGAAACCAGTAGCTGGATCTGACTCTTGCTTTAGTAAGGCTACGCCCTAGATGGCCTTCATGCGCCAAATCAATTACCTTCGTCCTGAGACTCTTAGGTGGAACCGCTCTCTGGTTGCGATAGATTCTTCCGTTGATGAGGCTTAGTTCATTCCTCACTTCCCAAAACTCCTCTACTTTAGGTTCAAGTTCGCTCTTCCTGCTCGGCCATCCTTTCTCCATGTATTCCTTCAGGGCATTTAATTCCTTGTCTTCCTTAGTTTCCGTTTCCCACTCTTCTTCTGTGATGGCAGGTGTCTCCATCATAGGTACAGGACTGTCAAGAGCTTCTTCTTTCTCTTCCACTTCCGGTAATGGTGTTCTTGAAAGGAAATCAGCGATTTTATTCTCCTTCCCTGGCACATACTCCACATTAAAATTATAGTGTTCCAGGCCCAAAATCCATCTGCTGATGCGAGGGGTACAATTCTCTAGTCCCTTCACAGAAAATATGAAGGTGAGAGGTTTATGATCTGTCCGGATGGTGAACCTTAAACCCCACAAGAAAAACTTGAAATGTCTTACAGCCCAGAAACAGGCCAGGGCCTCCCTTTCAATTACGGAGTAGTTCTTTTCTGGGTTGTTGAGACTCCTGGAAGCAAATGCGATGACCTTCTCCTCATTTCCATCCTTTTGTATTAAGGTTGCTCCCAGACCTTTGTTTGAAGCATCGGTTGCTAAGATGGTCTTCTTTGAGGCATCAAAAGTTCCTAATGCTGGGGAGGTTAATAATTCCTCTTTCAATGATTTTACCACAGCATCATGCTCCATGTTCCATAGGAAATCCTTGTCCTTCTTCATCAACTCCCTCATAGGCTCGCACTTTGCCGAAAAATTATCCACGTACTTTGACATATATTCTAACAGCCCTAAGAAGGATTTCAGTTCTTCCTTGTTTTTGGGGCTGGGTGCGTCCTTCACCGCGCGGATTAAACTGCTTTTCAGCCTGAATCCTTCTTCTGTAATCTTGTGGCCTAAATACTCCACCTCCTTCACTTTTATTTTACATTTTTCCTTTTTTAGAGTCAGGCCTGCCTCCATAAGTCTGCTGAACACTTGTCTCACAACTCCATCATGTTCTTCCTCAGTCTGGCCGTACACTAGAATGTCGTCCTGGAAGCACATGGTGTTCCCCACTCCTTCTAGTATTTTCTGCATAGCCTTCTGAAAAATAGCTGCTGCAGACGCCAGGCCGAATGGCATCTGTTTGAACATGAACGCTCCTATAGGTGTGATGAACGCTGTGAGGGGTCTGGATTCTGGATGGAGTTCTATTTGGTGATATGCCATGGACAGGTCGATCACACTGAAGTATTTAGCTGGACCCATGGTACTCAGCATTTCATTGATTATGGGCAAAGGATGTCTTTCCACCCATATACTGTCATTTAGGCTGCGCAAATCCACACAGAGACGAATACCTTCTCCATTGGCCTTGGCCGCGATGACAATAGGAGCCAACCACTCTGTGCAGGTTACTGGTTGTATTATCTCTAACTCACACAGTTTGCGTAATTCCGCTTCTAGAGGTGCCTTCAACTCGAGGGGTACAGGGCGAAGTTTATGTACAACTGGTTTCGCATTATGCTTCAATTTAATTCTGTGCTGGAACATGTGCAAGCATCCAAGTTCATCTCTAAATAGTTGCCCAAACTCCTCACAAATGCTTCCACCACCCTGATACTTTTCAGTGAGTAACACCTGTTCTGCACTATTAGGATCTAGGATGATCCCCAGCTCCTTTTGGTGAACCCAACCCAACAAATTGGATCCTGATTCTACTACATACACTGGACCAAAAGTTTCTCTGTCTTTAAAACGTAGTTGAACATTTTTCATGCCCACCAAAGGTATTTTTCCCTTGTTATATCCTGTGGGAGAAATATCAGGCATTTTCAATTGTTTGACATTACAATTTTCCATGCAGACAAAATCATCTCTGTTAAGTAACGTATAAGGAGAGCAGGAATCTGCATACATTTCTACACATTGGCCATCAAGGAAGACATCACATTTAGGATAGATAGCATTTACAGTTCCTTCTATATCTTTTACCTGTAAAATAATTTTCTCTAATCTTTGTCCTATGCACTTAACTTCCCTGACTGTATTCTTTTCTGTACTCTTGCTCTCACTTCTAGAATATTGTTCACCATCTCTACATACTCTGGCAAAATGCCCTCTCCTATTACATTTTTTGCACGTGACAAACCTGGCTGGGCATTGATAAAAAGTAGCGAAATGATTATTACTACCACACCGATAGCATTTAGGTCCCTTCTCTTTCATTTCTCCTCTGATGCTGAGATTATCCTTAGATCTTATCTTACATATCTCGCTGACCTCTTCTTCATCTTTTATAGAAGCTACCTCCTCCCCATTAATTTTCATCTCCTTAATACATCTGGCTGTGTGTTCCACAGACTTACCTATTTCAATAGCTTCTTTTAAAACAGGGTTCTTCGCTAATAACTTTTCCTGGATGCGGGGGTTATTGGTACATCTTACGAGTTGGTCTCTAATAAGGGAATCTGTCAAACTGCCAAACTCACATAACTGCGTTAAACCCCACAAAGCAGCAATGTAATTCTGTACAGACTCCTGCTTCCCCTGACTCCTTTTGAAAAACTTATGGCGTTCCAACACCACATTTACCTTGTCTCCAAAATGTTCCTCTAATTTCACCATAGTTTGCTCAAACTCATCCCCTCCTGTTTCCTCCTGTCCTTCCTGATCTAGCCTAGGCAAAGACTCATACACCTTGCGCCCATGCCTACCTAAATTGTGTAATAAAATATGTTTTTTTCTTTCAGGCTTGTATTTTTCTCCACCTACAGCTATTAAATAAGACTCAAAAAGTTTCACCCACTCCTTCCAACTTATTTCAGGCTCACCTAACTCATTTAGAAAAGGAGGGGGTTGGCTCATGCTTGCAGCTGCCATAATTAATCCTAATGCTTAATTAACACCTTAAGAGAAAAAAAAAAACATACGACAAGCTCAAAGGGGAAAAAACAGCAGAATTTTACACTACATGTAATTCATTTAAAGACAACCTCTAAATTATACATTGGCTACAAACTGGTAATATATCGTACAGGATAGATTCCTTGGATTGCGACGTCTATGTAGTGTCCTTCCTCCGCCACAAATATAAGCAGTCAGGTGGCTTGACGTCTTATAAGTAGAGGGAACCCACGAGACTTCAATCACAAAGCAGATGCAGCTGAGGTAGCCAAGGGTTAACTTTCCTCACAGGAGAGCCGGCCCTTAGCTACTGGCGCGCCGGAAACATCCCCGCTATCCGGTTACCAGAAATACAGACGCTGACTGAACTCTCCGGCTCCACAGCTCTCCCACACCCGATGGCACTCGAGAACAGCTGCTCTCGACCGTGGAGCACACTTGAATCAGCACACGGCTTCCGACTGCGATGACAGCTATGGCGAATGGCCTTTGACAGCTCCACAGGCGTACTTCGGTCACTCTTCACTCAGGACCATAATATCGGGAGACAGCAACCACTGGAACTCAGGCCAGACGACGCCACACCCGATCAGCACGCCTTCCAAACATCACAGTTTCTCCACATCACGGTAGGTTTTCCTTTCTTCTATCATTACGTTGCTCGGCAAAATAGCACTTTCGCCCAGATCCTTTCACCAGTAATCTGATTAACAGCCAATTTATATCTCGCAACAGCCCAGAAGCTAAACGCTCGGTGAATAGGCACTCAACTCAGTCATTTATGAAAATAGTAACACCCAGAGCCACTCGGAAAGCAGCTCCTCACCTCCTCATAATGTAGATATTAACGATGACAGCAGTGGCCAGTAAACCTGAAAACACAGATGAGGAGCACAGCATACTGTCCCTTATCAACTGATATCGTTTTCAAATGGAGTCTTCTCGGTCCAATTCTTCCTTGATAAATCCACTTCCTTTATGAAATTCTGTGTGGAGAGAGCACTCAAAGGGGAGATGATCAATTCCTGCCCCCTGCGCAGGTCCGTCGCCAGTGTTGAAAGTATAAAGGATATCCAGAGACCCAGGAACAGTGTACACAGGTCTGTTTATTAATCATCCACTCTCCTCACTGGAGAGCTTCTCAACATTCCATGGCAAGCTCCAGGGCCGGCCATACCAACAGGGTCAACAGGGAAAGGGGTGGTGGGACGTATCAATAGGGGGAATAAATTACAACAGTATTCTTATCATAGTTGCTGTATTTATCAGAACTACACAGTAGAAAGTATACTTGAGTGTTACCATTTATTTATTTGTGTATTTTATAGAGCGCACAGCTGCCCCAACGGGGCTCCCTCTACCTCCCCCTCCCCTCCCCCCGCCTTCCTGCCTGAGACCCTCCCCAATAAAAACCCTCCCTCTCCAATCTCAACCCCTCCTCTCCCCCACCACCTCCCCAACATAGGAGGCATGGGGACCTTCTATCCCTGGTGATGCAGAGCTAACCTAACTCATCCCTCCCATCAGTGAGACCTTAACCTAAGCTATGTTAATTAATGATTAAAATTGCATTGGCGAATTGAGCACTCAAAAAGCCACAGGATCATATATGAGGGAAGAGGAAAGTAGATAAAAGAGAAAGAAAAAAAAGACCCAATACAGATAATTCAAGAAGACGGACAGAAGAAATAAAAGTTAAGCTCCCACTATATTTCTGCGACTGAGATTCCCTTCAGTTGCACTGACAAAATTTTAAGACACAGTCATTGACAGAAAAAATTCCTTGGCCTGAATTTCTGACTGGACATACTGTGTACAACCCTGAAAGACCACCTCTCCAATCTCAACCCCTCCCCTCCCCCACCACCTCCCCAACATATGAGGCATGGGGACCTTCTATCCCTGGTGATGCAGAGCTAACTCAACTCATCCCTCCCATCAGTGAGACCTTAACCTAAGCTATGTTAATTAATGATTAAAATTGCATTGGCGAATTGAGCACTCAAAAAGCCACAGGATCATATATGAGGGAAGAGGAAAGTAGATAAAAGAGAAAGAAAAAAAAAGACCCAATACAGATAATCCAAGAAGACGGACAGAAGAAATAAAAGTTAAGCTCCCACTATATTTCTGCGACTGAGATTCCCTTCAGTTGCACTGACAACATTTTAAGACACAGTCATTGACAGAAAAAATTCCTTTGCCTGAATTTCTGACTGGACATACTGTGTACGACCCTGAAAGACCACCTTCAATTTGGCTGGTCTCATAAGGAATGCCTGGGCCCCTTTAGCCTGAATTTCAGATATCAACTGTCGGAGAAGCCAACGCTTCTCTACCGTCTTCTGGCAAAAGTCAGGGCAAAGGAAAAACTCACAACCTTTCCCAGATCTTTTGCAGTCAGGTCGTACAAGGATTCCCTGGCTAAGAAATTATTTAGAGAAATCATGATAGCGTGTGGGCGATTGTCAGTTTATCCAACTTCTCTCCTTTAATTAAAAGGGAAGCGATGTGCCCTTTGAATGTGCATCTTCCAGTCCCACTGGAGTAAGTCCGGAAAATCCTCTTCAAGTAACTCTATGACAAATTGATGAATGTCACACCCTTCTTTCCCTCTGGAATGCCCAGTATTTGCAGATTGTTCTGTCTTGTGCGATTCTCTAAATCGGTCAGCTTTATTAAGGTATCATCCCGTAACAATTGCAAAGACTTGGTCTTCTTGTTCTGCATATCAAGTTCATCCTCCAATTGGGATATCCTTGTTTCTGCCTCGCCGATTCTAACAGCAGAGTCCGCGCAAGTCTTAGCAATTCTTCTAATTGAGGTTTGCAGTTTTCTGCAGGCCCCTTGCGTCCAAGCGCTCTCTGCCCTGGTCTCCTCTCGATGAGCCATGATAACTTGGCAGTAAGCATGGGCGTAAAATCCACTCCGCTCGCGGATTTTTCGGATTTTCGGCAAATCCGCAATCCGCGAACGCTGGCGAATTTGTCGAAAATCCGTGAATCCGCTCGCGGCGGATTTTTTGCTTGGTTGCGGCGCGCGGCGTGGTGCACGGCGTTCACTTTCCGTCATTTTAGCGTTTGCCGAGTTGTTTTTCTTTGCGAGTGATGCGCCATTTTAGATCTTGCTGCGTGTTCCCGCGGGAGTTTGTCGCCCGCGAATACGTACTCGCGGCTTGCCACCTTGCACAGCACACCTCGCGAGAGTTCGCAATTGCGAACATGTAGTTGCGGCGGAAAGGAACAATCTCGCACTTGCGAAATAGAGATTTTGCAATTTCGCACAAGAAAATCACCAGCAAACAGGATAAACCTTCAGAAAATTATGATTTTTATCAGAATCACTCCTCAGGTTGACATTTGCATGGCCTTTTTTTTTGCAAGGAGTCCATTTTGGGGGGGGGGGGAGGAAGGAAGTGCCCCACAGTCTCCAACTTCCTGTTCCTGTCCAGCAGGCTCCTCCCAGTGCTTTGTCCATCTCCTGGTCACTTTCATTTGGATCTGGAGCTGGAAGGATTACTTTTTGTGGGTGCTGCTGGATATTTGGATTTGAGGCCTTTTTGACTGTCTTTGGATCACTTTTGGATTAGAAATCAACTTTCACAAGTAAGTTTGTTTGGGGCATTACAGTTGCTGCAAGTACAATTTTGGAACTTTTTCAGAAAATTAAATAAATTATATTGTGGGTAGCCACAGTATCCAGTAGGACCAGGGTTGGTTATGGGTGCATGATACAACTGTTTTGTTGAATTTAAACACCATTGAGGCCATGGATGGGCTGGGATTGTGCAGATTTTATTGTTTTTTGTCGTTTTTTTGGGCCTGCTGGTGTGGCCCTTTGCCCAGGGGTGGTGAGTGTTGCATGGGCCTAGTCTTTCTGTGGGGTGTCTTCTTGAATTTAAACATAATTGAGGCCATGGATGGGCTGGGATTGTGCTTATTTTATTGTTTTTTGTCGTTTTTGGGGGGCTGCTGGTGTGGCCTTTTGCTTGCCCAGGGGTGGTGGTGGTGCATGGACTGAGTGTGCCTGTGGTGTTGTCTCACTCTCTTTGATGTAAACATCATGGATGGCATTGGATTGTGGTGATTTCTGGCTGTTTTTCTGTTTTTTGGGGGTGTACTGTTGATGTGGTCTGGCCATGTGGGTGGTGGTGGTGGCCATCTTGAGTGCTGGCTGGTACAGGCAACATGTGCTTGGGGTGTAAGGGGGCCATTTTGAGGAGAGGCAGTGTCTGAGGCCTGCACTTATTTTGCCTACTTTTCATCCCTTATGCCCAGGGGTAGTGAGTGTTGCATGGGCCTAGTGTTTCTGAGGGGTGTCTTCTTGAATTTAAACACCATTGAGGCCATGGATGGGCTGGGATTGTGCAGATTTTATTGTTTTTTGTCGTTTTTTTGGGCCTGCTGGTGTGGCC
This sequence comes from Lissotriton helveticus, assembly GCF_964261635.1. NCBI lineage: Eukaryota > Metazoa > Chordata > Amphibia > Caudata > Salamandridae > Lissotriton > Lissotriton helveticus. The sequence goes on from NC_136070.1 coordinate 308,187,100, forward strand.
CTTTGCCCAGGGGTGGTGAGTGTTGCATGGGCCTAGTCTTTCTGTGGGGTGTCTTCTTGAATTTAAACACCATTGAGGCCATGGATGGGCTGGGATTGTGCAGATTTTATTGTTTTTTGTCGTTTTTTTGGGCCTGCTGGTGTGGCCCTTTGCCCAGGGGTGGTGAGTGTTGCATGGGCCTAGTCTTTCTGTGGGGTGTCTTCTTGAATTTAAACATAATTGAGGCCATGGATGGGCTGGGATTGTGCTTATTTTATTGTTTTTTGTCGTTTTTGGGGGGCTGCTGGTGTGGCCTTTTGCTTGCCCAGGGGTGGTGGTGGTGCATGGACTGAGTGTGCCTGTGGTGTTGTCTCACTCTCTTTGATGTAAACATCATGGATGGCATTGGATTGTGGTGATTTCTGGCTGTTTTTCTGTTTTTTGGGGGTGTACTGTTGATGTGGACTGGCCATGTGGGTGGTGGTGGTGGCCATCTTGAGTGCTGGCTGGTACAGGCAACATGTGCTTGGGGTGTAAGGGGGCCATTTTGAGGAGAGGCAGTGTCTGAGGCCTGCACTTATTTTGCCTACTTTTCATCCCTTATGCCCAGGGGTAGTGAGTGTTGCATGGGCCTAGTGTTTCTGAGGGGTGTCTTCTTGAATTTAAACACCATTGAGGCCATGGATGGGCTGGGATTGTGCAGATTTTATTGTTTTTTGTCGTTTTTTTGGGCCTGCTGGTGTGGCCCTTTGCCCAGGGGTGGTGAGTGTTGCATGGGCCTAGTCTTTCTGTGGGGTGTCTTCTTGAATTTAAACACCATTGAGGCCATGGATGGGCTGGGATTGTGCAGATTTTATTGTTTTTTGTCGTTTTTTTGGGCCTGCTGGTGTGGCCCTTTGCCCAGGGGTGGTGAGTGTTGCATGGGCCTAGTCTTTCTGTGGGGTGTCTTCTTGAATTTAAACACCATTGAGGCCATGGATGGGCTGGGATTGTGCAGATTTTATTGTTTTTTGTCGTTTTTTTGGGCCTGCTGGTGTGGCCCTTTGCCCAGGGGTGGTGAGTGTTGCATGGGCCTAGTCTTTCTGTGGGGTGTCTTCTTGAATTTAAACATAATTGAGGCCATGGATGGGCTGGGATTGTGCTTATTTTATTGTTTTTTGTCGTTTTTGGGGGGCTGCTGGTGTGGCCTTTTGCTTGCCCAGGGGTGGTGGTGGTGCATGGACTGAGTGTGCCTGTGGTGTTGTCTCACTCTTTTTGATGTAAACATCATGGATGGCATTGGATTGTGGTGATTTCTGGCAGTTTTTCTGTTTTTTGGGGGTGTACTGTTGATGTGGACTGGCCATGTGGGTGGTGGTGGTGGCCATCTTGAGTGCTGGCTGGTACAGGCAACATGTGCTTGGGGTGTAAGGGGGCCATTTTGAGGAGAGGCAGTGTCTGAGGCCTGCACTTATTTTGCCTACTTTTCATCCCTTATGCCCAGGGGTAGTGAGTGTTGCATGGGCCTAGTGTTTCTGAGGGGTGTCTTCTTGAATTTAAACACCATTGAGGTCATGGATGGACTGGGAATGTGCAGATTTTATTGGTTTTTGTCGTTTTTTTGGGCCTGCTGGTGTGGCCCTTTGCCCAGGGGTGGTGAGTGTTGCATGGGCCTAGTCTTTCTGTGGGGTGTCTTCTTGAATTTAAACACCATTGAGGCCATGGATGGGCTGGGATTGTGCAGATTTTATTGTTTTTTGTCGTTTTTTTGGGCCTGCTGGTGTGGCCCTTTGCCCAGGGGTGGTGAGTGTTGCATGGGCCTAGTCTTTCTGTGGGGTGTCTTCTTGAATTTAAACATAATTGAGGCCATGGATGGGCTGGGATTGTGCTTATTTTATTGTTTTTTGTCGTTTTTGGGGGGCTGCTGGTGTGGCCTTTTGCTTGCCCAGGGGTGGTGGTGGTGCATGGACTGAGTGTGCCTGTGGTGTTGTCTCACTCTCTTTGATGTAAACATCATGGATGGCATTGGATTGTGGTGATTTCTGGCTGTTTTTCTGTTTTTTGGGGGTGTACTGTTGATGTGGACTGGCCATGTGGGTGGTGGTGGTGGCCATCTTGAGTGCTGGCTGGTACAGGCAACATGTGCTTGGGGTGTAAGGGGGCCATTTTGAGGAGAGGCAGTGTCTGAGGCCTGCACTTATTTTGCCTACTTTTCATCCCTTATGCCCAGGGGTAGTGAGTGTTGCATACTTGCATGTCCCTAGTCTTTCTGTGGGGTGTCTTCAATGTAAACATCATGGATGGCATGGGATTGTGCTCATTTTTCTGTGTTTTGTCGATTTTTTGGGGTGTATAACTGAACTGATGTTCCTCTGTCTTCCATTGCTTTTAGGTGCACAAGAAGACTCAATAGAACCACCAGTGCCAGGAAGAAGTCCTGCAGCGGTGTGTGCAGCATAACGTCACGCGACGTCACGTCTGGACACAGAACCCTCTGCAACTCGTGCAACTGCTGCCTGCTGACCTGCTCTGAAGAAGATGGCCCCAAAAAAAGTAACCCGTAGCTCCTCTAGCAAGAAAGGTGCCAGTAAGGAGCAGAAGAAGCAAGTTACCAAGGACACTGGTGTGCCGCCCGCCCCTTTTTTTGTGAGTAAAAAAAAAAGTATGCCTGCAGCAGCTGCAGCGGGATCTGCTGGGGACCAAGCTGGCAGCAGCACCCCCGCTCCATTGGGCTCAGTGCCACCACCACCACCACGCCAACTTAAGTCCAAGCCCTTGAGTGCTGCAGAGGCAGCCAGTATACTTCTTCAATCACCATCGACCAGTGATGTTGGCTCATCGCAAGAAAGCAGCAGCAATGTCCCTCAATCAACACAGGTTGTTGTAGCTCATCTGACGAGTGTTGAACAACCACAGCGGCAACAACAATCACATGTGCAAGTACAAGCCCAAGTACATGTGGAAGGAGAGGCAGCGCAAGGAGATGCGCATGCAGAGGTGCATGGAGGGTCACAACAAGTGCCCACAATAGTTGTTCCTCCCGAAGTAGGGGCACATCAGGAAATCGACAATCAAGGCGAGGTATCATTTGAGGAAGCCACTCCTCCTGATGATCCTTCATTGTCTTCCACAACCCTAGCAAGGAAGAGATCAAGGGTGGTGTCTACATCCTCTTCAAGCACACCTCCTTCTGATGATACGGATCAAACTTGGGAACCAGCACCACAGCCGTCTGAGAGTGAGGCACACCATGATCCAACAAAGGTACTTAAGCGTAAAAGGAAGCTCGTCCAAAGTCTCAGACTTATGGAGTGTGATGAGGCTCAACAAGAAGTGGCGGATACTGCTGCTGATGAAGACTCTGCCAACGACGACCCAGTCATCATAAAGGTCACTGCAGCCCCAGCGGGCATGCAGCAAACAGACATTTTGACCCTAGCCCGAAGAGCTGCTGCGCGTGATGATGATGATGATGATGTTGTCGATGAGGAGGCAGTGGAAACACCACAATCATTGGAGTTAAGTAGTACACCAACTCGTCCCGCTTCCATATTTCTTTCTGGCAAGAAGAGACCTGCGTCAACCTCGACCTTAATTAGTGGCGGTGAAAGTGGAAAACGTACAAAAGTTGGCCAATCCAGATCCTCCACTTCATCTGGCATTAGCTTCATGACCACCACCACCACCAGTATCGCCGCCTCCTCCAGGTCCCACAGACACTTCAAGTCCCCAGTTTGGGACTTCTTTACTGTTTGTCCCAAAAATCCAAGGTTTGCCATTTGTACCCTTTGTAAGCTTGCAGTTAGTCGTGGTAAGCCAGGTAGCAACTATGGTACCGGCGGCCAGAGTGGTCATCTTGACAGAAAGCACGGTGTCCAATGGTTTGCGCACCTAGCTGCGATCAAGAAAGGCCAAAATCAAGGAAACGTTGATGTTTCATCTGATGTTGACGAGCAGGAAGAAGACGTGTCAAACACTTCCCTTACACCCAGTACCCCTCTCAGCAGCACACCCAATGTGAGGCACACTAAGAGTGTTGGAGCGAGTGAGACACCAACGCACAAAAGTTCACCAGCGAGCAAAATTGGGTCAACGAAGTCATTATCAGCCCGTAAATGCTTGGTCCAGGCCAACATTAGAACAATGCTTACTTCAGACGTGCCATATGAACGCAACCACCCACTGACGCGTCTGTATAACACTAAGCTGGCTAAAATGCTAGCTGTGGACCTTCTACCTTTTTCTTTTGTAGAAGCGGTAGGTTTTCTTGAATTAGTTGCAACGCTCTGCCCTAAATGGAAGGTTCCGAGCCGGTTCTATTTTGCCAGAGTTGCGGTTCCAGCACTACATGAAGATGTGCTGCAGGCGATTGGGGCAGCTTTGCAGAAGAGTGCTGTTCACACAATACATCTGACAACAGACATGTGGACCAGTGGCCCAGGCGATGATTACATGTGCATCACTGCACACTGGGTCTCTTTTTCAGGTGTTATAGCAAAGCTAAACGCAGGTGTTGACCCGGACCAAGTTTTCAAAGCTGCTCGGAAACATGCAACACTAGCCATGTTTGCCTTGGAGAAAAGTCACACAGCAGAAAACCTTTTGGAAGAGTTTGACAAAAAGGTGTTGTCAATGCTATCCCCCCTAAAACGCAAGATTGGTTATGTTTCCACGGATAATGGCGCCAATGTAGTTAAGGCCATGTCACAGGGTCACCATGTTAGAGTGCCGTGTTTGGCGCACTGTATCAACCTGGTAGTTCAAAAATTCTTGAGTGATAAAGAGAGTCCAGCGTTCGAGGTAATGGCCACCTGCCGCAAAATGTGCAACCATTTCAGCCATTCTTTTAAGGCCCGGAAGCATCTGCGGAGACTGCTACTTCAACGTGGAATGCCAGTGAAAGCACTCATCCAGGAGGTGGCAACACGTTGGAACTCAACCTTCTACATGCTTGAGCGTCTGCATGAGCAGTATACGGTACTCGATCACTATTTCTTGACAGAGGCTACATCTCAGAAGGAGGACCTGCGGATGAGTAAGGCGCAATGGGCCATAGTTAAAAGCCTGACAGACATGCTTCGTCCTTTTGAGTTCTTCACGCGTGCAGTCAGCCAGGAGGACTGTAATTTGGGAAAAGCTATCCCATTGTTGTGCATACTGGAGCACCAACTGATGGCGGTTTCTTCTGAGTTTGAAAAAGATGAAAAAAAAAAAAACCATTTCATTTTGTCTGAGAAATTATTACATCGCCTACGTGGTGATGAATGTCTTAAAAACATCAACTCAGATCAGCATTACATTTGTGCTACTATTCTGGATCCACGCTACAAAAAGGCGCTGGCAGACAACGCATTCTTTCCTTTCGCTGATGCAGATGTTCAAAAGTACAAACATTGGTTAGCCTGGTCAGCCAAGAGGTTTGAAAAAGAACGGCAGGTTATTGAAGGAGAAGCCAGTACATCAGCATCAGCATCAGCAGGCCATCCGCAGTCACAAGAATCCACTTCTGCACCTGTGGCTGGGGCACAAGTGACCTCTCAGCCGTTAAAGACACCGGCAACTGGATCATCTGCACCACACACAATGACAACACTAACAGTGGCTGGGGAGGAGGATTGGCTAAGTTTGATGGGGTATGGTTCTCTAAAAAATGTCACAGGCACAGCAAAAAGTAAGCAAAGTGGAGGAACAGTTGATGACCTTGAGTCGATGGTGCAGGACTATCTGAATGACTCAACAGTGGTCTTTCTTAATGAGGAGCCATTGCAGTATTGGCATGGCAAAAAACAATTGTGGCCACAGCTCTACAACCTGGCTATAAACTATTTGTCTTGCCCACTCGCAAGTGTGTCTTCTGAACGTGTTTTCAGTGCTGCTGGTGGCATTGTAACTGCCAAACGGAGCCGCCTATCGCCCAAAAATGTGGAGCGGCTGACAATGATCAAGATGAATCAGCACCTCATACCACCAGATTACAAAGTGCGAGAAAGCACGCCACATGAAGACGATGAGGACAGCAACGTAGATGAGGGGATTTTTTCTCTGTTCGGTGCCACTGACCTCATCCAGCCTGAATTCGCAGAGTATGATGACGAAATCTTGTTCTTATTCCCTGACACCGAGCCCTGAAAATGAGACAATCAATCAAGAACTTTCTTTTTCGTCCTTATTCACTTTTATTCCTGTGTGCTTTGTGTCTCTCTTTCTTTGTTTTGCACAGTTAATTTAATTCAAACTTTAATCACCTAATCCCAAAAACAAGACCATCATCAGAACTGTCTTCACTTGTTTGCTTATTGATTTGAAGGTGCTGCAGTCTACATTCCTCAGGTTCACAAGTTCTGAAGAACATGCTCCTCTATCCTCCTCCTCCAGACTGCGATTTCCCTCCAAGCAGAGTGCTGGATTACGCACAATGAAGAAAGACTCAGCACTTGTGGGGGTGTTGTACTTCTTTGCGGGTGAGTTGACGGTTTTGGGCCCATTGCTGTGAAGCTCTAATAATGGACAAAAGTGTTTTGGACCAAATATGAGGTGGAAATTTCTTGCCGTTTTTGCTGACTTGCTTGCCTTTGAGGTGCTCTTTGGCGGGGTTCCGGGGGTTTGTGTGTAATTTTTGGTGTCTGTCGAAGCACTGCTGCGACAGTCTAATCTTGATTGCATTTGCTTTTCAGGAAATCCGTGGTGGAAAACAGGAGTTATGATGATTGATGATGACCTAGCTGCACAGCGCGTTACTTTGGACCGAAGGCCGAGAGATATTGTAAGTATGAGATTTAGCTTTTTCGCTGTTTGGGGGTGTTGTCGGGTGTTTTTTTGCGGGTGGGTTGGCGCCGGCGGGTCTTGCCTGGGGCATTCCTGGGAAGGTCTAATACCAGATACAAGTGTTTTGGACAAAATCCATAAGGAACAGCCTTTTTTTTGCCATTTCTTCAGACATCTTGCTCAATGTAGCCTTTTGGGGGGCTTCCTGCTGTTCGTGGGTGGGTTGCGGCCGGGGTCTCTGTCGAAGCACTGCTGCGACAGTCTAATCTTGATTGCATTTGCTTTTCAGGAAATCCGTGGTGGAAAACAGGAGTTATGATGATTGATGATGATGACGACCTAGCTGCACAGCGCGTTACTTTGGACCGAAGGCCGAGAGATATTGTAAGTATGAGATTTAGCTTTTTCGCTGTTTGGGGGTGTTGTCGGGTGTTTTTTTGCGGGTGGGTTGGCGCCGGCGGGTCTTGCCTGGGGCATTCCTGGGAAGGTCTAATACCGGATACAAGTGTTTTGGACAAAATCCATAAGGAACAGCCTTTTTTTTGCCATTTCTTCAGACATCTTGCTCAATGTAGCGTTTTGGGGGGCTTCCTGCTGTTCGTGGGTGGGTTGCGGCCGGGGTCTCTGTCGAAGCACTGCTGCGACAGTCTAATCTTGATTGCATTTGCTTTTCAGGAAATCCGTGGTGGAAAACAGGAGTTATGATGATTGATGATGATGATGACGACCTAGCTGCACAGCGCCGCGTTTGGACCGAAGGCCGAGAGACATTGTAAGTATGAGATTTAGCTTTTTCGCTGTTTGGTGGTGTTGTGTCGGGTGTTTTTTTGCGGGTGGGTTGGCGGGTCTTGCCTGGGGCATTCCTGGGAAGGTCTAATACCGGCTAGAAGTTAGTTGGACAAAATCCATAAGGAAACACCAGTTTTGGCACTTTTTGTAAGTTAGGGTTCGTTAGGGTTAGCCCTAGCAGCAGGATTGCATGTGTTTAGGGGGGTTCTATTGCAACGCGGTTCTGTTGTTGTAGAGCACTGTTGGAGGGATGCTGGCTATGGATACTTTTGCTTGCAGGCAAGTGGTTTGAATACAATCCACGGTCTGTATTTGGGTCTACTGTTACTTTCAAAGTACGTTTTGTAACCATTTTTCTGCTAGGCATCGTTTTTGGAGATATGATTGGGTTCTTCTACATTTTTGCGACTGGCTTTAGTAAGGGTCTTGGTGGGAGCATTGCTGGGAAGGTCAAATTTTGTTCTAAAACACAGTAGTACACCCACCTTGAGGGGAAAGATCCGCTATAATATTTTGGCCATACTTATTGATCCTTAAAAAGGTGACTCAGACAGAGCACGCAATTTCAAAAATATTGTACTGTCTATTAGGGAAATCAAAGTGTGACTTTTTGAACCACACAGCGTACATACCTTTTATTTATTTATCAGTGGTATTGTAATAGCACTTCCTGTTTTCCGTTCAATAATTACAGGCCGGGTTTCAGTCAACATCCGCCAGGCAGGCAGTGGACAGGGTGTCTCTTCTGTCAGTGGTCACCACCACATTGATGGAAGAAGCGTCAGCTGGAATGGAGGAGTGCCGCCAATAAGAGGAATTGTTTGCTGCATGCAACTTACTTACCAATTTCAACAGGACAACTCCAACAACATACGCAATACAGATACAGTATCCATTGTTGTCTTTTATTCTATGAGTGTGACTGCATGTGCTTACCTTTACTTTGTAACCAAAGATTGTCTGTAAACTCTGTATCTTCAATTATTGTTTGTCCATGCTCTGCTTTTTTTTTCTTCTCTCAACAAAACCTACCCAAAAAGAAACCCCCATTCCCATCCATTTTACAAACCCTAACCCTCTTCCCCCGGGCTGTGTTGTTTTGCTTGATGTCTGACTAAAATGACATCAATAATTCCACACACTTGCTGGGGAGGATAAGGTGATAGCAGCAACAGGCTGGTGAAGGAATACGAGGATATCTTCTAGACTTACTCAGCTTCAGTACTATATCTTCTAGTAGTAGTAGCCAATGTCAAATAAATTCAACGCAAGTACTAGTTATACTTGCAATACTTTACCATTTGTTAGGCTACATTATGGCACTGTTCTAGTGTACTGTCACCTGCTATTTTCTCGATCGTACCGTAACCGTTGTAATGCTACAGTAAGGAGTACAAACAAGGTTTCGTTTTCTTTTTTTCCATAGGCATGCAACTGCCACTGTGTCACACCACTAGTAACACCGCAATGAGGAAATGTCACCCGCCCAGGAATGACAACGTTAATCCCCATTTCACCTGGAGCCAGCCCTGGGCCTAGCCCTAATTTCTAACACAAATTACAGGTAAGATAAGCGTTTGGTGGGAGGTAGTATAATGGAGTATTATTTCGGAGTAGACAAGAGTTTGACGGTTGTACTACTAAAGTCCTACGACTGTTCAGGAAAACAAAGTTACTGTTACACCCCCGCCCCCCACCCACCAGACTGAAAAGCAGTAAAAACAGGTATGGTCAGATAAAGTAGTTGAAAAATATATTTATTTATCCCTAACAAAATAATCTCCCTCACCCACCCTAACCCCAACGATTGTCTCTGAAACGTCCCAAAACGATCCCAACTCCCAAATCCCACCCCCCAAAAGTCTATAAAAAAAGGGCAAGGGACACTCCACTACTGGAGGGTGCTGGTGCTGGTGCATGATGCGGCATGGGCATCATACTCCTTGCGGAGGGTGGCAAGCTCGGAGCGGAGGCCCTTAACCAAGGTCTTATACCTCAGGACCTCCTGCTCCAGGTTGGACATGCGGACTCGTAGGCGGTGTTGGCGTTCCTTGCAGCTCCTGTGGGGGGCAGCTGGTGTTTCGGGTGCTTGGCGGTGGCGGTCGGCTTTCTTAGCCCGGCTCGGTCCCGCTGGTTTAGTCACGGAGGAGGATGCAGTGGTCACAGTCGAAGATGTTGCCCCGCTCGACTGCGTGTCCTCCTCCTCCTCCAGGGCCACCAGCCGCCGATACTCGGCGACTGTGGCCTCCAGCCTCCGTTGCCGGGCCAATCTAGCCTGCTCCCTCCTTGTTGTTGATTTGGAAGGAGCAACTATATGAAGAAAGAAAGACATAGTCTGTAACCAATGCTCCTTATTAATAACACAAAGTGATTGAGCCGAAAGTTGGGTCACAGAGTACAAGTAGCAAATTGAAAGCACAGTACATAACTATTGAGGACAGTATCTATGTAACCCTCCCACTTCTGCATCCTTGCTCTAACAGTAGTGGTAGTTTAATGAACTAATTCTACGACCACTATGGACTTCCATTACAGTCGACTATGACAGTACACCAGTCTTATTCTTCTTCTTCTCTCTTGTTTAGGGAAATGGGTACGTTATCTTATGCAAGCCGGCAGAATGACATGGACACAGCACAGTGAAGTTGCACCCAAGAAAAAAAGTTGCACACCATGATGATGGAGACAGACTTGCGTTACTGTACCGGTCCAGTACATGCAGGTGGTGAAGCTATTACTTTTCTATTACGGGTGGCACTGAGAATACTCTGTTACAAGGGCTACTGCTTAATTAATTTACCTTTCACCCTACAGTGCAAATGAGTACTAGAAAAGGAAACTGAAGAAGCTAACTAATTTGATTATCTATCACTTCACATGGGACGTATTTAATGACAGATGAGATGACTTTAGGTGCTTTGCTTAATATTGAGTGAACACAGTGATACACCCACACATGAATGACGTACTACAAGTAAACTAAAGTTATTAAGAGAGGTACGGAGTGTCCACCGTAATAACCAGATATATGCTGTGAATGCAAACGCAATACAAAGTACTGCTACTATTCATGGTAGTATTGGACACATTTACAATTTCTTTTCCTTGCCTTCCCTGCACTGGGACGGACGTGCGGGTGCGGTGGTACATGCTCTTCAAGGTAACACTTACTTCACCTGGCGACCATCTACTCTCTCTAGATACACATTTGCTATGTAAGAGTCAGAGAATACCATGCTCCAGGCATCCATTCATTCAAAGTATACGCACACATACAGTTTCTGTTTCACCCACCCAGGCTGCTGTCCTTCCACCCATCCTTGCTTCATCATTGACCCAGCCATGCACCATACCATATTCTTTCCTTCCCAGCCACCTCTGGGTCCAAGCAAACACATATCGTTCTTCTTTGCCAGCCATCATACAAGTTCGCGTCCCACTTACTTACACCCTTCTTTCGCTTTTCGTTCATCCCATCCATCACGTTCGTCTAAGAACTTATTGGGATTCTTCTCACCAAAAACTTCACAGCTAAGTCGAAGTACATTTCGAGGAGGCTACTACCTGGTTGATTTGTAATTGTAATACACCCGTGCAGAAAGCACACTATGCAGTCTTCAATCTCAATAAGTAAGGAATATATAGCTTACCTGTTTCCGCCACCACCGTTTGATCCCCCACAGGAACGGCCACCAGCTCTTCTACCGCCGCATCCTCCCCAGAGGCCTCCGAGTCCAAGTCCAACACATCAGCCACCTCCGCGCTGGCCCCGTCACCAGATGTTACACCTACAAAGTACATTTAAGAAAGTTAGAATACACCACTCACTACTATATAATATTTGGTCTAGGAGAAATGTTAAAAAAACAGAATACAATGTAATAATTTGTGACTGTCTACTCCATAGTAAAAATGTCCCATTTTCTAGGGAAGGCTGTTGTCTTGCTGCACTTTTATGCACAACTGATGAATGCTTGCTTTTGATTTTTAACACGCACCACTTTTTCTCCTAACAGACAGAAGCTTGACTCCTGAGTCCTAAGAACACGACCAGGATCAAGTTCAAAGTAGGTGAGAGTTCGGCTCGACCACAAGAAATGTGTCCAATTAATCGTCAGCACTAACCACTTTTCCGTTTACAGTTAAATAGTTTTATGACAAAGTAGATTTCAATAAATGTGTTTACTTTTAATAAAGCTTTTACACTTAAATAGACTCTGTGGTTTTTGTTCCTCTAGACTAGAGTGGATGAGCTAAAGGTTTTGGCATTTTTGCAAGCATGAGTGCCTCTGACACTTCTTGACTGTGCTGTGACTCCGTACTACTCTCTTGTCCTGCGTACGATAATCTAGAGATCATTGGGGATCTATAATCGGTGACTTCGGGAGCTGGATGACTCTGCCACACTATCTAGTCAGTAAGGAGACAGTGCATAGAGGTATTGCTGAATATAATGGGAGTCCAATGGAATTGCCAAATGTCCAATCTTAGTTAGCTACACAGACAGACTAATAAGAATAGTCTAGTAATACCACAGGGAGTCATATTCGAGGCAGGATAAGAATTTATATCCAGTCTACAAGAAGATCAAAGACGATTTAGAAAAAATCGAATGAGGAACGCTAGGAAAAAATAGGTACTGTTTAGTAAAATGTAAACTTACTGGGGCCAGCAAAGGAGCCCTCGCCTGCCCGATCCTGGCCTGCATCCTCAGCACCCTCCTCCTGTGTCCTCTTGCCCTTGGGGGGAGCTGATGTACAACATGAAAGAAAGAAAAACCATAAAACATGGATGAGATTTTTCAACCAAATCAAACATTTCAAAAGAACAATAACAACATATTTTGGAAAAATAGCAAATAGATAGACAACTATTCCACGGGATCTATCTCATGTGGTATACTACGTTATTCGTATTGCCTGATTTGCGGAACGTTGACTTAGAAAGTTCCTATGTAACTCAATAAACAGACTACTAAAGAGGTTTGCCTAGGCCTGGCACTGCAGGCAGTAGTGCACAACACGTGACAGACAAAGTCCATCCTGCTTGCAGATCAGTGAATACTCAAACTATCAATCCACCCGCCACCACCGCCACTATTTCTTCTGATAGCCATGTGACTGTCTAAAGGAAGGACACTGGACTTCAGTCTGTTGGGGCTGATTTATAAGTCCCTTGCGGAAGTTGCGGCTGATTTTCCTCCATTGTTGCGTGCCTTTTCTGACGCAGCGGCAGAACAAAAGACTCGCCATGGTGTTGGTGCGGCGTATATATTAAAAAAAAAAACACATATGGGCATATGGGCGATGCATCACGTTGTAAAGCCCTGCGCCATCAGGGGGCGTTCCGGCGCAAGGGAGGGCGTACCTGCGCAGGAACGAATCCTAAAAGTGGCTGAGGGAAATCTACAAGATGTCAATCAGTCATTTTTATGACAATGATGCATGACTCAAACCCTGCGCGCTTGAAGCCGACGTACGGCTTGATGCAGCATTGGGGAGATAGGGTACCCCAGAGCATTGCTGGAGCTGCGCCATCGTTGGCACGCAACTCCAGCAATGCGCTGCCTTTACGGCACAGATGCGTAAGGCTTCTGTGACGTTTTGGGCCAATGGGTGGTGGTGGCATGGCACACAATTACTGCCGCATCCCTGCTACTTTGCAGGGATGCGCCGGTAATTGAAAATATGACCCTTACTGTCTAGCATTACGCAGTTCTTTTCTTTACAGTACACTGATACATAATTTCTCAGGCCAATGAAATGCTTCTGAACACAACATACAAAACAAAGAAGCATAGTAGCAAGCAAGGCTACTGAGAAGGAGAGCAGTGCACCTGAAAATGAAATGCATAGAAGATTTTGAAATATAATTTACCTCAATGTAATCGGCAGCATTATTGCTCTTGGTAAAGAACAAAGATTTGCAAATAACAGAGCAGGATAAAACAGAGTAGTAAATGTACTACTACTACTACTCACCAAGCCCGGGGACCTCTACGCCGAGCGCGTCCAGCAAGTCCCGCTCCCGGTCCATGACATCGGTCCAGCGGTGGGTGGCCTGGTTATATGTGCGCCGGACCCCAGAGATCTTGTACATGGCCCGGCACACCTTCTCCCACCGCTGGCGGCGCTCCCGGATGCCATAGCCGGTCGCGATCTTGCCGCCTCCCAGGATCGTCTTGGGGAGGCGGCGCTGGACATGGAAGATCAGTGCCGCCACTTCCTCCGCGCTAAAGATCTCCCTCGGGACCACTTGCTCCCCCCTTAAACGCCCGCACGGGAGCCGGGCACGGGGTGCGGGACCCTTCCCCTTCTCAGGGTGCTTCCCGGCTCCCTTTACCATGGTCTGGGCAGAAATAAACTTAAATGATAAAGAAGAAATAGAATAGTGAAGAAGAAAATAAAAGAGTTTAAAAAAGTAGTTTAAAAGTAACTAAAAGCTGCAGAAAACACAAAAATATAGAGCTAGAAAAATAGAGGGTTAGATAATAAGTAAAATTAGATCAAAAAAACTTCAAACAAGCAAAGGATGGCAGAGATTGAGAGAGGATAGAGAAAGCATGCCCAGAACCATAGCAATGAATGAGAAACAAGATGGCTGCGCCCGTTCACGACCGCGTGGGTAAGTTCGCGCGAGATTTTCCTTGCGAGTACGCGCGAACTTGTACTCGCGAGCAGCACACTTTGCGAGATTACACATAGCGGGCGGAAACGGAATTACGTCACGCCAACAAGATGGCCGCGCCCGTGTACGACCGATAGGGTAACTTGGCAAACGAATAGCTAGAAGCGCCTCGCGAACACGCGCAAGATCACGCGAACATACACGTCGCAACAAAAACAATTTTGTATTCGCACGTATTCGCGGCTTCCGAAATCGATCTCGCACGGATTCGCGCCCCAAATAACGCGCGAAATTGCAAAAAAAACGATTTTAGCTAAAATGAAAGCAATGAGCAGGTGCAAAAGTTCAAACTTAACATTAGTAACATTCAAGGTAGTGCTTCCTGATGGGCCCCTCCAGAGTTTGCAACAATTCTATGACCCTGCTATGACCCAAACAGCAGGCTCATAGAATAGCACCATAAAGGTCCTGTAAAAAAAAAATTTCACTGCAACAAAAAGCAAATTACAGATAAGGAAGGAAGCAGGTGCCAGCCAGACTGGAACTTTCAAAATTACTGACACATTAATGAAACACAAATTAATTGATGGCAGTTGAAGAAGGGCAGGTGTGCTAGCTTTTTTCAACCACCATAATCTACAGTAATAAATAAACCTAATAGGTGCCTGTGAGGATGTACTAGAGGGTGGCATGGGTGTCCCAGAGGGTGGCAGTGGTGAAACAGAGGGTGCTGTGAACCTGTGATGATAAACCAGACGTAGAAACAACATAGTCGCGGCCGTTGCAAGCCGAAAAGTAAGTTCGCAATTGCGAACTTGTCCCAAAATCGGCGCGAACACGCGCCAACACAAAAAACGGAAAAATCCGCAAGTCCGCTAGAGTTCGCGGATCTTCGCGGATTGCGAATCCGTAAATACGCAAGTTCGCGGATTGCCAATCCGCAAAATCCGCCCATGCTTACTTGGCAGATCCTAGCTAGTGTTATTTCCTCCGGGCATTGCGTCATACCGCCAGTCTCTGCCGGAGGCTCACCATTTCTCCCAGTATCTTGATTTATTCCTAGATTTGGGGAAAAGGAGTAGTACCATATCATACTCCCGGTAGCCCCATCAGCCCTGCTAGCAGACAAGGGGAGGGTAGAAGCCTTTTTAATCATGCCAGGAATAGACAAAGAATTATCTGCATCTTCTCCCCAGTGCAAGCTCCTAGTATTGCTTCCTTCTCCTGCCCATTCCTTGCCATGGCTTTCATCTTCTGAGGCGTTAGACTGATCCTAGAGCAAAAAAAAATTGTCAGTAAGCTCCTCCTCTAAACAATAAATGCCATTGACATTTCTCTGAATAGGGAGGTCTTCCTGCATAGCTAAGTCCGAGCCCTCGGTATCTCCTCCCATGCTACTCATTCTTTGGACTTCATCTCCCAAGATGCCCTGGCATTGCAGTGCTGCTGCTAGGTTTGGCTCTTCAATAGAACTGTTTGTTTTTGCAGTTAACACTACCTGAGCAGGGTCCAACCTGCATTTTAAAGCTTCAGTATTAGGGCCCCTGGAACCGGTTCCCCAGCCCCAGGGCGTATGGGCGCCATCATTTCTCCACCTCCCTCAGTACCATCAGTACCATCGACCTGATTCCGGGATGCTTTCGAAACCTTCTCCCCGTGTACCTTAGGGGCCAGAGCCTTGACTTTTCCAGAGCGACCGACCCACATTGCCAGCCCCATTGCTGCCCACAGGATTAGTGGAATTAGCAATATTGCCTGTCGTTTTACTTTTAACAGCCTGAGCCTTCAACATCACTGGTACTGACTGCTTACTGCGTGTTATGGCTCCGTTTTTCAAGTTCCTCTGCTGATCTCCTACATTCCCCTTCTCTGCATCAGGTCAGAGGCTTGTTGTCCCAGAAGCACCTCCTGCTGAGCCGCTCGTTCCCACTGCAGCCGCGGCTGTCCTCGCTGTGTCTTCGGAACCAGAGGCAGCTCCGTGTCCTCTCAAGCCCTTTCTCCCAGTTTTTGGTGGCATCCTGATGGCCCCTTCCTTCGAGCTGCCAGACGCGATCCAGGCAGACACGGAGCAACAGAGAGCCCGCAGCACCAGCCAGCAGGGAAGCGGAGTCCTCAGCTCCGCGCTCTGCACTCCACAGAGTCTCCAGAGCATTAACAGAATCAAAAGGCCGGGCACCGAAGCATTTCAACTGATGTGTACCTTTCCTCCTCAGGCCAGTGCAGCACTCTCATCAGCGACAGTGTAGGTCAGCACTGGAGGGGTTGAGTGGTCAGCTCACTCGGCCGAGCATTACTTGTTCAACATTTCTAGGAACTATCTTTTCTTGTTTAATTGGAGAGAAATTTTTCAATTCATAAGAACGACCACAGGTATGAACTGCATGCAGTAATCTATTTTGTTGAAAATAACAAAATATTGTATCATAAAGGGTCCATGAGGTATAATACAGTGTGTGGCTCCTGAAGCACTGTGTGTGTGCACCCTGTGATGATGCTATAATTTATATCAAAAAAGTTCTTGAAGCAAGGATACTAAAAGCATATTATGTAGGTTTTAGGGACGTTGCAGTTAGTTGCCTACTCCACTCTGTAATTACTGACTGAAAATTCAATTTTAATTGGGAGTTCTGATGACCACAGTGTAGACAGGAAGCAGTGGTGAGCAAGATTGCACAGCCATGTGGCACTGAGTAGAGCTGCACAGTATTGGCAATTCAGTGTGTGTGCAACCAGCAATGATAAGTGGTGCACTTAGTTAGTGACACCTGAAGCAACCAGCATATGGTCACCCTGCGATGATGCGTGGTCCGGGCGCACTGCACTGAGAGCAATGTCATTTGTCTATTGAATTCTGCCTTAATAAGGCCGCATGGCGATGACTTATATTGCAGTGAGTTAGTAGTACCTTTAGCGCTCAGCGTGTACGTAGCCTGCATTGAGTAGAGCTGCACAGTATTGGCAATTCAGCGTGTGTGCAACCAGCGATGATAAGTGGTGCACTGAGTTAGTGACACCTGAAGCAACCAGCGTATGGGCACCCTGTGATGATGCGTGGTCCAGGCGCCCTGCACTGGGAGCAATGTCTTTTGTCTATTGAATTCTGCCTTAATAAGGCCACATGGCGATAACTTATGGTGCAGTGAGTTAGTAGTACCTTTGGCGCTCCGCGTGTACGTACTCTGCGATGATACGTGGTCTGGGCGGGCCGCACTCCGAGTAATGTCCTTTGTCTATTGAATTCTGCCTTAATAAGGCCACATGGCGATGACTTATAGTGCAGTGAGTTAGTGGCACCTCAAGCACTCAGCATGCGTTCACCCTGCGATGAAGCATGGTCCAGACTAGCCACACTGGGAACAATGTCTTTTGTCTATTGAATTCTGCCATACTAAGGCCATGTGGCGCTGACTTCTGGTGCTCTGAGTTAGTAGTACCATTGGTGCTTAGCGTTTACACACCCTGTAATGATGCGTGGTTCGGGGGGGCCGCACTGGGAGCTATATCTTTTGTCTATTGAATTCTGCCTTAATAAGGCCACATGGCGATGACTTATGGTGCACTGAGTTAGTGGCACCAGAAACATTCAGCATGTTTGCACCCTGCAATGATGCGTGGTCTGGGGGGCCGCACTGAGAGCAATGTGTCTTCCGTACTGGACTGCGTCATCTGGAATCGCCATTCCATCTGAATTGTGAGTCCTGCAGTACGCAGTGTAGATAGAAGACAGTAGTCTGTACAGACATTAGTTTGCGGTGCTGTGCTGCTGGGTTCGCAGGTGGCCTGTGTTGAGGAGACCCGCGGTCATGGCAGCAGACATGTGGAAGGGTGAGGCCCGCCGCTCTGGCAGACTCGTTGGCCTTCACACAAGTGAACCACACCCAGAGCCCCGGCTTATTTTCCCATACACCTACGCTGGAGTGGCGTACGTTGGACCAGCCCATTGCGATTCCATTTCCAGGGGTGGACAACACAGCTACATGACCGAGATCTTCCCCAATGCCTGAGGTAACATGGTTGAGTCTATTGTCCACTACACTACAAGCACCAGCAGTACATGTACACATGGAGAGGTCTGTGGTCTGCATAGTGAATTCTGTCCAGTACATCACCGCTACACTTGGTATTGTGTGCATTATTATTTTTGATGGGTGACTTGCGTCCTTCACACCATATCTGCCAACATTCAAGTGTTGTTTGGCTGAGGGACCATACCGTTTTTGGAAGGTCTGCTGTCCTGTTCTGTGCTGCCTCAGTAGTAGTAGGGACGGAGGTGGTCCAGGGGGGGGCGTCCTGAGGCTGGTGGCAGTGGGTGTTGTGGCCTTCATGGGTGTCTGAGCTGCATGATCAGTAACTCTATGACATGTGTTGGTCTTCAGATGTGATTCTGAGCTGGGCTCCTTTTCACATTGTAGGTAGTCGTCCTGGTTTACACCAGTAAAAGGCACATGTTAGATTCCTACCACTAACGCAGCTTATTACCTATTTTTGGGTCGTACTCCAGATTTGGCTGCTCGTTGAAAATATCGGGAAGTGGTGATTTTGTGCTATGTTTGCACGGGAACGTCTACTCTGCATAACATTACCATTAGTTGTTGCTCTCATTTGTGGCAAATTTTTTGTGTGTAACCTATTGCAGAAAAACTGGGGATATATGCTGTTTTCACTAGGTTGAGAATGGAGTGATAATTTAAAATCACTGAAAAAGTATAGGTTTAAAGAAGATTATAATTAGAAATTAGCATAAAAAAAATTGAAATTCACTGAAAAAACCATAGGTTTCAGGGATGTTATAGTTACAAATTAGCATTTAAAAAACCTTTGAAATTCACTGAAAAAAACATAGGTTTCAGGGACGTTATAGTTAGTTGGACATTTCATTCATACAAAACCATTGAAATTCCACTGTTATAGTTAGTTGAGCTCCCGCAATGCACTGCTGATGACATCACATATTACATCATTCTTGACATGGTCAGTGACATCTCAAATGTCATCACTGATGGCCACTGATGACATCATCCACATGAAAATCTGATCCACCTCCTCATACCTTAATAAAACCTTTGATACTCTAAAATATAGACTACCATTTTCGAAAGAATAGAGACACCAATACCAGTTACTATGAACATATTCACGGATGCCTAGGTCTACAACACATCATCTCATTCATCCATACAGTCACTCATAGATGCAGTGACTCATCAATACAACACTATAATAGGCACTAATACACCTCTACAACACTCAAATACCACCACTCATCCAGAGTTACTCTAACACCTAGTCAGTCATACAAAGAATCAATCACACTTCTATTTACTCACCTATACAGTTATACACACACTCATGTATTCATACAGATTCTAACATATACTTACTCTCTTATACAATCACTGATACAAGTACACACTGATCTAATACGGCCACTCTCACAATCACTGGCTCTCAAGTCATTTATATACTCCAACTCTCACATACAATGTGTTTTACATATGTAGTGGAGTGGTGTGGCTCACTGGTTAGAGGCGGCAGACCCGGAAGCAGTAGTTGGTCCGGGACCAGGGTTTGATTCCCGACGCGGCAGGTTCGTGGATCAGGTTCAGCGGACTCGATAATTCTCGTCTCGGTGCCTACTCTAACCAGGGGTCCCACTCGGCAACTCTGGACATTAGCTTGCCTAATCTCCACAACTGCCCCATCAACGCCGGGGATGCCTGGCTCCACCTTGGGGATTCCCAGCAGGGACCATCCCACAGGGAAAGCCAGGACGGGTTCCCCAGCGGTACACAGCGCCAGGACGCCGGCTGGCAACAGTGCGCTTTACAAGTATACACATTACATTACATTACATTACTTGGACATGTAGCACTGAGATATGCATTCACTCACCAACACACACACTCGCCGACTCATACAGGTGTTTCCACATGCACTCTTGAACCTATAACCCAGTGAATGAAGCACTCACACATCTATGCACAGACTCACACACCTCCCATCCCCTCACACATACACTAAGACACCCATACAAATACTCACGCAACCAATCAAGGATTCACATAGACACTCATGTCGCGAGTTATAGTTAGCTCAACTAACTATAACAGCGGAATTTCAATGATTTTGTATGAGTAAAATGTCCAACTAACTATAACGTCCCTGAAACCTGTGGTTTTTTCAGTGAATACATATATAGATATATGTATATATCTTTTTCACACCATGTGGCTCACTTTCTCTCCCGTTAGGCCCTGCAAAGTGTGGCCGCGATACTCCTGCGGTTGAGCCCAACCGCTAAAATATGCAAAACAACGATTCCTACGCCGGAGAATACCTTGGAGTCGCAATAAACCCAATCGTAACCCTCAACCAATTGGAGGAACTATACATACACCTGTAAAACAATTTGGAGATTAATATCTGTTATCCGAAATCCTAAATAGAATCCCGTTTACAGACAATATGAAACTTTTAAATTGATAAACTTCATCACTTTTACATTACCCAAACACTACCCGCAATGCCACACACATTCCCCTGAAAAGGCAAACTATACATAACATTGAACGTCTATCTTCACATATAGAGATCATCAAACTGGGGATCATGAAAAACACCATTACGCCCACTGGAGGGCAGTAACACTTACAAACCACACAAAACATACCTTGATTATTAATTGTTTAGCTGTTAAAATATAACCTCGAGCATAACACACATGACAATGTAAATATATGATTTAATTTTATGTTTTGAAGGTAAAATAAGTATTGTGTTTCAATACACTACAAGACCCACAATCCATGCAGGGGAATGACCCAGGTAGAATGATCATGTGACGGTGGCAACACCCCCTCAGGGGAGTGACTATGTTTTTTGGAAATTGGTTTGTTCATAAAGTTGTGGCAACACATTTCTCAAACTAACCGTGACCAAGACAGTGGAGGCTGTCGAAACGCGTTGGTTGTTGCTTTTGTTTTGACACCCCATGGATTGAGACATAAACGAACTCGAACAAACTTCTTTGTGGATTACGATTGGGTTTATTGCGACTCCAAGGTATCCTCTGGCGGAGGAATCGTTGTTTTGCATATGTATATATCTATACACACACACACATATATATATTATATATATTACTTTTCTTCACCAACTTCCACCATGAAGCTGCCAAACTGTTTCTCCGAATGGGTGCTCAGTTCATGAAGGTGGCTGTCACTCTATAAATTCATCACCAGTGCTCTAAAAGGAACTTCCACAAGCATTCAGCGGGTTTCCAAATCTCAATTTATTCATACCCAGGTGTTTCGGCAGGGACTGCCTTTCTCAATGCCAGTATTGCAAAAAAAAGGTCTTCCAGTGGTTTCTTTTTAAATGTCTTTTACTAGCTCCTATTGGTGCACAATTCATTATCAGTAAAAACAGACTGTTCATTCTCAATCAGTTCCTTATCAGCATGCCGCCATCTCAACATGATTTAAGGACTGTAATTCATTCCCGTCACTGCATCCGTGGGCATTTTTATAACTTTATTAGATATTACCTCTGCAGTCACATGATGCATACAGTTCAAAGCATACAGCTGGTAAGTTATTCATTTTAGCATCACAGGAACAGTACCACTTCATTATAGACTGACCTTTGTTTCCCTCATTCATACCACGAATGCCACTTCAGGTCTCTCACATAAGCAAGTACAGGTTTGATAACGAGTACTTATCCATTTTAGTAATGTTGACTTAGTGACAGCAGTTGCAATGCTCCTTCCGTGGGTGCAGGGGATCTGCTGCTTTATTTCAATTCTTCACCGAATGCCACCATCAAGCTGCCAAACTCTTTCTCTGAGCAGGTGCTTTGTTCCTGAAGGTGACTTTCACACTATAAATTCATAGAGTAAGGCTCCAAAATGAACTTCCACAAGCACAAATATCAATTACCCCCAGGTCCCTCCGTCCTCGACACCTTCATTAACTAAATGAGATATTCTATCTCGCTGACAGAAAAAAGGAAGAAGAAGGAATGCTGGACCTACCCTCCCCCTCTCCCGCCGGGAGTACATTAGCGTTCAGGTCCCAGCATTCCCTCTGTTCTTTTTTTCTGTCATTCTGACAGGATGTTTGAAGGGTGAGGAGCGTGGGCACTCCTGCGCTGGACTTACTTCTGGAGGGCTCTGTTCCCTCTAGTGGATTGCCTCTCCCTCCCTGACAGGCTTGGGGGGAGTGGCGCGGGCTGCTGTGGACGCTTCTCTGGGCCACGCGTTGGTGTTTGGACCGCGTGGGCTCAGCGTTTGCCGGATGGCCGCCCCTCCTGGTCTGCCGGGATTACTGGGGGGGCATGGCCTCCTTCGTGACTCCGGATTGGCTTGCCTTGCTGACGCCTTCCAGTTTTGCTGCTACCTGTCTTCCATCTTGGGTCGGGTCAGGCACTTCTGGCCGGGCGGGTTTCTGAGGATTTAAAAACCAGGGCAGTGGGTGAGTACCGCATAGCGGTTTGTGTGATATTGTGGTGCTTACTGTTTTGCCGAGTGTACTGTTCCTCGTGTGCCTTCTTCGTGATGTGGAAAGGTTTGAGAAAGAGACGTCATAGGGAGAGGTCCTCTTCCTCTTCTTCGAGTGATTCTCGCTCTACGTCTCCTGCCCGGTCCAGGTGCTGCGGTGGGGGTGAGGATGCGCGCTTGAAGTGCTTGATCAGAGAGACCATTACGGGGATGGGTGATGGTGGGGCCCGACGCAAAAGGCCGGCTCCTGATTCCTCTGTGTCTTCTGGTGATGAGTCTGCCTGGGCTGGGGACTCTGACCTGAAGGGGAAATACATTGACAAGGACGCCCTGCCTGGCATCTTGAAACATGTGAAGGAGAACATGGGATTCCCGGATGAGGCTGCTTCCAGTACCTTTAGGGGTCCTTTGTTGCGGCAATTCCAGAGTTCTGCCACAGTTGATGTCCCGGTGCATCCCTTCATTAAAGATGTCCTGAAGAGGGAGTGGGCCGATCCAGATAGCATTTTGGTTCCGCGATTAATGGCTCGCCTTTATCCCCTGCAGGAGATGGCTACGGAACTCCCGGATTCGGTCCCCATTGACTCCTTTGTGGCTAGTTTGATGGGTCGCACTTCTTTGGTGGAGGACGCCGTGCTGAAGGATCCAGTGGATAAAAAGGTGGATGTTGCTCTCAGGAAGGTTTATTCTGGTTCCCACATGACCTTGCAGGCCGGTGTTTATGGGACTTATGTTTCGCAGTCTCTGCTGTCTGACAATAAGTTTCTCTATCAATTGATGGATGATGCCACTGACTGTTCCGGTCTTCTTGAACACATTGAGCGTCAGGTGGTGCTTCTGTCAGATGTCTCTTTTGACGTTGTGCGTGCGGCTGCACTGTCCGGTGGGGCTTGTGTGGTGGCTCGTCGCAGTCTTGTACTTAAGGACTAGAAGACTGACTCTGCGCAGAAAGCTTGTGCCTTGCGTTTGCCCTTCCAGGGTTCTATGCTGTTTGGGGGAGTTGGAGTCCAAATTGCATAAGCTGTTTAAGGAGAAGAAACACTCTTCTTCTTTTAAGGGTTCTTCTGCTGCTGCTGCTGTCCCTTCTAAGCCTAAATCTTTCTTTCGTCCTTCCTATCGTAGGCAGTTTGGGAAGGGCCAAGGGAGGTTTGCTTCTGGCCGGGGTCGGGATCGTAAGGCTAGGTCCCATCCTCCTGCTAAGCCATGCTCCTGACGCTTTGGCGTTGGTAGGAGGGCGGCTGCGCTTCTTCCTGGATGCCTGGGTTCAGTCCTGTTCCGACACCTGGGTGTTGGATGTTCTTCGAGTGGGGTACGTGGTGGAGATTTCTGTTCCCCCTCCAGATTCCGGCGTTCTCCCGACTCCCTGGCCTGCTTGCCATTCCAGGAGGGCTCAATTCTCTAAAGGGGTGCCGTTCAGGAGGTTCCTCCTTCGGAGCTGGGGTCGGGCTTCTATTCCCTGATCTTTCTGGTACCCAAAATTACGGGGGGTTTCCGCCTGGTTCTGGATTTGAAGGTTATGAACCGATGGGTGTTGCGGGTTCCCTTTCATATGGAGACCTTGCAGTAGGTGATTCCTTTGGTGCTACCAGATCACTTCATGTGTACCCTGGATCTTCAGGATGCGTATTACCATGTCCCGGTGCATTCTCGGTCCCGTCGCTTCCTGAGGTTTTGTGTTCAGGGGCGTCACTTTCAGTTCCAGGTTTTACCCTTCGGTCTTCGTTCTGCCCCGAGGGTCTTTACGAAGGTGGTGGCTCCCTTGGTCACCTGGCTTCATCTTCAGGGGTTGATGGTGCATCCCTACCTGGACGATTGGTTGATCCATGCTCCCTCTCGGGTCCTGTTGTTGGAAGCCAGGGAGTTGGTGTGTTCTGCGTTGCGTCAGGACAGATTTCTGATCAACTTGCTCAAGTGCCAGCTCACTCCGTCTCAAGACCTGGTGTTCATTGGGGCTCTGTTTCGCACGGATCTCAACCGTGTGTTTCTGCCCGATCCTCGGATTGTGACCCTGGTGTCCCTGGCTCGGCGGTTCCTGGCGGAGGGTTCTTTTCGGGTGTGCCTTTGGTTGCGTCTTATGGGTCTGATGGCAGCGACTGTCTTTACGGTGGCCTGGGCTCGTTTTCACCTGCGCCCCCTGTGGGGGTATCTTCTGTCCCACTGGAATCCGTTGTCCCGCGATTTCGAGTTTCTTCTGCCTGTGTCTCCTGTGATCCTGCCGCCTCTTCTTTGGTGGTCGGCGCGGTTCCATCTGTCTCAGGGTCTCCCTTTGCAGCCTTTTCCTTCGCTGGTCTTGACAACGGATGCCAGCTCCTTGGGGTGGTGGGGGGTGACCTTGGGGTCCCAGGCCCTTGAGGGTCGTTGGTCCGTCCTGGAGAGTCGCCGGTCTTCCAACTGGAGGGAGTTTACGGCTGTGTCCCGGGCTGTGATGGGTTTTCGGGGCCTGTTGCTCGGCAGGAACGTTCTGGTAAGGTCGGACAATATGGTGGCTGTGGCCTATCTCAATCATCAGGGTAGGGTCCGTTCGGCCTCCCTGAACGTGGTGGTCATTCCCCTGTTCTGTTGGGCGGAGGGTCATCTGCTATCTTTGACTGCGATTCATATCAGAGGAGTGGACAACTGTGCATCAGATGTCCTGAGTCGCTGCTTTCCGGGTACTCTGGAGTTGTCTTTCACCCGGGTTGCGTTTTGGCTTGTGTGCGGGAGGCTTGGACGTCCCTTTCTGGACCTCTTTGCCTCCCAGCACAATGCGCAGCTTCCCCGCTTCTGCTCACGGTTTCTGCAGGAGGGTTTTTGGGGGGTCGATGCCCTGTCGGTTCCTTGGCCATCCCGCCTGCTCTATGCCTTTCCTCCTCTAGCACTGATTCCCCGGTTTCTGTCCCGCCTGTGTCGGGAGGTGGTTGTGGTTCTGCCATTTTGGCCTCGGAGGTCGTGGTTTCCGACCGTTTGCCTTTTGGCGGTGCGGGCCCTTGGTTTCTCCCCCTGTCCCCGTCTCCCCTGCAGTCCTCCCAGGCCCTGTCTCTTCTCCGGTTGTGGCTGTCGGTGTGGAGGTTGAGAGGCAGAGGTGGTGGTGGCGAGGTTTCCCGGAACATTTAGCGGTGGCTCTTCGGGGTTCCCGTCGGCCTTCTACCCTCAGGTCTTAAGGCATTGGGGTAACTTCAGTTGTTGGTGTTCGGCGTTGAGCCTTTCCCCTTTGCACTGTTCTTTGCAGGCTTTGCTTCAGTTTTTGTGGGAAGGTTTCGAGAAAGGTTGGACTGCATCCACTTTGTGTGCTCAGTGGGCGGCTGTTCAGGCATTTCGTTCCCCGTGGGGTAAACTTTCGTATGGTGAGGACTTGGCTTCTCGTCTGCTCTGCAGCTTTTCTCTTTCTCGTCCCGTGTCCCGGCCTTCCTTTCCCCTGTGGGATTTGCGCTTGGTCCTTTGGGCTTTGAATGGTCCTCCTTTTGAGCCTTTGTCGGAGGTGGACTTGAAGTTCGTTACCTTGAAAGTTGTGTTTCTGGTGGCCATCACTTCTGCTCGTCGCCTTGGCGAGTTGGGGGTCTTGATGGTGCGTGAGCCTTTCTTGTCCTTTTCGGAGGGTGGGGTGGTGCTTCGCCTTAATTCGTCCTTCGCGCCTAAGGTCGCTTCTTAGTTTTACAGGTGCCAGGAGTTGGTCTTGCCTGTTTTGGGCTCTGTTCTGGATTTCCCTGGTGGTCTCTGTTGGTCCTTGTTGGATGTGTGCAGGGCTTTGCGCGTTTATCTTGAGCGCACGGCGGCCTTTCTCATGACTGATTCCCTTTTTGTATCCTTTGGGGCTGCTTCCCGTGGGCGTAGGGCTTCCTCTGTGTCTATAGGTTGCTGGCTGAAGCAGGTCATTTCCTTGGCCTACTCTCTTTCTGGATTCCCTCCTCCGGTGGGTGTTCAGGGTCATTCTATGAGGTGGCGGCCTCTTGAGCTGAGGTCCAGGGTGTCCCTCTCTCTGAGATTTGTAGGGTGGCCACTTGGGCTTCTTCCAATACTTTCAACAGGCATTACCGCCTTCTCAATTTGCTGGGTGATGAGGGTGGTTTTGCTTTGGGGGTGTTAAGTTGTGTTCGCCCATGATTTCTGTTTTCTCAATAAATCTCTGGGTTTCCTTGCTGTCCTGGTGGTTTGTTGTGTGTTTTCTTTTGGGATGAATGCCGGGATTTGCTTTGGTATTTCTCATTTAGTTAAATAAGGTGTCTAGGACGGAGGGACCAGGGGGTAATGTCCTATTACTTACCGGTAATCTTCATTACTCCGGGTCCCGTAGTCCTCGACACCTTCATGGGTTCCCTCCCTCCCTCCCGAACTGCCGGCCTTCATCCTTGGCTTGGTATTTCAGAGGGAATGCTGGGACCTGTATGCTTATGTACTCCCGGCGGGAGGGAGAGGGTAGGTCCAGCATTCCTTCTTCTTCTTTTTTTCTGTCAGCGAGATGGAATATCTCATTTAGTTAATGAAGGTGTCGAGGACTACGGGACGCGAAGTAATGAAGATTACCGGTAAGTAATAGGACATTTATTCATACCCAGGCAGGCACGTTTCGGCAGGAATTGCCTTTTTCAATGCCAGGATTATAAATAAAAAGGTAATCCAGTGGTTTCTTATTAAATTCCTTTCACTCTCTCCCATTGGTGCACAGATCTTTAACAGTAAAGACGGCCAGTTCGTTCTCATTCAGTCCCTTATCAGCTTGCCACATCTTAACATGATTTCAGGACTGTAATTCATTCCAGTGACTGCATCCGTGGGCATTTTTATATCTTTATTAGATATTATATCTGAAGTCACATGGTGGACAAAGTTCAAAGCATGCAGCTGGTAAGTTATTCATTTTAGCATCACAGGAGCAGTATTACTTCATTATAGACTGACCTTTGATTCCGTCGTTCATACCACAAATGCAATTTGAGGTCTCTCACATCTGCAAGTACAGGTTTGGTAACATGTACTTATCCATTTTAGTAATGTTGACTTAGTATCAGAAGTTGCAATGATCGTTGCTTTGCCGTGGTGGTTCTGGCTGCTTTCTTTCAACACTTCACCAAATGCCACCATCAAGCTGCCGAACTCTTTCTCTAAACTGGTGCTCTGTTCGTGAAGGTGACTTTCACACTATAAATTCATGAACAAAGCTTCAAAAGGAACTTCCACAAGCGCTCTGCGGGTTTCCAAATATCAATTTATTTAAACCCAGGCAGACGTGTTTCGGCAGGAACTGCTTATCTCAATGCCGGTGTTACACATAAAAAGGTCTTTCAGTGGATTCTTTTCAAACGTCTTTCATTCACTCCCATTGGTGCCCAGATCATTATCAGTAAAGATGGACTGTTCATTCTCATTCAGTCCCTTATCCGTTTGCGGCCATCTTAACATGATTTCAGGAATGTAATTCATTCGAGTCTCTGCATACATGGGCATTTTTATAACTTTACTAGATATTATGTTTGCAGTCACAAGGTGCATAAAGTTGACTTAATTTCATGAATGTGCATGTTACATATCAACATATTAATAGTGCACAACCATTGCAACCACCAAGTGGTTATGCATAGGTGTATTAAGATGACCCCAATTAACTAATGTAATCATGTTCTTTACATATGAATTTTGAATTTGAATTTGAATCGGATTTATAGAGCGCGTAGCTACCCGGAGGCGTCCCAGCACTGTGGCTCAACCTGCAAGGTCCCTAGGGTTAGATTTATTAGGTGCAAGGGTTATTAGGGGAAAAGCCAGGTCTTCAATAGCCTGCGGAAAGGCAGCAGGTTGGTTTCTCATACACATTTTCACATTTATATTCACATTTACATATGATGTGAAGTGCCAACCTAACTATAATGTCCCTATAACCTTTGTTTTTTTTCAGTGAATATATATATACATAGATATATATATATATATCTGTATATATATATATTTCTTGGATTCCCTCTCCTCCTTTGTTTTCTCTGCAAAAGTCTCGGCACCACAGCAGGGTAGGATTCAAATTTAATTTATTTAACCACCATGTGCAAATGTGGAAGAATTAGGACGGCCTACGCGTTTCGGCTACCATTAGCCTTCTACTGGACCATCTTATATATATATATAAATATATATATATATGTATATATATTATATATATATATATATATGTATATATATTATATATATATATATATATATGTATATGTATATGTATATATATATATATATATATATATATATATATATATATATATATATATATATATATATATATATATATATATATATATATATATATATATATATATATATATATATATATATATTACCTACTGGCGGTCGCCAGTAGGTATATATAGTTAGGATTTTTTCTCTATGGGTTTTTTGAAAATTCTATGTCTAATAACTTTGGCGTTTGTGGACGGAATTGGCTGAAATTTTCTGGAAAATGGAACATTTTGTTTCTGAGCAGCCCTTGGAAATTTGGGGGGGTTTCGTCAAGGGGGGGCCGAGAAAAAAGGGGGGTCCCAAAACGTGTTTTTAACATTG
Source organism: Lissotriton helveticus (assembly GCF_964261635.1). Taxonomy (NCBI): domain Eukaryota; kingdom Metazoa; phylum Chordata; class Amphibia; order Caudata; family Salamandridae; genus Lissotriton; species Lissotriton helveticus. Next base: position 308,216,258 of record NC_136070.1, read on the forward strand.
AGTTTTCCATAGGGCGGTTGGCCTCACTTTTAGCCCGAACGGCTGAATGGATTTGCATGAAACTTGGCAAAATTGTAGGGACTGGTAGCCCGATGTGCCTTTTGTAGGTCTCAATATATGTGCTCCAGTGGATTTTGAGAAATTAACGTTTAAAAAAAGATATATATCTGTAACAGCGGACCGGGCAGCGCTCTGGTTCGCGGACTTTTCGCGCAACGGAGCTTTGTGAAGCGAAGCTGATTGGTTCTCCGGCGTCTGTCAACATTCCAAACAGTCCGTAGCGGCCGCCATCTTGTCTCTCGGTAGGATCGAGAGACAAGAGGAGGCCGAAGCGAAGGGGCAAATGACCATAAGGGGGCATAGTACATTGTCGCTCACCCCCTAGGTTTGATGTGGAGGTTTTAAAAGGGCCCCGCGGGGCAAAAAAAAATAAAAATAATAATAATCGAACAGCTGAATGGATTTGCACGAAACTTGGCAAAATTGTAGGGACTGGTAGCCCGATGTGCCTTTGCTAGATCTCAATATATGTGCTCCAGTGGATTTTGAGAAATTAACGTTCAAAAAAAGGTATATATCTGTAACAGCGCACCGCTTCGCGTACTTTTCGCGTTACGGAGCTTTGCGAAGCGAAGCTGATTGGCTCTCCGGTGTCTGTAAACATTCCAAACAGTCCGTAGCGGCCGCCATCTTGTCTCTCGGTAGGATCGAACAGCTGAATGGATTTGCACGAAACTTGGCAAAATTGTAGGGACTGGTAGCCCGATGTGCCTTTGCTAGGTCTCAATATATGTGCTTCAGTGCATTTTGAGAAATTAACGTTCAGAAACAAGATATATATCTGTAACAGCGCTCCGCTTCGCGGAGATAAAATTATATGTGTATTACCTAGCTGTTGCTAACACCAGTTAGCGACGGCTAGTAGAAGATAGCGACCATCTTGGACCCAACTTTGCATGTGAGTGATATTTATCACTAATGACATGCAAAGTGGGCATGCCAAGATGTTAGCGACTGGAAACAGTCGCTAACATCGCTATCTCCTATTATCAACTTTTGGAAATATTCGAGATAAGGGCGAATATCTCTAAAAGCTACCACCTGCCCTGAGCAGTTCTTAGCCATGTTATCCAATGGGAGGTGGATAACATGGCTAAGAGCATTAGCTCGGTAATGCATGAATATCGCTGAGTTTTCAGCGATATTAATGCATTGCGGTCGTTTTTTATCGTATTTCCGATAAACCTTGATAATAGCAAGGTTTATCTGCGATAATTTCTGACGGTAAAAAAATCGTTGCTAAGCATCGTTAGGGATAAATATCGCTTAACTTTGGTAATATGCCCCAACGTCTGTTAACGTTCGATTCGAAGGAAATCAGGAAGTGTTGAAAAACATTGTCTGCGCCATCTTGTCTTTTTTCAAATGCCACACTTTTGTCGTGCACGGCAGCCATTTTAGATGCCTTGACCAGACCCACTCTGTGCACGCTGTCGATCCTTAGCATGGCTCCCCACCCTCGCAAACATCTCCCCCAGGCAGTGGTCACCCCCGCTCTCTGTCTTATGCATGGGTAATAAACCTCCCCCATCTGCGCTGCTGTTCCCTGAGAATCACACCCTGTGCCCGCCCGACACCTCCCTTTCGCCCTATTCACTACCGCACCCTCTGACACTCCTTTTCCTCTGTGTCCGATTGTCCAGGCTGGTCCTAGGGTATCAGCTAGCCCTGCAGATGTAGTTTATGGCCACAGCTGTAAAGAATCACCCCTCTTCAAAGGAGTTATAGTAGATCAAGGCCCACACTCGATGAGATTCGTCACAGCAGAAGCGTTGCTATTATCTGAAAACCATCCTGTATTGTGATTGGGGAGGGGACCGAGCCTGAAGCGGAAGATTCCAGGGATGACTGTTTGTACATCAAAGTTTTTACAATTATGTGTCACATTAAAAATATATAGCACTCCGACAAAGTAGTAAGATTATAAAACTTTAATAATTTATAAATATATACAAGAAAACAAAAATAGTAATAACATATAAACGTTTTTAGGGAAAAACAACGAAGTAGCGGTCGGCTGTGCGAATAGTCCCAACGCAGCACAACGTCCAGATTTCCGGCGTGGGGCGTCGCGGGGGGTGGGTCATCAGTAGCAAACTGTTGTGCGAATAGTTCCAAGGCAGCAGAACGCGTTGAAATCTAGATGACACGAAAGTGATGTCTAGTAAGTTGCCACCCAGCAAATAACGGCATGGGGCGTCGCGGGGGGTGGGTCATCAGTAGCAAACTGTTGCGCGAATAGTTCCAAGGCAGCAGAACGATGGCACCAAGGTGATGTCCAGTAAGTTGCCGCACTGGTTTTGGTATCCTACAATGCTGCTCCGAATAACGGCGTGGAGCGCCCCGGGGGAGGCGGCGTGAACGGGCCTCTCCAGGTGGAGTGTCATCTGTTGTAGTGGGGCGCCCCTTTACCGTTTCAGTTGCCATTCCGTCCGTTTTTGGTCCACTGTGTCAAAAGCCGCAATTCAGCTGAGTTGCGCCCACTCTTGCGGTGCAGCGATAGGCGGCTGTCACAGGACTCTCAAAATGGCGGCAGGCTGTTTCCTTTTTGGGCCTGGTCCACTGAAATGGCCCTGGGACACCTTGGAAATCGGACGCTTGTCTGCTAGGTCTTGGACCTCATTCTCGAAAGCGTCCCCTCCGCCTTGAGAATTCATCAAAAGTTTTGGGGGCTCCGACTCCTGCAGGCTTCTGGTGGGGAGCGGCTGCCATGATTGCTCGCGGAATGACCACGACTGAGCTACGAGATGGTGGTGCTTTCATGCTGACGCCAGCTTCAGTCTGAAACATCCAGAAACAAGGTGGGGCTTTCATCGTTTGGGGAAAAAAAAAAGTTTTCATCCTATGAAAAGTGTTGTTTTTAGGTCACATGATCAAGCCTTCCATCATTAGGAAACCAAAAGTAAAATGAACCAATGAAAAGTTTTATAAACAAGTCACATGACCTGTTATGCGGCATAGGGTGTAAAATTAGGAGAAAATACGTTGGCACGTGAGGCGGCGTCAGTAGCGGACCGATGTGCGAATAGGCCGAAGGCAACACAACGCGCCAAGATCTGGATGGCACCGAGGTGGTGTCCAGCAAGTTGCAGCACTGGTGTGGCCATCCTACAATGCTGAAAGTCGGCGTGGGGCGCCCCGTTGGCCTGTGAGTTTGCGTCAGTAGCGGACCGATGTGCGAATAGGCCGAAGGCAGCACAACGCGCCAAGATCCGGATGGCACCGAGGTGGTGTCTAGTAAGTTGTCGCACTGGTGTGGCCATCCAACAATGCTGAAAGTCGGCGTGGGGCGCCCCGTTGGCCTGTGAGTTTGCGTCAGTAGCGGACCGATGTGCGAATAGGCCGAAGGCAGCACAACGCGCCAAGATCCGGATGGCACCGAGGTGGTGTCTAGTAAGTTGCCGCACTGGTGTGGCCATCCAACAATGCTGAAAGTCGGCGTGGGGCGCCCCGTTGGCCTGTGAGTTTGCGTCAGTAGCGGACCGATGTGCGAATAGGCCGAAGGCAGCACAACGCGCCAAGATCCGGATGGCACCGAGGTGGTGTCTAGTAAGTTGCCGCACTGGTGTGGCCATCCTACAATGCTGAAAGTCGGCGTGGGGCGCCCCGTTGGCCTGTGAGTTTGCGTCAGTAGCGGACCGATGTGCGAATAGGTCGAAGGCAGCACAACGCGCCAAGATCCGGATGGCACCGAGGTGGTGTCTAGTAAGTTGTCGCACTTCTGTGGCCATCCTACAATGTTGAAAGTCGGCGTGGGGCGCCCCGTTGGCCTGTGAGATGGCGTCAGTAGCGGACCGATGTGCGAATGGGGCCAAAGGCAGCGCAACAATATTTTCTGATTTGAAGACACCACAAGGCGCTGAGATGCCAAGATCCGGATGGCACCGAGGTGGTGTCTAGCAAGTTGTGGCACTGGTGTGGCCATCGTACAATGGTAAAAGTCGGCGTGGGGCGCCCTGTTGGCCTGTGAGATGGTGTCAGTAGCGGACTGATGTGTGAATGGGGCCAAAGGCAGCGCAACAATATTTTCTACTATATTTTCGGAGTAGAAGACACCACAAGGCGCTGAGATGCCAAGATCCGGATGGCACCGAGGTGATGTGTAAGTTGCGGACGGATGTGCGAATGGGGCCAAAGGCAGCTCAACAATATTTTCTGAAGAGAATACACCACAAGGCGCTGAGATGCCAAGATCCGGATGGCACCGAGGTGATGTCTAAGTTGCGGTCCGATGTGCGAATGGGGCCAAAGGTAGCGTAACAAGATTTTCTGTATGGAAGATACCACTAGGCGTTGAGATGCCAAGATTCGGATGGCACCGAGGTGATGTCTAGGAAGTTGTGCTACTGGTGTGGCCATCGTACAATGGTAAAAGTCGGCGTGGGGCGCCCTATTGGCCTGTGAGATGGTGTCAGTAGCGGACTGATGTGCGAATGGGGCCAAAGGCAGCGCAACAATATTTTCTGACTGACACCACAAGGCGCTGAGATGCCAAGATCCGGATGGCATCGAGGTGATGTCTAAGTTGCGGACTGATGTGCGAATGGGGCCAAAGGCAGCGTAACAATATTTTCTGTATGGAAGATACCACTAGGCGTTGAGATGCCAAGATTCGGATGGCACCGAGGTGATGTCTAGCAAGTTGGTGTGGTCATCCTACAATGCTGAAACTCGGCGTGGGTCACCCCATTAGCCTGTGAGATGGCGTCAGTAGCGGACCGATGTGCGAATAGGCCGAAGGCAGCACAACGCGCCAAGATCCGGATGTCACCATGGTGGTTTCATAGTTGAGAGGCACTTCATCTGCAGTGGGGCGCCGAGATCCGGATGGCACCGAGGTGATGTCTAGCAAGTTGCTGTACTTGTGTGGTCATCCTACAATGCTGAAACTCGGCGTGGGTCGCCCCATTAGCCTGTGAGATAGCTGTTCTTTGGATTTGGGCCTGGTCCACTAAAATGGCCCTGGGACACCTAAGAACTCGAACGCTCGATTTTTTTTTCCTTTCCTGTACATGCAAAAAAAGGTAAATGCCCGGTATGTTACACGCTTCATCTGCCACGATGAACTCTCCAGAGGAACCGAAAAAATATATAGTTGTGGTAACTATACCATGCATCGTCATATGGAGAGGTGGCACCAATTAATTATAGTGCTGCATAAAAGAGAGATTTGGAGGAGAACCCCTGACCTGCTAGTACATTCATCAAAGAAGTGGCACTGAGAGCTTCAGAGGCAAGGGAAACGGTCCCAAATATTTAGAAGAACTTTGGAAAGATTAAAATGACATGTTTAGATTGTGGTAAATTAATTTCATGTGGGCAGATGAGTGTTACTCTAATAAATACAGCATATGAACATCATCATAGTCGATGGTTGGTAGAGACATTTTGACTATATCCTGGACCTGCCCGTCCTCGCCCAAAATGGCGCCGGAATAAATGGGACTCGTAACTCCTTGTTGTGTACTGGTTGCAGAACCTTGAAATCACGAGATACGTATGCAGTTTTGAAGCACATGGCGGGCGGGGACGAGAATTGATTGAATATTTCGACATCCCTATTGATATTAAGTTCTGATGTGTTATTGATTACTGTACTGTTGAAAATTCGAATTAACGTCACCCATGGTACTTGCCCGCAAATGTATATCTAGATAATTTTATTGTAACTGGCCCTGTCGTATTTTAATTATAAAATGTACGTCCACCGATTCCGTAACTGTTAGACACCTTAGTTTTTGCAACCTAATGGCCCGCCCGTTACGTTCCTCTACAGTGTAAATGTCTATTCATCATATACGATTACAGTTTGCTCCGTGGCAGGCCCACGAGGTTATAGGCTCGTATTTGTATAATGAAATTTTCACAATAAAGGTTTTTAAAAGAAAACATGGTAGTAGTGTATACATTGGTAAAGTTTTTAATAATAGTCACTGTTTTAGAATCATTAAAAGGCAAGTGAAATAAAGCAGACCAATTACATGAAGGGTAAAAGGTATAATACGAAGGAACGCAGTAAAGATAAATGGTCAAGGGCTGTTGTGTTTTCTATTCCTGCAACATAAAGTGATCGATAAGAATCTCATATTCAGGCGTATCGGCGACTAAGACAGCAGGTCGACCCTCTTTTGCTCAACGGCTCCGTCATGGGACGAAGAAACGCTCTTTTTCTCGAAAAAAGAATATATTTTACTTGCAGGACAGTTGTAAAATTTCCGGGAAAGTACATTAGCCTGGAACATTATAACATATATTTAAGAGAAAATAATGTTCGGAAGTAATTAAAAGCGTAATTTTTAGGTGATATGACCAAGGCTTTCATCATTAGAATAAGAAAAGTAAAATGAACCAATGAAAAGTTTTATTAACAAGTCACATGACTTGTTATGCTTACGTTACGCGCTGCGCGCCCCGGATGACTTCCGGATGCGCTAACGCGGCGCGTCATATGACGCATTACGCGACAACGCAGGTCCAGAATATAGTCAAAATGTCTCCACCAACCAGCGGTCGGAACACAACCCCTTTCAGCAGGCTAAATAGTTCTGTTAAATGACAACAGAAAGGACAGGCAACAAGAACCATCAGTCAAAGAGGGGAGGGCTAGTTCTTCTCTACCGGGTTACATTGGGGCGCTACCGGAACTGATCGAATTGGTAGTCTACAGTGTTTCTGGATGTTTCAGACCGAAGCTGGGGTTAGCATGAGAGCAGCACCATTTCGTAGCTCCGTTGTGGCCATTCCGCAACCAATCATGGCAGCCGCTCTTTATCGTTATTTTGGGCGGGGTGGGTGGCGGAGCCGAGCTGTTTTGCAGCCATCATTGTGTGGAGTTCAGTTCATCTCACTAGTTTTGTATTTGTCATGAGGGGATGTTCCTAATGTTTCTATTTTAGCGAGGTCAAAAAGAGATCCCATTAGTGGCCTACTGATTTTGCTCGATTCCTTTTCTTTTTTTTTACACGATTTTTCGTTATCTGCAAAGACTAAACAGAGTATTGCGACTCTGTGTTTGTTTGTAAATAGAGAATGAACCAAAGAGAACTAATTCTAAAACAGTAAATACTTGGATAACAATCAATCAAATGGAGAGAGAAGCAGGCACGACGGATTACAACGGGGGCAAAGGCCTGCGTTAACTACCTTTCACTATCTGCAAAGAGAGAGTACTCCTAATAGAAATGAGGGGGGGGGGGGCACCATTCAAAGCAGATCAGTGTGCATAAACACGAAAATGTTTTCACTTACCACGTACTTGACATTCGACAGCTTATGATATTTGCTATTAAAAAACCATTGAAATTCACTGAAAAAACCATAGGTTATAGACCATATATAGTTAGGAATTAGCATTTACAAAACCTTGAAAATTCACTGAAAAAACCATAGGTTATAGACCATATATAGTTAGGAATTAGCATTTAAAAAACCTTATTTTACTCACACAAAACCATTGAAATTCCATATATAGTTAGTTGCACTAACTATATATCGCGCACCCGCAATCCACTGCTGATCATGTCACATATTACATCATTCATGACATGGTCAGTGACATCACTGATGACATCACTGATGACATCTCAAATGACATCACTGATGACATCACTGATGACATCTCATTTGACATCAATGACCACATCACTGATGATATCATTCATGTGACAATACAATGCATCTCCTCACATTTTAATATAACCTCTGTTTCACCCAGTGTTAAATACAGAGTATAATTTTTGAAACCATTGACACACCAATACTAGTTACTACATACGTACTCACTGATTCCTACGTCTACACACACATTCACTCATTCACCCATACAATCATTCATACATACAATCACTCATCTTTACAACACTATCATATGCACTCATACACCTATACAGACACTCACACTCTGCCACTCATCCATGGAGTTACTCACACACCTAGTCAGTCCTGTAAAGAATCAATCACACTTCCATTTTCTTGTCTATACAGTTAAACATAGAGCACCTTACATTTTCAAACATATAGTAACACATACTTACTTTCTTATACAATCATTGATACAAGTACACATTGATCTGCACAGAGTCACACACCTCCCAGCCAGCCACACACACACTCAGTCTCCCATACAAATACTTGGACAATCAATCAATAACCCATATAGTTAATTATATAGCTACTGATCAACACATGCAGTAGTTTACAGAACAACAGACATAATGATGCACAAATTAAGACAGTTTAGTCACTAACCCATGCACTCAGTGAGACACATTTAATCACTCACTCATACATTCAGTCATGCACCTACTAAATCCTTCGTCCAGACAGTTATACATCTACTCATTCTTCAATATCTAAAACATATTTAAACTTTACAGAAACACACAGTCACTGGATGATGTCATCAGTGATGTCATTTGAGATGTCATCAGTGATGTCATCAGTGATGTCACTGACCATGTCATGAATGATGTAATATGTGACATGATCAGCAGTGGATTGCGGGTGCGCGATATATAGTTAGTGCAACTAACTATATATGGAATTTCAATGGTTTTGTGTGAGTAAAATAAGGTTTTTTAAATGCTAATTCCTAACTATATATGGTCTATAACCTATGGTTTTTTCAGTGAATTTTCAAGGTTTTGTAAATGCTAATTCCTAACTATATATGGTCTATAACCTATGGTTTTTTCAGTGAATATATATATATATATAGTTGCTCCAAACACCACCAGCCTGCTGCACACTCGAGCGGGTGCTCTTCAAGGCGGGGGTGGACCCGCTGAAAACATTGCTGCTCCCAAATTTCTCCACGTTCGTGTAGAACAAGAAATAGCACTCTCGGGGGGGGTAACTATACCATCAATATTTTATTGGCTACCCAGCACATTCAGGGCTTTATTGAAACATTGTATATATTGTAAATATGCAATTTTTGTAGTTGGATAAGTTTAATTTGACTTTTCCAAACACACAATACTTTTAACATAAGGTTTGAAATGTATATACTTTCTTTTCTTATGGGGATTCGACATTCAAAGATGGCGATATGTTTGCTGTTTTGTTTTGTCCTCCTTTGATGTTCATGCCATGCATTCTGTGACGAAAACAATGTGATATAAAAGTAATGGTGGCGCGTTCATATCTTGCAATTGACAAAGGCTAAGTGCCGAAACGCGTCTTGTCTGTGCTGGGTAGCCAATAAAATATTTTTGGTATTGTTACCCCCCCTGAGAGTGCTATTTCTTGTTCTACACGAACGTGGAGAAATTTGGGAGCAGCAATATATATATATATATATATATATATATATATATATTTATATATATATGTGTGTGTTAGAAATCGGGGTGTCTAGTTGCCAATGGCTGGCCACTGTCCAAGTAGGGACCCTTCTTCCTAAGTCAGAGTAAGGGGACTACACCCTTTGATAACCCCTGCTCAACCCTGTGGTAATGTAGCACGAGCAGCTAGGCTTATCTCAGAGGCAGTGTGTAAAGCATTTATGATCATTCACAGTAACACAGTGAGGAACACTACAAAGGGACACCGCACAAGTAGGTATAAACAATAAGTATCTTTATATATAGACTTAACACAAGACCAATAACGTTAAAAAGCCACAAGACTGTAAAATAGGATTATTCTTGAAATGCTGTAAAAATAGTTCAGAGTGCGCAAATAGTTCAGTTCAAGGCAGTGGTCTCTGCGAAACTTTTACTTACAAAGTACCTGGATTGCGTAGCAAAACCAACAAAATGTCACAAACGAGCTGTAGCGATGATTTTCCTCACGCGAGGCTTGCGGGACAAAATGACAAACTTATTCACGCTAGGCCAGCGATGCGTTGAATCCTTG